>NC_081414.1:581352975-582810475 GCF_030272615.1 Cryptomeria japonica | reverse complement strand
ATGTTATCCTTGAAGTTTCCTTCTCTTTAATATCTCTTCTGCATATAGAGTTATCATGTCACTATAATGATGTTAAAGTGAATCAGATTTTGAGAACAACAAGATGGTTTGATACAACAATTAGTGACACTCAAAGCCTTGGCTCAGGAAAATGATAAGCCTAATGTTGAGGGCCCTATTTTAAGAGATTTTAGATAAGAAATCTAAAATTATCACAAAGGAAAAGACTAAGAGTAATATGGATGACCAGAGGTTAGTAGATCTTAGTCAGCCAAGTATTCAGATTCCTAAATTAGATCTGGATAAAGGAAAACAAAAGATATCTGGTGTTAAGATAGATGATAAAAAAATTTCAACTATCCTAGATCTAAGTCAAAAGTTATCCCAAATTGACATTGAGCTAGAAACATCTAGAATATAAAATGAAACTCTTGCAAAAGAGTTGAAGAGAGTTGAAATGGAAGCCTCAAATGTAGAGATGAAAAGGAAAATTGATTTCCTTAGGTTGTCAATAGTAAACAGTGCTTCATTCATTGCTGGCCCATCCAAAACTCAGGCTACTTTTGGTGTAATTTATACGACAACACCAAATGCCATTGCGAGTATTCCAGCACAAAATGTCCAGAATACCCAAAACACTAGAATTCCAGTTTTTGGGCAGAAAAGCCAAGCGACTATTCAAAATAGTAATCAACCCCAATTTTCTAAAGATTTTAATACTATTGCAGGGGTTAGCACTAGAACAGATGCTATTGCAGATAATACCACAACAAATGTTGTAGGATGGGCTACAGTAGGGCAATTTCAAAGATGACCTATTCACCTAGGAAGATATAGGCAATTACATTTTGATGGGATCCCAAGATATCCCAATGTTATCCCTCATGACTTAAGGGATAAATTTAGTAAGTTCATTGGAAATAATGCTATAACTGGCGAGGAACATTTGATGACATTCACTAATAAGTTGAATGACTGTGAGGTGGAGCATGAGGATGTTGTTATGAAATTATTTGTGCAATCTCTGATAGAGGATGCAAGGGATTGGTATAGAGGATTGTCAACTACAAGTATTAGTTCCTCGAAAGAATTTGAGAGATTTTTTAAAGAGAAGTATGGTGATAAAACAAATCCTAGCTTCATGTTAAATGAGTTAAATAACATTAATAAGTCACTGAATGAGGATGTGTCTAATTTCAATATCAGATTTTAGAAAGTTATGCATAAATTATTTCAGGTTTTAAAGTTGGATGATAATGTTTATATGACCACATATATGAATGCGCTGGATGAAAAAATGTTATATATCCTTAGAGATAAAGATCCTCAAACTCTAAGAGATGCATTTAGGATAGCTATAAATGTTGAGGGAAATAGAAGAGCTTCAGGTAAGCTTGGAAGGAGAGAGGATCCTAGATTTTCCAAGAGTGCCAAAGACAAAGTTAAAAAGTCTTTAGGAACAAAACCTAAAGAGGAAGAAAGATGGGATAAGGTGCTTAATACCTTGAAGGATTTAAAATTAACTGTGGCAAAAAATGACAAGGGTTTTATACTAGAAAAGCCACAGTTTAATAAATTTAATAGACCACCAAGATTGCAGGATTATCCTTTCAATACAAATTGGAAGGATGGAAAACCTTTTCATCAGCAAAAGAGAAAACATGAAAAACAAAATCTTGACCCATTGCAAAAACATATAGTGAATATGATGGAAGAAACACATTGGTGTGTTTCTTGTCAATCACCCCATTCACCTGAATATTGTGTTGTAGCATAATTTATTTTTGCCAAGGATGAGGCACATGAAGAAGAGGAAGAAAATTTTGAAGGTGGCAATGTTGATTTTCTTATGATTACTTCTTATCTTGGAGAAGCATAATATTCTTCTGACATTGAAACTCAGGACTTTGATATAGAGAATCAAAGGCAAATAAATGAAACATATCATCAACAATTTTATTCTGATGAAGAGTTATCTGTTGATGATGGAATGTGTAATGATGAACAAGGTGAGAGTTTTGTGTCCTTGAGAAGACCCTTAGATGAAGAGATTTCCATAATAACAACTGCTATGGTAGCTCAGGTAAAAAGCAACTATCAATTGAGAAACAAGACTGTGGGTGAAGACCAGGGCAAGCCTTTTGGTTTATTTGTCAAAGAGTTAAAAAATAAAGGCAAAGAGGTCAACGAGGATAAATCAGGAAAAGATGCAATTAAAATTAAGGAGGTCAAGAGAAAGGAGTCAGATAAGAAAGAAGAGGTTGTGAAACCTACTAAAAAAATTCTTCACCTAAAATGAAGGCAAAGATGGTCGAAAAATCTTCTTCGCTCACTGAAGAAGACTTGCAGAAAACACAAAATATTAAAGGAAACAAACCAAAGAAATATGAAGAACAATCAGGTATGTCGCTTGAATTACCAAATTACACACCTGTGGATATGCTTTAGTTGCTTTCTCACATTACAATTAAAGTTCCTTTGCAATAAATGCTAAGAATTAAAGAGCATAGGGAGAAAGCCATGGCTTGGGTCAAGGGTGTTTCTTATTCTATTAAATTTTAAAATGAGAATGTGTCTCATAATATAAAGGAACAAATGATTAAAAATGAGACAAAGGATAAAGAGTTAGAGGGAATGGTTTCTCAGATTCCCCAAATTTATCTTGAAGATACAGTAGGTGAGAGCCTTGACAATGTAGACCCTTTCTTTCTATGTGTCATTATAAATGGAGGAGTATTTAATAATTGTATGATTGATTCTAGTGCTTCTAATAATGTCATGCCAGTAAGGATAATGTAGTTCATGGTTTTAAAAGTAGATGCTCCTCATGGAAGATATTGTGATATGGATTCAAGAGAAGTGCCTATGATAGGTAATATAAAGGAACTACCTTATAAACTTGTTGCTTTCCTTGAGAAGGAATTAACCATGAGTGTCCTAGTTATAGATATTCCACATCATTATGGGATGTTATTGTCAAGAAAGTGGAGTGCCTCTATGGGTGGAAGTTTGCACTGCAACCTATCTTATGCTACCTTTTTCATTGATGGTAAAAATGTAAAGGTTAAAATATAATCCAAGGTACCATATATGATGGTGCATGCAACAAAATCTAATGAAGACATGAATTTTTTTGTAGACACAGGGATAAATGCATTCAGGGTTGAAGATTCTCCATAGAAGAAAAAGGAACAACCTTCATTATTGGATTAAGAAGTAGAAAAATCATCAGAAGATGATAATTTGTGGACTCTATATTTCGATGGAGCTAG
The DNA here is from genome assembly GCF_030272615.1 of Cryptomeria japonica. NCBI lineage: Eukaryota > Viridiplantae > Streptophyta > Pinopsida > Cupressales > Cupressaceae > Cryptomeria > Cryptomeria japonica. Next base: position 582,807,203 of record NC_081414.1, on the reverse strand, counting down.
TTATAAGGAGGGCTCAGGTGCAAGTGTGTTATTCATATCACCCCATGGAGAAACTTTTAAATTTTCTCCTTTACTCTGGCATTTGCATGTAGAAATAATGTGGCAAAATACGAAGCATTGTTGCTTGGGTTGAGACTATCTGAAAAACATGGGATAAAGAATCTCAAGGTTGTTGGAGATTCTGAGTTAGTCATATCCCAAATCAGATATAAATATGCATCAAAAAATAAAAGGTTGAAGTAGTATAGAAATGCTATATGGGATCAAATTGAGAATTCTGATGCATTTGGTATTGAATGGAAAGAAAAGAGCCATAACAGGATGGCGGATCTCCTGGAAAATATAGCTCTAAGGCTAGAGGACATTACTTTTGCTAGAATCTCAAAGATTGAGATTCAAACGAGGCCTTCATTCCTTGATAACATTGAAATCTGACAGATTTTTAATGATGATGATGATATTTTAAGGATTCTACATTGTGTAGATGAATATGAAAATCAGGAGATTGATTTCGGTGCCTTTGAACAGATAGAGGATGATAAAGAAATAATCATTGGGAAGGAAGAGATTCAACTAAAGACAAACAAAATTCTCAAAGGTTTGGTTGTTTTAGAGAGGGTGTTTGATAGTCAGGACAAGGCTAAGGTTGTTAGTACTACCCCACAGTCTAAAGATTTAGAAGAGGTTAACCTTGGGATGGAAGGAGACCCAAGGAAGGTATATATTGGAAATAAAATGTCACCTATGGTTAGAAAAATGTTGATGGATTTGTTGAAAAAATATAAGCATGTTTTCGCTTGGTCATATGATGATCTAAAGGCTTACAGGGAAGTTTTATTTCAACATGAGATTCCTTTGAAAGAGAATGCTAAGCCTTTTAGACAAAAGAAGAGGCCTATTAATCCAACATTAACACTAAAATGAAAGAGGAATCACTCAAGTTAAGAGATGTTGGGATTATAAAATCTATTAGACATTCATCATGGGTGTCTAACTTAGTACCTGTAAGAAAAAAGAATGGAAATATTAGATTGTGTGTTGATTACAGAAATCTGAATATATCCTCATTAAAAGACAATTATCCATTGTCCAATATGGAAGCAAAGCTAGAAAGGGTAACAAGGTGTGAGCTCTTATCTATGATGGATAGATTTTCAGGTTACAACTAAGTAATGGTTAAAGAAACAGAACATGACAAAACAACATTCACTACACCTTGGGCAACATATGTTTATATAACAATGCCTTTTGGTTTAACAAATGCAAGAGTGACATTCAAAGAGCCATGGATGTCACATTTTCTGACATTATAAATGTGTTCCTAGTGGTATATCAGGATTACTTAATAGCTTACTCCAAGAAGGAAAGTGATCACTGTGGTCACCTCAAAAAAAAAATTGACAGAGCTGTTGAATATGGGATATCTTTAAACCCCAAAAAATGTGCTTTTGGGGTAACTGAAAGTAAGTTATTGGGTCACATCATTTCAAAATATGGTGTGAGAATTGACCTGGAGAGGGTAGTAGCAATTGACAAAGTCCCTTAGTCCAGAACAATGAAAGGTATCCGATCTTTCTTTGGGCAGATTAATTTTCTAAGAAGGTTTGTCACTAATTTCACTGAAATTAGTAGACCCATATCCAAGATGTTGAAGAAAGGTGCAAAGATAGAATGGGATGAGGAGCTAGTTAAGGCATTCTAGGAAATCAATCAGGCTATTAAGAATGCACCTATTCTAAATACACCTGATTACAACAAACCTATGCAAATGTTTTCATTCACATCTTTTCATACAATTACTCCTGTACTATTGCAAAATAATTCAAAAGGTTTTGAACAACCTATAGCATTTTTTAGTAAATCTTTGCAAGTTGTAGAGCTAAAATATGATTTAAATGAGAAGAAATCCTATACACTAGTAAAGATGGTTAAAGTTTTTAGGAGTTACTTGATGGGAGGAACAATGGTTACATATGTGCCTAGTGTTGCAATTAAAGATATTTTCACACAATAGGAAGTATATGGAAGAAGATGTCAATGGATCAATAGGATCTAGGAATTTAACATTGATATCCATATCACTAAGTTAATGAGAGGACAAGGATTGAAAAAGTTAATGGCCTATAGTAATTTGGATGCCAATCAAATAAATATTGTGGAAGAAGAGCACATATCTTATATCTATGATATGGATGACTGTAAATGGTATGATGATATCCTATATTATTTACAGAGGATGAAAAGTCCTCAAGACATGAGTGATAATAAAAGGACATTAAAATTACATGCTATCAAATATTCCATTGTTAATAGGAAACTTTGGTGGAGGAATAATGATGGTGACATGTTAAAGTGTGTTGACCAGGATCAAGCTCAGTAGTTATTGTTAAAATTGCATAGTGGAGTTTGTGGAGGGAATTATATGGCCAAGACAAATGCACACAGAGTATTAAGGGTTGGGTTTTTGTGGCCAACAATTTTCAAGGATGCACATCAACTGGTCAAGAAATGTGATCCATGCCAAAGATTTTTTAGGAAAATTGAAATTTTCAGGAAATCTGTCATTAAGACTTGTAAATGTGTAGGCTCCATTCCAACAATGGGGTATAGATTTTATTGTAGAGATAATGTGCAAATATAGTAATGGTCATTCTTCAATTTTAGTGGCCACCGATTATTTCACTAAGTGGGTTGAAGTCATACCCACTAGAAAAGCAATAAGTAAGGTGGTAATTGATTTTCTTACAGATAATATATTGACTAGATTTGGATGTCCAGAGAGGATAGTCTCTGAAAATACCATGAGCTTTAGGTTAGAGGAATATGAAAAATTCTGCAATGAATTTGGTATCCAAATCTCATATTCATCACCTTACCACCCACAAGGAAATGGGCAATCTCAATCAAGCAATAAAAGTTTAATGAAGATCATTAAAAGAATCCTAGAGAAAAACAAGAAGGCTTGGGATTCAAAGCTGAGATTAGTAGTTTGGGAAGACATGGTAATAATTAAGAAAGCAATTGAATGTGCACCTTTTGATTTGGTGTATGGTATGCGTGCAAGGTTACCCCAAATAACCTGATGGAGATGTATATATTTGTCCAAAGTTATGACAATGTCATAAATGATGATATGCAGTTGAGGATTAAGGGTTTAATGGAACTAGATGAAGATAAAAGAGAAGCCAATACAAGAAATAAAAATATACATATGCAGGTTAAAAACCTGTATGACAAAAGAGAAACTACAAGGATCTTTCAATTTGTTGATTTGGTTCTGATGTGGAATGCCAGAATAGAGGACAAGGGAAAACATGGAAAGTTTGATACCATTTGGCGAGTCCCATATCTCATCCAAAGAAAATGGGGAGAAGATTCATACATTCTCCAAGATATAAATGGTGACACTCTTGAATTTCCTATTCATGGACAATTCTTGAATCTCTACTTTCCTTGAAAGTAGTTTTTATCTATGAGCATTAGTTAGGTTTTCTACATATTTGTATAGTTTCCTTTCTGTTGAAGTTACCCTATCTAGGTAATTTATTTTTGGTATACTCTACAAATTCATCTGCTTCACCAAAAATTTTGGTTTCTCATCTCATTTTTGTGAAATGAGCATCCCCAACTAGAGTTCTATTGATAGGACCTAAAATTATGTCTTGCAAAATTTTGGTCATTTTGGTTTTATTTTGCCCTCTATCAAGGTTTCAAGGTTTAGGGTTTTAGGGGGTTGTGATTTCTTGATAAGTCTTGGTATAAAAGAAAATATTTGGGATTTTTATGTTTTGTCATTACCTTTTCTCCCACTTAAGGTCGAGGGTTGTATTCCATTGGCAAGGCCATTTTATTTACTAAGTGTTAAGTTGTGTTAGAGCAGTCTATGAAATGATTTTCCTAAGTCACATAAAATTTTCCCTATAGTCAGTCTCATTTTAATATTTGTGCCCACGCCCATAATTCTCCTAAGTCCAAAATTCCTAAATATTTCAGCTAGTTGATAAAGACATTATAGATCTCATAGTCTGTGCTTCCCTATGGTCAAAAGTGCAAGGACGATAAAGACCATGGCATCATGAGATGATGCCACATATGTTCAATGGAGAAAGGTGAGTTGACAGTTTGAATTTTTCAAATGTTTGATATTATCGGTTCCCAGCAGTTAAAACTCGAGTTACTACAAATGAATATTTCTGCATGTACTTATATCAAGCGGTAATGTTTTAATTGTGGTCTAAGAAATGATCAAGAGTTAGCAGCCTTTATTAAGTGACCGGTGCAAATAGAAGGTAAATAGAGAGAAGATCCGATGGCTTGAGTGGTCCTATGATCAAAAGATGATAGGAAATTATGGACCGTAGCATCATGAGATGATGCCACGTGTCCAAGGCAAGCCAAGGAAAGCCGATGGTGGGGTCACTAATGGTGATGAAACATGCAATGAGTTGGATGTGCCATGTCATGCCAAGGGTGGAATCACTTGCCATATTGGATAGTAACTGTTAGATTGAATGGTTTAGTCCATAAAATTTTCCAACTTGGAGGATGATCAACGGTCAAGTTTTAAACTTTTCAAATGTAAGATAAGAGTCATTGTTTCGCTTGTGTGAGTAGTAATGGTGGATGAGACATTTGTGTTTCATTTCAAGAAGTAATAAAAGTACTTTTAAAAGTTGTTCTTCATTCATAAAGGATTTCATAGTGATCTAGAAGATATTCCTACTGCTGAAGAAGGTTAAAACGACTCCTTGCAACACAAAATTGCTACCCCTCTGGTATAATCGAAATAGTAAGTTTGTCTAAGCTCCTTTATCTGTTCATAAAACAAATTGATGTTATAAATTGTGCATGAAATTGTAAGAAAATAATTTCAATTGTTCTAGGGTTAAAAGCTAAACAGAGAAGTGTGAAATTCTTGTGTTAGCCCTAGTCTTTTCTTCCTCAATTCGAAGTTATAGTAGAAAAACCCTAGTTCAAAAGATGGTTCTCTCATGAAAACATTTAGGACAAATTGATTACATGAAAATAAATCTCTATGATTTCTTGGACCAATTGAAGCCCTTGACAAATGATAGACATTAGGGGCAGAGATTTGTGAGTGGAAAAACCCTAGGGGAAGGGTTAACCGATAAAGAATTCTTCTTTCTATATGTTAGTGTACCAATGAGTGGACTAGAAACGTTCAAATTGTGGTATGGATAGAGGAACTTGCATTCCCCATTTTCCAGTCCCTGGCAGTATGATTTGGGTAAGTTAGTAGTGTTGGGTTTCTTCATGGATGTTGACCTACTCAAATTTGTTGCAAACAGATACGACCCTACCTTGAGGGTTATTAGGGGAAATGAAGGAGATCTTTTGTTGACTGTCAAAAGGGAAGAGTTATAGGAGGTTTTTGACCCATATGAACCATCTACAAGCTTGCTGTAGATATATTTGAATGAGAAAAAAGAGGAGTACTATAAGATGAGGGAATTCAATAGAAATAATTTCCTTCCAATGCATTTGGCTAGACCAAGGAGTACAACATACCATATTGGCCCTAGCTTAGAGGATCCATTCCCAATTGATTCTTTTTCTCCCTACTTTGAGGCTACATTTTTCTCTCTGTGTCAGATATTGAGTTTTAATCCAATTACAATGATGCCACCTGATTTTATGTACATGGCCATGCAAATTTAGTATCCAGATTATCCAGTGGTTTTTGACTTTGCCTCTTACCTTGAAGAAATGATTCATGAGGGGTTACAAGATATTAAGAATGAAGTGGTTGGTGCTAAATTCTTTTAGTTTTCCTTACTCATGTATATGTTTTTGTTTAGGAATGTAGATTACTTTGAGAGTACCATGAACCTCAAAAGGACAATTGATAACCAGGAGGTTCTAGTGCATCTTTGGAGAACAAATATGTCTTGGGATAAATAGGAGGCTACCTTTGTAAGATTTTTTAATAGTTTTGCTTCTAAGTTGAGGAAAAGGTTGATAGTAATCCTGCCAAGAATTCCCAAAGAACTACATGATTTTGTAACACCCATAGAGAGGTTGCCACTTGTTAGGATTAAGCATAATTGGGGGGATTTTATCCCTCATCCTTTAAGTATTGTTTGATAACTCAATGATGAAATAGTAGTACCAAACCGGTACTAAGAGAGGGGGGTGAATCAATACAAATAAAATATAGTCCAAAACCAGTTTGACAACAAATACTCCAAATGACTGGCAAACAGGGATACTTGTTCAACACAGACTGCAACCGGTAAAGCCAAGAGTGTCTAAAAAAAGCATTGACCAGTTGATCACTTATCTTTTCACTTAACTCAAAACAACACTACCATTTCACCCTCATGTATGAACAAGTAAACTATCATTTGATCATCACAACAGTTAGTTTAGTATGTTTTATAGACAGGCATAAAACATAGAACCATCATATGCTCAATAGGTAATAACAAAGCATCACAAGACAAAAGCACCACACATGACACACATATTTTTCACATGGAAACCCAACTGGGAAAAACCATGGTGGGGATGTATACCCACAAGCTGCTTTTGAACTCTTTAGAAGTCTGCTTTGTTAGGAGCCTTGTCCGGTTAAAGACATTACAATAGGTTCTGCTAGGAATCGATCCTGTTAGGGATCACTCGATTAAGGGATGGCTATAATACCTGATTAAGGGTTAAACCGGGTTAGGGTTACCTTGTTAGAGGATTTCAAGAACTCAATAGCTAAAGGATCTCCAGAGCTCTATAGCTTCTCAGAACTCATTAACCTCGAGTTACCCTGTTAAGGGATTTGAATCAAGCCTGTTAAGACCACCCTGTTAAGGGATTTTGTATCAAGCTAGTTAAGGCTACCCTGTGAAGGGATTTCACAACTGTTGAAGTGGTTAAAGATCAACAGGAATTACAATGATCTGATAACAACACTCAATGCTAATACAAATCTGTTTTGGCTCCTCTTCTCCTTCTGCACATTCACTTTGTAGGTATCTCTTTTCTCCTTTGGTCTGGCAAGAATCATGTATCACTTCCCTTGGATACACACTCACAACTTTTTCCAACAACTTTAGAAAGAAACACAACAATGAACTTATAGGAAACAGGAAGGTCGGTAGTGAAAACCCTAAATCCTAAACCTGTTAGGTTAAGCAATTCAAGCAGTTCAATCTTGACCATTGAATCATACTGCATTAAATGAAACAGTCTTGAATTGATCTCAAGACATTCTTCATCATCCATTTTCCACCAATTTCATGGCGGCTGATAACCCATTATGCGTTATCACCATTTGACAAACTTCACGCATTCCCGAGGTAGATAGGACTAGTCTTCTTAATGCAAGATCCTTCACGCGCACAAAGCTTACGTGGCAATACGATATGTTCTCTATTATACTACTAGCTCATCACACAAAGATCACCGATTGAGTCACATAGGCTTGAGGTACTCCATCCAAAAATCTTGAAGTGGAAACTACCTACCAACCGGTAGTCATACAATGATTCCATGTGCCAGTTCCCATAACTACATGTCAATTCACCTTGAACAAATATACTGCTTCACTTTGGCATATATACCAGTTTACACATATGCCGGTTCTCTCTTCACACATATCACATATGCCAGTTCACTTCATATCACATATTGACATCAATGACAACATACAATATCATTATGTCCTTATACTGGTTCACATAAATGCCAACAATCTTCCCCTTTGGCATTGATGGCAATATACAAAGATATCTCTCTACATCACATCTTCTCCCCCATTTGCTACAGATATCTTTTCCGCTTCACTCCTTCTCCCCCTTTGACAACAATGCCAAAGTGGAGGCACACATATCCATGTTCCATTATGCTACTCCCCCTAAGGAGTAGCATCCTTCAACACATCAATCAACAAAAAATTGACTTTGCAATACCTGACTGATGTGGAATAATTACTTTTAGTTCACCTCCTGAAGGGGCAGTACCCCCAATTCACCTCTTAAATGCACAAATGTAGTCTTTGGGAGAAGCTTGGTGAATATGTCTGCTAGTTGCTCCTTACTGGACACATGCTCCAGTGCAATCTCTTTATTCTGAACCTTTTCCCTCAAGAAATGATACTTAAGCTCAAAATGCTTGGTTCTAGAATGTAAAACCGGATTCTTTGAAATATTGATAGCACTTGTGTTATAATAGAATATACTTACCAGTTTAGTTACAGGGATTTTGAAGCCTTCTAGTACATGCTTCATCCAAATTGTCTGAGTGTAGTTCATGAAAGTTGCAACATACTCCACTTTCATTGTAGACTGAGAGATACAACTCTGCTTTTTACTCATCCATGAGACCAGTCTACCACTGAGAAAGAATGCACCACCGGTTGTGCTTTTTTGAACATCCACATTACCTACCCAATCAGCATTTGTGAACACTTTCAGATTGAAATCATTGTTGTATGGGTACCACAATCCATAGTCAATTGTTCCCTTTAGATAACTAAGAATCTGCTTGACTGTAATCAAGTGGGATTCTCAAGGACTCTTCTGGAACCTTGCAGTAATGCCAGTTGCATGTACAATATTCGATCTGCTGTGCACTACATAATGTAACTTACCAATCATTGATCGGTATTCCTTCTCATCAACCAGTGCAGAATCATCCTCTTTTGTCAATTTGCAATTGGTCACCATTGGTGTACCAACTGGTTTGCTATCTTCCATGCCAAAAGTCTTCAACACCTCTTTGACATATTTGGACTGAGATAAAGATTCCATCTTTCATCTGCTCGATCTATAGTCCAATGAAGAACTTAATCTCCCCTATGAGTGACATCTCAAACTCTTTCTTCATCTCATCAACAAACTCATGACTCATCTTGACATATCCTCCAAAGATAATGTCATCAACAAAAACCTCACAGATCAAGATCTGATCTCCTTCAGACTTCAAATAGATATTTCTATCTTCACTTGTTCTCTATCTTCACAAGATGGGAATGTATGTGCTCATACCATGCCCTAGGTGCTTGCTTTAGACCATATAAAGCTATATGTAGCCTACATACCATGTCACTGTCTTCAGATAGGGAAAACCCATCTGGTTGCTCTATGTATACCTCCTCTTCAAGTACACCATTTAGGAATACATATTTTACATCCATTTGATATACTTTGAATCTTTTAAAAACTTCATATGCAAGAAGCACATGAACTCCTTCCAATCTGGCTACTGGAGCAAATGTTTCTCCATAGTCTTCCCCTTCTTCTTGAGCATATCCTTTGCACACCAATTTGGCTTTATTCCTAATCACTGTGCCATCCTCATTCAGCTTGTTTCTAAAGACCCATTTGGTACTAATGACATTTTTATGCTCTGGTCTAGGTACCAGGGACCATGTACCATTTTTCTCTATTTGGTCAAGTTCCTCTTCCATTGCCTTGACTCAGTCTTCATCTTTATGAGCCTCTTTAAATGATTTAGGCTCAAATTTAGAGATCATACATGAGTTTTCTCTGATCTTTCTTATTGTAAGGATTCCTGCATCCTTATCTCCTATGATCTGCTTAGGATCATGATTTAGCTTGACATACCGAGGAATGGTCTTAACTGGTCATTCTTGCTTTTCTTCTTCATCCTCATCTTCATCAGTATCAGCATTCACTGGTTTAGGAACACTATTATTGGTACTTGGTTGATTGACAACCAGTTCCCAGAAGGTTGTAACTAGTTCATTTACACCTTGCTCACTACCGGTTTCCTCAGTTTTCTCAGAGGATTCATCAACTCTTACATTGATACTTTCCATAATTCTCTGAGTCCTATTGTTGTAACACTTGAAAGCTTTACTCTTGGTGGAATATCCTAGGAATATTCTTTCATCACATTTAGCTTCAAATTTGCCCTAATGTTCACTCCTCTTGATGTAACATTTGCTACCAAATACCCTAAAGTAGCTAACCACAGGTGTCTTACTGATCCAATACTCATAAGGAGTTTTGTCCTTACCTTTCTTGATGAGTACCCAGTTCATAGTGTAGACTGCAGTGCTCACCACTTCTCTCCAAAAGATGTGAGCAACCTTTCCTTGAATCAACATGGTTCTAGCTACTTCAACCATAGTCTAGTTATTCCTCTCTGCTAGGCCATTCTGCTGTGGAGTCCGGGGAGCAGACTGTTGTCTCTTGATGCCAAATTCTTCACAATACTTGTTGAATTCACTGGAAGTGAATTCCCCTCCTTGATCAGTTCTGAAACACTTGATCCTTTTACCGCTTTCCTTCTCCACTAACGCTCTGAAAGTTTTGAATTTCCCAAAAGCTTCAGACTTCTCTTTCAAGAATGTGACCCACATCATTCTTGAGTAGTCATCAGTGAGGATCATGAAGTACCTATCATCGTGCACACTTCTAGTTTTCATAGGACTACACAAATCAGTATGTACAAGATCAAGCAAGTTGTCAGTAGTGAAAGATTTACCTTTAAAGGTTGAGGAAGACATTTTCCCCAATTAACACTCTCTACACAAGGTATTATCTGGTTTTCTTAGCACAGACAACCCTCTAACTGCCTTGATCTTACTAGCCTTTACAATGTTATCAAAGTTTACATGGCAGAGTCTCCTATGCCATATCCAACTATCATCAAGCTTAGCCATAAGACATTTACTTACATTTGCATTCAGATGAAATAGGTTACCTTTGGTCTACGTGCCGGTGGCCACCAATTTAACATCTTTTCCTTTTATTCTGCAAACTCCATTCTTGAATTCTAGAGTGAGGCCACTGTCATTTAGTTGGGCAACACTTAGAAGGTTGTGTCTGAGACCATCAACCCAATACACATTGTCAGCACTTCTCTTTCCATTCAGAGAGATAGACCCTCTACCTTTGACCATGCGTGGTGCATCATTGCCAAAACAAACCACACTACCATCATACTCCTCCAAAGATAGAAACTTGCTCCGGTCGCCTGTCATATGGTGAGAACAACAATTGTCAATGATCCACTCATTGGAATTATCAAACTAGGAGACAAGAGCCTTTTTGTCTGCCACATCTTCCTTTAGAGCAACAAACACAATGTCTTCATTCTCTTCATCTTTTGATTCCTCATCTGTGACACCATCATCAACTGCCACAAAATAGTTTCTTTGGTTTCCTCCTTTGAATTTCCTGAACCTTTTTGGTTTATCCTTGTTATCGCTATTAGGATAGTTCATAGAAATATGTCCTATCCAGTTACAGGAAAAACATTTTAAAGGGAGCTTACCTTTGTATTTACTAGTTCCTTTTGGAAATTTCCTGACAAGAAGAGCATCAAATTCCATTAGAAACTCCTCATCATCCATTATTCTGCCCTATCTTGTTTCATCACTGGGGCTTACTTCTTTTCCTTTTCTGAATGATACAGCAGAGGCTTTAAATGTTGATTCAGTCTTTTGAACACTGCTATCAAAACTATTCAGCTCATGGGCTGTCAACTTGGCTATGATGGAGTCCAAGGACACCTTAGACTTGTCTATTGATCTCAGCTCCTGAATAGCAACAACCCTTATTGCATAGACTGGCAATAGGGATCTCAGGACTTTTCTTACCACAGTGGAATCTTCTATTTCTTGATTTCTCCAACAACCATTTTGATTCTTGTTCCATACTACTGAATGGTCTCTCCTTCAACCATCCGCATGTCTTCAAACTTCCCTCTCAGGATTTCTTCCTTAGCCTGTTTTACATGCTCATCACCACCATAGATATTTTCAAGAGCATCCCATACCTCTTTGGGATTTGCCTTGACCTGAACATTAGTAAACTCAATGTTAGATAGACTACTAATGAGGGCTTCCATGACTTGCCCATTTTCTTGTATCTCTCTCTTTTGGTCATCGGTGAGAGTACCGGTAGGAACAACATATACATTTTCAACATAACTCCAGTGTTGAACACCCATGCTTCTGATGAATATCTTCATCCTATCTTTCCATATATCAAAATTTTCCCTGTTAAACTTTGGACCTTCCCTCTTCATCATTTGACTAGGATCTTTTCCTCAAGTGGTTAAGCCTACAAAATAGAGGACCTGGAGGAACTCTGATACCAATTGACAACTCAATGATGAAATAGTAGTACCAAACTAGTACTAAGAGGGGGGGCTGAATTAGTACAAACAAAATACAGTCCAAAACTAGTTTGACAACAAATACTCCAAATGACTAGCAAACAGGGATACCTGTTCAACACAGACTGCAACCAGTAAAGCCAAGAGTGTCTAAAACAAGGATTGACCTGTTGATCACTTAGCTTTTCACTTAACTCAAAACAACACTACCATTTCACCCTCATGTATGAAAAGGTAAACTATCATTTGATCATCACAATAGTTAGTTTAGTATGTTTTATAGATAGGCATAAAACACAAAACCATCATATGCTCAATAGGTAATAACAAAGCATCGCAAGACAAAAGCATCACACATGACATACATATTTTTCACATGGAAACCCAACTGGGAAAAACCACAGTGGGGATGAATACCCACAAGCTACTTTTGAACTCTTTTGAAGTCCACTCTATTAGGAGCCTTGTCTAGTTAAAGACATTACAATAGGTTCTGCTAGGAATTGATCCTGTTAGGGATCACCCGGTTAAGGGATGGCTATAATACCTGGTTAAGGGTTAAACCTGGTTAGGGTTACCTTGTTAGAGGATTTCAAGAACTCAATAGCTAAAGGATCTCCAAAGCTCTATAGCTTCTCAGAACTCATTAACCTTGAGTTATCCTATTAAGGGATTTGAATCAAGCTTGTTAAGACCACCTTGTTAAGGGATTTTGCATCAAGCCAGTTAAGGCTACCCTGTTAAGGGATTTCACAACTGTTGAAGTGGTTAAAGATCAATAGGAATTTCAATGATCTGATAACAACATTCAATGCTAATGTAGATCCATTTTGGCTCCTCTTCTCCTTCTGCACATTCATTTTGCAGGTATCTCTTTTCTCCTTTGGTCTGGCAAGAATCACGTATCACGTATCACTTCCCTTGGATACACACTCACAACTTTTGCCAACAACTTTAGAAAGAAACACAACAACAACCTTATAGGAAATAGATAGGTCGGTAGCAAAAACCCTAAACCCTAAACCTGTTAGGTTAAGCAATTCAAGCGGTTCAATCCTGACCATTGAATCATATTGCATTAAATGCAATAGTCTTGAATCGATCTCAAGACAGCCTCCATCATCCATTTTCCACCGATTTCATGGTGGCTGATAACCCATCACGCTTTATCACCATTTGACAAACTTTTCACATTCCCGAGGTAGATAGGAATAGTTTTCTTCATGCAAGATCCTTCATGCGCACAGAGCTTACATGGCAATATGATCTGTTCTCCATTATACTACTAACTCATCACACAAAGATCACCGATTGAGTCACATAGGCTTGAGGTACTCCAACTGGAAATCCTAAAGTGGCAACTACCTACCAACTGGTAGTCATACAATGCTTCCATGTGCCAGTTCCCATAACTACTTGCCAGTTCACCTTGAACAAATATACTGCTTCACTTTGGCATATATACCATTTTACACATATGCCGGTTCTCTCTTCTCACATATCACATATGCCGGTTCACTTCATATCACATATTGACATCAATGGCAACATACAATATCATTATGTCCTTATACCAGTTCACATAAATGCCAACATTGTTATTAGAATCTATGATTTTTCCGGATAGCCACATGTACTACCTTTCAACATTCCTCTGATAATGGGTTTTGTTGGGGTACTGTGGCAAATAGGATGCATTCATGACAAGGATCTAAAAGGAAGGGGTAAAGGAACAATTTTCCCATATTACACTATCATCCCTTATTTTGTAATTCTGAAGGGATGATATGAACATTTTGATAAATTTTTTGCTCCATATCATTTGGGGGTGAGTATAGCTAGACACAGTGATCCTAAGGGGTTCTACAATATTTTCAAAACAAGAATAAATGGAAGTTTGTTTCCTCATAAGCATAAATTTTCTAAGGTTGCAATAAAAAATGAATTTGATTTCATGACTCAAGAATGGAGGAAAGAAAACTGGATAATCTTCATAAAGTTATGGGCTGCAATCCAAAAGATGGATCCATAAAATGACCCATTGAAGGATTTTACCCTATTTTGTGCCAAGGTCGACTTTCTTATGAACAATTTCAATGAATTAAAGCTGATTTTAAAGGATAAGATAGCCAAACTTGAAGAAGTTCATGGCCAACAATAGTCAATCTCACAACCTCCTTTGTCTCAGAGAGCAAGTGGCAAGAAGGAAGGAGACTTACTCATGAATCTTCTCAAAAAAGAGAAATAGAAGAAACAAGTGATGAAGAAGAGAGTAGCAATGACAGTGGAAGTTTATTAAGGAGAATGGGTAAAAAGATAATAATTGCAGTGTTAGGTCCCGAAGACAACTGAGAGGGGGGGTCAATCAGTTGTCAAATAAATTCAAACCGAAAACAACTTAACCAACCTTAAAGCTTAATACCGGTAAACCAAACTTTATGTCAGTAGACAGTTTATCAATTAATTATAGTACTGGTAAAGATTAATGCATGAAATAGAAAGACAATAACATCCACAACACATAACACATAACACCAATATTTGTACGTGGAAACCCTGTAAGGGGAAAAACCATGGTGGGAAACCTTACCCACAATCAGATGATACTACTATAGATAGTATGTGTATACAAATGGGGTCTGAACATGCAGAAAGGCCAAGCACCTAGAGCTCACTGGTCAAACACAAATAGGAATCACATTCACTACAATTGGATGGTTAAATCTAATAACGATGTACTGCTCAAAATAGCATCTTCATATGCTAGATTCAGTACTGGTGTAGTTCTGATTGCCTTCACAAAAACCTTTCTTCACCTTCAAATGATGTTTGTGTGTATAGCTCTGCTTAATCTTGCATATACCTTCTTACAATTCCTCTTCTCAATCGCATATCGATCCTACAAATAAGATCTTACATATATACCATAACCTAAGACCAATTTTAATAGGTCGGCTCTAAAAGATATTACAATAAAATCAATTACAAGTAAATCAATAACTGATGCAATATCTGATTCAACATGTTAGCTTAATGCATTTACAGTAACAACAAAATCATCTCCAAACTGTGTCATGCTGATCTGGAATAGATAAGCCTGTCGGTGCTTATTCTGGACCTATTTGCCAGTAACAACAAATATGCAAATACAAATAATCCAATGAACAAATCTCCAAGACAAAGTGTCCAAATGATGTCTTCAACATAACCAGATGTTTTCCATGTCATTCCAAGTGTTGGTGAAAATTATATCCTGCCAGTGTACCAGATTTTGGTGACTGTACATAAGTCACTTGCTTGCCGGTGAATATTGCCAATTCTCCAAAGTGCCAGAATTGATAAGTGTTAATAGGTGTTGACATCAATGACAAAACCATATCAACATAACCAAAATACCTATATCCTTTTCACCTATAAGGAAAGATGAAGAACAAGTGGAGGAAGATATGTTGATAGCAACAAATGCAGAAATGTAACTCGGTGTTCCTGCTTTGCCCCCTAATTTGGAGTTGGATATCACTCCTTTGGATATCAAGGGTAAATCTTTTAAGGATGCAAGAAAGGAGGTGTGTGATAAGTTCCTTGAAGATGATACTTTTGTGAGAAGCCCAGTCTTTCTGCAACTAGTATGGAAGATGAAGATTGAGGAGTACAAAGAAGAATTACCGAGAAAAAGGCCCAAAGGCTAGATAGATTTGATCAAGAGAACCAAGAAAAAGTAAAGAATGAGATGGTGGAAGAATTTAAGGAAATCACTGTTGATGAAGACAAGAAGATTATAAGTCAGGCTGGAGTCTTGATTTTACCAGAATGGGACATAGCAGATGTAGTGGTTTTTGATACTATCAGGAAGTCAAAGGGTCAACATTTCAATTCAAAAGAAGAAGCAAGGTTGGCATTAAAAGGATTAGATTTTGTGGATGATTATGCAACCTTGGCAATATGCGCGCCCTAGAAATCCTAACATCAGTGACTTGAACCCCAATTTGAGGGGAACCCTTATTATAAAAATATCATCTGACACATCAAGTGTAGAGGCTACAAAGTTAAGTGTTGATGCTGCTAAGTTGGCACATGAGACTACAAATAGAGAAGCTTTGGAAAAGGCAGAGCTGATAAGAAAGTTTGAAAATATTTTCAATGATTACAATACATCTCAGCAAAGGTGTGTGGAGTTGCAAACAAGAGTGCAACTCTTTGAGCAGGGACAAATAAAGGTTTCCTTTCCTGCACTTATAGGGTCATTAGAGCCATCAACATCTAGGCCATCACCTATGGTTCAGGGAGGAGAAGTAGTTCAACTTGACACAAGTGCTGGTATCCCTGGTATGTCATTAGTCCCATATGATGATGATGATGATGATGATGATGAGCCTGAAGCTACAAGATCAACTGAACCAATTTACTCTCAACTTTTAGAAAAGATTGTTGAATTAGAAAATAAGCTGAAAGAATCATAAGATCAATCAATTAGGCAACAAAAGGATATAGTCAATTCATTGCTAACTCATTTGAATGATAAAGTTCATAGTAGGCTCAATAGTGTTCATGTCTTATATTCTTTATTATTTAATGCTATTAAAAAATTTGAAGATGATAAAGAAGTGGCAATTCCTCTATTTACATAATGGTTGCAAAGAGAAAATGAGCTCAGAATAATTTCCATGGCCTCTAAGTATCATGTCGAGAGACCACATGCACTCCAGCCAATATATTTGTTGGTAAAGCCAATGCAGGAAGCCTAAATTTTTTCGGAGAATATAGAAATAAAGGTAAGGGAATCGATGAAAAGTTTCAGTGAATTGAAACAAACTCTTTTGCTAGATATTGAAGATGAAGAAGTGGAAGACAAGCCTTTAAAATCTTGGAAGGAAGAGGCAGAAAGAGTCATCAGTACCCAAGTAGAGTTGATATGTGAAGGGATAAACATGGATATGCTGGAGGATAAAATGGATAAAATAATTGCCATAGGATAATTTTTTGAAACTTTTGAAAGAGAGGAAAACAATGTAGCCATTAAATATATTCCATACAGGGCAAAATTTGATGAAGTGATGAGTTTTGATTAGTCATCTGATGAAGAATGCAGTGCATGGAGTAGTATGGATTTGAATGATGAATAAAGGTTATAAACAATTTGCATAAATATTTTTGTCTTTTAGTGGTAGATATTTTTGAACTTGTATAACAAATATAGCGTTAAAATTCATCATGAGTTTTAAAGAAAGCGGTCGCAGACTTCAATCCTGCATAAGAGAAATCAAGGATGAATATTTGTACAACTAAATGCAGTTTTATGTAATCATTTTGAGATGATAGGTGTCTCCTCTAGCCTAAAGATTGTTTGCTCCCTTGTTTTTTATAAAAGGGAATTCAGGGCTATGAGATGGGGTTCGTATTTTTGGTCCCTTGAGTGTTCTAAATTTCTGTTTCCAATAGAAAAGTTAGGCTGAAACAAAAAGTTAAAAAAGGTCATTTTGCAGAGAAAAATAGAAAGTCTTATGTCTGTAATTATGTATGTTCTTGAAAGAGTTATGTATGAATTGTATCCTTACAGAGACAACTGAATTATTCAATAGAAATATAATTCAAACCTATTTCTCTCTAGTGTATTGTTCTATCATGTTTTGAATGCATAATGTATACACATAAAAATGGCTATGAGAAATTAAATAAATATTTTATATTTATTTAATAATTATTCTTCTATTAAATAGTTAATTTGAAAAGATTAATTTATTTAATTCATTTCGTGACTTTCTATTAATTAATATTTTATTAATTAATTCATCTATTCTATTCCTCTAAAATATTTAAATATCTAATATTTAATTATCTCCTTCAATCAATTAAATATCCAATATTTAATAGTTATTCTCCTATCCTATAGTCTCAAATATTAAATAATTTCCTAAATAATTTAATCTTTCTTTTCCAACTCACCCTCCATCTCCACTTCATCTTCCCTTTGCCAACTCATCAAACATGTGGCTAAGGAAATTAATATTTATTAAATATTAATTCATCATTTATCTTCAACCACCAAATTTAATGAATATTGTGTACGTACACATATTTCATAACCATCTTCTATATTATCTCCAACACCCCTACATCTTAGGAAGGACTTGAGTCCACTTGTCCTATCATGCCTAAATCTTCTCCAACCATCCCTCGATTCTCTTAGTTAGCAACCTAGTCAAGGTGAGATGAGTGACACTTGTCTTCTCCTTCCCCCTTTCTCTCAACCTTCACCTTTGCTCACAACCATACAAAATCTACAGATCTGATCATGACTGTTGACCTAAGCCACATCAGCTTATCCTCTCAAGGTCCATAAAGTCAAGAGCTCTAGTTGAGAGAGAGTTAGACTTCAATAGACTTCAAGTGCATTTTCAAGCAAATCATTTGTAAACTTTATGCATCCGTGAGTTTTAATCTTGAAGTAAATAGCAATTATCATATAGAATAATCAGTTTAGCATAATCATGTAGTATTGCATATCATAGCATCAGTTAACTACCAGTTATC
This sequence comes from Cryptomeria japonica, assembly GCF_030272615.1. Classification (NCBI taxonomy): domain Eukaryota; kingdom Viridiplantae; phylum Streptophyta; class Pinopsida; order Cupressales; family Cupressaceae; genus Cryptomeria; species Cryptomeria japonica. Next base: position 582,788,567 of record NC_081414.1, on the reverse strand, counting down.
AGTCCATTCTTCATATGCCATCTTGGAAGCTATTAGTGCATTGTCTGAGAGCACACCATCTACAACCAGGAATAGTGGAGTTAGGACACAATGAGACATAAACCATGAAGGTAATATTAATGTTTTTATTTCATATGTATTTCATGTAGTTTCATTGGTTGAGTTTGGATTTCCTGTGGCATTTCCATTGGTATTTTGTGAAACTAACTTGTTGCAGGTAGCATTCTGAGGATGAAATTCAAGTTGACAGATTTTGGCACCCACCGTGGAGCTCATGGACCTCGCATATACTTTCAAAAATCTCGCAAAAAGTAAAATTAACACATTTGTAATGCAGATTGACGCATGTGTGAATTCTGAGAGTTCCTTTGCTCGTAGGTTAGTGCATTTGCATCACAGATTAGCACATATGCCATGCAGCTTAGCACTTTTGTTAGAAAAATCTGTGCATTAGTATCATCGGTTAGCGCCTTTGTCTTCTACGTTAGCGCTTTTGTCCTCTAGATTAGCACATTTATTAAAGAAATCACACTTTTGTATCCACAGAGAAGCGCTTTTGTTGTCTAGGTTAGCCCTTTTGTTCTAAAGATTAGCGCGCTTGAGAAAAAAGATAACGCATATGTTAGAATAGCACTTTTGTTTCCAACTAACAAAGTTTTCTTGCAGGCCTGAATGTCCAAGAAATTAGATTTTTCAAACTACTAACATGCATATGCAGGATGGTGTTTAAGGCAAATTTTATGCATTTCTTCATCTAGTTAATTAAAGGCCTTATTTTGGGAAGTAATATATCAAGTCTTATTCATTTAGTCTAACTAAGAGGATAAATTGACAGCATGTAACTTGCATTTTTAGTAAACCTCTCTAAAATATTTGCACATAGACTTTTAAATAGGCTAAAATAAACACGATGCTTGTTGGAGCAACATATCCAAATAGGAATTAGCCAGCAATTGCTTTGAAAAGGTTAAAAAGAACACTTATATTCCATGTCTTGAAAGTGGTAGGTATATGCTCTCCCCTTAATTGGGTGACCAAAAAGCCAAACCCACTCTTTCATGTTTTCTTTACTTTCAAGCAATTAAATCCTTTAGAGGGCCTGTCTTCCCAAGTTGCCTTGAGGGGGACAGTGAGAGGGGAATGACCTAAAGTGGAAATGGGCCAATACCAAGTCCTTCCAATCAGCTATAAATAAATCATGTTTGTGATGAAAGTCCCAAACAAAATGTGCTAATAAGTTCATACCAACACTATGTTTCCTCATAAACCCTATGGAGCGTAACCTATATAAGCTGGGAAACTTCTGGTATTTGCAGTGCTGAAAGTGTCGCATGCATGGACACATAATCGAAAGCCTTTACTAAAAACCACTTGTACTAGTTGTCAAAATCCTTCTAGTTGTTGGCGTAGGAGGTTGGACCTCTGAAGCGGCTCACACACATATGGTTCCTAGTAGAGATATAAAGTTTTCCATGGGGATTTTTTATGGAAACTGGTGCTTGGCTTCCCCAAAGAAGTGAGTGCTGAGGGTGGAGCTAGTGGGGTCAAGCATCTAAATATTTGCTTTGAATAGCGTAGCCTTGGGGGAAACCCCACATGAGATTCAACAACTATTGTCTCAGCCTACCATAAGATTTGTACTTTCTTGTGCATTTTGTTTATTAGACATTGTGTCTTCTATGTCTATTACATGTTTCAAATGGTCAAAAAATTGAAGAAACTTATCATCTATGCATGAGAAAAAATCCAACAAATTGCTAAAAAAGTTTGATCAAAAGGGTACTACAAAAGCTTTCCAACAATTGAAACACCAGATCAAAACCAAAGTGTCAAAATGTCAGTATCAAAATAATTCTTGAAGTAGGTTTGTCTCTAAACCATCATGTATTGTCAAACTAGTTCAAACAACTAGGTCACTAATCCTATAGGTTATTCCCAAGAAGTTCTATAAACATCAACATTCAACAAGCTATTGATTCAAACATCTTAAGTGCAAAAAAAACAACATCATTATCAAGTTTCTCATCAGGATAATCAAATCCTCTATCACGAATCTTGATCAATCTATACTAGGTTCATAATCTTGGATATATCTTTCCTATTTTGAACCTAGCTTATATCAAAATCAGAATTGTACCAACATTGGAATCAAATAAACTTGTAAATTGTCAAATGCTTATATGACTTTTAAGTATCACCTTAAGAAAAGAAAACCCAATTATAAAGCTACTTAGAAAAGAATAAGATTCTTGTATATCAATCGCAAGATCTTATTAAAACATAGGACACTCCTACACCGTTTTCATCACTACTTACGTGGCTACGGTAAGAGTTTGACGAAGAAATTTTACAAGGACATGCTTTTCAACAAAGAGATGCTTTATCACAGCGAATAAAAAATAGCAATAAAATCAACAAAGCATATCTTCCTAAACCAATAATCACCTATTGACTTTGTCCTTTGGAAATTTCAACAACTTTGAAATAATCATATGCTAGTTTGGACTAGAGCCCAATACAAACAACTTAGAAAACAACAACAAATGGAGGGAGAAGATAATCTTGTATTTCAAACTTTTGGGTTTACCGATGTTGATGAAGAAGCAGTCAATAGCACCATTAGAGAACTCGAGCAGGATTACAAATTTGATAAGCTAATGAAAAAAATTGTTGGCAAATCAAAAAGAGAAAGATCTCTTAATGTTGGCAAAATCTGGGGCTAAACTACCACAAGACTTTAACATAGAAAGCTTGAAACAAGATGTAGAGGCAAGTAACACCCAAAACACAGATGATCCAAATAATGAAGATGTCAACAAATAAAGTCATGAAGAAACAAGGAAAGAAAGGGATGACACAAGAAAAGAGCATAGTGATAAAAGAACTCATGAAGAAACAAGGAGAAACTATGTGGATAATCCATTGTTAAACCTTACTCAACAAATGCAAACTTTATAACAACAGATACAAGACATGCAAAATGGAACAAGCTCTAAGAAGTATTCATTAGAAGATATATGCCCATATCCATTCGATAAGAATCTGAATATGATACCATTTCTGCAACATTGCGAGATTCCTAAATATGACAAATACGATCCTTGAGATCACATTAGGGAGTTTTGTACTATGAGCATGGAATTCACTCATGATGAAACTTACCTTATGCATATTTTTCCTAGGAGTTTAAATGGACAATCAATGGAGTGGTTTTCAAGATTACCATCTAGAATCAAATCTTTTGAAGAACTTGTGAATAGGTTTATTTCACAATACTCCTACAATATAAGGAATGAGATAACGATGTTGGATCTCTACAATGTTAAACAAAAGAATGGTGAATCTTTAATTATCTTCTTACAATGATGGAAATGCATGTTTAATAGGTATCCCCGAGATGTGCCTGATCAAGAAAAAATGGACATATTCATTGATAATCTTATCAGTGAAATGAGTTATCGACTAAGAAGGAAATGTCCTCCCTCTTTTGCCAAAATGATCAAGAATAGTCTGAAAATAGAGAATGCAATGGTAAAGAAAGGAGAGCTAAAACTTTAGAATAATTCATACAACAACAATAACAACAACCACAACAACAACAACAATGACAAACCCAAGTTCTGGTCAAAGAATAGGAATGTCAGCAATGAAGGAAATGATGATAATAGTACTACAAAACAACAACAACCAATTTTTAATCTATCAAGTCAAATCCCAAGCAATAATAATCCAGAAAACAATAAAGCCAGATCATTTTTCTCCAATCCTCAGAGGAAATTCACAAACATTGGAGAACCTTTGGAATCAACTCTAAAAACTCTGCTTGCCAACAAATTGATTATTTTACCAAAAGCAAGAAGTTGTGAATCACCAGTCAAGCCAAATTGGTGGAATGACAATCACTTTTGCAATTACCATCGGAATAAAGGACACCTAACAAATGATTGTCAAATATTGAAACACCTTATCCAAGATCTAATCGATAATGGAACCATCATAGTTGATAGCCATAAGATAAATGAATCACACCTAGCTTTCAAAACTCCACTTCTGAATTATGACAAAGGTGAACCATCCCAAATAAAAGATGATAAAGGAAAAGACAAAGTGAATTACACTTATACATATGATGATGTAGTAAATGTAATCATTGTTAAAGATAATCCATCTTTAGAGCCAATCAATGTTATTACGAGAAGCAAAGCAAAGGTTACCTTTCTAGGTATAACAAAAGACCCAACATCCACTTCACAACAATACAATTTAGTAGAGCAATTACAAAGAATACCCACTCAAATATCAATTCTAGAACTTCTCAAGGTTTCACCTATACATAAGGAAATTTTGGACAAAGCTTTAGTAGAAACAATAGTATCAAAATATTTGGATATAGATCAGTTCCAAAACATGATAGGACACCTTATAGCTCCTCATTGCTTATCATTTTCTGAAAATGATGACGCATCCTTACAACATCCTCACAATTCTCCCTTACATATTGAAGTCTCTATTAATAAAACTTGTTTCAAACGTGTACTCATAGATGGAGAAGTCGGCTTAAATATTTATACATTAAGTCTGATAAAAGCTTTGGGATATTCAAAAAATGCAGTGGACGTGAAAAAAAAAATAACCATCAAGGCTTATGATGAAGCAAAACATTCTTCTAAAGAAACTATTATGCTACCAATAAGAATAGGACCCATGGAAAGGGATACATTGTGTCGGGTTTTCGATTTGAACCTCTCTTACAACATTCTTCTAGGATGACCATGGATTCACAAGATGCAAGCAGTTCCTTCTACATAACATCAATGTGTAAAATTTCCTCATGAAGGAAAAGAGATCACTATAATTGTAGATTCCAGTCAATATTGCAATAATTTGAAGCCAACACAAGATACAAGAGTTCCACATAACAAAGAATTGGTATATCCTACCAAAGAAATTCAAGAAAAGTTATGGGAAACTTTTGAAGAAAAGCTCAAATTAAATGATCAAGAAATGGGAAAGTATTCTTTGCATAATTTTCCACTTTCCCCTAAATCATATGGAAAGCCTACATATATTCAATCAAAGACATCAAAAAAATCAAAACATATGTTTAAAGCGACATTTGTTAGTGCTAGAACTCTTGAAGAAGAAAATGAAGACAAAGACATTCTTGGTTGGTTGTACAAGGATGAAGATAAAACTATAGCAATAGCAGCAAAAGTCAATATTCCCATAAAAAAATATGGTAAAGGTTATGAAATCATGCAAAAAATTGGTAAGGAATGCAATGAAGATCAAAAAACTATCACAAATAAAGCCTTGTCTATTGCAAAACAAAAGATGGAGTTAGAAAGAAGGCAAGAAAAACTCAGAATTTAGAGAAAAGAGGCATATGCAAAAAGGAAAGGGAATGACAAAGACAAAGAAGTAATGACACAAGAAGTACAAACAAGTACAAATCAAGCATCTAGAAATACAAGATTATCATCAAAAGAGCAACAAGATGTATCCCAATGTGGCAAAACCATAGAAGAATTAAAAGATAGCCAAGTTGGATTGACTATTAGTCCAGAAGAAGTTGAGTTTGAAAGGAGACAAAATCTAGCAAAATAATCCTTTTTATCATGTACACAAGTATGTCAACTCCGAAAGGCAAATGAGGTTAATCAAGAAGGAATTTGCAGTATTAGAGATGTGTGTGTTGATATAATCCATTCATTTAAGGGAAAAACATCAGTTGAAGAACCACTTGAGTGTGAACTACAAAATGCTAATATGGATTTTGTTAGAACTAATTTGGAGATGCTTGAGAAAGAAAATTCTCAAAAACATTTAATCTATGATAGTACCTATTCTATGCCAAGTTATGATCATTATGTCATGAATGTTGAAACACCTAATGATGACAATGATTATGATTTACCCCTTCTTCATCCTGAGCTAATTGATTGAGATAATTTAGACAACCCTAAACTGAATGTCTTTTCTAGTGATCATGAATTAGCTATGTACCTTAACGCAGTTGAACCCATCCCACCTAAGATATCTTCCATTGCAAAATCAAGTAATGTTTCTCATGGTCAAGAGAATGCCAAACTTTCCAATCGCAAAAGTGAAATAAAACAAGGAACGAGACCTATTGTTGAAAACCATTTCATGGCAACACTAGATCAATCAAAAGAGAAAACAAAGGATGTATCTGATGGTGAAAACCTCTTTGAGGCGCCAGAAGATGGAAAGTTTTACATTCTTCTTGCATATTTTCAGGAGAGACATGCTATCCTAATAGAACTAATGGAAGCAGTAAACATTGGTACATCAAAGGATCCCAAAATACTTCATTATGTTTCCTCATTATCAGAAAAGGAGAGGAAAGAATACGTGGAATTCTTTAAGCAAAGACAAATAAATTTTGCTTGGTCCTATGTAGATATGCCAAGACTTAATCCAAATCTTATCATGCATCATCTTAATGTGGATTTAAAAGCAAAACCAGTTAAGCAAAACCTAAGAAAGATGCATCTGCACATTGCCCAGATAAAAGCATAAGAGTCTATACAGATTTCAGAGATCTGAATAAAGCATGTCCAAAAGATGATTTCCCGCTACCAAACATTGATATCATAGTGGACTTATCAGCAGGGCATGAAACATTTTCATTAATGGATGACTTTTCAGGATATAATCAAATAAGAATTGCACCTGAAGATCAAGAAAAGACATCTTTCACCTGTGCATCGGGAACATACTGTTGGAATGTTATGCCATTTGGGCTTAAGAATGCAAGAGTGACTTATCAAAGAGCTATGATGATAATTTTCCATGATATGATGCATACATTTATGGAAGATTATGTCAATGACATACTTGAAAAATCTCATACAAGAAAATAAACATTTGAACATTTTAAGCAAGATTTTTGATAGGCTAGAAAGATATCAATTGAGATTAAATCCAAAGAAATGTGCATTTGGGGTAACCTCTAGAAAGCTCCTTGGTTACATTATATCAGCTCATGTAATTGAAGTAGATCCTGAAAAATTCAAAGCTATCATGGAAATGGAGTCACCCAAGAACATAAGTCAATTGTGATCTTTACAAGGAAGATTGCAATCAATCAGGAGATTGTTTTCTCCGTTAGCAGATAGATGTCTTCCATTCGCCCATCTTCTACATAAAAATATTCCATTCAAATGGGATCTAAAATGTGAAGAATCTTTTTTGCAAATAAAAGAATATGTTATGAGTCCTCCAGTATTGATATCACCAATCAAAGGGAAACCATTGTTTCTTTATATCGCAGCAACAAATGTATCATTAGGAGCTCTCCTAGCTCAACATGATGATGAAGGAAAAGAAAGATCAGTTTATTATATCAGTAGAATGCTTGTTGGCTATGAATTAAATTATTCCTCAATAGAAAAGATATGTCTAGCAGTTGTATTTGCAACTCAGAAGCTACAATATTATATGTTGATTCATTTTGTGAAACTAATAGCAAAGATAGATCCTCTCAAATATTTGTTGAGCAAGTCAACATTGATAGGGAGACTAGCCAAATGGGTTATGCTACTGAGTGAATTTGATATAGAGTATGTTGACCGAAAATTTATTAAGGGATAAGTTATCGCTGATCAATTGGCTGATGCGCCTTTTCAAAATGACATGCCTTTGCACATGGAATTTCCTGATGCAGATATCTTGACAGTAAGTACAAACTTTTGGGAATTGTACTTTGATGGTTATTATACACAATATGGATCAGGCGTAGGCATCTTTTTTATCACACCTCAAGGACACACAATTCCCAAATCATATAGACTGTGGTTTCCATGCACTAATAATACTGCAAAGTATGAAGCATTGGCTATTGGGCTTAAAATGGCCATTGAATGGAATGTCAAGAAACTACATGTCTATGGTGATTCACAACTTGTCATCAACCAAATAAATGATGAATATCAAATAAATAATGATAATCTTATGCCATACAAACAACTGGTGGAGGAGTTTAAAGGACATTTTAAAGAAATATCATTCACCCAGATTCCAAGAAATGAGAATAAAGCAGCAGATGCAATGACTACAATAGCATCTCTCCTGCAAAATAAGGAGAATCAATAATGTTATGAATTTCTTGTGGAAGATATCTTAACCCCTACCATTCAATCCCAGCATACCTACCAAATTTGCCATATATCAAGAACCAGTCAATCCTCATACGGTCAAACTTATCAGTATTTAAAAGAACATATCCTTCCTCTTGACTTATCTCACAATCAGAGAAGGAATTTTATTTGCCAGTTCTCTCACTATACTATAATTTCTAATATCCTATATAAGCATGACCTCGATGGTACTTTTTTAAGATGTCTTGAACAAGAAGAATCTGAGAAAATTCTTAACGAATTTCATGCAGGTATTTGTGGCACACACTCAAGTGGTTTAACATTGGATAAGAAAATTCTTCGTATGGGTTACTTTTGGCCTACTATGGAGAGAGATTCATTCACATATGCTATAAAATGCAAATAATGTCAGATCCATGGGAATTTCATTCATGCACCAGCACAAGAGTTATATCCTATGAGAGGATCATGGCCATTTTCACAATGGGGCCTTGATTTGTTAGGAAAGATAAATCCCCCATCTTCTAATGGACATAAGTTTATTTTGATAGCTACTAAATATTTTACTAACTAGATTGAAGCAATGCCTTTAACAACAGTGATAGGAAAACAAATATCATCATTTATTTTGAATTATATAATCTGTCACTATGGAGTTCCTATGACCATTATCACTGATAATGGAAGACCATTAAAAAATCAAGATGTGAAGTAGTTATGTGAACAATTTCATATCCAACATAGGTTTTCTACTCCATATTATCCATAGGGAAATGGTCAAGCTGAGGCATCAAACAAGACTATCTTGAAAATCTTGAAGAAAATAGTCAATGAAGCTAGAAAAGACTGACACTTTCAGCTAAATCCTGCTCTTTGGGCATACCAAACTAGCATCCACACTCCAACAGGGGCAACTCCATATTGTTTGGTCTATGGATCAGAAACCATATTACCTATAGAAGTAGAGATACCTTCTCTACGAGTATCCTTGCAAGGTCTTATACCAGAAGAAGAATAACATCTCTCAACTCTAGGAACTAGAACTGATTCAAGAACATCACCAAAATGCAACAGATCATTTGAAAGTATATCAACAAAGAATGGCAAGAAGCTATAACTGCAGAGTCAAGCCACATATTTTTCAAATTGGAGATATAGTTCTAAGGGAGAATCCAAGAAATCAGCAAGATTGAGAAAAGAAGGGAAAATTTGAACCAAATTGGCTAGGACCTTTTGTCATAGTAGCAACATATGGATCAGGAGCATACAAGTTGTCCACCCCTGAAGGTGATTGGTTTGATGAACCTATCAATTCTATCCATCTAAAGAAATTCTACGTTTGAGATATAAAGTCCTAAAAATCAATCAATAAAAAGCATATAAAGTCTTAAAAAAATCAAAATATGGAAAAAATGCAATAAATTTAGATAGTGAGTTCCCCCATCTATGAGATCACTTTGCACACCTATCTACTCCATCCTATTGCATCTATCACTTCCATATATCTTGGCTTATCCATTCCATCTTTCGCATCCATTTCTCTGAACCGTTTAGCAAGAAATATGCAACTTACCAACAGTTATCAATCTTTGACATACTTTTCATAGTCACTATCTTAGATTTTATCAAAATTGATCATATCTGCATTTGTATCCCACCATGTTTTGGATCTTGATCAATTCATACATCCATAAAAATAATTTTGTTTCCATTGGGGGAAAAATCCTAATTCCTTTTGCTAAGGTGATCTTTTGAATCTTTGAAAATCCCAAAACATTCAAAAAACTTAGAAAAAACCAAAAACACCTAGGATTTTGAAACAAATAACGGGCAACAAAGTAACGAAGATCAAGGCATTTCATCAATAACTGAATCGTGAAACTCAGGAAATCAAGAATCGATCAACAAGTAATAAAGGATTATCAAAAGATCATTCATCAAGATGATTATATTAGTTAATGACCATAACAACATGTGAATTACATACAAGATTCAATGTTTACATCTTAATTTTATTGCTAATCATGTACTCTATGTGACTTAGGGATGTCCATGACTAGAGAAGATATGATGGGGCATGATTATTTTTCTTTGATTGTTGTTTGTGGTTTATCTCTTACTACGGTATGAACTTGTCTCAGGATATGATCGACAAAAGATCAAGGAGGACATTCCAAGTCATGCGTGAAAGGAGATACTCCTTATTTGTTTTGCAAGAAATACTCAGGTCAACTTGATCCATTATATCAAGTTGCTTGTATTAACCTGCTTTATCAAAATCTATGTAAAAAATACTCAGGTCATCTTGAATCTTTATGTCAAGTTGCTTGTATTTTCTTACAACATTTTAAATCTCAATGATTAAATCAAGCACTATTACAAGATAACATATGAAGAATGGCAATATCATTTTTTAGATTATTTCATTAGCTCATTATTCATCTGCATTATAAGCATTCATTTTCAGTTGCATTATAAGCATATCATTTCATTAACAGATAAACGGTCATAAATAAAGATTGAGTATACTTGGACAAACAAACAAAAACAATTTGCATCTAATCATTGTAGGTGCATTCATCTTTAGAATCATTTAAATTATCATCATCCATTTCATTTAGTTGTATTTAAATCATTTCATTAATTTGCATTCAATTAAGTGCATTTCATTCATCATGTAGTGTATCATCATTATTATTTGCATTATCATTCCATTAACGATCATTTAGTTACATCTTTGCACTTTAGATTCATAATCATTATAAACATTACATATAAAAATAAAAAATATTTCATGTAGATCATTTGCATTTACATCATCATAAATAAAAAGCAAATCGATCATTCATTTGCATTTCCATATAGATCATTTGCATTTGCATCCAAGATCATCAAAATCAAAAATCAACAAAAGCATTTATCATTGCATCGACATAATATAGATCATCATCAAATAGAATAACATGCATAAATATCATTATCCATCTAATCATGCATCCATATAATCAAAAGCATAAAGCATCATCATCAAATAGAGTAACATAATATAGATCATCATCATATAGAATCCATGTCTTCATATAGACCATCATAAAACAATAAAAGTCCAAGTATACAATGATATCAAATAAATAATACAAGTGCCTCCAAATCAAGTCACGATTGTCCTATACCAATACCACCTAACTCTGTTTGTCTTTGTGGCTGCAGGCGAGAAGATCCTCCAGATCCCTATCTCCCATGATCACCACTCCTCTGAGGAGGTCCCATGACCCCACCATTGCTAGTATCCATAAGCACGATGGTATGATAACTGCCTGATCTCTGGCTCTCTACAACTACCTCCTCATATCATCGTTGCTAGTGGGAAGTCTCCTTCCCAGCCTGAAATAATTCTCTAATAGTGTTAGCTGAGAGAGTACCTGATCCAACTTGCTGAATGTGATCAAGAAGGCCTTGAGTATCTAGCTGTCTCCTAATAGCTCTATCCCTCTCAACCATAAGAGTTTGTACCTATGCTTGAAGCTAATCAATCTATTCTCTAAGACTATCAATGGTCTCCTGCTCTAGCACATCGTGCTCTAGTGCATCTTGCTCTGGCATATCTTGCTCGAGTGCATCCTACTCTGGCAAATCCTGATGTGGTGCATGAAACCCAATCCCCTCCTCACCCCCTCTCTATCTAACTTCTGGAAGCTCCATCCGAGTAGCTCTCATAATCTATCATCTAATAAGGGGAACATGATTCTCTAGATCCTCATCATCTCCACCATGAGCTGCAATAACCCTAGGGTCTAGTTGAATCTGACCAAAATCAATGCCTCTCCTGCAACCCCCATCCAGTCCAATCACCCTGCCTCCTCTTGTCAATGGAAACCCTCTCAGTGATCTCATACCTACTCTGCCATGCTCCCTCCCAATTCATCCAACATCCCTCCCACCCATAGGACGTGGTCTCCCAATCCTGCCAATCAGTCTAAATGGTCCTCCACAAACTCTCAAATGACCTCCTCTCTATCCAGGTCTCCTACCACCACCACCTCCATCCCCACCCTCATCTCCACCTCCCCTAGCCTCCTAAGCAGCTCTGAGCTCTCAACTCTATCTACGTCTCTTCACACCTGGATCAATCATCATCCTCATATCTTGAGCTAGGAGGAGGATCCATTGGATCAGTATTATGAGGAAATGGATGAGCAAGTATGTATTGAGCATAATCTGTAGTAACCCTAGGATCAAGAATGTGCAATCTCATATCATAAGACACTTTCAGGGTAGCAAGAAACTCTGCGCGAACAATCTCAAATGACAAAGAAGGTTCCCAATCTTGCCTATCTCTATACCGCCGAGCATATATCATCACACCAGTAGGCATAGGCTGAATGATCCCAAACTGTTTAAGAATATGACTAATCAACTGTCACTCAACAATGTAAGGAGTCTAACCAATGAGATATGTACTCTACATGATAAATGGTAATGTCCATGCATTATCTATCCATGGCTCACAATCAATGAATGGTCTCCAAGTAATGCTATCCAATGAATCAAGCACTCAATGCCATGATAACTCAATGATGAACCAATAGTACCAAATCAGTACTGAGAGGGAAGGGGTGAATCAGTACAAACAAAAATATAGTCCAAAACCGGTTTGCAAGCAAATAATCCAAATGACTAGCAAGTAGTGATACTAGTTGAAACAAAGTGCAACCGGTAAAACCCAGAATAACTAAAACAATCATAAACTGGTCACTCACTAAGATTTCCTCTTAGCTCAATACTATAGTACCATTACACCCTCATACATGAACAGGTAAACTATCATTTGATCTTCACAACAGTTAGTTCAATATGTTTTATAGATAGGAATAAAACACGGAACCATCATATGCTTAATAGATAATAACTAAGCATCACAAGATAAAAGCATCACACATGACACACATATTTTTCATGTGGAAACCCAACTGGGAAAAACCACGGTGGGGATGAATACCCACAATCTACTTTTGAACTCTTTAGGAGTCTTCTCTATTAGGAGCCTTGTCTGGTTAAAGACATTACAATAGGTTCTGCTAGGAGCCAATCCTGTTAGGGATCACCTGGTTAAGGGATGGCTACAATACCCGGTTAAGGGTTAAACCTGGTTGGGGTTACCTTGTTAGAGGATTTCAAGAACTCAATAGATAAAGGATCTCCAAAGCTCTATAGCTTCCCAGAACTCATTAACTTCGAGTTACCCTATTAGGGGATTTGAATCAAGCCAGTTAAAGCTACCCTGTTAAAGGATTTGTATCAAGCCAATTAAGGCTACCCTGTTAAGGGATTTCACAATTGTTGAAGTGGTTAAAGATCAATAGGAATTAAAATGATCTGGCAATAGGATTCAATGCTAATGCAGATCCATTTTGGCTCCTCTTCACCTTCTACACATTCACTTTGCAGGTATCTCTTCTCTCCTTTGGTCTGGCAAGAATCATGTATCACTTCCTTTGCATACACACTCACAACTTTTGCCAATAACCTTAGAAAGAAACACAACATTGACCTTATAGGAAATAGATAGGTCAGTAGCAAAAACCCTAAACCCTAAACCTGTTAGGTTAAGCAATTCAAGTGGTTCAATCCTAACCATTGAATCATACTGCATTAAATGCAATAGTCTTGAATCGATCTCAAGACATTCTCCATTGTCCATTATCCACCGATTTCATGGTGGCTAATAACCCATCACGCGTTATCACCATTTGAGAAACTTTGCACATTCTCGAGGTAGATAGGAATAGTCTTCTTCATGAAAGATCCTTCACATGCATAGAGCTTATGTGGGAACATGACCTGTTCTCCGTTATACTGCTAACTCATCACACAAAGATCACTGATTGAGTCACACAGGCTTGAGGTACTCCAACTATAAATCCTGAAGTGGAAACTACCTACCAACCGGTAGTCACACAGTGCTTCCATTTGCCGGTTCATCTTGAAGAAATATACCGCTTCACTTTGGCATATATATCAGTTCACACATATGTCAGTTCTCTCTTCTCACATATCACATATGCTGGTTCACTTCATATCACATATTGACATCAATGACAACATACAATATCATTATGTCCTTATACCGGTTCACATAATGCCAACAATCTCCCCCTTTGGCATTGATGGCAATATACAAAGATATCTCTTCGCTTCACATCTTCTCCCCCATTTGTTGTAGATATATTTTTCACTTCACTCCTTCTCCCAACAATGCCAAAGTGAAGGCACAAGCAACCCTGTTCCATTATGCTGCTCCCTCTGAGGAGTAGCATCCTTCAACACATCAATCAACAAAAATTTGACTATACAATACCTGACTGATGTGGAACAAATACTTTTAGTTCACCTCCTAAAGGGGTAGTACCCCCAATTAACCTCTTAAATGCACAAATGTAGTCTTTTGAAGAGGCTTGGTGAATATGTCTGCTAACTCCTCCTTACTGGAAACATGTTCTAGTGCAATCTCTTTATTCTGAACCTTTTCCCTCAAGAAATGATACTTAAGCTCAAAATTCTTGGTTCTAGAATGTAAAACCGGATTCTTTGAAATATTGATAGCACTTGTGTTATCACAGAGTATACTTACCAGTTTAGATACAGGGATTTTGAAACCTTCCAGTACATGCTTCATCCAAATTGTTTGAGTGTAGTTCATGAAAGCTGCAGCATACTCCACTTTTGCTATAGATTGAGAGATACAACTCTAATTTTTACTCATCCATGAGACCAGTCTACCATTGAGAAAGAATGCACCATTGGTTGTTCTTTTCTGTTCATCCACATTACCTGCCCAATCAGCATCTATGAACACTTTCATATTGAAATCATTGTTGTATGGGTACCACAATCCATAGTCAATTGTTCCCTTCAGATACCTAAGAATCCGCTTGACTGCAACCAAGTGGGATTCTCTTGGACTTTTTTGGAACCTTGCAGTAATGCCAACTGCATGTGCAATATCCAGTTTTCTATGCTCTACATAATGCAACTTACCAAACATTGATCGGTATTTCTTCTCATCAACCAGTGTGGAATCATCCTCTTTTATCAATTTGCAACTGGTCACCATTGGTGTACCAACCGGTTTGCCATCTTCCATGCCAAAAGTCTTCAACACCTCTTTGACATATTTGGACTGAGTGATAAAGATTCCATCTTTCATCTACTGGATCTGCAGTCCAATGAAGAACTTAATCTCCCCTATGAGTGACATCTCAAACTCTTTCTTCATCTCATCAGCAAACTCATGACTCATCTTGTCATCTACACTAAAGATAATGTCATCAACAAAAACCTCATAGATCAGGATCTGATCTCCTTCGGACTTCAAGTAGATATTGTTGTCTTCACTTGTTCTCTCAAAACCAATCTTCACAAGATGGGAATGTAGGTGCTCATATCATGCCCTAGGTGCTTTCTTTAGACCATATAAGGCTTTATGTAGCCTGCACACCATATCACTATCTTCAGATAGGGAAAACCCATCTGGTTGCTCTATATATACCTCCTCTTCAAGTACACCATTTAGCAATGCACATTTTACATCCATTTGATATACTTTGAACCTTTTAAAAGATGCATATGCAAGAAGCATATGAACTCCTTCCAATCTGGCTATAGGAGCAAAGGTTTCTCCATAGTCTTCTCCTTCTTCTTGAGCATATCCTTTGCACACCAATCTGGCTTTATTCCTAATCACTGTGTCATCCTCATTTAACTTGTTTCTAAACACCCATTTGGTGCCAATGACATTTTTATGCTCCGGTCTGGGTACCAAGGACCATGTACCATTTTTCTCTATCTCGTCAAGTTCCTCATCCATTGCTTTGATCTAGTCTCCATCTTTATGAGCCTCTTTGAATGATTTGGGCTCAAATTCAGAGATCATACATGAGTTTTCTCTGACCTTTCTTCTTGTAAGGATTCCTGCATCCTTATCTCCTATGATCTGCTTAGGATCATGATTCAGCTTGACATACTGAGGAATGGTCTTGACTGGTTCTTCTTACTTTTCCTCTTCATCCTCATCTTTATCAGTATCAGCATTCACTGGTTCAGGAACACTATTACTGGTACTTGGTTGACTGACAACCAGTTCCCAGAAGGTTGCAACTAATTCATTCATAGCTTTCTCACTGCCGGTTTCCTCAGTTTTCTCAGAGGATTCATCAATTCTTACATTGATACTTTCCATAATTCTATGAGTCCTATTGTTGTAACACTTGAAAGCTTTACTCTTGGTGGAATATCCTAGGAATATTCCCTCATCACATTTAGCTTCAAATTTTCCCTAATGTTCACTCCTCTTGATGTAACATTTTCTACCAAATACCCTAAAGTAGCTGACCACAGGTGTCTTACCGGTCCAATACTCATAAGGAGTTGTGTGCTTACCTTTCTTGATGAGTACCTAGTTCATAGTGTAGACTATAGTGCTCACCGCTTCTCTCCAAAAGGTGTGATCTACCTTTCTTTGAATCAACATGGTTCTAGTTGCTTCAACCACAGTCCAGTTATTCCTCTCTGCTAGGCCATTCTGCTATGGAGTCCGGGGGGTAGACAGTTGCCTTTTGATGCCAAATTCTTCACAATACTTATTGAATTCACTGGAAGTGAATTCCCCTCCTTGATCAGTTCTGAGACACTTGATTATTTTACCACTTTCCTTCTCCACTAATGCTCTAAAAGCCTTGAATTTCACAAAGGCTTCAGACTTGTCTTTCAAGAATGTGACCCACATCATTCTTGAGCAATGATCAGTGAGAATCATGAAGTACCTATCACCCTGCACACTTCTAGTTTTCATAGGACCACACAAATCAATATGCACAAGATCAAGCAAGTTGTCAGCAGTGAAAGATTTACCTTTAAAGGTTGAGGAAGACATTTTCCCCAATTGACACTCTCTGCATAAGGTATTATCCAGTTTTCTTAGCACCAGCAACCCTCTAACTGCTTTGATCTTACTAGCCTTCACAATGTTATCAAAGTTTACATGGCAGAGTCTCCTATGCCATATCCAGCTATCATCAAGCTTAGCCATAAGACATGTACTTATATTTGCATTTAGATGAAATAGGTTACCTTTGGTCTACATGCTGGTGGCCACCAATTTACCATCTTTTCCTTTGATTCTGCAAACTTCATTCTTGAATTCCAGAGTGAGGCCACTGCCATTTAGCTGCGCAACACTTAGAAGGTTGTGTCTGAGACCATCAACCCAGTACACATTGTTAGCACTACTCTTTCCATTTAGAGAGATGGACCCTCTACCTTTGACCATGCATGGTGCATCATGAAAGGTTGAGGAAGACATTTTCCCCAATTGACACTCTCTGCACAAGGTATTATCCGGTTTGCTTAGCACCGGCAACCCTCTAACTACTTTAATCTTACTAGCCTTCACAATGTTATCAAAGTTTACATGGCAGAGTCTCCTATGCCATATCCAGCTATCATCAAGCTTAGCCATAAGACATGTACTTATATTTGCATTCAGATGAAATAGGTTACCTTTGGTCTGCATGCCAGTGGCCACCAATTTACCATCTTTTCCTTTGATTATGCAAACTCCATTCTTGAATTCCAGAGTGAGGCCACTGTCATTTAGCTAGGAAACACTTAGAAGGTTGTGTCTGAGACCATCAACCCAGTACACATTGTCAGCACTGCTCTTTCCATTCAGAGAGATGGACCCTCTGCCTTTGACCATGCATGGTGCATCATTGCCAAAGTGAACCACACCACCATCATACTCCTCCAAGGATAGAAACTTGCTTTGGTCACCTGTCATATGGTGAGAACAACCATTGTCAATGATCCACTCATTAGAATTATCAAACTAGGAGATAAGAGCCTTCTTGTCTGCCACATCTTCCTTTATAGCAACAAACACAATGTCTTCATTCTCTTCATCTTCTGATTCCTCATCTATGACACCTTCATCAACTGCCACAAAACAATTTCTTCGGTTTCCTCCTTTGAATTTCTTGAACCTTTCTGGTTTGTCCTTGTTATCGCCATTAGGACAGTTTATAGCAATATGTCCTATCCGATTACAAGAAAAACATTTCAAAGGTAGCTTACCTTTGTATTTACCAATACCTTTAGGAAGCTTCCTGGCAAGGAGAGCTTCAAATGCCATTAGAATCTCCTCATCATTCATTTCTCTACTTTGACTAGGTTCCCCACTAGTGCTAGCCTCTTTTCCTTTTTTGGATGGTATAGTAGAGGCTTTAAATGCTGATTCAGTCTTTTGAACACTGCCATCAAAACTATTTAGCTCATAGGCTGTTAACTTGGCTATGATGGAGTCCAAGGATACCTTAGAATTTTCTATTGATCTCAGCTCTTGGATAGCAACAACCCTTATTGCATAGACTGGCAATAGGGATCTCAAGACTTTGCTTACCATAGTGGAATCTTCTATTTTACCACCTGCACGCTTGATTTCTCCAACAACTATTTTGATTCTTATTCCATACTGCTAAAAGGTCTCACCTTCAACCATCTGCATATCTTCAAACTTCCCTCTTAGGCTTTCTTCCTTAGCCTATTTTACATGTTCATCACCACCATAGATATTTTCAAGAGCATCCCATACCTCTTTGGGATTTACCTTGTCCTAAACATCAATAAACTCAATGTTGGATAGACTATTGATGAGGGCTTCCATGACTTCCCCATTATCTTGTATCTCTCTCTTTTGGTCATCGGTGAGATTACTAGTAGGGACAACATAGACATTCTCAACATAACTCCAGTGTTGAGCACCCATGCTTCTGATGAATATCTTCATCCTATCTTTCCATATACCAAAATTTTCCCTGTTAAACTTTGGACCTTCCCTCTTCATCATTTGACTGGGATCTTTACCTCAAGTGGTTAAGCTTACAACACAAAGGACCTAGAGTGCTCTGATACCAGTGATAACTCAATGATGAACCAATAGTACCAAACCAGTACTGAGATGGGGGGGTGAATTAGTACAAACAAAAATATAGTCCAAAACTGATTTGACAGCAAATACTCCAAATGACTGGCAAGCAGTGATACTAGTTGAAACAGAGTGCAACCAGTAAAACAGAGAATAACTAAGACAATCATAAACCGGTCACTCACTAAGCTTTCCTCTTAGGTCAATACTATAGTACCATTACACCCTCATGCATGAACAGGTAAACTATCATCTGATCTTCACAACAGTTAATTCAATATGTTTTATAGATAGGCATAAAACACTGAACCATCATATGCTCAACAGATAATAACTAAGCATCACAAGATAAAAGCATCACACATGACACACATATTTTTCGTGTGGAAACCCAATTGGGAAAAACCACAGTGGGGATGAATACCCACAATCTGATTTTGAACTCTTTAGGAGTCCGCTCTGTTAGGAGCCTTGTTCGGTTAAACACATTACAATAGGTTATGCTAGGAATCGATCCTGTTAGGGATCACCCGGTTAAGGGATGGCTACAATACCTGGTTAAGGGTTAAACCCAATTGGGGTTACCTTGTTAGAGGATTTCAAGAACTCAATAGCTAAAGGATCTCCAGAGCTCTATAGTTTCCCATAACTCATTAACTTCGAGTTACCCTATTAAGGGATTTGAATCAAGTCGGTTAAAGCTACCCTGTTTAAGGATTTGTATCAAGCCAGTTAAGGCTCCCCTATTAAGGGATTTCATAACTATTGAAGTGGTTAAATATCAAAAGGAATTACAATGATCTGGTAACAACACTCAATGCTAATGCATATCCATTTTGGCTCCTCTTCACCTTCTACACATTCAATTTGCAGGTATCTCTTCTCTCCTTTGGTCTGGCAAGAATCACCTATCACTTCCCTTGGATACACACTCACAAATTTTGCCAACAACCTTAGAAAGATAGGTTCATGCACATAGAGCTTATGTGGCAACATGACCTATTCTCTATTATACTGCTAACTCATTACACAAAGATCGCCGATTGAGTCACATAGGCTTGAGGTACTCCAACCGGAAATCCTAAAGTGGAAACTACCTACCAACCAGTAGTCACACAGTGCTTCCATGTGCCCATTCATCTTGAACAAATATACGGCTTCACTTTGGCATATATACCGGTTCACACATATGCCAGTTCTCTCTTCTCACATATCACATATGCTGGTTCACTTCATATCACATATTGACATCAATGACAACATACAATATCAATATGTCCTTATACCGGTTCACATAATGCTAACATGGAGAGAGGCAGCCATATGTGTATTTTTATGCATGTATCCTTACTCATCATCCTAGCACTAGGTCTACAATAAAGTGCATCCTGTAGACAAACTAGCACTCTCATCATACACCACCTGATGAAGATCATGATATAAATGTGCCAACATACAAACACCCCAAGCATATCAAGTACAATGTTGCATCATACTTAGGAGAATCTCACCCCATCCAATAGAAAAACCTCATGATCGCCTATCGGGACAAATAAACCCTCCATTCAAACCAACAAGAATCATAGGGAGAGTCTCATAATACATCACCATATCCTCCCATCGGATCTCTCCTCTAGCGATGCTATCATCAAGAAAAATGGCTCTACAAGCCTCTGTCCCAACACAATCATGAAAAATCATACTGCACCAACTTGCCAGTCACTGGGATGTGCAGAATCCTATACACATCCTCAAGCATCACACTAATCTCACCCGTGGGCAAGTGGAAAGTGTTATGCTCTATTGGTATTTTGGTATGGTTTTGTCATTGATGTCAACATCTACTAACACTTATCAACTCTAGCACTTTGGAGAATCAGCAACATTCACCGACAAGCAAGTGACTTATGCACAGTCACCGGTATCTGGTACACCTATAGGATATAATGTTCACCAACACTTGGAATAGCATGGAAAACACCTGGTTATGTCGAAGACATCATTTGGACACTTTGTCTTAAAGATTTGTTTATTGGCATATTCGTATTTGCATATTTGTTGTTACCGGCAAATAGGTCCAGGATATACACCAATAGGTTTATCTTTTCTAGATCAGCACGGTATGCTATGGAGATGTCTTATTATTGTTGTAAATGCATCAAGCTGACATGTTGAATTGGTTATTGCATCGGACATTGTTTTATTTTTAAATTAATTTTATTGTAATATCCTTTAGAGCTGACCTACTAAAATTGGTCTTAGGTTATGATATAAATGTAAGATCTTATTTGTAAGATCAAGTGTGGAATGTGAAAAAGAATTGTAGGAAGGTGTATGGGAGAATAAGCAGAGCTATACACATAGACATTATTTGAAGGTTGAAGGAAGGTTTTTTGTGAAGACAATCAGAACTACACAGGTACTGAATCTAGCATAGAAAGATGCTAATTTGAGTAGTACATCCTTATTGGATTTAACCATCCAATTGTAGTCAGTGTGACTCCTATTTGTGTTTGAGCAGTGAGCTTTAGGTGCTTGGCCTATCTGCATGTGCAGACCCCATTTGTATACACATACTATCTACAGTAGTATCATCTGATTGTGGGTAAGGTTTCCCATCATGGAATTTCCCCTTATAGGGTTTCCACGTACAAATATTGGTGTTGTGTGTTGTGGATGACTTTGTCTTTTTGTTTCATGCATTAATCTTTATTGGTATTACAATTAACTGATAAAACTGTCTACTGGCATAAAAGACTAGTTTACCGGTATTAATCATTAAAGTTTGTAAAGTTGTTTTTTATTTGAATTGGTTAGACAACTGATTCACCCCCCCCCTCTCAATTGTCTCTAGGACCTAACATGCTCACTATGCCATCTCTCAGCTAACATCATCAACAATCCTCTATTATGCATAATCTTAGGCATATACAACAGATGGCGTAAACCATAGGCATCTATATGTCTAACCTTAGCCTACATCAGCTCTGGCACTAAATGACGTACTGCCAGTAATTTCTCTTGACACTAGAGAACATCAAGTTTCTCTTATTTATCAAGAGAATTCAATCAATCATCAACTATCTATCTATCACATCAATGTGATCACTAATCTATCAAATCTATCAAATCAAACTCAAGCAAACTTATGCTACCTATCTATCAAATCAAATTGAAGCAAATTAAGCTATCAAATCATTTTAAAACCTATCAATCATGGTTTTCTATCAATCACTGAGTTCAATCAAAACTCTGCTAAGCTCTTGCATTAGAAACTAAATCAATTTCTTAGATCTAATCAATCAAGCAATCAATCAGTCAATCAATCAATCAAGCAATCAAATCAATCAATCAACCAATCAATCAATCAAATCAAACAACTCAATCAAATCAATCAATCAAGACCCTATTCATCATACATGCACATCAAACACGATTCAATCTAATCATTAAAGTGATTTTTAGCTTTTTCATTTATCAAAAACATCAATTTTGAGCATATGCGCTATCCTATGCAAAAGCACTATCATCCTTAGCATATGCACTAACCCTAAGAACATATGCACAAAACAAAGCAAAAATGCTAACTTTAGCTACAAAAGCGCAAACAAACAAAGCAGAAGCACTATCCTATGCATATGCGCTATCATACTTAACATATGCACTAACAAAATGATCATAAGTGCTAATCTATGCATATGCACTAAACCTAATTGCATATGCGTTAAATGAAAATGCAAATGCGCTAACCTAATGTCGAAAAAAATGAAAAAATTTAAAAAATTCAAAAACGCACCTAAAAACATGAAAAGTTGCATGACAAGTTGAAAACAAAGCTTGGGATAAGATACATACCGAATACCCATACTCAGGAGGTCACCGATATCGTCGCACATGCTCAAATTGATGGTTCTCCACAGGAATCACCATTTTGCCACCTCACCAAGAATATTTTCTTCACAAGCTGACAAGGATAACAATGAAATTAACATTAGCCTTGGTTAATTTTATATTTACTATTTGAAGAGTAATTAATGCTACTCAATGGGGAGATTTAATTTGTTTTTTAACAAATTAATTTAATTGACAAAATTTTTATCAATTATCATGAGATCAATCATTCCAACCAAATTTTTCAACAATTTCACGATCAATCTCCTGAGGGGGCACACAATCAGGATTTTTAATCTTCACCAAGTGCACTATCGAGACTTGAGAAATTAAATAAATATTTTATATTTATTTAATAATTATTCTTCTATTAAATAGTTAATTTGAAAAGATTAATTTATTTAATTCATTTCGTGTCTTTCTATTAATTAATTCATCTATTCTATTCCTCTAAAATAATTAAATATCTAATATTTAATTATTCTTTTAATCAAGTTAATTAAATATCTAATATTTAATTATCTCCTCCAATCAATTAAATATCCAATATTTAATAGTTATTATCCTATCCTATAGTCTCAAATATTAAATAATTTCCTAAATTATTTAATCTTTCTTTTCCAACTCACCCTCCATCTCCACTTCATCTTCCCTTTGCCAACTCATCAAACATGTGGCTAAGGAAATTAATATTTATTAAATATTAATTCATCATTTATCTTCAACCACCAAATTTAATGAATATTTCATAACCATCTTTCATAACGTACACATATTTCATAACCATCTTCTATATTCTCTCTCACACCCCTACATCTTAGGAAGGACTTGAGTCCAATTGTCCTATCATGCCTAAATCTTCTCTAACCATCCCTAGATTCTCTTAGTCAACAACCTAGTCAAGGTGAGATGAGTGACACTTGTCTTCTCCTTCCCCCTTTCTCTCAACCTTCACCTTTGCTCACAACCATCCAAATCTGCAGATCTGATCATGACCGTTGATATAAGCCACATCATCTTATCCTCTCAAGGTCTATAAAATCAAGAGCTTTAGTTGAGAGAGAGTTAGACTTCAATAGACTTCAAGTGCATTTTCAAGCAAATCATTTGTAAAACTTATGCATCCGTGAGTTTTAATCTTGAAGAAAATAGCAATTATCATATAGAATAATCATTTTAGCATAATCATGTAGTATTGCATATCATAGCATTAGTTAACTACCAGTTATCAGTCCATTCTTCATATGCCATCTTGGAAGCTATTAGTGCATTGTCTGAGAGCACACCATCTACAACCAGGAACGATGGAGTTAGGACACAATGAGACATAAACCATGAAGGTAATATTAATGTTTTTATTTCATATGTATTTCATGTAGTTTCATTGGTTGAGTTTGGATTTCCTATGGCATTTCCATTGGTATTTTGTGAAACTAACTTGTTGCGGGTAGCATTCTGAGGATGAAATTCAAGTTGACACACATAATATCAAGGATTTTATCATTCATTGCACTATTTGTTGGCAATTGACACTCTATTGGTTAGGTTTCATTTTATTGTCATTGATGGAAACATGATTTTGGGTTCCGACTTCATATGGTGTACCAGCTGGCACTTCAAAGACTGTACACCGGCACCAGCACTAGCAAGATAGAAGAGTTTCGTGGTCACCGACAATGCAGGTCGACATGGTATAGTAAAGGATATCAGTATTGGAGGCCAACACACATTGGATCCAACATTGACAACTTGTTTTAATGCTTATTCATTTATGTTATATGGCTGACATGCAAATGTGATATTGTATATATCCTTGTAAGCCAACATAAGGCATAAATTTGTATAGGGTATATAGGGGAGAGTGATTAGATCATTTTATAATAAGATAATAAGGGATAGACATGTGGAATGGATATATGGATGTAATGTGAAATATATTTGAGAGACTATGTATGTGAGGAACTAATTGTAAGGGTTATTTCGATACTAAGGTTTAGGGTTTTAACTCGAACAAGCAGAGCTTAAATTGGAACTATATTTTGGCATAGGAGATGCTATATTGAGCAATTCACACTTCTATGGATTTTTGTCTGGATTTTTATGTAGCCAATGAGACTCCTATTGTGATGAGCAATGTTCTCTAGGCTGTAAGCCTTCTTGCAAGTGCAGGCCCATCATATATTATAATATCTCTTCATATGGCCAATGAATTGATATTGTGGGTCACAAATCCCACTGTGGTTTTTCCTCATTGAGGTTTTCCATGTATAAATATGTGTGTTATGTTTCTCATTTATGTGTTTGGATTATTTGTTGCATTACTTCTTTCAATTTTTTTTATACCGGTATACTAGTGTGTGTATGAATGTTTTGTTAAAGGTAAAATCTTCTATTCCAGTATAACACTAATTCACCCCCCTCTTAGTGTTATTGGTTTCCAACAATTGGTATTAGAGCTTTATGCCTCAGAGAAAGTTTAACCTCTTGAGGAAGATCCTAAAACCGAAATCATTGAATATGGTTTTGGAGAAGTAGCCTGAGATGGAACTTGAAGATTATGATGCTAAAAGATTGAAGAACTTAAAGCTACCAGATGAGTTGAATTTTGCTAAATAATTTATTCTTGTCCTACAAGAGAGACAATCATCTTTTCAAGCTAGGGGGAAGGAACTTTTGCAAAATCAGGATGATGAAGAGAAAAATACACTTAAGGAACAATGTTAGAAATTGAGTTCAGAGAACATGGTTATGAAGAATGAAATGCAAACTATGACTATGAGGATGTCTAACGATATTAAGGATAGAAAGAAAAATGAAGAAAATATTGTTGTATCACTGAAGAACAAATTTGAAGAATGTGGTAGGTTGACTCATGAAAATGAGAGTTTGAGGTCTGATTTGGTACAATCCCAGAATAATGAGAAAGAGCTTGAGAGACAAATGTCAGTACTAAGAGACGATTTAATTGCTGCAAGTGAGTACAAAGAAAAATTCAAGATCAGCTCAGCATAGCTTGATGAGTTTCTAAAGAGACAGAGATAGATTAGAGATTCCAGTGGACTTGGATTTGAGTAAGGATAGAGTTTTAGTACTGCTAATGAAGATCAAAACCATAAGGCAGCGGTAAGACAATTCAATGCTTATAAATTCAATGGTAGATATTTTTTTGCAATAAATGTGGTCACATGGCTAGGGAATGTAGAAATAGAGTGAATCAAAACCCTGATTTGCTCCTGGTAAATATTCTAAATGCAATAAAATTGGTCATAAAAAAAAAGATTGTAGAATGAATATAAAATGATATGCTTGTGGAAAATTTGGAGATATGGCTAATCAGTGTAGGTCAATCAATTTCACCAGTTTTAGAAAGGCAATTCAAAAGAACAATGTTACATGTTATGCATGCAATGAAGTTGGACATATTTCTAAGTTCTGTAGAAGCAGAAATCCACCAGTTGGAAATGGAGGATCAAATGATAAAGGCAAAGAGAAGGTTAATGAAATTTGACAAGATCATACTCAGAGATGGGTTAGAAAGACTGAAGAGCAATCATCAGATGGAAATGTCCTGGTTACCTATCTGGCAAAAGAGGCTACTCCTGCACCAGCAGTGAGCTCATCCGGTAACTAAGGCAGATGCCCTAGGGGTAGGCAAATTTCATGGAAGATGATGCATATTCCCCTAGAGGAGATTCTGGAAGATGTTCCAACTATTGGAGAGGATTATCTGACATTGATATGTTCAGAGTGAGATCCGATATCATTCACTGACAGTCATTTATGTCAACCAAAAATTAGGGTTTTCTCGATGGATAAAAGGTCAATTACACTTTATTATTATTCACCCAGCATTCAGAATGAATTAAGAGTGATTTAGAGTGACTTAGAGCAATCAAAGGCTATTTAGAGGCGATCATATTTCATCTTGAGCGATCACACCAACATCTGGAAGGATCTGTTGGAGGTTTTCACCGACAGTGTTCTAAAGGTATTTTTCTTGAATCATGGAATTAGGATCATCTTCTACTCCTATTTTTCATTGCAAATCCAGCTATAGTAGAAGTTAAGGGCTGTCCCAAGCCCATTTTCAAATGGTATCCACATGTGGCTACCAAGGAATATTTGGTTGGAGCATTTTCTCTCATCCTAGAGGGAGTGGTATATGTTGAAGATGTTAGGGCCTATAATCATTATTATATAGAGGACTTAGGCACTTTGGAGATCAAGGGGATGTATATGAATGAACTCATGGGAGAATATGGTAAAATCAAACTGGCATTTAAACACATCGAATATCTAGGGTTCACTGATATTCTAGATATTCCAGAGTTTGAGGATGAGATTGTCAGATATGTACTGAGCAGAGTACATGGGGAATTCATATGGCTGGGCCAACCCTATAAAAATGCTAAGGGATTCATCCAAGCAATTGTTGGTTTGCCATCAATAGGGAAACATCCGGATAAGAAATTATTAAATTACTTTATAGGGAATATCACCGACACCACATCAGACAAGAGATCGATGAAGGTGAGCACCATCACTGACACCAACATCAAATTTGGAAGCCTGATCATGGGCTACAAGGTAACTCAGTCTAATCGACTAAATTCAGTTTTGAGTTCATTTATTCTAGCCACTTATAGAATGATGAGAGAAAATATCAAGTTAGATCTTCATGATTGGATGCTTGAGGAGCTATTGATTAATTTAGGGAAGATTAAAGGTAAGAATAAGGGCACCTTCTAGTATGGAAATATGTTGGTCTTATTAATGTTATACTTTTTGAATGATACTCCAGGTTCTGGAAGGAAGCAATGTGATTTTGACATCTCGGTAGGAAGACAACTTAAGCAATCAATTTCTATATTGGGAAGTCTTGTTGATGATAAGGTATGGGGTTACTTCAAAGCTTTTCAAAAATATATGAGGTCTAGAATAAGAGTACGTGAGCATATTCTAGAGAAATACTCTACTGGTATATGTTTCATGGTCAAGAAAGATGAGACCCTCATGGAGGTAGTCAAGTGCCGAAAGATTTGGATAGCTGAAATGGGATATGAGGTGGATTCATTAATTCTTGATGCATATGCTAAAATTCTACTTGATGTAGATATAGATGAAGTAGAAAAACCTTGTGGAACAACATAGCAAAAGACACTTGAGGTTGAAACTGAGATCAATCAAAAGAAGAGGGAAAAACAAGAAGGTAAGGCAGGAAAGTTTTTACAAGAGTTTTCAAAGGACATTAAGGTACTCATTGATGTTGTCCTGGAGAAAGGGAGAAAGAGGAAGGACCCGGTAGTTCACATTGAACCTGTGACTACAAATTTTGAGCCTGAATATGATGCACCATTAGCATTCAAAAGGGTTGTGAGGAAGAAATTGGAAGAACCTAATGTGGAACCAAAGAAACAATCGGTTAGGAAGGTTACCATCAAATTACCGGCATAGAAGAAAGTAGCCAAGGCTACACCATCAGTTGCATCTGATACTACCAGAAGGAGGAAGAAGAGTGACATTGATTTGGCACTAGAGACTAGTAATGTAACAATTATTCCGCCTAAGACTTGTGCTAAAATTGTTGATGAAATTAATAAGGATGGGATGCTGAAAAATGTTAAGTCTTATTATGATACATTTGAAGATGATGAATTGAGAGAGGTAGAGGAAGCAATTCTTCTATATTTAGATATCTATAAGAAAGCATTAATTGAAATAGAAAATTAAATACCAGCAGAGCTATACAACATGTTAGATGCTAGAAGGTTATCTCCAATGCAAGAAGACAAACACATTAACATGCAAGAACTTTTAGCTATATGTGTTGCTATAACTCTAGATGAGATGGAGAAGACAATTGAGGCTGTAGATAGGAAGGTTTTTAATAGTAAACATTAAATAACTAGCCTGATCTTAGGAAGGATGAATGAGATAATAAAGGAGATAAAAAGGGGTTCAATAATTTTTTTGGGAGAGCATAGAGGATTCTTTACTTCACTAGAGACAAAGACTGATACTGTAGATACACCAATTGAAGAGAAAGGTAAAGGAATTATGGATACTCCACCCTTAGTTTTGAAGAATATAAAGATAGTAGAAATTGAACCACCGGTTAACACAAATGTACAGACAAATACAGAGACATCGGTGAACACAGAGAACATTGTACAAGATACTAACATTGAGGACACTTGTCCTTCAGATACTAATGTACAACTTGAGGATATTGTTCCTAGAGAGGAACTGACAGTTGCACAAACTGCACCAAGTTGTGAAACCACTGGTGCAAGGAGGTAATAAAAGTTAAATCACCAAAAAAAATAGGAGAATCTAGTAGGGAACCAGTTGCTGGCACATCATTATTGACAATTGACACTTCTCTAGTGCAAAAGAAAAACATTACAGAGATGAGTCCCATAGAACTGATGATGATGGTTGCTCAGAAACTGATGAAGGAGGGAACCATAGACAAAGGGATTATATATCAATCTATAACTATTTTGTATAGATTGGTCCCAGAATGTAAGATTGAGAATGAAGTGAGCCCTTCCGACAAGCTTAAGATAGAGAACATCTCTAAAAATTTTCAATCATTATAGTAGATCTCTAACTAGATAGCACTTGAAAAATCGCTTTTGAACAAATCATTGACAGAGATAAGAAAAAGATTGAGGAGAAGTTAATTTTGATAGAAAATTATTTGAAACAAGGTACTAATATATATAGGGTATGTTGCAATACATAGATTCTTATAGAAAAAGTAGATGAAAAGATAAAAGAGGTACAGGACAAGATTGCTAGTATTGCTAACTCTTTTGATGGACAAACGTCACTGACCACATCTATTGATGGATAAATTTTGACTTTGGAGAATCAAATTTCTTCTCTTGAAAAGGAAAGAGATAAGATCATTCAAAGAGCCAAAAGTATTAGAGGTTTGGTGAGTTCAAGATTGGATTCACTTGGTGTACATAAGAGGGAATGCATGGATATGCTTGGTAAGCCCACACTGGCAGAAGTTAATGAGAAATAATCACTTACATATTTATTGAGTGGACTTGTATCTATCTCCGACACAATCAAACTAAGTTGGGATACTTATGTGGAATTATTAGAGAAATATTACCCAAAAATCTTGAAATTGGTCAAGCTCCGGTAAGACATTTTTGGAGGTATTCAGTGTACAGTTATTATTCTTTGACATTCTTTTTACAATTTTTGGGCATTGATGTCAAAGGGGGAGTAGTATACATTTGAAAAAGAACTAACAGTTTCATACATTAGGGGGAGTTATAGAGTTTTTGGAATTTTGGAGTATTGGAGCATTTTGCATATTCAACTCATGGGGAGAAGGGTAGGATGAAACCGATAGTTGAAACTTTGACCATTTTTCACATGAGTGTTGCCATCAATGCCAAAGGGTGAGATTGTTGGAAATCAACACTCTATTAGTTATGTTTCATTATGTTGTCATTGATGGCAACATGATTTTGGGTTCTAGCTTCATATGTTGTACCGACGAGCACTTCACAGACTCTACACCAACATTGACATTGACACGATAGAAGATTTCCTTGGTCATTGGTAATGTAGGCCGACATGGTTTAGTAAAGGATATCGGTATTGGAGGCTGACACATCTTGGTTCCAGCATCGGCAAGTTGTTTTAATGCTTATTCATTTATGTTATATGACTGACATGTAAATGTGATATTGTATATATCCTTGTAAATTTGTATAGGGTATATAGGGGAGATTGATTAGATAATTTTGTAATAAGATGATAAGGGATAGACATGTGGAATTGGATATATGGATGTAATGTAAAATATATTTGAGAGACTATGTATGTGAGGAATTCATTGTAAGGGTCATTCCGGTACTGAGGTTTAGAGTTTTAACCAGAACAGACAAAGCTTAAACTGGAACTTCATTTTGGCATAGGAGATGCTATATTGAGAAGTTCACACTTCTCCAGATTGTTGTTTGGATTGTTATATAGTTAGTGAGACTCCTATTGTGATGAGCAATGTGCTCTAGGTTGTAACCCTTCCTGCAAGTGCAGGCCCATCATATATTGTAATATATCTTCATATGGCCAGTGAATTGATATTGTGGGTCAAAAATCCCACCGTGGTTTTTCCTCATTGGGATTTTCCACATATAAATCTATGTTGTGTTTCTCATTTATGTGTTTGGCTTATTGGTTGCTTTACTTCTTTTAATTCTGTTTATACCGGTTGGTGTATGAATGTTTTGTTAAAGCTAAAATTTTCTATTATAGTACAACACTAATTCACTGATAGGGAGGAATGGGCAAGGGGGTTGCCCAATTAGGCTTGTATTTTCACTAAGTGATAGGTCCTTTGCTAGTTTCAAGGTATAGTCACCAAAATCAAAGTGCAAAAAGATTATAGGCAACCTAGCAACTCTCCTTGATCCACCTCCCTAAGTCAAACACTCCCTAGTTGCTCAATGGCCTGAACTCCATTGTTTAGGCTTTGTAGTCTAACACCTTACCCTCTCAATTGGAACTCATTTCCTCTATCCCTAAAAAGTTCTCTAACTGCACAAGGTCTCCTCTTGATGAATTATAAGTTTGTGTCAAGTTATACCCCCATGAGTGTCTTTGGTCTTCTATGGTTTGGAGTGTAGTAATCCTTCACAAGTGCTACAAACCAACTTATGGAGTCTAACTCACCAAATGTGTTAAATGCATATAATATTAACTTGTTTCAACTAGATTTGATGGGTTTTAGGCTTTACAACCTTCCTGTGTGTACTTGATTTGACAAAAAAACCAAATTTTAGGCCTAAAACGGGCTATAAGGAATTAGCCCTCTTTTTGGGGTTTTGTGCTCATCCTGCTCCAATGATGGACTTCCAAACAAAAATAAACTTATATTTGGATATCCTTTTGGAAGGTATTGAGGATTTTCTAAGTCTTAGGGTCCATTAGGCCTCCTCCATGACTGTCCCAAA
Organism: Cryptomeria japonica; assembly: GCF_030272615.1. NCBI lineage: Eukaryota > Viridiplantae > Streptophyta > Pinopsida > Cupressales > Cupressaceae > Cryptomeria > Cryptomeria japonica. The sequence continues at coordinate 582,756,588 of NC_081414.1, read as the reverse complement.
AATGGGTGCAAAAAGAGGGGTTTGCAAGGGTTTTGGTGGCAAGAATCAACTTGCAAGCTAGAAACCTCCAATGTGAATCATGCAACCTTAATTATACCATGTCACATACTAATTAGGCCAAAATAAAGTAGTTTTACACCTTCAAAGGTTAGAGAACAAGGTTTTACAAAAAATGCCCATAAGGAGTGTGCAACATTGACAACTTTTCCTTTCTTGCTTTCCACAAACATATCATTGCATGAGTACCAATTACATACAAAACATGTAAACATGTCTAACATTAGTGAAAAAGGAGAACCACATTAGCCCTGTGTAGTCACATAAATCTGTCCACTTAATTAAATGAATACTTAGTATTTATTTGATTATTTAACCATCAATTAATAATTAATTAAATTAATATTTAATTAATTCATCTTAACCCTCTTCTCCTATTAATTAAATAAATTATTCAATTTATTTGATTTAATTCACTTAACCAAATTCAGACCATTAATTAAATAAATAAATCATATTTATTTAATTAAATCTTCTCTCACATTTAAATAAATTAATATTTATTTAAATCCCCCAAAATCCCACCTCTCACATTTAAATAAATTAACATTTATTTAAATCACCTTTATCCTCCACCCACTTGTATTTTCCTACAAAGGCAAGTTGCACAACTATTTTAAATAAATCATTTATTTAAATCACCTTTATCCTCCACCCACTTGCATTTTCCTACAAATGCAAGTTGCACAACTATTTTAAATAAATTATTTATTTAAAATCCTATTTATCCTCACCCACTTGAAACCTTTAATGGTTTCTCTTAAAGTCTTTAAAACTTGATGGCTTTAAAGTTTTCAAACTTGATGGCTTCCTTCTAAAGTCTTCTTAAGACTTTAATGGTTTTCCTTAAAGTTTTCAAGCCTTTAATGGTTTCCCTCAAAGTCTTCAAGCATTTTAATGCTTTATCTTTCTTTTTCTCATTTAAATAAATTAATATTTATTTGAATATTTATCCAAATGCAAATTACACCATTTAATTGAAATAAATGATTTTATTTAATTGAAAAATACCAAAATTTCGCCCACTTGCATTTTCCTACAAAATCCACTTGCATGCCTAAACCCCTTCTAGAATTTTCTAATCACTTTTACATAACCTAACCCCTTCTCTAAACTTTGTCACATTCCTAAGCAAAAGGGAAGTCACTTCTCAAACCCTCAAAGTCTTTGATAACCATTGAAGACTTTCAACCTTCAACCACTTAATCCCCAAAGTCTCCAATAACCATTAATGGTTACCTCAAACCCTCCCACATGGTTAAAACATTTGTTTTGACTCAACCTCTACCCAACCCAAAGGTCTCATCAGGCCATTAATGCTTTGACCATGATTATCTCTTAAACATTTGCACAAAGGTTTATCCTTGGATTAACTCTTAATCCAGTGGGTAATCTTAATTTGGACTTGACCCTTAGCCTCTAGATAACCATGAGGTCTTCTCAGGCCTTTAATGCCTCCAACCTCTTCTCTCAACCCAATCCTATGTTGACACTTGTCACCATTTTATTGGTGCTAATTGTGCACATGGATCCCCAACTTTCAAACTTGGCCCTTGATTAAACCATTCAATCTTAACCCTTCATTTCACCATTTCTTCTATAAATAGAACCCTTCTCCTCAAGCAAAAGAGGAAGCATTAGAGTATTGTTGTTATACTGGCATTAGCATAGAGCTTTCTCATAGCATCACTATTTACACTTGCATAGCATTTGCTTATCATATTCAACTATCTTGAATCTCCATATGGCATCCATGGCTAGTGCTAAAAGCTGAGAGCTACACTCATTTGGGACTTGGAGAGGAGAGGAACAAGGGAGGAGCAACTATGAGCATCTTGATTAGCTATTTTATTCTATGTTTATATGCTTTCTATTTCATGCTTAATATCTCTCTTGATATGCCTGTTTAGGATAATCTTTTGTTGCTAACACTAACGTTTGTTTCTTGTGCTCTTGTGTGTGTTGCCATCAAACAAATTTTCTAATCCTTTGTGCAAAGCATCACCCTGCACCAAAAGGCATTAGGAAATTGCAAAACAAATGAATCATTCACTCTCAAAACTTGTTATCACTGCACTTTGCCCCTTTCACTGCATTTTCACTTTAACCTACATTTACCACTGTCAAAACTCCTTTTCAAAGGTCTCTTTGGTGCTTTTAATCAATTCTCTATCTTTGTATGTTTTTTGTCCTTCATACCTACTTTTTGGAAGAGGAAGATTACATAAACAACTTCAACAAAAATGCAAAAATCAGTCATAATTGACTGCTACAACAAGCTGGGTGTTACAACTTTGCCTAAAGGATCATTAATTGATCTTGACAATATCAAAACCCAAGGACAGGGTCAAAAACCACTCCTTTTTCTTGTTTGCAAATAAATAGAAGGAGGTAGAAGGCTTTACAAAATCCAATATAGGTGGAGAGTAAGCAAATGATTGGAAACCAACACCAAAACAGTGACTCGCTATTTTTTTACACAATTTTCATAAACTAAAAGAAAATGCAACCATCCTTATCATGGCTTAGGAAGCCTCTTTGCTTTCACATACAACTTAGACAACAAGACAGGTCTGTCCACCTGATGAATGCATTTGCTATGGAAGAGCAAAGCATCAAACTTCTTCAAAGACCCTAGCCAAATAACACACTTGCCTAGGGCTCCATGGCCACAAAACTTCGTGCGCTTGCATTTTTGAAATCAAAACATTTATATACATATCTTACAAGTTGACCAACTGGTTCTTCGGAAGCCATGAACATTTAGGGCTTCAAGAAGCCAAGTTGGTCAAGCATCCTTGCCAAATTCCTAGATAAGGCAGTGAAACTGTCAAAATCAAATAATTTTGCTTACAACTCAAAACTTAATAAAATTTGATGCCACCAAAGGGAAAAGCTTCAGGAAGCATAAGAGAATTTGAATATGTAAAAATAGTACAACCATGTACAGCAGGTGTACGGACTGCTACTCACATGGAGCTAAAACATAGAGAAAAATAAGGTAAAATTAGTGCAAACTTCCAAAACACTTGATATCTCCAAATGATCAACCCTTACAATGGTTAAAGTAGGAGAATAAATACCTCTACAAGTTATTTATCCTCCTGTATGGATAGGTACATGTCCAAGAGCACTCAAATTTGACATTTTCATGTCTAAAATGACAACTTTTAATGCCTAGATGATGCAAGGTTGATCTTAAAGACTACTAATCACCTAAGAACACCACTCACACCTAAAAACCAAGCACAAAGAATGTCTAAAAACTTTTCCAAACAAAAACACATTGAAAACTCACTTTTTCCAACATTTTGCCAGGCAACTCCAAAATGGCAACTTTGAGCAAAAAGATGAAAATGGGAAACATGACCACACAATGAGTTCAAAACTCATGCAAACAACTTAGAATAACTCAAAAACATCTTAGACAAACTTTCCAACTCAAAACTAATAAAAAATGAACCTGCTATCAAACCTGTAATGAAAAGAAGCTAGGTGCTCCTACACCATACTCCCCCATTGACAAAGAAGTCATGTGACTCCTTTGGGCAGAAAAGAGAGAGGAATACCAGCCTTTTGGAAGTCACTTTCAGGTATCCAAGTGGCTTAAGAGGCTTGTTGATCCTTCCACTTGATCAAATGTTCAAAGTAGTCATGCTTTCTAGTCTTCTTGATGATTCTGGAATCAAGTACCTGTTCAGGAATGGGAAAAGAAGAAGAGGGGAGAGATAGATCAGAAAGGGAATGTGAAATGTTTGAAGCTCTCTGAGTCTCTTCTAGAGGCTACCCCTTGAAAGGTACCAAATCTGCAACATTAAAGATAGGAGACAAGGAAAGATCAGTAGGTAAATCAATATTATAAGCATTAGGGCCATACTTAGCCAAAATCCTACAAGGCCCTATTCTTCTCATCTGTAACTTGGTAGGAACTCCCTTTTGCAATCTAGACTTGTTGAGATGCACCATCACAAAATCTCCAACTGAGAATTGGACATCCCTCTTTGAAGCATCCACCTTTTCCTTGACTCTTGTGGTGGTGTCCTACAAAGACTGCTTAACTTGTTCATGGATCTCTTTCAGAGATTATACCATATCCTCTGTTGTCCCACTAACATGTTGCAAGTTAGTCACATCATGTAGCTCAAAAACACCTTCTGGATGCATACCATAAATAACCTGAAATGGACTCTTACTAGTGGATCTGTTTACACTATCATTATAGGCAAATTTTGCTTGTGGAATGAGCTGATCCTAGCTTTGTCCATACTCCTTGGTGAGACATCTAAGTAGATTACCCAATGTTCTATTCACCAATTCTATTTGGCCATCTATCTATGGATGATAAGCTAAGCCAAAAGACAAGCTAGTACCCAATTTCTTCCACAAAGTCTTCCAAAAATAACCCAAAACTTAACACCTCTATCTGATAGAATGCTAGATGGAAAACTATGTATCTTGACAACTTCTTTAAAGAAAAGGAAAGCAATATGACTAGCATCATTAGTAGTTTTGCAAGGTATAAAGTGAGCCATTTTGCTAAATCTGACAAAAACCACAAAAATACTATCATACCCTACTTTTGTCTTTGGTAAACCTACAACAAAATCCATGTTGATGCACTCCCATGGCCTAGAAGGAATGGGAAGTGGCTGATATAAACCAGCATTAGTGCTATTACCTTTGGCCTTTTGACATACCATACACTGCTCAACATACCTTCTGACATCTCTCTGCATCTTAGGCCAGTAATAGAAGCGTTGAACCAACTCTAAGGTCTTATTGAGACCAAAATGGCCACTCAAACACCCATTGTGTTTCTCTTGGATAAGGTTTTCTCTCATGGAACCTTTAGGAACACATAGCTGTCCTCCCCTGAATAACAAACCATTTTGCAATGTATAGTCAGCATACTCACTATGGAAATGATTCTCAAAAGAATGACAAACTTTATAAGCAACAGCAAAATCATCATCATTAGGATACAAATATTGAAAGCAATCAATACCAATACTCTTAACTTGAATCTCCTGAATAGTCAACAATCTCCTACTCAAAGCATCAACTACTTTGTTACATTGGCCTTTCTTGTGCTTAAGAGTAAAGGTATATGCTTGTAGGTATTCTACCCATTTCACATGCCTATGGTTGAGTTTATCCTGAGAATTCAAAAAACTGACTGCATGGTTGTCTGTATACACAACAAACTCTTTAGGAAGCAAGTAATGCCTCCACTTCTTGAGTGCCTGCACCAATGCATATAACTCTAAATCATAGGATGATTACTTTTTCTTTGCATCATTCAATTTCTCACTAAAGAAAGCAATTGGTCTATTATCCTGACTCAAGACTATACCTATTGCAAGATGACTGGCATCACATTCTATAGTAAAGAGCTTGTCAAAACTAGGAAGGATTAACACTGGTTGTGTAGCAACTCTAGTTTTGAGTAACTCAAACCCCTTATTGGCTACTTCTGTCCATTGAAACTTAACCTTATGACCACCCTTTATTGTATCTAACATGGGTGCACAAATTTCACTAAACCGTCTGATAAAATTTTTGTAAAACTGGGCTAGACCATGAAAGCTCCTAACTGCACTGGCTGATTGTGGGGTTGGCCAACTTGGTATGGCTGCAACTTTAGATTGATCCATCTTAAGATCTCCACTGGACACAACAAAACCAAGATAGACTAGCTCTTGCTTCATAAAATCACATTTCTCAAGATTTATGGTTAACTGCTCATTAGATAATCTTTGCAAAACAATGGCTAAGTATTTCAAATGCTCCTCTTTAGTCTTACTAAAAATGAGAATGCCATCTAAGTAGACTACAACAAACTTACCAAGAAAATCCTGCAATACTTCATTCATTAACCTCATAAAGGTACTGGGAGCACTAGAGAGTCCAAAAGGAATAACCAACCATTCATAAGGACCATCATTTGTTTTGAAAGTAGTTTTCCACTCATCACCCTCTTTTATTCTTATCTAATGGTAACCACTCTTTAAGTCTATTTTTGTGGAATACCTTGCACCCCCTAAACAATCCATCAAATCTTCTATCCTAGGAATAGGGAATTTGTACCTTATTTTGATTTTGTTGATGGCTATGGAGTCTGTGCATAGTCTCCATGTGCCCCCTTTCTTAGGTGCTAAAAATGTAGGCATGACACAAGGACTTATACTCTTTCTTATTAATCCTTGATCCAACAACTCTTTAATCTTCCTAGCTACCTCTTTGTTCTATTTAGGTTTCATCTTATAAGCTACTTTGTTTGGCAAAGAAGCTCCTGGTATAAAGTCAATCTGATGACTAATGGCTCTAGGAGGAGGTAATGTTGCTGGTTGTCCATCACTAATGATGTCCTTAAAGTTATCAAGAATTTGCTGCACTTCTTGTGGGATCTCAATTTGTTTTTCTTTCTTCTCTTCTTTAGGTCTCACTATAAGTGCATAACCAATCCCATCTCCCTCTTTCATGGTTTGGGTGAACTCTTTTTCATTGACTAATAACACTTTAGGTTCCTATGGTTTGTTGTTCTCTGTCTCTTCACTAAGGGACTGAATTTTGTAGACAATGCCATTCTTTTGAAAGGAATATGTGCTTTTTTCACCATCATGGTGTGCCTTGTTGTCAAATTGCCAAGGTCTACCCAATAGTAGATGGCAAGCATCCATAGGAACGATGTCACATAGTATCCTATCCTTATATTCTCCTATGTTGAAGTCTATCCATGCTTGTTCATTAACTAGGACATGTTGCCCCTTGTTTAACCAGGTTACCTTGTAGGGTTCACTGTGCCATTTCTAGGTAGGTTCAATTTGCTAACTGCCTCCTCTGAGATGATGTTATCTATGGAACTTGAATCTATAACCACCTTACATACCTTGCCCAAGATTTTGCACTTGATCCTAAACAATGCTCTTCTCTAAGACACTTCACACTTGTGAGGTTCTTGCATCAATACTCTCCTCATCATTAGACTCTCACCATATTTGGGTGCTAGGTTCATTGTTGGAGTTCTTGTACTACTTCCTTCCTCTTGAACATAGTTCACTCTCTTTTTACCTCCATGGGAAGAACTAGGATTTTCTGGACACCTATAAGCAGGATGACCCAATTTCTGATAGTTATAGCATTTCATGGTGGAGAAGTAAGACCCTCTACCTGATCCACTAGATCTACCCCTTCCTGGGTTGCTTGATCCCCTACCCCTATAGTTGGGCTTTCTCTGAGAATCCCCACTTTGATCTACAAGTTTAGATTCTCCCTGCGACCTTTGATCTATGTGTCTTCCCCCAAAACTACCTCTATGGCCTCTACCATCTCTGCCTCTTCGTCTACCTCTGTTATGTTGCTCTTGCTTCTTCCTACTCCTTTCCTCCACCTTAAGTGCAAGTTGATAGCACTTCTGGACTATTGTAGGACACAACAAACTTAACTCTTCCTGAATGTTCCATCTCAAGCCATTGAGATACCTAGCAACCTTGACATTTTCATCCTCTTGGATCTTTGACCTAAGGCATAGCTTCTGGAACTCCTCGGTGTAACTACTGACATCTAACTCTTTTTGCCTAAGGTTTTTCCTTTTCCTATGAAGTTGTATTTCATATTCCTCAGGAATGTAAGTCTATCTGATCTTGGACAACATTCCCTTCCAGGTTTCTATGGGCTTTTTTCCCTCTTTCTCATGTTCATCCTGAATGAACTTCCACCATGTCAAGGCAACTCCTCTCAACCTGGACTTATCCACCTTCACTTTCTAGGCCTCTGTCACACCATCACATTCAAAATGGTTCTCAAGACCCTCAATCCACCCCATGACCACTTTTGGGTCCATTTTACCACTGAATAGTGGGACTCCTTCTAGTGTTCTCCCACTCATAGCCTTTAAGGCTTTCAAAAAGGGTTCATTCTCTATCAGAGGGTCTGGTAGAGGGATTTAATCCTCTATAGCTAATAGCTTACCCCTGTCTTATGTTCCTTCTATCTTATTGCTGGCTTCATCTGCCTTCAATTCTACTTCTCCCAACTTCTGCTCTAAGAGGTCTAGCTTCACTTTAAGTAACCTATTTTCTTCTTCCTGATCTTCCATTTTCTTAGCTAACTCTGCATTTGTCACCATGGTTGCCAAATTGCTACTTCTTCCCAACTGTAACTGTGCTCTGATACCACTATGATACGAAGGAATGGGCAAGGGGGTTGCCCAATTAGGCTTGTATTTTCACTAAGTGATATGTCCTTTGCTAGTTTCAATGTGTAGTCACCAAAATCAGAGTGCAAAAAGCTTATAGGCAACCTAACAACTCTCCTTGATCCACCTCTCGAAGTCAAACACTCCCTGGTTGCTCAAGGGCTTCAACTCCATTGTTTAGGCTTTGTAGTCTAACACCTTACCCTCTCAATTGGAACTCATTTCCTCTATCCCTGACCTATTCTTTGACTTCACAAGGTCTCCTCTTGATGAATTATAAGTTTGTGTCAAGTTCTACCCCCATGAGTGTCTTTGGTCTTCTATGGTTAGGAGCGTAGTAATCCTTCACAAGTGCTACAAACCAACTTATGGAGTCTAACTCACCAAATGTGTTAAATTCATGCAAGATTAACTTTTTTTAATTGGATTTGATGGGTTTTAGGCTTTACAACCTTCCTTTGTGTACCCGATTTGACAAAAAAAACCAAATTTTAGGCCTAAAACGGGCTACAAAGAATTAGCCCTCTTTTTGGGGTTTTGTGCTCATCTTGCTCCAATGATGGAATTCTAGAAAAAAGAACATTATATTTAGATACCCTTTTGGAAGATCTTGAGGATTTTCTAAGTCTTAGGGTCCATTAGGCCTCCTCCATGACTATCCCAAAAATGGGTGCAAAAAGAGGGGTTTGCAAGGGTTTTGGTGGCAAGAATCAACTTGCAAGCTAGAAACCTCCAATGTGAATCATGCAACCTTAATTATACCATGTCACATACTAATTAGGCCAAAATAAAGTATTTTTACACCTTCAAAGGTTAGAGAACAAGGTTTTACAAAAAATGCTCATAAGGAGTGTGCAACATTGACAACTTTTCCTTTCTTGCTTTCCACAAGCATATCATTGCATGAGTACCAATTACATACAAAACATGTAAACATGTCTAACATTAGTGACAAAAGAGAACCACATTAGCCCTGCACCAAAAGGCATTAGGCAATTACAAAACAAATGAATCATTCACTCTCAAAACTTGTTATCACTGCACTTTGCCCCTTTCACTGCATTTTCACTTTAACCTGCATTTACCACTGTCAAAACTCCTTTTCTAAGGTCTTTTTGGTGCTTTTAATCAATTCTCTATCTTTGTATGTTTGTTTTCCTTCATACCTGCTATTTGGAAGAGGAAGATTACATAAACAACTTCAACAAAAATGCAAAAATCAGTCATAATTGACTATTACAACAAGCTGGGTGTTACAACTTTGCCTAAAGGATCATTAATTGATCTTGACAATCTCAAAACCTAAGGGCAGGGTCAAAAACCACTCCTTGTTCTTGTTTGCAAATAAATAGAAGGAGGTATAAGGCTTTACAAACTCCAATACAAGTGGAGAGTAAGAAAATGAATGGAAACCAACACCAAAACAGTGACTCACTATTTTTTTATACAATTTTCATAAACTAAAAGAAAATGCAGCCATACTTCTCATGGCTTAGGAAGCCTCTTTGCTTTCACATACAACTTAGACAACAAGACAGGTCTGTCCACCTGATGAATGAATTTTTTATGGAAGAGCAAAGCATCAAACTTCTTCAAAGACCCTAGCCAAATAGTACACTTGCCTAGGGCTCGATGGCCATAAAACTTCTTGCACCTGCATTTTTGAAATCAAAACATGTATATACATATCTTACAAGTTGACCAACTAGTTCTTGGGAAGCTGTGAATATTTAGGGCTTCAAGAAGCGAAGTTGGTCAAGCATCCTTGCCAAATTCCTAGACAAGGCAGTGAAACTGTCAAAACCAAATAATTTTGTTTAGAACTCAAAACTTAATGAAATTTGATGCCACCAAAGGGAAAAGCTTCAAGAAGCATAAGAAAATTTGAATATGTAAAAATAGTACGGCCACATACAACAGGTGTACGGACTGTTGCTCACATGGAGCTAAAACATAGAGAAAAATAAGGTAAAATTAGTGTAAACTTCCAAAATGCTTGATATCTCCAAATGATCAACCTTACAATGGTTAAAGAAGGAGAATAAATACCTCTACAAGTTAGCTATCCTCCTGTACGGATAGGTACATGTCCAAGAGCACTCAAATTTGACATTTTCATGTCTAAAATGACAACTTTTAATGCCTAGATGATGCAAGGTTGATCTCAAAGATTACCAATCACCTAAGAACACTACTCACACCTAAAAACCAAGCACAAAGATGTCTAAAAAATTTTCCAAACAAAAACACATTGAAAACTCACTTTTTCCAACATTTTGCCAGGCAACTCCAAACTAGCAACTTTGAGCAAAAAGATGAAAATAGGAAACATGACCACACAATGAGTTCAAAACTCATGAAAACAACTTAGAACAACTCAAAAACATCTTAGACAAACTTTCCAACTCAAAACTAATAAAAATCAAACCTGCTATCAAACCTATGATGAAAAGAAGCTAGGTGCTCCTGCACCATTCACCCCCCCCCCCCCCCCTCTCAGTGTTATTGGTTTTCAATACTGTTGTGGGCTATTCATTTTTTTTTCATACTTTGGTATAAGGGGCTAATTAAATGGTTGAGTAGAATTGCAGAGTGGTAGGGATATTCACAAGGATTTTGATAAGTAGTTCTTGGTTGGGGTTGCAAATATGGGTCTAACATGGTGTTTTATGGTGTATTAAGGTCATATGGACCTATTTTGGCTTATTTGTATCAATTTTGAGTCATAATGGTCTTAGGTTGGGTTTTGTCCTATTCTAGGCAAAAATTGTTAATGTTGACAAAAATGATCAATGCAACTTTTGCATTTGTAAGGGTAATTAGTTGTTTGTTAGTGATATTGGTTCAAAAAGTCATTATAGCCATTGGGAGGCCTTGGTTGCATTTAAATAGGTCCTTTCCACTACCAAAAAGGGGTTGGTATGCTTTTGAAAAGAAAATTGATAAGTCTTGGAGTTCCTTGCACTTTTCTGATTTTTTCTAACGCAACAGTCTGATAAAAGGTAGTTTCCATTAACAAAACTCATTCATTTGCATTAGTTATCCATTGGAGATGAAAGAGGAATGAGTCCTCTCTGATTTGGTTTTTATCTCATTCATTTTGGTTGTATTTTGAGAAAGATATCTTAACTTTTATAAACACTTTTAAAACCCTAGGTAGGGGAAACACCAACTTTGTAAAATATAGTAAACCCATTCCACATTGATCGAAGGCTAATACTTGGTAAAATGGAGGAAAATAGAATGCATTTTTATTTTGTTTTGGCTAAATGATTCCATGATCACTTTGGCACATGCTAAATGGTGGCAACATACTGATTTGACAGTGCCACAATCTGAAATAGTAATGGTTTGAGGGAATTTGGGTGGTGTAGATGTATCAAAGGTCCCTAAGTGGACTAGGGAAGGAAGGGAGGAATTCATAAGGGTTCCCCTGACATGTGTCAAATATTACCAAGTTGAATAATCACAACATACAAGTAAACCCTTTGATTGTCCATACAATGTCTGCAACTGTCAGGGTTTGACAGTGTTTTGAATCATCGCACTTGTATGGTTGAAAAGTGGACTTGTTGATGAGTTTGGTGACTGAGAGAAAGGTAGAGAATCCCTTCATAATAATTCTAATTATTTGTATACCAAAGATTGAGTGATGAATCAATAATCATTGACTGTCCCTACACAAGTATGATTGTCCTAAAAATAGTAAGTCTGCAATAAACCTTGTTATGACCTCTTGGGTGGTTAGGAGGGTAGTGAACCTTGTTTGTGCATGTTGAGATACCTTTATAGGAATATCAAAAGGGGTATATGTGTTTGGTAGTATACATTACATGTTGTGATTTAGTGTTAGTGGAGATTGAAGTCCTAGTAAGGGATTGGTGTTGAGCAAGTGGTTACAAGGGGTGTATGAGTGTTGGGGAGTTGGATTGGGGTCTACTTTATGTTATTTTGCCCTATTTGAGTGTATGTCAATGGTTGGAGATGTCTTGAGGAGAATGGGTGTATTTTTGGGGTATGGAAGCCTTGTGAGTAACTGGTGAACCTATGAGGGGTCTTGTGAGTTAGAGAAAGGTTGACACCTAATTGAATAGGTGAGTTGGGAGAGAGATCTCTCTTAGCTGGTTGAGTGTGTGGATGCTCTGCATCAAGTATGCAATTTCTAAGATTAAAATTTTTATAAATCATTAGGACATTCTAAGGTAGACCCACCTAGGTTTTGTAGAGACTAAAGTGTAGGAGATCTCAGTCTTTGACTGAATCTTGTTCGTTGGACAAGTCCTTTTCTAAGTTTGGTGATAAGCTAGTGGTTCTTTCTTTAGACTTAGAATCTGTTGATTTTGGAATGAACAAATTGGTGACTTTGTTGGGGATAGTTGATTCATTCTTATATATCTTAACCTAGTAGCATGTCCATAGGATCAAAGTTATTGTTCATAAAATATTGTTGAAGAAAATCATTCCCATTTTGGGTGGCAACTCTGGAAAGATAGTAACCTCATCCAGAGCTTCGAAAGTTCATATGAGTAGTGAAAATACTACTACCACTACACCACAAACAAGTGAACGTATTGAAACACAAAAGGTATTAGATAATGAGCATAGTTAAGACCAAGAAGATGGACGAAGGGAACAAGAAGGTCACTCAAGTAAGGAGACAACAAATAGGAGTTGGATTGTCAAAAGAAGAGGTAATACTAAAACTTTGTCTGTTGAAAATTTGATAAAGATTAGCTCTGAAGTCTCTTTGAATGAAATAGAAGGTCTTCATCAGTAGCAAACTAGAGATAATGGAAATTTTTTTTTTGAAGGATATTATTCTACTAGGGAGCTAGAGGATACTAATAGTGAGAATTCTCCTTCTAAAGAGAATCTCTTCTTTGGTTATACTTTCCCAAGATTGGATAAAAACCCTTCCAATCACTATTATGAAGATCCTGTCTAGGCCAAAGCAAGGCAAGATCAAATTTATGTAGAATTTGAGAAGGTTAGACTCCAGAGAGAAAATGAAGCCAAGTATGCTGAACAATCAGTTAATGTGTAAGATGGGTTTTGTCAAAATATGTCCAATCTTGAAGTAATAAGTGTTACTCCTATATCTATAAGTTATCTCCCACTTCAAACTTAGTTTTAGGTCCATTTTGTTGATGCTAATGTGTGTTCTACCTCTGGTAACCCATCTAGTGAGTCAATAAAATATTTACAATGATAAGTTAACCAAATGAAAACCCAAACAGATAGGATGATACTCATGAGGGAAAGAGAATTGATGGCCCAATAAATTATTAACTTATCTTCTCAATCTACCTTACCCGTCCCTTGTATGGCTGGTCAATGTGATAATAATTCATTTCAAATGCTTGTTGTGTGTAGCTAGAAATGTTAATCTTTCATTTTCTTTGTCTCTTGTATCATGTGCACCAGTTGTCATTAGTTCATCTCTCTTTTCAAGTGCAAATGTTGGTACTCAAAACATTATGAAAAGTATTGCAACATTGCATTTTTCAGGCCACAACGAAACTAGTGTTAATGCCCAGACAAATGCATCTAGTGTTGCAATGAGTTCCATACCTATGTCTCTCCCCTAGACCACTAGAATTCCTAGTATGTCCTTTACTTTTGCAAGTATGAGTCAACTCCTTGTGAATATTCAATGTGGTAATACCAACCAAGCAGGGACTAGCCAGCAATAGAATCAATATCAATAGCAGTATGCGGCATTAAACCAACTGAACAGGCCAGGACCTAGGCATAATGTTGGATATTATTGGTGCTAGCATATGTTGTTGTCATTGATGTCAACATATTCATGTGTTGTTGTGAGTTATTTTGTGTTCTAGTGATTGCATTGAGCTAATATAGATGTTTTATTTATTTGAGATGCTAAAATGCCTCATTTGTTATTGGTTTCGGTGATCTGGAACTTTAGTTGATCATATTATTTGATCTAGTTATAGTTCAGTCTTTTTGTACAATGGTTGGCAGAGTTTGGTATTTGATTTGGTGAGCTTCGGTGTGACCATATCTTTGGTTGTAGATTTTGAAGAATGTTTTGGATGTTCATGTGTATCTTCAGTTCAGATGGTTTGTTATTTGGTTCTTCCCAAGCTATCTTTCTAGTCCGAATTATTGTTGTTGAGTGTTCCTAAGAGTTAACATATTGATCGATGAAGATTTACATAAGTGGTGTTGGTGCAGCTATTGTGAATGGTTCTAACGTGCTTTTTGGTATTTTCTGATTGTATCATATTTTTTTTGGTGTCCACATTGATTCTTGTGTGCATCCTTGGTGATTTTGTTGATCTGCTCATATTCTTCATGTTATGCAATATCTTGGTGTAATGTGTTACGGTTGGCCTTGTCGAGATTTTTGGTGGTGATGCATGTTGGGAGATTTGATTTAGGTCTATTCTATATCATTCATATCATTATATTGGTTTGGTGGTTCACATATGTATCATGTGATGTAATTTTGTAATTGAGAGTTGAGGGCTTGGCTGACCTTGTAGTCAAGGTTGATGAATTGTATAGATAGGTGGTATAGTCATGTAATTTGGGTACCAGTGTTGTGTGCGCATTATTAGAGGGTGGTATATGTGGTGCTTAAGTGAATTTATCTTTCACTGAGGTGTATTCAGTAGAGATTATTGCAGGGTAGACAAATGTGCTTAACCAGAACTATCATCAGGCATAAGGAGATGCTATATTTTCAGCTCATGTAATCCGGATTGTAGTCCAAATCTCATTGTAAGGTATTGAACCTTCCCTAAGGGTTGTAACCTTCTGGGTAATCTTATTTTGAGCAATGAGCTCTAGGAAGTGTTCCTAAATACATGTGCATTCCCCATTGTAATATTTACACATGCTACTGTAGAGTATCATCTTATTGTGGGTAGGTTCCCACCATGGTTTTTCCCTTAACCAAGTTTTCCATGTCAAAATCTTAGTGTTATGTGTTTTGGTGCTATTATGATTATCTTTATTATTTCTACAATTATTTAGATTTGAGATTGTGCTTAAATTGTTTAACCCAGTGAAAATTGATTCACCCCCCTCTCAGCTTTCCTTCTTGGTTGTTTCTAACAATTGGTACCAAAGCTAGATCCTCTAGAAGAATCTTGATCGCTTGAGGAGATTTGAGATGGCAACTTATGTGTTCAAGAAGGAGAGTCCTAGATTTGATGGACCAGATGGAATTTCACTTTAAATGTCTTGGAGATGAGTATTGGAAGATTACAAATATATTTACAATGTTCCTCAGAATGGACCAGTTACTATTGTTGAGATCAAGGATGCTAAACATAATATAAGAGCTAAGGAAGAATTGTTGAGTTCCTTGACTGATTCAGAGATGACTAGTGTAATGGTTTGTAGACTGTACATGAGATCTAGAAAAATAAAGAGACCTTGTATGGAGGTGATGCATAGGTTAAAGTTGCTAGGTTGCAGATCTTGAAAGGGAAGTATGAATAATTGAAGATGGCAGAAGATGAAAATATATCAACCTTTATGGCTAAGGTGAATGAACTTGTTATCAATATTAGATGTGTCAGTGGAACCCTTGAAGAAGATGAGATTGCTACTAAAGTGCTGAGATCATTGGCTCCTGCTTATAAACACAAAGTAGCTACTATTGACAAGATCCAAAGTGTGACTATAGTGACTAGAGACATGTTGGTTGGAAAGATTATTGCATTTGAGTTGAGTGAATTTAGAGAATCACATGGGAAATATGAGATTACATTTAGAGCCTCTGTATCTGGGAAGTAGAAGTATGATCTGGGAGAAATTTCTTGTTGGTTATCCATATTTGAAAGAGAAAAGAGAGAGATGGAAGAGAAAGAAAGAGAACTAGATGAGCTTGAAGCCCTTATTGCTCAGAAATTGCATAAAGGAGCTGGTAAGTATGATGGAAAGTTACCTTTGAAATGTTTCTCTTGCAATAAGATAGGACATTTTTCTTCTAGGTGCCCTGAGAGAATGTCTAGATATGCTAAGAATAATAAATTTGAAAGACATGATAGATCTGATAAGAGTGATAGATATGAGAAGCATGATAACTATTATAATCCTTATAAGCCCTACCACAAGTACAAAAATTATAAGAGATACTATTATGCTACTAATTAAGGTGTAATAGATGAGGAATAAAAGAATGGGAATTCAAAAGATGAGTTTGTATTTATTGCTATCAAGGAAGATGATCTGGTATCAGTGAATCCTACAAGCTACATTGTTGAGGAGAAATCTTTGGCTACTAAGATTGAAGAGAATGATGAATGGGTGATTGAAAATGGTTGTTCACATCATATGACAGGTGATAAAACTAAATTTATGAATATGGAAAGGTATGATGGTGGTATAGTAAGATTTGGCGATGACAAAGCTTGTGTGATTCGTGGTAGAGGTTCTATATCTTTCAGTGGTAAGCATAATAATGATGATGTCTTATATGTTGAAGAATTGAAGCATAATCTTTAGAGTGTTGGATAGATGGTTGACAAGGGATATTATTTGCAATTCAAGAATGGTAAATGTAAGATCCTAAATGCCTCCAGTATAGAGATTGCATTAGGTACTAAAACTAAAGGTAATATATTTCACTTGAATACTAGTGAGAAAAGTTGTTTGATTGCTCAGATTGATGAAAGTTGGTTGTGGCATAGAAGGATGTGTCATGTTAATTTTGAGTACATGGTAAGGACAATTTCTACTCAAGCTATTAGAGATATGCCTTAGATTTTGAAGCCCGCTAATCCGGTATGTAAGGAATGTCAAATGGGAAAGCAAACAAAAATTCCATTCAAGAGTAAGTTGTATTCATCTAATGAATTGCTAGTACTAGTTCATACTGCTTATGTGGTCCTACTAGAGTGAGAAGCATGCAGGGTGACAAATATTTCATGTTGTTGATTGATTATTATTCAATTATGATGTGGGTTACCTTCTTAAGGGATAAATTAGAAGCATTGGATAAATTCAAGATATTCAAAGCCAAGGTGGAGACTGAGACGGGGTTGAAGCTAAAATGCCTAAGATTTGATAGGGGAGGAGAATTTACATTAGGAGAGTTTGATACATTCTATGAGAGAAATGGAATTAGAAGACAATTATCTTGTCCTAGAACCCCTCAGCAGAATGGAGTTTTTGAAAGGAAGAAAAAAACTATCTTAGATGTTGCAAGGACTATGGTGATTGAAGGAAATGTTGCACAACCCTTTTGGAGAAAAGTTGTTATCATTTTTATTTACACATTCAAATGGATTTATATTAAAGGTGATTCTAGTAAGACTCCTTATGAGCTATGGTGATGTGTGTCTTGGAAAGTAGACCAGAGCATGCATTTATGATCTTGATGATGAAGATGTTGTTCCTAAGCCTGTGAAGATAGAGATCTTGAAGCAGATTGATCTGGTGGAGACAAGTAATCCGGATATTGTTGTTTCCGATGAAGAAGTACAAGAGCCTAAAAATTAGAATAATCAGAAGACTCCAAGGTATGTGAGGTTGAACCATTTAGAAAACCAAATTATTGTTGATAAGAATAAAGGTTTGATGACTAGGCGAGGGATTGCTTCTGAAGAGATATGCTTGATTTCAAAGATTGAACCTAAAGATGTTGCAGAAGCATGTAAAGATAAAAATTGGACAAAAGCAATGGAATAAGAGTTGAGTCAATTTGAAAAGAATAACAATTGGGAGCTTGTTCCGAGATGTAAAGACAAGAATGTGACTGGTACTAAATGGGTGTTCAAGAATAAAATGAATGAAGTCGGTGATGTTGTCAAAAACAAAGCAAGATTGGTATTGAAAGGGTGTTATTAGATGGAAGGTATTGATTATGAGGAGAATTTGTCTCCTATAGCTATAATTGAAGTTGTTAGATTGTTTCTTGCATATGCTACTTATAAGAACTTCAAGGTATATCAGATGGATGCCAAGTCAACCTTTTTGAATAGCAATCTTGAAGAGGAAGTCTACAATAAGAAACTGGATGGATTTTCTTTATCAGGTGAAAGAGATATGGTATGTGATAATATTCTTTCAAAGTTGTTTGTGAGTGGAATTTTGGTTAAGTGTTAGCACCTTCCTTTTCTTTTGGCCCGCTCTACCATTCATTCATGCGCGTGCCACATGGTGCCATGGTGTTTCTCTAAGAAGCTTGTTTTTCTCGCCTTGTGTTGAGAGAACGCAGAGCTGCCACGTGGTGCAGGTCTTTTCCTGGGCATATGTTTTCTGACCCCACCATCTTCTGTGTGCTGGTAGTGACACTTGGTGTCTCCACGTTGTATATTTTGATTCCCTTTTTGCATTTGAATTTGGGTCTCCTCCAAGTTTCCATGTGTCCTCTTTGGTAACTCATAAACCAGAATGTTGTTAGCATCATGGTTTTCTTGTTTTGGCAGGTGCAGGGGTCGCCATGATGTAGTAAGAATAATAACATGAAAGGTCATTTTATTTTTTTATTACATACGTCTCTGTGGAGTGTGGATGCCACATGAGGAGATTCCTGACAGGGAGCGGTTGCTGGGATTTTTTCTTGTGTTTTCTTGTTGTTTGTTAAGGGCTAAAGGCTATTTATAGGCCTTCTTTCTGTTGTTTTAGGGGTTCAGAGTTTGATAGAGATTATTAGACTTTGGTTATGTGAAATAAGCCTTTATGTTAATTATATTTCATGGATAATAAACATTTGAGACCGTGCCTATGGCCTTTATGGTTATTTTTATTTGAGGCTTAATAGATAAACTTTTGTGCTATGTTCTAATTCAGTGACTTCTATGATATGTGTTGTGAGACTCTACAGATTAGAATATGTCATTTAACTTATTATGTGTTAGATGAATGGTGTATGTCATATTATGTTGAATGAACCTTGTTTGATTATCTTTCAAATTGTATTAGGCATGCAGATTGTTGAACGGGCCTTAAAACTACAAATACTTGGGTTTTCTATACCGCAAATATTCTAAAATATTATGGCACATTGCCTAGTTAGTGTAGCTTTTTATTTTTCTTCTTCCCATTTTCTCTCCAAATTATATAAAGATTCTACCTCTCAAACCCAGAGGTTATTCAGTGAATCTCCCGTAAAGGTCCCCCATCACTGAATTTTCCATAAGGTTGTTAGCATTTAATGCAAAATTAGTAGTCAACAGTTCATTTTCTGGTACACCCGTTTAGCCCTAATTTTGAACAGGCCTAAGAAAGTTTATGAGTCATAGACCTATTACTAGGTGTCAAACAACTTCAAATCCTAGTTTACTTCTACCATCCCTAGTAAGCATCAGTTCATCTGTAGTTGCTTATTATCCCTGCGGTACCAGTCCTCGTAATAATGTCTCATGTTCCTCCCAAAAAAGTTCATGACTTGGAATAGTGGTAGTCCCCTCAATCCTCCCATTCTACCTCTAGTATGGGGCCCAATTCCTACCTCTATGCTAAAAGTTGTCCCTAAATTTATCAGAGAAGATTCTAAGACGCTAAGGAAACACCTACAAGATGTAGGCGATGTTTGCATAGTCCATAATGTTACAGAGCAAAATGTATCCCTGAGATTTCTTACAACTTCATTTAAAGGAAGAGATTTAGATTGGTATAGGTATCTTGCGCCTATTTCAATAGCTATTTGGGATCAGCTTGGAGACCACTTCAAGAGAGATTTTCTGACAAGGTGGATAGATCATCTCTAATGCAGTAGCTATTTACTATCAAAAGGGCTCCTCATGAAGTGGTAAAAGACTTCAATATGAGGTTCCAAAGAACCTAGCAGAGGATACTATTGTTTGCTTGTCCTCCTGCAAATATGGCGTTTATTTTTTATTTGAAATATTTTAATTAAGACATATCTATGATGATCCAATCTCTTGGAGGCAGCATTCTCCTGGATGCCTATGACTTGACAGTTCGAGCAAAGAATAATTTAATTGATGCTAGAAAGCTTGCACCATGACTTCTCATACCGGTCTTCCCTGAAATATCAAATCAAGTTCCTAAGCCTGTCATGCTTAGCACTTCTGCACCCCAATCCATGTATGTATACCTCGATTCCCAACAAGCTAGTACGTCCTCTTCTTCATCTCTAGCCGCGAAAGTCAATGATATGAAAAATTTGTTGAGATCCTTTTTAAATGAGATTATTAACATGAAGAGATCCCAAATTCCTCCTGCTAGACCACCTTTCCAACAAAATTTACAAGGCAAATGAGCCCCATATTAGCAAAACCAATATGCAAACAACCAAGCTTCCTCGATTTAGAGGAATGGCCAAATAGTTCCAGTGCCCAATCCACTACAAACTGTTTATCCTAGTACCAATAAAGAATTGACTGTGGGATAGAATAATATGGCAGATGACACCAATTCTTGGTGTTTCCCATTGTAATAATGCCCAAGCCCTAAGAAACTGCCTAATAGGCAATTTGCAATAGAAAATTGCAGATCAACGAAGTCAAGGTGCTACCTAAGGTGAGTCAGCTTACGCTTCCCCTGGCATGGACAATGGAACCCTCATCGCTCAGATGCAAGGAATTTCGATAGAGAAATAAGAAGAGATATCTCTAGATCATGTTTTATTCTCTTGGATGGAAGATGAGGATATCATACTCACAAATGATGTAATTGCATCAAGTTCGGGAGCTCCCCAAGTGCAGTTAGACTACAACCTCCAGTCGAAAATGTTAACATTATGATGATTTTTGTATTGGATGAAAGTATGTGTTGTCATTGATGGCACATATACACACACATATATGTTTTTATTGTCTTAGTTAGGTCAAATTGGTATCATAAGTATAGAGAAGTCTAATCGGTAGGAAGGTGTCTAACCAGTATATGTTGATAACCGGTATATGTAGTAAAGACAATTGGTTTTGGTCAATTCCACTATTACCAGTTTTGAGATATAGCGGAGAGAAGCAAGGAGGCCAATGAAGATAATTGGTCTATGAGTTAGAAGCGGTTAACACTCAATCGGTATTTGTGTTCCAATCGGTTTCACAGATTGTGTGATGAGTTATCACCAGCCATGATGAGTTATCTCTAACCAACATTTTTGGCAATTATTTGTGATGTGTTATGGAAGATTGTCTAGATTCACTGAACCTAGGAAATTGTGTTGAGGTTCTTGAGCCAACATGAAATCTAATGTCTATAAGAAGACATTGTAATGAGTTATTTTCAGAATGCAAGATACAAGCTGTGTTATGAGTTAGAGTTGATGCGATTTATTGAAGGAGTTGTAGAGTATGTTGGTGATGCAGTATTGAGTGAGCAAAAAAGGATCTATACAATCAGAATGTGCTATTCCTAGATCATACCACCTATTATTTTCTAATTCTTACAATAGTTAAATCCCCTAACTGGGTAAGCTCTAACAAGATTCATTGTAGAAATCCTCTTACAAGGTGATTCATTAACTTGGATCTAAATCCTCCTCTGAGGTTACCTTTAACTAGGTATAGCTCCTAATAGGGCTTTAGATCTTTAATAGGATTCGCCCTTAACAGAGCACTTTGTAGACCTTAACCAGTCAATTACCTATTTCTGCAGATAGTTGGGTTTTCCATGTATAAACACTTGTGTTATGGTGAATGTTTTACTTGTTGTGAAATCTTTTATAACACTTTGGATTGCATGCAAAGTCTTAAGTAAACTGGTTAATTTTTTTTACTGGTCTAGGTTTAAAGTGTTATTATTTTTGCTATCACTGATTCACCCCCCCCCTTTCAGTAATTTATAAGTCTATCAAAAAGATGGTTCATGGGAGAACATGTAGGTGCACAAGGAAATTTCAGCTCAAAAAAGGCTCATGAACAACCTGTGGTTGCTACCACATATTAAAGGAAGGAGTTTATCCCCTATAAGCCGAGAGAAGCAAAATAATCTGTGCCGTCAGTATTAGACATGGTAGAGAAGCTAAAGAAAGCCCTAGCTAATGTCTCTTTATGGGATATCCTTAGCATTCCATAGTAGAAGAATTAGTTGAAAGAAGCTCTGATAGAACCTGATCAAAGACCTACCAATAGTAATGCTGCCAATCCTTCGCAGGCTAATGAGGAAAGATCCACGACCCCTGCAATGCAATCACACCTACCATTTGTGTTGACAAATGAGGCCACACCACCCAGATCCCAAGTAGAGGCTAAGACTAAACCAAATCCTTTCTATTTGATCCTCATTGTGGGAGACAAGTTGTTGCATAATTTTATGATAGACTCTGGTGCTAGCACTACCATCATGCTGAAGCAAATTGTTGAGGTTTTGAACATCAAATACGAATCTATAAATAGGGGCATTATGCAACTAAATGGAAACAAAGTTCAAACCATGGGTCTTATTAAAAGTCTTTGTTAGGATTCCCAAAGATACTAAGAGGGGGGTGAATCAATATCTAACTGGTTTATAGATTTTCTTGACTTATTAAGTCATTTGCATTCCAAAACAATGTATCGGTAAACAAGAATTAATGCAATAAATATGAACAATAAACACAACATAGAAAGCACACCATAACACACAATTTTTGGCAAGGAAACTCGGTGTGGAAAAAACCTCGGTGGGATTTGTGACCCACAATATTCACTCACTGGGAAATGAATGGATATTACTTACAATAGTGTGTCTGCACATGTAGGAAGGCCAACTACCTAGAGCTCACTACTCAAATACAAAAGGAAGTCTCATTGACTTACAAAAGTGGATTATGGAAATCCAATGTAATGTGCTGCTACAAAAAGCATCTGCTTTGCCAGGTTCAGTACCAGTTGAAGCTCATACAATAACCATAAACCTTTCTACAAGATCTTCCTTAGTATTCTCTCTACATATCCATCCTATCATCTCTCTACAAAATGATCTACAAGATCCCATACTTATATATGAGTCTTATTACAATATGCCATGTCAGCTTACAAATAGATATTACAATTAAATACAATATACAATAATCAAAGTCCTGTCGGCTAGGGTGTCGCTAAACATCCTTATTGCTACCAGTGAACTATCTGTCGATGTAGAGTCTATCGGTGCCATAAGATTTTAAGGTCTCCATCAATGACAATACCTTCAATCACCTACAATTCTCATTGGAGTGTGCAATGCCAATAGTCTTTCGCTGACACTATTTGTATGTCCTAGTGTCACTATATCCCAAGAGGTAGTAGTTATTGATATTCCCCTATTTTTGGTCTCTGCCTCTCCCATGACTTTACTGCTAAGATAGGAGGTTACCTATCCCTAGATTGGTCACATCTCATTCTTTGGACCTAGCATGGTGCCAAACTTAAAATTCTTTCAGAACCCTACATACCATGTATGTAGTTGATCAGGCTATGATCAACTTTAAGCCCACCCATACCTTCATCTATAACGAGGAGAGAAAAAATGTAGAGATTTTAGAGGATAAAGAGGTGACTAGTGACATTACACAAGAACAAGAGGTTTTCCTTAACAAATTCATAAATTCTAATCCATATTCCAATTATGCTACGGGTCTTGGTACCTATTGTATTTTTTATGAAAATCAGATTATTCCAAAACTGACTAAGGAACCGCTAACCAAGGAGGAGTTGTCTTCTATGCTCTAGAACTCGTACTTGGATGGTGCTAGATGAAAAGTAGGTTCAGGCACTGGAGTTTTCCTTACATTGCCTTCCCATGAATAAGTTCAAAGATATTTTTGCCTACTATTTTCTTTCTCAAACAATGAAGAAGACTATGAGGGACTAATTCAAGGCTTGAGTTTAGTAGTGCGGATGTGGATTAAACAATTGAAAGTATTGAGAGATTCTAAGCTTGTAGTGCACCAAAACTGAGGGATCTTGAGTGCCAAACACATCAGCATGAGATCATATCGCCACAAGACATGGGATTTGATTGAAAGATTTAATGCTTTCAACATGCAGAGGATTCCTCGAAAGGAAAATGTAGCCGTTGATCGGATGGCCACTATTGGGTCACAATTTGACCCTATTGTAGATTTTATTACCAACCCTTAGGCGGTCTACATGGTCATTTGACCAGCTATTCTGGACAATGACATCCATTTCCAAGTATTTGAAATCGATGAACAAATTGCTCTGTTCATCCAAAACTTTGAATAATTTGCAAATCAAATGTAGCCTAAAGTAAAGTAGGCTTATGGGGATTAAATCATTCAACTGAAATCCAATAAGCTCCCAAATGGATTGATCACCCATGAGAACCTTTTTTATCATGACGATGCCAAAAATGACAAAGGAAAAATTCATAGCTGATAAGGGTGACTATATTGAAATGTTGGTGGGAAATGGGAGAATGCTCAAGGTTGGAAAGGAGGTTTCTCCAAAAGATAGAGAAAGGTTGGCTCGCTATTGTGATGAATGCCTCAATGTGATTGCATAGTCATATGAGGATTTGAAAGGTTATAACTCTAGAATCATCTAGCATAACATTGAGCTTGTTGATGGTGCCAAGCTAGTCCAACAAAAGAAAAGGTGTCAATCCAAAGGTTGAGACTCTCATGGCATAAGAATTGAAGAAGTTAATAGAGTACAAGATTTTTTATCCCATCAAGCACACTACGTGGGTAACAAATTTGGTACAAGTCAAGAAGAAGAATGGGGATATCTAGTTTTGTGTGGATTTTCATGACTTAAATCAAGCTTCTCTAACAGATCACTACCCTTTGCCTCCAATGGAACAATTGTTAAGTATTGTGGCTGGGTCTGAAATGTTTTCAATGTTGGATGGATTCTTAGGCTATAACCAAGTGTTAGTCAAGTCAGAAGACCAACATAAAACCACATTCACCACCAAATGGGGGATGTTTGCTTACCAAAAAATATCATTTGGATTATCAAACGTGGGTGCAACCTATCAGAGGGATATGGATTTGTCTTTTAAATAACCGGTCAATAAAATTATCCTCATCTACTTCGATGACTTGACTATGTTCTCAAAACACAAAGAAGATCATTTTTATCATCTTGAGCTAGTCTTCCAAAAGTGCTTGGAATTTGGTATTTTATTGAACCCAAAGTAATGCATCTTTGGAGTCCCACAAGGGAAATTGTTAGGACATATAGTGTCTAAAGAAGGATTCTCAATTGATCTAGATCATGTGAAAGCAATAAAAGAACTCCCTCTTCTCATCAACAAGAAGGGAATTCAGTCATTCCTGGGCAAGGTCAATTTTGTTAGTCATTTCATCTCGAACTTCACCAAAATGGTAAGGCCTATCACACTAATGCTCAAAAAGGACACACATTTTAAATGGACCCCTGAAGAAAAAGAGGCACTTGAGAAAATCAAAGACTCCATTTCATGAGCTCTAGTCATCTCTGTTAGTCCCAATCGGTGCTAAGAGGGGAGGGATGAATTAGCACTTAATCAAATTTTCACAATTTAACTTTTATCTCAAATCTTCATTCATCTAAGATCCAACAATATACTTAATCACTGAAGTAAAATATGAAAACATGAAAAGTTGACATTGACACCAAGGAGTTGTCTCATAGAAACCTAATAGGGAGAAAACCATGGCATGAGTAGGAAATCACAAAATTTGTACTCTTCTAGAGTACGCTCGGTTAAGAGCCATTCTTGTTAGGAGATTATAAAGACACTGTTACGTGCCACCCGGTTAAGGGATTTTCATCGAGGCCAGTTAGTGTCTTTACCCTATTAAAGGTAGCCTAGTTAGAGGACTTAGAGCACAAGTTAAGATGTTTGTTAGGTCCCAGAGACAACTAAGAGGGGGGGGTGAATCAGTTGTCCAATAAATTCAAACCAAAATTAACTTAACCAAACTTTATGCTAGTAGATAGTTTTATTAGTCAATTGCAGTACTGGTAAAGATTAATGCATGAAACAGAAAGACAATAACATCCACAACACATAACACAAATATTTATACGTGGATACCCTGTAAGGGAAAAAACCATGGTGGGAAGCCTTACCCACAATTAGATGATACTACTGTAGATAGTATGTGTGTACATTATGGAGTTAGCACATGCAGAATGGCCACAAAATGGGAGTCACACTGACTACAATTGGATGATTAAATCCAATGATAGTGTACTGCTTAAAATAGCATCTTCATATGCTAGATTCAGTATTGGTTTAGCTTTGATATGCCTTCTTCAATCCTTCCTTCAATCTTGAATGATGTCTGCATGTATAGCTCTACTTATTTCTCATATACCTTATTACAATCCTTTTTCCCAATCCCATATTAATCTCACAAATGAGATCTTACATTTATACCATAACCTAAGACCAATTGAGTAGGTCAGCTCACTAAAGATATTATAATAAAATAGTTTACAAATGAATCAATATCCAATGCATCATGTCGGCTCAAGGAATTTACAATAATAACAAATCATCTTCATAACGTGTCATGCTGAACTGGAATAGATATGCTTGTCGGTGCATAAGTTGGACCTATTTGCCAGTAACAACAAATATGCAAACCCGAATAGATCAATAATCAAATCACCAAAACCAAGTGATAAAATAATGTCTTCAACATAACCAAGTAGTCTTCAAGTCATTCCATGTGCCAGTGCACAATATAACTTGCTAGTGAACCAAATACCGGTGACTGTGCATAAGTCATTGAACATGCCAATGAACATAATCAAAGATCTTCAAGTGTTGATAAGTGTTGACAAGTGTTTAACAAGTTTTGACATCAATGACAAAACCAATGCAACACATCCAAAATACCAACAATCTCTCCCTTTGGCATTGATGGCAACACAAGATGGAAAATCCATCCAAGTGCTAAAGCAGAAATGCCAAAAACCAAAAACCAACAATCTCCCAAAGAGATCATTAACCAGAAATCAAAATACATTATATTTCTCCCCTAGGAATAATCTCTCCCAAAAGATAATGTGTTTTTCCATAATATATCTCCCCCTTTGACATCAAATGCCAAAGAAATACAAAACCAAATACAAACAGTTCATAGAACTTATTACAAAATAGTAATTCTCTAATTTATCCAACTACTCCCCCTCAGAAGTAGCTCTCCTCATCAAAGCCGGAGTAAAAGATTTCTCTATTAATTTTGTCAGTTGATGACAAAACATCAACTGTCTAAGTCTCTACTGGTGGGGGGTAGAACTCCAAGCTGCTCTCTGAGATATTCAAATGTCTCCTTAGGCAAGGGCTTGGTAAAAATATCTGCAATCTACTCTTTAGTATTCACATAAACCAATTTCACTTCTTTTGCTTCAACATTCTCTTTCAAAAAATTGAATTTGATAGAAACATGTTTAGTCTTTGAGTGAATTACTAGGTTCTTAGATATATCAATTGCTGCCAAATTACCATAGTAAATGATTATTGGTTCTTTGAATTTTACCTTTATGTCCTTCAACGTTTTCTTAATCCATAATACCTATGTGGAATTAGTTGTTGTTGCAACATATACTAATTCTATTGTTGATAAACATGTGCAACTTTATTTCTTACTCAACCAAAAAATTAGTCTGCTACCAAGAAAAAATGCTCCACCGGTGGTTCTTTTCCTATCATCTACATCTCCTACCCAATTAGCATCTGTGTATGCACATAAATCAAAATTTTAATCTCTAGGATACCATAAACCAAGATTTGTAGTGCATTGTAAGTACTGGAAAATCCTTTTTACTCCTAATTCATGATTTTCTTTAGGATTACTCTGAAATATTGAGACAATACACACTACATTCATAATATTAGATCTTGTTTGTGTCAAATAGATTAAACCTCCTATCATAGACTTGTAGCTAGTTGGATTAACAAGTGTTGATTCATCCTTCAATGATAATTTATCAATTGTAGTCATAGGTGTGCTTACTGGTTTAGAGTTTTCCATGCCAAATTTCTCTAGTAACTCTTTTAAGTACTTAGATTGACATAATAATATGCCTTTATCAGTTTGTGAAATCTGTAATCCTAAAAAATAATTTAATCTCCCCAATCATAGATATTTCAAATTTTTCCTGCATCTTATTAGAAAAGTCTTTACACAATCCATCTTCTCCTCAAAAAATTATATCATCAACAAAAAATTCAATAACCAAGATGTCATCATTAGTCACTTTGTAATATAGATTGTTGTCAGCATTACCTTTAGTGTAACCAAGCTTCAAAAGATATTTGTCCAATCTAGCATACCAACCTTTAGGAGCCTGCTTTAATCCATACAAAACTTTCCTTAACCTACAAACCATATCTTTGTCATGTGTCAAAGAAATTCCATCAGGTTGTTCAATGTAAACTTCTTCTTCAAGATCTCCATTCAAAAATGCACATTTAACATTTATTTGATATACTTTATAGTTTTTGTGAGCTACAAAAGCCAACAATAGTCTAACTACCTCAATTCTAGCTATCGGTGCAAAAGTTTCATTGTAATCAATTCCTTCTTTCTGTGAATATCCCTTACACACTAATCTTACTTTGTTTCTAATTACTTCATTAAGTTTATTTTTGAAAACCCATTTAGTTCAAATTACCTTTTTGTCTTTAGGTCGGGGAACCAATGACGAAGTGTTATTCCTTTCAATTTGTTCCAATTCATCTTCCATAGCTTTAATCCAATATTTATCTTCACATGACTCATTAATTGATGTAGGTTCAATTTGAGAAATAAGACATACCTCTTCATTTTCCAGTCTTCCTCTAGTCATAACTCCTTGATACTTGTTTCCAATTATATGATCTTAAAAGTGGTTCAATCTGACATACCAGGGTGTTTTTACTTGTTGTTCTACAGTGTCTATTGAATCCTCAGATGATGCCGATGTAACTAGATCAACATTTTGTACCGGTGTACTCATAGTAGGTTCATTTGTGATTATCTCTATTGCTGGTTTAGAGTCCATTGACCTTGAATTTCCTCTAAATTGTTCATCAATCTTCACATTTGCACTCTCAACAATTTTCTGCAATCTCTAGTTAGAACATCTATATGCCTTGCTCTTAGATGAATAACCAAGAAATATTCCTTCATCACTTCTAGGATCAAATTTGCCAATATACTCATCTCTTGTAATATGGCATTTACTTCCAAATATTCTGAAATATTTAAGAGGAGGAATATTACCAAACCATAGTTCATGAGGGGTCTTACTAGTTTCTTCTTTGATGTGAACTCTATTGAATGTATAAACTATTGTATTGATTGCTTCTCTTCAATACATATGAGGTAGGTTTTCTTCCAATATCATGCTTCTAGTTGAATCCAAAATAGTTATGTTCTTCCTTTCTACGACTCCATTCTGTTGGGGTGTTCGGGGTGCTGACAACTATCTTCTGATCCCATTCACTTCACAGAATGTATTAAATTCCTTAGATGTGAATTCACCTCCTTGATCTGATCTCAAACATTTGATTTTCTTACTAATTTTATTCTCTACCATCACCTTTAATAGTTTGAAGTTTCCAAATGCTTTAGATTTCTCCCTGAGAAAAGTAACCCAACACATTCTAGAATAGTCATCAATGATTAGCATAAAGTATATATCTCCTTGTATACTTCTAGTTCTTGCTAGACCACATAAATTTGTATGAATTAAACCAAGAACATTGTTGGATTTCTCTAGAATACTCTTGAAAGTTTCTCTAACTTGATTTCCAAATTGACATTCCTTATATACTGGATTGTGAGGCTTAACAATCTTAGGTAAATGTCTTACTGCCTTACTTGTACTGAATTTCACAATGCAATCAAAATTTACATGACAAAGTCTCTTATGCCATAACCAAATTTCATAAATATGTGCAATCAAACATGCTTTCTCATAGTTATTTAAATGAAAGATATTACCTCTAGTCTAATTACCGATTGCAATTTCCAAGCCAATTTTGTTTAACATTTTGCATTTACCATTCTTGAATTTTAACTAAAATCCTTTCTCAACTAATTGACCAACACTCAAAAGATTATGCTTCAAACCTTCAACATAATAAATATTATCAGTATTGTGCTTACCATCAAAAGATATAGTTCCTTTTCCTTTGATCAAACAAGCTTTATCATCTCCAAATCTCACTAGACCTCCATTGTAATCCTAAAAGGTTAAGAATTTACTCTTATCACCAGTCATGTGATGTGAACATCTAGAATCAATAATCCACTAATCCTTATCTTCAATTTTAGTTGCTAGGGTCTGGTCTACCGGTTGAATAGTAGGTGCCAGTTGATCTTCTATTATAGAAACGAAAGCCTATCCATTGTCTGTCAGTTCCTCATCAGAGTCATCAATGACTCCTTCATCCACATAGTAACACGATTTGTCTCTATTCTTCTTAAACTTGTATCTTTGATATTAAGGGTTAGGCTTATATGTTCTTTTAGCTTCTTCTTTCAATCTTGCATGTCTATCAGGACACCTAGAAGCCATATGACCAACTTTATTGTAGTTAAAACATTTAAATGGTGCTTTACCTTCATACTTACTTCCAACTAGACCTTTAGGCATTTTCCTTGCAAATAGTGCTTCAAGTTCTTCCAGTTCTTCATTCTCCTTTCTGATTTCTTCAAGTTCTTTTGCATAAAAGGCTTTCCAATCAGATTTCTCAGATGATGATGATTCCTTGAAAGCTAAATCTATCTTAATAGTGGCAGCAAGACCAAATTCCTCATGTTCAAAAGCTGAAAGTTTTCCAACCAAAGTGTCTCTAGATACTGATGCATTAGGCATTGTTCTCAATTCATTTATAGCAGTAACTTTCATTTTATATGCCGGTAGAAAATCTCTTAAAACTTTAGAAATAATTTCATCTTCACTTAAGGTTCCTCCACAACATTGTATACCCAAAACAATTTCATTTACTCTTTCCATAAAAACATAAATTCTTTCATCTTCTTCCATTTTCAGACTTTCATACCTGACTCGGAAGCATTCAAGTTTTGCAATTTTGACTATGGAATCTCCTTCATTCAATGCTTCCAATTTCTCCCAAATAGCTTTAGCAGTAGATCTATCTGACAATCTCATGATTTGTTGATCTGAGAGTGCGCTTAAAAGTGCTTCTCTTGCTTTGCAGTCATTTTCCTCATCTTTAGCCAAGGTTGGTTGATTAGGTTGACCTTGAGTAGGAGCAGTATAACCATTATTTGTAACATGCCATATGTCCTTTCCAATACAATTCAAATGTGTCTCCATCTTGATCTTCCATATAACATAGTTAGTTCCATCAAGTTTAGGATTGTCCTTCTTGAAATAGTTAGAAGACATTGGATCTCCTCAAGTTGTTAAACTTCTGCAAAAAGAGGACTAGGCTCTGATACCAATTGTTAGGTCCCAGAGACAACTGAGAGGGGGTGGGCTGAATTAGTTGTCCAATAAATTCAAACCAAAATTAACTTAACCAAAACTTAATGCTTAATACCGGTAGACCAAACTTTATGCCGGTAGACAGTTTTATCAGTCTATTGCAGTACTGGTAAAGATTAATGCATGAAACAGAAAAACAATAACATTCACAACACATAACACAAATATTTGTATGTGGAAACCCTGTAAGAGGAAAAACCATGGTGGGAAGCCTTACCCAAAATCAAATGATACTATTGCAGATAGTATGTGTGTGCAATATGGAGACTGCACATGCAGAAAGGCCAACTTCCTAGAGCTCACTACTCAAACACAAAATGGGAGTCACACTGACTACAATTAGATGGTTAAATCCAATGATAATGTACTGCTTAAAATAGCATCTTCATATACTAGATTCAGTACCGGTTTAGCTCTGATATGCCTTATTCAAACTTTCCTTCAATCTTGAATGATGTCTATGTGTACAACTCTTCTTATTTCCCATATACCTTATTACAATCCCTTTCCCAATCCCATATTAATCTCACAAATGAGATCTTACATTTATACCATAACCTAAGACCAATTAAGTAGGTCGGCTCACTAAAGATATTACAATAAAATAGTTTACAAATGAATCAATATCCGATGCATCATGTCGGCTCAATGCATTTACAATAATAACAAATCATCTTTATAACATGACGTGTTGATCTAGAATAGATATGCTTGTTGTTGCATAACCTGGACCTATTTGTCGGTAACAGCAAATATGAAAACCCGAATAGATCAATAATCAAATCGCCAAAACCAAGTGATCAAATAATGTCTTTGACATAACCAAGTAGTCTTCAAGTCATTCCAAGTGTCGGTGAACAATATAACCTGCTGGTGAACCAAATACCGGTGACTGTGCATAAGTCACTGAACATGCCGGTGAACATAACCAAAGATCTCCAAGTGCTGGTAAGTGTTGACAAGTGTTTAACAAGTGTTGACATCAATGAAAAAACCGATGCAACACATCCAAAATATTAACAATTTTATCCGGTTAAGGGATTTTATAAAAGGGACTTGTTAAAGTACACCCAGTTAAGGGATTTATGTTGCAGTTGTTAGAAAGAAACAAATGGATGATCTGCTGAATTCGATATTGATAGCTTGATTAGATCTCAATATGCATTCCACTCAATACACATCGATCTATGTCTTCTTTTCACAACACCGGTTTCCTTCTTATACCTTAGACTATTCACTCAATCGGTCACCTATCCCTCAACACTGCACTCTGTCGGTCCTTTGACCTTTGGCTCTTCCCTTAGGCGATCCTCTATCCTTCGGCTCTACCCTCAACTAGTTCTCTATCTATCGACTCTCCACTTAGTCAATCTACCTCACACACACACTTAACTGTGCTAACACCTCTTAGCATTTCCTCTCACTCTTCTCTTCACCTTGGATCAACTTCAACAAGATTTCCTTGTTTTAAATTTCATGATCAAAATATTTCTGAAAGAGCTCAAGAACTCTTTATATATTTTCTATTGACACCTTCAGGCATATCCTCAATCCAATCAATCAAGGATTTCAGAAGATTTCAATTTCAAAATCTCCCACTCTTTCTCTATGCACCTTACAACAATTCCACCAAGTGTTCAACCAATTATGCCACCACATCTCCCAAAGATATAAAATTCTGAGTCATGTTCAAATGTGAACCAAAAAATATGCATCTAATCATGCTTGACTGCATGATAACTAAAAGTTAAACTTACCAACAAATTTTTTGGCATAGACACAAGCTTGCCAACTTATCCTTTGTCATCGCAACTGAATAACCAATCACTAGTCTGAGAGTTATGGTGATCACCTATCTTCGTTCTTTCATATCGGTGTACTGGTATGCAACTACACTTCTTATATTACTGGTTCATCCTTTGATTGCTAGTTTATTATGCTAGCACCAAGTCTCTTCCCCTATTTACCAATGAGTTACCGGTTGGTTAGAGAAAATAGGTTTTCCTGCCTGAGTCACCTTTTGTGACTTCACCATCACCAAGTGATCGATCTTCCTAAATGATAGATCGGTTGAATTAATTTATCTTTCCTTGAGTTGAAGTAACCCTTGATCATTCCATACCAATGTTGTTTCCATTCACTATTTCTTACTAAAAAGAAACACCACTCTACCTATACCACTCCACCAGTTAGTGTCTTCACCGATAAGTGTTGGACATCAATGACAAACCTTAGCACATATATCAATTTTTTAAATTGATTAGTTTTATCAATGCCAACAATCCAACAATCTCCCCCTTGGCATTGATGGCAAACACTTCAAAATTTGGCTAATTAGATGCATGCTTCTTCATCTCTGTAACAGTCTAGTCATTCTACCCTAACTGATGAATGTCTCCCCATGTCATTGATATCTGCCAACGCTCAAACACTCTATTCATATCTCTCCCTTTGACAACAATGCCAAAGATTCTATTTTGAACATGTACAAGACTGCTCCCCCTAACCGGAGTATTCCACACTCATCAATCTAGTTATTTTTATTTGAAAAAACTTCAAATCATACCAGATTGATGTAGAACCCTATTTGCTTACTTTACTGAATGGAGGGGCATAACCCCCAACTTACCTCTGAGATAGTCAAAGGTGTCCTTCTATAGTGGCTTGGTGAATATATCAGCCATCTGCTCTTTTGTTGGTATGTATTCCAACATCACTTCCTTTTCTTGAACTTGTTCCCTTAGATAGTGATATTTGATGGCTATATGCTTCATTTGGAATGCATCACTGAGTTCTTAGATATGTCAATAGCACTGGTATTGTCATAATGAATCACTACTAGTCCAACCACTTTTTCTTGAATTCCTTCCAATAGTTGCTTGATCTACACTATTTGTGTGCAGTTAATTGCAGCAACTACATACTCAGCCTCAGCTATAGATTGAGATATGTAGTTTTTTTTCTTACTTGTCCAAGATACAATCCTTTCTCCATGAAATAATGCTCCTCCATTGGAGATCTTCCTATCATCGATGTTTCTAACCCAATCTGAATCAGTGAAGACACTTAAACTAAAGTCTCCTTTGTGTGGATACCAGAGACCATAATCATCAGTCCCCTTTAGGTATGTGAATATTCTTTTAACTACCATCATGTGAGTTTCTTTTGGATTTGCAGAAAATCTGGCAACCAATCCAACAACTTGTGCTATGTCCAGTCTGCTATGTACTGCATATTGTAATTTATCAATCATGGACTGGTAAAGTCTCATTCACTTATTTAGCCTCATCATGTTTAGATAGCTTGCAACCTATAACCATTGGAGTTCCAACAAGTTTGCAATATTCCACTCCGAAAGTCTTAATAATTTCTCTTATGTACTTAGTCTGACTGATAAAGATGTCATTCTTTAGTTGAGAGACTTGTATGCCAATAAAGAAATTAATCTCACCAATCATGGACATCTCAAATTCTTGTTGCATTTATCCTGCAAATCTTCTTTCCATCTCATCATCTCCCCCAAAGATGATGTCATCTAAAAAGATCTTAGCAATTAGGTGTTTTCCTTCAGCTCCACTCTTCAGATATAGGTTACTGTTATCACTAGTTATTTTGAACCCAATGCTTGGCAGATATGAGTGTAACCTCTCATACCAAGCTCTCGGTGCTTGTTTCAGCCCATACAGAGCCTTCTACAACCTGCATACCATATTCCTCATATCTTTAGATCCAAACCCTTCTGGTTGCTCTATGTATTCTTCTTCCTCTAATACTCCATTTAAGAATGTCAATTTGACATCCATTTGGTATACTTTAAAACTTTTATAAGCAACATAGGCCAACAGAATTCTGACCCCTTCCAATCTAGCTACCGGTGTGAAGGTTTCTCCATAGTCCAAACCTTCTTCTTGACCATAGCCCTTAAAGACCAATCTTGCCTTGTTACTTATTACCTTACCGGTTTCATCCATCTTATTTCTGAACATCCACTTAGTGCTTATTACATTTTTATTTTCTAGTCTGGATACTAGAGTCCATGTATCATTTTTTTCTATTTGCTCCAGTTCTTCTTCTATGGCTCTGACCTAGTCATCATATTTCAAAGCCTCCTTTACTATTTTGGGCTCAAAAATGGAGAGAATACACTCATTCTCTCTTGCTCTTCTTCTGGTTAGAACTCTTGCATCCTTGTCACTGATGATATCTTCTACAGAGTGATTATTTCTGACATATTTAGCCAATACTAGTTCATTCCTTGGAGCTTCTTCTACTGGTTGGGTAGGTTCTATTTAATAGGGTTCTTCATTATCTGCTTCAATAAGATCTTCTTTAGTAGGTTCCACCAGTACATTGTACTCGAACCCTTTATAGTCATTCAGTTCACTCTTACTATTTTGTTCATTTTTCTCAGAGTACTCATCTACTCTGACATTTTCACTTTCCACAATCTTAATGGTCCTTTTTTTTAGACACTAGTATGCCTTTCTCTTTGTTGAGTAACCTAAGAAGGTTCCCTCATCACTCAGGATCAAAATTTCCACTGTACTCATCCCTTTTGATATAGCACCTACTTCCAAATACTTTGAAATAACAAACATTAGGTGAGTAACCACTCCATAATTAATAAGGACTTTTGTTTGTCCCCTTCTTTACCTATATCTAGTTCAGAGTGTATACAATAGTGCTTATTACTTCTCTCCAGCAGGTATGTGGTATATCCTTTTGTATCATTAGAGTTCTAGCACAATTAATGAGAGTTGTGTTTCTTCTTTCAGTAACTCCATTCTGCTGAGGTGTTTTGGGTGCAGACATTTGTCTCATGATTCCCTGTTCCTCGTAGTAGTTCATGAAATCTTGAGAGGTGAACTCTCCTCCTCTGTCTAATCTTAGGCACTTCAGATTCTTTCCAGTTCCTCTTTCTACTCGAGCCTTAAACACCTTAAACATGTGAAAAGCTTCTATTTTTTCTTTTAAGAATACAACCCACATCATTCTTGAAAAGTCATCCACAAATAACATAAAATACCGATCTCCATAGAAACTCTTGGTTCTCATGGCACCACATAGGTCTGTGTGAACTAAGTCCAACACACTTTTCTAGAAAGTTTTATTGCTAAAATTGGACCCAGTCAACTTTTCTAGTTGACACTCTTTGCACATAGCATTTTTCAAGTTTTACTATGTCAGGCATACCTCTGATAGATTTTACCTTACTGACTTTAGCTATGCTATCAAAATTAACATGACACAATATTTTGTGCCACAACCAGCTATCTTCTACCTTAGCCACTAGACAATTACCTATGGTGGTGTCTAGATGAAAAAAATTACCTCTTGACTATTTACCAATGGCAATTAAACTTCCAAATTTGTCATTTATTTTACATATCCCTTCATTGAACTCTAACCAGTATCCTTTATTGTTAAGTTGTGCAAAACTTAACAAGCTATACTTTAATCCTTCTACCCAAAAGACATCATCACAATTTGTCTTATCATTCAAGCCTATAGACCCCTTACCTCTTACTGCACATGGGGCATCATTTTCGAACCTCACTGTTCCTCTATTGCAATCCTCCATGCTGAGGAATTTGCTTCTACCACCAATCATGTGATGAGTGCAACCACCATCGATCACCCATTCTCCATATGGGTTTGTGCTAGAAATCAATTCCATATCTCCTTCCTCTGTGTTTTCCTCTTTGACTACCACAAAAGCAATGCCATCTTCATCAGATCTCTTTGATTCTTCATTAGTGACTCTTTCTGCAAGATAACATTCCTTCTTTCTCTTGTCCCTGTAACTTCTGAAATTATCCTTCCTATCTCTATTATTGTTAGGGAATCTTGAAGCAATATGACCTATCTTATTACAGGAGAAGCACTTTAAGGGTAATTTACCTCTGTATTTACCTTTACCTCTTGGCAATCTTCTTTCTAGTAGAGCTTCAATTTCATCTTGCTTCTATTCCTAAGAGAGCATATTGTCACTCTCATGGGAATGAGCAGTTCTGGTAGTAGAGATACTATCGGTTTCTTTCCTTATCCTTATGGGTCCATGCATCATCGATACTTTGAAAGTGGCATCAATTTTTAGTATGTTGTTGTCATAATTGCTCAATTCAAAAGTGGTCAACTTGCTGATCAGTGAGTTAAGAGTTACATTGACTATTCCCAAGTATCTAAGTTCCTAAATAGTAGAGACCCTTATGGCATATTGTGGTAGCAGAGTTCTCAGGATTTTTCTAGCCACATCATCCTCCTTGAGTTTTCCTCCTACACTTTTAATGGATTTTACTACATCCTTTATCCTCTTACTGTATTGCTCTATGTTTTCACTTTCTTGCATTCTCATCTCATCATATTTTCCTCTTAGACTATCTACTTTGGCCTTTTGAACATGGGGATCTCCTCCATTAGACTGTCTTCACCTTATTCCATATCTGAAAAGCTATTTTCAAATCTTATACTTCAGCAAATTCATTATCTAAAAGAGTGCTAACAATTAGATCCATAGAAGCAGTATTATCTTGCCTTTCCTCTATCTAGTCTGAAGTAAGAATCCTTGAAGGTTCATTATATTTTGTGATCACATGGTTCTAGTAGTGTTCACCTAGGGATCTTAGATTAAGTTTCATTCTTCCACACCATAAGGTGTAGTTCTCGTTAGAGAATTTAGGGCCCTCCTTACGCATCATCTTGGATCTCTCCCTAAGTTGGTTAAGCTTCTTCTAATTCTAGGGACCTGATTCTTTGATACCAATTGTTAGTCCCAACCAGCGCTGAGAGGGGAGAGGTGAATCAACACAATCAAATTTTCACAATGTCTCTTTATTTTAAATATCCATTCATCTAAGATCCAACAATATACTTAATCACTGAAGTAAAATATGTAAACATGAAAAGTTGACATTGACACCCAAGGAGTTATCTCATGGAAACCCAATAGGGAGAAAACCACGGTGTGAGTAGGAACTCACAAAATTTGCACTCTTCTAGAGTACGCCCGGTTAAGAGTCATCCATGTTAGGATATTACAAAGACATTGTTAGGTACCACCCGGTTAAAGGATTTTGATCAAGGCCGGTTAGTTCCTTTACCCTGTTAAAGGTGGCCTCGTTAGAGGACTTAGAACATCAATTAAGATGTTACCTGGTTAAGGGATTTTACAAAACAAACTTATTAAAGCCCATCCAATTAAGGGATTTATGTTGTAGTTGTTAGAAAGAAACAGATGGATGACCTATTGAATTAGCTACTGATATCTTGATTAGATGTCAATATGCATTCCACTCAATACACACCGATTGTGCCTTCTCTACACAACACCAATTTCCTTCTTACACCTTCGGCTATTCACTGAGTTGGTCACCTATCTCTCGGCACTGCACTCTGTTGGTCCCCTGACCTTCGGCTCTACCCTTAGTTGGTCCTCTATCCTTCGGCTCTACCCTCAGATGATTATTTGTCTATCGACTCTACACTTAATTGATCTACCTCACACACACACTTAACTGTGCTAACACCTCTTAGCACTTCCTCTCACTCTTCTCTTCACCTTGGATCAACTTCACCAATATTTCCTTGTTTCAAACTTCATGATCAAAATCTTTCTAGAAGAGCTGAGGAACTCTTTATACATTTTCTGTCGACACCTTCAGGCATATCCTCAATCCAATCAATCAAGGATTTCAAAAGATTTCAATTTCAAAATCTCCCACTCTTTCTCTGCATGCCTTACAACAATCCTACCAAGTGTTCAACCAATTCTACCACCACATCTACCAAAGATAGAAACTTTTGAGTCATGTTCAACCAAATAAATGCAAACTAGAAAATCTGCATGGAATCATGCTTGACTACATGCTAACTGAAAGTTAACCTTACCAATAAATATTTTGGCATAGAAATAAGCTTACCAACTCATCCTTTGGCACCACAACTGAATAACTGATCACTGCTCCAAGATTTATGGTAACCATTTGTCTTCCTTCTATCATACCGGTGTACTGGTACACAACTGCACTTCTTATATTACTGGTTCATCCTTTGATAGTTGGTTTGTTGTGCTTGCACCAAGTCTCTTCCCCTGTTTACCAGTGAGTTACCGGTTGTTTAGAGAAAATGAGTTTTCTTGCTGAGTCACCTTTTGTGACTTCACCATCACCAAAGTGATCGATCTTTCTGAATGATAGATTAGTTGACTTAATTTATCTTTCCTTGAGCTGAAGTAACCTTTGATCATTCATTACCAATGTTGTTTTCATTCACTATTGCTTATTGAAAAGAAACACCACTCTACCTATACTACTCTATCAGTTAGTGTCTTCACCAGTAAGTGTTGGACATCAATGATAAACCTTAGCACATATACCAATTTTCTAGATTGACTAGTTTTATCAATGCACCCAAATCCAACACTCTCAAATCCCAACATGTTTAGGGATTTCATAAGGTATATCTTCTCAAGAAATTACAGCATTGTCATGGTCTTAACCCAGAAAGATGCAGATGAAAAGGGTGAGCACCTGATAACCTTCCATTCCAAAACACTAAAGAATTATGAGGCCAAGTACAACTTTGTTGAAAAACAAACCCTGGCCATTGTCAAAGGCCTAAAAAAAAATTGGCATTTCATTGCCTCCAATAAGACCTTTATTTATGTCGCTCATCCTTTAGTCAGAGAGTATATAATGGAAGGCGACATTAGGGAGAAAAGGGGTAGCTGTATTACCAAGATCTTGGAGTATGACATTTATGTCAGGCCTACTAAGGTGATCTATGGGAAGGGCCTCAATGAATACATAGCCTAGGAGTCTAGCCCTTAAGAAGTTGAGACTACTGCAGAGGAAGTTGTGATGGTCTCCTCTGAACTTGAGAAATCATGTTGGGGAAAGGACTAAAAAACATTTCATGATGACCAAAATCTTCCCAACTGATGTTCCCCTTGAAAAGAAGAGATTCTACAAGATACAAAATAGAAAATACAGCTTGGTTGAAGGAGTGCTTTTCAAAATAAATTTTGATGGGATTCTACTCTGTTGTGTAGAAAAATACTGAGCCCATAAGATCTTACACGAATTCCATCATGGACTCTCAGGAGGCCAGTATTTCGCACAAACCACTATCATCAAGATTATTCATGCTGGGTTTTTTGGCCTTCGATGTTTAAAGATGTGCATGCTCCAATGAGGGAATGAAAGGAATGCCAACATTATAGTGGTAGGCGTAGGAATGCAGCAATGTTGCTCATGCCAATAATGGTGGAAGATCCATTCCCTCAGTGGGGTCTAGATTTTATAGGGATGATTAATCAGCCAAGCTTAGTTGGACACAAGTGGATCCTTATGACCACTGATTATTTCACCAAATGGTCTGAAGTTGTACCCCTAGGGAATGCAATGAAAATAAAAATACTAGCATTTCTAGAGGAACTAGTATGCCGGTATGGTCTACCGAAGACCATAATATCAAATAATGCATGAACATTCATAGGTTCCTAAGTAACTTGTTTTTCTCTCAGCCAAGATATCTATCTAAAGACTTTCTCAAATTATTATCCATAGGTAAATGGCCTAGCTAAGTCTACTAAGTCTAACAACAAGAACCTGATAAGACTCATCAAAAGGATTGAGTCTTAATACAAAATGGAATGGCATCGCCACCCAAGAAGCGCATTATAGGAAGATCAAATCACACATAAGCAGGTTCTCAAGAACTCTCCATACAAGCTAGTTTATGGAAAAGATGCTTTATTCCCCATATCAATGGAGATCCATGCCTTCTAGCTCCTCAAGTCCATGGAAGTGGCCGAGAATGAACCCATACAAGGATGGCATAACTTATGAAATTAGAATAGGAAATGGAAGTGGCATTCAAATCACTTCAAAACTGCCAACAAACTATCAAGAGGTGGTTTGACAAGAAGAAGAGTTCTGACCCAGGGTTCAAGCAGGGTGATCTTGTTTTGAAATTTAATGAGAGGGAAGTCAGGCCAGGTCAGCATACAAATTTTAATGGCTTATGGGAGGGACCCTCCTGCATAAGAAATTGTAAGGGGTTTAATGCATTCAACCTTGAAAACATGCAAGGAGAGTCTCTCAAAATCCTTCTTAACAGGTTTCATCTTAAGCCTTTCTACTAAAGCATTAGCATTCCCAATGTATATAATATATTTTTAGTGTGCCTTTATTTATTTAATTAGGATTCTTCATGCATTGTAAGGAACAAGAAGTAAACCATAAGATATGCCATGAACAAGCAAAAGAAAGTCATTATATTTTCATAATAGTATCTTTTGTACAATGCATTGAAAAGGATTTTAGCCTATAATTTTGGTAGCAGGGTGGCAAATTGTGAAACAAGGTGTGCATGTTTCAGTCATCTTTCTCATTCTCCCCTTCATCCATAAGAAATTCAAATTTGTCACCTTCATCATCATCTTCCTCCATCCATTCATGGCCTGAGTCATTGTCTGACTCCTGGGGTATTGATATAAGCACCATATTAGGAAGAATATATGGTGTCAGGATCCACGAGAAGATATAGTCTCAGAACACAGTGTACCAAGTTGTGCTAGCCAGGGTAGGCATTAGAAGATGGACTCAGAGGAGAAACTCCATAGCATGCTCTACATGAAGGCGATGAGCAAATAATGGCATAGTCTTTAAACTGCCTATAAGCAAGTACTAGTCCACCTCTTCTCTGAAGGCAATGTAGCGCTACAAGTTCGAGGCCAAGGGTAGACCTCTGAAAGGAATAAAATACTCCACAATGTCCTCAAGGCCACCCAGATACTCTAAGGGAAAGAGTGTTTGAGTTAGCTCCATCGTCAGATAGTCATTTGTCCCAACATCTAGTAGTGAGGCCACGAAGTGGGAGCAGATATCCGTGTTAACACGGTATTTGTCTACATCATCAATGAAATCTTCCCCAAGCACCTTGTTATTCACCAAATCTGGTTAACTTAAATACACCTATAATTGATCTATTAAATAACCAATTTAAATCTATGAAAACTTCAGGGCTTGGACAACATAACAAGGATATGAATCCTTCTACTCTTCAGGCTCTGTAAAACCTAGGCGGGTATACCTTTGATGCATTGAATAAGACCCATTACACACAAGACAACATCAACAAAAGAAGATGGGCCACAAAAGGTTCAAAAGAAAGGAGGGTACTGTAGATGGGCTAGATCTACACTTACAAATCAACAATGTTTGAATCATGAGATGGATGGACACAACCATAGAACAGAAAAATAAAAGATATTCTGATTTTGGATTTTTAAATGATGTTATGACAATCCTTCAATGTTATAAAAGATGAGCTCCTTATCCAGGCCACAGAGTCATGTATAAAACTAGAAGGGAAATCTCAGATGCAAGCTACTCTCATCATTAAATTTTCATGTATGAATGAATTACATTAATACAAATCCTCTGCTCTATCACAAAACCATACATACATATCCAATATACACATTCAAAATCATTAATGTTGAGTTCCAGGATTTAAATTCTTCCTTGAAGAATACCCAAGAGACAAACATTACATTCTCAGAGAAGACTAAAAGAAACAACTCAAATTATCCTTGATAAGATGAAACTGTATAATTTCAAACAGTATTTTGGAGACAATTTTATGGAAAATCACATATGCCTTGCACATGTGTAAGCCTGCAAACTGAAACAAGACCTACAACAAAGACAACATTGAAAACCTAGAATAAACACACTGTCATTTGTAAAAAATGAAAAATGTCATCATTGGAACCTGCAATTTCAGATTTCTCCATTGGAGAGAATCCCTCAAAAATTAGAACCATAATGAATGAGAAGAAATGGAAATAAGGAGGGGGGGGAAAACCAGATTGCATTAGAAATTGCCAGGTGTCCCCCTTTCTCCAACTTAATATTTTCATTTCTCCTTCCTATGGAAACTTCTCTCAAAACATCTAAAATCTGTTAAAACAAACTACATTATTGGATTCCTCATCCTAAGAGCTTTCCAACAGTATATGATACTTGCTATTTTGGGTAAACAATAACCCCCAGGTGAATTAATCTCTCAGATGGATCCATCATTTAAATTTTTGAAATTTTTCAATAGTCTGGACTATACATTTAATTTTGATTTTTTCCTTCTGTTGTGCATCATCTGTGCCACATTTCACAATTTGATTCACTCGTGGGTACACCTGGGTGCCATCTAGCCTACCACTAGACACCATCTCACCTGCAACTGGATCCTCATCAATCGTT
Organism: Cryptomeria japonica; assembly: GCF_030272615.1. Lineage (NCBI taxonomy): Eukaryota > Viridiplantae > Streptophyta > Pinopsida > Cupressales > Cupressaceae > Cryptomeria > Cryptomeria japonica. The sequence continues at coordinate 582,712,750 of NC_081414.1, read as the reverse complement.
GATCCGAGATGGGTAACGGTCAAGCATCTTTGCATAGCGGATCAATGACCACCATCGATCTAGGATGGACCTGCTCGATCTTTAACTTGCGTACAACTCACCTATTGGGCCCACCACTTGGTCATTGATCCGTGAAGGGTAACTATTGTGCATCTTCGCATAGCAGATCAGCGATGACCATTCGATCATCTACAATTTGCATGCTCTTTAACTTGCCTTTCCACCACAAAATTTTATTACCTTCAGAACCGTGCACTTGTGGGGTCCATCTGGTCGCCAGCTATCCTTGGGATTCGCACACGTGCATGTAAGGTCCACCTTGCACCCATCCAACACCTTGCATCAAAAGCCTTCAAGGCTTTGACACTATGGTTGGGTGTGTTTGTGCATTTAAATATCAAAAATCTCATTGCCCAGCCAATGTGGGATATATGTTATGCCTGGAATTGTGCATTTGCTTGAAATTTCTTAGTCTTTTCAACCCATTTTCCACCTATTGCATTGGACTTTGGTTTGGGGTGTTTAATGATCTTTACAAACCATGCAAGGGAGGAGGGAATGGCTGGAGGGTTTCAATAGCTACCACGTAGGGAGGAGATTGCATTTTCTATTTTCACCTGCCAAATGCATTTACTTAAATTTCCTCTTGAGCTTTTCAACCACCATTTAGAAGGAGATTGGCTCTACACCTAGTAATTGCATTTTCTTGAGAGTTTTATATGCCTTTGCCCATCTCACGCCATGTAGGGAGGACTGTTAAAGGTTGCATAATTTGGACTTTATAGTTGTCAATGGAATTTACTTGAGACTTCAATTTTTACCCACTCCATCTTTTATCTGGCACGTAGGGGAGATGTGGGCATTAAGCCTACAAATCTGCATTTTCTTGAAAGTTTAATGAAAATATTTTTAACGTCATAGGAAGGAAGGAGGGGAATTTGGTTTAATGCCATGCAAATTGTAGTTTCTTGAAACTTCCTTCAGGTTTTTCAATAGCCATGTTGGGGAGGATGTTGGCATTGCACCTCCTAATTGCATTTGATTTAAGGGTTTTCTGACCACGTAGGGGGAGGATGAATGGAATCACACCTGCCAATTGCACTCGCATAAAGTTTATTTGTTGCTCAAATGCCATACCATGCACCACCAAACTTCACGCAAGGGGTATTGGCCTTGAGCCTGCCAATTGAATTTACTTTGAAGTTTATAAAGTCATCCCTCAGTCTATAGCCATGCCTTCCATTTAATTTGTTTGAAAGTTGCTAATGCCTTTTCAACATGTCACATGGCAAGAAGTTGGCTTTAAACCTACCAATATGCATTATTAATGGTTTATGTTGCCTTTTCTCTTATCTAGTGTACTTCAATAAAACCTCTAAATAAGATCAAACATCTGAGGAACATATATATCAGCTCTTAAAGGCATTAGCCCCCATCATGACTGGCAAGTCAAATGAATAGTCTCCCACACACAATGAATACCTTCTCCAATAGAACCTTGAAGAGGAACACATTGTGGACATTGAGCTCCCATTTTCAAGGGCAATTTGTTCATCTTTTCCCAACAATTGCCCATCAATAAGCACCTTAGAAGAACTTAGAGTTTGAAGCTTTACAATTCCCAAGTCCACATTTCTATATATTCAACAAGAATTTAAAGTAACATTACTATGTAATCCCATATCTGATGAATCAAAAGTAACATCATCTTCTTTAATCTCCATATCTTTATGCATCATGATGTCATGTACTAAGAACATCTTCGCCATAAAACCAACACTGCATGGGCATGAGCCAGGTCGGGCCCCAAAGTGGGTCCAACTAAAAAAAAAATTGTTTTCATGCAACTGACCTTTGAAATGCCCTTGGCAACTTGAACATACCTCTAGAATCAATTGACACAATTTTCTGATCATTAAACTGAGTTTTGCAACTTTTAGGCACTTGCACCACATTTTCGCATTTAATCCCAAAGATGTAATTTTCAAACTGGTCAAAACAGCTTTCTGGACTTTGCAAACTGACAAACGCGTACTCTGATATACAAAAATTAACTTCACCAATCCGTTTCTCAAGACGAATCCTGAGTGAAGAAATATTAATGGTCAAAGATGACCAAATGGCTTTGTCAACACTGTGAACCTGATAAAACCAATGCACGGGGACCTCAAAGTGTATTTCTTAAAAATATCAAATGATCTCCGTAGACACCCAAATCTGAGGCATAGATACCTTGGAGTACAAAGAAGACCTTAGAATTCTAATTTTGACTAGGAAGCTGATAGGATGCAAATAGTGCGCTCATGAAAATAGCCACTTTAACTGATGTAGCAATGAAAATGCAGAAAACTGAATAAAGTGGCTCAAGAAACCCTTTTGGCAAACTGATCAAATGGATTCATAAAGACCTAAAACTTGGCATGGAAGCACAATTATATGCATAAAATTCAATTCACTTTGAATTTTAGCATGACGATCAACTGGCCAAAAGATATAGGAGCTCGAAGTAGGCTATTTAATAAAATCTACATTTGCACCTATGATGCACTTTCAGCTCACCCCTTGAAATGCGTACCTGATAAAATGATCCAAACTAAAATCTAAAAGTTGCAAAACACTTAATAGGTCAAAAGAAAGGTGTAGGACACATTTCCCAAGTCTTACCCTTTGAAAATCAATTGGCTCCATTTTACCCTCTCTCTAACTAGGCCACCTAAATGAGATTAGGTGTCTTTTTGAAAATGAAATAGCAAAATTTTGACATGGGCCTCTCAAATTACTCAAATTTAATGAGTCCCAATAGTGGCTCTGACTGGGGATGGTTGATTGCAAGATCAAGATAAGAATCCGGGATCTATGGTAGAGCAGACCACCCAAAAATGGAGAAACTTCTCTTCTCTTCTCAAATACAAAGGGGTTCCTTATTCCACCCAAACAATAGGGTACCTTAATGAAAACCACACAACTGAAGCAAAGCAACTGTACAAAAATACAACTTATTTATAACATGGCTCCCAACCACCAAAGTTGCAACCAACACTTTCCCTTATCAAAAATTTGATTCTCATCACTTAATAATGTAAATAATCTGAAGAAAATAATGTTCATCAGAGAAATGTTTCTATTATGACACACATCTTTCGACATGCTTTTCCAATTAGAATTATATGCATACTCATCATTAATATAATTTTGAACCTCACTTTCATGATCAACTATAGAAACATATCCATGTTTTTCATCATCTACTAAGTGCAATAAATCAGCATCTTTAATATCCCACTCTTGAAATAATGAACATACCTTTGGCTCAAGCATATAATCTGAAATAAGATTTGCACATTCACTCATCTTCGCATGAAAAACTTCAAGATGGGGTTCAAACACACTATCAAGCAACCCATTACAAGCATCTTCGTCCTAACACATGTCACTATCGCATGGAACGGTATCAGCATCATGGACTGGTTCATCATTTACAACATCTGGCTGATCAATTATTTCTTCATACAAAGGGTTAGAAAGCAAATGAAGAATCCCCTTATGAACATTATGACAATGAAGTGGTTGGTCTGTATCTATATCGACATCAAATATAATATTAGAAAATTTGCTAAAAATACCATCCACCCTATCATCATAATCATCTTCATCAGACAAAGAAGAAATTGAAACTAGGTTGGAACTATCCTCAGTATTCCATGTTTCACAACCACAAAATTTCATCCTATGACCATCATTCTGAGAATCAAGATAATCATACTTATCTTGCCACAATTGATCTTCTTTACCAATAGAGCACTCATCATCAATCAAAGAATAAAGATGAATGTCATAGCCATTTACTTCATCTGATGAGTATTCAACATGTTCACTTAAATTTTCTGTCACAAAACTATCTGTTAGATCAACATGTTGACCATCAAGTGTATAAGCATTCAGTTCACAGTCCCTTTTTGAAAAATACTCTTCACCATATTGCCAAAGGTCTTCATTAATAACCCTAAGGCTCTCCAACATTTGAACTTTCTTGTCCACAACTTCAAGAGCTTTTCTGAGTTCTGCAATCCTCTACAATTGCACTGCACTTTGTTGTTCAATGTGACATTCTTTAAAAATCTTTTCATCAATGTGGGTTGCATTTTCATTGCAATCATGTGTACGATTAAAATTTTTTGAATTAATTTTGTGCACAACTTTCATATTAGAAAGATCATCAACATGATTACAAGAAGTGAAATCTGAAAATACTCTTACTTCATCTTCAACACAATTAAAATTATCTATTTATATATGAGGATCCACCATTGTTTGCACCAAACAACTTTGATTTTTATTTGGAATTAAATTATCGGTGTTTCCAGCACAAGTATGAACACCAAAGCTCTAAACATTACTTCTCACTTCACACTTAGTTGCAGCATTACAAACACTATGATGATAGACACCGACAGAAACAAGTCTTTTAGGAATACCATATCTTAAGTTTTTCTCTATGTCCATGGCTGTCACAAATTCCTGATGCAATGTATTTGGCTCTTTATCCCTCAACATGTAACTCATCTTACTTCCAAAGGCATCTAAATAAATCACTAAAGACACATCATCATTTAGTTTATACCCTTGTGGGATCTCAGCCAGTGCTTTGGAAAATCTGACATTGAAGGTTGGCACTAATTCACCTTCCTCAACTCTAATCTCCATCAACTTCCTTAGCATATCATTAAAGTTTATTCTCTCAACAAATTGCTCAAGAAAAGATGCAACTAATTCATCCCATGAGGGAATAGAATCTTCCTACAAAAACGAGAACCAAATTCTGGCATCCCCTTTCAAGCTCTAGACAAAAAACTTCATGCAAACATCCTCATGATAGATCTCATACTCATTCATTAAATCAATAAATTTTTGCACATGCATTCTTGCTAATTGTAACTGGTCCCCATTAAACAATGGTAAGTGCAACCTAATGTCACTTGGAATCTGATTCGGGTAACCAGGTATGCCATCAAAAAAAAATGGCACAAAACCTTTAATAGAGAAATTTCTACAGCAATTCATTACTAGCTGCAACCTTTCTTGAATACATTCACTATTTTCAACCAATAAAGTTTATTTGCATCTAGAATTTATCTTCTCTATTATTCAAAATACTTCACCCATGCTTTAACTGAAACTTTTCAAAATAGGAAATATGTGAAGTATGAATTTCTTTTCTTTTTTATGGTGACCTTTTCACCTAATAAGGAACAAATAATTACCTCAACAATGAGGAATACCTAGAGTAAATTTGCTTCTATTTGGTAAGATCTTTCTGAGATCTTCTAACATTGTACACTAATCTTCATACAGAGTCGCCACCTCCTTCATGGAGGAAAATATCTTTAATAATTTTCTAGGATCTTCAATCTTACAACTCCAAGCATTTGCTAAATCTTTGTTGTAGGTTCACTAAATCTTTTAAAACTTTTACCACAATGCACAATGGTGCAGAGATCTTTCATAGTCACCACTCACTATTGTGAGAATTTATAGAATCATTTTGTTAGGATTCCCAAAGATACTGAGAGGGGCAGGGGTGTGAATCGGTATCTTGTCGGTATGTGAATTTTTTTAACTTATTAGATGAAAAGCATTCCAAAACTATGTACCGATAAACCAAAATTAATGCAGTAAATAAGAAAAACAACCACAACATGAAAGACACACCATAACACAATATTTTTAACAAGGAAAACCCGGTGTGGGAAAAACCTCGGTGAGATTTGTGACCCACAATATTTGCTTATTGGCCAATAAGAGAATATTACTGTTACAATAGAGGCCTGCACATGTAGGAAGGCCAACTGCCTAAAGCTCACTGCTTGAATACAAATGAGAAGTCTCACAGACTTACAAAAGTGGATTAAGAAAATCCAATGTCATGTACTACTACAAAAGGGCATCTGCTATGTTAGGTCTAGTGTCGGTTTAAGCTCTGCAACTTCCAAAACCTTATTCCAAACTCTACCTTAGTATTCACACATAATATCCATCATATATCCTATCTACAAAGGTTCTCTAAGATCTCATACATATATGAGCCTTATTACAATATGCCTTGTCGGCTTTCAAAAAAGATATTACAATTAATTACAATTTACAATAATAAAATCCTGTTGGCCAGGGTGCCGGTAATCAATCTTTTCGGTGCCAATGTAGAGTCTATCAGTGTCGGTGCCTGCCAGTATTATATGATTGTAAGGTTTCCATCAATGACAATACCTTCAATCACCTACAATTTCTCATTGGAGTGTTCATTTTCCGACAATCTCCCCCTTTGGCATTGACGACAACACTCATGAGAAAAATCCAAAAAGTGTTGTCAAAAAAATGTCTTACCAAAACTGTCAAAACTGTGTGCTTTGCGTGCTCCCCCTGAGCAGATGATCTCTTCTGTTAACCTTTTTCTCATCCTCAACTACTCCCCCTTTGGCATCAATGAAAAAGGTTGTCATTGAATGTCAATTGAGTGTAGTTCCTGCCTAGTTCTTTATATCCTGTTTATTACAATCTAATAAATTTCTGCTAAGGCAACATTTAGACTGTTGCTGAACCTCTCACTATCCTTTATTGTTGCTTCCATTCTTTGAATTGTACTGGTGAGAAAGTACATTTGCTCTTCTGGTGTCTTAAGTCCTAGAACAAGAGCCTTAGAAATCTCTTTTCTCAAAGAGATGAGGATATCCAGTTTAGGAATTAGTCTGCATATAAGTTCTTTTGCCTTAACCTTTATCCTTTCCTTGTCTTTCTCAAGCTTTTCTATTTTCGCTTCAAATCCTGCAATTTCCTGTTCAATTACTGATATTGAGTCTGATGAACCTATCAAGTTGTCAAAAATATCATTTATTTCCTTATGGGCTATGTTGACTTATTTCTATGTCTTTTGTCAAAATGTTTGTTTTACATGTGTCTCTATATAGTTTCTTGAAGTCCAAAATTGCTTTGTGTAATACTGGTAATAAGGTTTCCATATGTTCCTTATTATTCTTTATTGTCTCCTCAAATAATTTTTCCTTCTCCTTATTAATTTTCTCTCTGAAGGCATCTTCATTTATTTGATCCAGTGTTATTAGGTTGTCGGTTATATACTTAGACAATGTGTCTAATTGGCTCAAAGAATCTTTATTTTCTATGTTACATTTTGGAGCTGTCATCTTCAAAACTGGTAAAGTGTCATCTATAGCCTTATAAGCTTGTGCATTGCACTCAGTTATTTTATTTATTGAATCTAATAGTACCTTTGTTACATTTGTAGGCCTAAATTCAGTCATGGATGTTTTGGATGACTGTCCAACTATTTTTACAATCTGTAATCTGCTAGTGGTTGTGATAGCTTTTCTTTCTTCTTTCTTTGGAGTATTTGTTTGTGTTTGCATTTCCACTACCAAAGGCTTGGGCTTGTCAAATGAGGCTGGTGCCTCTGTCTGTGAAGGAGCCTATTGCTCTGCTTGTTTCTCAATGTTTTTCTCAGTATGGACCTGTTTCTCTACCAGTTTCTCTTTGTTTACCTCTGTACTATCTACTGTTGGTGACTCAGTAGGTTTTCCAGTTTCAGTAGTTGCCAGTGGCTCAATAAATGCATCAGTATGCACATTTGTGGTCTCTACCTTTCTTGTGTCCAGGGGTTCATTTGATTTTTTAGTTTGTTGTTCTGCCCCAATTCCAATGTTTTCAACTCCAGTATTTCCTATTGGTGGCTTAGTTGCCACATCTCTCTTGTCAGTTGTTTCCTTATCTACCACAATATTGACTTCTTGTGTGTCAATTTTCATTGTGTATAGCACCTTAGAATCATGATTCATATCCTCATGTGGTGTTTCCATACTCTTTGTTACTGGTTGTGTGTCAATAGTTTGTATCAGTAGAGTATCAGAAAGAGGTGGGGCAAGTTATCAGTTATCTTTAGGCTTGGAAGTCAACCTACTTTACCTTTCCCTTTATCCTTATCCTTTTGGTAGACTCTGATAGTCTTTGGTATTTTAAGCTCTTCTTGTTTCTCTTTCTCAACAAAAAATATATCCCACTAATCTGCAATCTCTTCTGTTATTTCATTTACTCTGCCTACCATTAGTGCAACATGTCAGTGACCAATTGAAAATACTGTTCGATTGGCTTCACTGATCAGCTCATCAATCTCTTGTGTGGAGTTCACTGGGTGAACTGCAAGTAGCTTCTCTATTTTTATCTTTTTGTCCAATTCCACAATAGCTACCCTTCTAGCTTCTAATCTTCTATACAAGTCATTGGGTATGTCATCTACCAATTCCATCAAAAATTTCTGATAGACGTCTAAGTGTAAGATTATACTATTTTCTATGCTCTCCTTTTCATCATTTGAAAGTGTGTTATATAACTTACTAATATTTTTCAATTTCCCATCCTTATTTATCTCATTCAGAAGTTTGTCCAAAGGTGGAATAACCTATTTTTCTTTCCTTTTCTTTGGTGTTAACTTCTTAGCCAGAGGCCTAACTATCTATTTCTTTTGTCTTGTCCTTCTGGGTGTAGGTGAGGGTACCGGTGAGGGTTTTTCTTTTTCTTTCTACCCTTTTGAACTCAGTCGGTATATCACTGTCCGAGCAGGTAGAAATTGGTGAAAGATGCATTTCTGGTTGTAGTCCTTCCAATTCAATCTCCTTGATACCAGTTTTGTTCAATACATATTCTTTTATTGCTTTTGTCTGTCTTGTTCCCTTCCTCACTATCTGTTCAGTTTTCTTGATTCTTTTCTTAGATTGGATTTTTCTTTCTATGGTCTCTGCATTGCCAAAAACTTTCTTAGATGGTTCCTTAGGTGCTTCTAAGAGGGCTTTAGCATAGGTTTCAACTATGTTGTCATCTGCCTCATATCCCATCTTTGTAACCCAAACAGTCCTAGGGATAATTGCCTCCATCCAAATTTTATCTTTCATGATCACAAAGCATATCTCTTTTTGATACTTATCAACAATAGCTTGAGATAGCCTTATTCTTGTCTTCATCTTTTCTTTCAAAGCTTGAAAATGTTCATTTATGTTTTTCTCCCTATCATCTCCCATGTTGTTCAGTATATCTAGAATTTCTTTTCCTACCAGGATATCAAAACCAAAGTCTTTCCTACCAATACCAGGAACTTGCTTGGTAATGTACAACATTAAACATACAAGTAGGTTGCCAAATCTGAAAGTTCCTTTCTTATCACCTTTGATTTTCTTTAAATTGTCTATCAGTTCATCTTTTAGCCACTCACATACATCAATCATAGCATTTTTATTCACCATGTCATATGCACTTTTAATACATAAGCTGGAAACAGAGTTTAGTCAGTTTGCATGTGTAGCCTTATAACCAAGAATCATACTGACAAATCTAACATTGATTTCCTTCACATCATTGGCTCTTAGGGATCTTTTATCAAATGTTGTGTTAGTTGGGGTCATTACTGTGTCATTTGGAACCTTTTTAGTTTTATCAAGCCTGCTACCGGTGGAAGGTAAGCCTATCACTGCCCTAACTGCCTCTTTAGTAATCTTATGGATGGAATCCAACCAAAATAATTCTCCATGTACTCTGCTCAAGACAATCCTTATCACATCCTTAGGAAAATCGGGGATACTAAGAATGTCCACAAAGCCTAGGGTTTCCACTATCTTGTGTTCCAGTTTAACATTTCCATGTTCATCACAAATTACAGTCCTATATGTTCATTATTTCTTTAGCTCCTATTTCCTCAATATGACAATGTATATAGATTCTAGGATCCTCAACATCATCTTTCTTCACAATTTTGGGAATAAGTTTGAACATAGGTCTAGGGCACTTAATAACTTCAATCACTATAGGGTTTGCAATGAATTCAGGTGCAGACGAAGAAGCCATAGTTATAAATACCTTAATCTGCCTTTAGGATGATTTTCTTGGATGATTTGCTTCACTTTTCATTGTGGATGCCTTCGCTCGGGATTTTCGCACTCTCTAGAGATTTGAATGCTCGGTGAATGAGAAAAGAGCCAAAACACTTGCTTTATAATGTTATTTCTTTCAACTGCCACATTTAATGCCTGTCAATTAATGCCTGTTGATTAAGTCAAAACTTAACTCATCTACTGGTAAAGAAGTAATCCAACTTCTCACCATCAGCCGAGGGTAAATTAGTATGTTTTACAGTTTATTGCCATACCCACAAGGGATTATTTCTCAGTTAGATGAAGAATCTCCTGTCGATGGAGTGATACTCTATTCTACCAGTGAAGGAATAGCTTCACCAACATTCATGTCAGACTTTCTAATCCATTTTTTTGAAAATTCTTGCTTTACCTCTTCAACCTTTTCTTTACCTTTCAAGCTGGGTCCTTTATTATTTGCTGATGATGTCTTCTACAAAATTTTGCAATATGTCGAATCTTGTTACAAACATAACAAGTCACATTATTTTTCTGAATAGCTTTTCCATATCCTATGCTGGTATGTGTTCCGCATTGATTAGATAAGTGTCCAAATCTTCCACAAATATAACATCTTACATTCATTCTGCAATTTTCCTGAATTATGACCAACTTTATTGCATTTAGAGAATTGACCGGTGGGTGCATTATTATTCTGATAGTTTCTAGACCTACACTGATTTTCTCTATGACCATACTTGTTACAATTAAAGCATTTTCCATTGAATTTATAAGCATTAGGTTGTCTTACCAGTTTGTTGTGATCATGTTTGTTTGCAGTGTTGGAGCTTTCACCAGCTTCAAAGCCAAGGCCATTAGTGTCACCATTAGGTTTCTGATTTTTCAGCATGTCATCAAGTTCTTCTAAATTTTTCTTGAATTTCTCATTGTGTTGATTTGCAGTAGCCAACTCATTTTCCAAGAAATCTTTCTATCTCATGAGTGCAGTTTTATCATGTTCCAAGTGTATCATATCTATTTTTAACATATCATTCTCATGACTGAGTCTTAGATTTTCATTTGCAGCATCATTGATTCTTCTAGCCAAATCATCTTCATTCTTCTTTCTATCTTCAATGCCTTCACAAAATATCATGGTCATATCTTGCATCTCATTCTTCATTGTACTATTTTCTTGTCTCACTTTGTTCACAAGGTCATTAAGAGTTTCTTTCTCATCATCATCACTCTGCATCTTCTTAGAAAGTTCTCTTCTTTTGTTCCTAGCAATAGTGATATTTTTCTGAAGTCCTTGAATGATTTCCTATGCAGCGTTCAGATCATCTTCAAGTTTCATATTCTTCAACTTTTCTGTATCATAGTCTGCAAGAGATGTTTCTAGTTGCTTCCTCAAGTTTTCCATCTCTACCAGTGTCGGAATCTTCCTCAAGTTGTTAGGCTTTTGAAAATAGAGGACTAGGCTCTGATACCAATTGTTAGGATTCCCAAAGATACTAAGAGGGGGGTGAATCAATATCTTGTCGGCATGTGAATTTTCTTAACTTATTAAATGAAAAGCATTCCAAAACTATGTACCAGTAAACCAAAATTAATGCAGTAAATAATAACAACAACCACAACATGAAAGACACACCATAACACAATATTTTTAATGAGGAAAACCTGGTGTGGGAAAAACCTCGGTGGGATTTGTTACCCACAATATTTGCTTACTGGCCAATAAGAGAATATTACTGTTACAATAGGGGCCTACACATGCAGGAAGGCCAACTGCCTAAAGTTCACTGCTTGAATACAAAAGAGAAGTCTCACTGACTTACAAAATTGGATTATGAAAATCCAATGTCATGTACTGCTACAAAAGGGCATCTGCTATGCCAGATCCAGTACCGGCTTAAGCTCTGCAACTTCCAAAACCTTATTCCAAACTTTGCCTTAGTATTCGCACATAATATCCATCATATATCTTATCTACAAATGTTCTCTAAGATCTCATACTTATATATGAGCCTTATTACAATATGCCTTGTCAGCTTTCAAAAAAGATATTACAATTAATTACATTTTGTAATAATAAAATCTTGTTGGCCAAGGTGTCGGTAATCAATCTTTTTGGTGCCGGTGTAGAGTCAGTTGGTATTGGTGCCTGTCGGTATCATATGATTGTAAGGTTACCATCAATGACAATACCTTCAATCACCTACAATTTCTCATTGGAGTGTGCATTTGCCAACACATTTATAAAACATGAATAGATCTGAACTTACACAAAGATAAAAGGACAACAGATTTACAACCCTTTTATGACTCTTTCCTCAAATGGACATGGCTGGACTAACTGGCTTTAATTTGACAAAAAATTTACATCATTTTCCCTAGCAGAGTCACTGTTTTTGTTGTTCTCAATTTTTGATTGCTTTGTTTTCTCCACTATAATCTTAAACCTCTGTCGATTATGGAGAGAAACAACATGAAACAGAAACACAAGACAAAATTTAATAAGGTTTTTAGAAAAACCTTCTACACTTCAAGCTTCCACTTAGCTTAGGCGCGTTTACCCTTTGTGATCACTCTTTCATAGATGCAATTAAAGATTTACAGAGAAGACCAGTGCCAACATTCTGCAAACCTCATCACCTCAACATTATTGAACATAAAAGAAAACTCTTGTATATTTTTAGTTTTGATCTCCAAGAAGGTTATAAAACTTAGAAAATTATAGCAGTGCCTTATCCAAGGATTCAGAGTCACCTAAGACTAGATAAGAATTCTAAATTGGACACTAATATTTAATCACTTCGATTTCACCAAATTTATACATGCTTGACATATATAAATTTTACCTTTTTGCTAAAACTAGTTATCAAATTCAAGTAGAATTATTGATTGCTAATAGAAAGATTTTAAGTATATCTAATTTCCCTCCTTGAGAGAAAAACCTAAAACATCTCTGTAAATTTGCCTTACAAATCATTCAATTAAATAACCCTAGATTATCTAACTAAACTAGTAAATAAATCATGCATACAAGAAGACAATAGGAATCTAGGCTCAAAATGCTTTGATCTATATATTGATATCCTTCATCAAATTCTACATAACTCAGAGTGATCTTCACAAAACCAGACAAACCCTAAATATATTTTTCCAAAGCTTTTTTACAAATTCTTGTGATCCTCTTTCTAGTAGTCCTAGTATCCATTTATAATGATATGGATGCGATAAGCTTCGAACTTTCCTAGAAAATAGTTTGTTATAATCGTAGTTCTCTCCCAAAAAATATTACAACTACTTTCACTCCTAACTCCCCGAGGGTTGTTACAATGTCATAGCATCAGTTTTCATAAATTCAAAAAATGGCGCCAATAGACAACATAATTATTTTAAATTGTTTTCCCTTGGTCGTTGATCTGCGAAGGGTAAACATCACACACCTCCGCATAGAGGATCAACAACCATCATTGAATCAGGCACAACTTACATCCCTTTTACCTTACCTAGGCCATTAGCCTCAAAATGGGTCCCATTGCTTGGTCGCTGATCCGTGAAGGGTAAACTTCAGACACCTTCGCATAGTGGATCAACAACCACCGTTAGATCAGGAACTAACTACTCGACCTTTACAGTCACTAGAAATACCTGCCTTTTAAAACCCATCTTTTGCCACTGCTGCTGGCTGTTTGTCATCAATCCACTAGTTTTTAGATTTGTGAAAATTCCTCTTGTGGTATAGTGACAACCACTGATGGATCCTGGACATGCTCGGTCTTTACCTTTTCACCATGGCCATTTACCATTACAATTTTATCTTAACTGTGGCCGCCAGCGGTTTATCGCTGATTCACAAGCTTAATGGATGAGCTATTTCCCTCTACGGTATAGCGACAACCACTGATTACCATCAAACCTTCCCAACCTTTAACCACCTTAACTTTTAAAGTGGGCCCTTCATGTTACTCCACTTACCTGCAAACTTTCGCCAGATGTCTCCACATGTCACTCACTTATTTGCTCAAGAGTCTGGCGGTTTCCATCTTATGATTACCACATGCACTTTTTGGTGATTGGATCACTTCCTTTTCCTCATGTAGCCATCCTATTCTTTCCATTTGGTCTACCACGTAACCTATTCTGTCATTGCCACCATAGTGGGACCTGCTAGCTCATGGCACTCGAATCGCCATCTCTGTCATGCCCAACTTTTGGGCACGAACGGAAATTTTTTTTTTTTTTAAAGACTTAACTTAATACAACTAACTTAATTAAAATATTCAACTAAGTATGATTAACTTAAATAAAATAATGCAACCCTGTTTGGTCTTAACTATGTTTCAAATAAACCAAGCAACTAAACTAATGAGACAAAAATAACCTATGTTAAAAACGAGCCATTATTTCCCCAACTAGTGAATATTAATCTTCTATTAAATGGTTAAATTCTCTAATAAGAAAATTTCCAACTAAATATAAGATTTCTAAAATAAGTTAAAAAATTTCTATAGTTCATTAACCACTTGGGTCAGATATTAACTCATCCTAACTCTTAGATTAAATAAATTTGTTAAATCAAGTATTCATTAATTTGAAACAAGCCCATTAATTCTCAGAATAGAGGGGCCAACATGGACAATTTAATCCTCTAAAATTTACCCTCCCAAATATTAAATCTCTCTCTCTCCTTTTTTTTTTTTTTTCACTTTATTAAAATGCTCCTACATTTATCAATAATTTAAAAGAAAACATTACTTAGCCTTACAATCCACTATTTGATCCCATATGAATATCGAGATTTAATCCACACATATATATATATATATAAAATATATTCACACATATATATATATATATATATATATAAAATTATATATAAATATATATACATATATATATATATATATTTTTATCCACACTTAATACACAACTGATAATTTATATTTCCCAAAGAGGGTGGGGTCTTCCTTTTATTAAATTATTCAACCCCCTCCCCCCTTCCATACACTCCTAACACACACATATCTAATTTGAATTCCCTATGAGAATTTGCCCTAACCCGAGACTAGGGTTAGGGCAAATTGGCCAACATCTTTTACTTTCCCCTTTTTTTTGTGTAAGCGAGCTGGGAGTGTGTTTCCTTATTTTTGTGAGTGTGTGTGCGCGGGTGGAGGAGCGGTGGCCAAGCATCGAGCCCGTGGCGAGGCCGAAGGGAGGAGGCAGTGGAATGGTTATCTTCCCTTGTTTTCCAGGCGAGTGGAGTTAGCGGAGCATAGGTTGGAGTGGGGGGGGGACGCCGGGTGGAGACACCCGTTCGGGCGGAGGAAGGGTTTGGAGTTAACACCGCTGCGTGGGGGAGTAAGGAGGAGGCGAAGTGGGGGGGAAGTGCCGGCAGCGCGGGGCACCGTTGGCTGTGGTCGGCACCGCCCGCAGGTTGCGGACGTCGCCGCCCGCAGTCTGCGGGTGCCGCAGGCTGCGGCCCCCGCGATTTCATAGCACAGTTTCTTTTTTTATTAAACGTTTTTTTGTTTATTTCATTTTTTAAACAAAGTTAAAACATTCAAAAAAATTTATAATATGTTTTTTTTTTCTATTAACATTTATAAATATATATATATATATGTATATATATTTTGGTAAAATAAAATACATATAGTTTTCTATTTGGAAACTGGCAGATTTCTCATAAAAGGAAAATATATATATATATATATATATATATTGAAAAACTTAGCATAATAACAGTCCTCTCTTTTTCTTTGTATTATCAGAGCTGTAAATATTCTTTTTTTTTTGTATAACAGATTATCAAAATGACATTTGAGGAGCAAAAAGAAAAATTTATATATAGCTCTTTTTGCTACCATTTACTTTTTTTTTTTTATATATAATCCCATATAGGCTTTCCTTTTGAGTTTAATATTATTTTGTAAATCATCAAATGCATTTAAAGGGATTCCCTAATATATATTCCTTTTTTTCTTTGTAACAAAATGCTAATATTTAATGCTAAATGTTTTTTTTTTTTTGCGAAGAATAGACCATTATAATAAATTTCATTTCTGCAATAAACAGGAAAATAAATGACTGTTTTCACTTAAATTTACAGCAGCATAATATTATAAGGAACATGTAGCAATAAATTCCATTTACTTGCAGAATTCATAATAATACATTTACTTCTCTTTCTTTTGTAAAACATGAAAACCTACATGCAATCTAGTGCATTGCTTTCTTCATTTGCAAACTAACTAGAGTAGGGAAGACATTATGTATTTCATTAGCAAGGTAGATACAAAATAATTATGGATACAAAATAAACATGAATACAAATGGGTTGAAATCCCAATAATGTTTTTCTCTACATAGTAACTTGAATATAATACAACACTTTCTCTTTCTTGAAAGTAAATACTACAAATGCTCACATTTCTTCTTTTATACAAACTACTACATTGAATCTATCCATTTCTCTTTTTTTTTTTTTAAAACACTTTTCTGCAACACAAAACAGCAACATAGCTCTTTAATCCTTCTTTTCCCATCCCATGCAACCTGCAATAAACACACATCTTGACCATGGAGAGCTCACCTCCCAGCCTAGGCTTACTAGTAGCCACCCCCGAGCTTCGAGAACCAAGCACTAGACGGGTTACAATCAAGCAAACTCCACAACAAACATAGGAAGACACTCAACATACAAATTTCCCATCCCAAGCTACACTTTCACCACAATATTGATGATTCTTCCATGGGTGGAAGTGGACCAAGTACCAATGGGGAGATTGCAAGCCAAATACAACACAAGCCACCTCATGTCAACACAAATGTTACAAAATACTTCCACATTCCTTATGCCCCCCCAAAAGGCTCAAGGCCATATTTACTCCCCTTATGGCCCCCAAATGCATACACAAGGCTATGCAACAAGGGTCACAAAGGGGACCCTTGGGATCACTCTCCATAAGGAGAGCCTCTCACCCAGGGCTGTCATACTCCTTCCACCCCAAGATCTTCCTACCCTCCCAAGAGTAGGAGATCTTGGACACTCCCAAAAACAACAAGAACACAAAATAAATCACATGGAAATGAAAACTACACATTCTTTACTTCAACAAAAAAAAAAACTTCATAAAACACTTTCTTTACAAGCATCTCTTTTCTTCTACAAAACAACATAAAACTAACTCATACAACATAAACAAGAGGAGATAAGAAGAAACCAACCTTATTCTGCCAATAGGTATGCTAAAATTAGTTGGGGATGAGCTGCCCAATTCCACACAAACTTTCTTCCAAATTCCTCCAAAAAAATTCTATTCTCCTACTAATTTTTCAAAACAAAGCATAATCTCCAAAAATGGAGAGTGGGTGATTACTCACTAAGTCTCCCATTCTTGCCTAAGAAGGCCTCTCACACACTTCCCAACCCCTTGGGTGAGGTGAGAGTTCCCATTGGTTGCCCTTCCCAAACTCTTACACATTACTAAAATTGGAAAGGGAAAAGGTGGAAGAAGATGGGGAAGAGAGTTTGACATCAAAAGGGAAGGTTGCCTATCCTAGGTGGAACTTTGTAAGTTGAATTTTCGTTCATCTTGGAAACACCACTTTTTGAAGTGACTAAATAGTCACATGGGAGAAGCCACATGTTTCAAAATACCCCTAACCCATAGGTATACCCTTTGGACCTTTGGAAAAGCCTTAAAACTGACCCTAGGAGTCCTTTAAACCCTTTAGAAACCCAACTGAAGTTTACCTACGGGTCAAACTTGAGTTGACCACTCCCAAGACTCCCTACCCAAGGCAAATTTGGGACCACACTCATGTTTTTGAATGGCTTTGGTAGAAACAAAACTCCCTCCAAGAGACAAGTCAAAATCAATGACACTAATCAGCACATGTGTCAAGTGACACAATAAAAATACAATATAAAAATCACACATGGAATTTGTCTCTTGTAGGATTACACATATACATATAAATTAATTTTTAACACTCAAGCATCATACACTTCACAAATAAAAAACATTACAATGGGGTGTTGTCTCTCCAAATAGACAACTCCCGGCTTAACAAACATACATCGGTCTAGGCCTGGTTCTCCATATCAATTCCATGGTCACATGGATAATTTTCCTGCGCATCTCAATTAACACATTAGTAATTCCAAATAATCACAATTATACATAATCAAATACATGGATTTCATTGCACATCAAACACTCATACATTTGGCAACAACAATTCAATATCTCATTCTTTAAAATTCGATTTCACATAAGCAATTAACATAATTTTTTTTCAAAATTGAACCATTCATAAATAAGCATCATTTTTCTATCATCAAAATGAAATCCTGCAAATTTCCAATAATGACATTCACCATCACAATGTAATTCTATTCTAGTAACATATCTAAAGTTTCATAATCATCATGCATGAAATAAAGCATCAACATATGTCAGTGTGATCCAAATCATGGAATCACATAAGTTCTAAGTCCATAAAGCATAAAATAAAGCATCCATAATAGTCTCAATATGCAAATAACTGAAAATGTCAAACTGAGTCGGGGTAGGGCCTCACACCGTCCCCCTCTAGGCATGAACTTCCTCCTGGAGTTCATCAAAAAGGTGGGGGTACTGTGATCTCATACGTGCTGCATCCTCCCATGAGGCTGTGACCTCATCATAGCAATCGCACTGGACCCTAACCTGGTCCAGCTCTCGACCTCGAAGGCTCAGCGTCCGGCGTGCCAAAATGCGAATGGGCTCCAAAGCTAGCTGCCCGTCCGACTCCACCTGCAAGGCATCCCAATCTAGAATATGAGACTCATCATAGATATACTTCCTCAAAACTGAAACATGAAACACATCGTGGATGCATGACAGGCTAGGTGGCAATGCTAGACGGTAGGCAACTGGCCCTATCCTCTCAAGGATCTCAAATGGTCCTACAAATCGAGGTGCGAGCTTAGAATCCTTTCCATAACGGATTGGACTCTTATGCGGTCACACTCTCAAGAAGACTCTATCTCCAACTGAGTAGCTACGATCAACCCTCTTTGCATCTGCATATTTCTTCTGTCTATCCTGTGCCTCTCTAAGACGCTGCCTAATCAAATCCACCTGCTGCTCCATATCCCGAACTATCTCTGGACCAACAACAACTCTGTCCTCTATGCGGTCCCAACTCAATGGTGTCCTACAAGGCCTGCCATATAATGCCTGATAGGGTGGCATCCCCAAGGACGTGTGATGCCCATTGTTATAGGCAAACTCCACTAAGGGAAGATACTCCTCCCATCTGGTCTGGTGATCCATGACATACATGCGAAGCATATCCTCTAACACCTGATTAACTCTCTCTGTCTGGCCATCCGTCTACGGATGATAGGCTGTACTGAAATTGAGCTTGGTACCCATAGCTGCCTGTAATGCCTTCCAAAAAGAAGAAGTGAAGAGGGAATCCCTGTCGGAAATGATCTTACGTGGAACACCATGAAGTCTAACAATGTCTTGCAGAAACACCTGTGCTACTGCTGGTGCTGTGAAGGTGGTACGAACTGGTGAAAAGTGAGCCACTTTGGTCAACTTGTCAACCGTCACCAAGATGGCATCATGGCGGCGAGATGACATAGTGAGACCAATGATAAAGTCCATGGATATAGTATCCCACTTCCACTCTGGTATAGCATGAGATTGGAGCAACCCACCTGGATGGCGGTGCTCCGCCTTGACTCTCTGACACTCAAGGCATCGGGCTACCAACTCGGCAATAAGCTGTCGCATACCTGACCAATGGTATAGTTCCCTCAAGTCTGCATGCATCTTCTTGACCCCGAGATGTGCTGCATAAGGAGCTCTATGAGCCTCTGTGATAATGAACTCCCACAATCCCCCAGAAGAAGGTACATAGATGCACCCTCTATGGCGTAATAAACCATTGGACTCTAAGGAATAATCCACATATTTCCCTTCTAAAGTTTCCTGAGATCATATAGCCTGGCAGACCTCTAAATACCATCTGTCCTCTGGCAATCGCTGCATGATCCGATCTCTCAAATCCGTGCTCATAGACATGGTGTATACCTCGTGACGTCTCCTACTCAAAGCATCTGCAACTACATTTTCTTTCCCTTTGATGTAGTGAACGTCAAAATCATACTCGCACAAGAATTCCATCCATCTGCTCTGACATGCATTAAGATTCGGCTGAGTAAATATGTACTGAAGGCTCTAATGGTCTGAGTGCAACTCAAAGTGATGACCCAAAAGGAAATGTCTCCATCTCACAAGTGCATGCACTACGGCTGCAAGCTCAAGGTCATGAGTAGGGTAATTAAGCTCGTGAGTCTTGAGTTTCCTAGACTCAAAAGCTATAGCTCTGCCATTCTGCATAAGTACTGCTCCTAAACCCTCTAGGGAAGCAACTGTGCAAACCATGAAATCAGCTGAAGGATCTGGTACTACAAGGATAGGTGCAGTAGTCAGTTCCTTTTTAAGTTCCTGAAAGGCCTTCTCGCACTTCTCCATCCACTCAAACTTCTTCCCTTTGCGCTGAAGAGAAGTGATAGGATGAGCAACTCTAGAGAATCCCTCAACAAAACGTCTGTAATAACCTGCTAAGCCCATGAAGCTTCTGACCTCTATCACACTAGTAGGTGCTGGCCAATCCATAATGGCTCTGATCTTTGATGGGTCTACTGAGATCCCATCACCGGATATAACATGACCAAGGTACTTGATCTCAGTTCTAAAGAAAGCACACTTCGACAAACTGCCATACAACTGATTTTCCCTCAAACACTGCAAAACCTGTCTCAAGTGTTCCTCATGTTCCTCCTCATTCCGTGAATATATCAAAATGTCATCGAGAAACACAATCACAAAACGATCTAGGAATGTACGAAATACTCCATTCATGAGACTCATAAAAACTCCTGGGGCATTCGTAAGACCGAATGGGACCACGGTGAACTCATAGTGGCCATATCTAGTGCAAAATGCGGTCTTGTGGATATCACTATCCACTATCCTCAACTGATGGTACCCTGACTTTAGATCAATCTTGGAAAATACTCTGGCACCTTGAAGTTGGTCAAATAAATCGTCGATCCTGGGCAATGGATATCGGTTCTTGATAGTTACTTTGTTCAACTGACGGTAATCCATGCATAATCGGAGAGATCCATCCTTCTTCTTCATGAAGATGACTGGTGCACCCCAAGGGGACACACTAGGGTGAATGTGGCCCTTCTCTAGGAGTTCCTCAAGCTAAATCTTGAGCTCATTAAGCTCATTTGTGGTCATTCTATGTGGTGCTCTTGAAATTGGTTCGGCTCCTGGAATAAGGTCTATATGAAAATCAATTTCTCTACGGGGCAGCATACCAGGTAACTCTGAAGGAAAAACATCTGAGAATTCCTTAAGGATGGGGTGGTCGTCAATGGATGGTTCCTTTTCCTCTTCTTCTTCTCCATCACTAATGGTGATGGCAAATAACTGACATCCCTTTCGTATGCTCCGCTTAAGCTGCATGGCGGAGATCATACGAAGAGACACGCGTCTCTAAATTCCAGTGATCACTATTGGAGAGCCATGATCATCCTCACACTCGATCCTTTTTAGGCGACAATCCATCTTGGCTCTGTGGGCATAAAGCCAATCCATGCCAAGTACGATGCCATATGATCCGAGTGGTGTAACTCTAAGGTCTACTAAGGTGGTGGTATTACCAATCTGAATCTGACAACCCTTAACCTCTGATTCCATTGACACTCTAGCCCCTAAAGCTAATTCCACTTCCCAACTGACCTCTTGCCTAATTGCCACTAGCCCGCAACGCTCCACAACAAAAGGAGATATAAAAGAATCAGTAGCTCCTAAATCAAATAATATAGATACGCTGCTACCTCTGATCATACCTGCTACCTCAATAACCGTGGCCTGATGCTCTTCCTAGCGGTTGTCAACTGCTGCGAAGACCCTATGGGACTTGCCCATATCCCCAACTGTCGGCTCTGATGCTGCCATCCTCTGATTCCCTGCCATCTGACCCTGAGGACACTCTCTCGCCATGTGTCCCATGGCTCCACATGTGAAGCAAGCACCTCGTGCCTGAAATTGCACTCCCTGTGGTCTGGAGAAAGACTGTCCCCCTATCCTACTAGAACCACTGTACCCACCTCTAGAGGACTGCTGAGTCCTCGCCGGAGGTGTGTATGGACCCTGAGATCTCTGATCTCACCTCTGACCCTGTGACTGCCACTGCTTGGGCTTCGTGCCCTGCTGACTCTGCAGAGGCCTTTGCCTCTGGTTTTGCTGTGACTGCTGCGGAGGAGGGGGTTTGGAGAACCCCGATGAGTGCCTGTTGTTACCTTTCTAATGGGGTTTCTGAAACCCATAAGTCTGTGGTGAAGGGTTACGGTTCTGGAACTGATCCTTCGTGTCCTGAGGTCTGGCCTGAATCTCCTCGGCTATCAAAGCCTTCTCCATGGCAACCCAGAGGCTCCCTGGAGCAGCCATTCTCACTGGTCCTGCTATGCTGGAATTCAATCCTCTGATAAATCGGTTGATGAGAAGCTTTTCATCTTTTAGGTAGTCTACATAAGGTAAGAGTTCAAAGAACTTGTTCTCGTACTGTGTCACTAAAAGACCCTTCTGCTGGAGGTCATGAAACTCATCCACCCTACGCTGTCTGAAATGCTCTGATAAATACCTCTCCCTGAATCTCTCTGTAAAAATCTCCCAAGTGAGGGTCTCTATCTCTAAGCCACACTTATATTCTTCCTGTCTCCACTATGTGGAGGCTGTTCCTCGCAATAGGTGAACCACTGCACGTGCTTTTAGATTGCTCTCATAAGAGCACAATGCAAAGCACCTATCTAGGCTTAAAAGCCATGCCTCTGCCTCTACCCCGTCGGTAGATCCCCCAAATGATGGTGGCTGAAGACGCATAACCTCTCTGATTAGATCCCCTGGATCTCGACGTGCCCTCTTAATATACACTGGTGCTACGGCTGGAGGTGGTGCTGGTAGGTGAATGGGTTCGGGCTCATGCCCTGCCTGACTCTCTACGGGATTAGGAGGTGGGCTCCTACTCCATTCCCGTTCTACTGTTCTATGACTTCCTGAGTTCTGGTTCTCAACATTGTGGTCTACTGCCGGAAGCCTATCCTGAACTAAGCCAATCAGGTTCTGAAGAGCTACCAAGATGTCTCGGTTTGGGTCAACTGATCGCTTGGGAGGAGCTGCTGGGTCCACTTCCTGAACCGATTCCTCCCTAATGACCTCTTCGCGTGCCATGCATTCACGCCTAGGGCCTCTACCACGTTTGCGAGCTTGTCGCGTAGTTGGAGGCATCCTCTTTAAGAAAATAAAATAAAATGAAATAAATAACTATTTTAGGAGAAAATATTTTAGCTAATTTAAAAATAAAAATAATTACAATTTAATTAATTAAATAATTATACCGAAACGTAATGGAGTAAGGTTCCTAGTGTTGGCAACCTTGCTTTGATACCAAAATGTCATGCCCAACTTTTGGGCACGAACGGAAATTTTTTTTTTTTTTAAAGACTTAACCTAATACAACTAACTTAATTAAAATATTCAACTAAGTACGATTAACTTAAATAAAATAATGCAACCCTGTTTGGTCTTAACTATGTTTCAAATAAACCAAGCAACTAAACTAATGAGACAAAAATAACCTATGTTAAAAACGAGCCATTATTTCCCCAACTAGTGAATACTAATCTTCTATTAAATGGTTAAATTCTCTAATAAGAAAATTTCCAACTAAATATAAGATTTCTAAAATAAGTTAAAAACATTCTATAGTTCATTAACCACTTGGGTCAGATATTAACTCATCCTAACTCTTAGATTAAATAAATTTGTTAAATCAAGTATTCATTAATTTGAAACAAGCCCATTAATTCTCAAAATAGAGGGGCCAACATGGACAATTTAATCCTCTAAAATTTACCCTCCCAAATATAAAATCTCTCTCTCTCCTTTATTTTTTTTTTTCACTTTATTAAAATGCTCCTACATTTATCAATAATTTAAAAGAAAACATTACTTAGCCTTACAATCCACTATTTGATCCCATATGAATATCGAGATTTAATCCACACATATATATATAAAATATATTCACATATATATATATATATAAAATTATATATAAATATATATACATATATATATATTTTTTTATCCACACTTAATACACAACTGATAATTTATATTTCCCAAAGAGGGTGGGGTCTTCCTTTTATTAAATTATTCAACCCCCTCCCCCCTTCCATACACTCCTAACACACACATATCTAATTTGAATTCCCTATGAGAATTTGCCCTAACCCGAGACTAGGGTTAGGGCAAATTGGCCAACATCTTTTACTTTCCCCTTTTTTTGGTGTAAGTGAGCTGGGAGTGTGTTTCCTTATTTTTGTGAGTGTGTGTGCGCGGGTGGAGGAGCGGCGGCCGAGCATCGAGCTCGTGGCGAGGCCGAAGGGAGGAGGCGGCGGAAGGGTTATCTTCCCTTGTTTTCCAAGCGAGTGGAGTGAGCAAAGCATAGGTTGGAGTGGGGGGGGGACGCCGGGCGGGGACACCCGTTCGGGCGGAGGAAGGGTTTGGGGTTAACACCGCTGCGCGGGGGAGTAAGGAGGAGGCGAAGCGGGGGGGAAGTGCCAGCAATGCGGGGCACCGCCGGCTGCGGTCGGCGCCGCCCGCAGGCTGCGGCTCCCGCAGGCTGCGGACGTCGCCGCCCGCAGTCTGTGGGTGCCGCAAGCTGCAGTCCCCGCGATTTCATAGCACAGTTTCTTTTTTTATTAAACGTTTTTTTGTTTATTTCATTTTTTAAACAAAGTTAAAACATTCAAAAAAATTTATAATATGTTTTTTTTTTCTATTAACATTTATAAATATATATATATATATATATATATTTATATGTATATATATTTTGGTAAAATAAAATACATATAGTTTTCTATTTGGAAACTGGTAGATTTCTCATAAAAGGAAAATATATATATATATATATATATATATATATTGAAAAACTTAGCATAATAATAGTCCTCTCTTTTTCTTTGTATTATCAGAGCTGTAAATATTCTTTTTTTTTTGTATAACAGATTATCAAAATGACATTTGAGGAGCAAAAAAAAATATTTATATATATCTCTTTTTGCTACCATTTACTTTTTTTTTTAATATATAATCCCATATAGGCTTTCCTTTTGAGTTTAATATTATTTTGTAAATCATCAAATGCATTTAAAGGGATTCCCTAATATATATTCCTTTTTTTCTTTGTAACAAAATGCTAATATTTAATGCTAAATGTTTGTTTTTTTTTGCAAAGAATAGACCATTATAATAAATTTCATTTCTGCAATAAACAGGAAAATAAATGACTATTTTCACTTAAATTTACAGCAGCATAATATTATAAGGAACATGTAGCAATAAATTCCATTTACTTGCAGAATTCATAATAATGCATTTACTTCTCTTTCTTTTGTAAAACATGAAAACCTACATGCAATCTAGTGCATTGCTTTCTTCATTTGCAAACTAACTAGAGTAGGGAAGACATTATGTATTTCATTAGCAAGGTAGATACAAAATAATTATGGATACAAAATAAACATGAATACAAATGGGTTGAAATCCCAACAATGTTTTTCTCTACATAGTAACTTGAATATAATACAACACTTTCTCTTTCTTGAAAGTAAATACTACAAATGCTCACATTTCTTCTTTTATACAAACTACTACATTGAATCTATCCATTTCTCTTTTTTTTTTTAAAACACTTTTCTGCAACACAAAACAGCAACATAGCTCTTTAATCCTTCTTTTCCCATCCCATGCAACCTGCAATAAAAACACATCTTGACCATGGAGAGCTCACCTCCCAGCCTAGGCTTACTAGTAGCCACCCCCGAACTTGGAGAACCAAGCACTAGACAGGTTACAATCAAGCAAACTCCACAACAAACATAGGAAGACACTCAACATACAAATTTCCCATCCCAAGCTACACTTTCACCACATTCATGATGATTCTTCCATGAGTGGAAGTGGACCAAGTACCAATGGGGAGATTGCAAGCCAAATACAACACAAGCCACCTCATGGCAACACAAATGTTACAAAATACTTCCACATTCCTTATGCCCCCCAAAAGGCTCAAGGCCACATGTACTCCCCTTATGGCCCCCAAATGCATACACATGGCTATGCAACAAGGGTCACAAAGGGCACCCTTGAGATCACTCTCCATAAGGAGAGCCTCTCACCCAAGGCTGTCATACTCCTTCCACCCCAAGATCTTCCTACCCTCCCAAGAGTAGGAGATCTTGGACACTCCCAAAAACAACAAGAACACAAAATAAATCACATGGAAATGAAAACTACACATTCTTTACTTCAACAAAAAAAAAAACTTCATAAAACACTTTCTTTACAAGCATCTCTTTTCTTCTACAAAACAACATAAAACTAACTCATACAACATAAACAAGAGGAGATAAGAAGAAACCAACCTTATTCTGCCAATAGGTATGCTAAAATTAGTTGGGGATGAGCTGCCCAATTCCACACAAACTTTCTTCCAAATTCCTCCAAAAAAATTCTATTCTCCTACTAATTTTTCAAAACAAAGCATAATATCCAAAAATGGAGAGTGGGTGATTACTCACTAAGTCTCCCATTCTTGCCTAAGAAGGCCTCTCACACACTTCCCAACCCCTTGGGTGAGGTGAGAGTTCCCATTGGTTGCCCTTCCCAAACTCTTACACATTACTAAAATTGGAAAGGGAAAAGGTGGAAGAAGATGGGGAAGAGAGTTTGACATCAAAAGGGAAGGTTGCCTATCCTAGGTGGAACTTTCTAAGTTGAATTTTCGTTCATCTTGGAAACACCACTTTTTGAAGTGACTAAATAGTCACATGGGAGAAGCCACATGTTTCAAAATACCCCTAACCCATAGGTATACCCTTTGGACCTTTGGAAAAGCCTTAAAACTGACCCTAGGAGTCCTCTAAACCCTTTAGAAACCCAACTGAAGTTTACCTACGGGTCAAACTTGAGTTGACCACTCCCAAGACTCCCTACCCAAGGCAAATTTGGGACCACACTCATGTTTTTGAATGGCTTTGGTAGAAACAAAACTCCCTCCAAGAGACAAGTCAAAATCAATGACACTAATCAGCACATGTGTCAAGTGACACAATAAAAATACAATATAAAAATCACACATGGAATTTGTCTCTTGTAGGATTACACATATACATATAAATTAATTTTTAACACTCAAGCATCATACACTTCACAAATAAAAAACATTACAATGGGGTGTTGTCTCTCCAAATAGACAACTCCCGGCTTAACAAACATACATCGGTCTAGGCCTGGTTCTCCATATCAATTCCATGGTCACATGGATAATTTTCTTGCGCATCTCAATTAACACATTAGTAATTCCAAATAATCACAATTATACATAATCAAAAACATGGATTTCATTGCACATCAAACACTCATACATTTGGCAACAACAATTCAATATCTCATTCGTTAAAATTTGATTTGACATAAGCAATTAACATAATTTTTTTTCAAAATTGAACCATTCATAAATAAGCATCATTTTTCTATCATCAAAATGAAATCCTGCAAATTTCCAATAATGACATTCACCATCACAATGTAATTCTATTCTAGTAACATATCTAAAGTTTCATAATCATCATGCATGAAATAAAGCATCAACATATGTCAGTGTGATCCAAATCATGGAATCACATAAGTTCTAAGTTTATAAAGCATAAAATAAAGTATCCATAATAGTCTCAATATGCAAATAACTGAAAATGTCAAACTGAGTCAGGGTAGGGCCTCACAATCTCATTGGCCTCTACTCCACGAAAGGTAAATTTCAAGTACCTTTGCTTTGGAGAGTAGCGACAACCATTGATCATCATCAAACCTTCCTGACCTTTAACCCTCACAGAGACATTCTCAAAAAAGGTAGGTCCCACCATCTAGTCACTACCCCATGAGGGGTAAACTTCAGGAACCTTCACTTTCCACAGTGGTGACAACCATTGATCTTCTTGGAACTTGTCGGCTCTTTAAAACCCATAATCTTCAAAGAAGTGGATCCCACCATCTAGTCGCTACTCCTCAAAGGGTAAACTTCAGGCACCTTCGCTTTGCAGAGTGGCGACAACCATTGATATTCTTGGAACTTGTCATCTCTTTAACACCCATAATCTTCAAAGAAGTGGGTCCCACCATCTAGTCGCTACTCTGCAAAGGGTAAACATCAGGAAGCTTCTCTTTGCAGTATAGTAGTGTCCACAAGATCAACAAGAACTTGCATGGTAATTAAGAGACCCAACAAGGAAAATAAAAGACATAGGAAAAGGAAAAAAATTAAAGAAATATATAACCCACCTAGGATAAAACCTAAAAAAGGGCCCCTCTTTGCATGACGGACTGACACTTTCACTTAAGTGGAAAGAGCAACAAGGAAATAGAAGGAGATGTTAGCTCCCGAAGACAAATGAGAGGGGGGGTGGATCAGTTGTCTAATAAATTCAAACCAAAATTAACTTAACTTAATACCGGTAAACCAAACTTTGTGTCGGTAGACAATTTTATCAGTTAATTGCAGTACCAGTAAAGATTAATGCATGAATCAGAAAGACAATAACATCCACAACACATAACACCAATATTTGTACATGGAAACCCTGTAAGGGGAAAAACCATAGTGGGAAACCTTACCCACAATTAGATGATACTACTGCAGATAGTATGTGTGTACAATAGGGGGTTTGCACATGCAGAAAGGCCAAGTGCCTAGAGTTCACTTCTCAATCACAAAATAAGAGTCACATTGACTACAATTGGATGATTAAATCTAATAGTGTACTTCTTAAAATAGCATCTCCATATGCTAGATTCAGTATTGATTTAGCTCTGATTGCCTTTATAAAATCCTTCCTTCAACCTTCAAATGATGTCTTCATGTATAAATCTATTTCTTTTCACATATACCAAATTACAATCTCTTTTCTTGCATATTTTAATCTCACAACTGAGATCTTACATTTATACCATAACCTAAGACCAATTGAGTAGGTCGGCTCACTAAAAGATATTACAATAAAATCAATTACAAATAAATCAATATCTGATACATGATGTCGGCTCAATTCATTTACAATAATAACAAATCATCTCCATAACGTACCGTGCTGATCTGGAATAGATATACCTCCCAGTGCATATCCTGGACCTATTTTCTGGTAACAACAAATATGCAAACTCAAATAAGCCAATGAGAACATCACCAAAACAAAGTGTCCAAATGATGTTTTCAACATAATCAAGTAGTCTCCAAGTGATTCCAAATGTCGGTGAACCAAATACCAGTGACTGTGCATAAGTCACTTCCATGTCGGTGAACATAACCAATTTGGCTAGTGTTGATAAGGATTGACATCAATGACAAAACCATATC
Organism: Cryptomeria japonica; assembly: GCF_030272615.1. NCBI lineage: Eukaryota > Viridiplantae > Streptophyta > Pinopsida > Cupressales > Cupressaceae > Cryptomeria > Cryptomeria japonica. The sequence goes on along the minus strand of NC_081414.1, from coordinate 582,683,276 downwards.
AACATATCCAAAATACCAACAATCTCCCCCTTTGGCATTGATGGCAACACAAGATGGAAAAACCATCAAAGTGCCAAAACAGAAATGCCAAAAATTAAAAAAAACAACAATCTCCCAAATAGATCTAACCAGAAATCAAAATACATAATATCTCTCCCAAAATTAATAATCTCTCCCCCTAGGAATAATATGTTTTTTCCATGTGTTTTTCCATATCAATCTCTCCCCCTTTGACATCAAATGCCAAAGCAATATAAAAACCAGGTTCAAATACAAAATACCAACTCATTACAAAATATCAACTACTTCCCTTGAGAAGTAGCTATCATCGTCAAAGCTGGAATAAAATTTTTTTTTGTTAATTCTGTCATTTGATGACAAACATCAACTATTTAAGTTTCTACTGGTGGCGGTATAACCCCAAGTTGATCTCTGAGATATTCAAAAGTCTCCTTAGGAAAAGGCTTAGTAAAAATATCTGCAATCTTCTCTTTAGTATTCACATAAACCAATTTCACTTTTTCTACTTCAACATTCTCTTTCAGAAAATTCAATTTGATAGAAACATGTTTAGTTTTAGAATGTAATACTAGATTCTTAGATATATCTATTACTGTTGTATTGTCACAATAGATAGTTATAGGTTCCTTTCATTTTACCTTTATCTCTTTCAACATTTGCTTAAGCCATAATACCTGTGTGTAATTAGTTGTTGCTACAACATATTCTAATTCTGTTGTTGATAAAGATGTACAACTCCGTTTCTTACTCAACCAAGAAATTAATCTACTGCCAAGATAAAATGCTCCACTAGTGGTGTTTTTTCTATCATCTACATCTCCTACCCAATTTGCATCTGTGTATGCACATAATTCAAAGTTTTCATCTCTAGGATACCATAAGCCAAGATTTGTAGTGCCTTGTAAGTACCGAAAAATCCTTTTTACTACCGATTCATGATTTTCTTTATGATTACTCTGAAATATTGAAACAATACATATTGCATTCATAATATCAGGTCTTGTTTATGTCAAATACAGTAAACCTCCTATCATAGAATTGTACCTAGTTGGATTAACATGTGTTAATTCATCCCTTAGTGATAATTTATCAGTTGTAGTCATGGGTGTGTTTACCGGTTTAGAGTTCTCCATACCAAATTTATTTAGTAACTCCTTCAAGTACCTAGATTGACTCAAGAATATAAATTTATTAGTCTGTGAAATCTGCAACCCTAAAAATAATTTTATCTCTCCAATCATAGACATTTCAAATTCTTGCTGCATTTCATTAGAATAGTCTTTACATAATCCATCTTCTCCTCCAAAGATTATATCATCAAAAAAAACTTCTATAAACAAGATGTCATCATTAGTCACTTTGTAGTATAAGTTACTGTTAGCATTACCTTTAGAAAAACCAATCTTCAAAAGATACTTATGAAATCTAGCATACCAAGCTCTTGGAGCTTGCTTCAACCCATACAAAGCTTTCCTTAACCTACAAACCATATCTTTGTCATCTGTCAAAGAAAATCCATCAAGTTGTTCAATATAAACTTCTTCTTCAAGATCTCCATTCAGAAATGCACATTTAATGTCCATCTGATATACTTTGTAGTTCTTGTGTGCTGCAAAAGCCAAAAATAATCTAATTGCCTCAATTATAGCTACCAGTGCAAAGGTTTCATTATAATCAATTCCTTCTTTCTGTGAATATTCCTTACACACTAGTCTTGCTTTTTTTTTTATTACTTTACCATCTTCATTAAGTTTATTTCTGAATACCCATTTTGTTCCAATCACATTTTTGTCTTTAGGTCGAGGAAATAATGTCCATGTGTTATTCTTTTCAATTGTTCTAATTCTTCTTCCATAGCTTTAATCCAATGTTTATCTTCACATGCCTCATTAACTGATGCTGGTTCAATTTGAGAAATAAGACATACCTCTTCATTTGCCAGTCTTCCTCTAGTCATGACTCCTTGATACTTGTTCCCAATTATCTAATTTTTAGAGTGGTTCAATCTTACATACTGGGGTGTCTTTGCTTGTTGTTGTTCCTTAGTTACTGTGGAATTTTCAGATGATGCCGGTGTAACTGGATCTTCATTATGTACCAGTGTATTCAATGTAGGTTCATTTGTCAGTATCTTTGTTGTCGGTTTAGAATCTATGTACCTTGAATTTCCTCTAAATTGTTCATCAATCTTCACATTTGTGCTCTCAACAATTTTATGCAATCTCTTGTTAAAACATCTATATGCTTTTCTCTTAGATGAATAGCCAAGAAATATTCCTTCATCACTTCTAGGATCAAATTTGCCAATAAACTCATCTTTTCTAATATAGCATTTACTTCCAAATATTTTGAAATATTTAAGAGTAGCAATATTACCAAACCATAATTCATGAGGGGTCTTACCGGTTTCACCTTTGATGTGAACTTTGTTGAATGTGTAAACCACTATACTCACTGCTTCTCTCTAGTATACATGTGGTAGATTAGCTTCTGATAACATACTTCTAGTAGCATCCAAAATGGTTCTGTTTTTCCTCTCTACAACTCCATTCTACTGGGGTGTCCGGGGTGCTGACAACTGTCTTCTGATTCCATTCACTTCATAGAATGTATTAAATTCCTTAGATATGAATTCACCTCCTTAATCTAATCTCAGACATTTAATTTTCTTACCAGTTTGATTCTCTACCATCATCTTGAATAGCTTGAATTTTCCAAGTGCTTCTAATTTCTCCCTGAGAAAAGTAACCCAACACATTCTAGAATAGTCATCAATGATTAGCATAAAATATATATCTCCTTGTAAGTTTCTAGTTCTTACTGGACCACATAAATCAGTATGAATTAAGTCAAGAGCATTATTGGATTTATCTAGAATACTCTTAAAATATGCTCTAACTTGCTTTCCAAATTGACATTCCTTACATATCGGATTGTGAGGTTTGACAATCTTAGGTAAATCTCTTACTGCCTTAGTTGTACTGATTTTCATAATGCAATCAAAATTTACATGACAGACTCTCTTATGCCATAACCAACTTTCATCAATATGTGCAATAAAGCATGTCTTTTCACTATTGTTCAAATGAAATATATTACCTTTAGTCTAATTACCGGTTGCAATTTCCAAACCAATTTTGTTCATGATTTTGCATTTACCATTCTTGAATTGTAACCAAAATCCTTTTTCAACGAACTGACCAACACTCAAAAGATTATGCTTTAAACCTTCAACATAGTAAACATTATTAGTATTGTGCTTACCATCAAAAGATATAGTACCTTTTCCTTTGATCAAACAAGCTTTATCATCTCCAAATCTTACTAGACCTCCATTGTATTCCTGAAAGGTTAAGAATTTACTTTTATCACCAGTCTTATGATGTGAACATCCTGAATCAATGATCCATTCATCCTTATTTTCAATTCTAGCTACCAAGGCCTTCTCTACCGGTTGAACAGTAGGTGCTAGTTGATCTTCTATTATAGCAATAAAAACCCATCCATTGTCTATCGGATCCTCATCAGAATCATTAGTGACTCCTTCATCAGTAAGATAACAAGATTTGTCTCTATTTTTCTTATATCTATATTTGTAATATTCGGGGTTAGGCTTGTATGTTCTTCTAGCTTCTTCTTTTAATCTTGCATGTCTATCAGGACACCTAGATGCCATATGACCAAACTTATTGTAGTTAAAACATTTAAATGGTGCTTTACCTTCATACTTACTTCCAATAGGACCTTAAGGCATTTTCCTTGCAAATAGTGTTTCAAGTTCTTCATTTTCTCTCCTGGTTTCTTCAAGTTCTCTTACATAAAAGGCTTTCCAATCAGATTTGTAAAATGATGATGATGCAAATGATGTTGATGCCTTGAAAGCTAAATCTGTCTTTATAGTAGTAACATAACCAAATTCCTCAATTTCAAAAGCTAAAAGTTTTCCAATCAAAGTATCTCTAGTTACTGATGTATTAGGCATTGTTCTCATTTCATTTATAGGGATTACTTTCATTTGATATGCTAGTGGTAATTCTCTTAAAACTTTTGAAACAATTTCATCTTCACTTAAGGTTCCTCCACAACATTTTATACCCAAAACAATTTCATTTACTCTTTCCATAAAAGCAGAAATTCTTTCATCCTCTTCCATTTTCAGATTTTCATACCTGACCTGAAAGGATTCAAGTTTTGCAATTTTGACTGTGGTATCACCTTCATTCAATGTTTCCAATATGTCCTAAATAGCTTTAGCAGTAGACCTATCTGATAATCCCATGATTTTCTGATCTGACAATGCGCTCAAAAGTGCTTCTCTTGCTTTGCAATCACTTTCCTCATCTTTTCCTAAGGTTGGTGGATTAGGCTGACCAAGAGTAGCAGCAGTGTAACCATTCTTTGTAACCTCCCATATGTCTTTTCCATTGCAATTCAGATGTGTCTCCATCCTGATCTTCCATGTATCATAGTTGGTTCCATCAAGTTTAAGACTATCCTTCTTGAAATAGTTAGAAGACATTGGATCTCCTCAAGCTGTTAAACTTCTGCAAAAAGAGAACTAGGCTCTGATACCAATTGTTAGGTCTCGGAGACAACTGAGAGGGGGGGGATGAATCAGTTGTCTAATGAATTCAAACCAATATTAACTTAACCAAAAATTGATGCTTAATACCAGTAAACCAAACTTTGTGCCGGTAGACAGTTTTATCAGTTAATTACAGTACCGGTAAGGATTAATGCATGAAACAAAAAGACAATAACATCCACAACACATAACAACAATATTTGTACATGGAATCCTTACCCACAATCAAATGATACTACTGCAGATAGTATGTGTGTACAATAGGGGGTCTGCACATGCAGAAAGGCCAAGCACCTAGAGCTCACTGCTCAATCACAAAATGATAGTCACACTGACTACGATTGGATGATTAAATCCAATGATAATGTACTACTTAAAATAGCATCTCCATATGTTGGATTCAATATCGGTTTACCTCTGATTGACTTTACAAAATGCTTCCTTCAATCTTCAAATGATGTCTGCATGTATAGCTCTACTTCTTTTCGCATATACCAAATTACAATCTCTTTTCTTGCATATTTTAATCTCACAAATGAGATCTTACATTTATACCATAACCTAAGACCAATTGAGTAGGTCGGCTCACTAAAAGATATTACAATAAAATAAATTACAAATAAATCAATATTTGATGCATGATGTTGGCTTAATGCATTTACAATAATAACAAATCATCTCCATAATGTGCCATGCTGATCTGGAATAGATATACCTTCCAGTGCATATCTTGGACCTATTTGCCGGCAACAACAAATATGCAAACTCGAATAAGCCAATGAACAAATCACCAAAATAGTGTCCAAACGATGTTTTCAACATAACCAAGTAGTCTCCAAGTGATTCCAAGTGCGAGTGAACAATACAACCTGTCAGTGAACCAAATATTGGTGACTGTGCATAAGTCACTTGCATGTCGGTGAACATAAGTAATTTGGCCAGTGTTGATAAGTGTTGACATCAATGACAAAACCATAACATATCCAAAATACCAACAGGAGAAACCTTATGACACAGAATTTTGAAAAGAAAAACCCTAAACCCTGGAAAAATAACCCTCCGGAGAAGAAAGAAACCATGTAAGCCAAAAAATATATGAGATTGAAAAGAATAATCACCCAATATTCTAAATAGTGACAACACACCCATTTAATAGCAGCAATGATTAAAGGGTTTTTCAGTTGTGTCATACCCTGTAACCTCCAATCTGAAATGTTGCCTAATAAAGTGACTTGAACTTTGTTGTTGGTAAGCTTAAAAGGAGTATCCATAACTCTAGAAACTACGTCGTTAAGCCAGCTGCTATGAAAAAGAATGTCTGAAAAGACATATTTATAGCTGATTTCTAGCTCTGAGTAATAAATAAAATTAAGGATCAGCATCCTCGATCTTTGATGTGGTTGTCTCTCCTCATTACTCATGCAAGTGAATGGATTTGAACCTAAAGGTTGCGTATACCATGTCAAGAGCCTCAAAGAGAGAAGCAGTGTACTCAAACACCACGCATATCTTCAAGTACATCATGTTTAAACCTAGTAATCTGTAGGACTATTTTAGCTCGTGTTAGCTTTATTGGTTGCATACAGTCTCCTTAATGAGGAGATCTGTCTAGACAAGAAGATCATCTCGAGTGGATTAGAATGATGGCATAGTCGGCGGACATGTTTTTAAAAAATGGAAATGGTAGCGCTTCTTTCCATTTTAGCATTAATGTTGCTTGGAGAAGGAGGTGGCATATGTGTTGATAGACACCTATCATAAATGCCCCCTTTTTGCACACAAATCTAGGCATGTGATACATTTAAGTAAGAAAGCCTCAAAAGTGCATGCCATATTTTCATTTTGCATTCCAAGTGCCAAAGCCCTTCAGAAGTGTTAGGAAAAGCTTGTCTGCAAAAAAAAATGAAGGTGGAAGCAAGGACTTCAAATCCTTCCTAGGATGATATGTGGGTAGACATGTATGGGGAAATTTCATATGCCTCCGATGCTATGCCCCCAAATCTAGGGTACCCCAGGACTAATCACAAATCAAAGATGTCCACTTGCGATCCCATGGCAGTGATAGACTCATTTGAAGAAGTCTTCGAGCCTAACCTACACAAGCAACCAAGAGCCCTCGAGGAGGCCACGTGTTCAATAATTTTAAATCATATAAATGAGCTACAATCTATGACATTCAAATTCTGGAATAGACACAATCCTCAATTCTTGGTCCCTATTTCCTCCACATTGTCTAGAATTTGAAGCCGCATGCATGAATAGTTTTGTACTAGACTCTCTTTCAATACAGGGCTCCTCTTTGCAGGTCATTATAACCTGAGAAGCTATTTGGGACATGCTTTGTTGTCCCAGAATTGATAGCACATAGATTTTTGATAAAGACGCTATGGAAGATTATTGGTACTCTAGGAAAGACATTGTTCCCTTTTCTCAAGTTGCGTTGAACCGGAGCTCGATTGTTGAGCCTCCAAATCTCCCTATGCCCTATGCTAACTTAAGGCAAGATAATCCTAAGGACATTGCCTATACCATTGCATTCTTGTGCGGCCATGACAATGACCAGGAAATCACCACTCCTGTGATGGCGTTTCTTTTCAAATACTAGAAGTAGAAATAAACATTCCATTTTGACTTCTTTGTTTTGATAGCTAGAGAAATGGTGAGGCAGTTGGGTGAGTTCAAGAAGTCGCGATGATTTAGGTTTGCCTCATTCTTAGTCCATCTATTTGTGCACCAGAATGTCACTTTCTTAAGTCAATTCATGCAATTGGCTTCTCATGATGAGTAAGGAAACAAGATGCCTATATCTACCTAGACACCCATCTTGTTAGCCACCTATGACACATACCAGTTTTTAGATTGTTTATTGGCCCCCATCCTCCATGATTTTGGTGTTATCCCTGAGGAGCTTCTTGCTCGATTTTCTCAAATTTAGGTAAATTGGATGTTTAATGAATGCCCCGTTGTGACTAGTTCTTGGGTAGAGATTTTTCTTTTATCTAGGTACATGGCTTTTTTGAGGAGCCATTCTGCCTACCTACATATGTCAACGAGAGAACCCTAGCCCTTGAAATATTTTGGCAGCTGGTGGAGTTTGAGAAATCTGTAGGGTCAGTAAAACATGATAATTCCATACCTGAAGACCACAAGGCTATTGGCCCCATCATTCTCGAGTGAAGGAGCATCGCTGAGAAGGTATTGACCTCCAAGCTAGTGCAACTCGGCTTGGTAGCAATTGATGATGTATGGATTTATGACCCAGATGGGTGCCTGTCTAGAAAATATAGCAAAAATTCCATTAATCATATGCCACAGAGCTCATGGCAGGGCCACACTAACCCACCAGAAAATGACCCAAGCCTTTATGTGGGTCCTTGTGATTTTACCATCACTGAGCGCCCCCCATGGTTGGATTTCTACACTCCCTTGCAAAGACACAACATGACTAAACCTATTCCCTAGAATATGTTGTAGGCCATGAAAGATGATTTTTGGCCTAGAAAGAAGAGGGATCATTTCTAGATCTACCATCAAGAAACCCAACAACCTAGGGCTAATGTGGGGAATGCTCCTTTGGACAAGCATTTTGAAGATGAATGAAAAATTCATGGTGATGATGAAGAAGCGACAAGTGATGAATCCCCATGTGATGACTCATCCCTTGAGGAGGCTCAATGACAAAATGTAGAGGTTATAAATGTAGAAGTGAAAGGTACCAAGGATAACATTTCTGTTCCTTTCACTAGCTTAGCTCGGAAGCCATGTTCCCAATATTCAAAGAGAATATCTGAAAATCCAACCCCCAACCCCCCATTCAAGAAGAAATAATACATGAGTTTTGCAAAGAACTTTATGTCTTCTCGAGTCCCTATGGTCCCTTCAGCCTCTCAACAAATGATGACTTTCATGGTTTGGGTATGCCCTACTTTTCCCTTCCTCACTTCTCAATCTTTGTTCTCCTTAGCACCCCAAGTTGCACCTATATTTGCCTAGTTTCCTACTGCTCTTACATTAGCACCTGCTATAATGTCGGTTGAACCCCAGTTTGTGTCATTACAGGCTTCTTCTTCCCTCCCTACCCATGATGCCATTTTCTCTATAACATTCTTCCCGCAGATTTTTGCTACAACCTCTGTTTCATGTAGGCTTTGTTTTGGAGAGTCTACTCCTTCCCCAAATGTCGGTGCAACATCCTCTAATCCATCTTTTTCAAGAATCCCTCCCTTTATCCCATTGTTCTCCCCAACCATGTTAGCACGACCTATTCAAACCAGCTTTGGTGGCCGCATTTTTTCTTTCCACTATGTCATCCCTCTCGGTTCAACATTTACATGTCAATCTATTTCAGCCCCAGATACTTATTATCAACAAGTCATCTAATCTAAGACTAGACATATTAACTAGGCTCACAAGAGGAAGGAGAATTATGGTGCTAAGCTAGCTCGACCACATGTGCAAACACATTTTAGTGAGGATAATGATAGTCTCTTCTTTGCAACCATGTTCCTAAAGGTCAACAAGTTGGAGGCCCAAATGAAGCTAGATGATTACTCCCTACATGTTATCGAGGTTGATCTCACTCCGCTACTCCAATGGATAAGGTGGAAATGATGGAAGAAACTTTGAAGGCTGTGTCTTTGTACTTCATCAAGAAGAGCCATCATCTGGACAAGATGCGAGAAGAGCTCAGTCGCCTCCAGAGAATCCTTGGACCATCAGAGGAAGGAGGAAGAAGATAGGAATGTTGAAATTAACCATTTGCAGGGCCTATTAACTTGAGCCAATTCTAAAAAAGAGAACCTAGAAGCTGCCCTAAATAAAATGAGTTCCCAGTTTAAGGGGAAAGAGGTGACAAGGAATATAGCACTAAAGGAATTGCAAGAGAAAGAACAAGAAATATAGAAGCTAAAAGAACCTTCTAGAGTGCTACCTAGATTCAAACTCAGTTGCGGGAAGAGGTTCACCTAAAGGAACAATATGCTCAATAGTTGAGTGAAGCGTAGGTCATGCTTTATGAGGAGAGAGAAAAGTTATGAATAGACACGTGCATGATGCAGAGTAGCCTAGAGTAGACTAAGAAGAAATTCCAGGATGCTAAGGGACTATTGCAGTAGGAGAAAGATCGCATAGCACAGCTTTAGGAAGCTTTTCAGGATAGAGGTACCAAGATCCTCGCTTTGGAACATCAGGGTTATCATGAATAGGATAGATGTAAGAATCAGCAAAATGAGATAAGAGCAAAGGATGATAAAATCATGTGCTTATCTCATCTTCCGCCCTCTAGAAGTCCCTCAAGATCTCTCCCAAGTCATGGAAGAATTATATGTTTCTCATTAGGAGAAGGTTAAGAAGTATTTCCCTTCGCTACAACCCATGTTGAGGTTCCTAAGTGAAGCACAATATCTCTATGTTGGAGTGGGCTTTCTTATTGACAAAATTACACTTTTCATTGGTCCTAAGCTCCCCATGGCCTAGAGCTTGATTCAGATGCTACATGCTACTTTAGATGAGTTGGTATCAAAGGGAGTTGCAGATCATAATAAATTAATCAAGAGGGCCAATAATTTCATTAATCAGCATAAGGCAGTCATTTATGAGCCAAATTGAGCAGTTGTAGCAAGGTCAAACTTTCCTACAGTACCTTAGTAGTCCTACCTCAATGGAGGAAGTTGAGAAGCTCTTGCACCCCCTAGCCCAGCTCTATGCACTCTTGAAGATGGTCCACAATGAACCAACAAGCTTGCCATTCGATGAAGTGATCTGCTTGGACCAAAATTGCTAGATCCTAGAAGATCAGATATTACCCTCTGAAGATGATTGGCTTCCGATGTAGTAGGTCTTTGATTTGCTTTTCCCAATTCAAGCATAAAGTCTGGTCTTCGAACTAACAATTTTGGGTCCGCAAGAAGAATTCCCTATTGAGTCGCCAAGAAATGTTAATATTCTTTTAAAATTATTTGTGGGTGGCATTTTGGTTAAGTGTTAGATACTTCCCTTTTTTTCTAGCCCATTGTCCCATTCGTTCATGTGTGTGCCACGTGGTGTCATGACATTTCTCTAAGTGGCTCATTTTTCTCACCTTGTGTTAAGAGAATGCAGAGCTATCATGTGGCGTAGGTTTTTTCCTCAATATATTTTTTTCGGCCCCACCATCTTCCATGTGTTGGAAGTGACACCTAGCATCTTTGTGTTGCATATTCTAGTTCCCTTTTTGCATTTGACTTTGGGTCTCCTCCAAGTTGTCTCATGTCCTCTTTGGTGATTCATGAACCAGAATGTTGTTGGCGTTGTAGTTTTCTTGTTTTGGCAGGTGCAGGGGTTGCCATGATGTAGTTAGAATAACAACATCAAAGGTCATTTTTACTTTTTTATTGTGTACATCTTTGTGGATGCCACAAAGGGAAATTCTTGACAAGGTGCGGTTGCTGGGATTTTTTCTTTTGCTTCCCTGCTATTTGTTAAGGGGCGAAGTCTATTTATAGGACTTTTTCTATTGTTTTAGGGGTTCAAACTTTGATAGAGATTATTAGACTTTGGTTTTGTGAAACAAACCTTTATGTTAATTATATTTCATGGATGATAAAAATATCAGACTATGCCTATGGCCTTTATGGTTATTTTTATTTGAAGCTTAATAGATAAACTTATGTGCTATGTTCTAATTCAGTGACTTCTATGATGTGTTGTGAGACTCTACGGATTAGACTATGTAATTTTACTTGTTATCTGTTAGATGAATGGTGTATGTCATATTATGTTGAATGAACCTTGTTTTCTTATCTTTTCAAATTATATTGGGCATGTAGATTGTTGAACAGGCCTTAAAACTGCAAATACTTGAGTTTTCTGTGCCACAAATATTCTAAAATATTTGGGTAAATTTCCTAATTAGTGTACATTTTAATTTTTCTTCTTCCCCTTTTCTCCCCCAATTATATGAAGAGTCGGCTTCTCAAACCTAGAGGTTATTTAGTAAATCTCGCACAAAGGTCTCCCATCACTAAATTTCCCATAAGGTTGTTAGTGTTTAATGCAAAATTAGTAGTCAACAGTATGAAAATTGAAGAAATATTTGTATGGACTGAAGCAAGCCCCTAGAGACTCTTATGCAAGATTGTATAATTATTTGGTAAAGTTGGGATTTTGTAAAGGTACTACTGATAGTAATTTGTACTTCAAAGTTGAGAATGGTAACATTTTGATTATTGAAGTCTTTGTTGATGATATGGTGGTGATGATGATTTGAGTATGCAGTTTGCTAATAATATGCAAAAGGAATTTGAGATGTCTATGATAGGTGAGATGAAACTATTCTTAGGATTGTAGATTAATCAAACCTGTAAAGGTATTTTCATTTATCAATCTAAGTATGTGAAGGAATTATTGAAGAAGTTTGGATTAGCTGATTCTAAGCCTTTTGGAACTCCTATGGTGATTGGATCCAAGTTGTCTAAGAATGATGAATCTCATAAAGTTAATCAGACTTTGTATAGATCTATGGTTGGTGGATTATGGTACTTAACTCAGACTAGACCATATATTATGCATGTTGTCTGTCTTTGTGCCAGATTTCAATCAAATACTAAAGAGACTCGTGTTACTATTATGAAGAGGATTTTAAAATACTTGAAGGGGAGTGTTGACTATGGTTTGTGGTATCTAAAGAATGATGATTTCTTGTTGTGTGCCTACACTAATTCTAATTGGGTTGGTGATGTTGATGACCAAAAGAGAACTATCGGTGGAGCATTATTTTTAGGAAAGAAGTTGATTTCTTGGTCCACTAAGAAACAAGATGTTGTATCTTTGTCTACTGTTGAAGCTGAATATATTCTTTCTACTATTATTTTTACCCAGGTAGTTTGGATGAAGCATATGTTGAATGATATTAGGATAATTTATGATGAGCCTACTTTTATATATTTTGAAAATTCAAGTGCTATCAACATTTCAAAGAATCTGATGCCTCATTCTAAAAACAAGCATGTGTCTATATAATATCATTTCTTGAGGGAGAAGATCAGTGATGAGGAAGCTGGATTGGAATATGTATCTACAAAGGATCAAGTTGTAGATATTTTCACTAAACCTTTGCCTATAGATACATTTGTCTATTTGAGAGACAAGTTAGGGGTCTCTACCCCTCCTATTGACAACTAGATGTATGGATTTGCATCAATCCGGTGAATTTCATAACCTTATCCTTTTATCCAGGTTGATGAGTTAGTGTTGCTACTTAGTCAGAGTAGTCACTGTGTGATTTTGATGTTCAGTTGTGGGTTTATCCTAACGGGGAGATTTTCCTTCTTAGAAGATGTTCTTTAGGAGAGAGAGAGAATAATTTGTATTATGTCTTTGGCATTGTTGACAAAGGGGGAGAGACTCATGTGAAAAACTTCTTTATCTTTGGAGATTTGTGTGCATGATCTTAGGGGGAGTTTGTTGCAGATTGTTGGTGTTGATTTATTTCCTTTGCATTAATTTTTTTTCATGTTCATATGTTTCCATCAATGTCAAAGGGGGAGATGGTTAGATATTGTTGTTGTTAGGATATGTTGTTATCATTGATGTCAACATATTCCTATGTTGTCATGAGTTGTCTGGTGTTTTAGTGACTTCATTGAGCTAATATGGATGGTTTATCTATTTGATATGTTAAAATACTTCATTACTTATTGGTTTTAGTGATTCAGAATTTTAGTTGATCATATTATTTGATCTGGTTTATAGTTCAGTCTTTCTATGCAGTGGTTGGCAGAGTTTGGCATTTGATCTGGTGAGCTCCGATATGATCATATCTTTGGTTGTGGATTTTGGAGAATGTTTTGGATGTTAATGTGTATCTTTAGTTCAGATGGTTTGTGATTTGGTTCTTTGCAAGCTATCTTTCTAGTTTGAATTTCTATTGTTGAGTGTTCATGAGAGTTAGCATATTGATCGATGAAGATTTGCATAACTGGTGTTGGTGCAGCTATTGCGGATGGTTCTAACATGATTTTTGGTGTTTCCTAATTGTGTCCTATTTGTTTTGGTGGTGTACATTGATTCATGTATGCATTCTTGATGATTTTTCTTACTCGGTGATATTCTTCATGTTATGTGGTATCTTGGTGGTGTAACGTGTTGCGGTTGGTCTTGGTGAGATTTTTGATGGTTATGCATGTTTGGAGATTCGATTTACGTTCATTCTATGTCATGTATATCATTATATTGGTTTGGTTGTGCACATATATATCATGTGATGTAATTTTGTAATTGAGAGTTGAGGGTTTGGCTGACCTTGTAGTCAAGGTTGATGAATTGTATAAAATAGGTGGTATAGTCATGTAATTTGGGTATCGGTGTTATGTCTGCATTATTAGAGAGTGGTATATATGGTGCTCAAGAGAATTTATCTTTTGGTGAGGTGTATTGAGCAGAGATTGTTATAGGGTAGACATATGTGCTTAACCAAAACTGCCATCAGGCATAAGTAGATGCTATATTTGCAGTTCATGTAATCCAGATTGTAGTAGTACGATAGTGAACCTTCCTTGAGGGTTGTAGCCTTTTGGGTCATCTTATTTTGAGCAGTGATCTCTAGGAAGTGTTCCTGAATGTGTGTTCATTCCCTATTGTAATATTTAAACATACTACTACAGAGTATCATCTTATTGTGGGTAGGTTCCCACCATGGACTTTCCCTTAACCGAGTTTTCAACATCAAAATCTTGGCGTTATGTGTGTTGGTTCTATTGTGTTTATCTTTATTCTTTCTGCAGCTATTTAGATCTAAGTTTGTGCTTAAATTTTTTAATCTGGTGAAAACTGATTCACCCCCCCTCTCATTTTTCCTTCTTGGTTGCTGCTAACACATAATATGTTTCCTCCACAAGTCCCTTTACTTTCACCACATGTGCCTTTACCTCAATATCCTCCCCATCATTACATCCAAAAAATAACCCAATGGGAGGGAACAATGCCTATTAACAATACCTTCATTTCTTGCAATATCAACAACAAGTGGTAGGCCAATTTCAACAGCAACATCAGTAGCAACAAGTCCCTAATCAGGGAAATGCACAACATTAGAACCACCATTAGTTCTCTCAAAGACCTATGCAATTAGATAGATATAGGAAGATTTAATTCACAAGGATCTTAGGTTTTCTAAATGTTGTTAATAATGAAGTAAGAAATACACTACCTATATTCTTGGGGACCAATGCAATCACTAGTGAAGACCCAATTAGAGATTTTGAAAATGTGATGGATAATTTTGAGATAGAACATGAATATATGTGTTTATGAAGATGTTTATGCAGTCTCTTACTGATGATGCTAGTGAGTGGTATAAAGGCCTACTTGATTTATCTATTAGATCTTTTCAAGATTTTAAGAGGATGTTAAAAGATGAATGCGGTGACCACGTAGACCCTAAGTTTTCCCTGCATGAGCTAACTAATATTAGAAAAATCAGAATGAGGAAGTGTCATGTTTCAACAATAGGTTCATCAAATTTCTCAATAAGATACCTCCTCTATTGAAACCCACCGATCATATGTGCCTAGTCTTTTATTATGATGTTGTTGACCCTAAATTTGGTCATGAATTGAGGTCCAATAATCCTCCAAATTTAGGGGCGACATTTAAAGTAGCACAAACCATAGAAGATAATAGAAAGGCTTCTGGTAAAGCAACTAGAAGGGATGATGTTACAATTTTGCAAAACCCAAGAGGACATCATAACAAGCAACCCAAGGAAGAAGAAAAAATGGATAAGGTCATGAGTACCCTTGAGGATTTAAATTACAAGATTGAAAAAAATGAGAAGGGCTAACCCCATGACAAGCCTAGCTATTAGAGATGTGATAGGACAAAGCTCTATGATATGCCTTATGATACAAATTGGAAGGATGACAAACCATAAAATAATCATCAAAGACCAACAAATAACAAGGAAACTCCTAATCCCTTGAAGAATCCAAGAGTGCATTTTGTAGAAGAAAATCCTTAATGTATTGTGTGCAATCTACCACATTCCCAAACTCAATGTGCCATTGCTAGAGTAATAGATGAAGATGAAGTTTATGCTAGCTACGAGGAGGATAGTTTTGAACCTAACCATATGATTAATATGGTGTCACTTTATAGAAGTGATGTAGGGTATTCTTCCTCTAAGGAAGATGGATTAGAAATTAATGTGGGCAATCAAAGATGATGGATCAAAGGAGAGCATCATGAGGTCTTCTCTAATAGTGATGACACAAGAGAGTATAGGGTGAATGCTTCTCATGATAAACCTATGGATGCAAACTTGAGGAGCCCGAGTGAAGAAGAAATCAAAAAACTTACTGTGGCTATCATTTCTCAAGTCAAGAATGATTATAATCTGAGATCAAAGGGTATTGTACCTAGTCAAGGAAGACCAGGAGGACCTTTTATGAAGGAAAAACAATCAAAACCAAAAGTTCAATCAAATACACCAAATGTTGAAGATAAGGGTAAGACTTCAAAGACCCCTCTATTGAAGAAATATGTCCCTAAAGTTAATCCCTGGGGGAAGAAGCTAGACAATGGAGTTTCTACACAAGCCCCTCAGATTTGGCTTGTAGTTGTTGATAAGGAAATGCAGCCAAGATAAATGTCCTACAAGGATGATATTCTGGGTATTCTATGTACTCCTTTATTTGATATGGTGTATACTTTATCTCAAATGAAAGTATCAGTTCCTTTATTAGAAATGATGAAGATACAAGAACATAGGGATAATTCTGTAGGTTTAATATCAAGTTCTGCCAGTGTATCTCAAGATGTTAAAAATGATGAAATTGTTCCTCAAATAAATGATCTGGGTAAGAAACTATGCAAATTCCATAAGTGTACTTGGGAAATAACATAACTAAAAATCCCTCCTAGGTGGACCCTTTTTATTTAACATTGGTAATCAACAACAAATTTGTAAAAAATTATATGATTTATTATGGAGCTACCATTAATGTCATGCCCCTAGGAGTCATGAAGGAATTAGGGTTATGGGTTGATATTAATTATGGGATATTTTATGCAATGGATAATAGATCCATCTTACTTATAGGAGTCCTAAAGGACCTTGAAGTCAAATTGGCTAATTTTCCTAAGGCTAGATATAAAGTTGATGTCATTGTGGTAGATGTACCACCTAATTATGGCATGATATTATCAAGATAGTGGATAGCAGTAGTAGGGGGTAATGTGCAATTAGATCTATCTTATGCAACTATCCCAGTGAATGGAACTGAGGTTAAATTGGAAAGAGAGTCAAGAGTTGATACTACAGTTGAAACTATAGACCCAAATAGCGGAATATGTTTTTATGACATAGACATGGGAAATTTTGAGGTAGAATCTTCATAGCCTCATCTTTAGAACATGGACTTAATTGATAATGAGGTACAAAGCAACCAAGATAATCTATGGTAGACATTTTATGGAGCTTTTAGTAAGGAAGGATCAGGAGCAAGGGTGGTTTTTATTGCTCCTAGTGGGAAAAATTTTAAGTATTCCTTTTAGTTATTATTTCAGTGCACCAATAACGTGGCCAAGTATGAAGCTTTTGCTTCTAGGACTTGATCTTGCCACAAAACATGGAATTAAAATGCTAACTATTTGGGGTAATTCTGAGCTAGTGGTCTTCTAGATCAGGGAAAAATACTCTTCAAAAAACAAAAGGCTCAAGCAGTATAAATGTGTTGTGTGGGATTCTATTGAAATGTTTGATGCTTTTTCCATTGGATGGATTGAGAGGTCAAAGAATATCATGGCTGATTTTTCAGTTAATGTTTTCTTGAAGAGTGATGAAATTACCCTTGGTGGAGTTTCAAAGGTCGAGGTAAAGATCAAGCCATCTATCCCTAATAACATTTGCAATTGGCAAGTATTTGATGATGACAACGATTTGCTCAAATTTCTGCATTATATAGATGAATATGAAAGTCAAGAGATTGAATTCAATGATTTTGTTAAAAAAAATGATGGAAAGAAGACAATATTTGGGAATGAAATTGTTCAAATAAAGACAAACAAGATCCCAAAGGGTCTTGTAGAATTGGAATGGGTATTTGATGGGAATGATAGTAGTGCCATGAAGACAATTGCAACCAATGTGGATGAGCTAGAAGAGATAAATTTAGGGACTAAATCATCACCCAAGAAGGTATACATTGGTAGAAAGGTTAGTCCACAAATTAGATCAATTTTGATAGCCTTGTTGACAAAATATAAGCATTTGTTTTCTTGGTCATATGATGACCTGAAGGTCTATAGAGAGGACTTGTTCTAGCAAGAAATGCCACTTGATCCTAATGCCAAGCCTTTCAGACAAAAGAAAAGGCCAATAAATTCAATGCTCAGGCCTAAAATGTGGGATGAGCTAATGAAACTCAGAGAGAGGGGAATCATAAAACCCATCAAATATTCCTCTTGGATATCTAATCTAGTGCCAATAATGAAAAATAATGGTGATATACAGTTGTGTGTGGACTTAAAAAACTTGAATGTATCATCCCTCAAAGATAAATATTCTCTCCCAAACATGGAAGCCATGTTGTAAAAGGTAATGAGTTGTGAGATGCTCTCTATGGTGGATGGATTTTTGGGTTACAACCAAGTGAAGGTGAAAGAAGCTAAACAATATAAGACTACCTTCATAACCCCATGGGGAGCATATGTATAAGTGAGAATGCCTTTTGGTTTAACAAATGTTGGAGCCACCTTTCAAAGAGCTATGGATGGAGCTTTTTCAAATTTAATAAATATCATCAATTATCATGGTTGTTTATCAAGATGATCTAACAACATTTCCCAAGAAGGCACAAGATCACTACTTACACTTAGAGAAGGTGTTTACAAGAGCTTTAAAATATAGGATTTCCCTTAACCATAAAAAATGCCATTTTGTTGTAACTAAAGGTAAGCTCTTGGGTCACATTGTATCAAAAGAAGGGGTTAGAATGGATCCTAAAAGAGTTGCAACAATAGACAGAGTGCCCATCCCAAAGAATGTTAAGTCTATACAATCATTTTTTGGTTAAATAAATTTTGTTCGGAGGTTTATCCCTAATTTTGTAGAAATTATAAAACCTATCTCAAATATGTTGAAAAAGGGAGCTTAGATTTAGTGGAATGTTGATGCCATAAGTGCCTTCTTAGCCATCAAACAAGTCATCAAGGAAGCATCGAAGTTAAAGTCTCCATATTTTAATAAGACCTTTCATATTTTTTTCATTTGCTTCATTCCAAATTGTAGCAACTATGATTCTTTAGAAAAAAAATGAGAATGAGCAACCTATAGCCTTTTACAACAATTCCCTCCAAGCAACTGAGTTGAAATATGATATGATGGAAAAGAAAGCATATGCATTGGTCAAAGTTGTCAAAAATTTCAAGCCTTATTTGGTAGGGGATAAAATAGTTTCTTATGTCCCTAATGCTACAATTAAGGACATTTTTGTTTGGTCTAAGGTAACTGGTTGAAGATTTAGATGGATCAATAAGATTCAAGAGTTCAATATTGATATCCAAATCACCAAGTTGGTGAGAGAAAAAGGTTTGGCCAAGCTAATGGTAGAGGAAAATCTAGAAGAAAGCCAAGTGAACACTTTGTCCACTTCAGAAGACATCATTTGCAACTTGCAAAGAACCCTATAGTATACAAACATCATCTATTTTTTGAAACACTTGAAATGTCCATAGGAATTCATAGAGAATCAGAAAAGAACATTAAAGTTGTAGTCTCAAAGATATTTTTTTTTTTGGAGATTTATACTACAGGGATAGAGATGGTCTATTATTGTTATGTGTAGATGAACACCAGACTCAAATAACGCTTAAGGATACATATGCGGGGATATGTGGAGGCCACTATACAAAAAGACTACTACCCATAAAGAGTTGAGAGTAGGGTACTATTGGCCCACATTATTTAAATATTCCCATCTATTTGTTAGAAAATGTGAGCCTTCCCAAAAATTCTCTAGTAAGATAAAGTATTCGGGAGCTCTGTCTCTCAGGCCCATGCATGTTGAAGCCCCTTTCCATCAATGGGGTATTGATTTTATTGGAGAAATGATAGAAAGATCCAGTGGGGGACATAAATGGATTCTCGTAGCCACAAACTATTTCACAAAATGGGTAGAGCTTATCCCCACTAGGAGGGAAACCAGTAAGGTTGTGATTGATTTTATGACAAGCAACATTATCACCAGGTTTGGGATCCCAGTAAGATTTATAATGGACAATGCTATGTGTTTCAAATCTGAAGAATTTACTGATGTTTGCAGTACATATGGCATCAGCATCTCCTATTCATCCCCATATCATCCATAGGGAAATGGGCAGGTTGAGTCCAACAATAAGAGTCTCTTGAAGATGATCAAGAGGACCCTTGAAAAAAATAAGAAAGCTTGGGATTAAAATTTAAAGACACCATTATGGGCTGATAGGATCATTGTCAAGAAATGTCAAGAAAGCTATAAGCAAGTCCCCATTTGATTTTGTGTATGGCACATAGATCAGACTGCCTATGAATAAATATGAAGTTTCAATAGAAGAGTAAATATATGTTTTACAAAAGGGATTCTGATAGGAAATTCAATATAGGTAACCTAGTATTGATGTGGAATGCAAGGGCTCAAGACAAGAGAAAACATAAAAAAAAATTGAGGCCCTGTGGTTAGGACCATATGTGGTAGAAGAAAAGAATGGTGAGGATTCATACTTCCTCAGAGGTATGGATGGCGAGATGTAGGAACTAGTAGTGCATGGACAATTCTTGAAGCATTTATTTGCTTAAACTTTTTCTCCATGAATAATAGTTTAGGGTTTGTACATATTCATGTCTTTGTAGATATTCTAGGTGCTTTTTGAGTGGTCTGCTTCCCTAAAGATTTGGATTCTTTCCTTGACCCTAGGAGTCAAGCCTCCCCAACTAGATCCACTATTGGGAGTGTTAAAATTTTCATCTTGTCCATGTCTTTTTTGCTTCTTGAACAAGCTTGGAAAGTAGGGTTTTAGCAAGGTTTAAGGACTTTGGCATTGTTTTTTGCAAAATTCTTGGCTTTGTTATATCCTTTGGTTGACCGGTAATGGCAGATCTGTTGGTTTTAAGTATCATAGGAAGGGTCCCATGTTGTGTTATTATTGGCCTCTTGTGTCAAGTCTAGCTGGTCGGCCCAGTCACCTCTATTAAAAATCTTAAGGTTTTATTTTTGCATGTATTCCTGAAAGATCCCTAAGTTTCAAAGTACTAGCACATATCCTAGCCACGACCCCTTCTACCCTTCATAAGTAACCATGTGCTCAATTGACTCACTTAAAGTGGTTGTCCATATATCTCAAGGGCCATGAGATAGAGAGATTAACCCTTAAATCCTAAGAAATCTTACCTCGCAATGGTCATGTGTCCTGGTCTCAAGCCATGTGGGATAGCGAGAAATGTTATTGCTAAAGAATATGTCTACCCTGCGTGACCTTTGTACCTGAAAAGTTGCCTATGCGGGCTAAGAAATTACTCAACAGGAATAGAGGCACTTACCCCACATGGTATCATATGGTCTATAATTGTGAAGGAGACAAAGAGACAGAGATTCCCCATGGGATAGTGGGAACTGATGAATTTTATTGGGAATTTACTCCTCAGGGGTCACAATTTGCATCAAGTAGCTCTACAGGCTAAGAATACATAGTGAACGATGAGTTTCCCTACCGCCCTGCATGGTTGTGAGAAGAATTAAAAACTATAGATGTTGTGCAGTAACAAAGTATTACAAAGGACAAAGAAATACTTTTCCCGCAAGGGTTAAAGAGGGAAGCAATGTATGTTATGGGCTAAGCGGTCGGAAGAAATTAATAGGTCCCTGCCATCCTACATGACCAGGAGGTATTTCTCTGCAAGAATGAAAAAGAGGACATAGGAACCCCATGTGAGATAGAGGGAAAGGTAAAATATCAAAGATTTTATTATCCCACAGAGCTAGAAGGTTCTTAAAATGAGTAGTGCTAAAAAATGGAGGCTGATAAGTTCATTCTTCTCACCATCGCGCAACAGTAGGGAAATTGATAATAGGGACTCTTTTACAACCAAAGAAACAAACATCCTATAGGTTAGTGGGAACAATGGCAGCCAAGAGAGACACATACTCCATAGGGTTAAAAAGAATAGAAAAGAAGTAGTGTGGGGAGAAGGGGGCTTGAAGAGTTTAGTACTCCCCACCATCCCATATCTAACAATGTACAGGTAATACGAAGAAGGAAAAGCCAAGATGTACAAAGCTAAGGCAAAGCGATATGCAGGATAGAAGGATCCCATAAAGGATAAGTAGATGTTTACCCCATAGGGGTAATATAAGTGTTAGATAGCTCAGATAACTAGAGGACAACTGAGAGGGGGGGGGGGGTGAATCAGTTGTCACTAGATTATAGAACTTTAAGCATTCAAATTCTTATTACCGAAACACATAAACCCAATACCAGAATGCATAAACCAAATACCAAAATAACTGATATAGCAATTAAACATAAACATAAATCATAGAATAGTTACCATCCATCCATAACACATGACACCAAGGTTTGTACGTGGAAAACCCAGTAAAGGGAAAAACCACGGTGGAAAGCCTACCCACAATCAGATAATACTTCTGCAGTAAATATGTGATTACAATAATGAGGGCCCTACACATGCAAGAAGGCCAACTTCCTAAAGTGTACTTCTCATCACAAAAAGGAGCCTCACTAACTACACAACAAATCCAAACTGCAATCTGGAATGAAGATTGAACTGCAAGTATAGCATCTCCTATGCTTGAGTACAATTTCGGTTAAGCTCAATACCAGAGGCCTTAAACCTCTTCCACAAATCTGATTCGATCACTTATGATCGACAAAAACCTCTGCATATGATTACAACATTATTCACACACATATAATCCTATAACCATAACCCATATGCCCATGATCTACAAAGAGATCTTACATCATATTTATACCAACCCGAGACCTAAACAATTAGGTTGGCGACCTAAAAAATAATACAATAAATTCATAACATAAACCCATAACCCAATGATCAACCAAGCTGGCTTAGGCTGAAAACAATATAAACCAATCATTAAATCTCATCGCTAATGCATCAAGAACATCCTCTAGCACATTACATAAACCGGTCCATAACCTAGATAACACCAGACCCAAAATAGGTCGCCATAAACCAAATCCAACACCACTGATCAACAAGAACATGAATAAGATAACCAATAGCATCTTGAGAACCATCTAGAAGCCGCACCAACACCACTTATCATGTGCATCAAAATATCTTCAACAAATCTCTTCTGGTAAAACCCTTACCGATGACCAAAAGGATTACTAGAACAAATGATAGTATCTAAGTCATCAAATCTCGAACCAACTGATCATGATATGCATTTGAATAGCATGAATGATAGATCCAAATCAATTCCACAAACCAAAGCATACTGGTGCTTACCAAATCAATATCATAATCCAACCACTCTACTAGAACCAACTGGAAACCTATAAACAACCAAAATAGTTGGTGTTGCCATCAATGACAAAACATCAATGCAATACATAATCAATTCCTCCAAATTGCCAAAAATAAGCATGTGAAGGGTGACATGGGATAAAAGAAAGAAAGGAGAGATTAGTCCCCGCTATCCCGCAGTGATAGAGCTTAGGGAAGAATGGAAGAAAAGTGGTTCTCTCAAGCAATGAAAATGAATGTTTGTGGGATAGTAGGATGTGTTGATATGCAAAGAAGGATTCACCCCACATATGAACAAATGAATCTTAGAAGGTGATGTTGGGCAACAAAATATGAGGAATAAAGCATTCCTCGCCATCCCATGATGTTAAAATTTGTCAAATGATAGAATTCTTAGAATCAAGGGTGATCAAAAGGTGATTTATTAGTCTCCATGTCAGTAGTCAAGGAATGTCAAAAGGTAATCTTAGTCATTCATTTATGAATCGACGGTCAAGTTCAAATTTTGAAGTCACCAGCCTATTGCACCATGCACGTAGGAATTAATGGCGATCAACCTATGCACCATAAAGCAAAATTCAATGACATTTTTGTGCACCCTACATTCTAATAGCAACCAGAGTGACTGAAGAGAAAATAAAGGCAAACCAGTCCATCCCCCAAGAGTTTAGAGAGATCAAATTGTGCTTTTAAAAACTGGTAAGTTGATTTTAAGCCATCCCTCTACATTCTAAAGAAGAATTGTGATTGTGTGTGGGGTTTTAGGAAGAAACTTTGCATCTCTTTGTTTGAAAATCATTATAATGGTATCCCCTTTTGAGAATACCACATCCTCATCCGCTGCAAAAGCTCATGAAGCAGGGACATGTTCTTCCATGCCTGAGATTACCCATGCCATCTTGCTAACCTCAATCCATCCCATGCCAAAAATTATGAACGCACCTACTGTTGAGTCCACTCCCGCAACCACTCCTCATGCATCCCTAGAATATAAAGAAGAATTGTGATTGTGTGTGGGGTTTTAGGAAGAAAATTTGCATTTCTTACCCTAGTAGTGTGGGAAGGGGTTTTCTTCTATGAATTTATTGCATCTCTTCATTTGAAAAGTATTTTAATGGCATCCCCTTCTGAGAATACCCCATCCTCATCTGCTGCAAAATCTCATGAAGTAGGGATATGCTCTTCCATTCTTGAGATTACCCATGCCATCTCGCTAACCTCAATCCATCCCATGCTGAAAATTGTGAATGC
This sequence comes from Cryptomeria japonica, assembly GCF_030272615.1. Classification (NCBI taxonomy): domain Eukaryota; kingdom Viridiplantae; phylum Streptophyta; class Pinopsida; order Cupressales; family Cupressaceae; genus Cryptomeria; species Cryptomeria japonica. Next base: position 582,658,896 of record NC_081414.1, on the reverse strand, counting down.
ACTTGCTATCGAGTTTACTCCCACAACCACTCCTTATGCATCCCTAGAAGCTGAAATAAGTTCTTCAACAAAGGAAAATCCTTCCTAGCCAAAAGAAAGAGGGCATCAAAGAAAGAAGTTGTTTTGACAGATGAAGAATCATCTAATAAACCTAGCCTTCCCCTAAAATATAGGAAGCCAACTCAGAAGAGGAATAGGGTTGTTGCTAAAAATTTTATTAAAAAATCATCTACAAAGGCTTTCCCCTATAAAGAATCCACAAGTTGAGGGGTCAAACCCACAAGAGGAGTCCTCAGACACCAAGAAAAGAAAAAATCATATCAAAAGGTTGCTAAGAAAACTAAATAGACTTTTACAAAAGAGGATAAATCTCCTACTCAATCTAAATAGCCTGCACAGTTGTTGTGGAAGTGGAGGAGAAATTAGAAGAAATGGAGCAGAGGAAAAAGAGGGAAGTGAGGGTTCTCCATTAGGATCTCCTTGGACTGTTCCAAGGTTCAACTATGTAGACGAACCTTAAGAATACATTCAATTACCATGAGTCAGGATGTAAAGATGCTTATATAAATGACTGAGAGTGGGACATATTTTATTATTTCTATGAAAATAGAGATAAATCCATCCCGATGTCAAACCCATGGAGGCTCCATTTGGGAAAATTGGTGGTCCCAAACATATGTGTGTTGCAAATATTGATTAGAGAACTCAGTAAAAAATATCACCCTTAGAGCATGACTGTCAAAATAGAAAGTGGTCATGTTTTAGTAAATATAACTAAAGAGGCCATAATTGATTGCTTTGACTTTGACAGCAGTACCCTCAAAGCAATTGATAAAAACAGGCTGATAAGAGAATATTATGCCAAGAAGGACTTCTATACGAAGAAGATATTACCCCTTTTCTTGAGGAAGTTGCATCAAGGAGGGAGGAGTTACCTTTTAGAGTCAGAGAAGGAACCTCTCAATTTGACCCTCTTTGAGGATTATTTTTCAAAAACATATTATGGTCAATGTCAAATTTTGGGTAAAGATTGTGGATTGACAATGATGCTTGTGGAATTCATGATGATGGCCATGAAGATCCAAAATTCAAACATAATAAATTATATAACTTCACCACAATCATTCAAGACAAATTTCATGAAGGGATAATGAAAGAAAGGAACCCTAATGAGAGATTATTTCAAACACTATTGTTTGTTGTGCCATAATTTAATTCTTTTCCAAAATAGAACCAGATGGGAAGAATCTTTGAAGGTGAATAGTTTTTATCCAAGTACTAATGCAAGATGGCCGATATGGCCGATGGAAAAATGGGACAAGGGATCCAAGTAGTCTGATTATAAAGCATTCTTTGATTGTTTTGTTATAAGGATCCTAATGATGATGGGGGTTACATTGCCTAGGCTCCCAAAGGAAATAATAAAAATCTTGAGAATCAGAAGTGCTAAAGAAGATAACATTGAGTACCATGAGGGAGAATTCACCCATAATTTTAGGGGCTTCTTCTTCTATTCTGATTGTACATTGATCAAAGTATATGGGTGTAATCAGGCACCTCACATGCTATCCATCACTATTTCTCCAAGGCTTTCATTAATAGAATTTATATGGTAGATACTATGGTCGGAGAAGGAGCAGATAAGAACAAAAAGGAAAGGGCAGCATCTCCCTTGGGTAACAAATTTCAATGAATTCACTATGGGGAGTGACACTCTTGATAATGTGCGGGATTTTATTGTAAATAATTATAGACTCAAGGTCAGCCAAGCAAGACGTTTTGATCCAAAGGGCTATATAAATGATGTCAGGGTAAGTAAATTGAATGCAAGGGGTTTTACTCATCACTTTGATGAAAGAGAATGTTTAATTAGAAATGCCTACCCATCTAAAGCCCTGTAAAGGAAAAAAAATGTGGGATTATTTGAATAGATTGGAAAGGGAAAGAAGAGAAGAAGACCCTAAATTCTAGGGATTTTTGGAAAATATTCATAATGACTTTGGAAGAATGTCATGAAAAGTCGGATCTTTTGACGAATTGATTAGAAGTGAACTAGCCCGAAGGCGTGCTAGGAAGCATGACAAAGCACCTGAGGAGAGGCCTGCATACAATCCCTTTGTGAGATATAAAGGGAAGGTAGTTTTGATAGGAAAATATTTGCAAGAAGCTCCCCAACAGGACCCCCAGAGAAAAAAGAAACCAAGTACCAAAGTTGCAAGGAGTATGAGAAGGGAAAGGCCAAAATTTCTGATTTTGCTAACATTATTGATGAAGAAATGGATTCTATTGTGCCACCACATTCCCCTCCTCATGATGCCTTTAGAGAAGATGAGGCTACAGAGGTGTTGATGGACATGGATAAGGAAATTATCCCTAGTGTTATCCCAGAGGATGAAGTCACAGGTGAAAGGGTGATAGCCTCCAAAAAATTCATGTTAGATGATAATTTTATCAACACGGATGAATTTAAATATTTTTGGCAGCGAGAAAAATTAAAGGATTTTTCTGAGGAAATAATTTTTTTTTATAAGAACAATATTAAGTGTACTCCTCAAGAAGCTAGGGAGCTAGTCAAAAAGAGTGGCATACTATTGCTGCTAGGATGGGACCTCGAAATTTTTTTTGTTTTGGACTAGGTAATGAGGCAAGAGGACCCCATTTATACACGGGAATTTGTAGAACACGGGTATAGGGTCAATCCAAGAATAAAATATTTTTCTTTATGGTCCAAGGCTCCAAATATAGAAAAGCCCATGGCATTGCGAGGGGTGGAACATAAGGAGAGTGATGCAGTTATCAAAACTCTGGCAGACACAACTGTAGCAAAGGTTGCTGCCATATCAATGCATGCAGCCCATTTTGCTAAGCTGGTTTTAGAGGAGTGGGAGAAACAACATGAAAGGCTCAAAGTCTTACATGTGGCCCTCAATGCTGACCATATATAGAGAGAACGGAGTTATTCAAGGGCCCAAAAGTGGGATATCTGTGCAATTTTGATTGAAGGCAAGTGGGTGAAAGATCTTATCAAATAGAGAGATGACTTTAGAGAAGTAGCTAATGTAGTTTTGGATGCATTGACAAAGGAGCCCAATCAAGAGAATGAGTATCATTTGATTATTCATAAGATCATGTATGTTTATTCTTTGTACCACAAGTTCACATTGGAAGCTGCAACTATGATGGCTCATAGGACAAAAAATGCTATGAATAAGCTACATTATTTGAAGTCTTTTATCTGGCCAACTAATGAGATTGACTCTTGGCACAAGAAGTACTATTCTTTGGAAAAAGATCAACTCGAGGAAGAAGAGTTGTCAATTCTTTATTCCATTTTTTCATCTTCTATAAGTTTTTGTGTAGGTTCCTAATTTTGGATGAATTGATAAGAGCACTCAATCTTCACAAGGCCGAACTCTAGTACTCCTGCTACCCTACACTAACATACACTTTTGATCCTGATAGGGGAAGCATCAAAGTACATCACACGACTGCTCCCATTAGGCTTGCAGCTCCAGCCTCCAACAAGATACCCCATAGTCACCTTCATTTAATTTATCTATAAGATTTGCGTATAGATGAAAAGGACTAATACCTTAGGGCATATTATTGTATTACAATCAAATCTTGACAAGTGTCCTCCCTAGCCCGAAGCTTGTTTTTTAATCCCTTTTCTTATAAAAGAGAAATTGGGGCCAGTAGGATGGATTCTAAAATTTTGTGTAAAATTGTGTATTAGGAGATGAAAGTACTTGAAAAGAAAAATTTTCTTTGCAAGTTTTGTGAGAACAAGTTCATTTAAAGTATCTCATATTTTTCTAAATATTAATATAAGAAATCTATTTTTTTTCTCCTATCTCTTGTGTATGTGTTGTATGAATTGTAGTGTTAATAATGTTATAGTTTTTCTTCTCTAATGGAGAATGTATGTTCTTGGTGATGGGTTTGATTTCAAGTAAATGAATTAAATTCTATCTTAGGAATATTATAGCATATGTGTGAATTTGTATGAGGGAATATTTTGTGATTTTTATTGAATGTTGTATGAAGGCATATGAGGTTCACTGAGTAAATGCAAAGCCGAGATACTACATTTGTTTTCTTAACGAGTTTGTGGTTTGATCCTATTTTCCCAAGATAGGCACTGATCATATTTTCACATTCAAGATTATTCTTATTTCACCTTTTATATTTCTATAGTAGGATTAGTTTTTCATTTAGAGAACCAATCTCAATGTATGCATGAATGATATAAATTGAGGTTGAAGCCATAACCAGGAGTTTATCCATCTTTCCTTGGTATATAATAATTGATATAATCTACTTTAGTATGCAATTTCTAAGCTTAAAATTGTTATAGGTCATTAGGAAATTGTAAGGGAGACCCACCTAGGTTTTACAGACCCTAAAGTGTAGAAGATCTCAGTCTTTGATTGAATCTTGTTCATTTGCCAAGTCCTTTTCTATGTTTGTTGATAAGATAGTGGTCCTTCCTTTAGAACTTAGAATATGTTGATTTGGGAACCAACACAAGCTTTGTCAACATCCTTAGGTTCAATATTAGAAATCAAGAAATACTATTCAACAATTCTTCTCCTTGTCATAACACCTCTATTCTTATCACCTATTATCTAATTCTCTAAATGATTAACCTTACATACCTAGGAGTCTTAAGATTTTCCTGATTCTTAGACTCTTGAGCTCTTTCTTCTAAACTAGCACTTGCATCTTCTCCTTCATTCTTAGGCTTTTCCAGAGCAATCTGAACTTGATTTTGGGTCTGCACTTGCTTTCCTTTAGTTGAACTAACAATCTAATCATTTGAATCATATTTGGAGCATCTAGAATGATACTCATTTCCTTCATCAACTTTCACATTATACTCTCAACTATATTTCTCAATCTCTTATTATAACACTGGTAGGTCTTGATCTTAGTAGAATAACCAAGAAAAATTCCATCATCATATCTAGCATCAAACTTCCCTAGATCTTCATCTTTTTGATATAGCATTTACTACCAAAAATTTTGAAATATCTAACTATAGGAACATGACCAAACCATAACTCATAAGGAATCTTATCAATATCACCTTTGATATACAGTCAATTAAAAGTGTATACATCAATACTCACAACCTCTCTCCAATAGATATGCAAATATTTTCCTTCAATCATCATCGTCCTAGTAGATTCTTGAATTGTTATGTTCTTCCTTTCCACAACACCATTTTGTTGAGGGGTCTGCGGAGCAGATAACTATCTCTTCACCCCATGCTCTTCACAAAAATAGTTAAACTCATCGGATGTAAATTCACCACCTCTATCAGATCTCAGACACTGCAACTTCAATCCAGTCTCAGTCTCAATGATAGATTTTAAAATATCTAACTTCTCCAATTCTTTAGACTTCTCTCTTAAGAAATGAACCCACATCATCCTTGAATAGTCATCAATCAACAACATAAAGTACCTATTATCCTACAAGCTTCTCATTCTAGAAGGATCACACAAATCAATATGCACAAGATCCAATATCACATTAGAAGTATATTGTTTTCGTTTAAAAGAAACTCTTGTCTACTCCCCTAACCGACATTCCTTAAATATTGGATTAGAAGGCTTTACCAACTTAGGAAGATCTCTCACTACTTGAGTAGAACTTCTCTTAACCATGAAATAAAAATTTATATGACACATCCTTCTATTCCATAACCAACTTTCATCAATCCAAGCAATCAAACAACTTTTACCACCAACATTCAAGTGAAAGATAATACCTTTAGTTTTTGTACTTGATGCAATCTCTATTCCGGAGCTACTCAAGATCTTACACTTGCCATTATTGAATTGTAAGTCATAACCCTTATCAATCATTTATCTAATAATCAAAAGATTATGCTTAATACCTTCAACATACAATACATCATCAGTGGTATTTTTACCATCAAGAGAAATAAAACCTCTACCATGGATTATACCATCTTTGTCATCACCAAATATTACTACACCACCATCATAATTTTCCATACTCACAAAATTACTCTCATCACCTGTCATATGATGAGAAAAACCATTGTCAATAATCCATTCACCTTTCTCTTCAACTTTAGCATCCAAAGCTTTCTCTTCAATAATGCAGCTATTAGAATCAGCAATCACTGAATCATCTTCCTTGATAGCAATAAACACCCATTCATCTCCTGAATTTTCCTTATTAGATTCATCATCTCTCACACCTTCATTAGCAACAAAATAACACTTCTAATATTTAGTCTTATATGGCTCTAATGTATTTTTAGAAACTCTCTCCAAACATCTTGAAGCAAAATGTCCTATCTTATTGCATGAAAAACATTTAAGAGGTAACTTCCCTTCATACTTACCTACCCACAATGAGATAATACATTGTTATGAGTAAATGAAATATTACAATGGGGAATGCACATGAATTCAAGCACACTACCTAGAGCTCACTGCTCAAATCACAAAACAAGAAGGTCTGCAACCCTGAGGAAGACTCATTGTCTTACAAAAACATTTGGATTACATCCAGAGAATCATGAACTGATGAAATAGCATCTCCTCATGCCTGGTTATAGTTCTAGTTAAGAACATAGCCTGATCTACTCTACCACACTCTTCTTCACACTTCTGAAAGATCAAAGCACTTGCCCGCACTCTTATTTGATCACACACTCATAGATACCATGCAAGTACATCTCACATATGATTATTACATATATTTATACAAATCATCAACCTATATTTCAAGGTTGGCTCAACCTCAACACAAATTACAAAAGCATATAACCTCACATGCTACAAGAACACATGCAAACCAAAACAATGTTGGATAAGACATAGTCTGGACCTAAACCAACACCACACACAAGAAACACTTCCAAGAATTATGACTCGAACATCCACAACATGCTACAATCATCATGAATGTTGTATAACACGAAGAACACCACCAAATCAAGAAAATGATAAATAATGTGCACAACGATGAATACAAACCATCAACATGGATAAAACATGATCCAGAAACAAAAGTTAACGGTTAACAACTAAACATGATCTAGAAACATGGATAAACCATGGTGAGATGAGACTCATAAGTTAACTATCTGCAGTAATAGGTAATTGACCAGTTAAGGTTTGCAAAAGTGCTCTACTAGGAGAGAATGCTATTAAAGATCCCATAGCTCTGTTAGGAGCTATACCTTGTTAAAGGTAGTACCGTGTTAGGAGTAACCTCGGTAGAGGATTTCAAACCCAAACTAATGGATCACCTGGTTAGAGGATTTGTACAATGAATCTTGTTAGAGCTTACCTGGTTAGGATATTTGTCTATTGTAGTGATTAGAAAACAATAGGTGGTGTGATCTAGAAGTAGCACAACTTGGTGGAATAGATCCTCTTCTGCTCACTCAAAAACTACATCACCGACATACTCTACAACACCTTCTATAAATCACAACAAATTAACACTTCTATCTCGCATCATCAAAATAGTTCACCACAATGTCATTATATAGACATTAGATTTCATGTCGGCTCAGGAATCACATCACAATTTCCTAGGTGCAGTGTATATGGACAATCTAACATAACTCATCACATATTGCCGCCAAATTTGTTAGTTAGGGATAACTCATCACACAATCAGTGAAACTGGTTGGAACACTGATACCGGTTAAGAGTTAACCACTCCCAACTCATAGACCGATTGTCCTCAATTTTCTTCCTTGTTGATCTACACTGAATCTCCAAGCTAGTGTCATGCCATTCCTACATATACTGGTTAGATACTCTCAAAACCATTTGAAATTTACTATACATATAATACCGGTTTTGCGATACAAAGACTTAGGAGTAATATTGGTTTGTCTTAACTAAGATGAATATGACAATGTGAACATATGTATGTGTATACATGTGCCATCAATGATAACACATGAAGTCATCTATTACAATCATCATCAATCCAGCATCAACACCACAAACAATAGAAAAACCAACTGCAATAGTGGATCTCATAACTCGATAAAATAATTATGCAGACCTCTAAAAATTTAGTTGAATCAACTAGAGATACTTATCTCAAAACCCATTAAACTACAACACACTAGCCAAACCAACTCATTTAATCTGACTGCAACACTGGAATGCACAAAAGAATATATTGACATCAGTGACAACATATCATTCTAGCAAACTTCTCAACAATATCCAACACTTGCCTTGGTCTTGCAGAGCCAAAAGTGTAGGAGATTTCAGTTTTGTAACTAAATCTCATTCATTGGCCAAATCCAATCTTGATCCTGTTGATAAGAACTTGGCTAAATCTTTAGGGCTTGGGAATCTATTGAATTGGGAACCAACATCCCCCATTTGTATGCATTTACCCCTATAATAGAATGATAGCAACAAACTCACAACAAACAAATAAACTAAACCAAACAATAAAATCAATTTTTCCAAAATGATGAAAGATTATCATGATAACTTGGAATGTTCCTACATTACCATGCTAACTAGGGATGCTCCTACATTAATAAATACCACAACCTCCTTATTATTTGATATCATGTTACAAAACTTTATGGATTATTTCTCACATTCTAAGAATTTTTTGTGAGTTTTAACAATATTTGATCTATTTAGTGCATCTACCTCTTGAGATCTTTAATTTTTTTATTTTTATAAATATTAGTTAAATGAAGAAAATTATGTAATTTGAATTTAAATTAGTTGAAGTTAAAAAAATTTCATCTTCCATTATTTATCCTATAAAGATTCAAATTGTCACTACCATGTATTCATAAAATCATCTTGGTTTGCTTCAACTCATTACAATCATCTCTATGTTTACTAGAGCAAATGGTCATTTCAAAACCTATACAAAGCAATGATTTTTCAATTCTTTATTTTTCACTAAGCAACTTGAACAATGAGTTTTTGAGATGTTATTGACCATCTTGACTACACTCAAATCAATCCAACAAATTGTTTTTGATTGAGAAAGCATTGGAAACCAGGGCACTGACCCTTTACATAGTTTAAACTATAAACAACACTCAAATAGCACTATAACAACAAACATCCATAACTAGAGTCTTTCCAAACCAAAAATAGCAAAAAGAATAGAATAGCAAGGAACAAGGGAAAGCATCCCAAAACACAAAAAAAAAAAAACACAAAACCTAAGGGGTCAACTTGCAAACCCCAATCCTATCAATGATATTTTTCTAATCATAAAATAGGAACTTGTAAAATTCCCTAGATTCATCTTTGTCAACATTGTTCTCCGTGGTATGTTCTCTCAAGAAGGAGAGAGTGAGGGCCGAACTGTGAAGGACCTGCAAGAAAAATTTATTAAGACAGGCAATCTAGGAATCCTTGGCCTTCACCTTATGATTTAAAACCTTGACCTCTTCAAGAATGGCCTTCACATATAGCAATGGCCCAAGGCTTTCAATCCTTTATTGAATATCCATAACATCAATTTGGATATTTTCGAGTTGTTCCATAGTCGAGATCCCATGGGGGATATCAATATTTTTCTCATCACCTTCCCTATTGATAGTCTCTGCCATCGAGTCTACTTTTTCCATTTCAACCATCTTAGCCAGATCCACGACAAGAGCAATGACCCCCTAGGCTCCCAAGTCCTCTAGGTGCACCACATTATTTTTCTCATCACCCTTCCTATTCACAGTCTCCACCACAGGGTCCACTTTTCCCATCTCAGTTGTCTTATCCAAATCTGCAATAGGAGCTCTGGTCCCCTAGGCCCCCAAATTATCTGGTTCCACCATTTTCATCACTTCATCCGGGTCCACCAGGTTGATAGTATCCATAGGTTCCATATCTGACTTAGCATTAGTAGCCTCATTGATGAGCGTAGAGGTACCCAAATCCTTAAGGTCCCCCCCCTCCTTGTCCTCAATCAAGTCTTCATCAGGATTAGAAATTTTTTTAGATTTTTCCTTTTTCTTCGAGGATATTTTTGATGCCAACTTGCATGACCTCCTTCTGCCTTCAATGTCAAGAGAAGGGCTAAATCCTCCTCAAATTCCTCAGATGAAGAATTGTCCTTAATGATAATTATTTTCCATTTCATAGGGGCTTTCCCTTTACACAAAAATGGGGGTGTGAGATTTGCTGGTCAATGGAAAAGGCACCTAGTTAGGGGTTATCTTAGTGATGGACACCAAGGGAGGGAATTGAGTAGATGCAGAGGAATGAAAATGCATAGCCACGAGGACTCCCAGCGAAATTGGAAAAACCTAGGTATAGCCTATTGGCAATTTAGGGTAATTGATTATGTGTTGCACTGATGTTTGCCATTGATGTCAACACTAGCTTCTTTGGTTATCTATTGGGTTCCAATAGAGTGGTTGGACTTTGATGATGATAAGGAGATTTGTCTCCGGTATGCTCTGATTGGTGGAATTGGTTTGGTTTCATCATTCATGTCATTTAGATGCGTGTCACATTCAATTGGTTCAGGATTTGGTGATCTGGAGGCTATCATATGTTCTAGTAAGCCTTTTGGTTACCGATAAGGGTTCTACCAACAAAGCTTTATTGAATATTTTTTCATGGATTCAATAAGTGGTGTTGGTGCGGCTTGTAGAAGGTTCTCAGGATACTGATGGTTATCATGTTCATGTTCCATTTGATTAGCTATGTTGCATTTGGCTTATGGTGACCTATTTTAGGTCTAGATTTAATGCTATTATGTTAGGTTATGGATCAATTTATGTAACGTGTTGGTGGATGCTCTCGATGCATAACTAGTTGGATTAATTGTTTGGTTAATGTTGTCTTGGCCTTAGGACGACTTGCATTATCATTGGTTTGTGGGTTTATGTAATTTATTTATTGTATTATATTTTAGGTGGCTGACCTAATTGTTTAGGTATTGGGTTGGTATAAATACGATGTAAGATCTCTTTGTATATGGTGGCATGTGGTCATGGGTTATGGGATTATATGTGTGTGAATAAAGTTTTAATTATATGCAGAGGTTTTGGTTGATCATAGGTGATAAAATTGGGTTTGTGTAAGAGGTTTAAGACCTCCGGAATTGATCTTAACCAGAACTGTACTCAGGCATAGGGGTATGTGCAGGATCATGGTGTGCCAAAATAGGCCCTTAAGTGGCAATGAAATTTCAGAAAATTAGAGTTATGCAACTTGACATGAAAATTTGAATAAGTTGTGAACATTATTTTTAAAATATGTAAGAAGAGAATATATAGAAAATTGAATGTAGTTTCTAAGCTACTAGTTGTTTTTTGGAAAAAAAAATCCTATTTGATAAAAATTTCAAATTTCAATGCAGTGGTACTAAAATTTCAGGAAAAAAATAAGAAGTAGACGTATGTCTGACCACCCTAATCACAATCAAATCTTAATATTTTTTATAATATTTATAATATAAGTATTAGACTTATATCCAGATGTGACACATATTTTTTTTTTAATTTTTTATAAATTAAATATTTATTTATGAATTTTTTACTACAGCTTTTTAGAAATTCAAAAACTCCTACGTCTGACCACCTTAACTTGGTCAAAACTTTATGAATTTTTTTTTTTTTTTAATTTTCCCTATAGTAGACAAAGCATAGGATGTGACACATGTTTCGGTTTCAAAAAATGTTATACCATTTGAAAGTTATGAGTGTTTTTCAATCAGTATATCAATCAGGACTATTGTCAGAATTCAATTAGAAAATAAATAATAATTATTTATTAAAGTCAAAATAAGACAAGCCTTATATTGTTGGAAAGCTGGGAACATCTTTAAAAAACCCTTTTCGTTTTATCAATTTTGGTTACAAAAAAAGTCATCAACCACTAGTGTAAACTCTAGAAAATTAAGGAATACTGAAAAACACGTTTTTTCAGTTGACTTTCCAAGCTTGTCACTTCCAAGCCAAATACCAAAGCATTCCCGATCCTAAATTGGAAATTTTAAAATTTGTCTACAAAAATTGGATATCGGATTTTATCTGATATTCCATTTTAATACAAAAATTTGCGGTCCCCAAAAAATTTCCCATTGCCGCCATTTATTTGGTAAACTGCCACATGGCAGAAATATGATATCCGGTTAAATCAGATATCGGATTTTATTAGTCATATTTTTGAGAGAGGGAGAGAGGGAGAGAGGGAGAGAGAGGAGAGAGAGAGAGAGAGGGGGGGGAGAGAGAGAGAGAGAGAGAGAGAGAGAGAGAGAGAGAGAGAGACAATATGACCCCTAACGACATAATTTGGTGTCTTAAGGGGTCATATGGTGTTGTTAGGGATCATATGGCGTCTTGGGACACCATAGGACCCCTTAAGACACCAAAGCATGTTGTTATGGGTCATATGGTGTCCCAAGAACCCTTATGACCTCTTAGGACACCATATGACCCCTAATGACACTATATTGGGTCGCTTTGGGTCATATTGTGTCCTAAGGGGTCCTATGGTGTCCCAAGACACCATATGACTCCTTGGGACACCATAGGACCCCTTAAGACACCAAAGCATGTCGTTAGGGTTCATATGGTGTCCCATGAACCCTCATGACCTCTTAGGACACCATATGACCCCTAATGACACCATATTGGGTCGCTTTGGGTCATAATGTGTCCTAAGGGGTCATATTGTGTCCTAATGGGTCCTATGGTGTTCGAAGACACCATATGACTCCTATGGACAACATATGACCCCTAACAATACCATAGGACCCCTTAAGATACCAAATCATGTCATTAGGAGTCATATTGTGTCTTAAAGGGTCCTATGGTGCCCCAAGACACCATAGGACCCCTAACAACACCATAGGACCCCTAATGACACCATAGGACTCTCTCTCTCTCTCTCCATCTCTCTCTCTCCCTCCCTCTCTCTCTCTCCCTCTCCTCCTCTCTCTCTCTCTCTCTGTCTCTCTCCCCCCCTCCCTCTCCCTCTCCTCCTCTCTCTCTCTCTCCCCCTCTCCCTCTCTCTCTCCACCTCTCTCTCTCTCTCTCTCCCTCTCTCCCTCTCTCTCCCTCTCTCCCTCCCTCTCTCTCTCTCTCCCTCTCTCTCCCTCTCCTCCTCTCTCCCTCTCCTCCTCTCTCCCTCTCCTCCTCCTCTCTCTCTCTCTCTCCCTCTTCACCTCTCTCTCTCTCTCCTCCTCTCCTCTCTCTCTCCCTCTCCACCTCTCTCTCTCTCTCCACCTCTCTCTTTCTCCCTCTCTCTCCCTCTTGTCCTCTTTGCCTCTCCTCCTCTCTCTCTCTCTCTCTCTCCACCTCTCTCTCTCTCCCTCTCTCCCTCTCCACCTCTCTCTCTCTCTCTCTCTCTCCTCTCTCTCTCTCTCTCTCTCTCTCTCTCTCTCTCTCTCTCTTCCTCTCTCCCTCTCCTCCTCTCTCTCTCTCTCTCTCTCTCTCTCTCTCTCTCTCTCTCTCTCTCTCTCTCTCAGATTACAAATAAATGGCAGCAACAAGAATTTTTTGGGGGACCACAAATTTTGTACTAAAATCGGATATCGGATTTTATCCGATATCCGATTTTTGTACAAAAAATCGAGAAAAAAAGTGTTTGTGGGCCATTCGGTAGATTCCAATGGCCCACAGTCTGCATATTCTATTTTCTGTCGAGGATCATAGGTTTTTAGACAACTAGAGACAAATTTGTGCTTTTGGGAGATTCTTAAAGTGAAAACTTACATTGTCAATCACGAAGGCGCATGTGTGGAGAGAAATGGGGAGTAGTAGTCATCAGAAGTCTAAACGCAAAAGGAAACTTTCAAATGACCAAATTGAAGTGTATAGAGAAAGAGCTAGAGAATGTCATAGGAGGAGAAGACAAGGTATGTTAAATATTGCTAATGTTACTTCAACTGAAGAGGAAATTGAATTTGAAAATGTGCCACAAGTTATTGAAAATGAAAATGTAGATTTTGAAAGTGAAAATAGTGAAAATTTTGAAAATGTTGAAAGTGATAGTAAAAATGCTCAACATGTGGAAAATTTTGACATGGGAGGTGAAAATGTGGAAAAATTTAACATTGAAGGTTGGAATTGCTCAACCAAGTGAACCATATGTAACACCTAATTACTTTAGAAATGAAGACCCTCTCATGGATGAAAGACAAATTCCAAATCCAAGACCTTCAAGAACCCCAAAATGGTTATTTGAAATTGATGAGAACATTATTGCGAATCTTGAAGGCAAGAGGTCAACAAGAGCCATTCGGTTGTGGGCTACACAACTTTTCAACCAAAATTTTAGCAATAAGACATTGACCGAAAAATGCCAACTCTTTGTTCAATTGCTAAAGATGATAAAGATGAGACCATTACTAAACAAATTGAAGATTCGTATGAACAAGAAGATGAAGAGAAATTCTATTATTGCAAAAAATCTATTTGACGCTCTCAATTCTATTGGAAAGAATACCAAAGAAAGAGATAAGAGAGCCACTCAAAGAGTGATTACAACATCCTTAGTAAGCCATCAATTGAGGAAGGCTCGTCAAATGAGACAAACTTGTGTTGATTTAACATAAACCATAAAACTTTGGATAGAGCACTTGCACGAAGACAAAGACTTGACGATCCACTTCAACAAGATACATGGGCATTTGGTGGGAGGCTTCCACATGTTGACAGAAAGTAGATTGACAATGTGAAGGAAGAGATTCAACAATTTTGGCACTCTAATTCTAGAGTGTCACCCAATGTAATGGATGTTTTGAAATTAAGAATCGGCAACCGAGACCGCACACTGCATCCCAAACATTTCTTGGAATCAAGCCAAACAATGTTGTACAAAAAATTTTGTGAATTACATCCAACTTTGCAAATATCACAAAGGGCCTTTGAATCTTTGAAAAGATTTTATTGTGTTCCTCTTAAGATTCACAATACCTATTGTTGCAAGTACCATGTGGAGTTTTCAATGTACCATGAACTTTTATGTCATATTCATTCTACGATGCATACTAATGAGATGTTGCAAGAGTGTGGTACAATGCAATTTCTGAGATCATCAAGAGACTTGCAAGATATATTTTTATGCCCTAGAGATGATGGCTTCTATTTCTATAAAAATGATTGTTTGAATGAGAAGTGCTTAGAATGCGGTGGGTTGTCAAAGTTTGTTTCATGTTTTCATGAGGGATGCAAGCACAAGTTTGGAAATAATTATGTTGAGAAAAAAAGATATGAGACAGTGAAATATACTTTGAAGAGTGGAGGTGAAGGTTCTAGATGCGAATTAGTCTCAAGAGAAGTGAGTATTGCTGATTTTATTTTGGATTTTAAGGAAAATCTTTTCTACAAGTATGCAAGGCACACCCATAGGTCTCAATGGTTGGATCAACAATTCAGGATGTGTAAGAACTCTTTCCCAATTGGCACTATTGTATCAGTGGTTGATTTTGCAGAGAACTATACATTGCAACCACGGAATGAGGTACAGTCTCAGTACTACAATTCAGTCCAGATTGCTATTTTTGTTCACATTACATATAGACATGCTCCTGATAGTACAGAAGAGGATAGGAAGATAATCAGGGAGTATCATTTTTATATGAGTGATGATAGATCACACTCCTTCGAGTATGTGCAACATTCTTTTGAGAATTTTTTTGAGTTCTTACATGAGAAAGATATTGCAATTGACCGACATATAATATGGTCAGATAACTGTACGGGTCAATTCAAGAATGCACGTATGTTTTATTGGTTGAGTAGAATGCATGTGGAGAGGTGTATACCTCATATTTGGTGTTTTTTTTAGGCGGGGCATGGGAAGGGAGAGCATGATGGAGCAGGTGCATGTTTGAAGAGAGCTCTAGTTAAGGAGCAATTGAGGATTTCAGGTGCAAATTTCTTTGATGCACATTCTATTGTTGATTGGTGTAGTTTAGCATTGTCACATGGAGGTACTCTTGATTCAGCAGTGAGCAGATTCTTTTGGTTGGTTGAGGGAACAGTGGGAGATAGATTGGATTGTCAAACAATTAAAGATTCTTCAGAGATGCATTCATTTCTCAGCTCATATGCAAGTACATGGACCATTTGGACATGAGCGTTGGCTTATTTTTGTCAAAGTTGTGTTTGGTGTGATTGGGATCAGTGCGAGTCAAGTGAGTGGGTTTATACATGGATTCCCCACTATCTAACTCCCTTATCTCAAACAATATCCTTGTCAAATGATGACATGGAAAGTTCACTTGAGTATGATCGTCTATCAGATCTTGTACAACCAGGACATGTTTTTGCAGGTGTTGCACTACAAGGGAATGAAGAGAGATCAAAATATTGGTTGGCACGGTGTGTACAGGGAAAACAAAAGCTAACACAACTAGTGACAGATGATGATGGGTTCACATATCCTACAAGTTTAGTTGTTGTTGTGGGAACTTGGTTGCGACATACATGATTAGAAAGAATGGCATACCTGCATTTGAAGACTATGAGAGACACAAAACCATTATAATGTATTCACACCTTATTATAGCTACAAATTTCAAGTTGTTGAAGCATCAAGCAAAGCCAAAGACCAAAGAGCTATGGACAGTGACTACTGTTGATCATGAAGCAATACTGGATACTCTTAAACAAAGAGATGACCCTTCAGGCCAACATGAGTAGTAGGTCTTTAATGGTGCCTTATTTTTTTATCATGCATTTCATTTCAAACAATGATCATTAAACCTTAATGTTCAAGTTTGTTACGTGTATATTAAGGATGTGTTCAAAATGCAAGTCTATTGATGAACATTTTTTTTTGGCAACACGGTTTTTGCATGCACATAGCAAGTACACTCGATATAATTGGAAGGGATGTATTTTTGCAACACGACTTATTATCATGCATTTGATGAGCTTTACAATTTTTATAATTAGACAACACTATTTGATAATTTATTATGATATGATTATCACATAACCTTTATGCTCATGAAGGTCTTTTTTGATGATATACAACAGTATCACATTACGATTTTTGCGTCAACATAGTGGGTTCTATTGATATAATTCAAAGGGACGTATTTTTATGGTATATAATCCACCTTTTCATTTATTATCATGCATTTCAGTTGAAGTGATTGTCATAAATCCTTTATGTTCATCCATGCATTTTATGTGTAGACTAACAATTCTTAAAAATATAGGTTCATGCTAGATCATTCGTCGTTGACAAGACCCTCTCTTGGTGATGGTACATATTCCTTTATGCATTAATGAGATTAAATTGTGGGTCTTGTTGTGTTTATTATCATGAAGATGATTCAAATGCATGTGGCCAAGACACATCTGCAGGGGATCAAATTGTCATGATAGATGATCTATTGAATCAAACATTTGACATTGATGGTCAAGGTGGTTTGTTGAATCAAACATTTGACATTTGACATTTGTTAATGTTGGGCCTTCAACATCAACACCTACTAGTCAAGGTGGTCATCAAACTTTCAGTCAAGTAACCTTGTCTATTTTTATTCATTAATGGTTTATAAAATAAAGTTAGTTAGATTTTGGCAATTGAATAACATTGTTTCATTTTCAGATGCTGACATTAGATGCACCTAATATTCTCTCCACAATGGAGCATGGTGTTCTCTAGCAGTAGCATCTTTGATGCTTTTGACAGTAGTATGAGTCAGATTAGTAAATTTCTAATTTGATGCTTCCCATAGGGCTTTGCAACTTCAGATTGTGAGTGTGCCCCTGTTACAAATGAATTGTACTTTAATCGACATAGATGGTCTATGATGGCTTTTTTGTAAGATTATATGGTTTTATAACATATATTGTACTTTAATCAACATATAACAATATCCAAGTGGTGGTTGGCATGAGCTTGAATATGGTAAGTTGTATGCATCTTGAAGTTGAATATGATATGTTGTATACATCTTGAAGTTGAAATTTGATTAGACTTTGTCAGCATTTGATGAATCATAAATGTCATTTCATTATTAATATTGTGAGTGTGAGGTGTAGGAATAAATATCAATTACTTTGAAAGTCATGGATGGTTGTCCAGATATGATAACCACCACATGGTTGTGCCTTATGAAGAAAAGCTGAACAGATAATAACTAATTGAGAACATCAATTCAAATCCATAATATAGAGGATACTAATAACAGATCTTTGTATATTTATTTTTTCTAATAATGAAATAGATACAACTGTATTGAGATAAAATGAAGCTTTTCTCTCATATGAAGCTTTTCTCTCATGGATGTCACAGGCGTAGGGTATGACCCCGAGCGTTCGATCGAGTGGGGGGGCAAAATAGGAGCATGCATAGGGTAATTATGCCTAACTTGACATGTCAGAGCCAACGGTTCATCATTGCGATGAGAAGAACGAGAAATCGGCCACACGACAACATTCCATTGAGTGAGACTGATAATTTTTTTGCCAACCGAAAAAATTGCTGCCCTAATAAAACCGTGGGGAAAATTGAAAAACCAAGATAGGCTTTTGTAGGGACCTATCTCATGGCCTCGTAGGTTTAAACGAATCATTCACAGGTGCCACGGATTCTGAGTTAGGGCCTGTCAAAGTTTGACAATTTTGAGCACTTAGGGTGCTCAAGGGACGACACCGATAGGGTATGACCCCGAGCATTCGATCGAGTGGGGGGGAAAAACAAGAGCATGCATAGGGTAATAATGCCTAACTAGACATGTCAGAGTTGACAGTTTGTCATCGCGATGAGCAGAATGAGAAATCAGCCATGCGACAACATTCCATTGAGTGAGACTGACGATTTTTTTGCCAACTGAAAAATTGCTGCCCTAATAAAATTGTAAGGCAACTTGAAAAACCAAGATAGGGTTTTGTAGGGACCTCTCTCGTGGCCCCGTAAGTTCAAATGGATCATTTGCAGGTGCCATGGATTCTGAGTTAGGGCCTATCAAAGTTTGAGAATTTTGAGCACTTAGGGCGCTCAAGGGATGATGCCGGTAGGGTATGACCCCGAGTGTTCAATCAAGTGGGGGGGAAAAATAGGAGCATGCATAGGGTAATAATGCCTAACTGGACATGTTAGAGCCGACGGTTCATCATTGCGATGAGCAGAATGAGAAATCGGCCACGTGACAACATTCCATTGAGTGAGACTGATGATTTTTTTGCCAATTGAAAAATTGCTGCCCTAATAAAACGATAGGGCAACTTGAAAAACCAAGATAGGCTTTTGTAGGAACCTCTCTCATGGCCCCATAGGTTCAAATAGATCATTCACAAGTGCCACGGATTTTGAGTTAGGGCCCATCAAAGTTTGACAATTTTGAGCACTTAGGGTGCTCAAGGGACGACGTCGGTAGGGTATGACCCCAAGCATTCGATCGAGTGGGGGGAAAAATAGGAGCCTATGTAGGGTAATAATGCCTAACTAGACATGTCAGAGCTGACAGTTCATCATCATGATGAGTTGAACGAGAAATCGACCATGCGACAACATTCCATTGAGTGAGACTGACGATTTTTTCGCCAACCGAAAAATTGTTGTACTAATAAAACTGTAGGGCAACTTGAAATACTGAGATAGGCTTTTGTAGGGACCCCTCTCATGGCCCCATAGGTTCAAATGGATCATTTATAGGTGCCATGGATTCTGAGTTAGGGCTCGTCAAAGTTTGACAATTTTGAGCACTTAGGGCGCTCAAGGGACGACGCCAGTAGGGTATGACCCCGAGCATTCGATCGAGTGGGGGGGAAAAATAGGAGCATGCATAGGGTAATAATGCCTAACTAGACATGTTAGAGCCAATGGTTCATCATCGCAACGAGATGAATGAGAAATCAACCATGCGACAACATTCCATTGAGTGAGACTGACAATTTTTTTGCCAATCGAAAAATTGCTGCCCTAATAAAACCGTAGGGCAACTTGAAATACTGAGATAGGCTTTTGTAGGGACCCCTCTCATAGCCCCATAGGTTCAAACAGATCATTCGCAGGTGCCATAGATTCTAAGTTAGGGCCCATTAAAGTTTGACAATTTTGAACACTTAGGGCGCTCAAGGGATGATGCCGGTAGGGTATGACCCCAAGCGTTCAATCAAGTGGGGATGCAAAATAGGAGCATGCGTAAGGTATTGTTCATTAAATGAATTGTATTGTTCATTGAATGAATTGTATTTTATTGTTGATTAAATGAATTGTATTGTTCATTAAATAAATTGTATTGTATTGTTCATTGAATGAATTATATTGTTCATTATAAAAACAAAACTTACGATGAAATGAAATGAATTGTAGTGTTCATTAAATAGCCATTATTAACCATTGTTAATTATTGGAATGAAGATTAAAGATTTCCATGATAACACCACACATAGATGAGCAACAATTTATATGATCAAATATCAACTTCTATATATATAAAAATGTTGAATGATTACAAATATATGTCCATACACAAATATGGCATAAACACCAACTGAAACAAAATGTATGTCTAAATACATGAATGTATGTTGATATACAAAATATACATGCCAACTAGACATGTAAGCATCCCAAAACTATCTATAACATCCTAAGCTGCTGATGGATCATCAAAATCGATCCTCTTCGCCGCACTGCTCGGCTCTGAAGGATCCTGCACAAGAAAAACAAACCACGATTAATATTAGTTATATTATATAATTCACATTCGAAAAGTTAACATAAAAATGAGCTATTTAATTGATTTATTCATGTTTACGTCATCTCCATGTTTTCTCTTCAGCTTTGCAGGACTCTTGATGTATGTCTTTGGTAGAGGAGGTATGTTTTGAATATTTTGATACACAACCTACATATGTTCAGAAACATGAGATTGATACAAGTTATCATATAATTGTCATTGATAATAACAAATTATATCTACTAATAAAATAATAAAATAAACACACATCTACTCGATGTTGGTATTTTGGTATGGTTTTGTCATTGATGTCAACACCTACTAAAAACAAGCACTTTGGAGATCCAACAACATTCACTGGCAAGCAACTATTGCACAGTTACTGGTATATGGTTCACCGACAGGATATAATGTTCACCGGTACTTGGAATAATATGGAAGACACTTGATAATGTTGAAGACATCATGTGGACACTTTGTTTTGAAAAATTAATCATTGGTATATTCATGTTTGCATATTTGCTTTTATCGACAAATAGGTCCAGGGTTATCTAGGGTTACACCGGCAGGTTTATCTTTTCCAGATTAGCATGGCATGCTATGGAGATGATTTATTATTGATGTAAATGCATTAAGCTGACATGTTTAATCGGTTATTGTATCAGATATTATATTGTATGTAAAATGTTTATTGTAATATCTTGTAGTTCCGACCTACTAAAATTGGTCTTAGGTTATGGTATAAATGTAAGATCTTATTTGTAAGATCAAGTGTGGAATGCAAAAAAGAATTGAGTGAAGGTATATGTAAGATTAAGCAGAGGTATACACGAAGACATCATTTGAAGGTGAAACTAGGCTTTTGTATAAGCATATCAGCATTACACCGGTACTAAATCTAGCATATGAAGATGCTATTTTGTGAAGTACATTCTTATTGGATTTAACCATCCAACTGTAGTCAGTGTGACTCCCATTTTGTGATTGAGCAGTGAGCTTTAGGCTGTTGGCCTTTCTGCATGTGCAAACCCCATTTACGTACACTTACTATCTGCGGTAGTATCATCTGATTGTGGGTAAGGTTTCCCACCATGGTTTTTCCCCTTACAGGGTTTCCACATACAAATATTGGTGTTACATGTTGTGGATGACTTTATGTTTATGTTTCATGTATTAATATTTACCGGTATAGCAATTTACTGTTAACACTGTCTACCGACATTCTTAACTGGTTTACCTGTATTAAGCATCAAGTTGGTTAATTGGTTTTGGTTTGAATTTATTTGACAATTGATTCACCCTCCTCCCCCCTCTCAGTTGTCTCCAGGACCTAACAATTGGTATCAGAGCCTAGTCCTCTTTTGCAGAAGTTTAACAACTTGAGGAGATTCAATGTCTACTAATTACTTCAGGAAGGACAGTCCTAAACTTGATGGAACCGCCTATGGGATATGGAAGATCAGGATGGAGACACATCTAAATTGCATTGGTAAAGACATCTAGGAAGTTACAAAGAATGGTTATACTACTACTGTAGCTGGTCAGACTGCTCCAACTACCTTAGCTAAAGATGAAGCAAATGATTGCAAAGCAAGAGAAGCACTTTTGAGCGCATTATTAGATCAACAAATCATGGGATTATTAGATAGGTCTACTACTAAAGCTATTTGGGATCATTTGGAAACACTAAATGAAGGACATTCCATAGTCAAGATTTCAAAACTTGAAAGCTTCCGAGTCAGGTATGAACATCTGAAAATGGAAGAAGATGAAAGGATTTCTACTTTTATGGAAAGAGTAAATGAAATTGTTTTGGGTATTAAATGTTGTGGAGGAACCCTAAGTGAGGATGAAATTGTTTCAAAAATCTTAAGAGGATTGCCACCGACATATAAAATGAAGGTTACTGCTATAAATGAGTTAAGAACAATGCCTACTACGTCAATAACTAGGGATACATTGATTGGAAATTTTCAGCCTCAATAAAGAAGGCAAATCAGCCTAAAGCAGAAAGAGTTAGAGCTAATACTGAATTAAGTAGTAATTACACATTTGACATGGCTCAAGCTCTTAAACAAATGAAATTTACTGTCCCATTAATAGAGCTATTGAAAATAAAAGAACATAGAGAAGCTGCATTATCTCTGTTTTCTAATATATCTGATAGTAACACAATCCTACCCACCATTTTAGTCAAAAATGGAAAGGATCAGGAGTTCCAAACCCCAGAGGTTTATATTGGAACCACTATTACTCAAGAGCCTTCACAGGTAGATCCTTTTTATGTTACTTTGCTAGTAAATAACTAGTTGATAAAAAATTGTATGATAGACTCAGGAGTAGTAGCTAATGTAATGCCTTATGGTGTTATGAAAGAACTAGGACTGTCGGTAACTACTATATATGGAAAATGCTATGCTATGGATAATAGAGAATTACCTGTGATAGGTACAATAAATGATGTTGAAGTGAAGATAGCAACATTTCCTGAGGCAACTTATCAAATGGATGTTATTGTTACTGACACTAAGCCCCATTATGGCATGTTGTTATATAGGCAGTGGGCAGCAGTAGTAGGAGGGAATGTTCAATTAGATTTATCTTATGCCACCATCCCAATCAATGGAAATCAAGTAAAGTTGTACAGAGAACCACATGCTCCTAGAATAATTGAAAAGGTGGATCCTAATATGCTCAATTGTGTGATTGTTGTGGATCTTGATAATTTCAAACTACAACCAATTTTACCTCAGTTGAAGAATACTGACTCCATTGTGATTGAGCTAGAATCACAACAGCATGGTTTATGGCATATGTATTTTGATGGAGCTTGCTCCAAAGAAGGGTTAGGGGCAGGAGTCCTTTTTGTATCTCCATCAGGTATAACTTTTAAATATTCTTTTTTATTAGCCTTTCAATGCACAAACAATACTGTTGAATATGAAGCTCAATTATTAGGGCTTGAAGTGGCGAAGAGGAATGGGATACAACTATTGAAAGTTTTAGGGGATTCAGAATTGGTTGTCTCTCAGGTAAGATCCAAATATGCATCCAAAAATGATAGGTTAAAGAGATATAAACATGCAGTTTGGGATGTCATTGAGCATTTTAGTGCATTTTCTATTAAATGGATAGAGAGATCAAAGAATATTATGGAAGACTTTTTAGCTAATGTTGCATTGAAAAATGATGATGTGACACTAACTGGCATATCCACTGTGGAAATAAAATCTAGGCCTGCCATCCCTAATAATGTGTATAATTGGAAAGTTTTTGTTGATAATGAAGATATTTTTAGGTTCATCCAATGTGTTGATGATTATAATGGATAGAAGATTGATTGCAGTGCATTGGTGGAAGTGGTTGACAACAAGGAAATAGTGTTCAGAAACAACTTGGTCCAGTTGGAAACAAATGAGATACCTAAAGGGTTGGTAGAGTTAGAGAGTATGTTCAGCTACAATGACAATCACTTGCATCAGCAGTCTACCACCAAGTTAGAAGAATTGGAGGAGGTAAACCTGGGGACTGAATCATCCCCTAAGTTAGTATACATTGGGAAGAAATTACCCCCTCATGTTAGAAGTAATCTTATTAATTTATTAAAGAGATATAAGCATGTTTTTGCTTGGTCTTATGAAGACCTAAAGGCATATAGACAAGACTTGTTTCAGCATGAGGTCCCTTTACTTCCAGATGCTAAACCTTTCAGACAGAAGTAGAGACCTATTACCCCCTGTTAGAAACTAAGATGTAGCAAGAATTGACTAAGTTAAGAGAAGGGGGGATTATCAGACCTATAAGACATTCTTCATGGGTCTCCAACTTGGTCCCGGTAAGAAAGAAAAATGGGGACATTAGATTGTGTGTGGATTTTAGAAATTTAAATGTTGCTTCTTTAAAAGACAATTACTCTTCCCCCAATATGGAAGCCATGTTGCAAAGAGTAACAGGTTGTGATCTTTTGTCCATGATGGATGGTTTTTCAGGATATAATAAAGTGTTAGTGAGAGAATCTAAATAGTTCAAAATTGCTTTCACTACTCCATGGGGAACATATGTCTATGTAAGAATGCCATTTGGATTAAAAAATGCTGGAGCTACATTTCAGAGAGCTATGGATGTAGCCTTCAAAGAATTCATCAATATCATCATGGTGGTTTATCAAAATGATCTAACTTGCTTCTCTAAAAGGGCCGATGACCACTGTGGACATTTGGAAAAGGTGTTCAATAAGGCTTTGGAATTTGGTGTGTCATTAAATCCCAAGAAGTGTCATTTTGGGGTCATCGAAGGAAAATTATTGGGGCATATTGTTTCCAAGGAAGGGGTAAGAATTGACCCTGAAAGAATTGAAGCAATAAAAAATGTGCCTGCACCAAGAAATGTCAAAGGTATTCAATCGTTTTTGGGCAAGGTTAACTTTGTTAGAAGATTCATTGCAAATTTTGCAGAGATAGTGAAGCCCATTGTAAATTTGCTTAAAAAGGATACAACATTTTGTTGGAACCAAGAAGCATCAAGGGCAATTGATGAGATTAAAAGGGCCATTCAGGAAGCACCAGTGCTGAAATCTCCTGATTACAGTAAGCCCTTTCCTTTGTTCTCTTTTGCTTCATACCATACAGTAGCTGCAGTTTTGTTACAAAAAGATGATGAGGGATATGAACATCCCATAGCCTTCTATAGTAAGTCTTTGCAAGTAGTAGAATTGAAGTATGAAACCATGGAAAAAGAGGCTTATGCTTTGGTTAAAGTTGTTAAGGCTTTCAGGCCATACCTTGTGAATGCAAAGGTCACTGCTTATGTCCCACATGCTGCAGTTAAGGATATTTTGTCCCAATCTGAGGTAACAGGAAGAAGGTGTAGGTGGATCAATAGGATCCAAGAATTTGACTTGGAAATAAAGATCACCAAATTGGTGAGAGGCTTAGGTCTAGCCAAGCTTATGACTGAATCTAATCTTCTGAATGTTGAGATAAATAATGTTGAAATAAAAAATATTTCAGTCACTAGTATTAAAGAGCAACCTTGGTATTCAAAGGTAGTGCACTTCTTAAGAGATGCAATATTTGCAGAAGGGATGACACACAATCAAAGAAGAACCCTAAAATTGAAGTCTTAGAAATATGTTCTCATTCAGGGTGACTTGTTTTGGAGAAATAGAGATGGAAGGTTATTGATGTGTTTAGATGAATTCCAGGCAAAAAGAATGCTGATTGAAATGCATGATGGAATATGCGGAGGTCATTATTCTTCTAAGACAACTGCTAGGAAAATAGTTCAAGCTGGGTATTACTGGCCTACCCTTTTCAAGGATACTCATGAATATGTCAGGAGATGTGACCCATGCCAAAGGTTTTCATCCAAGCTAAAATATGAAGGAGCTCTGCCCTTGAATCCAGTTACAGTCAAAGCACCTTTTGTCCAATGGGGGATAGACTTTATTGGAGAGATTGTTGAAAAATCAGGAAGAGGTCACAGGTGGATTATAGTAGCTACAGATTATTTTACAAAGTGGATTGAAGCTATTCCCACCAGAAGAGCTATAAGTAAAATTGTTATTAATTTCTTGATGGATTGTATCATAACTATATTTGGGGTTCCTATGAAATTAGTAATGGACAATGCTATGAGTTTTAGGTCAGAAGAATTTGTCTATTTTTGCACTAGTCATGGGATACTCATGTCTTACTCTTCACCCTATCATCCTCAAGGAAATGGAAAAGCAAAATCCAGTAATAAAAGCCTCTTGAATATTATCAAGAAAATCTTAGAAGAAAACAAGAGGTCATGGGATCAAAAGTTGAGACTAGCTTTGTGGGCAGACAAAATTACTATCAAAAAAGCCATTGGAATGTCACCATTTGAATTGGTATATGGTATATAGGCCAGAGTGCCTGTAAACAACCTTCTTACAGTGTATAGGTTCTTGCAAGCTAAGGACATGGATTTATTAGAGCCTATGGAGGACCGAATGATCCAGATGGTTGAAATGGAAGAAATCAGGTCATTAGCTCATAAGAGGAACTTGAAGATCCAATTGCAGTCTAAGTACCTTTTTGATAAAAGGACATCATTAAGGAAGTTTCAAATTGGTGATATTGTTCTTCAGTGGAATGCAAGAGGATAGGACAAAGGAAAACATAAGAAATTTGAATAATTATGGATTGGCCCTTTTGTGGTCTATGATTTAAATGGAAATGATTCTTATTTTATGAAAAATATGAATGATGAAGTACAGGAATTTCCAGTGCATGGACAATTCCTGAAACATTATTTCTCTTGAAGTCCATGCACATTAGGTCCTTTGTTTGTATATATTTTGCTTGCTTCTTGTTGTTTTTGTGTGGGTTTGTGTCTTGGTCTATTTCTCTAGAGTTTCCTAAATTTCTTGTGTTGATCTTGAGATCAACCATCCCCAGTCAGAGCCGCTATTATCACTGTTTAAGACATGGGTTTTTCTTTTCCCATGATTGACTAAGTTTTGAAATTTTTGAGTTAGGTATGCTATTAGTTGCTTCAAATCTGTTTTAGGTCTTTAAGGGTTAACGGTTAGTTTTTAATTGCTCAAATGTTTGATAAAAAACCCTCTGGCTTCTATTCCTACATTACTTTATTCACTTAAGTAATGGGTCTTGTGGTCGTGTGAAGTGTCCCCCCTTGTTATTTGCTTAGGCGGTCATTAAATAATTGTAAAAATCTATGCCTTATGCCTTTTCCTTCTAATGTTGTCGGGTTCAGTAAGTGTCGCGCAACTTTCAGATGAATCTATGACTTTCATTGTTTCGTTAGGTGAAGTTGCAGGTGTGTTATGCTCTGTGAAATAGCAAAAGGAAAAAGCATGTTCGACTGTGTGCATTGGATCTAGTTTAACGAGACTCCATCTCACTTCAAATCTAATGGCTGGCTTTGATTCATAGCCGAAATATGCTAGCAAGTTATCTTTCACGAAATAGCAAAAAGGTTTGGTGGGACCCAGTGGTGAAGACTTTTCCATGGCTAAGAGGTGATCAAGTTCCTCGAGATCTAACGGCTCTCGTTGTTTTGTGGCTGAGAGATGCTCACAGTTTATTCTCTGTGAAATAGCGAAAGGTCTTTTGGGTCCAAGTGAAAGAGGATCATAAGAGGCATAACAGATGCACAGGTCCTCAAGATCTAACGGCTAGCACAGTTTTGTAGGAAAGATGCTCGAAAGATAGCTTTCATGAAATAGCGAAATGACATGACGTTCCAAGCAAATAGTCCAGTTGGTTGAGATGGCAAGTAAGACAATGAAATGTGACCGAAAATTAAAGTGGTCAGCGAATTGGATTTGAGGACTAACAGTTGGGTCCAAGAAGATGAGTCATGTTGCAAGATAAGAAGTGACCTGGCAGATACAGGTGGCAATGATAAAGTGGATCCCGATGTTTTCTTTGAGCAAATAAAAAGTTGACATGTCAGTTCAGGAATGACCAAACACCAGGTGAATAAAGCTAAGTCA
The DNA here is from genome assembly GCF_030272615.1 of Cryptomeria japonica. Lineage (NCBI taxonomy): Eukaryota > Viridiplantae > Streptophyta > Pinopsida > Cupressales > Cupressaceae > Cryptomeria > Cryptomeria japonica. The sequence continues at coordinate 582,630,761 of NC_081414.1, read as the reverse complement.
GAAGACCCACGTCTGCTAGATTCAAGTAGATTGTTAAGCATCAAGGAAGTTTGATATGATCTAATGGTTCATGTGAATTCATGAAGGTAAGATTCTAGTGTTTTAAAACCTGCGAAATGGCGAAAGAGAAAGAGAGGTTCTTTCCAACATGACGTGAAATGACAACTGCTATTTCTTGTAAAGCTTGATGGTGATGTGTCGATTGAAATGTGGTTTCAAAAGGTGATTGAGGGCCCACCAAGGTGTAATCGGTGGTTATGTAGGAAGTAAGACACATGGTTGACTTTGAACTAAACCCGAAGAGTTTTGCAGGGCTAATGACCGAGTGCCACGTGACATTTGTTAACCGGTGAACAAGTGGGGTAAGCAATGTCTGGATAAAGGTCTCACTTAAAAGATGTTCATCTCAAGATTGATCCAATGCTTCTTATTGTTTCATGGCCCAAAGATGGAAGCGGATTAACCCATGCGAAATAGCAAAAAACTGTTAGCCATTAAGATGAGGCATGGTTAGTGAAAAAGTTGACGGTCTCGGTAGGAGTTAAAGGCCAGGTGGTTAGAGTTCCATCTAATGCTTGGTGTAGCTTCATGAAAGGAAAATGCTCAAGGGTTAAAGCTTGTGAAATGGAAAAAAGGAGGTAGGGCCCAATGCAAAGGCAAAGAGGTTAAGACAGTGTAATGACTGATCAAGTCTCATCTGATCGAACGACTGGCGTGATTTCGTTAGGCGAAGTTGCAAGGATGTTAGGCTCTGCAAAATGGCAAAAGAGCGAAAAGAAAAATACATAGGTGTGTTGTGACCCGTTGGAGTGAAATTTTTGAATTCTTCTATGAAATCAATTCTGAAGGGACTGCCGAAGCATGTGGTATCAATGTCGTAGTTAAGAGTGCAACTACCATATATGATCTTGCATAAATTGAATGAAGGAATCATTTTGAAGAGTTGTTGCAGAGAAGCAGTTGTAGAGAAAATTTCTTCAGGTGCAGAGCAAATTTCTTCAGGTGTAGAACAAAATTCTTCAAGCCAGGAACAGATTCTCTTGTACTCTTGCTTAGCCATTACTTAAAAATTTGTTAATTGGGGTTTTGATTTGTTACAAAATGCTTGGGGCTAGTAATTAAGTTGCTTGCATAGTTTTTTAAGATGGCACCTAAAAGGGAGTTCTCAGGAAAGGTTAATTACCAAGAGAGGGCTATCTGTGATGATTTCCTAGAACAGTTCACAATGTCAGCTAATGTGGCAGCAAAGGTAAAGGAATTAGTGCCAAGAGCTCCTCACCTAAAAATAGGAGAAGGATTGTATGATAAGGGCAATTGGCTAGGAGACCCTCAGATTGGGTTGTCTGGGTTGGGCATATTCAAGGTTGGATTTGGTATTAGAAATTCCTTAACCCCAATGAACAATGTTTGGGAGTTAGATGTAGGAAAATTGGTAGTCCCCGGATTATTCATGAATGTGGATCTCCTAACTCAGATTGCACACAACTATGACCCAATCACAAGGAGTGTTAGGGATATAAATGAGAAAACCCTGATTGAAATCAATAATGAGGAGTTCAAAAATGCTTTTGGGCTTAGTGAATTTACCAATTTTTTAGAACCTATTAACTTTAAATCACTAGCTCAGGTTTACAGTGTGCAGAGGAACCGCCTTAGAAATGGGCCTCTTAAAGAATTCTTTGTGAAGATATATGGATTAACAGTTGTAGGACCCATAGCACATTTAATAATGTCAACAAATGGAGTGAAAGGGAGCAGAGTGAAAAGGAGTGGGAATCCCAAATTTCAAATTGGGAAATGGTGGAATTCCTGGGAATGGCGGATTTCCTAGAAACTAGTATTCCCCTGGGATCGAATCTAGCACACAGGCAGGAAGTCAAACATCTCAAGGGTCAGAAGAGGACAAGGAAAAAGAAAAACCAGGAGAAGAAAAAGATTCGATCCCCAGGGACCCACATGACAGAGGAAAATGGAAAAAATGGTCCTCGCTCTTTGGAGTGAAGCCACTAGTTAAATCTGGGCTTCCGGAAGTTACGAACATTTTAGACCTCACCTATGGTCTGGTCGTTATTTCCATTCTAGACAAAGTGGTCGATATGACTGTAGTTGGCCTATCTATGACCTTAGTGGGACAATTCTCTAGCTTCAAGCCCAACATTGATGATGTTAGGAATTTCATAAGGAGAAAATGGATGGTAAAAGGACAAGTGGAAGTGGTGGTGCTGCCTAGAGGGTTTTTTACCTTCGCTTTCAACTCTGAAGAAGACTTGAACAAAGCTCTCTGCGAAGGCCCCTGGATGTTTGGCAAGTCTTCCCTGGCTCTCTAGAAATGGGCCCTGAATCTCGTCCTAGATGAATTCTTCTTCATTTCTGCGCCAGTCTGGACACGCCTCCCTGGTCTCCCACTTGAATACTGGAACAAGGAAGTTTTCAAGGGCATTGTGAAATCCTTTGGAGAACTCTTATCGATTGACCCGATGACTATGGCTAAATAAAGGTTAGTCTTTGCTTGCATTTGCGTAAATGTTAACCAAATGATAGATATGCCTCAATCCATAGATATCATATCTAAACTAGGAAAATGGTCCCAAGCTATTGAATATGAATCTCTACCATTTGCCTATTTCCACTGCAAAAAATCAAGGCATTGGGAAAAATCTTGTCTGCTCAAGAAAGCCAAGGAACCCAAGATAGATAGTATCTCTAAGAACAAAAAATTAGATTCATCAATATCTGAGAGTAATCAAAAAAAGGATGCAATGGAACTTATGAATGAAGTCAAGAGGACTGGGAGTAGCAGCAATGATAAACAGGATTGTGTTTGTTCCAACGACCCACCAGAGAGCTCTAAAGAAGCAGAGCTAGGAACTGAGTTGATCAATAAAGAAATCCCAAAAGCTTAGGAGAATGAAACTGTAAGTCAGGAGAAGGATGAATCCATTCCAGACTAGAAGGATGGATCAGCTAGCCAGGAGAAGGAAGAATCATATCTAGCCTCTTCACTCTCTAAATTGGCTGACACAAACTTTAATGACTTTAATGAAGCCCAAGACCCTTCTGATTCTGAGCCCTTATTTCTTTTAACTAATGGAAGCCCAAAGCCTCTCCTTTGTAAAACCCCTTCCCAAAGTGTGCTTATGCTAGATGAAATCCTCTAGATTCTCAGGTCGAGAGAAGGAAAATTGAACAATGAGGAACTCAAGGAAGGAATCTCAACTAGAAGTAAGATTAAGAAAAAGGTAGATGTTGGAAGCCAAAACAAAAAGTAGAGAAGGCCATCCCTAAAACATCAAAGGGAACAGGAAACCTAGAAGAACCGTGCTGATGGAACATAGTGTTCCATCAAGTCAGCCCTATCCCCAGTTAAAATATGAAGATTATATCCTAGAATATCAGAGGGATAAATGCCCCCCATAAGCAGGATGTATTATGGAACATCATCAGAGATCATAAACCAGATGTGGTCCTTGTTCAGGAAACCAAGATGTCTAAAGAAAAAGTTGAAAGGATCAGAATTTTCAAAGAAAACGGAGTCATAGGAACTAACTTGGAGGGTGCCTTTGGAGGAACTGCGATCTTTTGGAACAAAAATACTATAATAGGAAAAGAAATCATCTCAGCCTTTAATAGGAACTCAGTTTTGCTCAAGCATATCAAGGATAACTTTGTTTGGGTGTTATCTAATGTCTACGCTCCTAACACTAAATCCGGGAGAGCTAAATTCTGGAAAAGCCTTGTGGCTGACAGACTCCAGTTTGCTGATCAAAGTTGGATTATCATGGGAGACTTCAATACCTCACTCAAAGATGAAGATAAGATGGGAGGAATCCCCTTACATCTTGATGGAAAACAAGACCTTATGGATTTCATTAATGACCAAGCTCTCATTGATGTTGATCTCCAGGGCATCAATTACAACTGGACCAATAGAAGAACTGGAGCTGATTTGATTCAAGTCAGGCTTGACAGATCTTTAATTTCTCCTAACTGGCTTTCTAAGTATAGCTATTCCCTTAGTTCTATTATCAAAATCAGTTTAGACCATTTCCCTATCTCATTCTCTGCCAACTCTTTTTCGGCTAAGAGAAACTTCCCTTTCCGATATGAAAAAGCTTGGCTCTCCCATCCTTCTCTAGAAGCCTGCATTACTGAATGGTGTAACTCTGAAGTGGAGGGTAAGGCTCTTTTTAGAATTGCTAAAAATCTCAACATCATAAAAGCCAAAATTAAAACCTAGAACAAAGAGATCTTTGGGGACATATTCAAAAACAAAACTCAAGTTAAAGCTGAATTAAAGCTTGTTCAGGATAGAATCCAAGAGGTAGGGTTGACCGAAGAACTTAGGATGGCTGAAAATGATCTATTATCTAAATACCACTCCATCATTTATAATGAAGAGACTTTCTAGAGACAAAGATCTAGAGCTCTGTTCTTGAAGGAAGGTAATAAAAACACTCACTTCTTTCACTTAACTACCCTTAATCACATGGCAACCAATAGAATATCCAAACTTACTTACAATAAAGGTGTCCTAATAGAGGATTGAAACATCAGGAAGGAAGCTCTTGAGCATTTCAGTACCTTGCTGGGTGAAGTGGACAATGTGGACCATAGTAAGCAAAACACTCTTTTACAAGCCATCCCTTCTATCCTATCGAAAGCTGACAATCGCCTCTTATCCCGTATTCCCACTAATCCTGAAATCATAAAGGCGGTGTTTTCCTTTTAGGGTGATAAATCCCTTGGCTCAGATGACTTTCCCATGTTTTTCTTCCAAAAATTCTTGCACATTGTGGAGGCGGACATATGCAATGGTGTTAAGGAATTCTTTGGCTCTAGAAGACTACTTAAGGAGCTGAATGCCACTTTCATTGTCCTTATCCTGAAGATCCTCGAAGCTGATTCTCTCAACAAGTTTAGACCCATCAACTTGTGTAACGTTGTCTACAAGATCCTTTCCAAGGTTTTGACTTCCAGGTTGCTTGATGTTCTCCCAAGGATTATCTCTGTCAAACAGAATGGCTTTGTCCCCGGAAGATAGATTTTGGACTCAATTATCTCTGTTCATGAGAATATCCACTCCCTGAAAGTGGTGAGTAAACAAGGATTCTTCCTTGAGTTAGACATGGCTAAAGCTTTTGATAGAGTGAACTGGCAGTTTCTCCTCAGGATCATGGAATCGTTTGGTTTTGGTGACAAAGTTATCTAGCTCTGTTCTCAACTCATGTGAACTTCCTCCTCTGCTATTATTGTCAATGGCTCCCCATATAATTTCTTCAAAAGCTCTAGAGATCTCAGATAGGGAGACCCCATCTCCCCCATCTTGTTTACCATTCTTGCTGAATGCCTGGGTAGATTCATCCTTAAAAATGTGGAAGAAGGTAATCTTAAGGGTCTGAAACCCTCTTCATATAATGTTGTTTGCTCTCATGAACAATTTGTTGATGATTCTATCACCATGGGGGAAGCCACCATCTTGGAAGCCAAAAACATGAAAATCATTCTGAATACCTATGAGTCAGCCTCTAGTCAAAAAATCAACTGGGATAAAAGCTCTCTGCTTTTCATCAACATCTCAGCCCAAAGGCAAATTAGGATTGGCAGGATTCTTGGTTGTAACATATATGAGTTTCCTTCTACCTATTTGGGGCTTCCTCTCTGTCTCAAGCTTGAGGATTCCTTCTGGAATAAGTTAATTGACAGACTCAACTTGAAACTCGCTAGCTGGAAAGGGGTTGTTCTTAGTCAGGCTGGTAAAGTCACTCTGCTCAAAGCCACTCTCCAAAATCTTCTTGTGTATGCTCTTAGCTTGTTCAAAATCCCCTCAAAGTTTGTAGAAGCTATTGAAAGAATCTAAAAAAAGTTCCTTTGGTCAGGAGTGGAAGTTAAAAATAGAATCCCCCTCATAGCCTAGAATAACATTTGTACCCCTAAGGCCTCAAGTGGGCTGGGCTTAAGGAACATTAGTTCCATGAATAAAGCTTTATTAACCAAACAAATTTGGAGATTCAAAGGGGAGGAAAGAGAATGGAACTCTATTTGGAAAAACAAATATCTCTATATGCAACCTTCTGAGGAAGAATTCTTTGACAATTCTTTCTTTGTTGACAGATCTGCCATTTGGAATGCAGTGCAATTTGCTAAAGGCTGGGCTGCTATTCGCAGAACCTAGAACCTTGGGGATGGGAGGAAAATTAGATTTTGGGAAGATAGATGGATCTTGGATAAAACTCTGGAGGATATCCCTATCATCAAAGATTGGAAAGACAACTTCAAATGCAGGTATGGTGAAATGGTAAGAGATTACTAGATAAATGGGGATTGGATTGACTTTAGCTAGCAGTGCCCGAATCTCAAGTTCCTTCAGATTGCTCTTTTTGTTAAAATCCCTAGAGACAAAAAAGATGACATTTTGATATGGGGGAAAACTCTAGATGGGAAATACTCTAGTTTCTCTATTGTGGCTATTCATAATGTCCTGGTAGAAGCCACTCCCATTTGGGCTAAAGTTTGGAATAAGAAATTAGTTCCCAAAATCAACATCTTCTTTTGGATTTTCATCCAAAATAAGATATTAACCCTGGATAATCTTCATAAAAGAGGCATCATTTTTCCTAACATCTGTTCTCTTTGTTGCAGGGAAGAAGAGATAGTTTGCCATATTCTCAATCAATGCTCTTTTAGCTAGGACATCTGGAAATCATCTTGACCAGGTGGAACCTGAGCTGGGTTTTCCCGAATTTTGTTGGTGACACTTGGCTTCAATGGCATTGTCCTAACTCTAATCCTAAAATTTTGGAGATATGGAGACTTACTCTACCAATTTTTATCAGGAATATATGGAAAGAGCACAACAGCAGGATTTTCAGAGATAAAAGGGCTATTCTTGAAGTGGTTGCAGACAAAATCTTTAGGAGTATTTTTGAATGCCTCTATGGCACTGATCAGGGACTTGCTGCTAAAGAGGATTTCAAAGATAGATGGAACCTTTCTACCACCACTACTAGCAAGGATAAAGGCAGAGAAGGTCTTGTCTGGTGTTTCCTCCCGTAGGGATGGATTAAGGCTAACTTCGATGGGGCTTCTAAAGGAAATCCGGGTAAAGCTGGATATGGGGGCATTATCAGGAATTTTGCTGGAAGTTGCCTTAAGGCAATGGCTGGTCCTCTAGGGAATCAAACTAGCCATTTTGCTGAAGCCTCTGCTGCCTTGCATACTTTAATTATAGCCAAAAATCTCAATTATGATAAATAATGGCTTGAAGGGGATTCACTTAATATTATGAAGTGCCTAAAGGGGGAATCCGACCCTTCTTGGTCCATTGAGAATATCATCATGAAAGCTAGAGAGATTATCGCCAGTTTCAAAGAAATTATTATACAACATGCCTTCAGAGAGCAAAATAGTGTTGCTGACTATTTAGTGAATACTGGAGTTAATTTTGACATTCAAATGATTTGGCACAAGGATGATCTCAATTTAAACATTAAAGAGATACTCAGAAAGGACCATTATACGGGGAGAGAAGGACAATTAAATCATGACAAGTAAAAAGCACCACTTGCGCTTAGTTGGAAAGGCCATCATTACCTAGCACTGTGGTAGATCTCCTACTATCTCCAAAAAATTTCTGCATGCTTTGTGGGTAACTCAGGGTGATAATTTGAGCTACATAGGGAAAGAAGTTCTAAATTTGCAGAGAAATAGAGTCAATATCCTACATTCAAAAATGGGAGGAGATCTAAGACGTGAAGAACCTAACAACATGTCGACCTGGAAAGTAATACCTAAAGTCTAGGCAAAGCTGGAGAAGGGCTCTCTCGCTAGCTTCATGGAAAAGCTTGAGGACTATGACAAAGGTAGGGTCAACTTAGCTGTTTCCAAGATTTCTAAAAAACTGGTCTAATGGCTCTTTTAAACTTTACAGAGTTAAATTTAAGTTGGATGCTAGGCTTATTTCTACTGTAACTGGTATGCCCTACTCCGGGCTCAACTTCTTTTGAGACCTCAAGGTTTCCAACAATGCAGTTACCCTATTCCCATGAAAAGAGAAAGAGCAGGCCAAAATTGGCAAGGCTACTGAGGGCTACTACGATGCTGCAAACATCAAGAAGTTGTGGGGCTGGGTCCTGAATGCAATCATGGAGTATATTACGGTTGAAGGCCATTTCTCTAGGGCCCACACTTACCACTTCATGCTCTTGAACCATTTCAGACATGACAAAAAAATGTCTTTGCCCTACTACCTTTTTTGATCCCTCTCCAAGTCCCTGAACAAGCACAGGACGAACCCTTCCAACCCGATTCTCCACTGCGGGCTCCTGCTGCTCATCTATGAGCATTGCAAAACCCTCGCTCTCCACTTCCCCTGGTAAAAGGAGGATGGAAGAGGGAGATACTAGCAAGGAGAAGGAATCATCCAGCAAGAAAAGGAAAAGCGCCCCCGGGTTGGAAATTGAGGACATTGTCAAGGAAAGTAGTGGTATAGAGACAAATGACTCTAACGGTGAAGACAGCTGGAAGGAAGAGGATCTGGGCAACAAGGAAGAAAGTGGAGATTTCGAGCCTAGTCAAGATAGCCCTATTCCAAGTGATCACCCTGGTAAGGACAATAGCCATCTAATGGAGGAGACGGCTCCCAAGGATAATGAGGAAACTGAAGTTAATTCTGAGAAGGAAACAAACAAAGGCTCCGAGAAGAACCTGACTGAGGAAGGTGATAGCAAGGCCAAGGATAGTGCTGGCGAGGGGCTTATCCTAGATAATCTCAAGAAGCTCTCAGAGGCCAGAATGAATTTTAATAGATGGACTTATGAAACCCTAAAAAACTTGGAGAAGCAAGGGATAAATTCAAATAAAAAGAGGGAGGATGAAAATAGAGAGCATATTAATTGGAAGCAGGAAATGGAGAATAAGGTAAAATCACTGGAAGAGGGAAAATAAGTGATGAAAAATCTGATGGGAATTATCCCAAGTATCCTCTCTATTGTCACCAAAAACTTGGAAGACATTCCCAAGGTCTTTGACAATACTCCTAAACTGGTTGTGGATCTTGACCTGGAGGAGGAGACCATCCAGACTGGAAGTGGTGGTGATGCTACCTCAGCATGCGGAACTACAAAGAGAACAAGGGCCAGTATCAAGAAAGCTATGGCTGTTGCAGCCAAGGACCCTCCCAACCTCAAAGACAACATCAAAGAGCTACAAGAAATTAGCAACACCCTGGCTAAATCCTTGGATAAAATCTAATTCCTGGATGGCCTGCTAGCTTTTAGGGGCTTTTGTGGGTTTTCCTCGGTTTTCCATTGGTTTTTTCCTTTTTCTCTGTTTCTCTCTATTTCTCGTGGCTTTGATGTTTTAGTCTTGCTTGTAAACGGTTCTGGGGCCCCTTCAAAATCTACTTTTTCATTAATCAAAAACAGTTATAGGACCCAATACTAAGGAGCCCTTCTCTTTAAATATGTTCACCCTTAGGGCTAAGGGATTATACTGGTCACTCTGCCAAATTTTAGGAGAAGATGCTGAAGCAAACATACCAACTCATTACATGTTAGTGATTGCTCAAATTTTGAATCCTTCTCTGGAAATGACCTTTGATTATGCTTCATATATCACTGATGCCATCCATAAAGGCTTGATAGGAATAAAGAATGGGAAAGTGGATAGGCCTTTTGGATGCTACTCCCTCCTCATGCATTTATTTTTATTCAAGGGTGGTGACTATTTTGCAAATGGAATGGATATTGTGAAAGAGAAAGATGGAGAGAAGATGCTAGTTTAGTTATGGAGTACAGTGCTGTCATGGGACAGAGAAGATGCTAGCTACTTGAGGTTTGATAAGTGCTTTGCATCCAAGATTAGGACTCTTATTTGTTCAGAGAATCCAAGAGTCCCTAAAGTTATTTTGGAATTTATTAGGCCAAAAGAGTTTGATGAGAATATTAAAATTGTCCACAATTGGGGTGATATCTACTTATACCCTGTCTCCACAGCTTTCAGAGTATATGGTTTCAAAGGCACTCCATTTTTGTTGCCCTATCAGGTCCCTCTTAAAGTGGGAATTGTAGAAGTCCTTAGGTAGATTGGTAGTGTGCAAGAGATAGAGCTAATAGGTAGAGGTAAAGGGACCATTTTCCTTACAGTTACCATAGCACATCAATTTGTAAGAACTAAAGGAGGTTGGAAGTATTTTGAAGATTTTTTTCAACCTTACCATTTATCAGCTGCAGTATCCAGGTGTGTTGACCCTGAAGATTTCTTCAATGACATGTTCAGAAAGAGGGCAATATGTAGAGGTAGACCCCACCAATTCTAGTTTCCTGAAGACCTCATTAGGAATGAGTTTGATTTAGATGAGCAAGAGTTGAGGAAGGAAAAGTGGGTGGCCTACAAGAAGGCCTTAGACTTTATGCACCAATTCGACACCAGCTATGACCCTGAGTCCAGCTTTCACCCCTTTGAAGAAAAGGTAAAATTCTTAATTCTTTGTTTTGAAGATGTGATGCAGACATTGAAAGAAAAGAGGGAGGTTGTAATTAAGAACAACCCTAAGAAAGAAAGACTAGTTCTAACTAGGTCTACATCTACCAGAGCAATTCCTCCTGGTGATTACATGTTACATAAGAAGTCCAACTACAGAGTGTTGATGCCAACAACAAGGGAGCCTTCTACCTCAAAAGGGAAGAGGAAGATATAGGATGTCATTGACATTCAGGATAGCTCAAAGAAATAAAGAGTGGGAAAGGAAGTACAATCTGATGAACCTTTGTATTCCCCATCTCAAACCCCTATTCATATAGGAGATGAACAGGCAGTAGTTGAGCAACTGTTACAATTAGGCAGTCTTGGAGAGATAGCCTACACATATGATGAAGTGGAAAAGGGATTGCCAGAAGAGCCCCTTACTACTGAGATGAACATTACTACTAATGAGTTCAAAGGCCAGGAGTGGGATCCTGAGATCAAGCAAGCCAGTGAGGATTTCTTGGCTGATAATAACTTTGTCACATTAGGAGCTTTCATGCAATTTGTGTGGAAGCAAAATATTGATAAATTTAATGCTAGGTGTGAAAAGAGGAAAGGTGAGCAGCCCCACAAGGATCGAGCTATGGTCGAGGAAGAGATAAAGCAGGAAATGGTTGATGAGTTTAAGACCATCACTCTCAAGAAAGGAAGAGACATGGTAGCACAGGCTGGGGTACTCATTCTCCCTGAATGGGACATAGCAGATGCCTTGGTTTTAGAGGTAGTGAGAAAGGAGACCAAACCTATGGAGAGAGTCACATTCAGTAAGGATAATGCTGCCCTGGTCATGTGGTCTCTTAAAAGAGATGAAAATAAAAGGAATAAGGACACCCTAGGGTCAACTTACCTTGGAGGAATGATAGTGAAAAGAGTGCAGAGTACTGGGGTAGTGGAAGCTGCTAGCACTATCCTAGAGAGTACAAAGTTTAGTGTTGCAGTAGAAGAAAGAGAGGCAAAAGAAAAAGCAGATCTCCAAGTTAAGTTGGAGATAGTTTTAAAAGCTTACAACAGTGCCAAGGAAGAGGTAAGGGGTAAAGATAGCATCATCGTCAAGTTACAAAGCCAGTTGGTAGGACAATGCCATCAAGGTGAGTCCTCAACATTGATGATCTTCTCTTCTCCTGCAAGGCCTCCACCTACTAGCCCCATTATTGAATTCCCACCATCTCGAGCACCTTCTAGTTCTCAATTAATTGAGATCACTCCCCATGAATTGGAGAACCTAAAACAGGCTCAAGCCCTGTGTGTAAAGAAATATGAAGAGAGAGTAAGGGCTACAATTTTAAGTTTTGTTGACACTATAGGGTCCTCACTAATGTATAATAACATGAGTAAGATCTTGGAAATGTGGAATCAGCTAAATGGAGACAAGGTTGTTCTGATGCCTCTTTTTGACAAGTGGAAACTAAGAGAGTAGGATATAGAACTTATTTGTATATCCTATGATGAGGCAGGGGCTGATCCCATTATTAAATCTACTTATGATATGACAAAGGATTTAGCAAAGATAGTTGAAGGGGTAGACAATGCAGATAGAAAGATCAACCTGTACAAGAAGGAGTACACTGATCAAGTTTTTGAGTTACTCCAATGAGGTTTTGTTAGCCCAACCCAATTAAAGGACAAAAAAATATGGCTTAAGGAATTAGAAGCCAAATTGTCACTAAGAATAAAAGGAATTGTTAATTCAGAGGATGCCTCCATATTTATCAAAACAATTGAGGAGATTGAGAAAATCAAATCTCATTATGGTTTTCTGAATTTAGAGGTAAACAAAATGAGGAACTCTTGGAAAAGATTAGCCAAGACAAAAACAAAAGTGATTAACTTCTCATGGCTTGTTAATGAGGTGTATCAGGAATGGACAAGAAAATATGCAGTGCTTGATGTGGAGCAGTTAGAAGATGTTGCAACAAAACAACAAGTGGAAGAAGTCGCGGATGTTGAAAGAGACTTGTAACCGCATTTGGAAAAGGTTTTGTAACTTCTTATTAAGAAGTAATGATTGTAACAAACTCTCCTAGGAAAGTCCAAAGCTTTGTATGCATCCATATTATTATAAATGCATACCAGGACTAGTAAAAAGGGGATCGCAAGGAATTGTAAGAAAACACTACAGAAATTTATTTGAGCCTTTTTTCAAGTTTTGATGGAGAATATTCAAATGTTTTTGTAATACTTTCAGAAGTAATATCAATACACAAACCATTGGTTTTGAGTTTAAACTTTGTGTTGTCTTCAAGTATGTTTTCAAATGTTTACTGTTTCATTTTGAGTAATCTAGGGTTATTCCTTTTGAATATGGGTTGTAAGGCAGTTTTAAGTAGTTGTGCTTCTTAGCTTTTCTCTTCAAGAGGGGAATTAACTACGCAAGAATCATTTCTACCAATAAATTCTTTGTGGGATACTTTGAATTTTGATGAACACAGTTTAGTTTGGTATGAATAAATTCTTATGTATGTCAGGCATGTATAGGGATCTACAGAAGCCAAACTGATAGGATGTGTGGAGATATTTGATTGTAGAAGTATTGTTTGAACTTAGATGACTCTGTGGCCTTGGATAAGGCACTGTTATCTATCAAGGTTGTCTATTACATATCTTGTAGGTCAATACTGAACATGAGTATCAGTTTTATTTCTTTGTTTCAGTTGGTTTTAAGGTGATAAAATCCACTGGTTTTTGGACTGGTTTACTATGGATTTGTCTATTAAAAGTGTGAATCTAGTTCACAAAGGTATACCCGCCTGAACTTTGGATAAGTTCAAAGTGTAGAAGGTTAATCAAACCTTGTCATATGTTGTCCTGAAAGTTTCCTTCTCTTTAATCTCTCTTCTGCATACAAAGTTTATCATATCACTATAAGGATTTTAAAGGGAATCGGATTTTGAGAACAACAAGGTGTTCATATGAAAAATAGAAAATATCATTCTAGTTTGGGGGAGAGATTTTTGTTGTTTCTTGGAGATTGTTGGCATTCCATGGCACTTGGATGTTTTTCAAATTTAGTGTTGCCATCAATGCCAAAGGGGGAGATTGTTGGTATTATGCAGGAATTGATTAAGTATTGTCAATTATGTCAACATTGTGCTCTGGTTGGACCTATTCTGGTTTGACTTGGTTTTCATTGTGGTTTTTTCAGAGCTTACGATCTGCTATGATCAGATTGTCAGATTCAATTTTGGATGGTTGTTTAGGATGATTATATTCTTGTCATATTTATTTGGTTCATGATTTGGTGCTCTAAAAGCTATTGTTTATGTTCTGGTCTGCTAGTTGATATTCTTGGTCCCAGTTGACAGTACCGATTGGTGATTTTTGATGAAATGGTTAAGTGGTTTTGATCCGACTTCTAGAAATGGTTCCTAATGTGATAAAGGTGTTCTTTATCATGTCCTAATTTTTTGGTGGCTTTGCATTGGCTGGCATGCTGATTTTGTGATCCTATTTGGGCATGGTTGGTTATTCTGTGTTATTGACATTGAGGCTTTCTACTAGTTGGATTAACATGCTGCATTTGTCCTTGGCATGATTTAAAGTGGATATAATTGTTTGGGAATTTGAATTAGGTCCATGTATTCATGTAATTTTTATGGGATGATTATGTCTACATTATTAGAGAAAGGTTTATGTGCACACAAGGATATATCATTCAGTGAAGGGTTTGAGGAAAGTTTGGTGTTGTAGGGAAGACATATGTGCTTAATTGAAACTGTAATTAAGCATTAGGAGATGCTATTTCCATAGTTCATTTCCTTTGGATTGTAGTGTAATGATATGTAAGTCAGTGAGACTTCCCTTTTGTGTTGAGCAGTGAGCTATAGGGGGTTGGCCTAATTGCAAGTGCAATCCCCATTGTAACATTTCACATACTATTGTAGAAGTATTATCTGACTGTGGGTAGGGTTTCCCGCCATTACTTTTCCCTTAACCGGGTTTTCCACACCAAAATTATTGGTGCTATGTAATGTGTGTTTTCATGCTTTATCTTTCTCTATGCTATTGTTATATTGCTCCGGTAGAAATTTTATAATCTGCATTAATTGTTTAACTTTTAGAAAACTGATTCACCCACCCCCCGCCTCTCAGTTTTCCTTCGGTTCATTCTAACTATTGGAATTAGAACTTGTTAACACATGCCTCTTTTCCTCTTCCTAAACTACTACCTTTGCAAAATGTGTAACATGCATTGTGATTATAGCAACCTCTATTGTTGTTGTATCAACTAGGGTTCTTAAAATTGCATCCCCCACCTTCTGTTCAATCCCATGCAAAATAATAGGCTTGTCAATATTTGGGGCCCTCGCCCAGAGCACAAATACCTTAATGCTTGGGTTAAAACCTGACCCATGCTTTCCAAATTCCTATGCATATATTGGATTTTGTTGCCTCATTACTTGATCAAGCACAAAAAATTTCTCCAAATCCCATCTTGGGATCAACTTCATGCAATTTTTCTTCACTATTTCCCTCGCATCCTGAGGGATACATTCTATATTATTCCTCTCAAAAATTTCAATTTCTTCCTCTGATAAATTCTTCAATTTTTCCCTTAACCAAAAGGCCTTGAATTCAAGAGTATTCACAAAATTGTCATCAAACATAAAATGAATAGATACAATTATTCTCTCATCTGTTGATTCTTCTTCTGGGATGGCACTTATAATAATTTCTCTATCTAAGTCCATAAGAACTTTTGCTACTTCATCACCTTTAAAGGTTTCCCTAAGAGGGGAAGGTGGTTGGACATTTGAATCCACCTCAACATCAAAAACATCTACAAAATTAGAGATTGAAGTCCCTTTCCCAATCTTTCTAATTACACCTATTATAGGCCTTTCTTCTTGTGGATTAGGCTATGAAGGGGCACCCTGTGAAAATCCTTCAACCATAATCTCTTTCCCTTTAATTTTAAAGACAACCAGAGAAGGGTCAGTTGGTCTTTTCTCATCCTCTTTTGTTGGTTGCTTTGCCTCTCTCTAGGCCAACTCACCAGTGATTATTTCCTCAGAATTTATTATTTTTACATAAAATTCTATCAAAGTCATTTTGAATGTTAGAATAAATCCCTAAAAATCAGGGTCCTTTTCTCTTCTTTCCCTCTCTAATTTCTTGAGGTACTCCCATTTTTTCCTTTTCTCTACAGCTTCCTTAGGACCATGATTTCTTATTAAGCCTTCAAATTCATCATACTGGTGGTAGTAGCCTCTTTCTTTCATTCTTTGAGTTCTCAGTTCATTTGTATATCTCCCAGGATCAAAATCTCGTGCCTGACCTACCTTGAGATGGTAGGTGTTTATCATGAAGCTCTAGACTTTCTCAAGGGTGTCACTCCCCACATTCAAGTCTCCATACATTGTCATCCATGGAAAATGTGTTCCCTTCTTCCCTGTTTTAACCAATTCTTTCTCTATCCACATTATTTGCCACATGATCTCCATGAAAGAAAGCCTAGGGAAGACAATGATTGGCAAGATATAGGGTGGTTGAGAACACCCATATACTCTAATTATTGTGCAGTTTGAATAGCAAAAAAAATCACCATAATTGTGGGTGAATGCACCCTCGGGGAATTCAACATCCTTTGGCTTAGAATTTATTAGTCTTAGAACCTTAACTATGTCAATTAGGAGTCTAGGTAATTGGACCCCACACATTCCCAAAAATTTCATTACAAAGTGATTAGAAAATGCCCTATAATATAGGAATGTAGACCCCTTATCCCATACTTCAGTCCATCTTTGAATTGGTTATCATTTTCTTATTCTAGTGTCAAATTTCTTCACTTGCAAGGCCTCATTCCAGTCTGTCCTATTTTGAAAATGAATCATGTGGCATAATAAAGAATAGTGTTTAAAGTTCAATTGGACTTTATCATCCCTTTCTTTCATTAGTCCTTTATGTATTTTGTCCTGAATGTAAGTAGCATAATCGTATAGCTCATTATTTTAAGGGTGCTGAATTTTGATTGCCATCATCATGTACTGAATGGGAATCTAAGTCAACCCACAATATTCACCCAAATTTGGTAGATGGCATAATAAGTTTAAACAAAATAATCCTCAAAAGTTGACAGACTAAAGGGTTCCTTTTCTGAATCCATAATGTAATTCCACCCCCTTTATGCATCTTCTTCTTATACTGAGGCATCACCTATGATAGATCTGAAAATTGAATGCATAAAATGTTCAATTTTTGAGCTCAAATATTGATTTTCGGGTTTTATTTGTATCCTCTGTGAATGAATCAAGGTCTAGGGTTTAGGGTTTATCAAGATTTCTTACATTTTGTGAAGAAAGACCTAACAATGATATATTTTGTTGTTACTTTTTCCCACTTAAAGCCAAGGGTTGTTTACCATGGGCGGGGCCATTTCATTTCCTAAGTATTAAGTGATGGTTAACCGGTTTATGAAAAATGATTTTTCCTAACTCATTCTTATGATCGGTTTCCTTTTAAGTATCCACGCCCATGATTTCCCTAAGCTCAAAAGTCATAAGTATTTCAACCATTTTCTAAAGATAGGATGGATCCAACAGTTCGCGCTTCTGCATGATCAAACATGCAAGGGTTTTAAAGATCGCGACACTACGAGATTGTGCCATGTGTTATCAATGGAAACCGACAGGGTTGGCAGTATAATCGGTTGAAGAATTATGTTACCATTTCTCAGGTGGTAAAGGTTAGTCTATTAATAGTCCCATCAATTTGCATGTGTTTAAAATAAATGAAGATTTTTTGTCTTGAGGTAAAAGTTACTCAATCTTTAATTTTGAAGAAGTTAATGGGCATTGTGCTGGAGAGTAACGTTTGAACATATCTAATGACCCTGTCTTCCCATGATGGAAGTTGCAAGGAGGTTATACACCATGACATCATGAGATGATGCCACGTGTCCCAGGTTGGCCAGGAAGGCTTATGGTGGGGCCACTAATAGAGTTTGATTGAAAGATGATATGGAACTATTAGTCAGGATTTGGTGGGTATGTCGATATAGATGGAAAGTCAAATGTTGTGTTGGCAAGCAAATGATCGTTAGATTTGCCAAGATTGATGAGATCTACAGTTGAGTTTCAAATGAGAAATTAGGAGGGATTTTGGAGGCCACTAGTCGTAGCTCACAAAAAGAAAGGCAAAATGAATGGGATATAGACTTGTCGACCTGGGATTGACTAGATAGTCAAAGATGACAACTTAGAGATGTGAAAAGGTTTGGATAAGCTTCTAGTTCAAGTGTGATGGATCACGAGTTCTTTGATGAATTTAGATATTTGTCTATCGATAGAGATCCTAAAGCAGAAGAATCTACACCCATGGAAGAATAAAATTAGGGTAAAATCACTCGCATTAGATGGACCTTGACAAAAGAATACAATAGATGTGATATGCATGAATTCTAGTTTCCATAGCTAGTAGAGTAAATTAAGAACACCAAAGTGATGATGTTTCATGAACAGGCACTACTTGCTAAAGTATTGTTTAACTACAAATACAACAAATTGGCAATAAAATTGGCAGGAGAGTATGAAGCCTTTTCATTTTCTGAATGCAGTTTTTCCTTCTGCAAAGGGAATGATGTTTGAGCAAGCTTGTAGATGGAGTTGCAATATACTCTGTGATGCTGGATGGATTTTTCCTCTCATGTGTGAGTATGTCTATTGCCATAGGGGATGTGAAAGTGGGGAGGATTTCTAGAGGGGGCGTGAAAGCCTTTTATATGTAGAAAGACCATGCATGGCACAACCTCTGTGTCTACTTTGTCATTGGATGACAGGGGGTTTTGAGAGAGCCCATAAAGAAATGAAAAAGGAACATATCTGGGCAAGGAGTGGCAAAAATCCATCCATGTAGCTGCATGGAAGATGCGACCCCTCCCTATTATATTATGTTTACCCTCTAACTCCCCCTCCCAGTGCCTCTGATCCTTGGCATGAAGGTTGAAGCTCCTCCTCTAGTTTAGAGGAGACTTTTCTTCTTGCCAGAACCCCATTTCCTTTCCTAGAAAGGAAACACTCAATAGGACAAAAGCGCAACATCTAACACTCCATCTTAAGGTGTCAGGGAAATAATGGCATGGCTTAAATGAGTTTTTCCCCTACCAAATTTTAATTGAGAACAATGATTCACAGGTGCCAGCGCATGGACATGTAAACATTTTATGTAACAGAATTACATGCGGCCTTTTAGGGCTAATTGTTAAGAATGAATCTACTATTAACATGTGTCTTCTGGCTGGAAGCTTGTCACTCCCTTTAATTCTATAAAAAAGGGAAATCATGGCCAAAAGAAGGGTTTATATTTGTTGGAAATATCTTGTAAGTTTAGTTTTCTTGTTCCTTGGGTTTTTCCTACTCTGTTTCTAGTAGTGAGTTAAAGTGAAGCAAACAAGCTGTAAAATCTTTTACAAAGAAAATAAAGAAATGTTTTAATGTCAAATTTTATACAGGTTCTTTAAGGAATTATGCATAAATCTTATCTTTTAATAGAGATGGTATTTTACTTATAAAAATAGAAATCTGACCTTTTTCTCTCCATTGCATGATTCTATCATTTTTTTTGAGTGAAAAGAATCAAGGGTTTATTTCATTTAGTGCATTGTTATGATGTATGTAGCTTTCTCTTTATGCTTGGACCCAAGAGGTCAATTAAATCGCTTAAATGGAGTTGCAAACTGATAGGACTTATGCAAGGATTTTCGATAAGTATTTTTTGGTTAGGGTTACAAATGGGATATATTGTAAGGCAGTATCATCTCAGATCTTATGTTATCAGATCAATTTATGTCACACTTTTAGGTTTATGTTTCACATCCTTCAAATGCCCAATGGAGTAAGGCACTAATCAATGCTTGTAACTGATTTTTTTTTATCAGCCTTGTTTTGTTTTCAACTGATGAGTCTCTACAAATCTCATAAATATTAGAATATCTTTTGTTAAGTTTCATGTATTTTCTGAAAGTTGTCCCACCCCTTTCTCATACTCTAGCTTAAGGTTGAGGATCACTGAAGGATTTTCCATCCTTGAGCATTCTCCCCTTTTGTTGAGTCTTTTCATGAGATAATCTGCTTTGTATTCAACAAATCCTTGAGTATCAGTACAAAGAGCAGGAGATTTACTTAAGGGATCACCCTCCTTGGTTCTACAGAGCCTAAAGTGCAGAAGGACTTTTGTGTCCTTGTTAATGTTGGTCCAAGCCTAATGGATATTGATAGTTGGAGGTGGCTCTCCATAGATATTTGGAGGAATCATCTTGGTCTCTGCCTAGTGGTAGTGTAAACCCATCCATTTTTGGGAACCAACAAAAATGGTGACTCTACTGGAGACATATGAGTTTTAAATAATTTATGGTTAAATTGATTTTCCTAAATATATAGTCAAGATTATCCCATCTGAGTCACCAACAAAAATGGTGACTCTGTTGGGGATGTTGCATAAATTTGTTTGGGTCTTTTGTGATTTGATGGTTTAACATTGCTCCTGCGTCGCGGGACTAACTTTTGCCCATAGAGTGAAAAGGTTCTTAAACTATCCCTTGTCGGTTTGAGTCAATTCTCATATAAATCATTGGAATATCTATTGTAGTTCATTTCCTATAAAGAAGTTTGGTCCAGATCTATCCATTTTTCAAGATTATATATAATAACTCACAATTTTTGAGTGGCGACTCTGAGACTCTGAGATATATTTCACCAGTGTGTGTTTGCTTGCAGAAAAACCAAGAAATTTGCAGAAAAGATGAAGTAGATTTAAGTTGTTATGATGAAGTACCTTGACAAGTTGAGGATAGAATCAATAATGCCATTCGATGATAAGGAAGAGTTGCAGTGTTGTGTTGAAACAAATTTGACCTGTGAAGGAATTCCAGTTATTTGAGTATTTGTCCTCTGCAAGGAGGTGGTGACTCTATCAAAATATTAGTGTTAAATATTTGAAGGATTTAAGGTGATTTTTTCAAGTCCCAGGTTAAAGAAGGAAACATCAACTTCAGCATTTCTAGGTATTTACATTTTCATGAGTCAAGTATATTTTCATGAAAATTGTGTGTAAAAAAAATGTTCCCTAAAGAGTGAAAGAAGCACTAAGAAAGGGAATGGTAGTGATTATTTTACATACTCTTGTGATTCAATTTCTATTTTCTATATGAGATAAGATGGAGTATGTTTTGATCCTTTGCAATGTAATAATTTAAAGGTTTGTGGGAAAAAGAAAGAAATAGGGAAATGAATGAAAATATGTATCATATGCTTGTACTTCCCTATGAAATGTCAAATACAAATGTGCAACCTCTACCGAATCACCATAGAGCTCTCTTTATAGAAAGATATAAGCCATTGAAATTTGATGGTATCCAAGATTTTCCAAATCCTATTCCTATAGGGGTTAGGGAACAATTACCAGGATCCAGTGGGAAAAGGTCAGAATCAACACGACAACATTTTCAAGAGTTTTTTAGAATTAATGGAAGATTTTGAGATAAATCAGGAAGATGTTTTCATCAAGTTGTTTGTTCAGTCTTTGAAGGAAAATGCCAAAGACTGGTTTTCTTACATACTGGTATGCTCTATCTCATCATGGAATGAGTTGAGGGTATCATTAATGGAACAATTTGGTGAAAGACTTAATCCAAACTCAGTTATGAAAACATTCATGGGTATCTAGAAAGAAGAAGATGAGTTAGTACCTTCTTTTAATCTTAGGTTTGCTAGCGCATTGGATGACATTCCTAGTAGTTATAGACCAAATGATGTAGTATGCTTAGTTGTTTATTTGGCTGCATTTGATGAGGAAGAGAGTTATTTGTTGAGAGATAAGGATCCTATAACTTTGCATCAAGCTTATAGGATAATAATGGATATTAAGAAAAAATTGAAATATGGAATCCCTAAGGGTTATCTATCTGCAAGGATGTGTTATCCTAAATATTAGAGGTTGAAGAAAAGCATAAATTAGAAGATATAAATCTATGTCAAAACCCTTATATCCCTACTGATCACATTAGCCCTGTTATTGATTATGATTTGAACAAAAATATGAGTGAAGAGAACTTGTCCAAGACAATGGTTATTCCTCATATTGATGAAGAAGGGGTTAATGAGAAAGTATCTGACATATTAGATGTAGAGATGGATATGGTGTCAATTGCTTTACTAAATGACAACAATAGTAACTTCCCCAGGGACAGCATCTCATAGGAAATTTATTTGCAGTATTGTGTTTCACATAAATCCAACAATGAGTTTAAAGAATTGGAAAGTGTTATGTCTGATATTGATGCAACTATGCAGGATTTTGATGATATGAATTTAGTCTCTCGGGAATGAATCATATATGATGATGAGAATCCAGAAGATAAGATCCCACCAATTTTAGTTAATAAAGTTATTGGGACATAAAGATGTGTGATGTGTACAAATGAGGAAGTTGTCCTAATACAAGCCATTTCTAGCATTGAGGACCTGATTGTTATAAACTGCTCTCATTTATAAAATATCCCAGAGCTGACCTCTATGTCTAAGAGAAATCTAGTTCAAAAGAATCAGAATGATCATGGCATCTTTGTTGGGGCTTATGAATATCTTAATATGGATCATTCATACTATGGAGATCATATTGTTGGGCATTGTCCCAGTTCAGATTTTGATTCCTTGATTATTGATGAACCTAAAGATAAGATGAGAAATAATTTTAGTGAAAACATCAATGCATTATTTGATGAAGATGCACATTAATATCAATTGGTGCTCTGTTATAATGTTTTTGAGAAGGGTTTTCATATTGTTCTTAACCCTTTGTATGAAGAAACAACTAAGAATCTAGATTTTATTGTATCAACTTCTGAAATGGAATATTATAAAGATAAAGGTGAAATACCCATTTTAAAGAGAGGTAACAATGATTAGTTTCCCCTGTTGCTAATATTGTTGATATTAAATTGGATACAGAACAAGAGGGTGAAATTTTTGAAATTGTCATCTCTGATCCTTTTCCTTTCCTTGATAATAGTTTTCTTGTTATGATCAGTATGAAGGTGGATTTTTCAGAGAGTCCCTATTTCAGTAGGCAGGTTGATATTGTAAGAGGGGCAAATTTTCTCAGTTATGTGCTAGAATATGAGATTTTCCTTTTTCAACAGGATGATGTTTTTGCAAAAAAGGATATTGGTTGCAGTCAGGATGTGTGATATGTTTAGTACAGTGCATATATGCCATAAAATAGCAAATATTCTATATCATTGCACAAGTTTTAGATTTTCAGCAATAATTGCAGTGATAAAATTAAGCATAGTGGCTAGATGAAAGTAGCTAGAAAGTTTGAAAAATGGTTTTCCACTTATGTTATTAGATTATATTTGATGCTTTTAGAAGAAAATCATGTTTATGATAGAGGAAATCATTGGTTGAAATTGGCAAATGGCATTGGACCATCATATGTGGTTTGACCTTGCAGACCACAAACATTTGGGCATAGAGTTAGAAAACTTACTCTATGCCCAATAGAATTATAAATAAATTCCCTCTTAAATTGCCTATTTATGGATAATTTTTGAGGTTCTACTTTTCTTAAAGTAGTTGTTATCCATGAGCATTAGTTAGGTTTTATTTGGTAGTGTAGTTTCCTTTCTGTTGTAGTTGCCCTATCCAGGTAATTTCCTTTTGGTTTGCCCTACAGTTGGTATGCTTCACTCAAAGATTCTGGTCTCTTTCCAAATGAGCATCCCCAACTAGAGCCACTGATAGCTCTGAAAATTGATTGCATGAAATTTTCAATTTTTGAGCTCAAATACTAATTTTTGGGTTTCATTTGTATCCTCTATGAATGAATCATGGTCTAGGGTTTAGGTTTTATTAAGGTTTCTTACATTTTGTGAAGAAATCCCTAACAATGATATACCCACTTAAAGCCAAGGGTTGTTTACCATGGGTGGGGCCATTTAATTTCCTAAGTATTAAGTGATGGTTAACTGGTTTATGAAAAAATTATTTTCCTAACTCGCAAAAAATTTCCTTATGACCAGTTTACCTTTAAGTATCCATGCCCATGATTTCCCTAAGCCCGAAAGTCCTAAGTATTTCAACCATTTTCTAAAGATGGGATGGATCCAACTCTTGGCATTTTGGCACTAAGTTGTCATTGATGTCAACCGACATGATGGAGATCCACAAAAGGGTAAGTATAAAGAATGAAGGTCTACCGGTCTAAAGGATAAAGTACAAACCAGTTTGAAGGATGGTTGCTTGTTTATGATGAAGAGGCAGAATGTTAAAAGTTGTGTCACATCACCAGAGGTAAAGATGTGAAACTGGAACAAGATTTTCTACTAGGTAATAGAAGAAGAACACTCTACTAGGAAATGGATATACCGGTATGTGTTTTCTGGACCGACTGTGTGTTGGTGGGACATGTCTTGATCCATGTGATGCCATGTGGAGCAAAGGTGGCAAGTGTGTTGTGGCTAGTGAGGCCTCATATATAGGGTCAATGAAACATATAATCACCATTAATGAAGGAGCCACAAATCGTGGGATTACACCTGACTAATTGTGGCTCAAGGTAGAAGGAATGACAGAGGAAGATCAAGGTGCATTTGGTGCCTAAATCAAGGCAAAGGAAATCTGATTCAAGATGTTCTCATAAAGGAAACTTCTGGAATACTTTATGTATCGTCTGACTTCATGACAAAAGATCTGATTTGTGATTGCCACTCTGAGAAAAGCATGCATTGGATAATGAAAACTGTGTGCAGGTGCAGTCTTCAAGGACAAGTGATTGATCCAAGATAGGGGGGATTGGATCTCATGAAGATTGTGTTAGAAAGAGAAAACCCTAGCTGCTTAGGTTTTTGAATTGCATTCTGGTGGGAAAACAGGTATAAAAAATGAGAGCTCTAGACAATATATGTTGTTGATGATGTGAAGATTGAGTAGAGAAGAGAAGTGAGAGCGAGAAAGGAGAAAAATTTAGAAGGTGTTATGAGCAAGTTGTAGTGTGAGAGCTAGCAAACCGGTGGGAGGATTCTATCAGCAGTATCATAGTCTGGCAATTGAGCCTAACCGGTAAGGTGTGGTAGAGTAGGCAGCATTCTAGTGTGACACAGTGTGTTGAGAGACTATGTGTGAAAGGGAGAGAAAGATAACAGAGAGTTATTTGATTCAAGAGTTGTAGAATTCATTTGGAACAAGAAGCCGTAATTGTATTCAAATAGTATTTCAATATACATCGCCAAGTTGAAGCTTGGTGTAGGGGTTGGTGCTCCTTGGGTTGGTTCTCCTTAGGTTGGTGCCCAAAATCTTTGTAAATTTGTATTTTACCTATGAGGCTGGATTGGAGCAGTAGTCTTCAATAGGTTTTCTCATCGAGGTTTTTCCCATATTAGGTTTTCCTCATAAATCTGGTGTTGTGAGTTACTTGTGTGTGTGTGGTCTCTTTGGCTTTCTTTCTTGTATTACTAGTTTGACTGTTTAAGTGATTAAGTAAATAATTGATATTCTCAAGTTAGATCACAAGAAGAAAACTTTAGGAACCATTGATTCAACCCCCTTTTAGTGATACTCTATGTTCATCAATTGGTATCAGAGCTTGGTTCCCAATTATCTTTAAACCTTGGGTAGATTTTGGACTTGGAACACAATGGCAAGAAGTGAGTCTGCTTCCTCAAAAGCCCCCATGTTTGATGGATCCAACTATTCCTTTTGGAGAAGAAGAATGGAGACCTATATTTCATCTCTTGGTTTTGATGTGTGGATGTCGGTCAAGAATGGGTATGTCATTCCTAATACTCCTCCCTCTGATTTGGATGCAAAAAAGGAGTATGAGAATAATACAAAGGAAAAACAAGCTATCTTGAGTGGACTGTCCGATAAGTAAACTGTCAAAGTCGTGCACCATATTTCAGTAAAGGAGACATGGGACAAATTGTAGATATTGTTTGAGGGAGATGCAAAAGTCAAAGAAGCCAAGCTATAAACACTAAGGGGTCAACTCAAAAGCATCAAAATAAAAGACGATGAAAAGATTATAGATTATCTTCACAAATTTGATGAAACTATGAATACCGTTAGAGGACACCAAAAAGAGGTTGCTGATGAGATTCTTGTTAAAAAGATACTTAGAAATCTCACTCCCAAATATGATACTAAGGTGTCAGCCATTGAAGAAGCCAAGGATCTGAAGACTTTTACAATGGATGAGCTATTTGGCTCCCTAGCAGCCTATGAGATGAGAACAACCGGTGATACTTCCTCAAGGAAAGAAGCAACATTCAACATCACCAAAAAGGGCAAAGAAGTTGTCACTCACAAAGAATCTAGTGAAGATTCTGATGAAGAAGTAGAAAACTTTGTTAGGAAGCTCAAAAGAGGATCCGACCGATAGAAAGGAAAGCTACCACTTAAGTGCTTCAACTATGGAAAGGTAGGACACTTCGCTGCAAACTATCCTCACAAAGAAACCGATGGAGATGAGTCAAGAGAGTTCAAAAGATCCGTCGGCAAAGATAGTGAAAGGAATGACTACCAGAAGGGAAGAAGAGGCTAAAGAAACCATAACAGCTTATATAACTTTGACGAGGATACAACAGATGATGAAAATGGATCAGAAGATGATGACCATGAGAACAACAAAAAAGTCAATCTCTTCATGGTACTTGACAAACCATCTAATGAAGATGAGGAGGAAGAGGATGTTGAGGTTGAAGTGGATTTGGAGAGAGAACTTATAAGTGCTCTTGAAGAATTGAGTAAAACAAAAAGAGAACTCAAGAGGGTTAAGCTTGTTGCAGTAAATGAACAAGATCTTTTGAAACAATCTCTAGAAGAGTTCGGTCAAGTCATATGTGACTTGAAGCTGCAACTAAAGAAACTAAGAGGATTAGAGAAGCTATAGCCTTTGATATGAAAAATAAAAAAAAAGAGCATCAAGAGCTAGAAGATGAAATAATAAGGCTCAAAAAGGAGCTTGAAGAAAGCAAGGAAGAAATAAAAATAAGGAGCAAGTATGAAGGAAGCACTGAGGCCTTAGATAAGATGTTGAGAAAACAAAAGCAATCCAAAGACACCAGTGATTTAGGTTTTGAAGAAGGTCAAAGTTAAACCCATAAAGATAAATCTGACAAAGAAATAATGTTCACCTCTTCAATTGAAGGTGAATAAAAGAATACATTCACTGTAGGCAAGGATATCGGCAAAAAGACATATGCAGATGCTGTTGGAAATCATCACTCAAACCGGTATGTAGAAATGAAATGGAGGCCACACTTCTTGCACCAAGATGTAGATCTAAGGAGAAATGCCAAAATTGATCGTGAAGGTTTCACTAGATTCAACAACATGAAGGGAAAACCCTCCATGAGGTAGTTCCATTTAGGACTAAGACAACTTAACTAGTATGTTTCAAATTTTCATGGTTACTGTTACCGGTACAATAAATTTGGACACTGAATAGCTGATTATAGATTAAACAATAAGCCTTCTATGAATTATGAAACTAGAAATCCATTTAATACACTTCGGGATATGAATGTTGTCTTCTTTCAATGCAATGGATATGGTCATAAGAGTTTTGATTGTAGGAAGAATAAACCTGCACCTTACAATAATGTTAAGAATGTTCCCTTTAATAAAAATGTAAAATGCTATAATTGTCAAGAATTTGGACACATAGCAAAGTTATGCAAAAACAAGAAGATCAAGCAAATGAAGGAAAATCCAAATCAAGAGCCGGTAACTGAACCTAAGCTCAATATAGCGACAAACAAGAAGAAGGAAATCAAACCAGTTTGGGTTGAGAAAGAAAATGAACATGCAGAATCAAGTCTCTTAGTACAGACAACCTTGCATGTTGAAAGGAAAAATCTATGGGTGGTAGATAGTGGTTGTTCAAACCATATGACTGGTGACAAAAATAAATTCACCAAACTTGAAGACTGGAATGGTGGATGAGTAAGGTTTGGAGACAACTCCTCCATCAAAATAAAGGGAAAGGGAAATCTAAGAATTGATGGAAAACTTAAGGCACATGATGTATATTATGTAAAAGGCCTTAAGCATAATCTGGTGAGTGTGAGTCAGATGTGTGACAAAGGTTAAAAATTCACCTTTGACTCAATCGATTGTCAAATAAAGAAAGTTAGTACCGGTTAAGTTGTGGCAAAAGGAAAGAGAACTGATGGAAATGTTTATAATCTGAAGGAATGCTATGAGTCCCAATGTATGTTAGGTCAAGTAGATGAAAGTTGGCCATGGCACAAAAGATTAGGTCATATCAACTTTGATAACTTAGTTGTAGTAAGCAAAAAGGGGTGTGTTGGGAGTATTTAAAACTGAGTCAAGTTTATAGGCCCATTTCAAAATTTTGCCCTGCATTTCCAAATGATTAAAATAAGTCAGTTTGAATGGCCTAGTTAGCAAGGGGGTAAAATGGAGCCAGTAGATTTTCAGAGGGTAAGGCTCGGGATTCATGTCCCACACCTTTCATTTGGCCTATTCAGTGATGTGCAACTTTCAAAATTCAATTTGGATAAGTTTACGAGGTACCCAGTTTGAGGGGTGAGCTGGAAGTGCATTTTAGGCACAAATGCAGATTTTATGGAGTAGCCTTCTTTGAGTAATTACATCTTTTGCCCTGTTGATCGTCATGAAAAAATTCAAAGTGGATTCAATTCTATGCATAAATGTGAGTCAGTCTGCAAAATTTAAAGTCTTGATGAATCCATTTGCTCAGTCTTCAAAGCCGAATCCGTTTACAGTTTGTGTGTTTTGGCAAGTCCTTGTTTCAACAGCTAGTCGGAACCCTGTTTCGCATAAGTGTAAAAGTGGCCTTAGTAAGCGTCATGTCAGAATGTTTGTTCCAAGATAATGTTGGTATAAATGGTGAGCTATGTTTCAAATTTCAAGCCTTTATCAATCCGTTTGATCGGTTTTCAAAAGAGCTCATTTTGCCATCATTTTTCAGTTATCCGCACTCCAGTGTTATATCAGTTAATGTAGCCATTTTGGTGAGTGCACCGTTTGCATCTTGTCAGTCTGGTGATCAAACTAAGGATTCAAAGATTTAATATGTACTTCAAGGTACCTATGTTTCAAATTTGAGGGCCTACGGAGGTCGTTTGATATTTTTGAGAAAGGCGTCATGTGTTGCCAGGACATTGACTTCATCAGGTCCGTAGTGTTGACAAAGCCAGTTGGCCGTTTTCAGAAATTAATATCTCTTCGCTCGGGACTTGTCTTGAGAAACCGTTTGGTACATTTCATGCTTGCATATCAGAGTACACGCCTGTCAGATGGCAAGCTCCAGAAAGGTGTTTTGACAGGTTTGAAAATTACGTCTTCGCGATTAAATGCGAAAATTGTAGCGTAATTGCCTGAAGGTTGTAAAATGTGGATTAATGATCCGAAAACAATGCCGATTGTTTCCAGAGGTGTGTTTAAAGTTCCTGAATCATTCCAGTGGTCAGTTGCATGAAATCAAAAAAAATTTAGTCGGACCCACTTTGGGGCCCGACCTCGCTCATGCCTGTGTCGTATTATTTAATTGGCGACTTTGTTCACTGAGAGATTTTTAGAATATTATGAATGATGGATTGTAATCATAAAACATGTCATGCAAGTTGAAAAGACTGTAGACCTCCAGGCAAATTCCAATTGGTGATTTTAATACCAAATCCTCCTTCAGCGACAGAGAAGAGACATTTTCAAAAAATCTTCCTGGCAGATGGCATCTAATCTTCAGCAAATGCTATTTGGGGATTTTCAGAATGTAGTGTATTGGCAAGCATGCTCACGTGGAGTTGAAGAAGGCTGCCAGAAACAAACCAAATGCAATTGGTGAGTGTTTAAACCAAATTTAGCAACAAATAATGAAGTTTTTAAACAAATAAAATTGGCTAGGCTTGCATAGTGTTTGGTGAAGGCCATTAAATATTTTTAAATCAAATTGGTGAGGAGCAGGCAATGTGGTCTTAATATTAACCCATTGGTAACAAGTGAAGAGGCTGCAGCAACTTCAGAGAATGCAATGTGGATAATGGAAATGACATATAAAACATCTACCAAATCCAACGTTTGCCAACATCCTGTCATCCTACGTGGAAAGCAATGTAAGTGTTTGAAGTTACCAGCAATCTCAGAAGATGCTATGGCAGATCACGTGGCATGTAGTATGTTTTTTAAATGCAGAAAATTTTTAAACAAAAGATCTCCCATTCCTTCCTCCACGTGATGGGTAAGCTACAAAGCATGCTAATGTTGAGTTTGGGAAGCAAGAACAAAATCAAAACAACAACAACATAAGCTTTCAAACAAATGTTAAAGGAGTTCATGGTGAATGTGCAGAGGTCTTCAAGCAATAGTTGTTGGCAAGTGTAATTGAAACCTTCAGCAAATTAAACAAATAGCAAGATGTCATTGGCCATTGTAAAGCCCAAATTCTACAACCTTTGCCAGGTCTCCCGGCATGGTGTGAGATGGGAAAAGCATTAAAAAAATAGCAAATGCATATTGGCATATGCATTGCCTCCTCCCCATTGTGCTTCTATTAGCAAACCTCCCCCCACGTATGGCATTTGGAGCAGCCACAGGAAAACTTAAGGCTGCAAGTGAAGGAGGTGCTTGGTTTGCGTGGTTGCTAGGCACTTAAAAAAAAAAAACTTTCAAATAAATCTCTTGGCAGGTTTAATGCCATTCAAACCCCTCTCACGTGCCTTTTTCATCCTCCCTTGCAGTGTGGCGTGGTTGGAAAGACCATTGACTTCCAAGCAAAATCTGGAAATCACCATTAAAACTTAGAGAGAAGCTCCAAAGTGTAGCTACAGGCAAATAGCTTTATCTCACATTGATTGGGAAAGGGGCATTTTTGATGTTTATATGCAAAACCACACTGTAGTAATATGTCTAAGCCATAAAGGATTTTGACGGATGGTGCCTATGGGTGCCCAAGGTGGGCCCACACGTGAGCACACATCCTGAGGCAATGGAGGAGGTGACTGAGTGGGGCCAAGTGGACCCCATGCAAGCATGCTTCCTGAGGCAGACAGGCGGAATTTTGCAGAGAAAGGTCGGGTTAACGAGTGAGCAGGTTCGAGATGGATCAACAGTGCGCACTATTTCGCGAAGGGAAGATGCACACTGGATAAACCCTATGAAGTTGCGAAAACTAGGTGGCACACAGGTGGCGGGTATAGTCAGCGGTCCAGCAGGTGGGTCTTGGTGAGGTGGCGATGAAGTGGCGTACAAGCAAGCAACCCAGTGGCGGTGATGTGGCCGACAGGTGGCAAAAGATGAGGTGTCATCCCAGGTGGCATCCAGTCAACCCCATCAACCAATTGGAGGCCGCCATGTGGCAAAGCGTTAGAGTACATATGGAGGCAAAAATCAAAATTAAAATTGTAAATGATATAGTTTCAACTATATTAAATTTCAAAAAATTTAAATGATTGAGCACAAATGGGGATTAATTCGCCCAGAGTCTAAATTTTGGCCAAAATATAAAGTGTTATATGTTTTCGGAAAGCTCTCAGAGTGAGGAATCTGATTATGAAGTTAATTTTGACAAATGTGGGATATTTTGGAAGCAGTATCCATGAGAACAAAATTCAGTTAGAGGGGAGACACTTGGCAATTTTTAGTTGCAGATTTGATTTGGTTCCCTCTCTCTTTTAATTCCCAATTTTTCTCAGTTATAAGGGTTCCAGAAATTTGTAGAATGGCTCCAGTTTTTCATGGCTTCCAATTATGAGTATTCTTCCAGATTGTACAAAGAAGGGTTATCCTTTCAGTAATGGAGTTTGATTCTTTGCTATAAGTGTTCTTAGCTGTAGGTTCTTGTGTATGTAAGGCATGCACAAATTCACACAAAAATTGTCTCTGGATTTGTATTTTCATTATATTCAGATCAGATCCTCAAGGAGGATGAGATTTGTTATCTCAAGGAGGTAATTGTGATTGTTTGCAGGGATTCTTCAAGGAAGAATTTAAATTCTGTAATAAATCATGAATAATGGAATATAGTGTCTGGATTTGATATTTTCTGTGAGTGAGCTGAGTAATGCATTTATGCAAGGCAGTAAATGCATGAATATTTAATAATGAAGATGGATTTGCAGTATAAGGTTTCATTTATAGTTTGATGTGTGACTCTGTTGCCCTTGGATAAGGCACTGATCTTACAAGTTTGGGGATGTCTTTTAGATCAAACAATTTAAAAGATAGATCTATTTCCCTTTATGTTTAGGGGTGTGTTCTTCTCATTCCAAGCTCTATTTTCATTTATGATTTATACAGATCTAGCCAATCTGTAGTGTGTTCTTAATTTGGTGAGCTTGTGGAATAGTTTGTCTGCTCATTGTTGATGTAGTCTTATATTTGTGATTGTTGTATTCAATGCATCAAAAGGGTGTCCCCCCTAGGTCTAGCAGAACCTGAAGTGCAGGAGGATCATTAGGATCCTATGTTATGTTGTCCAAGCCTTGAGGTGTTTCATTGATTGAGATCGGCTATCTCATAGATAGATTTGCAGGTGTCTTGGGTTATCACTTTTGGTGAACAACAGGGTGTGTAAGGAATATTCCACCCATCATCAAACTGGTAAACACATTTTGTGATGAATGTGTAAAAGGTAACCAAACAATAGTGAGTTTCAGGAAAAAGGAGCACAAGACCTCGAAACCACTTGAAATTGTGCATACAGATCTGTGTGGTCCAACTCAAACAAGAGCACTTTCTAGTGAAAGATACTTTATGCTCTTCATTGATGACTACTCAAGGTTGACATGGGTCACGTATTTGCAAGATAAATCACAAGCATTTGAAAGATTCAAGATCTTTCAAAAAATGGTGGAAAAGGAAAGTGGGTATAGATTAAAATGTCCAAGATCAAACAGGGGTGAAGAGTTCACATCAAATAAATTTGAAGATTATTGTGAACAATATGGAATTAGAAGGTAGTACTCTGCTCCTAGAACACCACAACAAAATGGTGTGGTAGAAAGGAAGAACAGGACAGTCAAGGAGATGGCCACGACCATGTTAAATGAGGCCAGTCTATCAGATACATATTGGAAAGAAGTTGTTCACACCGCTGCATATACTTTGAACTGGGTTCAATTCAGGACAAACAAAAAAATGACACCTTATGAGTTATGGTATGACTGAAAGTTGTCAGTCAAATACTTCAAAGTATTTGGAAGCAAGTGCTTCATCAAGAAAAATGTTGATAGTTTAGGAAGTTTTGACTCTAAGAGTGATGAAGGAATATTTCTTGGTTACTCATCTAACAACAAAGCCTACAAATGCTACAATAAAAGGATAAGAAGGGTCGTTGAGAGTGTGCATGTAAAAGTTGATGAAGATATGCATAGAGGATGTCATGAACAGGTTAACCAGTATGATGACTCCGGTAATGAATATTGTGAAGCTTAGATAGATATTGAACCAGAGGTAGCATCCAAGAAGGTTCCCAACTGGTATGTATAGCTGAATCACTCAGAAGAACAATTTTTTGGGAAATAAGAGTGATGGTGTGCAAACTAGAAGAAGACTTGCCTGGAATGATGAACAATTCAACCTATGCCTCATGACTAAAGTTGAACCCAAAACTTTCAATGAGGCTAGAAAGAGACTAGAATGGGTGGATGCCATGGAAGAAGAATTGCACCAGATTGTGAAGGACAAGACTTGGGAATTAATCCCTAGACCAGAAGACAAGAACATCATTGGCACAAAGTGGGTCTACCGGAACAAGATGAATGAAGAAGGTAAAATTGTGAGGCATAAAGCTCGACTAGTGTGAAAAGGATACTCTCAAGTAGAGGGGATTGACTTTGAAGAAACATTTGCACCCGTGGCTAGATTAGAAGCAATAGGATGTTTCTAGCTTACTCTACCTACAAGAGGTATAAAGTATATCAAATGGATGTAAAATTTGCTTTTCTAAATGGAAATTTAGAAGAAGAAGTATACATGCAGAAACGGGAAGGATTTTTGTTGCATGATGATGAGAGATTTGTGTGTCAGTTAAAGAAGGCTTTGTATGACTTAAAGCAAGCTCCTAGAGCATGGTACTCAAGATTAGATCAGTATCTAAAGGACCAGTGATTCAAAAAGGGGAGTGTTGACAATAATCTGTACATAAGGAAAGATGGGAATCACATGATTATTGTGGTTGTGTATGTATATGGAATCATATTTGGAGGCAACAAGGATGCTCTTTGCAAAGAGTTTGTTGATCAGATGCAATCTGAATTTGAGATGTCAATGATTGGCGAATTGACTTACTTCCTTGGTTTGCAAATATTACACAAAGATAAAGGAATCTTTATCTCACAAGCCAAGTATGTAAAGGAGATGTTGAAGAAATTCCAACTGGAAGATTGCAAACCGGTAAGTACCCCCATAATGACTGACAACAAATTGAGTAAGAATGATAAATCACCGATAGTGGATCAGACTCTGTACAGATCCATGATAGGTAGTCTACTGTATCTAATTGCTTCAAGACCAAATATAGTTCAGGCAGTATGCATGGTAGCCATATTCCAAGCTGCACCAAAGAAGTCACACATGAATGTTGTTAGAAAATTTTTTAGGTACCTACAAGGAACGCTCAACTATGGTTTGTGGTATCCTAAATAGGTTTATTTTATCTTGGAAGCATATACTGATGTTGATTGGGCAGGATGCATTGATGATAGAAACAGCACAAGCGACGGTGCATTCTTTCTAGGTGACCGGTTGGTCTCTTGGCATAACAATAAGTAGGACTCAGTCTCCTTATCTACTACTGAAGCTGAGTACATTGTTGCTACTACATGATGCTCTCAAGTGCTTTGGATGAAGCAGACTCTCACAGATATACAGGTGGACATCACTGAACATATTCTCATCCTGTGTGACAATTCAAGTGCAATCAACATAGCAAAGAATCCGGTCATGCATTACAGAATAAAACATATTGCTATCAAATATCACTTTCTCCAAGACGAGGTTTAAGGGAAGGAGGTAAGGATGGACTATGTTCCTATCGGTGAACAAGTAGCAGAAATTTTCACCAAACCGCTACCGGTAAGCACGTTTGAATACCTCTGACACAAGTTGGGAGTTATGTCATCTGGCTAAGAAGATTTTATGTGACTTAGGGGGAGCTTGGTATGGGTCAAAGGGGGAGTGCGCAAGTACCCTTTGTCATTGTGTCAAAGGGGGAGAAATGTACTGGTATGGAGTGGATGAGGAGAAGTTGATATCAATGCCAAAGGGGGAAATTGTTGGCATTTTGGCACTAAGTTGTCATTGATGTCAACCGGCATGATGCAGATCCACATAAGGGTGAGCATAAAGAATGAAGGTCTACCAGTCTAAAGGATAAAGTACAAATTAGTCTGAAAGATCGTTGCTTATTTATGATGAAGAGGCATAATGTTAAAAGTTGGCTCACACCACCGAAGGTGAAGATGTGAAATCGGTACAGGATGTTCTACTGGGTAACAAAAGAAGATTACTCTATTGGCAAAGGGATATACCAGTATGTGTTTGTTGGACCTACTCTATGTTGGTGGGCCATGTCTTGATTTGTGTGATGCCATGTGGAGCAGAGGTGGCAAGTGTGTTGTGGTTGGTGAAGCCTCATCTACAAGGTCAATGAAATAGATAATCACCATTAATGAAGGAGACACAAATCACAGGATTGCACCTGACTGATCGCAACTTGAGGAAGAAGAATGGTAGAGGAAGATTAGGGTGCAGTTGGCACTTGAATCAAGGCAAAGGAAATCCAATTCAAGATGTTCTCGTAAAGGAAACTTCTGGAACACTTTATGTATCGTTTGACTTCATGACAAAAGATCTGATTCGTGATTGTCACTCCGAGAAAAACATGCATTGGATAATGAAAACTATGTGCAGGTGCAGTCTTCAAGGACAGGTGATTGATCCAAGATAGGGGGATTATATCTCATGAATATTGTGTTAGAAAGACAAAACCCTAATTGCTCAGGTTTTTGAATTGCAATCTGGCAGGAAAACGGGTATTGTGTCAACTTGAATTTCATCCTCAGAATGCTACCTACAACAAGTTAGTTTCACAAAATACAAATAGAAATGCTACAGGAAATCTAAACTCAACCAATGAAACTACATGAAATATATATGAAATAAAATACTAATATTACCTTCATGGTTTATGTCTCATTGTGTCCTAACTCCACTATTCTTGGTTCCAAATGGTGTGCTCTTAGACAATGCACTGATAGCTTCCAAGATGGCATATGAAGAATGGACTGATAATTGATAGTTAACTGATGCTATGATATGAAATGCTACATTATTATGCTAAAATGCTTATTGCTATTTTGCTTCAAGATTAAAACTCACGGATACAAATGATTAGCTTGAAAATGCACTTGAATTCTATTGAAGTCTCTTGATTTTATAGACTTTGAGACGATGAGATGATGTGGCTTAGATCAACAGTCATGATCAGATCTGTAGATTTGGATGGTTCTGAGAAAAGATGAAGGTTGAAAGAAAGGGTGAAGGAGAAGACAAGTGTCACTCATCTCACCTTGACTAGGTTGTTGACTGAGAGAATCTAGGGATAGTTGGAGAAGATTTAGGCATGATAGGACAAGTGGACTCAAGTCCTTCCTAAGATGTAGGGGTGTTGGAGAGAATATAGAAGATGGTTATGAAATATGTGTACGTACACAATATTCATTGAATTTGGAGGTTGGAGATAAATGATGAATTAATATTTAAGAAATATTAATTTCCTTAGCCACATGTTTGATGAGTTGGCAAAGGGAAGATGAAGTGGAGATGGAGGGTGAGTTGGAAAATAGATTAAATAATTTAAGAAATCATTTAATATTTGAGACTATAGGATAGGAGAATAACTATTAAATATTAGATATTTAATTGTTTGAAGAAGATAACTAAATATTAGATATTTAATTAGCTTGTTTAGAGGAATAATTAAATATTAAATATTTAATTCATTAGAGGAATAAGATAGATGAATTAATTAATAAAATATTAATTAATAGAAAGACACGAAAAATGAATTAATTAAATTAATCTTTTCAAATTAACTATTTAATAGAAGAATAATCATTAAATAAATATAAAATATTTATTTAATTGCTCATAGCCATTTTTATGTGTATACATTTTGCCCCTCTTTGAAATGATGTCGAGACAAAATTGTTTCAAAGATTAAATCAAGTCTCAATAATGTGCCTGATGGAGATTGAAAATCCTGATTGTGTGCCCCCTCATGAGATTGACCGTGAAATTGTTGAAAATTTTTGGCTGAACGATTGATCTCATGATAATTGATAAAATTAAGTCAATTAAATTCATTTGTAAAAAACAAATTAAATTGCCCCATTGAGTAGCATTAATTACTCTTCAAATAGTAAATATAAAATTAACCAAGGCTAATTTTAACTTCATTGTTATCCTTGTCAGCTTGTGAAGAAAATATTTTTGCTAAGGTGGCAAAATGGTGATTCCTATGGAGAACCATCGATTTGAGCATGTTCAACGATATCAACGACCTCCCAAGTATGGGTATCTAGTATATATCTTATCCTAAGCTTTGTTTTCAACTTTTCGTTTGACTTTTCATGTTTTTAGGCGCATTTTTTTTTTAATTTTTTTAATTTTTTGATTTTTTCGGCATTGATTTAGCTCATTTGCAGTTTGTTTTAGCGCATATGCAATTTGGATTAGCGTATTTGTTCAAATTAGCGCATATGCTCATTATATTAGCGCATATGTTAAGGATGTTAGTGCATATGCATAGGATAACACTTTTGCTTTATTTGTTTGCGATTTTGCAGCTAAAAATTAGCGCTTTTGCTTTGTTTTGTGCATATGTTCGTAGGGTTAGCGCATTTGATAAAAAAGATAGTGCATATGATTTTTTTTAGCACTTTTTCTCAATAGGATAGCGCAAATGTTGTAGTTTAGCGCTTTTGCTGAAAATTGATGTTTTCGATAAATGCAAAAGATAAAATCACTTTAATGATTAGATTTAACGTTTTTAATGTGCATGTATGATGAATAAAGATGATTGATTGATTGAAGTTGCTGGATAGATCAATTTCCTATGTTTTTATAGAGTAGCTCTAAGAAACCAATTTAGTTTTTGATGCAAGAGCTTAACAGAGTTTTGATTGAACTCAGTGATTGATAGAGAACCATGATTGATAGCTTTTAAAATGATTTGATAGCTTAAGTTACTTTAGTTTGATTTGATAGATTTGATAGCATAGGTTGCTTCAGTTTGATTTGATAGATAGATAGATTAGTGATTGCTTTGATTTGATAGATAGATAAGTGATGATTGATCTAATTCTCTTGATAAATAGGAGAAACTTGATGTTCTCCAGTGTCGAGAGAAATTACTAGTAGTACATCATTTAGTGCTAGAGTTGACATAGGCTGAGGTTAGACATATAGATGCCTGTGGTTTACACCATCTATTGTATATGCTTGAGATTATGCATAATAGAGGATTGTTGACTATGTTAGCAGAGAGATGGCATAGTGAGCATAACACTTTCCACTTTCCTACTAGTGAGATTAGTGTGACGCTCGAGGATGTCTATAGGATTATGCACATCCTAGTGACTAGCAAGTTAGTGCAGTATGATTTTCAGGATCATGTTGGGACAGAGGCTTGCAGAGTTGTGTTTGCTAATGATAGCATCTCTAGAGGAGAGATCTGCTGGGAGGATATGGTGATGTATTTCAAGACTCTTCCTATGATTCTTGCTGGTTTGATTGGAGGATTTATTTGTCCTGATAGGCAATCGTGACATTTTTCTATTGGATGGGGTGAGATTCTCCTTAGTATGATGCAACATTGGACTAGATATGCTCGGGGTGTTTGTATGTTGGCTCATTTATATCATGATCTTCATCAAGTGGTGTATGATGAGAGTGCTAGTTTGTATACAGGATACACTTTATTGTAGATCTGGTGCTGGGAGTACATTTCTATTACTCGGCCTATCCATCACAAAGTGCATGGAGAGAGACAACCATATGTGTATTTTTATGCAAGTATCCTTACTCGGCATAAGCTAGGTAAGATAAAGTATTGGTTTTGGGTGCTTGATTCATTGGATAGCATTACTTGGAGACCATATGTTGATTCTGAGCCATGGATGGATGATGCACGGACATTACCATTTATCATGCAAATTAGATATCTCATTGGTCGGACTCCTTATATTGCTGAGCGACACTTGATTAGTTGCATTCTTAGATAATTTGGTATCATCTAGCCTATGCCTATTGGTGTGATGATATATGCTCGGCGGTATAGAGATAGACAAGATTGGGGACCTTCCTTATCGTTTGAGATTGCTCATGTAGAGTTTGTTTCTACTCCGAGAGTGGCTTATGATATGAGATTACACATTCTTGATCCTGGGGTTACTGCAGAGTATTCTTAGTATATACTAGCTCATCCATTTCCTCGCATTACTGATCCAACAGATCCTCCTCCCAGCTCAAGAGATGAGGATGACGATTCAGATAATCTAGGTGTTAGGAGATGTAGATGGAGATGAGAGCTCAAAGATTCTTAGGAGGTTGGGGGAGGTGGAGGGTGGGGATGGAGGTGGTGGTGGTGGTGGTAGGAGACTTGGATGGAGGGGAGGTCAATGGAGAGTCCATGGAGGACCATTTGGACCGGTTGGCAGGATTGCGAGAGCACATCCTATGGGTAGGAGAGATGTTGGATGGATTGGGAGGGAGCATGGTAGGGCAGGGATGAGATCACCAAGAGGGTTTCATTGACATGAGGAGGCAGGGTTAGTGGACTGGATGGGGGTTGTGTGAGAGGCATTGATTTTGGACAAATTCAGCCATACCCTAGGGTTATTGCAGCTCATGGTGGAGATGATGAGGATCCTGAGGATCATGTTCCCCTTATTAGATGATAGGTTCAGAGAGTTACTCAGACTGAGATTCCAGTAGTTGGACAGGGTGGTGGTGAGGAAGGGATTTGGGTTCATGCACCATAGCAGGATTTACCAGAGCAGGATGCACCAATGCATGATATGCCAGAGTAGGAGACCATTGACAGTCTTAGAGAACAAATTGATCAACTTCAAGCATACGTGTAGACTCTTATGGTTGAGAGAGATAGAGTTGTTAGGAGACAACAGAATACTTAGGGCCTTCTTGATCACATTCAACAAGTTGGATCAGGTACTCTCTCTGCTGACACTATTAGAGCACTAGCTCAGGCCAAGAAGGAGACTTCCCACTGACAATGATGATATGAGGAGGCAGTTACAGAGAGCTAGAGAGAAGGTAGTTATCATACCACCGTGTTGATGGATACTAGCAGTGGTGGGGTCATGGGACCTCCTTAGTGGAGTGGTGATCATGGGAGACAGGCATCTAGAGGATCTTCTCGCCCACAACCATAGAGACAGACAAAGTTAGGTGGTAGTGGTACAGGATAGTCATGACTTGATTTGGAGGCACTTGTATTTTTTATTTGATATCATTGTATACTTGGAATTTTATTATTTTATGATGATCTATATGCAGACATGGACTCTATATGATGATGATATTTCTTATATGCATGTTATTCTATTTGATGATGATGATGATGCTTATATACTTTGATTATATGGATGCAATGATTAGGTGGATGATTTTCTATATGCATGTTACTCCTATTTTTATGATGATGCAACTGTAAATCCTTTTGTTGATTTTCAATTTTGATGATCTTGGATGCAAATGAAAATGATTACTAACTTAAATGATATGTAAATGATGCAAATGCAATGATCTATATAGAAATACAAATGAATGGTTTCTTTAATGCTTATGATGATGCAAATGATCTATATGAAATGTTTTTGAATTTATATGTAATGTTTATGAATCTAAGTGCAAAGATGCAACTAAATGATCATTAATGAAATGATAATGCAAATGATAATGATGATACACCAAATGATGAATGAAATGAACTTAATTGAATACAAACTAATGCAATGAATAATATACAACTAAATAAAAAATGGATAATGATTAAAATGATTCTAAAAATGAACGAACCTGTAATGATCAAATGCAAATTGTTTTTATTTGTCCAAGTATACTCAATCTTTATTTATGAGCATTGATATGTCAATGAAATGATATGCTTATAATGCAACTGACAAAATGAATGCTTATAATGTAGATGAATAATGAGCTAATCCAAAATCATCTAACTAAAAATTGTACTACCATTCTTCATATGCTATCTTGTAATAGTGCTTGATTCCATCATTGAGCTTTAAAATATTGTAAGATAATACAAGAAACTTGACATAATGATTCAAGATGACTTGAGTATTCCTTACATGGATTTTGATATAGCAAGTTAATACAAGCAACTTGGTATAATGGATCAAGTTGACCTGAGTATTGCTTGTAGAATAGACAAGGATTATCTCCTTTCATGCATGACTCGGAATGTCCTCCTTGATCTTTTGCCGATAATATCTTGAGACAAGTTCATACCATAGTAAGAGATAAACCACAAACAACAATCAAAGAAAATAATCATGCCCCATCATAGCTTCTCTAGTCATGGACATCCCTGA
Organism: Cryptomeria japonica; assembly: GCF_030272615.1. NCBI lineage: Eukaryota > Viridiplantae > Streptophyta > Pinopsida > Cupressales > Cupressaceae > Cryptomeria > Cryptomeria japonica. The sequence goes on along the minus strand of NC_081414.1, from coordinate 582,589,624 downwards.
GTTGCATAGAGTACATGATTAGTAGTAAAATCAAGATATAAACACTGAATCTTGCATGTCATTCACATGTTCTTATGGTCATTAACTGATATAATAATCTTGATGAATGATCTTTGATAATCTCATATTACTTGCTGATTGATTCTTCATTTTCTGAGTTTCATGATTTAGTTGTTGATGAAATGCCTTGATTTTTGTTGCTTTGTTGCTCGTTATCTATTTCAAAACCCTAGGTGTTTTTGGTTTTTTTTAAAAAGTTTTTTGAATGTTTTTGGATTTTCAAAGATTCAAAAGATCACCTTAGCAAAAGGAATTAGGATTTTTCCCCCAGTGGAAACACAAATTTGTTGTGGATGTATGAATTGATCAAGATCCAAACCATGGAGGGATACAAATGCAGATTGATTGATTCTGATAAAATCTAGGACAGTGACTATGACAAGTATGTCAAAGATTGTTAACTGTTGGTAAGTTGCATATTTCTTGCTAAATGGTTCAGAGAAATGGATGTGAAAGATGAATAAGTTAAGATAGATGGAAGTGATAGATTGGATATGATAAAGTGGATAGCTATGCAAAGTGATCTCATAGATGGAGGAACTTATTTCTTAGATAGCGTCTATTTACCAAGTTTTCACCATCTAAATTTATTGCATTTCTTTTCCATATTTTAATTTTTTAAGACTTTATATGCTTTTTGTTGATTTTTTTATTTTTTTTTAGGACTTTATATGTTGTTTGTTGATTTTTTCAAGACTTCATATCTCAAGCATAGAATTTCTTGAGATGGATAGAATTGATAGGTTCATCAAACCAATCACCTTTAGGGGTAGATAGCTTGTATGCTCCTGATCCATATGTTGCTACTATGACAAAGGGTCCTAGCCAATTTAGTTCAAATTTTCCCTTCTTTTCTCTGTCTTGCTGATTTCTTGGATTCTCCCTTAGAACTATATCTCCAATCTGAAAAATGTGCAGCTTGACTCTGTGATTATAGCTTCTTTCCATTCTTTGTTGATATACTTTCAAATGATCTGTTGCATTTTAGCGATGTTCCTAAATCAGTTCTAGTTCTTGGAGTTGAGAGACTCATTGTTCTTCTTTTGGTATAAGACCTTGCAAGGATACTCATAGAGAAGGTATCTCTACTTCTTTAGGTAATATGGCCTCTAATCCATAGACCAAACAATATGGATTCATCCCCATTGGAATGCGGACGCTAGTTCAGTATGCCCAAAGAGCAGGATTTAGCTGAATGTGCCAGTCTTTTCCATCTTCATTGACTATTTTCTTCAAGATTTTCAAGATAGTTTTATTTGATGCCTCAGCTTGACCATTTCCCTGTGGATAATATGGAGTAGAAAACCTATGTTGGATATGAAATTGTTCACATAGCTCCTTCACATCTTGATTTTTGAATGGTCGTTCATTATAAGTAATAATGGTCATAGGAACTCCATAGCGATAGATTATATAATTCAAAATAAATGATGATATTTGTTTTCCTATCACTGTTGTTAAAGGCACTGCTTCAATCCATTTAGTAAAAAATTCAGTAGGAATCAAAGTGAACTTATGTCCATTAGAAGATGAGGGATTAATCTTTCCTACAAAGTCAAGGCCCCACTATGAAAATGGCCATGATCCTATCATAGGATATAGCTCTTGGGCTGGTGCATGAATGAGATTCCCATGGATCTGACATTTTTTGCATTTTCTAGCATATGTAAATGAATCTCTCTCCATTGTAGGAAAAAAGTAACCCATACAAAGAAGTTTCTTAGCCAATGTTAAACCACTTGAGTGTGTGCCACAAATATCTGCATGAACTTTGTCAAGAACTTTTTCGGATTCTTCTTGTTCAAGACATCTTAAGAAAGTACCATCTAGACCATGCCTACATAGGATATTAGAAATTATAGTATAGCGAGAGGACTGGCGGATAAAATTCCTTATCTGATTACGAGATAAGTCAAGAGGAAGGATATGTTCTTTTAAATACTGATAAGTTTGACCATATAAGGATTGATCATTTCCTGATATATGGCAAATTCAGTAGGTATGTTGGGATTGAATGGTAGGGGTTAAGATATCTTCCATAAGAAATTCATAACGTTGTTGATTCTCCTTATTTTGCAAGAGAGATGCTATTGTAGCCATTGCATCCGCTGCTTTATTCTCATTTCTTAGAATCTAGGTGAATGATATTTCTTTAAAGTGTCCTTTAAAATCCTCCACCAGTTGTTTGTATGGCATAAGCTTATCATCCTTTGTTTGATATTCATCATTTACTTGATTGATGATAAGTTGTGAATCACCATAGACATGTAGTTCTTTGACATTCTATTCAATAGCCATTTTAAGCCCAATAGCCAATGCTTCATACTCTGTAGTATTATTAGTGCATGGAAAGCGCATTCTATATGATTTGGGAATTGTGTGTCCTTAAGGTGTGATAAAACATATGCCTACGTCTGATCTATATTGTGTATAAGAACCATCAAATTACAATTCCCAAAAGTTTGTACTTACTGTCAAGATATCTGCATCAGGAAATTCGATGTGCAAAGGCATGTCATATTGTAAAGGTGCATCAGCCAATTGATCAGCAATAACTTGTCCCTTGATAGCTTTTCGGTCAACATACTCTATATCAAATTCACTCAGTATCATAACCCATTTGTCTAGTCTCCCTGTTAATGTTGACTTGCTCAACAAATATTTGAGAGGTTCTATCTTTGCTATTAGTTTTATAGAATGGATCAACATATAATGTCGCAGCTTCTGAGTTGCAAATACAACTGCTAGACATGTCTTTTCTATTGAGGAATAATTTAATTCATAGCCAACAAGTGTTCTATTGATATAATAAACTGCTCTTTCTTTTCCTTCATCATCATGTTGGGCTAGGAGGGCACCTAATGATACATTTTTTGGTGAGATATAGAGAAATAATGGTTTCCCTTTGGTTGGTGATATCAGTACTAGAGGACTCATAAGATATTCTTTTATTTGCAAAAAAAACTTCTTCATGTTTTGGATCCCATTTGAATGGAATATTTTTATGTAGAAGATTGGTAAATGGAAGATATCTCTGCTAACTAAGAAACAAATCTCCTGATTGATTGCAATCTTCCTTGTAAAGATCACAATTGACTTATGTTCCTAGGTGACTCCATCTCCATGATAGCTTTGACTTTTTTTGGATCTACTTCAATTCCACGAGTTGATATAATGTAGCCAAGGAGTTTTCCAGAGGTTACCCCAAATGCACATTTCTTTGGATTTAATCTCAATTGATACCTTTCCAACCTGTCAAAAAAATTTCTTAAAATGTTCAAAATGTTCTTGTCTTGTATGAGATTTTGCAAGTATGTCATCGACATAGTCTTCCATAAATGTATGCATCATATCATGGAAAACTGTTGTCATAGCCCTTTGATAAGTTGCTCCTACATTCTTAAGCCCAAATGGCATAACATTCCAGCAATATGTTCCCCATGCATAGGTGAAAGTTGTCTTCTCTTGATTTTTAGGTGCGATTCTTATTTGGTTATATCCTGAGAAGCCATCCATTAATGAAAACATCTCATGCCCTGCTGATAAGTCCACTACGATATCAATGTTTGGTAGCGGGAAATCATCTTTTGGACATGCTTTATTCAGATCTTTGAAATCTGTACAAACCCTTATGCTTTTATATGGTTTTGATACTGGTACAATACTTGAAACCCATTTTGGATAAGCAACAGGTCTTGTAAAACCCACTTCTAATAGTTTCTTGAGCTCAGTTTTTACAAGAAGAAAAATGTGTGGATGCATCTTTCTTAGCTTCTTCTTAACAGGTTTTTCTTTTAAATCCTCATTAAGATGATGCATGATAAGATCTAGATTAAGTCCTAGCATATCTGCATAGGACCAAGCAAAATTTATTTGCCTTTTCTTAAAGAATTCCATGTATTATTTCCTCTTTGTTTCTGATAATGAGGAAGCATAATGAAGTATTTAAGGATCCTTTGATGTACCAATGTTTATTGCTTCTATTGGTTCTACCAAGATAGCAGATCTCTCCTGAAAATATGCAGGAAGAATGTCAAACTTTCCATCTTCTGGCACCTCAAAGAGGTTTTCACCATTAGATACGTCCTTTGTTTTCCCTTTTGATTGATCTAGTGTTGCCATAAAATAGTTTTCAACAATAGGTCTCTTTCCTTGCTTTATTTTGCTTTTGCGAGTAGAAAGTTTGGCATTCTCCTAACTATGAGAAACATCACTTGATTTTGAAATGGAAGATATCTTAGGTGGGATGGGTTCAACATCATTAAGGTACATGTATAAGTCACGATCATTGGAAAAGACATTCAGTTCGGGGTTGTCTAAATTATCCCAATCAATTAGTTCAAGATGAAGAAGGGGTAAATCATAATCACTGTCATCATTAGGTGTTTCAACGTTCATGACATAATGATCATAACTTGTTATAGAATAGGTATTGTCATAGATTAAATGTTTTTGAGATTTTTCTTTCTCAAGCATCTCTGAATTAGTTCTAACAAAATTAATATTAGCATTTTGTAGTTCACACTCAAGTGGTTCTTCAACTAACGTTTGTCCTTTAAATGAATGGATTATATCAACACACACACCTTTAATACTGCAAATTCCTTCTTGATTGACCTCATTTGCATTTTGGAATTGACATACTTGTGTACATGATAAAGAGGATTCTTTTGCTAGATTTTATCTCCTTTCAAACTCAACTTCTTCTAGACTAATAGTCAATCCAACTTGACTATCTCTTAATTCTTCTATGGTTCTACCATATCTGGATATATCTTGTTCCTCTTTTGATGAAAATATTGTATTTTCAAATGCTTGATCTATCCTTGTTTGTATTTCTTGTGGCATTACTTCTTTGTCTTTGTCATTCCCTTTCCTTTTTGCATATGCCTCTTTTATTTGAATTCTAAGTTTTTCTTGTCTTGTTTCTCACTCCATCTTTTGTTTTGCAATAGACAAGTCTTATTTTGTGATAGCTTCTTGGTCTTCATTGTGTTCCTTAATTGATGTAGTAGATAAGACACCTGGACCCCATTCATACTCATTTGAATCTGTCTCTGAATCATGATCTAGGACTACTCCACTATACCATACAGGAATTTTGTCTGGTGCAAAAAGTTCCCTGATTTCTGCCATCTCTATTTTTACTATTTCTGGAATATCTTGTTCAGATTTTGCATTTGTTTGTATTTCCAAAACTTGTTGACAAGATTTTTCTTTACCCTTGATGGTAATCTCCTTGTCTTGCTTTTCATGTTCTTCTTGCTCCTTTTGTGTATTTTTTACTATTTCTGTCGCTTGATGTAGCTTTTCTTGCCAATTTTCTTCTTTAGAAACTGATTTCCTTTTCCACTTTTGTTGTTGATGATTATGTTGCCTTTGATTGGATTTTAGATATCCAAGCTTGGATTTATCTTCTTTGGATTGCGAGTGTGGACAAAGAGGTTCTAAAATACCTTGATGTCACTTACCAATTGGTCCTTTTCCTTCATATCCCATTTTTTGCATGATTTCATAACCTTTACCATATTTTTTTATGGGAATATTGACTTTTGCTGCTATTGCTATAGTTTTATCTTCATCCTTGTACAACCAACCAAGAATGTCTTTGTCTTCATTTTCTTCTTCAAGAGTTCTAGCACTAACAAATGTTGCTTTAAACATATGTTTTGATTTTTTTGATGTCTTTGATTGAATATATGTAGGCTTTCCATATGATTTAGGGGAAAGTGGAAAATTATGCAAAGAATACTTTCCCATTTCTTGATCATTTAATTTGAGCTTTTCTTCAAAAGTTTCCCATAACTTTTCTTGAATTTCTTTGGTAGGATATACCACTTATTTGTTATGTGGAACTCTTGTATCTTGTGTTGGCTTCAAATTATTGCAATATTGACTGGAATCTACAATTATAGTGATCTCTTTTCCTTCATGAGGAAATTTCACATATTGATGATATGTAGAAGGAACTGCTTGCATCTTGTGAATCCATGGTCGTCCTAGAAGAATGTTGTAAGAGAGGTTCAAATCTAAAACCTAACACAATGTATCCCTTTCCACAAGTCCTATTCTTATTAGTAGTACAATAGTTCCTTTAGAAGAACATTCAGCTTCATCATAAGCCTTGATGGTTATTTTCTTTTTCAGGTCTACTGCATTTTCTTAATATCCCAAAGCTTTTATCAAACTTAATGCACAAATATTTAAGCCAGCTCCTTCATCTATGAGTACACGTTTGACATGAGTTTTATTAATGGAGACTTCAACATGTAAGGGATCATTATGAGGATGTTGCAAGGATGCATCATCATTTTCAGAAAATGATAAGCAATGAGGAGCTATAAGGTGTCCTACCGAGTTTTGGAATCCAAATCTTTTGAAACTGTTGTTTCTACTAAAGCTTTCTCCAAAATTTCCTTATGCATAGGTGAAACTTTAAGAAGTTCCAGAATTGATATTTCAGTGGGTATTCTTTGTAATTGCTCTACTAAATTGTATTGTTGTGAAGTGGATGTTGGATCTTTTGTTATACCTGGAAAGGTAATCTTTGCTTTGCTTCTAGTAATAACATTGATTGGTTCTGAAGGTGGATTATCTTTAACAATGATCACATTTACCACATTATCATATGTATAAGTGTAATTCACTTTGGTTTTTCCTTTGTCATCTTTCAATTGTGATGGTTCGCCTTTGTCATAATTTGGAAGTGGAGTTTTGAAAGCTAGGTGTGATTTGTTTGTATTATGGCTATCCACTGTGATGGTTCCATTATTGATTAGATCTTGGATAAGGTGTTTCATTCTTTGACAATCATTTGTTAAGTGTCCTTTATTCTGATGGTAATTGCAAAAATGATTGTCATTCCACCAATTTGGCTTGACTGGTAGTTCATAACTTCTTGCTTCTGGTAAAAAAATCAATTTGTTGGCAAGTAAAGTTTTTAGAGCTGATTCTAAAGATTCTCCAATGTTTTTGAATTTCCTCTGAGGATTGGAGAAAAAAGACTTAGCTTTATTTTTTTCTGGATTGTTATTGCTTGGGATTTGGCTTGATAGATTAAAAATTGGTGGTTGTTGTTTTGTAGTACTATTACTGTCATTTCCTTCATTGTTGGCATTCCTATTCTTTGACCAAAACTTGGGTTTGTCATTGTTGTTGTTGTTGTTGTTGTTGTTGTTGTATGAATTATTGTAAAGTTTTAGTTCTCCTTTCTTTACCATTGCATTCTCTATTTTCAGACCATTCTCGATCATTTTGGAAAAATAGGGAGGACATTGCATTCTTAGTCGGTAATTCATTTCACTAATAAGATTATCAATGAATATGTCCATTTTTTCTTGATCAGGTACATCTCAAGGATACCTATTAAACATGCATTTCCATCATTGTAAGAAGATCATAAAAGATTCACCATTCTTTTGTTTAACATTGCAGAGATCCAGCATTGTTATTTCATTCCTTATATTGTAGGAGTATTGTGAAATAAACATATTCACAAGTTCTTCAAAAGATTTGATTCCGGATGGTAATCTTGAAAACCACTCCATTGATTGTCCATTTAAACTCCTAGGGAAAAGACACATAAGGTAAGTTTCATCATGAGCAAATTCCATGCTCATAGTACAAAAATCCCTAATGTGATCTTGAGGATCGGATTTTCCATCATATTTGTCATATTTAGGAATCTCGCAATGTTAAGGAAATGGTATCATATTCAGATTTTTATCAAAAGGATATGGGCATATATCTTCTAATGAATACTTCTTGGAGCTTGTTCCATTTTGCATGTCTTGCATCTGTTGTTGTAGAGTTTGCATTTGTTGAGTAAGTTTTGACAATGGATTATCCACATAGTTTCTCCTTGTTTCTTCGTGAGTTCTTTATCACTACGTTATTTTCTTGTGTCATCCCTTTCTTTCCTTATTTCTTCATGAATTTCTTTGTTCATGTCCTTGTTATTTGGATCATCTATTTTTTGGGTGTTACTTGCCTCCACATCTTGTTTCAAGCTTTCTATGTTAAAGTCTTGTGGTAGTTTAACTGCAGATTTTGCCAACATCAAGAGATATTTCTCTTTTTGTTTTGCCAACAATTTTCCATATACCTATCAAATTTGAAATCTTGCTCGAGGTCTTTAATGGTGCTATTGACTACTTCTTCATCAACAACGGTAAACACAAAATTTTGGAATACGGGATTATCTTCTTCCTCCATTTGTTGTTGTTTTCTAAGTTGTTTGTATTGAGCTCTAGCCCAAACTGGCATGTGATTATTTCAAAGTTTTTGAAATTTCCAATGGACCAAGTCAATAGGTGATTATTGGTTAAGGAAGATATGCCTTGTTGATTTTACTGCTATTGTTTGTTCATTGGGATAAAGCATATCTTTGTTGAAAAGCACATCTTTGCAAAATTTCACCGTCAAACTCTATACCACAGCCACATAAGTAGTGATGAAAACGGTGTAGGAATGTCCTATGTTTTAATAAGATCTTGCAATTGATATACAAAAATCTTATTCTTTTCTGAGTAGCTTTATAACTAGGTTTTCTTTTCTTAAGGTGATAGTTAAAATTCATATAAGCATTTGACAATTTACAAGTTTGTTGGATTCCAAAGTTGGTGCAATTCTGATTTTGATATAACCTAGGTTCAAAATAGGAAAGATATATCCAAGATTATGAACCTAGTGTTATAACTAATTAAAAATGGGCTTTTCTTTTCCCATAATTGGCTATGGTTTGTTGAAATTTTGAGTAAGGCACATTTTCAAATGCTTCAGCTTTGTTTTAGGCCTTAAGGGTTTAGGGTTTTTTGATTTTAGATCTCCTAATGTTTGTTTAAAACCCATGGTTTCTTTTTCCTCGTTACTTTATCCACTTAAGTGATGGGTCTTGTGTTCGTGAAAGGTGTTCCCCCTTTGTCATTTGCCTAGGTAGTCTCATGAAATGTTTATTGTTTACGGCTTATACCTTTTTTCCTAATGTTGTCGGGCCCATTAAGTCAGGTGCATCTCTCAGGAAAATCCACGGCTTGCGTTATTTCACGAAGGAAAAGTGACCGAGGTTTAAAGACCGTTAAATGGAAAAAAGGTGGTGGGCTCGGAAATGAAAAGGACTCATGTTCACAATGAATAAAGGGCCAGACATAACAGACAGTCATCTCAGATTTAATCCAATGGCTGGCGTTGTTTCACAGCCTGAACATGAAGGTGAAATACCTTTTGCGAAATGGCAAAAAGGTGGTGGGCCCGGAACGAGAAGAGTTGTCTAAAGGTCTCCGCTTAAAGAGTGATTACTTTTAATAAAACCCATGGCTCGCGTTATTTTGTGAAGACAAAAGTGACCGAGGTTTAAGGACCGCGAAATGGCAAAATGATGTGGCATTCCAAACAGATGGTCCAACTAGCCTTAGCGGCAAATAAGAGAACAACACATAGCAGAGAATGCAACAATTAGCAAGATGAGTCTAAGAATTTAAAAGGAAGGTGGGTCCCAGTAAGGAAAGGTGTTCGGAATTAAATTTAGAGGGCCCACAGTCATTTAAAAAAAGAGATTTAGAAGGTAAAGACCGATCACATCCAGTTTGATCGGACGGCCCGCGCTGTTTTGCAAGATGAAGATGCACGAAAGATATCCTCTACGAAATGGTGAAAGTGAAAAGGATTCATTTTGATGCTAGGATAGATGGTGACATGTACTTGAACACGTGGCTTCCATAGACTAAAGTTTCCAGAAAGTCAGCGATAGTTGTTGAGAAAGAGGGATATACCGTGCAGCTGACTCAAATCTGAACTTAGTAGTTTTCCTAGGGCAAATAGTCAGCTGCCACATGGTGTCCGGTAACTAGAGAAAGAGCGGAGCAAGAAAGCCAATATAAAGGTCACACATAAAAGATGATCATTTCAGGTTTGATCTGACGGATGGCGCTGTTTTGCAGCTTGAAGTTGAGTGAAAGTTATGCTTTGCGAAATAGCGAAAGCCCGTTAGCTGCCAAGTAAAGATGCGGTTAGTGAAAAGATTGACCGTCCAAGTAAAGGTTAAAGACTGAGCAATTTGTGTCCCATCTGAAGGCTGGTGCATCCATGTGGTTATAAATGGATACCAGGACTAGAGGAAAAGGGATCGCAAAAAGAATTGTAAGAAAACGATGTAGAAATTTATCTGAGCTTTCCTAAGTCTAATGGAGAATATTCAAAAACTTCTTGTAATATTTTTCTGAACTTAATATCAATATATAGACCATCAGTTTTGAGTGAAGCTTTGTGTCATCTTCAAGTGTGTTTACAATTTGTTTACTATTTTCATTCTGAATAATCCAGGGTTATTTTGTTTGAATGGGATTGCAAGACAATTTTTAGTAGAAGTGTTCGCTAGCTTTTCTCTTTAGGAGGGAAATTAAAGATGCAGGGATCACTCATACCAATGAACTCTTTGGAAGAGACTTTGAATCTTGATGATCATAGTTTAATTTGGAATGCATAAATTCTTATAGGTGTCAGGCATATACAAGGATTAATAGAAACCAAGCCAATGGGATGCGTAAAGATATTTTGTTTGAGGAGTATTATCCGAGTTTAGATGACTCTGTGACCTTGGATAAGGCACTGGTATTGATTGGAGTTGTTTATTGCATGTTTTGTTGATTGAAATGTTGAATTTAAGTATAATTTCCATTCTTTTGTTTTCAGTTAATTTCAAGGTGAATAGATCCACTGGTTTTCTGGACTGGTTTGCTGTGTGTTTATGTTTGAAAGTGTGAATTCAATTCACAAAGGTATACCCACCTGGGCTCTGAGTAAGTCCGAAGTGTAGAAGGTTCAATCAAACCTTGTCATATGTTGTCTTGAGAATTTCCTTATCTTTGATGTCTCTTTTGCACCGAGTTCAATCATATTATTTTAAGGATGTTAAAGAGAATCAGATTTTGAAGACAACACCTAGTATAGATTGATCAAGCTTCATGATAGAGGATTTGATTATCCCGATGAGAAACTTGATAATGATGTTGATTTTTTGCACTTAAGATGTTTGAATCAATAGCTTGTTGAATGTTGATGTTTATAGAACTTTTTGGGAATAACCTATTGGATTAGTGACCTAGTTGTTGAGCTAATTTGAAAATATGTGATGGTATACAAACAAACCTACTTCAAGAATAATTTTGATGCTGACGTTTTGACACTTTGGTTTTGATCTGGTGTTTCAAGGGTTGGAAAGTTTTTTGTATTACCCTTTTGATCAAACTTTTCAGCAATTTGTTGGATTTTTTCTCACTCTTAGATGATAATTTTCTTCAATTTTTGACCATTTAGAACATGTTACAGACATAGAAGACACAATGTCTAATAAACAAAATGCACAAGCAAGTACAAATCTTATGGCAAGTTGAGACAATAGTTGCTGAATCTCACATGGGGTTTCCCCCGAGGCTACGCTATTCAAAGCGGATATTTAGATGCTTGACCCCATTGGCTCCACCCTTGACACTCACTTCTTTGGGGAAGCCAAACACCAGTTTCCATGAAAACTCCCCATGGAAAAATTTATATCTCTACTAAGAACCATATGTGTGTGAGCCACTTCAGAGGTCCGACCTCCTGCACCAACAACTAGAAGGATTTTTGCAACTAGTAAAAGTGGTTTTTAGTAAAGGCTTCTGGTCATGTGGCCATACATGCAACACTTTCAGCTCTATAAATACAAAAGGTTCCTAGCCTATAGAGGTTACGCTCCATAAGGTTTATGGGGAAACATAGTGTCGCTATGTACTTATCAGCATATGTTGTTTGGGACTTTTGTCACAAACACAATTTATTTATAGTGGATTGGAAGGACTCGGTATTAGCCCGTTTCCACTTTAGGTCATTCCCCTCTCACTGGCCCCCTCAAGGTAGCTCGGGAAGGTAGGCCCTCTAAAGGATTTAATTGCTTGAAAGTAAAGAAAGCATAAAAGAGTGGGTTTGGCTTTTTGATCACCCAATTAAAGGGGAAAGCATATACCTACCACTTTCGAGACACAGAATATAAGTGTTCTTTTTAACCTTTTCAAAGCAATTTGTTGGCTATGTTCTATTTGGAGATGTTGCTCCAACAAGAATGGTGTTTATTTTAGCCTTTTTAGAAGTCTATGTGCAAATATTTTTAGAGAAAATACTAAAAATGCAAGTTGCATGCTGTCAATTTTCCCTCCTAGTTAGACTAAATGAACAAAATATAATATGTTACTTCCCAAAATAAGACTTTTAACTAACTAGATGAGGAAATGCGTAAAATTTGCCTTAAACACCATCCTGCACATGCATGTTAGTAGTTTGAAAAATCTAATTTCTTGGACATTCAGGTCTACAAGAAATTTTGGTTAGTTGGAAACAAAAATGCTATTCTAACACATGCGCTATCTTTCTCCTCGGAAGCGCTAACCTAGACTACAAAAACACTATTCTATGGATACAAAAATGTGATTTCTTTAATAAACGTGCTAATCTAGAGAACAAAAGTGCTAACCTAGAAGACAAAAGCACTAACCGACAAGGCAAATGTGCAGATTTTCAGATAAAAGCGCTAACCTGCATGGCATATGCGCTAACCAGTGATGCAAATGCATAGATTTTCAGACAAAAGTGCTAACCTACATGGCATATGCACTAATCAGTGATGCAAATATGTTAACCTATGAGAAAAAATGCTATCAGAATTCACACATGCATGAATCTGCATTACGTATGCGTTAATTTTATTTTTGTGAGATTTTTAATTTAGTTCGAGCCCCACGATGGGTGCCAAAATGTGTCGACTTGAATTTCATCCTTAGAATGCTACCTGCAACAAGTTAGTTTCACAAAATACAAATAGAAATGCTACAGGAAATCCAAACTCAACCAATGAAACTACATGAAATACATATGAAATAAAATACTAATATTACCTTCGTGGTTTATGTCTCATTGTGTCCTAACTCTACTGTTCTTGGTTGCAAATGGTGTTCTCTCAGACAATGCACTAATAGCTTCCAAGATGGCATATGAAGAATGGATTGATAACTGATAGTTAACTGATGCTATGATATGCAATGCTACATGATTATGTTAAAATGATTATGCTAAGATGCTTATTGCTATTTCGCTTCAAGATTAAAACTCATGGATACAAATGATTAGCTTGAAAATGCACTTGAAGTCTATTGAAGTCTCTTGATTTTCTAACTCTCTCTCTCAATTGAAGCTCTTGATTTTATAGATTTTGAGAGGATGAGATGATGTGACTTAGATCAATGGTCATGATCAGATCTGCAGATTTGGATGGTTGTGAGCAAAGATGAAGGTTGAGAGAAAGGGGGAAGGAGAAGACAAGTGTCACTCATCTCACCTTGACTGGGTTGTTGACTGAGAGAATATAGGGATGGTTGGAGAAGATTTAGGCATGATAGGACAAGTTGACTCAAGTCCTTCCTAAGATGTAGGGGTGTTGGAGAGAATATAGAAGATGGTTATGAAATATGTGTACATACACAATATTCATTGAATTTGGAGGTTGGAGATAAATGATGAATTGATATTTAAGAAATATTAATTTCCTTAGCCACATGTTTGATGAGTTGGCAAAGGGAAGATGAAGTGGAGATGGAGGGTGAGCTGGAAAATAGATTAAATAATTTAAGAAATCATTTAATTTTTGAGACTATAGGATAGGAGAATAACTATTAAATATTAGATATTTAATTAACTTGGTTAGAGGAATAATTAAATATTAGGTATTTAATTAATTAGAGGAATAAGATAGATGAATTAATTAATAAAATATCAATTAATCGAAAGACACGAAATGAATTAAATAAATTAGTCTTTTCAAATTAACTATTTAATAGAAGAATAATCATTAAATAAATATAAAATATTTATTTAATTGCTCATAGCCATTTTTATGTGTATACAGGTATAAGAAATGAGAGATCTGGACAGAATATGTTGTTGATGCTGTGAAGATTGAGCAAAGATGAGAAGTGAGAGTGAGCAAGGAGAAAACTGTAGAAGGTGTTTTGAGAAAGTTGTAGTGTGAGTGAGCTAGCAAACTGGTGAGAGGATTCTACCGGTAGTATCATAGTCTAGCAGTTGAGCCTAACCAGTAAGGTTTTAGAGAAAGCAACATCCTAGTGTGACATAGTGTGTTGAGATTCTGTGTGAAAGGGAGAGAAAGATAACAAAGAGTTATTTTATTCAAGAGTTGTAGAATTCATTTGCAACAAGAAGCCTTAATTGTATTCAAATATTATTTCAATATACATCACCAAGTTGAAGCCTGGTGCAGGGGTTGGTGCTTCTTGGGTTGGTGCCCTAAAAGTGTAGGTGTTGGTGCTCCTTAGGTTGGTGCCCAAAATCTTTGTAAATATATGTTTTACCTATGAGGATGGACTGGAGCAGTAGTCTTCAGTAGTTTTTCTCACTGAGGTTTTTCCCATATTGAGTTTTCCTTGTAAATCTGGTGTTGCGAGTTACTTGTGTGTGTATGATCTCTTTGGCTTTATTTCTTATATTATCGGTTTGACTGTTTACATGATTAAGTAAATAAATGATATTCTCAAGTTAGATCACAAGAGGAAAAACTTAGGAACCACTGATTCACCCCCCTCTCAGTGGTACTCTGTGTTCAACACCAATGGTTCACACTTCCCCATGATCAAAGATGCGAGGGTTTTAAAGACCACAAAATTGCAAGATTGTGTTGCATGTTATCAACAGAAACTGATAGAGTTGGTAGTATAACCAATCAAAACATTGTGTTACTAGTTCTCAGGTGGTAAAGGTCAGTCTACTAACAATCCCATCAATTTGCACATGTTCAAAATAAATGAAAATGTTTTGTCTTGAGGTAAAAGTTTCTCGATCTTTAATTTTTGAGGAGTTAATGAATATTGTGTTGGAGAGTAAAGTTTCAATAGGTCCAACAACCCCCATGTTCCCACGATGGAATTTGCAAGGAGGTTATAGACCATGGCATTGCGAGATGATGCCACATGTTACAGGGTGGCCAGGAAGGCTTACGATGGGTCCGTTGACGGAGTTTGATTAAAAGATGATATGGCATTGTTTAGTTAGGATTTGGTGGGTCTATCGATATAGATGGAAATTCAAATGCTACACCGACAAGAAAATGACCATTAGATTTTCCAAGATGGATGAGATCTATGGTTGAGTTTCAAATAAGAAATTAGCAGGGATTTTGGAGGCCATCGGTCATAGCTTGTGGAAAGAAAGGCAGAATGAATGGGATACAGACTTGTCTACTCAAGATTGATTAGATAGTTAAACATGATAGCTCAGAGATATGAAAATATTTGGATAAGCTTCTAGTTAAAGTGTGATGGATCACAAGCTCTCTGATGAATTCAGAGATTTGTCTATTGGTAGAGATCCTAAAGTAGAAGAATCTACACCCATGGAAGAATAAAATCAGGATAAAACTACTTGCATCAGATGAACCTTGACAAAAGAATACAGTAGGTGATATGCATGAATTCTAGTGTCCATAGCTGGCACACTAAATTAAGAACACCAAAGTGATGATGTTTCATGAACAGGTACTACTTGCTGAAGTATTGTTCAACTATAAATACAACAACTTGGTGATCAAATTGGTAGGAGAGTATGAAGCCTTTTCATTTTCTAAATATAGTTTTTCCTTCTCCAAAGAAAATGATGTTTGAAAAAGCTTGTAGATGGAGTTGCAATATACTCTATGATACTAGATGGATTTTTTCTCTCATGTGTGAGTATGTCTATTTCCATAGGGGATGTGAAATTGGGGAGGATTTCCAAAGGAGGCGTGGAAGCCTTTTCTTATGAAGAAAGTCCATGCATGGCATAACCTCTATGTCTACTCTTTCATGGGATGGCAGGGGGTTCTAAGAGAGAGCCCATAGAGAAATGAAAAAGGAACATGTCTCAGTAGGGAGTGGTAGCAATCCATACATGTAGCTTCATGGAAGTTGCAACCCTTCCCTGGCATGTTATTTTTACCCTCTAACTTCCCCTCCCACTTCCTCTGATCCTTGGTATGAATGTTGAAGCTCCTCCTCTAGTTTAGAGGCAACTTTTCTTCTTGCCAGGACCTCGTTTCCTTTCCTAGAAAGGAAATTATCAATAGGACAAAAGCGCAAAATCTCACACTCCATCTGAAGGTGTTAGGGCGATAACGGGATGGATCAAATGGTTTTTGCCCCTACCAATTTTTAGTTTTGAATGATGATTCAAAGCTGCTAGCTCATGGACATGTACACATTTTATGTAACAAAATTGCATATGGCCTTTTAGGGCTAATTGTTAAGAATGAATCTATTGTTAACATGTGTCTTTTGGCCGAAAGATTGTCGCTCCCTTTAATTTTATAAAAAGGGAAATCATGGCCAGAAGAAGGGTTCAGATTTGTTGGAAATGTCTTGTAGGTTCATTTTTCTTGTCCCTTGGATTTTTCCTAGTATGTTTCCAGTAGTGAGTCAAAGTGAAGCAAACAAGCTATAAAATATTTTACATAGAAAATAAATAAATGTTTTAGTGTCAAATTTTGTACAAGTTCTTGAAGGAGTTCTGCATAAATCTTATCTTGTAATAGAGATAGCATTTTACTTATAAAAATTGAAATCTGACCTTATTCTCTCCATTGCACGATTATATAAGTTTTTTTGAGTGAAACAAATCAAGGGTTTATTTCATTTAGTGCATTATTATGATGTATGTAGCTTTTTGTTTATGCTTGGACCCAAGGGGTCAATTAAATCACTTAAATGGAGTTGTAGAATGATAGGACTTATGCAAGGATTTTAGATAAGTAATTTTGGCTTAGGGTTACAAATGGGATATATTGTAAGGTAGAATCATCTTAGATCTTATGTTATTAGATGAATTTTTGTCGCACTTTCAAGTTAATGTTTCACATCCTTCAAATGCCCAATGGAGTAAGGCACTAATCAATACTTGTAAATGATTTTGTTTATCAGTCTTGTTTTGTTTTCAAGTGGCAAGTCTCTACAAATCTCTTAAATATTAGAATCTTTTGTTAAGTTTCATGTATTTTTTGAAAGTCGTACCACCCCTTTCTCATACTCCACCTTAAGGTTGAGGATCATTGCAGGATTTTCCATCCTTGAGAATTCTCCCTTTTTGATGATTATTTTCATGAGATAATCTTATTTGTTTTCAACAAATCCTTGAGTATCATTGTAGAGAGCAGGAGATTTACTGAAGGGATACCCCTCCCTGGTTTTGCAGAGCCTAAAGTGTAGAAGGAATTTTGTGTCCTTGATAATGTTGGTCCAAGCCTAACTGATATTGATAGTTGGAGGTGGCTCTCCATAGATATTTGGAGGAATCAGCTTGGTCTCTGTCTAGTGGCAGTGTAAACTCATCTATTTTTGGGAACCAACAACCTATTCCTTGTAAAACTTTATTTTTGACGCATATTAATTTGCTAGCCTTTTTCATATCAATACTCTTAAGAGAAATCTTATCTAAATCAAAACATTGAATTATGGCCTCTCTTGACACATGAAATAAAATGTAGCCACTATTCGCTCTCACAATCATAATCTGAGGGTGATAATTATTGCCCAGCTCTCTGATTAACATTGGTTCTACAAAAACATTCAGGACTACCATCTTTCCCATGTTGAGATTCCAAGGGTTTGAGACTGGGATTTCTTTGTCTCCATTCCCATAAAAATAATAAAAGATGTCCCAACCCCTATATATAGTAATATCATCTGAGTAGCAAGAACTCCTATTTGTGAAGGTAGTTTTGAATGTCTCATGCATCATGGAGCCATTGAACAACTCCTTAAGGTCTTGATGTAGACCCCTTACTTCTCTCTTCTTCCTTTACTCTATTTCCTCAAGTTTTTCTTCTAATTTTGCTACAATTTAATTGGCAATCTTGGTTGGGACTTAACAAGATGGGGCCTGTGATATTTCTTCTCGCTGAGAAGATATGGGATTCTTTGCAACATAAGTTGGAGGGGCTTGGTCAAAAGAGGAGGATGTTGCCTTCTTTTATTATTAGGATTGTTGGCATTGCACACACTAGTGAGAATTGAAGGTAATTGAAGGTGTTGTCATTGATGGAAACCTTGTGGATACCTTCAGGCAATCTTGTGGCATTCATCTGGTAAACCATCGGTAGACACAACCACTAGCAGGAATAGGCACCAGCACTGACAGACATTTCACCGACAACGACAACAATGTATATTGACACTCTAGCCAACAGGAACAACTTTTGTTTATTATATTTAATTTTAAATATCTTTTGTAAAGCCGACATAGCATATTGTAATAAGACTCATATATGTATGAGATTTTGTAAATCATTTTGTTATAGATGATAGACATAGATGATGGATATGGTAGAAATGATGAATGAATATTAAGGCAGATTTTGTATAAGGTTATGGTTATAGTATGAGCTTAAACCGATACTGAACCTGGCATAGCAGATGCTAAATTGTAGCAGTACATTATATTGGATTCTCATAATCCATTTTGTAAGTCAGTGCGACTTCCATTTTGTAAGTCAGTGCGACTTCCATTTTGTAAGTCAGTGCGACTTCTATTTTGTAAATTAAGCAGTGAACTCTAGGCAGTTGGCCTTCCTGCATGTGTAGGCACCACATTGTAAGTAACATCCATTCATTGGCCAATGAGTGAATATTGTGGGTCACAAATCCCATCGAGGTTTTTCGCACACTGGGTTTCCTCATTAAAAATCTTGTGTTATGGTGTGTTTTCTATGCTGTCTTTATTGTTCCTATTTACTACATTTATTCTTATTTACTAGTACATTGTTTTGGAATGAAAAATACTTAATAAGGTCAAATATTTTGTTAATCAGTTAGATACTGATTCACAACCCCCTCAGTATCTTTGGGGTTGTCATTAATCCTAACAATTGGTATCAAAGCCTAGTCCTCTTTTTTCAGAAGCCTAACAACTTGAGGAAGATTCTAACACCGGTATGGATGGAGAACTTGAGAAAGTAATTAGAAGGATCTCTTGCGGACTATGATGCAGAAAAGTTAAAGAATATCAAACTTGAAGATGACCTGAGGACTGCACAGGAATTCATTCAAGGACTTCAGGAGAATCTTACTATTGCTAGAAATAAAAGAAAATAACTTCATGAGAAGATGTAGAGTGATGATGATGAAAAGGAAACTCTTAATGATCTTGTGAACAAATTGAGGCAAGAAAATAGTACTATGAGAAATGAAATGCAAGATATGACTATGAGATTTTGCAAAGACATTGAAGATAGGAAACAGAATGAAGATGGCCTGACTAGGAGACTCAATGATGCTAGAAATAAAAAACTAAGACTCAATCATGAAAATGACATGTTGAAGACAGATTTGATTCACATGCAACATGATAAAACTGAACTTATGAGACATAAGGGAATTCTAGAAAATGAGCTGGCTACTACAAATCAACATAAAGAAAAATTCAAGAAAAGTTCAAAAGAACTTGACGATATGCTAAAAATTCAGAAACCTAATGGAGACACAAATGGACTTGGATTTGAAGTTGGTGAAAGTTTCGGTACTGCAAACAATCATGATCACAATAAACTGGTAAGACAACCTAATTCTTACAAATTTAATGGGAAATGCTTTAACTGTAACAAGTATGGTCATAGAGAAAATCAGTGTAGATCTAGAAACAATCAAAACATTAATGCACCCACCGGTCAATGTTCCAAATGCAACAAAATTGGTCATAATTCAGAAAAATGCAGGATAAATGTGAGATGTTATGTTTGTGGAAGATTTGGGCACTTATCTAATCAATGTAGAATACAAACCAGCATAGGATATGAAAAGGCTATTCAGAAGAACAATGTGACTTGTTATTCTTGTAACAAGATTGGACATATTGCAAAATTTTATAGAAGCAAGACTTCACTAGCAAATAATAAAGGACCTAGTTTGAAAGGCAAAGAGAAGGTAGATGAGGTAAAGAAAGAATTTCCAAAATAGTGGATTAGAAAGAGAGATCAAAATGTTGATGAGACCAATCCTTCACCGGCAGAATAGAGTATTACTCCACCAGCAGGAGATTCTTCATCCAATTGAAAAGTAATCCTTTGGGGGTATTGCAACAAGTTGAATATCATGCAAGTTTACCCTCGATTGATGGTGAGAAGATGGACTTCTTCTCTACCATCAGATGTGTTAAATTTCACTTAACCGACGAGCATTTAATGCAGTTGCTGGAAGAAAAGACATTATAAATCATTGATTTTCCTTCTTTTTCAATTCACCAAACATTCAAAATTTAAGAGAGCGCAAAATCTGAGTGAAGGCATCCAAGGAGAAGAAGTGAAGTGACTCCTTTCAAGCACTCAAACCATTATCAGGCAACTTAAGGTATTTTTTCAAATGGCTTCCTCCTCTACTCCAAAATTTATTGCAAACCCTACTATTGTGGAAGTTGTGAAATTCCCTAGGCCCATTTTTAAGATAATTCCCGAGATAGAAAAACAAGATGATTCCTTAGGTGTTTTTTCTAAAATTCCAAAAGGTGTTGCTGATGCTGAAGACCCTAGAATCTATATTCATTGCAATATTGAAGAATTAGGTTCTGAGGAAATATGAAAGATGTTTTAAACTATTATCTATGATGAAAATGGAAATGTAAAACCCGAGCACAAGGTTATTGAAACTTTAGGTTGTGTGGAAATCTTGGATATCCCTAAATTTCCTAAGGAGGCAATAAGAATTGTTCTTAGTAGGGTTCATGAAGAATTTCGTTGGCTAGATTCTGTTTGCAAAATCACCAAGGAAGCAATTAGGGCAGCGACAGGTTTACCCTCCACTGGTAGCAGGCCAGATAAGAATAAGAAGGTTCCTAATAAAATTGTCATGATATTAACAGGAGCAACATATGATAGTATATCTCTAAGAGTAAATGATGTCAAAGATGAAATGTCAGATTCATAAGAATGATCCTAGGTTATAAGACCACACATGCAAACTGACTTAACTCAGTTTTCAGTCTATGTATTAAAAATGCTTACAATATGGTCAATAATGATACAAAAATAGATGTATATGAGTGGCTAAAAGATGAACTGATAGATAATCTGAAAAAGATAAAAGGTGATAAGAAATGAAATTTTTGTTTTGGCAATCTTCTAGTATGTCTTATGTCATATTTTGCAAAAGAAGTTCCCAGTATTGGAAAGACAGATTTTGGATATGATATACCAGTAGGAAAACAATTGCTAGAAATCTTCACCGGTATGGGCACTGACAAGGAATACAATATAATAGAGTACTTCAAAACCTTCCAAGAAAAAATGAAAACAAGGGAGAGACTACCACAGATTTTAGTGGATAAGTAAAACAAGGAAATATGTTTTGTAATAAAAAAGGATGAAATATGGATAGAGGCGGTTCTTCCTAGAATTGTATGGGTAACTGAAATGGGGTATGAGGTAGATGTAAATATCATTGAAACTTATGCTAAAGCCTTGTTAGAGGCACCTAGAGAATCAGAAGAAAAGGTTTTTGGAAATGAAGAAACAATAGAAAGTGGTGTACAGACAATGAAACAAAGAAAGAAAAGAGAAAAATACATAAGGAGTGCAACAAAGCAAGTTAAGGAAATAAAAGAAAACATAATGAATGTAACTAGAATAAAGGAAAGTAACCTAGAAGGATTACAATTGGAGGCACTTATCTCACCGGTTGACACATCATCTGAGAGTGAAATTCTTGCAGAATTCAAGAGAGTTGATAGGAAGAGAAAACCCTCACCGATACCCTCTCCTTCACCCAAGAAAACTAGAAAGAAGCAACATGTAGTGAGACCACCGGAAAAGAATTTGACACCAAAGAAGAAACAAAAACAAGTTATACCACCTCTGGACAACCTATTGAGTGAAATCATTGATGATAGAATTCTATCAAATGTTAGCAAACTATATAATACATTCACTAATGTAGAAAAGGAAAGTATTGAGAACAACATAATCCTACATCTTGACATATACAAGAAAGTATTAATAGAAGTTGTAGATAATTTCCCAAATGAATTGTACAGGAGGTTAGATGCAAAGAGGATTGCAGTCATGGAGCTTGACAAGAAACTAAAGACTGAAAAAATCCTAGTTGTACATCCGGTTAACTTTGTAGAGGAAATTGATGAACAAATTAGTGAAGCTAACATAACAATTTTTTCTAGTGGACACCAGCATGTGAGCCTAATGGTTGGTAGAGTAAATGAAATTGTAGAAGAAACAATAGATAAATGGAATATTATTTTTGTTGAGAAGGAAAAATAAGAAGAGTTGAAAAGACCAAAGAAAACTTTCAAAGTTTATCAGAAGAACAAAGACAAGGGGAAAGGTAAAGTAGGTGGAATACCAAATATAAAAGTAACTGACAACCTACCACCACCTTTGGTTACTCCACCAGTATAGACTGATAACATACTAGCTACTGAAAATGTTAACACACCACAAGAGGATACTAACCCCGAGTCAAAAATTTTATACACAATGAATATTGATACTCAGGAAGTAAACATTGTAGTGGACAAGGATAGAACTGAGGTGAAAAATGATACTACTAACACTAAGAACATTAAGCAACTGACAAAAAATATTGAGGATGGAATACAAGCAGAGAAAATAGTGCATACAAAGTAACCTTTGGGCAGTGAAACAAATACTGGTAGTGTAGATGCTGGCATGGTGAAACCGATAGACAGAGATACCAATAGTGAATAACACAGAGATATCAGCAATAGATAATACAAAGAAACCAATAGACAAACTGATAGATACACAGGTACACATTGAGATAGTACAAATGATAATCACTAGGAAGCCTAAACCATTGCTAGTTGAAATGCAAACTCAGCTGATCCACTAGAGTTTGATACAAGAAAATTGGTTACTCCCACTGGAAGCACTAAGATTGTAAAGGTAGTTGGTTAGACATCTGGTACTTCATTGAGCGAATTTAGACCTACTAATGTGATTGAAGTACTTCTGGACTCAATAAAGAAAGGCCTATAAGGAAATTGATGACACTATTCCTATTATTAAGATGATTGCACCAAAATGCAATGTAAATAATGTAAAGGATTCTTTAAGTCAGGTAGACACATTGTCTAAATATATTACTGGAAATATACTGACAGTTGATCAAATAAATCAGGAAACATTCAAAGAGAAAATGGAAAAGGAAAAAGGAAAATTCTTTGAAGAATCAATAAAGAAGTGCACAGAACACATTAATACACTTTTACCAACACTGAATACAACAATTTTAGAGTATAAGGAACTATACAGGGATACTTGCAAGACAAATCTATTTACAGTGGACATTGATAAGGAAATAAGCAAAGTTCAAAAGGAGATAAATGATATAGCTGATAATATCATTGGTTCATCTGAACCTATATCAGTCATTGAACAAGAGATAGCAGGATTTGTAGAAAAATTGGAAAAGCAAGAGAAAGAGAAAGCAAGGATCAAGGCAAAAGCTAGAGAGCTTAAGCATAAACTTAGTCCTAAATTAGACAACCTTATCTCTCTGAGGAAAGAGATCTCAGAGGCATTAATTCAAGGTCAAAGGTCACCGAAGGAGCATATGCATCATCTCACTAGTACAATCTAGAGATTTGAGGCAACCATGAAGGACAACAACAGATTCATACAAAGCTTAAACTTGGTTTTAGAAGACATTCTAGATTGTAACCAACTGGTTACAAAGTTCAAGGCAAAATTTTGCACTCATTTGACAAATTTTTGACAACCTTTGTCATTGATGTCAAAGGGGGAGTATTGGATAGAGAAAAATGGCTATCAGAGGAGATCATCTGATCAGGGGGAGCACACATTTTTGGTAAAAAAATTTGGACTTCATTTTTGGGACAAATTTTTGGATTTTTTCTCATGAGTTTTGCCATCAATGCCAAAGGGGGAGATTGTTGGCATTGCAAAATCTAATGAGAATTGAAGGTAATTGAAGGTGTTTTCATTGATGGCAACCTTGTGGATACCTTAAGGAAATCTTGTGGCATTCATCTGGTAAACCACCGACAGGCACACACACACTGGCACCAATAGACACTTCACCGGTAGTGACAACAATGTATACCAGCACTCCAGCCGACAAGAACAACTTTTGTTTATTATATTTAATTGTAAATATCTTTTGTAAAGCCAACATGGCATATTGTAATAAGACTCATATATGTATGAGATCTTGTAAATCATTTTGATATAGATGATAGACATAGATGATGGATATGGTAGAAGTGATGAGCGAATATTAAGGCAGATTTTGTACAAGGTTATGATTATAGTATGAGTTTAAACCGATACTGAACCTGGCATAGCAGATGCTGAATTGTAGTAGTACATTATATTGGATTTTCATAATCCATTTTGTAAATTGAGCAGTGAGCTCTAGGCAGTTAGCCTTCCTGCATGTGAAGGCACCACATTGTATGTAATATCCATTCATTGGCCAGTGAGTGAATATTGTGGGTCAAAAATCCCACCGAGGTTTTCCTCATTAAAAATCTTATGTTATGGTGTGTTTTCTATGTTGTCTTTATTGTTCCTATTTACTGCATTAATTCTTATTTACTGGTACACTATTTTGGAATGCAAAATACTTAATAGGGTCAAATATTATGTTAATCGATTAGATATTGATTCACCCTTCCCCTCTCAGTATCTTTGGGACTATCATTAATCCTAACAAGGATAACTGGTGAACAACTGAGAGGGGGGGTGAATCAATTGTTAACAGATTATATTAATCAAACCACTTAATAACCTTTAACCGAAGCACATAAACATTGAATACTGGAATAGAAGAAACAGATACCGATAAGTAATAAAACTTAAGAATGAAATAAAAAATTAACACAATGCAACCATACCACATAGAACCATCATTTGTACATGGAAAAATCAGTAAAGGGAAAAACCATAGTGAGAAGCCTACCCACTCTCAGATGATACTTCTGCAGAAAGTATGTGATACAATAAGGGGCATGCACATGCAGGAAGGAACATGGCCTATAACGTACTGCTCATTACAAAAGAGTCTCACTGACTACAGAGAGGTTATAACCACCTCAAAATAATTTGACAACAATCCAGAAGAATGAATTGCCAGAGATAGCATCTACCATGTCTGATTACAATCCCAGTTAAGCTCAATACCAAAGGTCTTTGACCTCTTCCTTAAACCCAATTCGATCACCTATGATCGACCAAATCTCCTTTGCATATGATATTGCATTCCACGGTCATGACACACTTATTTCATTCCCATACCATACCATAATCTGCAATAAGATCTTACATAAATTTATACAAACCCCAAGGCCTAAACCAATTAGGTCGGATGTTAGGACCCAGAGGCAACTGAGAGGGGGGGTGAATTAGTTGTCTATTAATTTCAACCCAAATATAAATTAATCAAACTTGATGCATAATACCAATAAACCAAACTTAATGTCAGTTGGCAGTTTAACAGTTAATACCCATACCGGTAAAGTTTAATCCATGAAACAGAAAGACAAATAACATCCACAACACATAACACAGATATTTGTATGTGGAGACCCTATAAGGGAAACAAACATGGTGGGAAACCTTACCCACAATCAGATGATACTACTATAGATAGTATGTGTGTACAAATGGGGTCTGCACATGCAGAAAGGCCAACTACCTAGAGCTCACTGCTCAATCACAAAATGAGAGTCACACTGACTACAACTGGATGATTAAATCCAATGATAATGTACTGCTCAAAGTAGCATCTTCATATGTTGGATTCAATACTAGGTAAGCTTTGATTGTCTTCTTCATACCTTCCTTGAATCTTCAAATGATGTCTGTGTGATTAGCTCTACTTATATTCACATATACCTTGTTACATTCCTCTTCTACTACCATGTTAATCTCACAAATGAGATCTTACATATATACCAAAACCTAAGACCAAATGTGTAGGTCGACTCACTAAGAATATTACAATTAAATCAATTACAAATGAATCAATATGTTATGCATCATGTCGACTTAATGCATTTACAATACTAACCAATCAATAAATCATCTCCATAATGTGTTGTATTGATCTGGAATAGATAACGCATGTCGGTTCATAACCTAGACCAATTTACCAGTAACAAAAAATATGCAAACTCGATTAGATCAATAACCAAATCACCAAAACCAAGTCTTCGACATAACCAAGTAATCTTTAGATGATAATAGACCATCCTCAATTGCTAGTGAACAATATAACCTATCGGTGAACCAAATACCGATGACTATGCATAAGTCACTGAACATGTCACTGAACATAACCAAAGATCTCCAGAAGGATAGGGGTTGACAAGTGTTGACATCAATAACAAAACCAATGCAACATATCCATAATTCCAACAATCTCCCCCTTTGGCATTGATGGCAACACAAGATGGAAAAACCATCTAAGTGCCAAAGCAGAAATGCCAAAAATAAAAATAAAACCAATAATCTCCCAAAGAGATCAATTACCAGAAATCAAAATACATAATATCTCTCCCCCAATGAATAATTTCTCCCCAAAATATAATGTTTTTTTCCATAGATATCTCTCCCCCTTTGACATCAAATGTCAAAGAAATACAAAAACTAGATACAACCAGTTCATAGAACTTATTACACATACTAATTGTTATAACCAACTACTCCCCCTGAGAAGTAGCTATCCTTCATCAAAGCTGGAAAAAGGTTTCTTTGTTAATTCTTGTCAATTTGATGTCAATCTCCAACTATCTAAGTCTCTATCAGTGAGGGTATAACCCCAAGCTACTCTCTGAGATATTCAAAAGTTTCCTTAGGCAAAGGCTTAGTAAAGATATCAATGGTCTACTCTTTAGTATTCACATAGACCAATTTCACTTCTTTTGCTTCAACATTCTCTTTTAGAAAATTGAATTTGATAGAAACATGTTTAGTTTTAGAGTGAAATACTGAATTCTTGGATATATCTATTGCTTCCATATTATCATAGTAAATGATTATAGGTTCTTTGCATTTTACCTTTATGTCCTTCAACATTTGCTTAATCCATAATACCTGAGTATAATTAGTTTCTGCTGCAACATATTCTAATTATGTTGTTGATAATGATGTACAACTCTATTTCTTACTCAACCATGAAATCAATCTACTACCAAGAAAGAATACTCTGTCGGTGGTGCTCTTTCTATCATCTACATCTCTTGCCCAATTAGCATTTGTGTATGCACATAAATCAAATTTTTCATCTTTAGGATACCATAAACCAAGATTTGTTGTGCCTTGTAGATACCGAAAAATCCTTTTTACTATTGATTCATGATTTTCCTTAGGATTACTCTGAAATCTTGAAACAATACATACTGCATTCATAATATCAGGTCTTGTTTGTGTTAAATACAATAAACCTCCAATCATAGATTTATATCTTGTCAGATTAACAGGTGTTTTATCATCCTTCAATGATAGTTTGTCTGTTGTAGTCATAGGAGTACATACTGGTTTAGAGTTTTCCATACCAAATTTCTTTAGTAGTTCTTTCAAGTACTTTGATTGACATATGAATATACCTTTATCAGTCTATGAAATCTACAATCCTAAAAAGAATTTTATCTCCTCCATCATAGACATTTCAAATTCATCCTTCATTTTATTAGAAAAGTCTTTACACAATCCATCTTCTCCTCCAAAAATGACATCATCAACAAAAACTTCAATAACCAAGATTTCATTATTATTCACTTTGAAATATAAGTTGTTGTTAGCATTACCTTTAGTGTAACCAAGCTTCAAAAGATATTTGTCCAATCTAGCATACCAAGCTCTAGGAGCTGTTGGCATATGTGCAGAGCTTGATGACATGATGATATTGTATGTTGTCATTGATGTCAATATGCTGAAGTATGAACAAGTATATTGAAGTAAGCAAACTGACAAGAGAACGAGTATTATATTGTGAACCGGTATATGTTGTCAATATGCTAAAGTATGAACTGGTATATTGAAGTAAGTAAACTAGCAAGAGAACCTGTATGATATTGTGAACCGGTATATGTTGTCAATATGCTGAAGTATGAACTGGTATATTGAAGTAAGCAAACTACCAAGAGAATTGGTATGATATTGTGAACCGGTATATGTGAAAAAGTGAAGCGGTATGTTGGAATGAGAACCGGTATATGGGAAGTTTTGTATCGGGGTTTCATTTGGCATTACTACTGGTTGGTAGTCTCATCTTCAAGATTTCTGGTTGATGCATTCCAAGCCTATGTGATTCAATCGATGACATCTTGTGATGAGTTAGCATTGTAATGAAGATCAGATCATGTTGTCATGTCACCCTTGTGCGCATGAAGGGTTTCCTTGAGGATCTTGCATGAAGAAGTTTGATCCTATCTACCTCAGGAATGTGCAAAGTCTTTGTAAACAATGGAGAGTACATGATGGGTTATCAACTTCCTAAAGTGGAAAAGAATGAATGTTGGAGAACGTCTTGAGATCTGTTCAAGACTATTATATTCAATGCAGTATGATTAATGGTCAGGATTGAACCGACTGAATTGTTAAACCTAAATGTTTAGGGTTTAGGGTTTATGCTATCAACCTATCTATTTCCTATAAGGTCGATGATGTTTTTCATTTTGAAGTTGTTGGCAAATGTTATGTGTGTATCCAAGTGAAGAGATACTTGATTCTTACCAGACCAGAGAAGTGTGTGGATACCTGGATAGTGTGATTGCAGAAGCAAAGGAGCTAAAGAGGATCTACCTTGGTATTGTGTGCTATTATCAGATCAGTGCATTACCTATTCACTTCTAACCATTTCAGTAATTGGAAAATCCCTTAACCAGATAGCTTTAATAGGCTTTTGTGTAAATCCTTTAACAGGGTGACTCAATTCAATGAGTTCTTCAAATCCTCTTGCGAGGTAACCTTTAACTGGGTATTTAGCCATCCCTTAACCGACTGATCCCTTGTAATGCCCCTCCCCTAGTCAGATCGGTAGAACCCATTTGACCTTGGTTGACTTCCTATGTGGCATTCTTGAATGGTAGGTTAATCGTGATGCAATGTGTAGTTTAGATAATATAAATAATCGTGCATACCTATTATTGTGCTTTTGCATCGATTCTTGTGTAAATGTAATTGTTTCCTAGCTCTTGTGATAAATCTTGAGCTAACGCCTTCATTGAATATGTATATGTATATGGATGCTTGCGTGATTCATGGGTGTAGGAGATTGCAGGTACAACACCACCTAGGGCAAGGTTCATCTCCTTTGGGATTCGTAGGTTTGAGTAAACCTCCTCCATCCTCAGAATTCGGATTTGGGGGTCATAAAACTCTCGTCTTGCCTTAGCCATGGTCGGGTGAGCGTCGTGTGTGGTTCGTGGGGCTTTCTCTTCATTGGGTTGCATGCCGTGTGATTTGGTGGACTTCCTCGATTTGTGTGCCTTGCGTGGGGTAAGTGGATTTTGTTATCCTAAGTATTTAATTCAATTTATTGAGTAGATGTACGCATTAGTAATTTAGAAATTTAAAATAGGTAGTTTCTTTTATATGATTAATCGTTAATTTAAAAAGATTGCTTTAATTATAATTGTAGCAAGCTTAAAGTATTTAACTTGAATTAATGTGTTCATTTATGCATTAGTAGTTGAGAAAATATGAATAAATAGGCTTCTTTCATGAGATTAGTCATTTATTTAAAAAGGGTTGCTTTATTATGTTGTAACAAGTTAATTTAATAGTTAATTTTAAATAACGAATTCGATTAGTTATGTGTTTTTAGAAAGGAAAGATTTAAAGTCATTGGCAAATAGAAATAAATTTATCATTTTTGCATTTTGGAAAAGAAAGGGTAAATTTTATTATTTAAAGGAAATTATTCTTTTTACTTGTAAAGTTGATATAGTATAAAGGATTGATTTTTGGAAATTTAAATTAATTTAAATACCTTACCCTTGTTAATAGTTCAAAATATAAATGTTGGCTAAAGTAATATGGAGAAATTAAAATTAGAATTAAATAAAAGATAGAGGCATTTTAATTTTAATTAGAAAAGCGAATAAGATGTATTGAATAGTGGAAAGGAATGATGTCCATTCTCATTTTCTTTTATTTTAAAAATAAATGCCTAAATTTGAAATTGAAAAATAGGTAAAAAAAAGAGGTTTCTCATTTAACCTAGCTTTTGGAAATATTTTGGGTGTTCTCTTTTTGGGATCTTTTGGAAATGGAGGTAGGGGAAATTTTGGAGAAAATGGAGTTTTTTGCTTTGAGTTGCAGGTGGAGCTCTCCTTCAAGTCTTGCCCGGAATGCGTTATGAGGTAGGATTCCAACCTACCCTTTTTTTTTATTTGTTGAATCAAAAACAAATTAGTGTTTGAATGTTCTCCATGAAATGCTGGAAAAATAGAAATGATACTACCCATAAATGTTCTTAAGATTTAGTTTTCAGTTTTTTTTTTTTGAAAGCTTGGTTGTTTTTGGATTGAAGGTTTGTCATGGGTTCTTGGACTTTTTGAAAGGAGAAAATCTTCCCCATTCTATTGCTAAAATATTCTGGAAAAAAAAAGGGGGATAAAAATAAAAAAATAAAAATATCAAATAAATGGCTATGGCTGTGACTGTGTATGGTTTTTCTTTCAGTATCCTCATTCAAAAAAAATTGTCTTAGTCTTAAACTATGAATCTTCCATATATATTAAAATATATATATATATAAAAAAAATAATAATAAAAAAAAACATTAACGGCTAGGGTTGGAGGGCGGAGGAGCCAAGGGCTCTACCCGTGCCCTCATCCCCACAGGGCGCAGGGACCTGCAGCCACTAAGTGGGCCGCAGGGATCCCTGCGTTCACTGTGGCCGCAGGGTAAAACCTGCAACCACAGTGACCGCAGGGAAACCCTGCATCCACAGTGGCCGCAGGGGGAAACCTTGTGCCACAGTAGGGCAGCGAGGAAGCTGCGGGACTTTTCGCCTCTTCCGTGTTGGAAGGTAGGCCCCGCAGTGCCCCTTTTTTTTAATTATTTATTTTAGTTGTCATTTTATTTTAGTTTTAATTTTTTTTTATTATTTAAAAAAATATATATATATATATATAATACAATAAAATAAAAAATTTGGTTTTAAAGGCTATTTTCTTAAATATAGATTTAGTTAATAATTAATTTGTTTTATTAATATATATATTTAATGAGAAGGTTAATTTATGAATTAACAAATAATTAATTTGAAATTCTACTTTATTGAACAATACTATTAATATATATATTTTTAAAGAAATTTATATATATTTATATGTCAAATAGTATTTAATAACTAGTGATTTTTAAATAATACAGTATTTAGGAAATACATGGTGATTCGGTCTGATCATTCTGAGAACTTAGAAATAGAAATCTAAAATGTATTAGTATTTTAAGTTCGTCATGGAAATTTTGAAAACTCAACTGATATTCTAACAGGATCATCAGAAACATAGTAATGTGTCGATTGGAAGTTTGGAAGAAAATGATACCTTCTTTTAGTAAAATAAATAGTTTAGTCATTTCTTCCCCGATGATGTGAAATAGATAATGGACAAGATGGCAAGTTTATTTTAGGTTTTTGCTTGTGTTAAGTACTGGCAAGGCTTTGCTAGGTTTGTTTGGATCATGTCATCTGGTTACTTGTGTTGGTCATAGCCGATTACGTCCCTAGTCAGAGTATTGTCCGTCAATAGAATCCTATAATTGCTTGAAATGATCAGTTGGATCCGCTTCCAAAGGGATCATTATGTAAATTCCGACCGA
The DNA here is from genome assembly GCF_030272615.1 of Cryptomeria japonica. Lineage (NCBI taxonomy): Eukaryota > Viridiplantae > Streptophyta > Pinopsida > Cupressales > Cupressaceae > Cryptomeria > Cryptomeria japonica. The sequence goes on along the minus strand of NC_081414.1, from coordinate 582,557,675 downwards.
GGTGTCTATTGTATATTGGTTGTGTTTGCCTAAGTGGCAAGGATGTAAAAGACATGTAAATTATGTATTCCTATCTATATTGAATGTCAGAGGGGTCTTGCAGTTGAGCAGACCCGGAGATGTAGCCCTTTAGGTGTGAACTCCGAGATCATATCCATGTTATGCGGTGCCTTGTCTCTTTTATTTCATACTTTAAGTTATCATGCATGGTTGCTTTTCATAAGTGTATAATGGGAATTTAATGAAGCTAAATCAAAGTGCCTAAAACTAGACATCTTGAGGAATGTAGTAATCAGATTCATAAAACATTGTAATTATGATTATGGAAAAATATTTTGTTTATGTTAATTAGAAGTAGTAATAGTGGAAAGAATCTTGCTAGTTAACCATCATTGGATTAACTTGTTATTAAGCATGTAAATTGAACGAATGTGAATGGGAAACAAAGTTAGAATTAATGCTATAATTTCTAAGTTGAAATCTAAAGGATGAACCACATATAGGTATTTACGTTTTTATCTTAGTAAATGAATATCGTCATGTTAGTTATATGTCACTATATTGGATAAATTTATTTAGTTATTCACATTTTAATCTTATCAATTAATCCTTACCAGATCAATTTTATAATTGGGTGAACTCAATTAGCTATCCATATTATAACCCTAATAAATGAATTTTTTTATGATTAGCTAAAATTGAACTGAAAGGGAAGGATTCATTTAGTTGTTTATATCTTAATCTTAGCAAAATGTATCTCTTCATATTAACTTTATTTGACTAAAAAGAGTGACACACATTTAGTTAGTTATATTCTAATCCTAATGGAAGAACGTCACTATGTAGTTATATTTTTAAACCTGAAAGAATGAATATCATCTTGCTAACTATATTTTAATTAAAGGGATGAACTCATGTGGCCCTAGTACATTTTCACCTTAATGAATTGAGCACCATCTATTAGCATTAATTTAACTCCAATGAAAGAATGCTATGGCTACTTACATTTTATCCTCCATAAAAGAACTACGACTCATTAGTTGGTTTTGCTTAAAATCAAATGAAGGAACCTCGTTTTATTAATTGCAGTTTAATCCTAAATGAATGAATCTCATTAGGCATACTTTTAATTATAAAGGATGATATCAATCGTGGGTGGTTACCTTTAACCCAAATGAATGAACTTCGTTATATTAGTCGTATTGTACCTTAATGGGTGGACTCTTAAGTTAATTATGTTTTAAAGTGCATTGAGTAAATAACCTCATGTTAGCCTCCTATCCATCCAAAATAAATGAATGCTTCCTAAAATTCTAAGATGTCAATTTATCGAACATATATATATATATCCATGTCTTAAGCATTATCTCGTAATTAAGATATCTAGCTTATTGGATCAATTGTTGCGAGTTGAGTTAGGTGTAAGGTTACGTAATCGCGTTGGGAAACTCCTTAGGTTCGTTTAGCCTTCCGCTATGTTATCTAAGTTTTAGATAACTCCAAATTATCTTAATGTTGTAACTTATTATTAACGTTTGTAATTATTATTATTATAAAAAAAAAATATTTTTACACTCTATCTGAGTGTTTTTAACTTAAACCCTTAGGGGTTTCCTGGCGGGGCATTACACTTGGTATCAGAGCCCATGTTGCAACACTGGGATCTCTGGTTTCTCTTGTGCCCTTAGTTGGTGTGTGTGTGTCTACCTTATGTTGTATGCTTGTCCTCCTTGATGTGAGGGTGTGATTGAACAAACCCTACTTGTGTGTAATGCGTGTGTTCACACCTTGTTTACACCACCTTGATGTGGGTGTTTTGGGAATAATTATAGGTGTTTTGTTTGCTTATTGAAGTCTTGGTCTACGATTTCTCTTACTTTGAAAGGGAGTCGTATGTACCTTCGTTATTGATTTGTTTTACTCTTTTGACTAATCCATCTGGGTTGGTTGTTAATATCTTGAATCTAAAAGTACGGTATGTGCTTGTTTATGGTATTGATCGATTTTAATGATTGTCCACTTGAAAGACTAGTATGGCAAATATTAATGCTTATTATGTAGTAAATTGAGTGATTATGACTCTTCCTCTTCTCTCTCTAGTAAATTAAAAGGAATTGATATGTGTAGTTATCTCTTATTTAAGTTTTCTTATTGTAAGAGAAAGGATGATATTTCTTGAGCCTTGTGTGAGCCTTATAACGTTTTTGTGTTTTAGATTGTGAAAGGGATTGGTTTGGGAGTTAATTTTTGGTTAATGATATAAAATGGTATGCTTGCATTAAAGGGTTCTCCATGTGCTTGGTAGGAGTAATATAATTAAATTCCATCTTAAGTAAGGTGCATTAAAATGCGTATAGTTGATTTTGTGAAAATTGCTTGTTGTGAAAGGAATACCAAAAGAGGACATGTTATAGTAGCTTTAGGAGTGTATTAATGTGCTCCTCAAAAGATGGTTTTATGTGCTTATTCAACTAGTGTGATTTAGGACCTATTAAGAGATGCACCATTTAACTTGCTTTGGATATAGATAATTGTCTTATTGTGTTTAAGAAAGAGTAAATGAAAGACTTGTTGAATTGTATGCATTAAATGTGTAAAATCTAGTAGATAGCTCTTCATTTACCTCCTTTTCATATTATGAATTTTCAATGTTAGATTTGATGTATTATTGTATTGTATCATATCACGAATGGTGATTGTTCTCAAGAAGACTTGTATTACAAAAGAAAATTTGGTTGTCTTGAATTCTAGTTCGGAAAACTAGAACATTATAGTGCAACAATAATGATTAGAAATGTCATGTTAGGATGCTTTGGAACCTTCCTAAAAGATAGCAAAATGAAAACCGTGTAACTAAAATGATAGACTTATATCCGAGCAATATGGTGTGATCTTGAAATCCTTGTGTATTCGTAGGAAATAGTTGATTTTCCAACTCTCTTCCTCCTCTTGTCTAAAATATAGGAATTTTTGTTTTTGAAATACTATTTAGAATGCAGTGATTTAAAGGAATTCTTATAACACATATGAAATGGTATGTTGCCTTGGGCTTCTAATTGAAAGGGGGAAAGTTTTTTTTTCACCTTGGAAAAAGAAATTGCATAGTTAGTAATGTGAATGAAAATGCTTAGGGGAAATTGAGCAAGATATCAGAATGATGTTATTCTTGTGTAAATTTGAATTGTTGAGAATTTCAGTATGTGTATCTAGAGTAAACTTTATTTAGTGATTCATGTGTAAAGCATAATTAAAACTTCCCTTAAGTGTATGTTAGCATAATGTAAAGTACTCCCCGTAAATGTGACTAACCAGTAATGGTGCTATTCTGTGTGTGATTGTAAGAAACCTGTACTTGCTACGTGTGCCCATGGGATGGTGAAGTAATCAACCATGGGGAATATGTTTGCTTATGAGTATGGGAAACCATACCTATCTATGTGATGTTTCTTATTTGTTTCCTTACTGAGTGCCAACCCATGGGTTGTTGATAAGTCAGTATGTGAAGGGGTAGTAGTAGAAGTCACCATTCCTTGAATAGTATGAATAGCGTATGAGTAATGTCGACGCGAAGTAACTTTAGCTTCCCTATTTTGAGGAAAAATATAGTTTTGTAATGAAACTGTAACATAGGTGTACTCAATACTTCCCCTTATGATAAACCGATTTACGAGGTTCATGTGTGTCAGCCTAATTCCTACCCTTTATTTTGAGCATATAGATGACAATTTTTGAGCATATTGATGGATTTTATTGGAACATCTATTGCCTTGTCTTCATGAGAGGCGTGTTATTTTTCTTACATAAGTTGCCAACTGACTAGTGTTGGTAGACTTGTGGGTAGACCTTAGCCATGTATACCTCTGGCTTACGGCGAGTATCCTGAGAGGAACATCGCTATGCAGGGTGTGACCGACGCTTGCCTTATCCGCGAGGTACACTGCCATGTGGGATATGTCCATTGCATGCCCTATCCGCTTGGAGTATTGCCATGCCGTGCTGAGACATGATGCGGGATGTAGTAGACATTTCCATGCGGCCTACCGATAGGTATAGGGTAGAGCCATGTCACGTGATGACGTGATGCGGGGTGATGTCGAGGTGCACACTGCCATGCCATGTGGATGTGTGACTTGGCCACACCACATGATGAGCTACTAGGATAGCTAGATGATTGTTCCTTCCTTCCTCGTTAGTGGCTAGCTACTAGTCACGTAGTGATGTAATGTGCACTTATGATTTTCTTTTATTTATTTATTTATTTCCTTGTGGGCCAACAATTTATTTTACTTTGACCTTGACAGTTTAGCCACGATCTTGCAATCTTGATCTTACTTGATTTGATGTTGCAAATCCAAAAATTATTTTCTTGTCTTATTGTTGGAATTGATAATTATTATCTTTATTCTTTTGTACTTTGGTGGCTAAACCAGTTTATCCTTATTGTTTTCGTATGCTGGTCTTGTGTTGCAATGTGAATTCCTCTCCAAGAATGTAGGAGACGGTCTTGGATGAGTGTATACGAGGAAGTGGACATAGGGAACCTTGAGGATGGAGGTATGTGAGGATGTGAGACAGCTAGGATCCACTACCTACCTATGAGTGGTGACTATCTCTTGGAGGCTAAACACCTTACATAACAAGGGATATTCACGAGGGACTTGTATGGAAGGTAGCACCGCTATGGTGTACCCTAGCACCATCAAGCCCTTGAGTGAGATGTTGGATATTTTTTGATCATGTATTTGTTCTGAGAGCAGGCATAGAGATGTGGATCGTATATGTTACCTTTGACCGAGCATTATACATGCTCACATGTGGCCTTTTGTGTTGTGCAAACTAGTCTTGTGGATGGATATTATGTGTAATCATGGATTAAATGGTATTAACTTGTCACTATGTTATGGGGCATAGTCATTGGAAAGGTTCTTGTATGTCTAAAAAGTGTAAACAATTGAGTTCTTACGTTGCTCTTATTTGTCAAAAGTTAACTTGGTTGTAGAAATTGATATTTGAAGCTAGTTCTATGCGATAAAGTTTTGTGAAAGAGATGAATTGGTGAAAGAAATTGACCTTGAGAGCATATTTTCTTGTCATGTTTGATAAATGAGTATGATAACTGTGTCTATATATTTTAATTACTTTAATTTGGTGTAATAAAAAGGGAAAATTCTCATTTCTCTACTATGATTGTGTGTAAATTCTAGAATATTTTAAGATGTGAATGATGTTAGATGCATTCTGTTAATGGATAATGACACTCATAGAGGATTTATGAATCATGTTCTAAGATGATGACAAAATAGTTGGTTGTGCAAATTGATAATTGTTAATTGAGTTTAAGGGCTAATACGTGTTGCATGACTTCCGTTTAGCCTTGCGACTTCCAAGAGTAAGTCGGAGGCCTAGGGGGGGAGAATGTAATGCCCCTACCCTAGTCAGACTGGTAAAACCCGTTTGACCTTGGTTGACTTCCTATGTGGCATTCTTGAATGGTAGGTTAACCGTGATGCAATGTGTAGTTTAGATAATATAAATAATTGTGCATACCTATTATTGTGCTTTTGCATCGATTCTTGTGTAAATGTAATTGTTTCCTAACTCTTGTGATAAATCTCGAGCTAACGCCTTCATTGAATATGTATATGTATATGCATGCTTGTCTGATTCATGAGTGCAGGAGATTGCAGGTACAACACCGCCTAGGGCGAGGTTCATCTCCTTTGGGATTCGTAGGTTTGAGTAAACCTCCTCCATCCTCAGAATTCGGATTTGGGGGTCATAAAACTCTCGTCTTGCCTTAGCCATGGTCGGGTGAGAGTCGTGTGTGGTTCATGGGGCTTTCTTTTCGTTGGGTTGTGTGTCATGTGATTTGGTGGACTTCCTCGATTTGCATGCCTTGCACGAGGTAAGTGGAGTTTGTTATCCTGAGTATTTAATTCAATTTATTGAGTAGATGTATGCATTAGTAATTTAGAAATTTAAAATAGGTAGTTTCTTTTATATGATTAATTGTTAATTTAAAAAGATTGCTTTAATTATAATTGTAGCAAGCTTAAAGTATTTAACTTGAATTAATGTGTTCATTTATGCATTAGTAGTTGAGAAAATTTGAATAAATAGGCTTCTTTCATGAGATTAGTCATTTATTTAAAAAGGGTCGCTTTATTATGTTGTAACGAGTTAAGTTAATAGTTAATTTTAAATAACGAATTCGATTAGTTATGCGTTTTTAGAAAGGAAAGATTTAAAGTCATTGGGAAATAGAAATAAATTTATCATTTTCGCATTTTGGAAAAGAAAGGGTAAATTTTATTATTTAAAGGAAATTATTCTTTTTACTTGTAAAGTTGATATAGTATAAAGGATTGATTTTTGGAAATTTAAATTAATTTAAATACCTTACCCTTGTTAATAGTTCAAAATATAAATGTTGGCTAAAGTAATATGGAGAAATTAAAATTAGAATTAAATAAGAAATAGAGGCATTTTAATTTTAATTAGAAAAGCGAATAAGATGTATTGAATAGTGGAAAGGAATGATGTCCATTCTCATTTTCTTTTATTTTAAAAATAAATGCCTAAATTTGAAATTGAAAATTAGGTGAAAAAAAAGAGGTTTCTCATTTAACCTAGCTTTTGGAAATATTTTGGGTGTTCTCTTTTTGGGATCTTTTGGAAATGGAGGTAGGGGAAATTTTGGAGAAAATGGAGTTTTTTGCTTTGAGTTGCAGGTGGAGCTCTTCTTCAAGTCTTGCCCGGAATGCGTTATGAGGTAGGATTCCAACCTACCCTTTTATTTTATTTGTTGAATCAAAAACAAATTGGTGTTTGAATGTTCTCCATGAAATGCTGGAAAAACCGAAATGATACTACCCATAAATGTTCTTAAGATTTAGTTTTCTATTTTTCTTTTTTTTGAAAGCTTGGTTGTTTTTGGATTCAAGGTTTGTCATGGGTTCTTGGACTTTTTGAAAGGAGAAAATCTCCCTGATTCTATTGCTAAAATATTCTGGAAAAAAAAAAGGGGGATAAAAATAAAAAAATAAAAATATCAAATAAATGGCTATGGCTGTGACTATGTATGTTTTTTCTTTCAGTATCCTCATTCAAAAAAATTTGTCTTAGTCTTAAACTGTGAATCTTCCATATATATATTAAAAAAAATGTATATAAAAAAAAAAAAAAATAAAAAAAAACATTAGCGGCTCGGGTTGGAGGGCGGAGGAGCCGAGGGCTCTACTCGCGCCCTCCTCCCCATAGGCCGTAGGGACCTGCAGCATCTAAGTGGGCCGCAGGGATCCCTGCATTCATTGTGGCCGCAGGGTAAAACCTGCAACCACAATGGCCGCAGGGAAACCCTACGTCCACAGTGGCCACAGGGAAACCCTACGTCCACAGTGGCCGCAGGGGGAAACCTTGTGCCACAGTAGGGCAGCGAGGGAGCTGAGGGACTTTCCGCCTCTTCCGTGTTGGAAGGTGGGCCCCGCAGTGCCCCTTTTTTTATTATTTATTTTAGTTGTCATTTTATTTTAGTTTTAATTTTTTTTTATTAGTTAAAAATATATATATATATAATACAATAAAATAAACAATTTGGTTTTAAAGGTTGTTTTCTTAAATAGAGATTTAGTTATTAATTGATTTGTTTTATTAATATATATATTTAATGAGAAGGTTAATTTATGAATTAACAAATAATTAATTTGAAATTGTACGTTATTGAACAATACTATTAATATATATATTTTTAAAGAAATTTATATATATTTATATGTCGAATAGTATTTAATAACTAGTGATTTTTAAATAATACAGTATTCAGGAAATACAAGGTGATTCAGTCTGATCATTCTGAGAACTTAGAAATAGAAATCTTAAATGTATTAGTATTTTAAGTTCGTCATGGAAATTTTGAAAACTCAACTGATATGCTAACAAGATCATCAGAAACTTAATAATGTGTCGATTGGAAGTTTGGAAGAAAATGATACCTTCTTTTAGTAAAATAAATAGTTTAGTTATTTCTTCCGCGATGATGTGAAATAGATAATGGACAAGATGGCAAGTTTATTTTAGGTTTTCGCTTGTGTTAAGTACTGGCAAGGCTTTGCTAGGTTTGTTTGGATCCTGTCATCTGGTTACTTGTGTTGGTCATAGCCAGTTACGTCCCTAGTCAGAGTATCGTCAGTCAATAGAATCCTATAATTGCTTGAAATGATCAGTTGGATCCGCTTCCAAAGGGATCATTATGTAAATTCCGACCGAGGTGTCTATTGTATATTGGTTGTGTTTTCCTAAGTGGCAAGGATGTAAAAGACATGTAAATTATGTATACCTATCTATATTGAATGTCAGAGGGGTCTTGTAGTTGAGCAGACCCGGAGATGTAGCCCTTTAGGGATGAACTTCGAGATCATATCCATGTTATGCGGTGCCTTGTCTCTTTTATTTCATACTTTAAGTTATCATGTATGGTTGTTTTTCATAAGTGTATAATGGGAATTTAATGAAGCTAAATCAAAGTGCCTAAAATTAGACATCTTGAGGAATGTAGTAATCAGATTCATAAAACATTGTAATTATGATTATGGAAAAATATTTTGTTTATGTTAATTAGAAGTAGTAATAGTGGAAAGAATCTTGCTAGGTTACCATCATCGGATTAACTTGTTATTAAGCATGTAAATTGAACGAATGTGAATGGGAAACAAAGTTAGAATTAATGTTATAATTTCTAAGTTGAAATCTAAAGGATGAACCACATATAGGTATTTATCTTTTTATCTTAGTAAATGAATATCATCATGTTAGTTATATGTCACTATATTGGATAAATTTATTTAGTTATTCACATTTTAATCTTATCAATTAATCCTTACCAAATCAATTTTATAATTGGGTGAACTTAATTAGCTATCCATATTATAACCCTAATAAATGAATTTCTTTATGATTAGCTAAAATTGAACTGAAAGGGAAGGATTCATTTAGTTGTTTATATCTTAATCTTAGCAAAATGTATCTCTTCATATTAACTTTATTTGACTAAAAAGAGTGACACGCATTTAGTTAGTTATATTCTAATCCTAATGGAAGAACGTCACTATGTACTTATATTTTTAATCCTGAAAGAATAAATATCATCTTGCTAACTATATTTTAATTAAAGGGATGAACTCATGTGGCCCTAGTACATTTTCACCTTAATGAATTGAGCACCATCTATTAGCATTAATTTAACTCCAATGAAAGAACACTGTGGCTACTTACATTTTATCCTCCATAAAAGAACTACGACTCATTAGTTGGTTTTGCTTAAAATCAAATGAAGGAACCTCATTTTATTAATTGCAGTTTAATCTTAAATGAATGAATCTCATTAGGCATACTTTTAATTATAAAGGATGATATCAATCGTGGGTGGTTACCTTTAACCCAAATGAATGAACTTCGTTATATTAGTCGTATTGTACCTTAATGAGTGGACTCTAAAGTTAATTATGTTTTAAAGTGCATTGAGTAAATAACCTCATGTTAGCCTCCTATCCATCCAAAATAAATGAACGCTTCCTAAAATTCTAAGGTGTCAATTTATCGAACATATATATATATATATATATATATATATATATATATATATATATATATATCCATGTCTTAAGCATTATCTCGTAATTAAGATATCTAGCTTATTGGATCCATTATCATGAGTTGAGTTAGGTGTAAGGTTACATAATCGTGTTGGGAAACTCCTTAGGTTCGTTTAGCCTTCCGCTGTGTTATCTAAGTTTTAGATAACTCCAAATTATCTTAATGTTGTAACTTATTATTAACGTTCGTAATTATTATTATTATAACAAAAATATTTACACTCTATTTGAGTGTTTTTAACTTAAACCCTTAGGGGTTTCCTAGTGGGGCATTACATCCCTAGCAGGATCGGTTCCTAGCAGAACCTATTGTAAAAGTCTTTAACTAGACTAGGCTCCTAACAAACCGGACTTCAGAAGAACTCAAAGAACAACTTGTGGGTATTCATCCCCACCGTGATTTTTCCTAGTTAGGTTTTCATGTGAAAAATCAGTGTGTCATGTGTGATGCTTTTCATGTGATGCTTTAATATTTTTTGTCAAGTGGTAAAGCAGGTCATATCAGCAGTCATTATATTTCTGATGATATATTACCCATTTATGCATGCGAGTGAAGTGGAAATGAGATAATGGATTGTGTGGAGATCTAAGTGTTACTGGTTTATGTCTTTCACATTCTCACTGTGTTTTACTGGTAGTGCCTTGATTTAGACTAGTGTTATTGTTTACTAGTTAAGTACAGTCTTTGTAGTCAAACTTGTTTAGGGAAAAAAATTTTGTCTGTACTGATTCACCCCCCCTCTCAGTACCGGTTAGGTACTAACTATTCATCATTATTCATCAATTGGTATCAGAGCATCTTCCAATTCCTCTTTGTTGTAAGCTTAACCACTTGAGGAAAATATCCTACTCTATTGATGAAGAGGGAAGGTCCAAAGTTCAACAGAGATAAATTCAAGATATGGAAGGACAAAATGAAGATCTACATTAGAAGCATGGGTTCTCAACATTGGAGCTATGTTGATAATGCTTATGTTATCCCTACCGGTACTCTCACTGATGATCAAAGAAGAGAGATTCACGAGAATGGGCAAGTCATGGAAGCCCTAATCAATAGTTTATCTGACACTGAGTTTATTGATGTTCAAGATAAAGACAACCCCAAAGAAGTACAGGATGCTCTAGAGAATATCTATGGCAGTGATGAGCATGTGAAACAAGCTAAGGAAGAGGGTCTTAGGGGAAAGTTTGAAGACATGCAGATGGCTGAAGGATTGACCATTCAACAATATGGAATAAGAATCAAAACTGTTGTTGGAGACATCAATAGTGCAGGAGGTAAAATAGATGATTCCACTATTGTTAGCAAAGTCTTGAGATCCTTGTTACCAGTCTATGCAATAAGGGTTGCTGCTATTCAGGAGTTGAGGTCTATAGACAAGACAAAGGTATCCGTAGACTCCATCATTGCTAAGTTGACCGCATGTGAGCTAAATAATTTTGATGGTAGTATTCAAAAGATTGAATAAGCCTTTAGAGCATCTATTGCACCATCTAGAAAGGGAAAAGAAGCTAGTACTAGTTGTGAACCAAAGCAACGCAGAGAAATGGATGATGAGGAGATCCTGATGGAATTTGAAGCTCTTCTTGCCAAGAGACTTCCTAAGGGAATTAGTAAATATAGAGGTAAGCTCCCTTTGAAATTTTTTTCTTGAAATAGGATAGGACACATTGATATAAAGTGTCCTAATGGTGAAAATAAGGACAAACTAGAGAAGTTCAAGAAGTTCAAAGGAGGAAACAGGAGAGACTGTTTTGTAGCAGTTGATGAAGGTGTCACTGATGAGGAATCAGAAGATGAGGAAAGTGAAGACATTGTGTTTGTAGCAGTTTAGGAAGATGTGTCAGACAAGAAGGCTCTTGTCTCTCACTTTGATAATTCCAATGAATGGATTATTGACAGTGGTTGTTCTCACCACATGACTAGTGACTGGAGTAAGTTTCTATCTTTGGAAGAGTATGATGGTGGTGCGGTCTGATTTGGTAATGATGCACCATGTATGGTAAAATGCAGAGGGTCCATCTCTCTAAATGGAAAAAATAGTGTTGATAATGTGTATTGGGTAGAAGGTCTCAGGCACAAGCTTTTGAGTGTTGCCCAGCTGAATGATAATGGACTCACTCTGGAATTCAAAGATGGAGTGTGAAAAATAAAAGGAAAGAGTGGTGAACTGATGGCCACCGGTATGTAGACCAGAGGTAACTCATTTAAGCTGAATACAAATATCAGTACATGTCTAATGACCAAGTTTGATGATAGTTGGATATGGCATAGGAGAATCTATCATGTAAACTTTGATAATATTGTGAAGGTTAGTTAGATCAAGGCTATTAGAGGATTTCTTGTGCTGAGAAAACCGAAGAATCCTTTGTACAGAGAGTATCAACTGGGGAAAATGTCTTCCTCAACCTTCAAAGATAAATCTTTCACTGGAAACAATTTACTTGATCTTGTGCATATTGATTTGTGTGGTCCTACTAAAACTAGGAGTGTGTAGGGAGATAGGTACTTTATGATTCTCACTGATGACTGCTCAAGAATGATGTGGGTCACATTCTTGAAAGATAAGTCTGAAGCTTTTGGAAAGTTCAAAGATTTTAGAGCACTAGTCGAAAAGGAAAGTGGTAAGAGGATTAAGTGCTTAAGAACTGATCAAGGAGGAGAATTTGGTTCCGATGAATTCAACAAGTACTATGAAGAAAATAGCATCAAGAGGCAATTGTCTGACCCTCGAACTCCACAACAGAATGGCCTAGCACAGAGGAACAACTGAATTGAAGTTGAAGCAGCCAGGATGATGTTGATTCAAGGGAAGGTTGCTCACACCTTTTGGAGAGAAGCGGTGAGCACTGCAGTCTACACTATGAACTAGGTACTCATCAACAAAGTTAAGGATAAAACTCCTTATGAGTATTGGACCGATAAGACACCAATGGTAAGCTACTTTAGAGTGTTTGGTAGCAAATGTTATATCAAGAGGAGTGAACATCAGAGAAAGTTTGATGCAAAATGTGATGATGGAATATTCCTAGGGTATTCCACCAAGAGAAAAGATCTCAAATATTTCAACAATAGGACTTAGAGAATTGTTGAAAGTATCAATGTTAGAGTTGATGAAACTTCTGAGAAACCTAAGGAAACCGGCAGTGAGCAAGTGGTAGATGAACTGATTGTAACCTTCTAGGAACCGGTTACAAAACAACCCAGTATCAACAATAGTGCTCCTACACTGGTAGATGTTGATGCTGATGAAGATGAAGATGAAGAAGAAAAGAAAGAGGAAACAACTAAGATCATTCCTAGGTATGTTAAGCTGAATCATGATCCAAAGAAGATCATAGGAGATAAGGATGCAGGAATTCTTACAAGAAGAAAGGTCAGAGAAAACTCTTGCATGATCTCTGAATTTGAGCCTAAAACTTTTAAAGAGGCACATAAAGATGAAGACCGGATCAAGGCAATGGAAGAGGAACTTGACTAGATAGAAAAGAATGGCACGTGTTCTTTGGTACCCAGACCTAAGCATAAAAATATCATTGGCACCAAATGGGTTTTCAGAAATAAACTAAATGAAGATGGCACAGTGGTAAGAAACAAAGCCAGACTGGTGTGTAAGGGATATTCTCAAGAAGAAGGAGAAGACTATGGAGAAACCTTTTCTCCAGTAGCTAGATTGGAAGGAGTTCATATGCTTCTTGCATATGCAGCCTTCAAGGGATTCAAAGTATATCAAATGGATGTAAAATCTGCATTCCTGAATGGAATACTTGAAGAGGAGGTGTATATAGAGCAACTAGATGGGTTTTCCCTATCAGAAGATGGGGACATGGTGTGTAGGCTACATAAAGCCTTGTATGGATTGAAGCAGGCACCTAGAGCATGGTATGAACACTTACACTCCCATCTTATGAAGATTGGATTTTAAAGAACAAGTGAAGATAGCAATATCTATTTGAAGTCAGAAGGAGATCAGATTCTAATCTGTGAAGTATTTGTTGATGACATAATTTTTGGTGGAGATGACAAGATGAGTCATGATTTTGTAGATGAGATGAAGAAGGAATTTGAGATGTCACTTATAGGGGAGATTAAGTTCTTCATTGGACTACAGATTCAGCAAATGAAAGATGGTATCTTTGTCACTCAGTCCAAGTATGTCAAAGAGGTGTTGAAGACCTTTGGCATGGAAGATAGCAAATCAGCTGGTACACCGATGGTGACCGGTTTTAAATTGTCAAAAGATGATGACTCAGTGTTGGTAAATGAGAAGAAATACTGATCAATGATTGGTAAGTTGCACTATGTAGCACATAGAAGACCAGACATTACACATGCAGTGGGCATTACTACAATGTTCCAAAAAAGTCCAAGAGATTCCCACTTGGTAGCAGTCAAGTGGATTCTTAGATATCCGAAGGGAACTATTGACTATGGATTATGGTATCCATACAGTAATGATTTCAACCTCAAAGTGTTTATAGATGCTGATTGGGTGGTAATGTGGACGACCGGAAGAGCACAACCTGTGGTGCATTCTTTCTTGGTGGTAGAATGGTCTCATGGATGAGTAAAAAGTAGAGTTGTATCTCTCAGTCTACAACAAAAGCGGAATATGTTGCAGTATTTATGAACCACACCTAGACAATTTGGATGAAGCATGTATTAAGTGGTTTCAAAGTTCCTATATCTAAACTGATGAGTATATTCTATGACAACACAAGTGCAAGTAATATTTCCAAGAATCCATCTTTGCATGCTAGAACCAAGTACTTCGAGCTCAACTATCATTTCTTGAGGGAGAAGGTTCAGAACAAAGAGGTTGTATTGGAACATGTTTCTAGTAAGGAGTAGTTAGCAGACATATTCACTAAGCCTCTACCGAAGGATACATTTGTGATTAAGGGGTGCTGCCTCTTCAAGAGGTGAACTAAAGGTGTGTTCTCCACATCAATCAGGTATTGCATTGATAAAAAATTTTTAGGATTGATGTGTTGAAGGATGCTACTCCTTAGGGGGAGCAACATAGTGGAACATAGTTGTTTGTGCCTCCACTTTGGCAATGTTGTCAAAGGGGGAGAAGATGTGAAGCAGAGAGGATATCTATAGTATTGGGGAGATGATGTGAAGTAGAGAGATATCTTTGTATATTGCCATCAATGCCAAACAGGGAGATTGTTGGCATATGTACAGAGCTTGATGACATGATGATATTGTATGTTGTCATTGATGTCAACATGCTGATGTATGAACTCGTATATTGAAGTAAGAAAACTCGCAAGAGAGTATGATATTGTGAACCGGTATATGTTGTCAATATGCTAAATTATGAACCAGTATATTGAAGTAAGCAAATAGGCAAGAGAACAGGTATGACATTGTGATCTGGTATATGTGAAAAATATAAAGATAACTAATCATAGAATTATATCATACCCCATATTTTTGTATATCATTCATTTGTACAAGGACTGACACCCATTTGATCCTTTCTTTCTCCCAGGCCACCATTTCCATCTCTCATTCCTTTCTCATAGTTTCAACATCTTTATAAACTTTCACCAGATTAACATTATAATTTGATCCATGTTGCATAATAGGGTCTAACCATTTATTGAACATTTTTGTAACTACTCTGTTCCTTTGAACCTGGTCTAACATTTTCAGGTTGGCTAGAGATTTAGGGTCGAATGATACCGGTATCTATGATAATGGTTGGGGGTTTGGATTATGGATGGAATTGATAGACTCAGCCATCTGAGTAACAACTTGCTTCAGTTCTCTTTTATCTTTTTCATCCTTCCATGTTCTTCAAATTATCCTTTTTGTGGATGATTCCAAATGCCTAACATCCATAGCACATGAAGCAACCCTTAAATCTATCTTTTCCCCTGTAAAATCCTCCTCAGTAGCTTTGTTTGCATCTTTTCCTGGAATTGATTTGGCTATTTTGGTCGTCCAGTGACCTATTGCTTCATCTACTTCAAACATTGCCTATGTTTTGAGTTTCTTTAGCTTTGATGCCTTTCCCAAACACCTGCTCACCATGTCCTCCATTGGGATTGTAACTAGCACCACACTCCATTTCTTTTCGACAACGACTTCCAACCATAATGGTGCGTTTGTGGGTTCTTTAGGTGGAGGAGTTGTTTGTACATCTGGTGGAGTGACAATGACCAAGGTGTTCATGGGATCTTGTCAGACTTCCTCTTCCTTACTCATATCTATTTATTACATCTTAGGCTCATCCAGATCCTGTGGATCCATTGTTCCCTCAATCTCTTCACCAGAGTCTAGGTCTACAATGACCTGTTTCAGAATGGGCTCCCTATTCTTCTTTTTACTCCTGGACCCAGTTACTTGAGCAACTGTGAGACCCGATGGTTACCTGTTTGATCTCCTAGGTTGGATTTTTCGATAATAGGCCTTGAAACACCTGCAACATTAATAATTTTG
Organism: Cryptomeria japonica; assembly: GCF_030272615.1. Taxonomy (NCBI): domain Eukaryota; kingdom Viridiplantae; phylum Streptophyta; class Pinopsida; order Cupressales; family Cupressaceae; genus Cryptomeria; species Cryptomeria japonica. Next base: position 582,541,571 of record NC_081414.1, on the reverse strand, counting down.
TTAGTGGAAGAAATGGGAGATTCAGTCACAATGTGTGAATCAATTCTTAGTTCATGCGAGGACATGTGAGGTCCCTCCTTAAAATTTTGGCTTCTCAACCATCTTTCTATTCTTGTCACAACATTGAAGGTTCTAGTTTGAATACTGTCATCTTCCTTTTTATTCCAATCAATTTCTAGAATTGGTTTTCCTTGAACCTCTATGTCAAATGCAGGATCTAAAACATCCTCTCCTATATCTTCTGATACTCCAAATATATTAATTGGAAGCTTCATGGTAATTATTTGCTATAGAGTGAACCTTGACCACAATCTTCTCCTTACCTCATACTCATCACTGCAGTTCTCCCAGTAATCCTCCGACTGAGGCTCATGACAAAAATGACTATCTACATTTAGGTTTTCAATGGCATAACCCCTATTGTCAAACTTTTGCCTTGCCATATATGGTTGCAGGTTCATCCTCTTAAATTCTAATTCTAGGTTCAGGGCATCTGATATAGATTTGCAGCTATAGTATCCAAGTTCAACAAGGAATACAATTCTAGACTCTCCCTATGTTCCTAGTCTTTTATTAATGTAATCCAATTGCCTACTAACCTCTATAAGTGCATAGCTATCGAAAGCATACCTAGGCAGCTTGAATGGTTGGCCCTCGAAACCACCTACCCCTAGGTAAGTAAACCTAGGAAATTGAATAAAGAAGCTTCCATATATGCTCATGAATTCCATTGCTTCAACAAACATTCTCTTGTTCTCATCCCCCTAGAGTTCAAAAGAAAGTTTTCTTATGAAGACTCCATTCCACCTATCAATTTGATTGACATGTCTATGTTGTTGTAACAGGGGGTAATAATTGTACACCCTCATTCCATCTATCTAAGGTTCATTAGGCAAACCAGGCCAATCCCTTGTACAAGACTATATGTAGAAAAGATAAGATGACATATAAAAACTAGACATTCCCACAAAATTGCTCAAACCTTCATGAAGTCTTTTTGCAATTACCTAAGACCAATTGAGATACCTGTCACTAGATAAAACCACCTGAATGAAAAAGTACATCTAATCCTCCAAGTAGAAGGAATGTGAGTTTCCCTTCACTCTGTTCAAAAGTATCACAATATCCTGCTCTTTTGTGATGAAGTGCTCTCTAGTCAGGGGCTTTGGTAGCTGTGACCCTCCTTTCTAAATTTTTAGGAGCCAATTCTTAGCAATTATGCTCCTATACTTACTCTTCCTTTCCGAGAAATAGGCATACAAATTCCCAATGGTCCAGTCCTCATACGCGTCCTTGTATGTAATTCTCATTGCCGCCATTACCGTTTCTCTATTGATACTGACTAGCAGCTCACCATTACTATTTCTGATTCATATGTTCTCTATATCATATCTGTTCATGTAGGCCATCACCAAATCCAAACATGGTGCGACAAGTGGGAACGTAGTAGCTTCCACAAGACCGCTTTTCACTATTTTCTCCATCAATGAACCGGTTTGAGGGTTCTTGGCTCTTTCTAATAAATCCCTTAAATCTACATTAACCAAGGAAGTGTCTTCTAATTCTGGTAATATACTCACTAGACATGAGGTCTGACCAAGCTTCAACAATATTGGCCTCATACTACCTATCTATACTTCTAACCAAGAAATTCTAAAACAAGGTAGAATTCTACTCCAACAATTTAGAGATTTTCTTTCTATACTGATAAATCTTCATAACTTAAAGAAACATAGCTTAGGAGGAATCATCTGAACTTACCCGTTACCACCATGAAAATTGGAAATTCCTCAGGAAATCAGAGCTGGTTTTGCCTTCGGTGCCTCCAATTTGCTCAAGTATGGCAGCTGCAACCCTCTCAACTATGGAAATAAATTCATGCATTTCCTTCCATTAAGAGAGAAAATATCTATAAAGCCACACACAGTTCATCATGATTTACCCAAGCATGCGAAGTAACGATGAAATGACTAAAATCTGACACCTTCTTAATTATCTATCTCTTTCACACAAGTAATTGATGCACTCATGATTACTTTCCATATTTAGAGTTTTTAATTGCCAAATAAGGGAATATTCCTTCTTGTCGCACCACTTTCATTTTCATCAAAAAGCCTTAGAGTTAGTTTTGAAATGAACTCATGAACCTTGAACCATTTGACAAAAAGTTCAACAGTTCAAGTTCATTTAGGAAATACAACAGTGGGTGAGCAACACACAACAATACCAGAAACGAGTGACAACAATGACTATTAAACAAGAACCTTGAACCATTTGAACCACTTGAGATTTGGTTCAAGGTTCAAGACCGCAAACCAACTTAAAACATATGGACCCATGCTCATTATACAATGATACATTGTCGTGACTCATAAAAGGCATTTCAAACCTTGAACCGTTTGACTAGAAGTTCACGGGTTCAAAACTTGAAGACATAAAACAAAAGCGCACTTGTTGACACGACGACAAAGACCACAAATGACTCTCTTTTAAATGTGCTTTGAACCTTGAACCTTTTGAAATTCTTTCTAGAAAGAGTTCAACGGTTCAAGTATGACAAAAAACAAATGACCTGACGAAAGTAAAGGCACAAAAAGGCAACTCGCGAGTATGAACATTCAAAAGAGAAAATTGCACGGGGGGGAACTAACAATTAGGCATTGTTCTCAATTCATTAATAGAAGTTACCTTCATTTTGTATGTCAATGGAAATGCTCTTAAAACTTTAGAAACAATTTCATCTTCACTTAAGGATCCTCCGCAATATTGTATACCCAAAACAATTAAATCAACTCTTTCCATAAAAGAAGGAATCCTTTCATCTTCTTCCATTTTCAGATTTTCATACCTGACCCAAAAGCATTCCAATTTTGCAATTTTGACAGTGGTATCACCTCATTGAATGTCTCTAATTTATCCCAAATAGCTTTAGCAGTAGATCGGTCTAATAATCCCATGATCTGTTGATCTGACAATGCGCTCAAAAGTGCTTCTATTCCTTTGCAGTCATTCTCATGATCTTTAGCCAAGCTTGGTGGATTAGGTTGACTCTATGTAGGACCAACATAGCCATTCTTTGTAATATCCCCTATGTCTCTTCCAATGCAATTCATATGTTGCTCCATTCTGATCTTCCATATATCATAGTTAGTTCCATCAAGCTTCGGACTGTCCTTCCTGAAATAGTTAGCCTCCATAGAATCTCCTCAAGCTGTTAAACTTTTGCAAAAAGAGGACTTGGCTCTGATACCAATTTTTAGGACCCGAATGAAACTAAAAGGCGGGGCTGAATTAGTTGTCAATTAATTTCAACCCAAATATAAATTAATCAAACTTGATGTATAATACTAGTAAAGCAAACTTAATGTTGGTTGGTAGTTTAACAGTTAATACAAATATTGGTAAAGTTTAATGCATGAAACAGAAAGACAAATAATATCCACAACACATAACACAGATATTTGTAGGTGGAAACCCTGTAAGGGGAAAAACCATGGTGGGAAACCTTACCCATAATCAAATGATACTGCTGCAGATAGTATGTGTGTACAAATGGGGTTTGCACATGCAGAAAGGCCAACTACCTAGCGCTCTGTGCTCAATCACAAAATGAGAGTCACACTAACTACAATTGGATGATTAAATCCAATGATAATGTACTGCTCAGAGTAGCATCTTCATATGTTGGATTTAGTAACGGTTAAGCTCTGATTGTCTTCATCATACCTTCCTTGAATCTTCAAATGATTTCTGTGTGAGTATCTCTTCTTCTATTCACATATACCTTATTACATTCCTCTTCTACTACCATGTTAATCTCACAAATGAGATCTTACATATATACCAAAACCTAAGACCAAATGTGTAGGTCGACTCACTAAGAATATTACAATTAAATCAATTACAAATGAATCAATATGCGATGTATCATGTCAGCTTAATGCATTTACAATAATAACCAATCAATAAATCATCTTCATAACATGTCATGCTGATCTGGAAAAGATAACTCATGCCAGTCCATAACCTAGACCAATTTACTGGTAACAACAAATATGCAAACTTGATTAGACCAACAACCAAATCACCAAAACCAAGTCTTCAACATAAACAAGTAATCTCCAGATGATAACAAATCATCCTCAGTATCATTGAACAATATAACCTGCTGGTGAACCAAATACCAGTGACTGTGCATAAGTCACTGAACATGCCGATGAACATAACCAAAGATCTCCAGAAGGATAGGTGTTGACAAGTGTTGACATCAATGACAAAACCAATGCAACATATCCATATACCAACATTGGCCACCTAAAAGATATTACAATAAGATCATTACATACATCCATATTACAATGATATGCCATATCGGCTTGAGACCAAAACAATAATAACCAATCCATAAATCATCTTGGTAACGTGTAGAGAACACGTTAACATGATATCGGCCCATAACCTAGATTGATGATTAATGATGAACAATAAATACCCAACGTATACTGAGGGGGGGGGTGAATTAGTATAGATAAAAACTTCTTAAACTGCTAAGACTGCACTAACTGGTAAACAATATTACCAATCTAAATCAAGGCACTACCAGTAAAACACAGTATGATTGTAAGAGACATAAACCGGTAACATCTAGATCTTATCAGCACCTAATATCTCATATCAACTTCACCGAAATACTTAAGTAAGTAATACATTAGAAATACAATGACCATTGGATCAACTTGCTTTACCATTTAACAGAAAATACTAAAACATCACATGAAAAAGCATCACACATAACACATTAATTTTTGAAGTGGAAACCCAACTAGGAAAAACCACGGTGGGGATGAATACCCACAAGTTGTTCTTGAACTCTTTTGAAGTTCACTCTGTTAGGAGTCTAGTCTGGTTAAATCCTTTACAACTGCTTCTGCTAGGAACTAATCCTGCTAGGGATCACTTAGTTAAGGGATGGCTAAATAGCCGGTTAGAGGTTAAAACCCTGTTAAAGGTTACCTTGTAAGAGGATTTGAAGGGCTCAATGATTTTGAGCCACCCTATTAAAGGATTTACAAAAAGCCTATTAAAGATACCCGGTAAAGGGATTTTCCATTTGCTGAAATGGTTAGAAGTCAACAGGTAATACACTGATCCGATAACAACACTTAATGCCAAGGTAGATCTACTCCAGTTCCTTTACTTCTACAATCACACTCTACAAATCTTTTCTTACTCCTTTGTTCTGGCAAGAATCACCTCACATACATTCATTTGCCAACAATTTCAAATGAAAAACATCATCGACCTTATAGATAACAATTAGGTCAGTAGCCAGAACCTAAAACCCTAAGCATCTAGGTTAACAATACAGTCGGTCCAATCCTGGCCATTTAAACACATTACATAGGGTAAAAAAATCTTGAACAAATCTTAAGATGTTCTCCATCGTCTGCTCTTCACCGCTTCTGGAAGCTGATAACCCATCATGCACTCTCTACCATTTACTAAGATTTTGCACATCCCCGAGGTAGATAGAATCAATCTTCTTCATGCAATATCCTCAAGGAGATTCTTCATGTGCACAAGGCTGACGTGGCAACGCAGTCTAATCTTCATTTCAATGATAACTCATCACAGGATGTCATCGGTCGAATCACACAGACTTGGAATGCATCAACTAGAAACCTTGAAGCTAAGACTACCAACCGGTAGTCATATCAAATGAAACCTCAATACAAACTTCACATATACTGGTTCACACTCAAACATACTGGTTCACTTGTTGCATATACCGGTTCATACCATCATACCGGTTCACACTTCAGCATATTGACATCAATGACAACATACAATCATACCATGTCATCAAACTCTGCACATATGCCAACAATCTCCCCCTTTGGCATTGATGGCAATACACAAAGATATCTCTACATCTTCTTCCATATAATATGTCTTCAATACTACAGATATCTTCTCTACTTCACATCTTCTCCCCCTTTGATAATAATGCCAAAGTGGAGGCATGATCTACTATGTTGCTCCCCCTAAGGAGTAGCATCCTTCAACACATCAATCCTAAAAAAGATTTGACAATGCAATACCTAACTGATGTGGAGCACATACCGTTAGTTCACCTCTTAAATAGGTAAATGTATCCTTCGGTAGAGGCTTGGTGAATACATCTGCTAACTTCTCTTTACTGCAAACATGTTCCAATACAACCTCTTTGTTCTAAACTTTCTCCCTCAAGAAATGATACTTGAGCTCGAAGTGCTTGGTTCTAGCATGTAATACCGGATTCTTGGAGATATTAATTGCACTTGTGTTATCGCAAAATATACTCACCAGTTCATATACAGGGACTTGTAAACCACTTAATACATGCTTCATCCAAATTGTCTGAGTGCAGTTCATAAATGCTGCTACATATTCTACTTCTGTTGTGGACTAAGAGATACAACTCTTCTTCTTGCTCATCCATGAGACTAGTCTACCACCGAGAAAGAATGCACCACCAGTTGTGCTCTTTCAGTCATCCACATTGCCAGCCCAATCAATATTAGTAAACACGTTGAGATTGAAATCATTATTGTATGGATACCACAATCCATAATCTATAGTTACCTTCAGATATCTAAGAATCCGCTTGATTGCTACTAAGTGGGATTCTCTTGGACTTTTCTGAAAATGTGTAGCAATACCCACTGCATGTGCAATATCCGGTCTATTATGTACAACATAGTCCAACTTACCAATCATTGACTGGTATTCCTTCTCATTCACTAATGCTAAGTCATCTTCTTTAGACAATTTACAACCAATCATCATCAGTGTACCAACCGGTTTGTTTTCTTCCATGCCAAAGGTCTTCAACACCTCTTTGACATACTTGGAATGAGTGATAAAGATACCATCTTTCATTTGTTGAATATGTAGTCCAATGATGAACTTAATCTCTCCAATTAGTGACATCTCAAATGCCTTCTTCATTTCATCTGCAAACACATGGCTCATCTTGTCATCTCCACCAAAAATTATGTCATCAAAAAACACTTCACAGATCAGAATCTAATCTCCTTCTATCTTCCAATAAATATTGCTATCTTCACTTGTTCTTTCAAATCCAATCTTCACAAGATGAGAGTGTAAACATTCATACCATGCTCTAGGTGCTTGCTTCAATCCATACAAGGCTTTATGTAGCCTACATACCATATCACTATCTTTTGATAGGGAAAACCCATCCGGTTGCTCTATATACACTTCCTCTTCAAGTATTCCATTCAAGAATGCAGATTTCACATCTATCTAGTACACTTTGAATCTCTTGAAGGTTATATATGCAAGTAGAATTCAAACTCCTTCCAATCTAGCTACTAGAGCAAAGGTTTCTCCATAGTCTTATCCTTCTTCTTGAGCATATCCCTTACATACCAATCTTTCTTTGTTTCTTACCACTGCGCCATCTTCATTCAGCTTGTTTCTAAAAACCCATTTGGTGCCAATAACATTTTTGTGCTCGGGTCTAGGTACCAAAGACCATGTACCATTCTTTTCTATCTGGTCAAGTTCTTCTTCCATAGCCTTAATCCAGTCTTCATTTTTGTGTGCCTCTTTAAATGTTTTGGGCTCAAATTCATAAATCATGCAAGAATTTTCTTCGACCTTTCTTCTTGTAAGTATTCCTGCATCCTTATCCCCTATGATCTGCTTTGGATCATGATGCAACTTTACATGCCTAGGTATGATCTTAACTAATTCCTCTTGCTTTTCCTCTTTATCCTCATTTTCATCTTCATCAGCATCTACTGGTGTAGGAGAATTTTTGCTTGTACTTGGTTGTTTTGCAACCGGTTCCCAGAAGGTTACACCTGGTTCATCTACCACTAGCTTGTTGTTGTTTTCCTTAGGTTTCTCAGAGGTTTCATCAACTCTAACATTGATACTTTCAACAATTCTCTGACTCCTATTATTAAAACACTTGAGAGATTTGCTCTTGGTGGAATACCCTAGGAATATTCCCTCATCACATTTTGCATCAAACTTGCTCTGGTATTCACTTCTCTTGATAAAACACTTACTACCAAACACTCTAAAGTAGCTTACTACTGGAGTCTTACCGGTCCAATACTCATAAGGATTTTTATCCTTACCTTTCTTGATGAGTACCCAGTTCATAGTATAGACTACAATGCTCATTGCTTCCCTTGAATCAACATCATTATGGCAGCTTCAACTATAGTTCAGTTGTTCCTTTCTGCTAGGCCATTCTATTGTGGAGTGCAGGGGGCAGACAGTTGCCTCTTGATGTCATTCTCTTTGTTGTTCACCAAAAATGATTAACCCAAGATCACCTGCAAATCAATCTATGAGAAAGCCAATCTCAATCAATGAAACACTCCAGGGCTTGGACAACATAATATAGGATCCTAATGATCCTCCTACACTTCAAGTTCTACTAGACGTAGGGGGGACACCCTTTGATGCATTGAATCAGACTCATTTACCCACATATGACAGCATCAATCAAAGCAAAGATATCTCATAAAAGGTTCAAAAAACAAGGAGGGTACTGGAGATGGGCTAGATCTACACTTACAAGTCAACAATATTTTGAAACATGAGATGGATGAACACTACCATAGAATAGAAAAACAAATGATATTCTGATTTGATTTTAAATTTCTTGTGCAAATAACTTCTAATTATAATAGATCAGTGCCTTCATCTGGGCATAGAGTCAACACAAATGGCCACAAACAAAATCCAAGCTGGAGATCAAATTCACTGAAAAGATATCCTTGTATTAATGCCTGACATTAATACATTCTGAAATTCAAATCAAAAGATCATACAAATCCAAACATTAATTCACAATTCACAATTTTTTCTCATTGAATTTAAATCCTTTATCTAAAGGATGCCTAAGAACAGGAATTACACTCTCCCTTGGAGAAGTTAAATTCAAAATCCCTTGAAGACTGAATTTATTGAAATTGAAAAAATGCCTGAAGACAATCCAATGGAAATGTATATATGCCTTGCATATATATGGCTTGCAACTAAGAATTTGCAGCCAAATGTATCTATTTTGTGACAGAAAGAATGAGAACATCAACAATTACAACCCATAAAATTAAAATGCACCAGACTGGAACCCCTCTTGGAAATCTCCCTTAGAAAATTTCTCAAAAATTGGAACCCTTACAATTGAGAAGAATTGGGAATAAGGAGAGGGAAAAAGATCAGATCTCATTAGAATTTGCCCAGTGTCTTCTTTCTCTAACTGAAATTCATTTTCTTCCTCTTTCTCATTGAAACTACTCTTTAAATATCACACATTTGTTGAAACTAACTCCATAACTACATTCCTCATCTCGAGAGCTTTACATCAATATATAATACTTTCCATTTCGGCCAAAAATAAGCCTCTGAGCGAATTAATCTACTTTAGGTGCACCATCATTTAAATTTTCAAATTTCTCCTATAGTCTGCACTATATATTTAATTTTGATTTTTCATCCATTTTTTGGCCTAATGCCCTACCACATGGCAACCTCTGATTTGATGATAGGATCCACTAGGTGCCACCTCGGATGACACCTCATCAATCAGCCACGTGTCTGCCTCGTCACTGCCACTGGGTTGCTTGCTTGTCGCCACCTCATCACCACCTCAGCGACACGTCAGCGGGACCCACAAGCTAGACCTCCACCTGGACCTGCCACCTGTGCACCATGTCATCTTTCATTGTTTCACAATGGCTAATAAACATGCATCTTTCCTTCATGAATCCACGTGCACCGTTGGATCTCGCCAAACATGCTCGATCTTTAGCCTTCATTTTTCGCACATGCTTTTCGCTATTTCATGAAGGGTATTCTTCGAGCATCTTCCCTTCACGAATCAACGTGCACCATAGCTCTTTGATGAACTTTCTCACTAGTTAAGTCACTCTTTCTTTGCAAAACTCATCTACTCAACCTCCTTGGTCACCTCGGGAAGTGCACCTATGCGCATGGGGTCTACTTGGGTGCCCATTAGCACCTTGTGTCAAAATCCTTTGAGGCTTTCACATTATGGATGAGTGGAGTTTTACTTTTAAACATCACATATTTCTCTTCCCTAGAAAATGTGGGATAAATGCCCTTTGCTTGGGACTGCATTTGCCTGGGGGTTTTATCAGCCTTTTACCTCATTTCGCCTGCTAAGTGCATTTGATGGAGTTTCAATGTCTGAATCAATCATGTGAGAGGAGAGGGAAAATGGTGTTTAGTGTTTTTTTTTTTCAACTCTTCCAACCACCATGCAGGGGCTGCCATTAGCATTTGCTCAGAATTTTATATGCTCAGAGACCCACGTAGGGAGGACTTTGGCATTTTAACTTACCAAATCTGCATTAAAAGCTTTTGTTGTAAAAAAAAAACCACGTAGAGGGGAGTTACTCTTGGAACCATTTGCATTTGGTTGCCTTCAATGGTCTTTTCATGCTCTACTGTGTTGGATTTGGGGGATGAGTGACTGACATTTCAATTTGCCAAAGAGTTTTTGCAACTGTAATTTGTTTGAGAAGTTTTCTTCTGTTTGCATTTGCCATTGGAGTTTCATATAACTTCTTCAAGGCAATGTTCTTCTTTCCAGTTTGTTTGCCACACGAGGAATGATGGTTTGCAACTGCTAACACATTTGCATTATATTTTAATTGCCTTCACTACGTTTGTTGCTCTGATGTTATCTGCAAATGGTGAAAAGAAAGATCCAAATGCATTGTTGGCGCAATGCTCCAACTTGGTATTCCTCATCAAATCTATTTAATATCTCTGGCTTCAAGTGCATTCTCATTCTTGCATTACTCTCTCCTAGAAAACTTGCAAGTACTCTACTCTAACTATGGATGTCAATATCATTCTGGAATTGCTCAAAGGGCCAAGTCGCCGATAAAATTAATGCACAGGCATTTATCCAGGTTGGGCCCCAAAATGGGTCCGACTAAAAAAAAATTCATTTCCATCCCACTGACATTCAAAATACCTCAGGAACCTTAAACATACCTCTAGAAATGATCCACACCATTTTTGGATCATCAAACTGACTCTTGCAACTTTCAGGCGCCTGCGCCACATTTTCACATTTAATCGCGAAGACGTAATTTTCAAACCGATCAAAACACCTTTCAGGACCTCACCACATGACAGGCGTGTACTCTGATATACAAGTATGAAATCTACCAAATGGTTTTTCAAAAAAAATCCCAAGTGAAGAGATATTAATTGTCAAAAATGACCATCTGGCTTTATCGACACTTCGAACCTAATGAAGTCAATGCGCAGGCAACTCATGATGCCTTTCTTAAAAATATCAAACGACCTCCGTAGACCCTCAAATCTGAGACATAGGTACCTTGAAGTACATATCAAATATTTGAATACTCAGTTTGACCAAAAGGATGATTGGGTGCAAATGGTGCACTCATGAAAATAGCCACATTAACTGATATAACAATGAAAGTACGAATCATTGAAACAGATGGCCTAAGAAACCCTTTTGAAAACCGATCAAACGGATCGGCAAGAGCTTGAAACTGGAAACATAGCTTATCATTTATACCAATACTAGCCCAGAACAAACATTTTGATATGACACTCACTAAGGCAACTCTTACACTTATGCAAAATAGGGCTCCGACTAGCAGTTGAAATAGGGACTTGTCAAACCATACAAACTGCAAACAGATTGAGGTTGGCAAACTGAGCAAATGGATTCATACAGACTTTAAAATTTGCATGTTGACTCACATTTATGCATATAATTCAATCCATTTTGAAATTCTTCATGATGATCAATAGGGCAAAATATATAAGCACTCAAAGTAGGCTACACAATAAAATTTGCACTTACACCAAACATGCACTTTCAACTCACCCCTTGAAATGGGTACCTAATAAACTGATCCAAACTAAAAACTGAAAGTTGCAACACACTACATAGGCCAAATGAAAGGTGTACAACAAGTTTCCAAAGCCTTACCCCTTGAAAATCAACTGGCTCCATTTTACCTTCTTTCTAACTAGGTCATTCAAACTGACTCATTTTATGATCATTTGGAAATGCAGAGAAAAAATTTGAGATGGGCCTCAAAACTTGACTCAACTTTAATGAGTCCCAAAACTCTTCATAGTACTTATTGAATTCACGAGAAGTGAAATCACCTCCTTGGTTGGTTCTAAGGCATTTAATCCTCTTACCACTTTCTTTTTCAACTAGTGCTCTTAAGGCTTTAAACTTTCCAAAAGCTTCAACCTTGTCTTTCAAGAATGTAACCCACATCATTCTTGAACAATCATAAGTAAGAATCATAAAGTACCTATCTTCCTAAACACTCCTAGTTTTCATAGAACCACACAAATTAGTATGCACAAGATCAGGTAAATTATCTGTTGTGAAAGATTTACCTTTGAAGGTTGAGGAAGACATTTTCCCCAGTTGACATTCTCTGCACAAAGGATTCTCCGGTTTATTCAGCATAGGCAATCCTCTATCTGCCTTGATCTTACTGGCCTTCACAATATTATCAAAATTTACATGGCAGAGTCTCCTATGCCATATCCAGCTATCATCAAAATTAGCCATTAGACATTGACTAATATTTTTAATTAACTAAAATAAGTTACCTTTGGTTTGCATACTGGTGGCCATCAGTTCACCACTCTTTCCTTTTATTTTGCACACTCCATCTTTGATTTCCAGAGTGAGTCCTTTATCATTCAGCTGGACAACACTCAAAAGGTTATGCCTGAGACCTTCTACCCAATACACATTATTAACACTGCTTTTTCCATTTGGAGAGATGGACCCTTTTCCTTTTACCATACATGGTGCATCATTACCAAATCCGACTACACCTCCATCATACTCTTCCAGAGACAGAAACTTCATCCGGTCACCAGTCATGTGGTGAGAACATCCACTATCAATAATCCACTCATTAGAATTATCAAAGTGGGAGACAAGAGCCTTCTTGTCTGACACATCTTCCTTAATGGCTACAAACACTATGTCTTCTCTTTCTTCATCTTCTGATTCATCATCAATGACACCTTCATCGACTGCAACAATACAGTTTCTCCTATTTCCTCCTTTGAACTTTTTAAACTTCTCTAGTTTGTCCTTGTTATCATTGTTGGGACAGTTGACAATAATGTCTCCTATTCTATTGCAAGAAAAACATTTCAAAGGGAGCTTACCTCTGTATTTTCCAGTTCCCTTAGGAAGTCTCTTGGCAAGAAGAGCTTCAAACTCCATCAGGATCTCCTTATCATCCATATCCCTGCTTTGTTTGGGTTGACAGCTAGTACCAACCTCTTTTCCCTTTCTGGATAGTGCAACAGATGCTCTAAAGGCTAATTCAGTCTTCTAAACACTGCCATCATAACTGTTTAGCTCATATGCGGTCAACTTAGGAATGATGGAGTCAAAGAATACCTTTGTCTTGTCAATGGATCTCAACTCCTAAATAGCGGCAACCCTTATTGCATAGACCGATAATAAGGATCTCAAAACTTTGCTAACAATGGTGGAATCATCCATTGTACCTCCTGCACTCTTGATGTCTCCAACAATAGTTTTAATCCTTATCCGATATTGTTGAATGGTCTCTCCTTCAACCATCTGCATGTCCTCAAATTTTCCCCTAAGGCTCTCTTCCTTATCTTGCTTCACATGCTCATCACCGCCATAGATAGTCTCCAGAGTATCCCATACATCTTTGGGATTGTCTTTATCCTGAACATCTATAAACTTAATATCAGATAGACTGTTGATAAGAGATTCCATGACTTTCCCATTCTCCTAAATTTCTCTTCTTTGATCATCGGTGAGAGTACCGATAGGGATAACATAAGTATTATCAACATAGTTCTAGTGTTGAGCACCCATGCTTTTAATGTAGATCTTCATTCTGTCCTTCCATATCTTAAAGTTATCTTTGTTGAACTTAGGACCTTCCGTCTTCATCATTAGAATAGGATCTTTTCCTCAAGCGGTTAAGCTTATAACACAAAGGACCTAGAGGACACTCTGATACCAATTGATGATTAATGATGAATAGTAAATACCCAACAAATACTAAGAGGGGGGGTGAATCAGTATAGACAAAAACTTCTTAAACAACTTAAACTGCTAAGACTGCACTAACTGGTAAACAATATTACCAATCTAAATCAAGGCACTATCGGTAAAACACAGTATGACTGAAAGAGACATAAACCAGTAACATCTAGATCTTCTCAAGTTTTAATATCTCATCTCAACTTCACCCATATGCTTAAGCAAGTAATACATCAGAAATAAAATGACCATTGGATCATCTTGCATTACCGCTTAACAGAAAACACTAAAACATCACATGAAAAAGCATCACACATAACACACTATTTTTTCATGTGGAAACCCAACTGGGAAAAACCACAGTGGGGAAGAATACCCACAAGTTGTTCTTGAACTCTTCTAAAGTTTGTTATGTTAGGAACCTAGTCCGGTTAAAGACTTTACAACTGGTTCTACTAGGAACCGATCTTGCTAGGGATCACCCGGTTAAGGGATGGCTAAATACCCAATTAGAGGTTAAAACCTTGTTAAAGGTTACCTTGTAAGAGGAATTGAAGGACTCAATGATTTTGAGCCACCCTGTTAAAGGATTTACAAAAATCCTATTAAAGCTACCCGGTAAAGGGATTTTCCATAAACTGAAATGGTTAGAAGTCAACAGGTAATACATTGATCTAATAACAACACTTAATACCAAGGCATATCTGCTTCACTTCCTTTACTTCTACAATCAAACTCTGTAAATATCTACTTACTCATTTGGTCTGGCAAGAATCACCTCACATACATTCATTTGCCAACAACTTCAAATGAAAAATATCATCGACCTTATAGACAACAATTAGGTCGATAGCCAAAACCTAAAACCCTAAGCATCTAGGTTAACAATACAGTCGGTCCAATCCTGGCCATTTAAACACATTATATAGGGTAAAACAATCTTGAACAAATCTCAAGACGTTCTCCATCATCCATTCTTCACCACTTCTAGAAGCTAATAACCCATCACGCACTCTCCACCGTGTAGCATTGTAAATTGTACGCACTTGCTAGGGTGGTACAATTTCACACCTAGTTTAGCACCTGCCTTGGCGCATTTTGCATTTTGCATTGCATTTCCCCTTTAGCACTTAATTAATTAAATTAATTAGGTCTAAGGTTCTATTTTATCATCTCCCATATCATAAAGTTGGGCTCTTTTCATTAAAGTGTGCCCCTTTCATTTTATTCTTCCAATACATCATTTAATCAAAAACCCTAATTAGGTCCTATTTTGAACTTGGGGGCTTGATTTCGGGGGTCAAAACATCTCGAAATCAGCTGTAACTTCAGGATTTGCTCTAAAATCATCATATCTGACGGCCCTGAAAATTTGGTGAAAAGTTGTTGGGACCATGGCGCCCGGCGTGCACATGGTCCCAGATATTTTTCCCAAAATTTTGGGAGCACAATCCAATCATAAAATAAAGCTTAACCCCAAGAAATTGGTGGGAGATTCAATCTCTAGGTCGGCCAAAAGTTGAAATTAAGACCTAGGGTTTCATATATAAGAGCTCTCTTTCTTCATTTGAAAGGATCAAAATTTTGGTTTCAGGGACCTTCTATGCAGCAAAAGAGTAGATCTTTGAAGACTTCAACAACATTCAACATCCATCCATCAAGCATCTATCAATTTCATTCATCCATTTAGGGCTTTGAAGGCATTGAAGAACAATAAGGGATCACCGACTGAAGATTGGCTTGTACCCCTCCCTTAGGGTTGGGTATGATTTCATGTTGTTTTCATGTCTTTTGCATAAGCTTCATTACATCATTTGTACTCATGCTTTAGATCACTCTACATCTTGATTTGGAGCATTTACATTATCATGTACAAGCAATTAGGGTTTACTTTCTAGGTTGCTCTAGTTTGCTTACTTGCATCTTAGGATCTTGCACACACACAAGGTCTGCACACACAATACTTTTTACAATACAACTTGGCAGTTCGTGGAGGTGGAAATCACTGAAGCGGGGGTTTGACTAAGGTAAAACCCTATATAGCCGCCCACCATACCTTTTCAGATATAAGTGCAGGTTTCGGATTCGGACGACGCCGCAAGTTGCAGATCTGACGGAAGCAGACTGAGACGGAACAACACACCAAATTGCAGAGAAAAAGACCAGGATAGGGGCATGGGGCACCCTGGTCCTGCCAAGACAGGGGCGCTAGGTGCCCTGGTCCCTAGGATAGGGGCGCTGGGCGCCCTGGTCCTTCTGTCAGACAACAATTTTCAGCATTTTTGACAGCTTTTCAGGTTGCAAAACAACAGTTTCCGGAGCAGTTTCAGGGGCAGAATCAGGACAGTGGCACCCACGCCCCCGTCCTGAACATTTTCATTCATATTTTAACACCGGGTACGCATTTACATTCTTGTCTTTTCCTTGTGTTTACAGCTTTCCATTGTTTAAGTTCAATTCTGCAATCTTGTTATTAGTTCATACTTGCACTTTGGGGTTAGGGATTGAGCTTGCATCATTTTATCTTTCAATTGCAACAAAGGAATAGAAATCCTAATATGTAGCCCATGGCTCTCTCTTCCACAAAAAGAAGTAGCCAATTGTGTGATACCTCTAGGCTCTTTCGTATTCCACAAATGTGTGATTGAAAGTGAGATTAGGGCATGTTTGCTTAGTTTCACTTTTTCCCCCACACACACCGTTTACTAAGATTTTGCACATTCTTGAGGTAGATAGAATCAATCTTCTTCATGCAAGATCCTCAAGGAGATTCTTCACTTGCACAAGGATGATGTGGTAACACAATCTAATCTTCATTTCAATGCTATCTCATCATAGGATGTCATCGGTCGAATCACACAGACTTGGAATGCATCAACCGGAAACCCTGAAGCTGAGACTACCAATCGGTAGTTGTATCAAAGGAAACCCCGATACAAAATTTGCATATACCGGTTCACTTGTTTCAAATACTGGTTCATATCATAATACCGGTTCACACTTCAACATATTGACATCAATGACAACATACAATCATACCATGTCATCAAACTGTGCACATATGCCAACATAGATAAGTACCAGACCTAATCTGGGTCCACCATGCCAAAGCATTGTCTTTAATAAGCTGAGGCATGATCAAGGATCACCTTCTACATCCTAAATTCCATCTAGAAGTCACACCAATCACCACTTAGCATTCTATCAAGAATTCTCAGTGAAATGTTTGTTGGTTAAACCTTAAACCCATATCCGTAACACAAGATCTTCTACCGGTAACCAGAACTTGTTTATCAATAACCCAAACCTATCTGTCAGTAACCAAAACCTGTCTATCAGTAACCAACCATAACAGCTAGTGTTGACATCAATGATGTCAGCCATATTGCCAACAATCTCCCCCTTTGGCATTGATGGCAACACTAGATTTGAAAAACATCTAAGTACCAAGAAATGCCAAACAAGTCTCCCCATGTGGAAGACAACCAACAATCTCCTTTATATAGCTCTAACTATCAATAACTCTCCCCCTATGAATAATATCTCTGTAAAGTTCTAAATTTATTTTTCCAATCACTATCTCTCCCCCTTTGACATCAATGCAAGAAATATGACAAAAATATCAAAGTAAGAGTATAAGCCTCTGAATCTCAAAGCTTACTACTCCCCCTAAGTAGTAGCACCACTCATCAGTGATAGAATGAATAGTATCTCTGATAACACATGCCAGATTGATGCCAAACCGCATCAATCAAGCCTGTGTCAGAGGGGCAGAAACCCCTAATCTATCTCTCAAATACTCAAATTATTCCTTAGATAGTGGTTTAGTGAATATATCTGCAATCTGCTCTTTAGTGTTCACATAAACCTGTTTGACTTCCTTTTCTTCCACCTTGACCTTCAGAAAGTTCTATTTTATTGATATGTGCTTAGTCTTAGAGTGAAATACCGAGTTCTTAGACATGTCAATAGCTGCAGAGTTATCACAATAGATAACTACCGGTTCACTACAATTTACCTTGATATCATTCAACATTTGCTTCATCCACAAGCCTTGAGTGTAATTAGTTGTTGCTGCAACATATTTAGCTTCTGTAGTAGATAAAGAAATGCATGACTATTTTTTGTTGATCCATGAAACCAATTTATTTCCAAGAAAGAAAGCTCCACCAGAAGTGCTCTTCCTATCATAAGTATCTTCAACCCAATCTAAATCTATATATGCACATAAAGTGAATTTATCATCTCTAGAATACCAAAAGCCATATTCTGTTGTTCCTTGCAAATACTGGAATATCCTCTTTACTGCACATTCATGATTTTCTTTAGGATTACTTTGATATCTTGAAACAATACTTACTGCATTCATAATATCCGGTCTAGTCTGAGTTAGATATAACAAACCACCAATCATAGACTTATACCTTGTTGGATTTACCGATGTAGATGTATCTTTGATAGATAATTTCTCACTTGTCACCATAGGAGCACTTACCGGTTTGGAATTATCCATACCAAACTTCTTCAACAATTCCTTTTGATACTTAGTTTGATAGATAAAAATGCCTTCGTCAATTTGAGTAATCTGTAAACCTAAGAAAAATATCATCTCCACAATCATGGACATTTCAAATTCATTCTTCATATTATTAGAGAATTCTATGCATAATTTATCTTCACCTCCAAAAATGATATCATCAACAAATACTTCAATAATCAGAATATCATCATCAGTGATCTTGTAATATAAATTACTATCAACATTGTCTTTAGTAAAACCAAGCTTCAAAAGGTATTTGTCCAATCTTGCAAACCAAGTTCTAGGAGCTTGTTTCAATCCATATAAAGTTTTCTTCAATCTGCAAACCATATCTTTATCATCTGTCAGTGAAAATCCATCATGCTGCTCAATGTATACCTCTTCCTCAAGTTCACCATTCAAGAATGCACATTTAACATCCATTTGATAGACCTTATAGTTCTTATAAGCTGCATAGGCAAGAAATAGTCTAACAGCCTCAATTCTAGTTACAGGTGCAAATGTCTCACCATAATAAATTCCTTCCATTTGAGAATATCCTTTACAAACCAATCTAGCATTATTTCTTACAACTTGGCCATCCTCATTTAATTTATTCCTAAAAACCCATTTAGTTCCAATAACATTTTTATTTTTAGGCCGAGGAACTAAAGTCCAAGTCTCATTCTTCTCTATCTGATCTAATCCATCTTCCATAGCCTTTAACCAATATTTATATTTACAAGCTTCAATAACAAATGTCAGTTCAATTTGAGAAATAAGACATACCTCTTCATTTGCCAGTCTCCTTCTTTTCATAACTCCCTTGTTCCTATCTCCAATGATTTGATCTTCAGAAAGATTTAACCTTACATACCTTGGTGTCTTCTGAACTTCAGGTTCACTGTTCTGATCATCAGTCATAGTTGAATTTTTTGATTGTACCAGTGTAACTGTCTTAGTATCTTGTACCGGTTGAGGCATTGTTGGTTCATTTATGATCATTTCCACTATCAGTTCCCTCTCATATGATATAGATTTATTTCTGTATTGCTCATCCACTTTCACATTAGTGCTCTTCGTGATTTTTGGAAATCTTTTCTTATAACATCTATATGCTTTTCTTTGAATTGAATAACCAAGAAATATCCCTTCATTGCATCTAGGATCAAACTTCCCAATTGAATCATCTCTTTTGATATAACATTTACTTCCAAAAATTCTGAAATATTTAATAGTAGGTGTATGTCCATACCATAATTCATAAGGGGTCTTACCGATTTCACCTTTGATGTGAACTTTGTTGAATGTGTAGATTGTTGTACTCACTACTTCTCTCCAGTAGATGTGAGGAAATTTGGCTTCCATCATCATAGTTCTTGTTGCATCCAAAATGGTTCTATTCTTTCTTTCCACTACTCCATTCTGCTAAGGAGTCTGAGGTGTAGATAATTGTGTCCTAATTCTTTGTCTCACAATAGCTATTAAATTCATGAGAAGTGAACTCACTGCCTTGATCTGATCTCAGACATTTGATTTTCAATCCATTTTCTGTTTCTACCTTAGCATTAAAGATCTTGAATTTCTCAAAGGCTTCAAACTTCTCCCTAAGAAAAGTCAGCCACATAATTCAAGAATAGTCATCAATAATCAACATGAAATACCTATAACCTTGAAATCTTCTAATCCTTGTTGGACCACATAAGTCAGTGTGAATGAAATCAAGTGCATCATTATATTTATCACGTATTCTCTTAAAAGATGTTCTAACTTTCTTTCCCAATTGACATTCCTTACATACCAGATTATGAGGCTTTATAATCTTAGGTATACCTCTAACTGCCTTTGTTGAACTGATCTTGACAATACAATCAAAATTAACATGACACAACCTCTTATGCCATAACCAACTCTCATCAATATGAGCAATCAAACATGTCTTATTACCAGTGTTCAAGTGAAAGATATTACCTCCAATCTGAGTATCGGTTGCAATCTCCAAACCAATTTTGTTAATGATTTTGCATTTTCTATCTTTAAACTAAAGTTGGAAACTCTTGTCCACCAATTGACCAACACTTAAAAGATTATTCTTTAAACCTTATACATAATAGAAATTATCAATATTATGCTTGCCATCCAGAGAAATAATACCTCTACCTTTGATCATACATGCTTTGTCATCTCCAAATCTAACTTGACCGCCATTGTCCTCTTGCAGGGACATAAATTTTCTTTTATCTCCAGTCATATGATATGAGAATCCACTATCAATTACCCATTCATCCTTGTCTTCAACTTTTTCTTCTAGGGCCTTTTCTTCATTCTTGATAGCCAATTCCGGTTCATCTTCTTTTAAAGCATATAACACCCATTCCTTTCCATTGTTGGATCCACTAGCAGAGTTTGTTGTCGATTCATCCTCAGAGTCATCACTTACTCCTTCCTCATCCACTATGTAGCATTGTTTACTTTTCTTGAATCTATATCTATTCTGATTAGACTTAAATAATTTCTTTACTCTTTCTTCAAATCTTGCATTCCTTTCAGGACATCTAGATGCAAAATGACCAATCTTATTACATGCAAAAAATTTAAAAGTTGCTTTTCCTTCATACTTACTTCTTGTCGGTCCTTTAGGAACTCTTGTAGCAAATAAGGCTTCAAGTTGCTAAAACATTTCATCCTCTTTCCTCATATATTTCAATTCTTTTTCATATAAGGCTTTCCAATCACTTTTGTCGATAGATGATGATGCATGAAAAGAAGGTTTAGACTTTGCAGCTCCAAAAGGTCCAAATTCTTCAAGCTCAAAAGTAGATAAGTTCCCAATCAGAATTTCTTTGTTAACTGAAGTGTTTGCCATTATTCTTAGTTCATTAATTGCAGTAGCCTTCATCTTGTGAGCCGATGGAAGGGCTCTCAAGACTTTGGAAACTAATCCTCCACAACATTGAATTCCCATGACAATCTCATTTACTCTTTCCATAAATGTAGCAATTCTTTCATTATCTTCCATCTTCAAGTTTTCATACCTTACCCGGTAACCATCAAGTTTAGCAATTTTGATAGTACGTTCACCTTCATTCAAAATTTGCATTTTATCCGACATAACCTTTTCCGATGATTTATTAGTCAATCCCATGATTTGATGATCAATAAGTGCACACAAGAGGACTTCTCTAGCTCTACAATCATTTTCAATATTCTTGTCTAGGTCTACAGGAGCAGGGTTGTCAGATGCTAGATCACAAGATGTATATCCTTTCTTAGTGATCTCTCAAATATCCTTGCCAATACATCTAAGATGACTCTCCATTCGAATTTTCCATATCCCATAATTTTTTCCATCAAGCTTAGGGATTTCTCTTCTGAAAATAGTTGCCGATGGATTTGAAGTATTAGTTGCCATAGGATCTACCTCAATTGGTTAAGCTTCTGCAAAAGAGGACCAAATCTCTGAAACCAATTGTTAGGATAACTGGTGAACAACTAAGAGGGGGGGGGGGGTTGAATCATTTTTTAACAGATTATATCAATCAAACCACTTAATAACCTTTAAACGGAGCACATAATGTTGAATACCGGAATAGCAGAAATAGATACTGGTAAGTAATAAAACTTAAGAATGAAACAAAGAATTAACATAATGCAACCATACCACATAATGCCATGATTTGTATGTGGAAGCCCCAGTAAAGGGAAAAACCACAGTGGGAATCCTACCCACAGTTAGATGATACTTCTGCAAAAAGTATATGATATAATAAGGGGCCTACACATGGAGGAAGGCACACTGCCTAAAGAATACTACTCATTACAAAAGAGTCTCATTGACTACAGAGAGGTTATAACCATCTCAAGATAATTGGACAACAATCTAGAAGAATGAACTTCCAAAGATAGCATCTACCGTGCCTCATTATAGTCCCAAGTAAGCTCAATACTGGAGGCCTTTGATCTTTTCGTTAAACCCAATTTGATCACCTATGATCAACCAAATCTCCTTCGCATGTGATATTGTGTTCCATGACCACGACACACTTATTTCATTCCCATACCATACCATGATCTACAGTGAGATCTTACATCAATTTATACAAACCCTAAGGCCTAAACCAATTAGGTCAGCCACCTAAAAGATATTATAATAAGATCATTACATACATCCATATTACAATGATATGCCATGTCATCTTGAGACCAAAACAAAAATAACCAATCCATAAATCACCCCGATAATGTGTAGAGAATATGTTAACATGATACTGGTCCATAACCTAGATAGGTACCAGACCTAATCTGGGTTCACCATGCCAAACAAATGTCTTCAATCAGTTGAGGCATGATCAAGGATCACCTTTTGCATCCTGAATTCCATCTAGAAGATGCAACAATCACCACTTAGTATTCTATCAAGGATTCTTAGTGAAAGCTCTGTTGCTTAAACCTTAAACCCATACCGGTAACACAAGATCTTCTACTAGTAACCAAAACCTGTCTATCAGTAACCAACCATAATAGCTAGTATTGACATCAATGACAAAACATCAATGTAACACATAATCAATTCATCCATATTGCCAACACTTTGTATGGTATTTTCTTATTTTGGGCTTGGGAGCCTCTTCTTGGGGGTCAAATTCTATAATATTAGGTTGGGATTGCATAGAGGATGTAGTAGAGGCCCTTTTAGTGGGAGTCCTTCTCTTTTTGGGCATAGGAGATTTGGCCTACAAGGAAGGGTTGGGTTCATCAATAATTGGATCTTCCTTGATAGCTAGGGTGGTATCATTTTTTACCAACCTCCTTCTTTTGGGCTTGGGAGTTTCCTCCTACGAGGGTTTTGAGTAGAAAAGGGAGGGTTTGGTTCAAATGTAGGCCCATTCAAGATGGCAGGAGTTGGGTGGACAACTACCAAGGGAGTAGTATGTGTAGAAGTGGAAGCTTCTCACTTCTCTGGAGTTTTTTCAGCAGTGGGGGAGGTAGTATTCTTTATTAGAGAGGTCATTTTGCAATATAGGGTATTAAATTCCCATGCTATCACAAAAATAAACCCTACACAAACTCCTAATTTTTTTATAATAACACATAATAAATATGCTAAAACCACTTACTTGTTTCTTGCAAATATTTGGACTTGACTGTAGCTCTGATGATCACCTTTGTCATCTTGAGTCACTCTATGCTTTCTCTTTCTTTCTCTTTGGATGCTCTTCAAATGCAGGGTGTGTTAGATAACTCAAATAACTAGAGGACAACTAAGACACAGGGGTGAATCATTTTTCACCGGATTACAGAACTTTAAGCATTCAAAATCTTATTACTGCAACACATAAACTCAATACCAGAATGAATAAACCAAATATAGGAATAACTGATATAGCAATTAAACATAAGCATAAATCACATAACAGTTACCATCCATCCATAACACATGAAACAAAGATTTGTACATTGAAAACTTGGTAAAGGGAAAAACCATGGTGGGAAGCCTACCCACACTCAGATAATACTTATGTAGTAAGTATGTGAATTTAATATGAGGGTCCTACATATGTAGGAAGGCCAACAACCTAGAGCACACTCCTCATCACAAAAAGGAGCCTCACTGACTACATAAACATCAGACTACAATTTGAAAAGAAGAGTGAACTGCAAGTATAGCATCTCCTATGCCTGAGTACAGTTTCAGTTAAGCTCAATACTAGAGGCCTTAAACCTCTCTTACAAACCCAATTCAATCACCTATGACCAACCAAACCTTATGCATATGACTATAACATTATTTTCACATAGATAAACCTATATGCCCATATACCATATGTTGGCAATTAACACTCTACTGGTTGGTTTCTCTATGTTGTCATTGATAGAAACATGATTTTGTATTTTGGCTTCATGTTTTGTTCTATGGTGTACCGATAGACACTTAAGAGATTCTACACTAGCACTGGCATAGATAGGATAGATGATTTCTTTGGTCACCTGCAATGCAAAATGACATGGTATAATATAGCTTATCGGTATTGGAGGCTGACATATCTTAGATCCAGCATCAACAATTTGTTTTAATGTTTATATATTTATGTTATCTGGCCGACGTGTAATCTGATATTGTATATATCTTTGTAAGCCGACTTAAGGAATAAAAGTTATATAGGGTATATAGGTCAGTTTGATAGATCATTTTGATATAGAGTTATAGACATGAGATAGGAGATTATGGATATGCGAATTTAATATGATGCAAAACTACTTAGAGAGATTATTTATGTGAGGAATTTATTATAAGGGTTATTCTGGTAAAGGGGTTTAGGGTTTCAAATCGGAACAGACAAAGCTTAAACCAGAACTATATTTTGGCATTGAAGATGCTATCTTAATTAGTTCACACTTCTCTAGATTGTTATCTAGAATTTTATGTAGTCATTGAGGCTCCTATTGTGATTGAGTAGTGTGCTCTAGGCTATAAGCCTTCTTGCAAGTGTAGGCCCCTCATATTTTGTAATATCTCTTCATATGGCTAGTGGATTGATATTGTGGGTCACAAATCCCACCATGGTTATTCCTCTTTGAGGTTTTCCACATATAAATCTATGTGTTATGATTTTCATTTATGTGTTTGGCTTATTGGTTACTTTACTTCTTTCAATTATATATGCACCGATATATCAATTGGTGTATGAATATTTTAATAATGCTAAAATCTACTATTCTAGTATAACACTGATTCACCCCCCTCTCAGTGTTATTGGTTTCCAACAATTGGTATCAGATCCTTGTGCCTTAGAGGAATTTTAACAGCTTGAGGAAGATCCTGAAACCATAATCCATAAATATGGTTTTGGAGAAGCAGCTTGAGATGGCACTTGAAAATTATGATGTTGAAAGGTTGAAGAACTTAAAGCTACAAGATGACTTGAATTCTACTAAGGAATTCATTCTTGTCCTACAAGAGAGGCTACCATCTATTCAAGCTAGGAGGAAGGAACTTTTACAAAATTAGGATGCTGAAGAGAAAAATGCACTTAAGGAGCAATGCAAGAAATTGAGTCAGGAGAACATGGTTATGAAGAATGAAATGCAAGTTATAACTATGAGGATGTTTGTTACCCCTATATTTTTGCTCATTCTTAAAACCTCATAATCAGCTAAAAATCAGTTATTGTTAATGTTTTAATCCTAAAGTTTGTATGGCCAAACTCTATGTCAGCTGAGAGATTTTAATTGTTTTATTTTTGGGTTACTCATATACCCAAACAATTAAATCCTAAGTTTTATGTGTCTCATGCAAAAATAATTTATGGGTTATGCTCTACTTGTCTTATTTATTCTACAGTTAAAATTTTAAAAGAAACAGAGCTTTCAGTAAAAAGTTATGCAATTTTTTCTATGGCAGCCCAAACGAACAATTGTCATCGAACTTGAACCTTCAACCTTCTTAGGTTCAACAGGTTCAAGGTTCAAAATGTTCAAGTGGTGCAAAAAAGTTCAAAGGGTTCAAAAAGGTTCAAAGTTCAAATTTTGTGTTCATTATAATTTCTAGTCTTTGAACTTGAACTTTGAACCTTCTTTGGCTCAAGCACGTAGGTTCAAGCGCACAGGTTCAATTTCAGAGGTTCAAATTCAGAGTTCAAAGATTCATCAAATGTAGGTTCAAAGTGTGTGAGTTCAAAATTTCAACAAATTCAAAAATCCAATAACATTGGCATGTCCAATGTTTGTAATTTACAATGTAATCTGTAACCACGAATTTTTTGAGACATAAAAAATTAGTCTCGGTGCGGGGGGCATAACTATCAATTTAACTGTTGGATCGCACTGAATTTTTAATATGTTTTAGAAAACCCAGTTTTATAAATTCTCACTAGAGCAATCGAAAAAATAGTATCATAGTAAAATGTTATTTATCTCTAAGTATGGGTCTATAAAAATTCTGAGAAAAGATTTGAAGATTTAAAACAAAAAAGTTATCAGGAAGAGGATAAAAGATAAAAGAAAAGATTAATTAATTATCTTTTCAAGAATCAATTATTGATAACTGAAAGTCTCTTTAAAGAAAGAGAGAGACTATATATATGTGGGAAAAAAGAAAATAAAGGGCTGGAAAAACTGTGATTTTTTGAGAAGCATACAATATCCATTTTGTTTTTCTATGAATAGTTTAAACTGGAATGACTGATTATCAATAAAATGTTTTGGTGTGCAGTCTTTGAATCTGTGTGTTTAAAGATTAGCAATCTTTCTTGAAAAATTTGCTATGGGCATGATATCATTTTATGATCAGTTATTTTTTTTTATTTTTTTCTAAATTCATGGTTACCATTACTTGTTAGCAAATAAATTATCGATTGAGTTGTGCTAATCCCCCTTGTCCTGTGAGGCATGAGAGAGAATCGATTAGACATCAATACTGTTGTGCATTTGCTATGCTCTAAATTTATTAAGTGAACATGTGTGTGAATCAGATTCTATGAGCTCAATTGAATCTTCAAAATATTTTCTTTTTTTTAGTTTGAAAGCATTCCTTTGTGTTGATGGATGAATGCTAAAGCCTTTCTACACTTTCTGGTAAGAAGTGTCAACATTTCATTTGTGTACTAAATTCATTACAAATTATACGAGGAGTTGTCTTCTAATGTAGAGGTTGAATTTAATTAATTCATCCAATTGTTGGTAGTTTGTTTACTTTCATAATTGGGCTTACAAGAGTTACATCTCTGTTCAGAGAGAATAAATAAATTTATTGAAAGGGACAAATCTGTTTACCAATAGATTTTTTGGCGACTCTGCTGGGGACTCGGAATCAAAGATCAGTGAATTTTGTTTCCTCATATTTTTTGATTTATCTCTATGCAGGAGATTGACAACTCTATATATAAACATCATGCTCAAGAAAAGAACAGTGAGAAAAGGGAAAATACCAAATCCTTCGATCTTGCAAATTATTGCAATAGATGATAAAGTACTGCATGGCTTCTTGGAGAATTACAAAGAAAGTATTTCTCATGCTGTTAGAAATAATATAAGTGTGGAAGATGATCATGCATCCACTCTTCTATGGAGAAGTCTTTGCATTAGATTTCACAAATTAAAAGAATTGAATGAAAAGACAAGAGTTTTGCATGTTTATGCAAGGAAAATATTGCAGCTGGAAGAGGAGTTAAGGGATAATGATGATGAAGAAGGTCTTGTTTCCCAAAATTCATTCCATTCACAAAATTGCACATTCTTGAGAGATCAAGAAATCCAACCAAGAGAACAATTGAGAAAAAAACCTATTGTTGAAGAAATAATGGCTAAAAAATGACCCAATGCTACAATACCTTTGAAATGCTTATAAGCAAACTATCTATGAAGTTGAAAAGAGTAAAATAGATCCTGCTAAAGATCACAAATCCACCTTGCTGCTAAAAAGTGTGTATCAGAGGTATCACAACCTCAAAAAACATGAGCAAAAGACTATATCTATTATAGAAAGATTAAAAGAAAAATCAGAAAATGAAGAGTCAATTTGTTATATCTTCTCAGTTTTTGGAGAAAGAGATCTTGAGCCAACCTTGGTCAAGCCATAAAAGGCTTGGAATCATAATCAATAGCAAAGAGAAAGGTTACAACAAGATGAAAGTGAAAATCATGAAATTTCTTTGTCAAGTATCTGTAATGGGGAAAAAGAATCATCATGCACACCCGTTATGAAGCAAGCTTTAGCAGACAAAGATGATCAAGAAAATAATAGAGAAGTTGTGAGCCTGGAAGGTGAAGATAGGTTGGAATATTTTTTTTCACCAGAAATAGAGACTTTCAATTTTGAGGCCAGTGAAAGTGGACTTGTCCCAAAAAATTGTAAAGATGAAGATTTTCAGATTAACTTGCAGCCAGAATATACAACTTTCAGTTTTGCACAAGAAAGCGGTAAGAATGATTCTTCACATTCAGAAGTTCTAAATGAATGTATGTTAGAGTCATTTCATTTTGATTTATCAATTGAAGCTTGTAACGAAGATAAAGAAAGATCATGCTTGGTTAAATATTTGTTAGAATTTGAAAATGAGGGTATAATAGAAATATTTGATGTAACTGTGGGACAAAATGATGGTTAGATTGATAGAATATTGGAGCCTCAAGGATTGTTGAATGGTTTGGTTGACACTTCTTTTTGTGAAAAAGCCATAGATCAATTTTTATCCTCTCTTGAGCAAGAAGACTTCACTGCAAAAGAATCAAGTATAAATTTTTGCTATGTTTTTGTCCTGGATAGAGGGTTTTCAGATTTGATTAATTTTAAAAAGGATGAAGTCTTTCAAACTTAAGTTGATCCTATGCTTGATGAAGTTTCCCTTTATACAAAAGGTGGTGTAAATGTTGAAATTCCCTTTGAGTATGATGATTTTCACATTGAGAATTGTAAGAATAATGTAGTCATTTCTTTAGAATTTTCTCAACATTTTAATGTACAATCAAAGGTGGAGCATTTCTCGAATAGTGCAATACAAGGTAGTCGAGAGAATTCAAAAATTTATGATGAAAGGTGGCTTTTGGTGATGAGCATTTGCAACAGGTTATTCCTGCACACTATTAGTTTGACTGCTGAAAATTCTTTTAAGAATGATGGTCTTAGCAATCCAAATTTTGAAGAAGATGCCCCCCTTTTTCTAGAAAAGCTTGGCCATTATTTTTACCAAGTAGAAGGGGAAAATTGCTTGAGTAATACTATGCAAGGAGCTCAGGATGATTCAACAATTTTTGATGATAAGTGGTTATTTGGTTCTGAGTATGCCTACATGTTATTACTACACTCCATAAATCTGAGGTCCAACATTAAGAGAGTCGCGGAATGGCAGGTATCTCTAGCTGCATCAAATGGCCACAATCCATTATTTCAGAAAGGTGCATTTTTCTCACAACCGGTTAATGGATTTACATGATTATTCTTCTATATATTCTGATAGGGTCTTATGACCATGTACATATTTAGTCTTTTTCTTGTATTGTAGGCTTAGATGTTTTGGCTTGTGGGTTTTCCCTTCTCCCCTTCGCCCTCTGCAAGAAGCTCCCTGTGCTCTGTTTTTCTTGACTCTGTTGCCCAATGGCTAGGAACTAATCTCTCCCAAAGACATTCTGGATTCTCCTAGTCCTTTACAGTTCTGGTCCCTAATCAAAGCCAATGTTACCCCTATATTTTTGTTCATGCTTAAAGCCTCATAATTAGCTAAAAATCAGTTATTGTTAATGTCTTAATGCTAAAGTTTTTATTGCCAAACTCTATGTTGACTAGGAGATTTTAATTGTTTTATTTTTGGGTTACCCATATACCCAAACAATTAAATCCCAAGTTTTATGTGTCTCATGCAAAAATGATTTCTGGGTTATTCTCTACTCGACTTATTTATTCTACAGTTAAAATTTTACAAGAAAATGATCTTTTAGTAATAAGTTATGCAAGTTTTTCTATGGCAGCCCAAAGGAACAATTATCATTGAACTTGAACCTTGAACCTTCTTAGGTTCAATAGGTTCAAGGTTCAAAAGGTTCAAGCAGTGCAAAAAAGTTCAAAAGGTTCAAAAAGGTTCAAAGTTCAAATTTTGGGTTCATTGTAATTTTTGGTCTTTGAACTTGAACTTTGAACCTTCTTTGGTTCAAGCAGGCAGGTTCAAGCGTGCAGGTTCAAGCCCGCAGGTTCAATTTTAGAGGTTCAAATTTAGAGTTCAGAGATTCATCAAATGCAGGTTCAAAGTGTGTGAGTTCAAAATTTCAACAACTTCAAAAATCCAATAACATTGGCATGTCTAATGCTTTTAATTTGCAATGTAATCTGTAACCATGAATTTTTTGAGACATAAAAAATTAGTCTCAGTGCAAGAGGCATAACTATCAATTTAACTGTTGGATCGCCCTGATTTTTTATTATGTTTTCGAAACCTAGTTTTCTAAATTCTCACCAGAGCAATCCGAAAAATAGTATTGCAGTCAAAAGTTATTTATCTCTAAGTATGGGTCTATTAAAATTCTGAGATAAAAGATTTGAAGATTTAAAACAAAAAAGTTATCAGGAAGAAGATAAAAGATAAAAGAAAAGATTAATTAATTATCTTTTCAAGAATCAATAATTGATAACTGAAAGTCTCTTTAAAGAAAGAGAGAGACTATATATATGTGGGAAAAAAGAAAATAAAGGGCTGGAAAAACTGTGATTTTTCAAGAAGCAGACCATATGCATTTTGTTTTTCTATGAACAATTTAAACTGGAATGACTGATTATCAATAAAATGTTATGGTGTGCAATCTCTGAATCTGTGTTTAAAGATTAGGAATCTTTCTTGAAAAATCTGCTATGGCCATGATATCATTTTATAATCAGTCATTTCTATGTTTTTTTTTTTTGAATTCATGGTTACCATGCTAGTAGATAAATTGTGGATTGAGTTGTGTTAATCCCCCTTGTCCTGTGAGGCATGAGAGAGAATCGATTAGACATCAATATTGTTGTACATTTGCTATGCTCTAAATGTATTAAGTGAACATGTGTGTGAATCAGAGTTTGTGAGCTCAATTGAATCTTTGGAATATTTTCTTTGTTTCAGTTTGAAAGCATTCTTTTGTGTTGATGGATGAATGCTAAAGCCTTTCTATGCTTTCTGGTAAAAAGTGTCAACATTTCATTTGTGTACTAAATTCATTGCAAATTATACTAGGAGCTTCCCTCTAATGCAAAGGTTGAATTTTAATTAATTCATCCAACTGTGGTAGGTTGGTTCATGAAAATGATATGTTGAGAACTGATTTGGTACAATCCTAGAGTAATGAGAAAGAGATTGAGAGAAAAATGATAATACCAAGAGAAAATTTAAATACTGCAAGTGAGTACAAAGAAAAATTCAAGATCAGCTCAGTACAACTTGATGAGTTATTGAAGAGACATAGACAAATTGGAGATTCTAGTGGACTTGGGTTTGACAAAGGATAGAGTTCCATTACTGCTAATGAAGATCAAAACCATAAGGCACCGATAAGACAATTCAATGCTTATAAATTTAATTGCACATGTTTTTTTTGTAATAAATTTGGTCACATGGCTAGGCAATGTATAAACAGAACAAATCAGAACCCTGATTCTGCTCCCAGTAAATGTTCTAAATGCAATAAGGTTGGTCATAAAATAGAAGATTGCAGAATGAATGTTAAATGCTATGCTTGTGGAAAATTTGGACATATGGTTAATCAGTGCAGGCTAAGCAATTTCACCAGTTTTAACAAAGCAATTCAAAAAAACAATGTTACACATTATGCATGCAATGAAGTTGGACATATTGCTAAGTTCTATAGAAGCAAAAATCGACCGGTTCGTAATGGAGGATCAAATGAAAAAGGAAAAGAGAAGGTTAGTAAAATCTGACAAGATCATACTCAGAGATGGGTTAGTAAGACTGAAGAACAAACATAAGATGTGAATGTCCCAGTTGTTAGGACCCAGAAGGCAACTGAGAGGGGGGAGTGAATCAGTTTACTATGAATTTCAACCCAAATACAACTTAATCAAACTTGATAATTAATACCGATAAACCAAACTTAATGTCAGTTGACAGATTAACAGTTAATATTAATACCAATGAAACTTCATGTATGAAACAGAAAGAGAAACAATATCCACAACACATAACATAGAGATTTTAACGTGGAAACCCTATAAGGGGAAAAACCACGGAGGGAAACCTTACCCACAATCAGATGATACTATTGCAGATAGTATGTGTATACAAATGGGGTCTGCACATGCAGAAAGGCCAACTTCCTAGAGCGCACTGCTTAAATGGGAGTCGCAATGACTACAGTAGGATAGTTAAATCCTAGAATAATGTACTTCTCAAAATAGCGTCTCCAATGCTAGATTCAGTACTGCTTAAGCTCTGATAATCACCTTCAAACCTTCCTTGAACCTTCTTTATGGTCTTCTCATATGATCTTCAATATTCACACATACCATGTTACAATACCATAACCTTACATACCATATGCCATCACACATATCTCATCAATTGAGATCTTACATATATACCAAAACCTAAGACCAAATGTGTAGGTCGGCTCACTAAGAATATTACAATAAAATCAATTACAAATAAGTTAAGATTCGATGCATCATGTCATTTCAATACATTTACAACAATATCCAATCAATAAATCATCTCCATAATGTGTCGTGTTCATCTAGAATAGATAATGCATACCAGTCCATAACCTAGACCAATTTATCGGTAACAACAAATATATCAACCCAATTAGACCATTAACGAAAATACCAAAACCAAGTATCCAAACCATGTCTTTGACATAACCAAGTGATCTCCAGATGATAACAAGTCATCCTCAATGGTGGTGAATAATATAACCTATCGGTGAACAATATACCGGTGACTATACATAAGTCACTGAACATGTCGATGAACACAATGTGCCAGTTCAATATAACCAAAGATCTCCAGAAGAATAAGTGTTGAGATCAATGACAAAACTAATGCAACACATCCATAATACCAACAATATCCCCCTTTGGCATTGATGGTAACACAAGATGGAAAAACATCTAAGTACCAAAAACCCAAAACTAACAATCTCTAGAATAGATCAATACCAGAAATCAAAATCAAAATGCAGAGAGTATATATCTCTCCTTCAATGAATAATCTCTCCCCCTAGGATAATGTTTCTTAAATACAATTTTTTTTCATAGATATCTCTCCCCCTTTGACATCAAATGCCAAATCAATACAAATATCAGAACACATAACTAACTAATATGACCAATTAATATAACCTACTCCCTTTGAGAAGTATATCTCCTCCATCAAAGCCAGAAAAAATGTTTCTCTATTATTTTCTTCTTGTTTGTTGCCAATCTTCAACTATCTAAGTCTCTACCAATGAGGGTATTATCCCAAGCTGCTCTATGAGATATTCAAAAGTTTCCTTAGGCAAAGGCTTAGTAAAGATATCTACAATCTACTCTTTAGTATTCACATAAACCAATCTTACTTCTTTTGCTTCAACATTCTCTTTCAAAAAATTATATTTGATAGAAACATGTTTAATCTTAGAGTGGAATAATAGATTCTTTGATATATCAATTGTTTTTGAATTACCACAATAAATGATTATAGGTTCTTTGCATTTTACCTTGACGTCCTTCAACATTTTCTTAATCCATAATACCTGAGTACAATTAGTTGTTGCTGCATCATATTTTGATTCTATTGTTGATAATGATGACAACTCTACTTCTTGCTGAACCATGAAATCAATCTCCTACAAAGAAAGAATGCTTCGCCAATGGTTCTTTTTCTATCATCTACATCTCCTACCCAATTTGCATCGGTGTATGCACATAAATCAAAATTTTCATCTTTAGGATACCATAAACCAAGATTTGATGTGCCTTGTAGATACCAAAAAATCCCTTTTACTGTTGATTCATGATTTTATTTAGGATTGCTTTGAAATCTTGAAACAATACATATTGCATTCATTATATCAGGTCTTGTTTGTGTTAAATACAGTAAATCTCCATTCATAGATTTGTATATTGTCAGATTAACAAGACCTGAATATCCTTCAATGTCAATTTGTCAGTTGTAGTCATAGGAGTACTCATCGGTTTGGAGTTTTCCATACCAAATTTCTTCAATAGTTCCTTCAAGTATTTTGTTTGACATATGAATATACCTTTATCAGTTTGTTCTGCAATCCTAAAAATAATTTTATCTCTCCAATCATAGACATTTCAAATTCTTCCTGCATCTTATTAGCAAAGTCTTTACATAATCCATCTTCTCCTCCAAAAATGATATCATCAACAAAAACTTCAATAACCAAGATATCATCATTAGTCACTTTGAAATATAAGTTGTTGTCAGCATTACCTTTAGTGTATCCAAGCTTCAAAAGATATTTGTCTAATTTAGCATACCAAGCTCTAGGAGCTTGCTTCAATCCATACAAAGCTTTCCTTAATCTGCAAACCATACCTTCATTATTTGTCAATGAAAATCCATTAGGTTGTTCAATGTAAACTTCTTCTTCAAGATCACCATTCAAAAATGCACATTTTATATCCATCTAATATACTTTATAGTTCTTGTGAGCTGCAAATACAAGAAATAATCTAACTGCCTCAATTCTAGCTACCGGTGCAAAGGTTTCATTATAATCAATTCCCTCTTTCTGTGAATATTCCTGATTACCTTACCATCTTCATTAAGTTTATTTCTGAATACCTATTTAGTTCCAATTACATTTTTGTCTTTAGGGCAGGGAACTAATGTCCATGTATTGTTCTTTTCAATTTGTTCTAGTTCATCTTCCATTGCTTTAATCTAATGTTAATTTTGACAAGCTTCAATAACAAATGTCGATTCAATTTAAGAAATTAAACATACCTCTTCATTTTCTAGTCTTCCTCTTGTCATAACACCTTGAAACTTAATCGCAACTATCTGATTTTTTAAGTGATTTAGTCTTACATACCTGGGTTTATTCACATGGTGTTGTTCTTTAGTCACTATGGAATTATTTGATGATGCCGGTGTGACTGGATCCACACTCTTTACTGGTGCACTATATATAGGTTCATTTATCATCATATCAACTACCGGTTCATAATCTATAGACCTTGAATTTCCTCTAAATTGTTCATATATCTTCACATCAGCACTCTCAATGATTTTCTGCAATCTTTTATTAAAACACCTATGTCTTTCTCTTAGATGAATAACCAAGAAATATTCCTTCATTGCTTCTAGGATCAAATTTACCAATATACTTATCTCTCTTAATATAACATTTTCTTCCAAAAGTTTTGAAGTATTTAAGAGTAGGAGTATAACCAAACCATAGTTCATAAGGGGTCTTAGTGGTTTCACCTTTGATGTGAACTCTGTTAAAAGTGTATGTTGGTCTCAAAAAAGACATCCAAGTTCACCTGCAAACTATCTATGAAATAGCCAATCTCAATCAATGAAATGCTTCAAGGCTTGGACAACATAACATAGGATCCTAATGATCCTCCTATACTTTAGGTTTTGCAAGACATAGGGGGGGACACCCTTTGATACACAAAGTACAACTAGTTACAAACATATGGCATCAATAAAAGAAGATAAATCTCACAGGGCTCAACAAAAAGGAGGTTACTACAGATGGGCTAGATCTATGTTGACATCTCAACAAGATTGGAAAATGAGATAGATGGAACATCTAAAACTACAAACATGAAAGCAAAAGGATACTTGATATTTTAAAATCTCTGAGAATCACTACAATCTACAAGACTAGTGCCTTATCCAAGGGCATGGAGTCATACATCAAACTAAAAATGAAAACCTCTATTGCAAATCCAATTTATTGAAAAAGATATCCCTGTATTAATGCCCAACATTAATACATTCTAAACTCAAATAGAGGATCATACATATCCAGACATTATCCCAAATTCAAAATGATTTCTCATAGAATTTAAATCCTTCCTTGAAGAGTACCTAAGAACAC
The DNA here is from genome assembly GCF_030272615.1 of Cryptomeria japonica. NCBI lineage: Eukaryota > Viridiplantae > Streptophyta > Pinopsida > Cupressales > Cupressaceae > Cryptomeria > Cryptomeria japonica. The sequence goes on along the minus strand of NC_081414.1, from coordinate 582,505,401 downwards.
CCATTACACTCCCACTATGAGAGGATAAACCCAAACTCCCTTGACGACTAGATTTATTGAAAACAAGAGAAGGCCTAGAGATAATCCAATAAACTGTGTATATGCCTTACATATATGTGACCTGCAATAGAAAACAATTACAGCAAGAAAGATACTCTATTACTTGAAAAGGGACACTGTATTACAAATTTGGCAAAAAGCTCAGAAAATGGAAACTGAGATTCAGGAGCCTTGCTCACAAAAAATATGGAACCTCTACAAAATGAGAAGACTCTTGAATAAGAAGGTAGGGAGGACAAAATCAGATTTCATTCTCTGACAATAGCAACTACCCTATCTTTCAACATTAACTACTCACATACTTGGCTTGCAGAAAATCTAGTCTCTTTGACTGAAACATAAATTCTAAGATCCCAAGGTAACTACCCCAAAAATATTTGTCATGGGTTACACTAGATTGTAGAATCAAATTCCTCGGATTGAGAGCTTTCTAATGATATATAACACTTATATATCGAGCAAAAAATAATCCTTCAAGTACATTAATCCCTCTGTAGGTCAGTCGTTTAATTTTCTGCCTATTCACCATAGTCATAAATTATATTTTTAAATCTCTGAATCTCCCACATAGACATTTTCCATGCACTCCACCTTGGGGCACCTTCTGATTCATTTCGGGGCCCTTGTCCTGCCACCTCAACACCACCTACGTTCACTGCTGGAATGAAGCTCTTTGTAATGCCCCGCCAGGAAACCCCTAAGGGTTTAAGTTAAAAAACACTCAAATAGAGTGTAAATTTTTTTTTTTTAAAGAATAATTAAGAGCGTTAATGAAAAAGTTACAATATTAAGATAGATTGAAGTTATCTCAAAGTTATCTCTAACTAGATAACACAGCGGAAGGCTAAAACGATCCTAAGGAGTTTCCCAACACGATTACATCACCTTACACCTAGCTCAACTTGCGTCATTAGATCCATTAAACTGGATAACATAATTGCGAGATAATGCATAGATCTTGATTATATATGTGTTCTATGGTTGGACATCTTATAATTTTAGGAAGCGTCCAATTACTTTGGGTGGTTAGAGGGCCATTGAGGGGTTATTTATTCATTGCACTTTAATTCATAATTACATTAAGAAGCCTCCCAATAGGTTCAAGCATCTTAAATACAACAAAGTTCATTCATTAGGTTTTTAAGATAACCATCCACACTTGACGTCATCCTTTAATGCTATAAATATGCCTAACGAGATTCATTCGTTTAGGGTTAAACCATGATTAGTAAAACGAGGATTCCATCATTTGATTTTAAAATATTCACCCACAATTGATATATATTTCTTAGATATTAAAAGGTATGGTTAATAAGAAAAATCCGCTCCTTAAGGATTAACTACAATTAATAGAGGGAGGTCCCTTCATTTGATTTCATGTATAGCCAACTGATGAGTTGAAGTTCTTTTATGAAAGGTATAATGTGAGTAGCCATGGAATTCATTTGAAGTTTTAATAATGCAAATAAATGGACTAATTTCATTAAGGTGGATATGCATTAGGACACACGAGAGCACCCTTTAAATTAAAGTATCGTTAACTAGATGACATTCATCATTTTGAGATTTGAACATTAAGATCATAGTGACGTCCTTCTATTAAGATTAAAATACGATTGTCTTATTGCACATCTCTTTTTTTTTATAAACGATGTTAATAGGAGGAAGATACTTTTACTAAGATTTAATGTATCAACATCTAATTGAATCCTTCCCTATTCAGTTCATTTTTAGCAATCATAAAGAAATTCATTTATTGGGATTATAAATATGGAAGACTAGTTGAGATAACCCAATTTTAACATTCATCTGGTGAGGATTATTGATTATAATTACAACATGAATTATTAAGTATATTCATCCAATATACAACATGGATGCCTAGTTGAGTCCACACGATTATCAAATTAATCTGGTGAGGATTATTGGTTATGATTAAAGCGTGAAATAACTTAACAAATTCGTCCCATATAATGAAACGTAATTAACATGGCGTGATTCATTTACTAAGGTAAAAAAAAAGTAGATATTTATATGATGTGCATCCTTTAGATTTCAATCTAGGAATTGTGACATAAATTTTAACTTTGTTTCCCTTATACATTCATTCCATTAACATGCTTATTAACAAATTAATCCAATGGAGTATTCTAGCAAGATTCTTTCCACTATTGCAATTTAAATTAACATATTTTAAATACTTTGCCATAATCATAATTTACAATGTCTTATGAATCCGATTTACTACTTTCCTCAAGTTGTCTGATTTTGTGCATTTGATTTAAATTCGTTAATTTTCCATCATACACTTATACAAGATAACAACCATACGTGATAACTTAAAGCATGAAACAAAGGAAACTAAAACACCGCATAACACAGGAATGATCTCGGAGTTCACCCCTAAAGGGCTACATCTCCGGGTCTGCTCAACTGCAAGACCCCTCTGGCATTTAATATAGTTAAGGTTACATATTTACATGTCTTTACAATCTTGCCTTTAGGCGAACACATACACTATTCAACATCTACCTCGATTGATTATTACATAGTGATCCCTTTTAAAAGCAGGTCAAATTGATTTATAACCAAAAGAAAACAACAAACCTAGATTCTATTGCTTGACGGTAGCCTAACTAGGGGCTTGACCTACTTATAACCAACCACTATCATAACAAGTCTTGCCATTACATAACCAAATTCTATTATAGAAATTTAAACCTACATAGGCATAATCCGGTAGAGATATTCATTTACCATATCTGTCTAACCATTAATGTCGATCAAGTTTACGGATGTGATAATATAACTTTTATTTAAAAATTTGTGTTAGTCCACCATTACTATTTAGTCCATGTTAATAATAAATATTAACTCGATTATGGTGTAACCAATATGAAATTAAAAACTTGTATTAGAGTATGGATTTTCTAAGTGTTGACTTTCTAAAATCCAAATATATTATGTGCTAATTTGAAATTAAATAAGATAGGAACTGAATTTAAAATTTCATAATATCTAGGAGACTAGATTTAAATCCCTAATACTAATTTTAAATTCAATTAATAATCAGAAATTCTTCCCCTTTTTTTTATATATTACTTACATATATCTTTCTTTCCTTTTTTTAAAAAAATTATATAAAATAATAAAAAAAATAATTAAAAATTAAATAAAACAAACCTGTTTTTTTTGAATTTGCAAAAAAAAGAGGGAAGGAACCCACGTGGACAACCACGTGGGCCTCCCCTTGGCAGCCCCTTCTACCTTTTGGTAGCACAGCCTACCATTGGTAGCGCTGCTACCCAATGGTAGCAGGCTGCTACCTCAGGTAGCACTGCTACCATTTGGTAGCAGATCGCTACCAGTGGTAGCGCTGCCTACCAACTGGTAGCAGTAGCTACCTGCTATGAGAGGCAAGGTAATGCATTTTTTTTTGTGTTTTATTTTTTATTTTTACTTTTTTTATAGTTTTCAACACACGGATTTGTAAAAAGAAATGGATAAAAAGAAACAGATAACAAATCCCCAAATGCATATCACACAGTCTTACAGACAGGGTTTTAAGGCATTTTCCAGCAACCTCTTCATTTTGAATATTATTTTTTTTGAAAGAAACTCACATCCCAGCAATCTCCCATTTTGAAAGAGATTCATAACCCATATGTTTTCCAGATTTCTCATAATAAACAACCAACTGGGGATCTATTTTTTTGTTGAATAAACATGAACAAAACACCCAAAATGAAAATGTAGAAAAACCCCCATTTTACAGTCATAAAATGAATTTCCAGATTTACCCAAACACTCTATTATGGAACAAACATCTCTACATCAGGTTTTAAGCCACCAAATCTATCAAGAATAAAAATTTGTTTCAAAAACAACCAAACTTGCAAGAATAAGAATTTGTTTCAAAAACAACCAAACTTGTAAAGAGAAAACTGAATCTATCCTTCAAGCCAATCATCCATGGATAAAATTTCTCTTTTTTTTTTTTAAACCCAATCATGAAATAAAAAGGTAGATTTGAATCCTACCTCCAAATGCATTCCAGGAAGAGTTTTGATGAAGAAGAGCTCCCAAATCTGCTGCTCTAAAACTCCATCTCTATCCAAAATCCCCAATCTCTCTTGCAAGAACCATGTTTTTCCAAAAAAAATGACCAAAAGCCAAGAACCCCCAAAAACATTTCCCAACTAGTTTAAAAATGAGAAACCCTATTTTTGCCCTAATTTTCAATTTCAAAATTAGGCCTACATTTTTATTTCGGAACTATTAACAAGGGTGAGATATTTAAATTAATTTAAATCTCAAAAATCGATCCTTTACACTATATAAATTTGCAAGTAAAAAGAATAATTTCCTTTTAAATAATCCAATTTCCCCTTTCTCTTCCAACATGCGAAAATGAATAATTTGTTCCTATCCCCCAAATGACTTTAAATTTTTCCTTTCCAAAACGCATAACTCATTAAATTCATTATTTTAAAATTAGCTATTAAATTAACTCGCTATAACATAATAAAGCGACATTTTTAAATAAATGACTAATCTAATGCAAGAGTCTTATTTCCTCTAATTTCTCAACTACAAATACGTAAGTGTTACAAATGTGCAAATGAGCACACTAATCCAAGTTAAATACCTTAAGCTTGCTACATTAACAATTTAAGGCAATCTCTTAAATTAATGATTAATCATATAAAAGAAGCTACCCATTTAAATTTCTAAATTACTAATGTGCTCGTCTACTCATAAATTTGAATTTAATACTTAGGATAACAAACCTCACTTACCTTGCGCAAGGCACACAAATCGAAGAAGTCCTCCAAATCTCTCGACACACATCCCAATGAAAAGCAAGCCCCTCGAATCCACACACGATGCTCACCTAACCATGGCTAAGGCAAGATGAGAGTTATATGACCACCAAATCCGAATTCTAAAGATGAAAGAGGCATACTCAACCTTGCAAATCCCAAAGGAGATGAACCTTGCCCTAAGCGGTGTTGTACCTGCAATCTCCTACACCCATGAATTCATACAAGCATGCATATACATATACATATTCATTGAAGGTGTTAGCTCAAGATTTATCACAAGGGTTAGGAACAATTACATTTACATGAAAATCGATGCAAAAGCACATTAATAAGTATGCACAGTTATTTATATTATCTAAACTACACATTTCACCATGGTTAACCTACCTTTCAAGAATGCCACATAGGAAGTCAATCATGGTCAAACGGGTTTTACAAGTCTAACTAGGGTATGGGCATTACACTCTTTGTCTTTTCTTTGGCTTGCTTGTTGTTTTTATTTCCTCCAGACTGCTATCCTTCTCTATCGGGCCCCATCGCTTAATTGCTAAGTTGCGGCCATTAGCCACTGAGCATCTTTTTGTTGTGACTTGGCAACAACTATTGATCTCCCTTGGATCACCGTCAATCTGCCCTGACTTGCCCGACCTTTACTTCATCTGAGTGGCTCCCTCTATCACTCTTTCTTCTGATGGGCCCGACACGTGGCACATCTTGATTCGCAATGAGCCCACCTTAGTTTTTTTTCTATGCTCTGCCACGTTGCATCCCCTAATTGGCTCCGGGGTCCCATTCTTGCTGTCGTGCCCAAACCTTTGAGCAAAAATGAAACAACAATTTTTTATTTTTTTTAAAAACAACATAAACACATAACCTAGTCTACATTAACAGAGATCAATAGAGTTTTGTCTTAACTAAGATGTATATAGAGTTATTCTCTAAAGTTGGATTGAATTAACTAAATCAAAAAAAGCGACGTTAATTTATGGAGATTAACTATTCTCAAGAGGGTTGTCGCATTTTAATTAGTTAGATTAATTTTCTTAAAATAAGCTACCATTAAATAAAGTCACGGATTATTTAAATACCTAAATCGCCTTGAATTCATTTCTGACTGAACAATGATAAAGAATTCTCAATTTTTAAATTAATTGATTGAATGCATGCCAATTTCATTATTTAAATCTAACCGTCATAGGCTCAAATTTCACAAGGTCATTAGTCAAATAAATTCAGTTTTATACTAATAAATTTTAATATTTCCCTAACCTTTTTATTTTGGTGATATAATTCATTTGGCCAACGTTGGTCTCAAAGGCTTATAATTCATAAATTAATTAACAATTTTCCCTTTTTAAATTTTCCCCAATTACAATATAACCTAACGTCCACAATTAATTGAAGATAACAATTAACTAATTAAATAAATTAATTCGATTAAGTGTATAGTGTATCCAACTACATTAAATCTCCATTTTAAACCCTTTTAAAATAACTATATTAAAATTTAATTCTCTAAAAAACAAAATGCATATAATAATTCAATTATTTAAATAACCCTAAATATTAGTTATAATATTAAAAACTTAATTCAAATTTCCCCTTATCTAATTTAAAATTCTTTTAAATAAAAGAAACCCTTATTCATAAAATGCTACCCCTAACCCGAAATTGGGTTAGGGTTGCATTCCTATTTATTAATCTCCTTTTTAATTTCTCTTTTTTTTTATTTAGATTATATCCTAACCCGAAATGGGTCAGGGTTTATTGCACCAAAATACCCTTTTATTTTACCCTACCTGAATGGGTTAGGGTTTGTTTTTTTTCCTTCTCTCTTTTGTGGTTTTTGTGTTATGCAGGGGGGGGGCTTTGGTGGTGGCCATGGAAATGGCGAAGGGGTTCGAAGAGGGAAGGAGCGGAGGAGGTGGCGTGGGGGTCCCCCGGACGGAGCTGTCCACTATGTGTACGCACAGTGGCAGTTGCGGGCCATCCACTGTGCTTACACATAGTGGCGGCACCTCCCGTGCCGTCCACTGTGGGTAAACAAAGTGGCGCGGCCTGAGAGCCATCCACTGTGTTTACACGTACATCTGTGGATAAGAATGTCTATGTTTTTATATGAAATAAGTTTAGAGCATATTTGTATGTTTCCATCTGGGTATTCATCCATCTTGGGAAAAACACTTTTTTGGGTGGTTAAACAAGCCCTAAGGGAAAGACACATGGCCAATTTTGGTCTTCACCCATAGGTACCCCATGAGGCCTAATAGAAATGCTCTAAAATTGACTCTAGGAGTTGATTTGACCCTTAGAAAGTCCACCTAAAGTTAACCTATGGGTCAACTCTGAGTTAACCCTCCTTGTGGCTCACTAACCTAGATTTCTTGGTTCCTTCAAGGATAATTAGGAGATATAACAATTAACAAAAAATAAAACTCTCCAAAAAGGTGACATGACAAATTGCCAACACAACATACTACATGGGTGTCAAGTGACACTATAAAATAATTCCACATCATAAATACACACATGGCAATTGTCCCTTAAATGATTTAAACAATTTAATAAATACAATTTACACTCATGTAACATTTTACATTTATGAATAAAATACAATACATACGGTGTGTTGCCTCTCCAAATAGACAACCCCTAGTTTTACGAATGCACATAGGCCTAGGCTTGATTCTCCATAATATTTCCATGGTCACTTGTATAATTTCCTGCACATCTCAATTTAAACATTAGTACTTACCAATAGCCTCATATATTATAAAACATATAATTAGAATACAATACAATCATTCTGCACAGACTTGACATTATAAAATATGATTGTCAAATATCAAAGCAATTCATCATAATCCTCAAAATTTGATCCATTTACAAGATATGTAAATATATTTCTAGCATTATAACAAATCCTAAAATTTAGATAATAACATACATCGTCTCAGTGTTACCCTATTCTAGGATCATATAAGATTCTATAACCACAAGGCATAGAAATGAAGCATCAATATATATCAATATTACCAAATTCATGGGACCATATAAAGTTCTATATCCACAGTGTGTCAAAACAAGCATCCATAATAGTTCCAATATGAAAATAACTAAAGAGATAGGATGGGTTGGGGTAAGGCCTCATACCCTCCCCCTCTAGGCAAGAACATCCTCCTGGAGTTCATCAAAAAGATGAGGGCACTGTGATCTCATACATTTTGCATCCCCCCATGAAGCTGTAACCTCATCATAGCAATCCCACTGAACCCTAACATGGTCCAGCTCTCAACCTCGAAGGGCCAATGCCTAGTGAGCCAAAATACGAATGGGCTCCAAATCTAGCTGCCCGTCCAACTCCACCTACAAGGCATCCCAATCTAAAATATGAGACTCATCATAGATATACTTCCTCAAAACTGACACATAAAACACATCGTGGATGCGTGACAGGATAGGTGGCAAAGCTAGGCGATAAGCAACTGGTCCTATCCTCTCAAGGATCTCAAAAGGTCCGACAAAGCGAGGTGCGAGCTTAGAACCCTTTCCATAATGGATCAAACTCTTATGCAGTCGCACTCTCAGAAAAAATTTGTCCCCAACCATGTAACTCCGGTTTATCCTCTTTTCATCTGCATATTTCTTTTGCCTATCTTGTGCCTCTCTAAGGTGTTGTCTAATCAAAATTACCTGCTACTCCATATCACAAACCATCTCAGGGCCTATGGCCACTCTATCCTTAATACAGTCCCAACTCAAAGGTGTCCTGCATGGTCTGTCAAAGCCTGAAAAGGTGGCATCCCCAAAGAAGTGTGATGCCCATTATTATAGGCAAATTCTACTAAATGAAGGTACTCCTCCCATTAGGTCTAATGATCCATGATGTACATGTGGAGCATATCCTCTAACACCTGGTTAACCCGCTCTGTTTGTCCATCCATTTCCGGATGATAGGCTATGCTGAAATTGAGCTTGGTGCCCAAAGCTGCCTGTAATGCCTTCCAAAAGGAAGAAGTGAAGAGGGAATCCCTATCAGAAATAAAGTAGAACACCTGTGCCACTGCTGGAGCTGTGAAGGTAGTCCAGACTGGTGAGAAGTGGGCCACTTTGGTCAACTTGTCAGCTATCACCAAGATAGCATCATGGTGACGAGATGACATGGGAAGACCAATGATGAAGTCCATGGATATAGTATCCCACTTCCACTATGGTATAGCATGGGATTGGAGTAACCCACCTGGATGGCGGTGCTCCGCCTTGACTCTCTGACATTCAAGGCATCGGGCTAGTAACTCAGTGATAAGCTGCCACATTCCTAGCCAATGATATAACTGCCTCAAGTCAACATGCATCTTCTTAACCCCGGGATGCGCTGCATAAGGAGCTATAAGAGCCTCCATGACAATGAAATCTCACAATCCCCCAGGAGAGGGTACATAGATGTGCCCTCTATGGCATAATAAACCATTGGACTCTAGAGAGTAATCCACAAACTTCCCCTCCAGGGCCTCCTGAGATCGGATCCTCTAACAAACCTCTAGATACCATCCATCCTCTAGCAATCACTGCAAAATATGGTCTCTCAAATATGTGCTCATAGATATGGTGTAAACCTCATGTCGTCTCCTACTCAAGGCATTTGCGACTACATTCTCCTTCCCTTTGATGTAGTGGACATCAAAATCATACTCACAAAGGAACTCCATCCATCTCCTCTGACGTGCATTAAGGTTAGGCTGGGTGAAGATGTACTGCAAACTCTGATGGTCTAAATGAAGCTCGAAGTGATAATCTAAAAGGAAGTGTCTCCACCTCACAAGTGCATGTACAACTATTGCAAGCTCTAGGTCATGTGTAGGGTAGTTGAGCTCATGAGTCTTAAGTTTCCTAGACTCGTATGCTATAACTCTACCCTCCTACATAAGAACTGCTCCCAATCCATCTAAGGAAGCATCGATGTATACCATGAAGTCGGTCGTGGGGTCTGGCACAATAAGAATAGGTGCACTAGTAAGTGCCCTTTTCAGATCCTAAAAATCCCTCTCACACTTCTCTATCTACTCGAATTTCTTCCCTTTTCACTGGAGGGATGTGATGGGGTGTGCAACTCTGGAAAATCCCTCAACAAAGTGTCTATAGTATCCTGCTAAACCCATGAAGCTCCTAAACTCTGTCACACTGGTAGGCACCAGCCAATCCATAATAGCTCTGATCTTTGATGGGTCAATTGAGATCCCATCACCGGATATAACATGCCCTACATACTTGACCTCTGATCTAAACAAAGCACACTTCAACAAACTACCAAACAATTGGTTGTCCCTCAAACACTGCAAAACCTACCTCAAATACTCCTCATGCTCCTTCTCATTCTGGGAATAAATCAATATGTCATCGAGGAACACAATCACAAATCGGTCAAGGAAGGTGCGGAAAACCCTGTTCATGAGACTCATGAATACAGCTGGAGCATTCGTGAGACCGAATGGGACCACAGTGAACTCATAGTGGCCATATCTAGTGTGAAATGCAGTCTTGTGGATATCACTTTCCACAATCCTCAACTGATGATATCTCGACTTCAGGTCTATTTTGGAAAACACTTTAGCACCCTGAAGCTGATCAAACAAGTCATCAATCCTGGGTAAGGGATAGCGGTTCTTGATGGTTACTTTATTCAGGTGCCTATAATCCATGCATAACCGAAGGGACCTGTCCTTCTTCTTCACGAAGATGATTGGTGTGCCCCAAGGGGAGACACTAGGATGAATGTGACCCTTCTCTAAGAGTTCCTCTAGCTGCATCTTGAGCTCATTAAGCTCATGGTCATCCTATACGGTGCTCTTGAAACTAGCTCGGCTCCCAGTACCAAATCTATGTGGAAGTCAATCTCTCTTCTAGGTGGCATACCAGGTAGCTCAGCTGGAAACACATCTGCAAATGTGTCAAGGATGGGATGATCATCTATGGAAGGCTCCTTCTCATTTTCTTCCTCTCTGTCACTGATAGTGATAGCAAACAACTGGCATCCCTTCCGCATGCTCCGCTTAAGCTGCATAGCGGATATTATACGAAGAGACATGGGTCTCTGAATCCCAGTGATTACTACGGGAGCACCATAATCATCCTCACACTCGATCTTTTTCAAGCGGCAATCCATCTTGGCTCTATGGGCGTAAAGCCAATCCATGCCAAGTACGACACCATAAGATCCGAGTGGCATAACTCTAAGGTCTACTAAGGTGCTGGTATTACCAATCTGGAGCGGACATCCCGTAACCTCTTAATCCACTAACACTCTAGCCTCTGAAGCTAACTCCACTTCCCAGCTGACACCTCACCTAACTGCCACTAGCCCACAACATTCCACAATTAATGGAGATATAAAGGAGTCAGTCGCTCTTGAGTCAAATAATATAGAAATACTGCTACCTTTGATCTTACCTACAGCCTCGATGACTATGGCCTAGTGCTCTGCCTGGCAGTTGTCAACCATTGCGAAGACTCTATGGGACTTGCCCATATCCCCAACTATAGGCTTTGATGTTGCCATCCTCTGATTTCCTGTCATCTGACCCTGCGGACACTCTCTCACCATGTGCCCCATGGCTCCACACGTGAAGCAAGCACCGCATGCCTGGAACTGTATGCCCTGAGGCCTAGGAAAAGGATGCCCACCTGTCTGGCTAGAACCATTATACCCACCCCTGGAGGACTATTGAGCCCATGCCGAGGGTGTGTATGTACCTTGTGCTCTCTGGTCATGCCTAGGACCCTGTGACTGCCATTGCTTGGGCCTGGAGCCCTACTGTCCCTAAGGGGGCCTCTGTCTCTGACTCTGCTGTGACTGCTATGGAGGAGGGGGTCTATAGGACCCTGAAACATTTCTGTGGTTGCCTTTCCAATGGGATTTCTGAAACCCGAAAGACTGGGGTGCCGGGTTTCAATTCTGGAACTGATCCCTCATGTCCTGTGGCCTGACTTGGATCTCCTCGGCTATCAAGGCCTTCTCCATGGCAACCCGAAGGCTTCCTGGAGTGGCCATCCTCATCAGTCTTGCTATCCCAGCATTAAGTTCCCTGACAAATCGGTTGACAAGCAACTTCTCGTCTTTCAGGTAATCTACATAAGGTAGGAGCTCAATAAACTTACTCTCATACTAGGTCACTAAGAGACCCTTCTGCTGGAGGTCATGGAACTCATTGATCCTATGCTACCTGAAGTGCTCTGACAGGTACCTCTCTCTGAACCTCTCTGTGAAGATTTCCCATGTGATGGTATCTGTAGTGAGTCCGCACTTGAATTCCTCCTATTTCCACCATGTGGAGGCCGTCAATCTCAGAAGGTGGGTTGCAACTCATGCCTTCATATTGCTTTCATAAGATCAAAATGCGAAGCACCGATCCAGGCTCAAAAGCCATGCCTCAGCCTCTGCCCCATCAGTAGATCCTCCAAAAGATGGTGGCTAGAGGCGCAAAACCTCTCTAATCAGATCTTCTGGTTCCCAATGTGCTCTCTCAAAGTACACAGGTGTTGCTACTGGCGGTGGTCTAGGTAGGTGAATGGACTCCGGCTCATGCTCTGCCTCACCCTCTATGGGATTAGATGGTGGAATCCTACTCCATTCCCTATCTACTAACCTATGACTCCCTGAGTTCTAATTGTCTGCATGACGGTCCACTGCTGGAAGCCTATCCTGCACTATCCCAATCAAGTTCTGAAGTGCTAGCAAGATGTCTCGGTTAGGGTCAACCGGTGGTTCTGGAGGGGCTTCTGGGTTCCCTTCTGGAACTGGTTCCTCCCTATCAACATCCTTGCATGCCATATGTGTATGCTTAGGACCCCTTCCATGCTTGCGAGCTTGTCGTGTAGTCGGAGGCATCCTAATTAAAGTAGAATAAATAAATAAATAAATAATTTTTGGGGAAAATTTGATTAATTTAGATAATTAAAGTGAAATGTAATTGAGTAAGGTTCCTAGTGTTGGAAACCTTTCTCTGATACCAAAATGTCGTGCCCAAACCTTTGGGCAAAAATGAAACAACAAATTTTTATTTAAAAAAAAAAACAACATAAACACATAACCTAGCCTACATTAATAGAGATCAATAGAGTTTTGTCTTAACTAAGATGTATATAGAGTTTCTCTCTAAAGTTGGATTGAATTAACTAAATCAACCAAGCAACGCTAATTTATGGAGATTAACTATTCTCAAGAGGGTTGTCGCATTTTAATTAGTTAGATTAATTTTATTAAAATAAGCTGTCGTTAAATAAAGTCACGGATTATTTAAATACCTAAATCGCCTTGAATTCATTTCTGACTAAACAATGATAAAGAATTCTCAATTTTTAAATTAATTGATTGAATGCATGCCAATTTTGTTACTTAAATCTAACCGCCATAGGCTCAAATTTCACAAGGTCATTAGTCAAATAAATTTAGTTTTATACTAATAAATTTTAATATTTCCCTAACCTTTTTATTTTGGCGATATAATTCATCTAGCCAATGCTAGTCTCAAAGGCTTATAGTTCATAAATTAATTAACAATTTTCCCTTTTTAAACTTTCCCCAATTACAATATAACCTAACGTCCACAATTAATTGAAGATAACAATTAACTAATTAAATAAATTAATTCGATTAAGTGTATAGTGTATCCAACTACATTAAATCTCCATTTTAAACCCTTTTAAAATAACTATATTAAAATTTAATTCTCTAAAGAAAAAAATACATATAAGAATTCAATTATTTAAATAACCCTAGATATTAGTTATAATATTAAAAACTTAATTCAAATTTCCCCATATCTAATTTAAAATTCTTTTAAATAAAAGAAACCCTTATTCATAAAATGCTAACCCTAATCCAAAATTGGGTTAGGGTTGCATTCCTATTTATTAATCTCCTTTTTAATTTCTTTTTTTTTTTTATTTAGATTATACCCTAACCCGAAATGGGTTAGGGTTTATTGCACCAAAATACCCTTTTATTTTACACTACCCGAATGGGTTAGGGTTTTTTTTTTTTTCTTTTCTTTTTTGTGGTTTTTCTATTATGCAGGGGGGGGCCTTGGCGGCAGCCATGGAAATGGCAAAGGGGTTTGAAGAGGGAAGGAGTGGAGGAGGTGGCACGGGGGTCCCCTGGACGCCACTGTGTTTACACACAGTGATAGCGGATCCGTCCACTATGTGTACGCATAGTGGTGGCCATGAGCCGTCCACTTTGCTTACACACAGTGGCAGCACCTCCCGTGCCATCCACTATGGGTAAACACAGTGGTGCGGCTTGAGAGCTATCCACTGTGTTTACACATAGTGATAGCACCTTCCGTGCCGACCACTGTGGGTAAACACAGATACCTAGTGGTGTGGCTTGAGAGCTATCCACTGTGTTTACACATAGTGGCAGCACCTTCCATGCCGACCACTGTGGGTAAACACAGAGGTTCGGTCGAGTCCCTTCTTCCCCCTTGTTTTCTATATTTTTTTTTGATATATATTTTTTTAAAAATAAAAACATATATGTATATATATATATATTTCCTTTTACGTACATCTGTGGATAAGAATGTGTATTTTTTTATAAGAAATCAGTTTAGAGCATATTTGTATGTTTCCATCTGGGTATGTTTTTTTTTCCCTTTTGTACAGAAATATACATATATAAAAATTTATATATATTTATATATATATAAATATATTTTTTTCAATATATATATACTTATATATTTATAGATATATATAAATAAATGTTAAGACATTAGGGTTGGAAACCCCTGTTTTGTTTTGAAAATCTAACACCTAAGCATGCAGACCTTAGTCTTTTAATAGCAATACGTATAAGTCTTATTTTTCTTTTTCTTTTTTTCATTTTTATATTTAAAAACTTTGTAGGAAGGGTTAAAATAATGACAGGTTATGCTTTGACTGAATATTTCATTTCCTAGGTGTGTATTATTTTAATGTGCAGCATTTAGAAGATATCTCTTTTTATTTAAAAACAGTTATGCAACATGTTTTCTACAACAATCTGCTTTGTTTAAATACTAGTTTTCAGCTATGCCTAAACAGAGATAAAAGTAACAAAATAACAGTATTCAAATACTATAGAAATTTACTTATTCACACATTTTATTTCTCCCATCTTCTCTTTTATTTACACATATTTCTTTACTTAAAATTGCAGAAATAAATAGAATACAGAACTCATTATGAAACAAAATTAAATTTATTTACAACAACATTGTAGATTTCAGAAATTAATAAAATGCACTCTTCTCATAGTAATTTCAAATACAAAATCATCTATTACAATGGGAGGGAATAACCCAACTGATTCCCTCATTCCAATAATGAGGACTCAAGTACAATAGTACATTTCTTTATACAGAAAATGAAAGAAAACAACACAAGGCTCCTTATAATATTTTTCTGCAACAAAACATGGTATTATATCTTTTTTTTGGCTTTTCTGCATTTGAATAAAAATCTGCATCTGAATAAAAATCTGCAACCAAACAAATCTGCAACTCCTAGATTCTTCTCCAAGCAACCAACATACAGAATTTTAGGGCTCTGACCATGGAGTGCTCACCTCCCAGCCTAGGCTTACTAGAAGCCACCCCCGAGCTTGGAGAACCAAGACCCAGATGGGGTTACAACCAAGCAACACAACAAGCAAAGGGGAAAATCAACACAACAGACACATCCCTTCCCAAGCTGAAACTCCATCACAAAATGTGATGTCTTACTAGGGTGGAAGTGGACCAATTATCCTAGGGGAGAATTATGCTAGATAGAACTCACAACCAACTCATGGCATCCATGAAAGCATAACCAAAAATCATCCTTAACCCCCACACCCTTATGACCCCCAAAAAGGCAAACATGCCATATTTGTTCCCCTTATGACCCCCAAGTGAAATAACACAAAAGAAAAGCAGCAAGGGTCTCATGGACAGACCCTTGAGATCACTCTCATAATGAGAGCCTCTCACCCTAAGGGCTGTCAAGCTCCTTCCACCCCCAAGACCAATCTGTCCTCCCAAGGAAAGGATGGTCTTGAACACTCCCCAAGCACAATAATACATAAAATAGAAATAAGCAAGAATTCACATAAATTTTTACAAGTACAACACAAATAAAAATACAACAATTTCCATTCAAGCATTCTAGTTCATATTCACATTTACATATGAAGGAAAAGATAACACCAACCTTGAACTACCAAGGGAAACCTAGGGAAAGCTTGATGAAGAGTAGCCCAATCCTCAATCTTTTCTGCAACACTTAGCCCCAAATTTTTCTATCCCCAAAACTGGTTTTCCTCCAAATATTTCTCCAAAAATCTCCAAGGATGGAGAGTGGGTGATTAGCTAACTAAGCATCCATTCCTATCCTAAGAAGGCCTCTCTCACTCCTTCCAGCCTCTTGGATAGAGTGAGGGATCCCCCATTGGATTGGTCTTCCCTAGGTCTTACACACTCCCTAACCAAGGCACCTAGAGAAGGGAAATGGAATGGGAAAGAGGGATTACACCCATCAAGAAGGTTATCCTACCAAGGATGGCACTCATATTGATGAAATTCGTCCATCTAGGGAAAAACACTTTTTTGGGTGGTTAAACAAGCCCTAAGAAAAAGACACATGGCCAATTTTGGCCTTCACCCATAGGTGCCCCATGAGGCCTAATAGAAATGCTCTAAAATTGACTCTAGGAGTTGATTTGACCCTTAGAAAGTCCACCTAAAGTTAACCTATGGGTCAACTCTAAGTTGACCCTCCTTGTGGCTCACTAACCTAGATTTCTTGGTTCCTTCAAGGATAATTAGGAGATATAACAATTAACAAAAAATAAAACTCTCCAAAAAGGTGACATGACAAATTGCCAACACAACATACTACATGGGTGTCAAGTGACACTATAAAATAATTCCACATCATAAATACACACATAGCAACTATCCCCTAAATGATTTAAACAATTCAATAAATACAATTTACACTCATGTAACATTTTACATTTACGAATAAAATACAATACATACGGGGTGTTGTCTCTCCAAATAGACAACCCCTGGTTTTACGAATGCACATAGTCCTAGGCTTGATTCTCCATAATATTTCCATGGTCACATGGATAATTTCTTGCACATCTCAATTTAAACATTAGTACTTCCCAATAGCCTCATATAATATAAAACACATAATTAGAATACAATACAATCATTCTGCACAGACTTGACATTATAAAATACGATTGTCACATATCAAAGCAATTCACCATAATCCTCAAAATTTGATCCATTTACAAGATATGCAAACATATTTCTAGCATTATAACAAATCCGGAAATTCAGATAATAACATACATCATCTCAATGTTACCCTATTCTAGGATCATATAAGATTCTATAACCACAAGGCATAGAAATGAAGCATCAATATATATCAATATTACCAAATTCATGGGACCATATAAAGTTCTATATCCATAGTGTGTCAAAACAAGCATCCATAATAGTTCCAATATGAAAATAACTAAAGATATAGGATGGGTCAGGGTAGGGCCTCACACCTGCTACCTCAGCATAGCTTGGACTCATGGCCAAAATGAAACCATGATTGTTCAGTCAACCTTGATCTGCCCTTTGAGCTGGCCCCAGCACTTGGTCACCAAGTCACAGTGAATAAACATCGCATGTCTTATGATCATGGTATAGCGACCATTGTCTGATCAACTTGGCCGACAATTGGATATTTCTCAACCTGCTTGATTTAATCTCTTCTCGCTAGCCTATCCCAAAATTTTAGATGCCTTGAGATGTGCATGCACACGGGGTCCATTGGGCCACGAGCCACCTCTTGCCAAAATCCCACAAGCTTTGACACTTAATATGGGTGTGGCTTTGTACTTAAATACAAAATATTTCCTTCCCACAACCAATATGGGATAAATTTTTATTCCTAGCGACATTTACTTGGACGTTTCTCTGGCCTTTTAAAACTGTCTTCTTAGGCACGCGAGGAGAATGTTGGCTTCATTTTACCCTTCTTTTAAATGGGCCTCAAGAATTAACTCAAATTTTTATGAGTTCCAATAGTCTAAACTATTGTATTTGCTGCTTCTCTCCAATACACATGAGGTAGATTTGCTTCCAATATCATGCTTCTAGCTACTTCTATAATAGTTTTGTTCTTCTTTTCACAATTCCATTTTGCTGAGGTGTCTGGAGTGCTGATAGTTGTCTTTTTATTCTATTCACTTTACAAAATGTGTTAAACTCCTTAGATGTAAATTCACCTCCTTGATCAGATCTCAAACATTTGATTTTCTTATTGGTTTCATTCTCTACCATTACCTTGAACAGTTTGAATTTTCCAAAATCTTCTCATTTCTCTCTAAGAAAAGTAACCCAACACATTCTAGAATAATCATCAATGATTAGCATAAAGTATCTATCTCCCTGTAGACTTCTTGTTTTTGCCAGACCACACAAGTCAGTATGTATTAAGTCAAGAACATTATTAGATTTCTCAGAAATACTCTTAAAAGTTGTTCGAACTTGCTTTCCCATTTGACATTCCTTACATATTGGATTATGAGGTTTTACAATCTTAGGTAAATCCCTTACTGCCTTAGTTGAACTGATCTTTACAATGTAATCAAAATTTACATGACAAAGTCTCTTAGACCATAACCAACTTTCATCAATATGTGCAATTAAGCATGTCTTATCATTGTTGTTCAAATGAAAGATATTACCTTTAGTCTGATTACCAGTTGCAATCTCCAATCTAGTTATGTTCATGATTTTGCATTTACCATTCTTGAACTATAACTAAAAACCCTTTTCAACGAATTGACCAACACTCAAAAGATTATGCTTCAAACCTTCAACATAATAAACATTGTCAGTATTGTGCTTACCATCCAAATATATAGTGCCTTTTCCTTTGATCAAACAAGATTTATCATCCCCAAATCTTACTAGACCACTATATTCCTGAAAAGATAGGAATTTACTTTTATCACCCGTCATATGATGTGAACATCTAGAATCTATGATCCATTCATCCTTTTCTTCAATTTTAGCTACCAGGGCTTTCTCTACTGGTGGAACAGTAGGTGTCAGTTGATCTTCTTTTATTGCAACAAAATCCCATCCATTGTTTGTTAGTTCTTCATTAAAATCATCGGTATAGTAACAAGATTTGTCTCTATTCTTCTTAAATTTGTATCTCTGATATTCAGGGTTAGGCTTATATGTGTTTTTAGATTCCTCTCTCAATCTTGCATGTCTGTCAGGACATCTAGATGCCATATGACCAAATTTATTGCAATTAAAACATTTAAATGGTTCTTTACCTTCATACTTACTTCCAATTGGACCTTTAGGCATTTTCCTTGCAAATAGTGCTTCAAGTTCTTCCAGTTCTTCATTTTCCCTTCTGATATCTTCAAGTTCTCTTGCATAAAGTGATTTCCAATAAGATTTGTCAGATGATGATGATGATGATGTAGATGATGATGCTTTGAAGGCCAAATCTTTTTTAATTGTAGCAACAAGACCAAATTCCTCAAGCTCAAATGCTAAAAGTTTTCCAACCAAGGTGCCTCTAGATACTGATGTACTAGGCATTGTTCTCAACTCATTAGAAGTAGTTACTATCATTTTGTATTCCAATGCAAATGCTCTTTAAACTTTAGAAACAATTTCATCTTCACTTAAGGATCCTCCACAACATTGTATTCCTAAAACAATTTCATTAACTCTTTCCATAAAAGCAAAAATTCTTTCATCTTCTTCTATTTTCAAATTTTCATACCTAACTCGGAAACATTCCAGTTTTGCAATTTTGATAGTGGTATCTCCTTCATTTAGTGTCTCCAATTTATCCCAAATAGCTTTAGCAGTAGATCAATTTGATAATCCCATGATTTGTTGATCTGATAATGCGCTCAAAATTGCTTCTCTTGCTTTGCAATCATTTTCTTGATCTTTACCCAATGTTGGTGGATTAGGTTGATTCGGTGTAGGACCAACATAGCCATTCTTTGTAACTTCCCATATGTCTCTTCCAATGCAATTCAGATGTGTCTCCATTCTGATCTTCCATATACCATAGTTGGTTCCATCCAGTTTCAGATTGTCCTTCCTAAAAATGTTTGTTGTCATCTGATCTCCTCAAGCTATTAGGCTTCTGCAAAAAGAGGACTAGGCTTTGATACCAATTGTTAGGACCCAAAATGCAACTGAGAGGGGGGGGCTGAATTAGGTGACTATGAATTTCAACCCAAATACAACTTAATCAAACTTGATACTTAATACTGGTAAACCAAGCTTAATGCCGATTGACAAATTAATAGTTAATATCAATACTAGTGAAACTTAATGCATGTAACAGAAAGAGAAACAACATCCACAACACATAACACAAAGATTTTAATGTGGAAACCTTGTAAGGGAAAAAACCATGGTGGGAAACCTTACCCACAATCAGATGATACTACTGTAGATAGTATGTGTATACAAATGGGGTCTATACATGCATAAAGGCCAACCGCCAAGAGCACACTGCTCAAATGGGAGTCGCAATGACTATAGTAGGATAGGTAAATCCTAGAATAATGTAATGCTCAAAATAGCATCACCAATGCTAGATTCAATACCGATTAAGCTCTGATAATCACATTCAAACCTTCCTTGAACCTTCTCTATGGTCTTCTCATATGATCTACAATATTCACACATACCATGTTACAATACCATAACCTTACATACCATATACCATCACACATGTCTCATCAGTTAAGATCTTACATATATACCAAAACCTAAGACCAAATGTGTAGTCAGATCACTAAGAATATTACAATAAAATCAATTACAAACAAGTTAAGTTACGATGCATCATGTTGACTCAATACATTTACAACAATATCCAATCAATAAATCATCTCCATAACGTGTCATGCTGATCTGGAATAGATAATGCATACCAGTCGATAACCTAGACCAATTTGCCAGTAATAGCAAATATGTCAGCCCAATTAGACCATTAACCAAAATACCAAAACCAAGTATCCAAACCATGTCTTTGACATAACCAAGTGATCTCTATATGATAACAAGTCATCCTCAGTGTTAGTGAACAATATAACCCGCCGGTGAACAATATACTGGTGACTATGCATAAGTCACTAAACATGCCAATGAACACAATGTTCTGGTTCAATATAACCAAAGATCTCTAGAAGAATAAGTGTTGACATTAATGACAAAACTAATACAACACATCCATAATACCAACATCGGTTACTTTTCGATAGAAGAGGTTGTTCCTGCACCAACAGGATCCTCATTTGGTAACTAAGGCAGATGCCTTAGGTACACAAAACTCATCAAGATGATGCATATGCCCCAGGAAGATGTTCTGAAAGATGTTCATGATATTGGAGAGGATTATCCAACATGGATATGTTCTGAGAAAGATCCAGTATCTTTCACCAGCAGTCATTTATGTCAATGGAAGATTAGGGTTTTTCTTGATGGTTAAAAGGTTGAATACACTTCATTGTTAATCATCATACATTTAGAGTGATTTCAGAGCAATTTAGAGTGACTAAGTGCAATCAAAGGCTATTCATAGGCAATCAGATTTCTTCTTGAGTGATTTCACCAATGTCTAGAAGAGTTTGTTGAAGGTTTTAACCAGGAAAGATCAAGAGGTATTAATCTTTAAACATGGAAATTGGATCATCTTCTATTTTTTTTTTAATTGAAAACCCAACTATCATAGAGGTCAAGGACCGCCCCAGGACAATTTTCATGTGGTATCCACATGTGGTTACCCTAGAAGACTTGGTTGGAGCATTTTCTTGCATTCCAGAGGGACTTGTGTATGTAGAGGATATTAGGGAATATATTCACTATCATATCAAGGACTTGGGAACTTCATAAATCAAGGGAATATATATGAGTGAGCTAATGGGAGAATCTGGAAAGATCGAACCGACATATCAAGATATTGAAGAACTAGGGTTTATAGACATTCTAGATATTCCATGATTTGCAGATGAGATAATTAGATATGTACCTAGCAAAGTACATGGGGAGTTCATATGGCTGAATAGACCTTACAAAATCACTAAGCAAGCCATCCAAGATATTAGTGGTTTGCCATCGGTAGGGAAACATCCAGACAAGAAAGTTTCAAATAACTTCATGAGGAAGATCACCAGTGCTACATTTGACAAAATATCCATGAAAGTGAGCACTATTACTGGCATAGACATCAACTTTGGTAGCATGATTATAGGATATAAGGTAACTCAGTCAAATCGACTAAATTTTGTTTCTAGTTCATGCATTTTGGCTGCATATAAAATGATGAGAGATAATGTAAAGTTAGATCTATGCGGTTGGATGCTTGATGAGTTGTTAATTAACTTAGGAAAGATTAAGGGTGAGAAGAAGGGCACTTTCCAGTATGGGAACTTGTTAGTTTGGGTAATGTTATATTTTTTGAATGATACACTGGGTTCTGGTAAGAGACAATGGGCTTTTGACATTCTGGTAGGAAGACAATTGAAATAGTCAATTGCTATATTAGGAAGCTAGAGAGATGATAAGATATGGGGGTATTTTAAGGCATTTAAAAATATATGAGGTCTAGGGTAAGGGTACCTGAGCATATTGTAGAGAAATACTCTACTGACATTTGATTCATGGTAAAGAAGGGTGAGATTCTCATGGAAGTAGTTAAGCCCTAGAAGATTTGGATTGAAGAAATTGGCTATGAGGTAGATGCACAGATTCTTGATACCTACGCTAAAATGCTAATTGATGCACCAATATATGAGGAAAGGAAGCCCCATGGTACTGCACAACATAAGACTCAAGAGGTTGAAATAGAGTTCAACCGAAAGAAAAGGGAGAAACAAGAAGGAAAAGCAAGTAAGTTTATGCAGAAGGTCTCAAAGGACATCAAGGCACTAATTGATGATGTCCTAGAGAAAGGTAGTGGAAGTTCATTTTGTGAACCTATTGTTGGCATTGCACACTCCAATGAGAAATTATATGTGATTGAAGGTATTTTCATTGATGGCAACCTTGCAATCCTATGGCACTGGTAGGCACTAGCACTAACAAACTCTACACCGGCACCAACAGGCACCGGCACTGACAAACTCTACACCGGCACTGACAAACTCTACATTGGCAGATAGTTTACCGGTAGTGGCAAAGATGATTACCGACACCTTGGCCAACAAGATTTTGTTTATTGCATATTGTATTTATTTGTAATATCTTTATGTAAGCCAACAAGGCATATTTTAATAAGACTCATATATAAGTATGAGATCTTGTAGATCATTTAGGATGTGGATATGGGAAGATTATTGCAGAAGTAACATACGAATATTGTTGGGAAAAATGGTGTCTCAACCTTGCATTTATGCGAGGTTACTATTTATAGTAAGTTTTCATTTGAGCACGAAATGGTGCGAAACTCTCCCTGAAGCTTCTGGTTGGCTAGATAAGCATTCCGGTAAAGTTGCGTCGCAAGGTCATAGCTAGTTTTGAAGATATTAAAGTTTTTGTCTTGGAGGGGTGCAATAAAATGTTTAAACTTAATTTTGGGGACTTTAGAGGCTCCGAAACGCCCTGAAAAGTGGCCGTAACCAGCGAAGCGGGTTACGAGGTGATAGAGCACTTCGCGAGCTTTCCGGCGCTTCAAACGGTTCGTCAATCAGACACCCGGTTCTCAAGTTATGGCCTCCAGAAGTTTGTACTCTTGAAATAGGAAAAATAATTTGTATCGAATACATAAATGAGCTGTAAAAAGGGAGCGACACGTGTTGATGTGTGCTTTAAGATGTCATAGGGCATCTAGAAGGAAGATAAGGTCGGGTACACCTTATTGGGTGGTTTTAGCCCATGGTTTTGTAATACCGTTTGACGGTTTCTTGTATTGTATCTCCTATTTATGAGGTGTGAGAGATAGAGGTTGTGTGTAAGAGTCCTATGGCTATTGAGTTGCCTCTGAATCTCTGATTAGTGCTACTCCTGCGAAGAGCTTGCTCTGCAAGTATGTTGTAATCTGTTTTTGATTGCTGAATAAAATATTGAGCTGCTTTTGGAGGGTGGGGTTTTTCTCCCGAAAGGGTTTTCCCCATGTAAATCATTGTGTTGTGCTATGAATGTTATTATATCTATTTCTATTTTCTATAACTGTTGTAATGATCTGAAAAAGTTTTGCATTACCCTCCTCTCAAGGTTAGTGTAGGAAGTTGTTTCCGCTACTTAACTTCCTTACAAGTGGTATCAGAGCCTGATCACCTTTGGTTTCAATTGTGGGCAGTTGGGTTTTTTGAACTAATCCAGATTTGAGTGGGAGCTTGTGCAGAAGACACTTTTTGATCTTGTTGCAGGAATATTCAGATGGCGAGTTCGTCAGGGAGAATAGAGGTGGAGAAATTTAACGGAAGTAATTTTGAGATGTGGAAGCTGAAGATGGAAGATCTGCTAATAGATCGAGATCTTTGGGATGCTGTTGATGCAAATGTCCAAAGGCCCTCAGATCCTACTGCGGTAGCTCAATATGATGTTATGGACCGAAAAGCCAAGGGTCTAATCAGACTGTGCTTGGTAGACTCTGTTCTAATCAATGTCCATGAAGAAAACTCTGCAAAGAAGCTATGCACTAAGCTTGGTGAGATGTATCAAGTGAAATCTTTATTAAATCAAATTTTCTTAAGAAAGAAATTGTATTCCTTGAAGATGGAAGAGGGCGGATGAATTGCAGACCACCTGGAAGCATTCAATATGTTGGTGGCTCAATTAGTATCCGTCGATGTTAAGATGGACGAGGAGGAGAAATGTCAGATCTTGCTTTGCTCTTTGCCTGATTCATGGGATTCTCTTGTTATGGCTATCGGTAGTGCTTCTGTTGTTTTGAAATCTGAAGACGTGGTGGGTGCCCTACTCGGTGAAGAGATGCGAAGGAAGGTATCCATCAGTTCAAAGGAAGCCCTAACCGTTCGTGGAAGACCTAGGGAGAAAGGCAAGAAGAATGAGAAGCGCGACAAGTCCAAATCCAAAGGGAGATCGAAATCTCCTGGAAAGTCCAAAGTCATTTGCTGGAATTGCGGTAAATCGAGTCACATCCGTAAGGACTGCAAAGAAGAAAAGAAGAAGAAGAAAAAGAAAAGGTTCGATTCTGATTCTGAGTCCGACAAGGAAGATGGCGATGCATTTATTGTGGCTTTGGCGACTCATGCAGGTAATGATGCCTGGCTAATTGACTCAGGTGCATCTTTTCATATGACTTCCAATAGAAATTGGTTTTCTGAATATGAAGGATTTAATGGAGGTAAGGTGTACTTGGGTGATGATTCACCTCTAGACATTGTTGGTCGAGGTAAAGTTAGAATCAGGTTTTCTGATGGTAGAATAAAAGGGATTAATGGTGTGCTGCATATCCCTGGATTAAAACGAAACCAGTTATCTTTGAGCAAACTGATAGATGCGGGTGTGCAGGTAGTCTTTTCTGAAATAGGATGTAAGATGATTAAGGGTGCTATGGTAGTTGCTAGAGGTGTCAGGTTTGGCACTTTGTATAAGCTTGAAGCATACACTGTTGAGTGTAATAGCACTTCTGTAAAAAGTAAATCTATGGATACTTCATTAGAAGATTTGAAGGTTTCACCTTCAGCAGATGGAAATGGTTTTTGGGTACCTAAGGGTGCTCTTTCATCTGAAGCAAAGTTACCTGCAGAGAAGACTATGTTATGGCACCAGAGACTTGGCCACATTGGAGAAAAGGGTCTAAGGACCTTGAAAAATAAAAATCTTGTTGAAGGTTTGAATGATTGTAATCTTGACTTTGATTTCTGTGAGCATTGCATTTATGGAAAACAAAACCGCATTTAGTTTTACTCGAGTTCTCATAAAACTTGTGGTGTTTTGGATCTTATTCATTCTGATGTGTTTGGTCCAGTAGATGTCTCTTCGATTGGAAAATCCACATATTATGTTTCATTTATTGATGATTTTAGTAGAGGGACATGGGTATATTTTCTAAAGAGTAAATCTGAAGTTTTTAGTCGTTTTAAAGAATTTAAAGCAATGGTTGAGTTGCAGACTGGAAAGAAAATAAAATGTTTGAGAACTGATAATGGCGGTGAGTTTTGCTCTAATGATTTTGATAGATTCTGTAAAGACTGTGGAATTAACAGGCATAAGACAACTCCGTATTCTCCACAGCAGAATGGAGTTGCAGAAAGAATGAACAGGACACTGATGGAGAAGGCTAGGAGTATGTTGAGTGGTGCTGGTCTCGAACAAAAGTTTTGGGCTGAAGCTATTGCCACTGCTTGCTACCTGATTAACAGGTCTCCTACATCAGCTCTTGTTGATAAAATGCCTATGGAAGCATGGTCAGGTCACAAGCCTTCATTGAGACATCTTAGAGTTTTTGGTTGCGAGGCATATGCACATGTGCCAAAGGAGAAGCGAACAAAGTTGGAGAACAAGGCTGTGAAATGTATCTTCATCGGGTATAGTTATGGTGTGAAAGGATACAAGCTTTGGGACCCTGTTGCACAAAAGGTAATTCACAGTAGAAGTGTTATTTTTAGAGAAATTAAGTCTCCTTCTGTTACATTGCAGCCAGAACAGACTAAAAAGGAAGATGTGATTCAACTTCCTTCTACACCTGAAAGAGTTGAATCGAGACCCCTAGATAGGCAAGAATTTGAGGAGAGCTCGTCTAGCTCTGAATCTTCAGAAGAGGAGGAAGAACCTCCAACTCAGCTTGTTCGAAGGTCTACAAGACATAGACAACCACCTGAAAGGTATTCACCTAATGATTGGAGATGTATTTTTTCTCTGAATACTAGTGTGGATGAACCGAAATCTGTAGAAGAGGCATTAGGTATGAATGATGCAAAATCCTGGAAGATTGCTATGGAGGAAGAAATGGTAGCTTTGAAAAAGAATGATACATGGGATCTTGTACCATTGCCTGAAGGACGAAAACCTGTTGGTTGTAAATGGGTGTTCAAGAAAAAGATTGGTTCAGATGGAAGCATTGAGAAGTATAAAGCAAGGTTGGTTGCAAAAGGCTACTCTCAGGTTGAGGGTGTTGATTACGGTGAGATATTTTCTCCTGTTGCAAAAATGACGTCCATTAGATTTTTGCTTTCTATTGCTATTGCTTATGATTTAGAGGTTGAGCAAATGGATGTGAAAACTGCTTTCCTTCATGGTGATTTGGAGGAAGATATTTATATGACATAGCCGGAGCACTATGTGGTGAAAGGCAAAAGTAATTTGGTCTGTAAATTGAAGAAATCTTTGTATGGCCTCAAACAAAGTCCTAGGATGTGGTACCAGAAATTTGATACATATGTGTTGAGTTTGGGATTTGAACGTTCTAAATCAGATCACTGTGTTTATTATAAATCTTATGGTGATCATTTCTTATTCATTGCATTGTATGTTGATGATATGTTATTCATTGGCAAAGGGAAAGGTATGATTTCAGAACTGAAGTCTCAGCTCGCTGCTAAATTTGAAATGAAAGATCTTGGTGCAGCAAAGCACATTCTTGGGATGAAAATTAGAAGAGATAGGGTGAACAAAAAGCTATGGCTAGGCCAGAGTAAGTATGTGAATTCAGTGTTACAGAGGTTCAACATGCAGAATTGTAGACCATTGAGTGTTCCTTTTACAGTTGGAATGAAACTATCTATTTCAGATTGTCCTACATCCCCATTGGAGATGGAAGACATGAGCAGAGTGCCTTACTAGAGTGTAGTTGGAAGCTTGATGTATGCTATGGTCTGTACTAGACCAGACATTGCCCAAGCAGTGGGAGTACTTTCTAGATATATGTCTAATCCTGGTAGAGTTCATTGGGATGCAGTCAAAAGAGTCTTCAGATATTTGAAGGGTACTTCAGAGTATTCTTTGTGTTATCATGGTAATTCAGTTGGAGACATGACTTCCCTTGATATCCATGGTTATGTGGATTCAGATTGGGCAGGTGATATTGATAGCAGAAGATCCACCAGTGCTTATGTGTTTACTTTGTTTGGTGGTGCAATTAGTTGGATGAGTAAGTGACAGGCTATGGTTGCTCTATCCACTACTGAAGCAGAGTATATGGCAGCTACTCATGCTTGTAAAGAGGCCATTTGTCTTAAGAGACTGTGTCCAGATATTGGAATAAAACAAGGTACAGTGACAGTTTACTGTGACAGTCAGAGTGCAATTAGCCTAGCTAAGAACCCGACATTTCATGCTCGGACCAAACATATTGATGTTTAGTATCATTTTGTTAGAGATATGGTCAAAGATGGTAGGGTGAAGCTGGTTAAGGTGGAAACTTTGATGAATGTTGCAGATGCTTTAACTAAGGCTATGAGCACAGAGAAGTTCAGATGGTGTTCAGAGTCTATGGGCCTTATGGCCCCTAGCAATTGATTCATTGTGTTGACATTCCCTTCCACTCTTGCAAGGTGTTCGACAAGTGGGAGATTTGTTGGGAAAAATGGTGTCTCAACCTTACATTTATGCGAGGTTACTATTTATAGTAAGTTTTCATTTGAGCACGAAATGGTGCGAAACTCTCCCTGAAGCTTCTAGTTGGCTAGATAAGCATTCCGGTAAAGTTGCGTCGCAAGGTCACAGCTAGTTTTGAAGATATTAAAGTTTTCATCTTGGAGGGGTGCAATAAAATGTTTAAACTTAATTTTGGGGACTTTAGAGGCTCTGAAACGCCCTGAAAAGTGGCCATAACCGGCAAAGCAGGTTACGAGGTGATAGAGCACTTTGCGAGCTTTCCGGCGCTTCAAACGGTTCATCAATCGGACACCCGGTTCTCAAGTTATGGCCTCCAGAAGTTTGTACTCTTGAAATAGGAAAAATAATTTGTATCGAATACATAAATGAGCTGTAAAAAGGGAGCGACATGTGTTGATGTGTGCTTTAAGATGTCATAGGGCATCTAGAAGGAAGATAAGGTCGGCTACACCTTATTGGGTGGTTTTAGCCCATGGTTTTGTAATACCGTTTGATGGTTTCTTGTATTGTATCTCCTATTTATGAGGTGTGAGAGATAGAGGTTGTGTGTAAGAGTCCTATGGCTATTGAGTTGCCTCTGAATCTCTGATTAGTGCTACTCCTGCGAAGAGCTTGCTCTGCAAGTATGTTGTAATCTGTTTTTGATTGCTGAATAAAATATTGAGCTGCTTTTGGAGGGTGGGGTTTTTCTCCCGAAAGGGTTTTCCCCACGTAAATCATTGTGTTGTGGTATGAATGTTATTATATCTATTTCTATTTTCTATAACTGTTGTAATGATCTGAAAAATTTTTGCATTACCCTCCTCTCAAGGTTAGTGTAGGAAGTTGTTTCCGCTACTTAACTTCCTTACAAATATTAAGGCAGATTTGGGAGTAAGGTTTATGGTCATTGTATGAGCTTAAACCGGTATTGAACCTGACATTGCAGATGTTGAACTAAAGCAGTACATTATATTGGATTTGCATAATCCATTTTGTAAGTCAATGAGACTTCCTTTTGTAATTAAGTAGTGAGCTTTAGGTAGTTGGCCTTCCTGCATGTGCAGGCCCCTATTGTAAGTAATATCCATTCATTGGCTAGTGAGTGAATATTGTGGGTCACAAATCCCACTAAGGTTTTCCCACATCGAGTTTCCTTTTGTTAAAAACCTTGTGTTATAGTGTGCTTTCTATGTTGTGCTTATTTTTCATATTTACTGCATTAATTCTTGTTTACCGGTACACTATTTTGGAATGCAATTTATTTAATAAGGTCATAAAATTTGTTAACCGACAAGATACTAATTCACCCCCCACTCTTAGTATCTTTGGGAATCCTAACAATTGGTATCAGAGCCTAGTCCTCTTTTTTCAAAAGCCTAACATCTTGAGAGAGATTCTGACACCAGTACAGATGGATAACTTGAGAAAGCAATTGGAAATAGCTCTTACAAATTATGATGCAGAAAAGTTGAAGAATATCAAACTTGAAGATGATCTGAAGGCTGCACAGGAAATCATTCAAGGACTTCAAGAGAATCTTACTATTGCTATAAACAAAAGAAGAGAACTTCATGAGAAGATATAGAATGATGATGATGAAAAGGAAACTCTTAATGATCTTGTAAGCAAGATGAAGCAAGAAAACATGACCTTGAGGAATGAGATGCAAGATATGACTATGAGATTTTGTAAAGACACTGAAGACAGAAAGAAAAATTAAGATGAATTGGCTAGGAGAATCAATGATGTTGGAAATGAAAATCTAAGACTCAATCGTGAAAATGATATGTTAAAGACAGATCTGATTCACTTGGAACATGATAAAACTAAACTCATGAGATAGAAGGATTTCTTGGAAAATGTGTTGGCTACTGCAAATCAACATAAAGATAAATTCAAGAAAATTTCAGAAGAACTTGATGATATGCTGAAAAATCAGAAACCTAATGGAGATACTAATGGACTTGGCTTTGAAGTTGGTGAAAGCTCCGATACTGCAAACAATCATGATCACAGTAAACCGGTAAGACAACCTAATGCCTACAAATTTAATGGGAAATTCTTTAACTGTAACAAGTATGGTCATAGAGAAAATCAGTGTAGATCTAGAAACTATCAGAACATTAATGCACCCACCGGTCAATATTCTAAATGCAACAAAATTGGCCATAATTTAGAAAATTGCAGAATGAATGTAAGATGTTATATTTGTGGAAGATTTGGACACTTATCTAATCAATGTAGAACACATACTGACATAGGATATGGAAAAGATATTCAGAAAAATAATGTGACTTCTTATGCTTGTAGCAAGATTGGACATATTGCAAAATTTTGTAGAAGGCATAACTGGAAAACAACAAAGGACCCAACTTGAAAGGTAAAGAGAAGGTTGATGAGGTAAAGAAAGAATTTTCAAAATAATGGATTAGAAAGATAGATCAGAATGTTGATGAGGCTATTCCTTCACCGGTAGAACAAAGTATCACTCCACCAGCAGGAGATTCTTCATCTAACTGAAAAAAATCTCTTGGGAGTATGACAACTAATTGAAAATCATGCTAGTTTACCCTTGGTTGATGGTAAGAAGATGAAATGCTTCTTTATCGACAGATGAGTTAATTTTTCACTTAACCAATAGGAATTTATTATGGTAGTTGAAGGAAATGACATTATAAAGAAAGTTTTTTTCACTCTTTTTCACTCACCGAGCATTCAAATTTCCTAAGAGCATGAAAAACCCGAGTGAAGGAATCCACGGTGAGAAGTGAAGAAAAATATTTCAAGCATTCAAACCTAAAGGCAGATTAAGGCATTTATCAAATGGCTTCCTCCTCTGCACCTAAATTCATTACAAACCCTACTATTGTTGAAGTGGTTAAACACCCTAGGCTCATATTCAAAATCATACCCGAAGTAGTGAAGCAGGATGATACCCTAGGTGCATTCTCTAAAATACCCAAAGGAGTTGCATATGCAGAAGACCCTAGGATATACATACATTGTCATATTGAGGAACTTGGTGCTGATGAAATCATGAACATGTATAGGACTATAATTTGTGATGAGAATGGTATTGTGAAACCAGAACATAAGATAATTGAAACCCTAGGTTTTGTGGAAATACTTTGTATTCCTGATTTTCCTAAGGAAGTTGTGAGGATTGTACTTAGTAGAGTTCATGGGGAATTCTTTTGGCTTGAATCTATCCACAAGATCACAAAAGAAGCAGTTAGGGCACTGACTGGCTTACCTTCCATCGGTAGCAGGCCTGATAAAACTAAGAAAGTTCCAAATAACATTGTGATGACCCTAGCTGGTGCAACCCATGACAAAAAATCCTTGAGAGTCAATGATGTCAAAGATATAAATGTCAGATTCATTAGTATGATACTAGGATATGAAAATACACATGCTAACAGATTAAACTATATTTCTAGTTTATGTATCAAGAGTGCTTATGACATGGTGAACAATAACACTAAGATTGACATATGTGAATGGCTAAAGGATGAATTGATTGACAATCTGAATAAATTTAAAGGTGATAAGAAAGGTACTTTCAAATTTGGTAATTTACTTGTGCGCCTAATGCTATACATTACTAAGGAAGTTCCCAGTATAGGTAGGGAAGAATTTGGTTTTGACATACCGGTAGGCAAACAACTTTTAGATATCTTTACCAACATGGGAGATGACTGGGAAAACAACATAATTGAATACTTCCAAGCATTTAAGGCTAGAATGAAAACAAGGGAAAGGTTATCTCAAAAGAATAGTTGACAAATATAAAAAAGAAATATGTTTTGTTATAAAGAAAGATGAAATATGGATGCAAGAAGTGGTTCCTAGAACTGTTTGGGTAACAGAAATGGGTTATGAAGCTGATGAAAACATAATTGAGACATATGCTAAAGCCCTACTTGAAGCCCCTAGAGAACCTAAAGAGAAAATATTTGGAAATGCTGAAACCATTGAGAGCAACATACAAACCCTTAAATGAAGGAAGAAAAGAGAACAATCTATCAGAAAGGCAACAAAACAGGCCAAAGAGATCAAGGAAAACATATTGAATATCATTGGTATTAAGGAAAGTGACCTGGAAGGGATACAACCAGAAGCTCATCTTTCACCGGTTGGAACTTCATCTGGTAGTGAAATCCCAGCTGAGTTTTAGAGAGTAGAAAGGAAAAGAAAACCTTCACTGACACCCTCTCCTACACCAAAGAGAACAAGAAGGAAACAAAAGGCAGTAAGGTCCCCAACAAAGAAAATGACACCAAGGAAGAAGAAGGAAAAATAGGTTATTCCTCCTTTAGACAATCTTTTGAATGAAATAATAGATGAAGGAAACTTGTCTAATGTCAGTAAACTGTATGATAATTTTATTAATGAAGAAAAGGAAAGAATAGAAAACAGTATCATTCTACACTTAGACATTTACAAGAAATTTTTGATAGAAGTTGTAGATGATTTACCGAGTTACTTGTATAGGAGACTTGATGCAAAAAGACTAGCTATCATGGAATTGGATAACAAGATAAAGATAGAAAATTACTTGCAGTTCATCCTATTAAATTAGTAGAAGAAATTGATGAGTTAATAAGTGAGGCAAATAGGATATTATTCTCTAGTGGTCACCGGCATGTAGGTTTAATGGTTGGAAGAGTGAATGAAATCTCTGAAGAGACAATAGATAAATGGGATATCTTCTTTGTGGAGAAAGAAAAACAAGAAGAGCTCAAATGACCCAAAACTTTTAGAGTTTACCAAAAGGGAAAGGAAAAAGGTAAAGGCAAGGTAGATGGACCTCCAAGCATAAAAGTAACAGACAACTTGCCCCACCTTCTTCTAATACCTCACTTCTTGAGACTATTGATACACCACCGACTACTGATAATGTTGAGTTCAAATCAACACATGAGGACACCAATCCTGATTCAAAAGTTTTATATACTATGAACATTGATACACAAGAGGTAAATATTGTGGTTGATAAGGAAACCACTAGTGAAAAGAAAGATGTGGCTACCGAGCCACCGGATGAGAATATTGCAATGGAAACACATGAAGAGCATATAGTTGGAAATATTGAAATTGGGGTTGAGACACAAACTGATACCACTGATGCACACATTGAAAAACCCACGGAGTTAGAGATACCGATAGTGGACAGTTCAAAGGTGCATATTGAGAAACCGACAGTGAATACTAAGACTTCATCAGAGAAACCGACAGTAGAAAGCACAGATAAACAAATTGAGGTACACATTGAGAAACATGAAGAGAAAAAGGTTGAGACTGAGATAGTGCCACTAACAACTACTGAGAAAGCCAAGCCTTTCTAGCTAAGATGTACACACAAACTGACGTATCAAAGGTCAACACAAGAAAAGAGGTTAATCACACTGGCATAATGCAGATTGTTAAGGTAGTTGGACAATCATCTGGTTCTTCCATGACAAAATTCAGACCAACTAATGTGACAGAGGTATTATTGGATTCAATCAAGAAAATAACAAATTGTAATGCACTTGCATACAAAGCTATTGATGATACAATTCCTTTATTAAAATTCATTGTACCCAAGTGCAATGTGGACAATAAAGATTCTTTGAGCCAATTAGACACATTCTCTAAGTATATCACCAACAACTTATTAACAGTTGATCAGATAAATGAGGAGACATTCAGTGAGAAAATGAATAAAGAAAAAGAGAAATTCTTTGATGAGTCAATAAAGAAGTGCATGTGACACATTGATACCCTATTACCGGCACTTAGCAAAACAATAATGGAATTCAAAGAGTTGTACAGGGACACATGCAAGACTGATATTTTGACAGTGGATATAGACAAGAAAATCAATAAACTACAGAAAGAAATAAATGATATAGCTGATAATATCATCAGTTCATCATAACCCATATCGGTTATAGAACAAGAAAGAGCAGGTTTTAAGGAGAAAATTGAAAAATTTGAAAAAGAGAAGGAAAGAATAAAGTTCAAGGCAAAAGAGTTTAAATGTAGACTTGGACCTAAACTTGACAACCTCATTTCTTTGAGAAAAGAGATCTCAGAGGCACTTGTTCAAAGACTAAAGACACCATAAGAGAAAATGCACACCCTCACCAGTACAATTCAAAGGACTGAAGCAACATTGAAGGATAGTTAAAGGTTCACTGAGAGCTTGAATTTTGTACTAGCAGAACTTTTTCAGATTGTAACCAACTGATTACAGGGTTCTAGCTGAGAACTACACTCAGTTGACATTTTTTATAGCCTTTTTCATTGATGCCAAAGGGGGAGTAGTAGAGATGAGAAAAATGATGGACATAAGAGTTCATCTGCTTAGGGGGAGTACACAGTTTTGATAAAAAATTTGGACTTCAAATTTTGGATACAATTTTGAATTTTTCTCATGGGTGTTGCCATCAATGCCAAAGGGGGAGATTGTTGGCATTGCACACTCCAATGAGAAATTGTAGGTGATTGAATGTATTGTCATTAATGGCAACCTTGCAATCCTATGGCACCAGGACCAACAGACTCTACACCGACAAATAGTTTATCGATAGTGACAAAGATGATTACCGACACCCTAGCCGACATAATTTTGTTTATTGCATATTGTATTTATTTTTAATATCTTTTTGTAAGCCAACAAGGCATATTGTAATAAGACTCATATATAAGTATGAGATCTTGTAGATCATTTAGGATGTGGATATGGGAAGATTATTGCAGAAGTAACATGCAAATATTAAGGTAGATTTTGGAGTAAGGTTTATGGTTATTGTATGAGCTTAAACCGGTACTAAACCTGGCATTGCAGATACTAAACTAAAGTAGTACATTATATTGGATTTTCATAATCCATTTTGTAAGTCAGTGAGACTTCCTTTTATAGTTAAGCAGTGAGCTTTAGGTAGTTGGCCTTCTTGCATGTGCATGCCCCTATTGTAAGTAATATCCATTCATTGGCCAGTGAGTGAATATTGTGGGTCACAAATCTCACCGAGGTTTTCCCACATCGGGTTTCCTTGTTAAAAAATCTTGTGTTATGGTGTGCTTTCTATGTTGTGCTTATTGTTCATATTATTGCATTAATTCTTGTTTACCACTACACTGTTTTGGAATGCAATTTATTTAATAAGGTCAAAAAATCTATTAATCAGCAAGATACTGATTCACCCCCCCTCTTAGTATCTTTGGGAATCCTAACACCTATTACTGTAAAATCTGAATCAGAGGATGACACACCGTTAGCATTTAAGAGGGTTGTTAGGAATAAATCAGAAAAAACAAAGGCAGAAGCGAAGAAGCAACCAGTTACAAAGGTCATAATCAAGCTACTGACATAGAAGCAAGGACCTAAAGCTACACCTGCAACTACATACAGTACTGCCAAGAGGAAGAAGAAGAGTGACATTGACTAAGTAGTTGAAACTAGTAATGTAACTATCATACCACCTAAAACTTGTGCAAAAATTGTAGATGGAATCACTAAAGATGGCATGTTGAAGAATGTTAAATTTTATTATGGAAACGTAGAGGATGATGAACACAGAGAGGTAGAAGAAGCAATCCTATTATACTTGGATATCTATAAGAAAGTCTTAATAGATATAGAAAATCAAATATCGGCTGACTTATATAACATGTTAGATGCTAGAAGGTTATCAGCTATGCAAGAAGATAAACAGATTAAAATTCAAGAACTATTATCTATCTATGTTACTATAGCTCTAGATGAAATGGAAGAGACACTTGATGTGGTAGACATAAAAGTCTTCAGTAGAAAACATAGGATAACTATTGTGATGCTAGGGAGAGTGAATGAAACAATAAAGGAAACTCAAAAAGCATGGGTCAAATTTTGGGGAGAAAATAGAGGATTCTTTATTTCACCGGAAACCAAGATAGACATTGTAGATACCCCGGTTGAAAGAAAAGGAAAGGAGATTATGGACACTTCACCATCAGTTTTGAAAAATATTAAGATAGTGGAAATTGAGCCACTGGTAAATATATATGTATAGATAAATACCGAGATATCGGTTAATACTGAGAATGAACAGGCTAATATTGTACAAAATATTGATATTGAGGATAATTGTCCTCTAGATACAAATGTACACGTTGAGGATATTGTTCCTACAGAGAAATCGATAGTTACATAGACTGCACCAAGTGGCGAAGCCACTAGTGCAAGTGAGGAGGTTATAAAGGAAAAAACATCAGAGGAGACAATAGGGGTATCCGACAGGGAACTAGTTGTTGGTCCATCATTATTGTCGATTGACACTTCTCGGGTAGAAAAGAAAACCATCATAGAGATGAATCCCACTGAATTGATGATGATGGTTGCTCAAAAATAGGTGAAGGAGGGATCCACAAACAAGGGGGATATAGATCAATCATTCACTGTTCTACACAGATTAGTACCAAAATGTAAGATTGAGAATGAAGTGAGCCCATCCGCCAAGCTTAAGATAATCACTGAGCACATATCAAAAGATTTTAAATCCTTATAGAAAATCTCAAGCCAACAAGCACTAGAAATATCTACTTGGGCTAAGAGAGTTGCTTTTGATCAGTTAATTGAAACAGAGAAGAAAAAGATTGAGGAGAAGCTAATCCTAATAGAAAATTCTTTGTAACAAATATATATAGGGTATGTTGTAATACTGAAATACTTACAGCAAATGTAGATAAAAAGATAAAATATATTCAGGAGAAAATTGCAAGTATTGCTATCTCTTTTAATGGATTAATTTCATTAACTACATCAATTGATAATCAAATTTTGATCTTGGAGAACCAAATTTCTACTCTTGATAAGGAAAGAGACAGAATATTTTGAAGAGCTAGAAGTTTGGGAGGCTTGGTGAGTCCATGATTGGATTCACTTTGTGTACATAGGAAAGAATGCATGGATATGGTGGGAAATCCCACACCGGTAGAGGTAAATGAGAAAGAGTCTTTTGCACATTTATTAAGTGGACTTGTATCTATTTTTGGCACATTCAAAACTGGCTAGGATACCTATGTGGAGTTACTGGAGAAGGCTTATCTAGAAATTTTGAAGCTGCTCAAGCTCCGGTAAGACATTCTTGGGGATATTCATTATATAGTTCTTATTATTTGACATTATTTTTAGAATTCTTAATGGCATTGATGTCAAAGGGGGAGTAGTATAGATGTGAAAAAGAATTAAAAAATTGCATACATTAGGGAGAGTTATGAAGTTTTGAAGTTTTTGGAGATCTGGAGTATTTTGCATATTCAGCTCAAGGGGAGCAAGGCAGGATGAAATCAGCAAATGAAACCTTGACCATTTTTCACATGAGTGTTACCATCAATGCCAAAGGGGGAGATTGTTGGAATTTGATACTCTATTGGTTGGTTTCTCTATGTTGTCATTGATGGCAACCTAATTTTGTGTTCTGGCTTCATGTTTTGATTCTATGGTGTACCGGCAGACACTTCATAGATTATACACCGGCACCGGCACTGGTATGACAGAGGATTTCTTTGGTCACTGACAATGTAGGCTAACATATCTTAGATCCAGTATCAAAAATTTGTTTTAATATTTATACATTTATGTTATCTGGTCAACATGTAATCTGATATTGTATATATCTTTGTAAGCCAACATAAGGCATAAAATTTTTATAGGGTATATAGGTTAGTTTGATAGATCATTTTGATATAGAGATATAGACATGAGATAGGAGATTATCGATATGTGAATGTAATATGATGCAAAATTATTCAGAGAGATTATGTATGTGAGGAATTTATTGTAAGGGTTATTCTGGTAAAGGGGTTTAGGGTTTGAAATTGGAACAGACAAAGCTTAAATGGGAATTGTATTCTGGCATAGAAGATGCTATCTTAAGCAGTTCACACTTCTTTGGATTGTTGTCTGGAATTTTATGTAGTCAGTGAGGCTCCTATTGTGATTGAGCAGTGTCCTCTAGGCTATAAACCTTCCTGCAAGTGTGGGCCCCTTGTATTTTGTAATATCTCTTCATATGACCAGTGGATTGAAATTGTGGGTCACAAATCCCACCATGGTTTTTCCTCTTTGAGGTTTTCCACGTATAAATTTGTGTGTTATGATTTTCATTTATGTGTTTGGCTTATTGGTTCCTTTACTTCTTTCAATTCTGTATGTACCAGTATACTGGTTGGTGTATGAATGTTTTAATAAGGCTAAAATCTACTATTCCAGTATAACACTGATTCATCCCCCTCTCAGTGTTGTTGGTTTCCAACACCTTATACCCATGATATAAAATGAGATCTTACATCATATTTATACCAACCTAGGGCCTAAATATTTAGGTTGGCCACCAAAAATATAATACAATAAGTCCATCACATAAACCCACAAACCAATGATCAACCAAGTTGACTTAGGCTAAAAACAATGTAGAATAATCCTTAAATCCCATCGGTAACGCATCAAGAACATCCTCCAACACTTACATAAATTGGTTCATAACCTAGATAACACTGAACCAAAAATAGGTTGCCATAAACCAAATCAAACAACACTATTGAATTGGAAAACAAATAAGATAACCAATAGCATCCTGAAAGCCATCTAGAAGCGGCACCAACACCACTTGTCATGTGCATCAAAAGATCTTCAACAAATCTCTACAGATAAAACCCTTATGGGTGACCAAAAGGCTTACTAGAACAAATGATAGCTCATAAGTCATCAAATCCCAAACCAACTGATCGTGATCCACATCTGAATAGCATGAATGATAGATCCAAACCAATTCCATAAACCAAATCATACTAGATCAATATCATAAACCAACCACTCTACCAAAACCAACTGGAAACCAGTAAACAACCAAAACAATCGATGTTGCCATCAATGAGAAAAGATCAATGCAACACATAATCAATTCCTCCAAATTGCTAACAATCTCCCCCTTTGGCATTGATGTCAACACTAGATGTGAAAAACTGTGAGAGTTGAGAAATACAACATCACAGGAGCCCAAATGATTTTTGCAAGCTAAATAAACTTGTTACAAGGAGAAGCAAGGAAGCAACAGAGAAAATAATAAACACAAGAAAAATGCTCAAGAATATGAGAGCTCTATATTCACAAAAATGTGTAATAGTATCATGATACAAAGAAAAGAATTCAACCTCTAATAGGTCAAGAAACCCTAAAAGAGAAAACCCTAGGCTTGCACATAATAATTAATAAAAGCATTAATTATTATGCACCTAATGTTAGCTTAAGTGTAAAAGAGATAAAGGGGAACTTAATTAATTAAACAAAGTCATTTAATTAATTAAGTAAAGACCTGATTACTCTAACACCCCCCCTTAAGCTAGACTTAGGGAGAAGCTAAAACCTAAAACAACTACTGAAAGCAAGAGAGATGGGTCCTAACAACAAGGCCTGATCAGGTACCCAAATACAAGGAAATCTCTATGAAACAGAGAAAAAGGAGAAAAACCAAAGGGAAAAAACTCCTCTCCAAAAAGAGATAAAAGAACACCACTGAAGCATGAAATAGATACAAACACTATCAAAGAGTAACTGCTGATCTGAAGAACCTCCACTGAAATTGAACATGACCAGGTAGAGAAGACTGTAATCTGATGAGTGCCCTCAAATGACACTACTTGAATCAGATGGCAAACAAGGGAAAACAAGTGAACTCAAAGATACAGACGACATGAGACACCAAAGCCTGAAGAGCTGATCAATCGAATGAAGGAAGCATTAGAACCAACTAGACAAACCTCCCCATAATGCTGAAAAGGGAGAGGGATGGGTACAATGAAAAGAATGACCAACAAGAACTGCATGACGATGAACCAGGAACATCAAAGGTGCAGAGAAAGTACATAGTGTCATGGAAGGAATAATCACTTGACACACATCATGAGGCAAATATCATGGAAGGAACACTCACATGACAAAGGTAGATGGAAAACAAAGGCAAACATCAACCCCCCATGGCGCTTTATAAGTAGTGCATGTATAATAAGGCATAGGATGTGCAAGATCCCAAGTAAATAATGTATGATGGCACTTTATCTCAGTTTGTTTGCATAAATAAAAAGATACAATGATAAGAAGATTAGAAATAGAAAAAACAGCCAAAAATGAGACATCCTACTTAGAGAAAGAGATCCGAGGACCTGAAACATCTAAGATATTTATGAGAGTGCTGAAAAGAAAAAACTGAATAAAATAGCCTTGGAGTAGAATCTGGAAAGAAAACTCATATGACTAGAAAGTACATAGAACAAGCTTTCCAACAATATCATCTTTTTGAAAAACAGAGTTTGTATGCTCATTCTACGGCCCCAAAAGTGCAGAAAAGTGACCCCACTTTGACTGAAAAAACGTAAAGTCAAATAGAAAAATTGGGAAAAAAATTCCAATACCATGAGGTTCATTTTGGAACCATCTTTCCGACACCTATTCATTTTCAAAAAACTGACTCTATTTGCCCAAGTTATGGCAAAAAAACCAATATGTTGTCAAAACCCTTCAAGGGAACAAAAAGGGCTCCCCTACTAGTGGTAGGGAGGTGGTACACTAGCTGGGCAGTAGCGAAGCTTAGGTGGTGGCTAGGTAGTGGGTGGAGCTCGGGCAGTGGTCAGGCAATGGGCGGCTGGAGGCCGGTGGTTATGTAGAGGCGGTTGCGGGTGGGGGTCGGCGACTTGCGAGGGCTGGCAGGCAGGGGAGGCTGGCAGGGCCGACAACTGGCCAGGAAGTGCAGAGGCAGCGACAGTTAGAGGCCAATGGGGTCGGGAAGTGGCTTGCGGGGCCAGGAAGCATCGGCGAGGGAGAAGCAGTTGGCAGGGAACCAGAGGTCAACGACGACGTAGGTACATGGGTCTAGGGGACAAAGGGACCCGCAGGTACCTGCGGGTACCTTTTAATAAATGCCCCCTCTTTTAAAACAAATCCGCCCACTATTAAAAAAAAATTTTGCCAATTTTTTTGATTTTTTTTCAAAAAAAGCAAATTTCGGCCTGCATGCCATAAAAAGGCAATTTTTTTTTTAATAAATTTCTCAAACTACGTGCTATGGTCGTACATCCTAGGACAAAAGAAAAAAATACCCCCAAAGGCTCAAGTGTCGAAAATGATCAAGATTTATATCACCATAGGGGTTTTTGGGCCTTCTGAGCATGCTGATGATGTCCATTTAGGCCCAAAGTACTCAGAAAAAAGGCCTATCCCTAGGTGCACAAAAAAACTTCTGAAACCCCAGATCTACTTCCAATGCAAAAAAAACTCAAAACAAGAACAGGTAGTTGTAGATTTGAAGCTTTGATACCATGTGAGAGTTGAGAAATATAACACCACAAAAGCCCAAATGATCTTTGCAAGCTGAATAAACATGTTACAAGGAGAAGCAAGGAAGCAACTAAGAAAATAATAAACACAGGAAAAATGCTCAAGAATATGAGAGCTCTATATTCACAAAAATGTTTAATAGAATCATGATACAAAGAAAAGAATTCAACCTTTAATAGGTCAAGAAACCCTAAAAGGGAAAACCCTAGGCTTGCACATAATAATTAATAAAAAAATTAATTATTATGCACCTAATGTTAGCTTAAGTGTAAAAGAGATAAAGGGGAACTTAATTAATTAAACAAAGTCGTTTAATTAATCAAGTAAAGACCTGCTCTCAATTCTCACAAAAACATGCAAGTGCCAAGAAATGCCAAACAAGTCTCCCCCAGTGGAAGACAACCAACAATCTCCCACAAAATGATACAACAATGAAGCTCTGAACTCTCCTCCTTTGACTAATATTTTATTAAGCTCTGTTTTTCACAAATATCTCTCCCCCTTTGACATCAATGACATAAATCTGATATAAACATCAAACAAATTTCATAAATCCTTTGATTGTTACAATTGACTAATCCCCTTGAGTAGTAGCACTACCACATCAATCCAGAATGAATAATAGCTCTAATAATGCATACTAGACTAATGCCAATTAACATCACTCGAGTCTCTACCGGAGGGGTAAAAATATCCAATCTATCTTTGAAGTACTCAAATGATTCTTTAGGCAAAGGTTTAGTAAAAATGGCTACAATCTACTCTTTAGTGTTCATATAAACCAGTCTAACTTCATTTGCTTCCACCTTCTCCTTAAAAAAGTTATACTTGATAGATATGTGCTTTGTCTTAGAATGAAATACCAGATTCTTTGATATATCAATAGCAACAAAGTTATCATAGTGAATAACCATTGGTTCATTGTTGGTATTTTGGTATAGTTTTGTCATTGATGTCAACACCTACTTTGGAGATCCAGCAGCATTCACCAGCAAGCAAGTAAACCGTGCAACAGTTACTAGTATATTGTTCACCGGCAGGATATATTGTTCATCGATACCTGGAATGATATGGAAGACACTTGGTAATGTTGAAGACATCATGTGGACACTTTGTTTTGAAGAATTAATCATTGGTATATTCATATTTGAATATTTTCTTTTACTGGCAAATAGGTTCAGGTTATCTAGGGTTACACCGACAGGTTTATCTTTTCCAGATCAGCATGGCATTCTATGGAGATGATTTATTATTGTTGTAAATGCATTAAAATGACATGTTCAATCAATTATTGCATCAGATATTATATTGTTTATAAAAATGTTTTATTGTAATATCTTGTAGAGCTGACCTACTAAAATTGGTCTTAGGGTATGGTATAAATGTAAGACCTTATTTGTAAGATCAAGCGTGGAATGTGAAAAAGAGTTAAGTGATGGTATATGCGAGATCAAGAAGGGATATACATGAAGACATCATTTGAAGGTGGAGTTAGGTTTTTGTAAAAGCATATCAGTATTACACCGGTACTGAATCCAACATATGAAGATGCTATTTTGTGCAGTACATTCTTATTGGATTTAACCATCCAACTGTAGTCAGTGTGACTCCCATTTTGTGATTGAGCTATGAGCTCTAGGTTGTTGGCCTTTCTGCATGTGTAGACCCCATTTATGTACACTTAATATCTGCAGTAGTATCATCTGATTGTGGGTAAGGTTTCCCACCATGTTTTTTCCCCTTACAAGGTTTCCACGTACAAATATTGGTGTCATGTGTTGTGGCTGACTTTGTGTTTATGTTTCATGCATTAATCCTTACCGGTATAGCAATTTACTATTAACACTATCTAACAGCATACTGAACTGGTTTACTGGCATTAAGCATTAAGTTTTTTAATTAGTTTTTGGTTTGAATTTATTAGATAACTAATTCACCCCCCCCTCTCAGTTGTCTCAGGGACCTAACAATTGGTATCAGAGCCTAGTCCTCTTTTGCAGAAGTTTAACAACTTGAGGAGATCCAATATCTACTAATTATTTTAGGAAGGATAGTCCTAAACTTGATGGAACCAACTATGGGATATGGAAGATCAAAATGGAGACACATCTAAATTGCATTGGTAAAGACATTTGGGAAGTTACTAAGAATGGTTATACTACTGTTGTAGCTGGTCAAACTGCTCCAACTACCTTAGCTAAAGATGAAGAAAATGATTGTAAAGCAAGAGAAGCACTTTTGAGCACATTATCAGATCAACAAATCATGGGATTATCAAATAGGTTTACTGCTAAAGCTAGTTGGGATCACTTGGAAACATTGAATGAAGGAGATTCCACAAGTCAAAATTGCAAAACTTGAAAGCTTCCGAGTTAGGTATGAACATCTGAAAATGGAAGAAAATGAAAGGATTTATGCTTTTATGGAAAGAGTAAATGAAATTGTTTTGGGTATTAAATGTTGTGGAGGAACCTTGAGTGAGGATGAAATTG
This sequence comes from Cryptomeria japonica, assembly GCF_030272615.1. NCBI lineage: Eukaryota > Viridiplantae > Streptophyta > Pinopsida > Cupressales > Cupressaceae > Cryptomeria > Cryptomeria japonica. The sequence continues at coordinate 582,461,072 of NC_081414.1, read as the reverse complement.
TTTCAAAAATCTTAAGAGGATTGCCACCAGCATATAAAACGAAGGTTACTGCTATAAATGAGTTGAGAACAATGCCTAATACATCAGTAACTAGGGATACATTGATTGGAAAACTTTCAGCCTTTGAAATTGAGGAATTTGGTCATGTTGCTACTATAAAGACTGATTTGGCCTTTAAAGCATCAACATCATCTACTCCATCATTTGACAAATCAGACTAGAGAGCCTTTTATGCAAGAGAACTTGAAGAATCCAGAAAGGAGAATGAAGAGCTTGAAGAACTATTTGCAAGGAAAATGCCAAAAGGTCCAATTGGAAGTAAGTAAGTATGAAGGTAAAGCACCCTTTAAATGTTTTAACTACAATAAGATTGGTCATATGGCTTCAAGATGCCCTAATAGACATGCTAGAATAAGAGAAGAAGCTAGAAGAACATACAAGCCTAATCCTGAATATCAAAGATACAGATTTAAAAAGAATAAAGATAAATCTTGTTACACTACTGATGAAGGTGTGACTAATGATTCTGATGAAGATCTAGTAGACAACGGATGGGTTTTTGTTGTTATAACAAAAGATCAACCGGCACCTACTACTCAACCGGTAGAACAACTTCTAGCAGCTAAAGTTGAAAAAAAGGATGAGTGGACTATTGACTCAGGATTCTCACATCATATGACTGGAGACAAAGGTAAATTCTTGAACTTTGAAGAATACAATGGAGGTTTAGTAAGATTTGGAGATGACTAAGCCTATTCAATCAAAGGTAAGGGTTCAATATCTCTTGATGGTAAGCATAACACTGACAATGTCTAATATGTTCAAGGATTAAAGCATAATCTTTTAAGTGTTGGTCAATTAGTTGAGAAGGGAATTCAGTTACAATTTAAAAATGGAAAATGTAAAATCATGAATAGAACTGGTTTGGAAATTGTAACCGGTAATCAAACTAGAGGCAATATCTTTCATTTGAATAACAGTGAAAAGGCATGCTTAATTGCACATATAGATGAAAGTTGGTTATGGCATAAGAGACTATGTCATGTAAACTTTTATTGCATGGTAAAAATCAATACTTCTAAGGCAGTTAGAGATCTACCTAAAATTGTGAAACCTTAGAATAAAATTTGTAAGGAATGTCAATTTGGAAAACAAGTTAGAGCTAGTTTCAAAAGTATTCCAGAAAAATCCAATAATGCTCTTGATTTAATTCACACTGATTTATGTGGTCCAGCTAGAACTAGAAGCTTACAAGGTGATAGATATTTCATGCTAATTATTGATGATTATTCTAGAATGTGTTGGGTTACTTTTCTCAGAGAGAAATCAAAAGCACTTGGAAAGTTCAAACTATTCAAAACAATGGTTGAAAATGAAACTAGTAAGAAAATCAAATGTTTAAGATCAAATCAAGGAGGAGAATTCACATCTAAGGACTTTAATACATTCTGTGAAGTGAATGGAATCAGAAGACAGTTATCAGCACCTCAGACACCATAGCAGAATGGGGTTGTTGAAAGGAAAAATAGAACTATCTTGGATGCAGCTAGAAGTATGTTATCTGAAGCAAATCTACCATATGTGTATTGGAGAGAGGCAGTTAGAACTGTTGTCTATACATTCAACAAAGTTCACATCAAAGGTGAAACTGGTAAGACCCCTCATGAACTATGGTTTGGTAATACTCCTACTCTTAAGTATTTTAGAATTTTTGGAAGTAAATGTTATATTAGAAGAGATGAGTATATTGGCAAATTTGATGCTAGAAGTGATGAAGAAATATTTCTTGGTTATTCATCTAAGAGCAAGGCATATAGATGTTTTAATAAAAGATTGCAAAAAATTGTTGAGAGTACAAATGCAAAGATTGATGAACAATTTAGAGGAACTTAAAGATATATAGACTCTGAACTGGCAACAGAAATTGTGACAAATGAACCTATACTAAATCCACAGGTACAAAATGAAGATCCAGTTACCCCGATATCATCAGAAGATTCCACAATAATTGAAGAACAACAGCAAACTAAGACACCCCGGTATGTAAGATTGAATCATTTTGAATATCAAATAATTAGAAACAAATTTAAAGGAGTTATGACAAGAGGAAGATTGGAAAATGAATAGGTATGTCTTATTTCTCAAATTGAACCATCATCTATCAATGAGGCGTGTGAAGATAAATTTTGGATTAAAGCTATGGAAGAAGAATTAGGACAAATTGAGAAAAATAATACTTGGACATTAGTTCCCCGGTCTAAAGATAAAAATGTAATTGGAACTAAATGGGTATTTAGAAACAAACTTAATGAAGATGGTAAGGTTGTCAGAAATAAAGCAAGACTAGTGTGTAAGGGATATTCGCAGAAAGAAGGAGTTGATTACAATGAAACCTTTGTACTGGTAGCCAGAATTGAGGCAGTTAGATTATTCTTGGCTTTTGTAGCTCACAAGGACTACAAAGTTTATCAAATGGATATTAAATGTGCATTTTTGAATGGAGATCTTGAAGAAGAAGTATATATTAAACAACTTGATGGATTTTCTTTGACCTATGACAATGATATGGTTTGCAAGTTAAGAAAAGCTCTGTATGGATTGAAACAAGCCCCAAGAGCTTGGTATGCAAGGTTGGATAAATATCTTTTGAAGATTGGTTTTACTAAAGGAAATGCAGATAGCAATTTATATTACAAAATAACTAATGATGACATCTTGATTATTGAAGTATTTGTTGATGATATAATCTTTGGAGGAGAAGATGGATTATGTAAGGAATTTTCTCTTGAAATGCAGCAAGAATTTGAAATGTCTATGATTGGAGAAATAAAATTCTTTTTAGGTTTGTAGATTTCTCAGACTGATAAAGGTATATTTTTGAGTCAATCCAAGTACTTGAAAGAATTACTAAAGAAATTTGGGATGGAGAACTCTAAACCGGTAAGCACACCTATGAATACAAATGACAAATTATCTCAAAGGGATGAATCTACACCTGTTAATCCAACTAGATACAAATCTATGATAGGAGGTTTACTGTATTTGACACAAACCAAGCCTGATATTATGAATGTAGTATGTATTGTTTCTAGATTTCAGAGTAATCCTAAGGAAAATCATGAATCACCAGTAAAAAGGATTTTTCGGTACGTATAAGGCACAACAAATCTTGGATTATGGTATCCTAAAGATGAAAATTTTGACCTATGTGCATACACAGATGCAAATTGGGCAGGAGATGTAGATGATAGAAAAAGCACCACTGGAGGAGCATTCTTTCTTGGAAAGAGATTAGTTTCTTGGTTGAGTAAGAAATAGAGTTGTACATCTTTATCAACAGCAGAATCAGAATATGTTGCAGCAGCAACTAACTGTACACAAGTATTATGGCTTAAGCAAATGTTGAAAGACATAAAGATAAAATGCAAGGAATCCATTACTATATACTGTGATAACACTGTAGCAATTGATATATCTAAGAATCTGGTATTACATTCTAAAACAAAACATGTTTCTATCAAACTGAATTTTCTAAGGGAAAAAGTTGAAGAAAAGGAGATAAAACTGGTTTATGTGAATACTAAAGAACAACTTGCAGATATTTTCACAAAACCTTTGCCTAAGGAGACTTTTGAATATCTCAGAGATCAACTTGGAGTCATACCACCATCGATAGAGAATTAGATAGTTGATGATTGTCATCAACCGACATAATTAAAAAGACAAATCTTTTATTCCGGTATTTGATGAGGAAGCTACTTCTCAGGGGGAGTAGTTGGTATTTTGTATGAACTTGACTTTGGCATTTGATGTCAAAGGGGGAGAGATATCTATAGAAAAACACATTATGAAAAACACATTATCTTTTTGGGGAGAGATTTTGAAAAACACATTTAAAGAGAAATTGGTATGAGAGATTGGTATTGAAAATAAATCTTTGGATAAACACATGTTACTCCTAGGGGGAGAAATGGAGGTTGTTGGTTTTTGTATTTGGCATTTCTATTTTGGCACTTCGATGGCTTTTCCATCTTGTGTTTCCATCAATGCCAAAGGGGGAGATTTTTGGTATTTTGGTATGGTTTTGTCATTGATGTCAACACCTACTTTGGAGATCCAGCAACATTCACCGGCAAGCAAGTAAACTATGCAACAGTTACTGGTATATGGTTCACTGGTAGGATATATTGTTCATCGGTACCTAGAATGATATAGAAGACACTTGGTAATGTCGAAGACATCATGTGGACACTTTGTTTTGAAGAATTAATCATTGGTATATTCATATTTGCATATTTACTTTTATTGGCAAATAGGTTCAGGTTATCTAGGGTTACACCAACAGGTTTATCTTTTCTAGATCAGCATGGCACACTATGGAGATGATTTATTATTGTTGCAAATGCATTAAGCCAACATGTTCAATCAGTTATTGCATCGGATATTATATTGGTTGTAAAAATATTTTATTGTAATATCTTGTAGAGATGACCTACTAAAATTGGTCTTAGGGTATGGTATAAATGTAAGATCTTATTTGTAAGATCAAGTGTGGAATGCGAAAAAGAATTAAGTGAAGGTATATGTGAGATCAAGCAGGGATATACATGAAGACATCATTTGAAGGTGGAGTTAGGTTTTTGTAAAAGCATATCAGCATTACACCGGTACTGAATCCAGCATACGAAGATGCTATTTTGTGTAGTACATTTTTATTGGATTTAACCATCCAACTGTAGTCAGTGTGACTCCCATTTTGTGATTGAGCAGTGAGCTCTAGGTTGTTTGCCTTTCTTCATGTGCAGACCCCATTTATGTACACTTACTATCAATAGTAGTATCATCTGATTGTGGGTAAGGTTTCCCACCATGGTTTCTCCCCTTACAGGGTTTCCATGTACAAATATTGGTGTCATGTGCTGTGTATGACTTTGTGTTTATGTTTCATGCATTAATCCTTACCGATATAGCAATTTACTGTTAGCACTGTCTACTGACATACTTAACTAGTTTACTGGTATTAAGCATTAAGTTTTATAATTAGTTTTTGGTTTGAATTTATTAGACAACTGATTCACCCCCCCCCTCTTAGTTGTCTCTAGGACCTAACAATTACAATCCACCTTTATATCCTTCAAAATTTTCTTCATCCATAGAACTTGTGTACAGTTAGTAGCAATAACAACATACTCAGATTCAATAGTAGATAAAGAAGTGCATGACTACTTCTTATTGATCCATGAAACAAGTTTCTTTCCAAGAAAGAAAGCTCCACTTGATGTGCTCTTCTGGTCATCAACATCTCTAGCCCAATCTACATATGTATATGCACATAATGTAAAGTCATCATTTTTAGGATACCACAAACCATACTTAGTTGTTCCCTACAAATACCTAAAAAATCCTTTTCACCGCACTCTCATGATTTTCTCCGGGATCACTCTGATATCTTGATACAATACAAATTGCATTCATTATATCCAGGCTAGTCTAAGTCAGATATAACAAACAACTAATCATAGACTTGTACCTAGTATGGTTTACCAATGTAGATGCATCATTCTTTGTCAATTGATCACTTGTAACCATAGGTGTACTAATCGGTTTACAATTTTCCATACCAAATTTCTTCAACAACTCTCTAACATACTTAGTTTGATAGATGAAAATTGCTTTATTAGTTTGAGTAATCTACAAACCTAAGAAAAATCTCATCTCCCCAATCATAGAAATCTCAAATTCTTTCTTCATATTGCTAAAGAATTCCATACACAACTTATCTTCAACTCCAAAAATGATATCATCAATAAAGACTTCAATAATCAATATGTCATCATCAATGATCTTATAATATAAATTACTATCAACATTACCTTTAGTGAAATCAAGCTTCAAAAGATATTTATCCAATCTTGCATACCAAGCTCTAGGGGTTTGTTTCAATCCATATAAAGCTTAACTTGCAAACCATGTTTTTGTCATCTAAAATTGAAAATCCATCAAGTTGCTCAATATAAACTTCATCTTCAAGATCTACATTCTGAAATGCACACTTAACATCCATCAGATAAACCTTGTAGTTCTTATGTGCAACATAAGCAAGAAATAATCTCACAACTTCAATCCTAGCTACCGGTGCAAAGGTTTCACCATAATCAATTCCTTCCTTTTGATAATATCCTTTACAAATAAATCTAGCTTTATTCCTCACAACTTGTCCATCCTCTTTCAATTTACTGAAAAACCCATTTAGTTCCAATAACATTCTTATTTTTAGGTTGGGGAACTAAAGTCCATGTGTTATTCTTTTCTATCTGATCTAATTCTTCTTCCATAGATTTCATCCAACTTTCATCTTTACAAGCTTCAATTACTGATGTCGGTTCAACTTGAGAAATAAAACATACCTCATCAGCTGCCAACCTTCTTCTTGTCATCACTACTTTACTTTTGTCTCCAATGATCTGATCTTCAGAATGATTCAACCTTACATAGCTAGGAGTCTTTAGATTTTGTGTTCCTCTATCCAGATCTTCAGTTACTGTTGAATTTTCAAATATTGTCAAAGTAATTGGTTCAACATTATGTTTCAGTGTAGGTGCTACCAGTTTAGTTATGATCATTTCCACTGCCAGCTCTCTCTCATAAGTTCTGATTTGACTTATGTTCTTCTCATCCACCTTAACACTTGTGCTCACCACAATTCTCTGCAATCTTTTGTTATAACATCTATATACTTTTCTTTCATTAGAATAACCAAGAAATATTCCTTCATCACATCTAGGATCAAACTTTCCAATTGAATCATCTCTTTTGATATAACATTTACTACCAAAGATTTTGAAATACTTAACTATTGGTGTATGACCAAACCATAACTCATAAGGTGTCTTACCAGTATCTTCTTTGATATGAACTCTATTGAATGTGTATACCACCATGCTTACAACTTCTCTCCAGTATATATGAGGAAAATTATCTTCCATCATCATAGTTCTAGCTGCATCCAACATAGTTTTGTTCTTCCTTTCCACAACTCCATTCTGCTCAAGTGTCCGGGTGCAGAAAACTGTCTCGTTATCCCATTCTTCTCACAATAGTTTAATTCATTGGATGTGAATTCTCCACCCTGATCTAACCTTAAACATTTCATCTTCAATCTTGTCTCTATCTCAAACTTTAGCTGTAAATATTTTAAACTTTTCAAATACTTTAGACTTATTCCTTAGAAAAGTAACCCACATCATTCTAGAATAATCATCAATGATTAGCATGAAATATCTATCACCCTAAAAACTTTTGATTCTAGCAAGACCACACAAATTAGTATGAATAAGATCAAGAACATCATTAGATTTGTCTTGTATAATTTTAAAATAAATTCGAACTTGTTTTCCCATTTGCATTCCTTACATATCGGGTTATAGGGCTTTACAATCTTAGGTATATCTCTAATTCCTTTAGTAGAACTTATCTTCACAATGCAATCAAAATTCACATGACGTAACCTCTTATTTTATAGCCAACTCTCATCAATTTGTGCAATCAAAAATGTCTTCTCACCGGAGTTCAAATGAAAGATATTACCTTTGGTCTACGTAGTGGTTGCAATTTCCAATCAAGATTTGTTGCTAATCTTACATTTCCCATCCTTGAACTGTAACTGAAATCCCTTATCCACCAACTATCCTACACTCAAAATATTATGCTTTAAACCTTCAACATAATAAACATTATCAGTGTTATGCTTACTATCCAATGATATTGTTCCTCTTGCCTTTATCATACATGCTTTGTCATCTCCAAATCTAACTAGACCACCATAATATTCTTGCATAGATAAGAACTTCCTTTTATCTATAGTCATATGATGTGAACATCCACTGTCAATTGCCCATTCATCCTTGTTTTCAATTTTAGGAGAAAGGGCCTTCTCTTAAGGTACATGATCATCTTTCTTGATAGCCGAAAATACCCTATGCTTTCTATTGCTAGATCCACTAGCTGAATATTTTGTTGGTTCATCATCTGAATCAATCACACCTTCCTCATCCACATATTAGCATGATTTGTCTTTGTTTTTCCTATACTTATTCTTGTTCTGATAATCATGGTTAGGCCTACAAGATCTTCTAGCTCTTTCTTTAGATCTTTAATTCCTTTCAAGACATCTAGATGCAAAATGACTTATCTTATTACATGCAAAGCATTTAAAAGGTGATTTTCCTTCATACTTACTTCCTATCGGTCCTTTAGGTATTCTTCTAGCAAATAAGGCTTCAAGCTACTCAAACTCTTCATCTTCTTTCTCCATATCCTCTAGTTCATTTCCATATAAATATTTCTAGTCACTCTTGTCGGTAGATGATGTAGATGCATGAAAAGAAGCTTTAGACTTCACAACTCCAGAAGGTCCAAATTCCTCAAGTTAAAAAGAAGATAACTTCCAACCAAGGTATCCCTATTAACAGAGGTTTTTGCCATAGTTCTCAACTCATTAATTGTAGTAGCCTTCATCTTATAAGACATTGGCAAAGCTCTTAGTACTTTAGAAACTATTTCATCTTCACTTAGAGATCCACTGCACATTGAATTCCCATAACAATCTCATTAACTCTCTCCATAAAAGAAGTAATCCTTTCATCTTCTTCCATCTTTAGGTTCTCATACCTCACCCGGTAACCATCAAGTTTAGCAATTTTAACACTAGGGTCACCTTAATTTAGAGTCTCCAATTTGTCCCATATAGCTTTTGCAGTTGATTTGTCAGTTAGTCCCATTATTTGTTGATCAGAAAGTGTACACAAAAGGGCTTCTCTAGCTCTACAATCAGTCTCAAGCTCTTTATCTAGACTTGCCAGAGGAGGATTGCCAGATTCCAGATTAAATGATGTAACACCATTCTCAATGATCTCCCAAATCTCCTTTCCAAGACATCTAAAATGAGTCTCCATCTAAATCTTCCATACCCTATAATTTATTCCATCAAGATTAGGAATTTCTCTTTGGAAAATAGTTGCAGATGCACTTGATGAACTTGAACTGCTAGATGCCATAGGATCTTCCTCAAGTGGTTAAGCTTCTATTGAGAGGACCAAGCTTTGATACAAATTGTTAGACAACTCAAATAACCAGAGGATAATTGAGAGGAGGGGGGTGAATCAGTTGTCACCAGATTATAGAACTTTAAGAATTCAAAACCTTATTACCAAAACACATAAAATCAATATTGGAATGCATAAACCAAATACCAAAATAACTGATATAGCAATTATACATAAGAATAAATCATAGAATAATTACCATCCATCCATAACATATGACACCAAGATTTGTACGTGGAAAACCCAGTAAAGGGAAAAACCATAGTGAGAAGCCTACCCACAGTCATATAATACTTTTGTAGTAAGTATATGAATACAATATGAGGGGCCTACACATGCAGGAAGGCCAACAACCTAGAGCATGTTCCTCATCAAAAAAGGGATCCTCTCTCACTATATAAACATTGGAATACAATCCAGAAAGAAGAGTGAACTGCAAGTATAGAATCTCCCGTGCCTGAGTACAGTTTCGGTTAAGGTCAATACAGAGGTGTTAAACCTCTCTAACAAACCCAATTTGATCACCTATGATTGACCAAACCTTCTGCATATGATTACTACATTATTCGCACATAGATAAAACCTATATGCCCATATACCATATATCCATAATCTACAAAGAGATCTTACATCATATTTATACCAACCCGGGGCCTAAACAATTAGGTCGACCACCAAAAAAATAATACAATAAGTTCATAACATAAAACCATAAACCAATGATCAACCAAGTCATCATAGGTTGAAAAAAATGTAAACTAATCCTTAAATCCCACCGGTAACGCATCAGGAACATCCTCCAACATGTTACATGAACCGATCCATAACCTAGATAACACCAGACCCAAAATAGGTCGCTATTATTGGCTTGATGATAATTGTAATGTGTTCATCACTTATTGTCATTCATGAGACACTCTCACACACATATATTATTACATTGACCACGAGTATAACTTCAATTGGTTTTTACTACCAACCAGTATGTTCAAAGTCTATCTCTAACCAATACTTTGTGTGAACCGGTATGTGCCTAAGAGATAACCTATGGTAACACTAAGTCGACATCAAAGTGAAGATAAAGTTGAAGGTGAAGATCAAGTGGAAGATTCCTGGACAATGATTTACTAGTTTTATTCCAACCGGTATTGACTGCTCTAACCGGTATCTAATTTTGTGATGCATTACCAGCACCATTTTTTTGGCGGTTATTTTTGTGATGAGTTATGTTTAAATGTCTAGATACACTGCACCTAGGAAATTGTGTTTCTATGACTGACATAAGGTCTGAATGCCTATTTAGAGACATCTTAGTGAAGCATTTGAAAAAAGAGGTGAAAAAGAGAGAACAGATATAGTAGAGGTGATCTATGCGAATACTTTTGAAGAGTGACAAGTGTTTAGATGAAGAGAAGTGTTGAATGTACTTAGAATGATCTGATCAAGCAAGTTTGTGCTACTCAGAACAGATCAAATATTTCTTGTTGTTTTCTAATCATTACAACAAAACTAAATCCCCTAACTGGGTAAAGCTCTAATAAGGTGATCCATTAGTTTGGATTCTAAAATCCTCCAGCATGGTTACTTATAACAGGGTAGTACTCTTAATAGGGTATAAGATTATAATCAAGCTTGGTATCTCTAACAAGATTCGCTCCTAGCAGATCTCTTTGTAAGACCTTAACCGGTCAGTTTTCTATTACTGTAGATAGTTAACTTGTGAGTTCCATCTCACCATGGTTTTTACCTATTTGGGTTTTCCACGTATAAACACTCGTTTTATGGTGGATGTTCTACTTTATGTGGATGTTGTTATTTCATTTTGATTAGCATGTATTTTGTTTAACTTCTTGGTTAAGTTCATCTACCACTTAGTGTTTAAAGTAGTGTGTGTTTAGGTGTCACTAATTCACCCCCCCCTCTCAGTTCTTTTCAAGTCCATCAATTGGTATCAAAGCCTAACTTCTTTGAAGCCTAACCGCTTAGAAGGGAATCTTGAAACTACCATGGGGGACAGAAGCTACTTTGAGATGGCTAGAGAGATAGAAGACAGTAGAAATAAAGTTGAATCCCTTAGGGGAAAACTGAAAGCTTCTCAAGTCAAAAGGAGAGATCTATCTGAAAAACCGTTAGAAATATCTGAAAATGGTTCTTCAAACAAAGCTAATATTGATGATTTATCAAAAGAAGTTGAAAAGTTGCAGGGTGAGAAACTGAATTTAAGAAGAGAGCTAGAAGGTCTCACTATCCGCATGAGTCAGGAACTAGAAGCCAAAAGAGCTGCTGAAGATCTTATTAAGGTAAGAGATTTGGAAATCATAAAGATCACATGGGAAAAAGATACTATGCATGAGAACTTAATGGCTGAAATAGAAGAAAAGGAAAACCTAAAGCTAGATCTTGAGTTGGTATCATCTCTACAAGAGAACCTGTTTAAGCATAATGAAGATCTCGTCAAAAATCTTACTGAAGACAATGAGAAATTAGAGAAGTTCGTTAAAAGTTCTGCCATGTTGGAAGAACAAATTCAATCACAGAGAATGAAGGGTGATATCTCTGGACTTGGTTTTCATACAATCGAAAAAGGTGAATCCTCTGGCACAAAGAGCAATAATACAAAGAACAAAAATACTTCTAAAGTCAATAAGACTACTGTTAAGAAGGCTTTCAAAGTTGTCTGCTTTGTTTTCCATAAGCCTGGTCATACTGCAAATGTTTGTAGGAACAAACCTAACAAGAATGCAATTTACAATATTAATGCTAGATATATGTCTAGAAAGTTTGAAGGACATTGCTACATGGAATGTATGGGCATAAACATATTGAGTGCAGATATGGATCAAACAATCTTGTACCACACATGAATCCTAGACCATATGGTGACCGAACAAGGAATTTTGATAACCGGGTAAACAAGAACTAGCAAAGATCTTATGGCAACCAGTTTAGTCCATTCAAAATGGAAAAGGGAACAAATGTTGTTTGTACCTTTTATAATAACCTTGGCCATGTGGCTATGAACTGCAGAAAAAGAACAAGAAGAGGAAATGCAGGACCCTGGAGATCATCTGGTATGGTCTGTTACCACTACAACAAACTAGGGCACCTGGCAAAGTTTTGCAGATCAAGGAATAGTAAACCAGTCAACTCTTTCAAGGATCAGAAAGGCAAACAGAAAATTGGTGTTGAGGAAACAAGAGAAGATATGAACCGGACTTGGAAGAAGAAAAGTGAAGAATTGCTTGTAGAGTAAATCATTCCTTTACCTAGTGAAGAGAATCTAGCACCAGTGACTTAAGCTTGTCTAATATGGCTAAGGGGAGCGTAATGGTAAAACATTTCTGAACCCCTTTTTGTAAAATAAGCAAGAAATAATTTTTTTGAATTTTGGTGATTTTTGTTGATGTGTTATTAACCAGTATTTCACTTAAGTGGTGAAATTAGGATTTGCAAACTAAAAGTATGAGCATTTATTGTGGTTGGTAAAAAGGATAAAAACAAGTTTTACCTTATCATTTTTTACCCTAACTCTTTCGGAAAAAGAAATTGAAGCGATTGTAGAGCAGAGCAAGATTGTCTCGGTGCGAGTTGGTGAATTGCTTTGTGATTAAGAGAAATCAAGTTGAATCGAAAGATGTAGAGAAGTGAACGCGAGTGCATTTGAACAGTCCAACCAGGAAACGGAGCGACGTGCAAGATTCTAGGTATTTCTTTGTATACTGCCTTGAAACTTGTTTATCTAGAATGGCATCTACTTCTAAGTCTGTAGGGAGGTTGATGATCACTGTTGAGCCTGAGGAAGCTCTAAAGGTAGATGAAATTATTTATTATAATCCATTGTCACAAGTCCCGAGTGGTGTCGTGGTCAAAGGTGATTTGTCCAGCTATATAGATTGCAAAATTGAAGATTTGGGAACTCTTCACATCGATACTAAGTTGAAATCACTTTGTAATAAGGATGGAAATATTGAAGCTAAATATGCTAGGGTTTTTGAAAAAGGGTTTCATAATGTCGCCTACTTTCTTGAAGACTTTGAGGATGAACACATAAGAATAATTTTGAGTCGAGTCCACAGTGAAAATATGTATCTAGAGAGGACTTGCACAACAACCAAGGAGGCTATTAGGGCTATAACGGGTTATTGCTCAATCAGTAAAGTTCCTAAGTTGAGGAGAATTTCAAAATATATTGTCTTCAAATCAACCGGTTCTACATCCGATAGGCGTGCTTTTTCTATCAACAATATTAGGGACCCTATGGTGAAACTTGCAACAATGGTGATAGACTACCGAGTGTTCTACTCCAGTAGACTTAACACTGTTCCATCCACAACAATTTATACAGCACATGGTATGATAATTGATAATGTAGACTATGATATTTTTGAAGCTATCAGACTCCAGCTATTTCAAACTTTGAAATCCATTAAGAAGGACGATACTCAGAAGTTTGAATTTGGTCAGCTGTTAGCTGGGTTATTTTTGTACTTTCAAAACTTTCTACCTGGTATAGGTGACATTGAATGGTTCAAAGAACAACTGGTCAATGCACAGATCAAGAACAACATTAAGGCTATGAAGAATACCTTTTTAGCAACCATGAACAGGTACTTTAATGAATTCCAGAAGAAGATGAGCTTGAGAATGAGGTTACCTGAAGATGTGATAAAACACTTTGAAAAAGACATAATATTCACAATTATCACTTAGTTTTGCTTGATGCAAGCAATTGAACCAAGGGATGAAGAGATGGAAGACATGAGCTATGAGGTCAATCATGACTTACTAGCTGGCTATGCTAATACTCTGTTGGCATCGCCCAAAGACAAAAAGAAGGCAAAATTGGACATCTTAGTAGTCTTAGCTGCACCAACTAAAACCGGTACTGCACCTATAGAAAAACCAAAGGGAAAGAAAAAGAAATGTGATGAAAAATCTCCTATGAAGAAGACTACAAGGGTGACTTGGAGTGTCCTAACCAAGAAGGAACCAGCACTGAAAATTTTTGAAAAGAAGGAGAGTGTACCAAAGAAGAGGAACAGGAAATAGATTTTGCAACCAGAGTTTGAGGGTATAGATTCTAAAGAAGAACCTAAGAAGGAAAAGGCGGCCGATAGAACACCTAAGAAGGTAAAGGTAGTGCCAAAGGTAACTACACCATTAGGCATTGCCACCTACAAACCTGACACAACATTGGAAAGAACAATGAAGTCATTGGGAAGAAACAAGTTTGACAATATCAAAGAACATTATGATTCTTTTACTAAAGATGAGTAGAAGCAAGTACTTCAATAGGTACTAACCTACTTGGGTCATTACAGTAGATTTCCACATGATTTGGAGAAAGATATTTTAGTCTCTCTATATAATACTTTATTAGATAAATGGGAAGAAGCCATTCAATTAGAAAAGAAGATTTTTGATGAAGTATTTGTATAGTATTTTCCCAATCTATCATCAAATGGAATTAGTGTGTTAACTGAGGAATACAAAGCATATTTTGATTTTAAAGTAAGAAGATTGAAGCTTCTAAATGGAAATAGGTCAGTTGTTGAGTCTGAGACACATCAGCTAGCCCGTATAATCAAAAAGAGGGAAGATGTCATCCAATCAAGTAGTAAAGATGATACCACAAAAGATGTTCCTTGACCAAAAATGGATGAAGAGGAAATTGTTCAAGCTAACATTGTCTATCCAACCAAGAATAAGGATGATTCCCTTATTCTTGTTGATGAAGATATTCAAGACATAGTAGACCTATCTCGAGACATTACTGCACTAGATATGGATCCTCCTACAATCACCAAAGTACAGGTTAGATCAGGTGATCAACCGAGTAATCAACTAAAAGAGGTTAGTGAATCAACAACTGAACAACTGGAGAAACCCTAATCTCCATCGATCATTGAGACTACTCAAAAGGAGTCCACTGAGGAAGTTATTACTCAAAAAATAGAAGATGCAATAGAGAAGAACACAGAAAGAGCCATCATTAAGAGTACACCTCCTGAACCAACAAAGCTAGATTTACTTAATGATGATGATGAAGACTTTTTAAGTATTTCAGGACCTATTGACATGAATACCTTGAGTGCATCTGAAATGATGAAGATTTCTAATGTTATGAAATCTCATGCACACAAAAGAGGTTGAAAGAGAAAAGAATTGAGACAAAGATAATCCTGAATGCAGTAGAAATTTTGTTTGGATTTCTATCGAAAACCTTTGTCACACATCTTCCTACTCCTATCAGCGAACTTGGTCAGTTAGTTGCAGATGCATCTGATCAAATCAAATTGCTTGAAGATGTTGCTCAGATATCTGCTAAGAAGAGCCACAGGAAGGCATATGGAGATAAATTGGCTAAGCACATTGAAAATAGAAAAATGACTTTATCTCATAATGGCATTCTATTAAAGAAAGCTATTGAATCTGGAGGAAAGTATATTGCCTCTACCTCCAATATTAATTTCTTTTACTCTGATATTTCTAAGAATCAAGTTGAGACTGAGCAAGAAATAGAAAGGTTATGCAAGGCATATTTCCCAATCTAGGACTCTATTCATGCCTTTAACCAGTCTATAGATGAACTGCATGACAAACTGAACAGGTATGATAATGAGAGAGCTAAGAGATTCCAATCTCTAAGAGATCTCAAGAGTCAACTCACCTCACAGATTGACATTCTTCAAAGAGCCTACTCTAGTGCAAAAGCTATTCTTGCTACTCCTGAAACCTGCATGCTAGATTCAAAGGAAGAATTCTATTCTCAACTATTGTCTACCTCTGAGTATAAGGAGAACATACTAGAATCATGGAAGAATTCTCTATCCCAGATGAAGCAAAATTTCAATAATATTTTCATGAGAATATCTAATGCATGAACTTGTTTACAATTGTAATATATGATTAACACTTTGATATAGATTTTCTATATATATGTATATATTTTACTTTATCATTTTGGCATTGTTGTCAAAGGGGGAGTAATAATATGTATGTGTTTATTTGAAAATTTTGTATTTATACATACAGTAATGGGGAGTATTGCATTAAAAGGGGAATATGAGTAAATGTGTAAATATGTTGTGTATGCACACTTTGTGGTATTGTATTACTCTAAAAATTTCTAAGTGTTGTCATCAATGCCAAAGGGGGAGATATTTGGCTTGATGATAATTGTAATGTATTCAACACTTATTGTTATTGATGAAACACTCTCAGACACATATATGATTACATTGACTACCAATATAACTTCAATTGGTTTTTACTACCAATAGGTATGTTCAAGGTTTATCTCTACCCGGTACTTTGTGTGAACCAGCATGTGCCTAAGAGATAACCTATGGTAACACTAATTCGGCATCAAAGTCAAGATAAAGTTGAAGGTGAAGATCAAGTGGAAGATTCTTGGACAACGATTCACTAGTTTTATTCCAACCAGTATTGACTGCTCTAACCGGCATCTGATTTTGTGATGTGTTATCAGGACCATTTGTTTGGTGGTCATTTTTGCAAATCAATGATGGATTTTAAATCTTGGAGCCACCAACCTACCAAAACATGTACATATGAATTAATGGCGACTTGTCTATAAATAGTAAAGGTGAATTCTAAAGATGAAATTGTTCACTCTATTGGTGATTTGGAGGAATTTATTATGTGTTGCATTGATTTTTTGTCATTGATGGAAACATAGGTTGTTTTGGTTGTTTACCGGTTTCCGGTTGGTACCGGTAGAGTGGTTGGTTTATGATATTGATATGGTATGATCTAGTATGCTTTGGTTTGTGGAATTGATTTGGATTTGTCATTCATCCTATTCAAATGTGTATCACAATTAGATGGTTTGTGATTTGATGACTTAGGAGCTATTATTTGTTCTAGTAAGCCTTTTGGTCACCAGTAAGGGTTTTATCGACAAAGATTTATTGAAGATCTTTTGATGCACGTGATAAGTGGTGTTGGTGTGGCTTCTAGATGGCTTTTAGGATGTTGTTATTTATCATGTTCATGTTCTAGTTCATTGGTGGTGTTGGGTTTGGTTTATAGCTGATGGACTTGAAAAGCACTGAGAGGGGGGGTGAATCAGTGACACCAAAACAAACACTACTTTAAACACTAACCGGTAGATGAACTTATCCAAGTAGTTAAACAAAATACATGCTAACCAAAATGAAATAAAAACATCCACATAAAGTAGAACATCCACCATAACACAAGTGTTTATACGTGGAAAACCCAAATAGGTAAAAACCATGGTGAGATGGAATCACAAGTTAACTATCTGCAGTAATAGAAAACTGACCAGTTTGTTAGGTCCCGGAGACAACTGAGAGGGTGGGGGCGTGAATCCATTGTCAAATAAACTTAAACCAAAAACCACTTAACCAAACTTAATGCTTAATACCTGTAAACCATACTTAATGCCAGTAGACAGTTTATCAATTAATTGCAGTATGGGTAAATATTAAAGCATGAAATAGAAAAACAATAACATCCAGAACACATAACACCAATATTTGTACATGGAAACCCTATAAGGGGAAAAACCATGGTGGGAAACCTTACCCACAATCAAATGATACTACTACAGATAGTATGTGTATACAATAGGGGGTTTGCACATGCAGAAAGGCTAAGCGCCTAGAGCTCACTGCTTAAACACAAATGGGAGTCACACTGACTACAATTGGATGGTTAAATCCAATAATGATGTACTGCTCAAAATAGTATCTTCATATGCTAGATTCAGTACCGGTGTAGTGCTGATATGTCTTCACAAAAACCTTCCTTCAGCCTTCAAATGATGTCTGCATGTATAGCTCTGCTTATTCTCGCATATACCTTATTACAAATCTTTTTGCATTTCCTTCACTTCCCTTTTTTTGATCAAATAAGATCTTACATATATACCAAAGCCTAGGACCAAAATGTATAGGTCAGCTTTACAAAAGATATTACAATACAACAATTTACAAGTAAAACAATAACCGATGCAATATCTGATTCAACATGTCATCTTAATGAATTTACAACAATAATAAATCATCTCCATAGTGTGTCGTGCTGATCTGGAATAGATAAGCCTGTTGGTGCTTATCCTGGACTTATTTGCCGGTAAGAACAAATATGCAAACACAAATATACCAATGAACAAATCTTCAAGACAAAGTGTCCAAACAATTTCTTCAACATAATGAAGTGTTTTCCATGTCATTCCAAGTGTCGGTGAACAATATATCTTGCTGGTGAACAAGATACCAGTGACTATGCATAAGTCACTTGCTTGCTGGTTAACATTGCCAATCCTCCAAGTGCCAGTAGGCTAACCAGAGTTGATATGTGTTGACATCAATGATAAAACCATATCAACATATCCAAAATATCAACAATCTCCCCCTTTGGCATTGATGGCAACACAAGATGGAAAAACAATAAAAGTGCCAAAATAGAAATGCCAAATACCAAAAACCAACAATCTCCCAAAAGAGATCACATCCAGAAATCAAAATTTAGGTACAAAGAGCAATCAATCTCTCCCCCTAGGAGTAACATGTGTTTTTCCATATCAATCTCTCCCCCTTTGACATCAAATGCCAAAGAAATACAAAAAACAGGTTCAAATACAAAATACCAACTTATTTAGTATACCAACTATTGTTGGTATTTTGGTATGGTTTTGTTATTGATGTCAACACCTACTAAAAATATAGCACTTTGGAGATCCAGCAACATTCACTGGCAAACAAGTGACTTTTGCACAGTCACAGGTATATGGTACACCGGCAGGATATAATGATCACCGACACTTGGAATGGCATGGAAAACACTTGGTAATATTGAAAACATCATTTTGACATCTTGTTTTGGAGAATTGGTTATTGGTATATTTGTTAGGGATCCCATAGATACTTAGAGGGGGGGTGAATCAGTATCTAACTGGTAATTAGAATTTCTTAACTTAAAACATGCAGAACATAATATAATAGTGTACTGGTATGCAAGAAATAATGTAATAAACTGAATCAAGAACATCCACATGAAAAGCACACCATAACACAAGATGTTAATGAGGAAACCCGGTGTGGGAAAAACCTCAGTGGGATTTGTGACCCACAATATTCACTCACTGGCCAATAAGAGAATATTACTTACAATAGGGGCCTGCACATGCAGGAAGGCCAACTGCCTAGAGCTCACTGCTCAATGGGAAGTCTCATTGACTTACAATAAGGATTATACAAATCCAATATCTTGTATTTCTTTACAATAGCATCTTCTGTGCTAGATTCAGTACCGGTTCCTGCTCTATTCTTTACATATACCTCTTGACCTATATTTCACACAATAGGTCTGCCTAATATTTTCCTATCTGCTTCTCCTCTGTCTTTCAAAATTTCTACAATGATCTCTTTTATATATAAGAGTCATTTTACAATTTGCCAAGTCGGCTTACACATTTTTACAATAATAAACAAAATATAATATAACAAAATCCTGTCCGCCTCTGTGTTGGTATACTTCCTTTCTTTTGTGTCGGTGTCAGTGTCTTGAGTGTTGGTGTAGAGTGTGATCTGTTGATGCTGATATAATGACTTTGCCGGTGCCATAGGATTGCAAGGTTTCCATCAATGACAAAACCTTCAATCACATACAATGTCTCATTGGAGTGTGCATATGCCAACAATCTCCCCCTTTGGCATTGATGGTAACACTCATGAGAAATTTCAAAAAGTATCCAAAAATGAGTAGTCCAAAAATGTTACCAAAAAACGTGAGTTACCAAAAAATGTGAGAGCTCCCCCTAAGCATATGATTTCTATCTTGTGATTTGAATTCTCATCCCACTACTCCCCCTTTGGCATCAATGACAAAGGTTGTCAAGTTGTCAGTAGAGTTTGTGGTTTCAACCTTGTAGCCGGGTAGTTATAATTTGAAAAAGATCTCCCAAAATCAAGTTTATACTATCCATAAAATTCTTGCTATCCTTTATTATTGTTTCTATTCTCTTCACTGTACAGGTGAGATGTTGCAAATGCTCTGCCAGTGTTTTGCTGCCCTATATTAGTGCCTCAAAAATTTCCTTCCACAGAGATGCTAGATGGTCCAATCTTGGACTTAATTTAGATCTCAAATGTTTTACCTTACTTATTATTCTTTCTTTTTCTCTTTCTAATTTGAGTAGTTCTTCCTCAAAATTTGTTATCGTTTCCTCAAAAACTGATAGTGTATCAGGTGAGTTGACAAAACTCTCTGCAAGTTTATTGATCTCATCCTGTACCTTGCTCATTTTCTTGTCAATATCTACAGTCAAAAAGTTTGTTTTACAGGTATCTTTATACAGATTTTTGTACTCTTTCAACAAATTACATAATTTCAGTAGAAGTGTGTCAAAATCTCTATTACACTTCTTTATTTGCTCATCAAAGAATTTTTGTTTTTCAACTTCTACTTTATCCTTTACTGACTCTTCTTTTATTTTCTTAATGTTTTCTAAGATATATTTACACAGTGTATCCAATTGTCCTAAAGAATCTTTGTTATCTATATTATAGTTAGGAGCAATTACCTTCAAAATTGGTATGGTATCATCAATTGCTTTGTAAGCCTATGAGTTGCAGTCGGTTATTTTCTTGATAGAATCAAGTAGTACCTCAGTCACATTGGTTGATTTGAAGCTTGATGATGAGTCAAGAATCTGAGTACCGGTGGAAGTAACAAAGCTTGTATTGACCTCTGGTAGGTTAGTTTGTGTCTGCATTTCTTTAAGCAATGGTTTTCCTACTTGACTAGTTGACGGTGTCACTGTTTCCTTATGTACCTATTCCGGTTGTTGTTGTTCTGGAGCCTTTAGCTCTGTTTGTTTCTCTATCTATTTCATTTCCTCAATTTGTTTCTTAGTCTCTACCTTTATCTCTTTATCTTCTACCGGTTTATCAGTTTCCCCTGCTAATGGAGGCTCACTAGCCATATCTTTCTTTTCTGTTGTATCTTTGTCTACTACTATGTTGATCTTTTGAGTATCAACATCCATAGTATATAGGACTTTAGGATTAGGATTATTATCCTCTACATCCATAATTTTGGCTGTCAGTTGATCTTCAGTAGTTGTTACTGGTGGGGTAGTCAAAGAAGGTGGGGGTAAGTTGTCTCTAACTTTGATACTAGGTGGTCCACCAACCTTTCCTTTACCCTTATCTTTGTCTTTTTGATAGACTTTGATAGGCTTGGGGTCCCTGTATTCTTCCTACTTTTCTTTCTCAACCAAGAATATATCCCATCCATTTTCTGTTTCTTTTGTTACCTCATTTACTCTTCTTGCCATTAGTGCAATTTGCCAGTGTGCAGTAGAGAATACTGACTGGTTGGCCTTTGCAATCAGATCATCAATTTCTTGTGGAGAGTTTACTGGATACAGCAAGTAGCTTCTCAATTTTTATTTTCTTATCCAATTCTATCACTGCTTGTCTTCTTGCCTCTAGTATTTTGAATAATTCATCTAGTATCTCATTGACTACTTCCATCAAAAATTTCTTGTACATATCCATGTGCAATATAACACTATTTTCAACTTGTTGTTTTTCATCAACTGTTAGAGTGTCATAAATTTTCTCTATATTTTTCAGTTTACCTTCCTCTATGATTTCATTCAGTAGTATATCAAGAGGGACCAAGTCTTTGTTTGTCCTTTTCTTCTTCTTAGGTGTCAATTTCTTCTTTGGTGTGGCCTTTCTTACTGGAGATCTCACTACTTGTTGCTTTTGCCTTGTCCTCCTGCGTGAGGGTGTGGTTTTCGGTGAGGGATCTCTTTTTCTTTCAACTCTTTTGAAAGTTGCAGGCATATCACTTCCTGAAGAAGTACCTACCGGTGATAGATGAGTTTTAGGTTGTGGAGCTGCTAACTCATCCTCTGTTATGTTGGTTTTCTTCAATACATCTTCTTTAATGGCTTTTGCTTGTCTAGACCCTTTCCTTACAACTGCCTCAACCTTTTTCACCCTTTTCTTTGATTGAATTTGTCTTTCAATATTTTCTGCACTACCAAATATTTCTTCCTTAGGTTCTCTAGGGGCTTCTAGAAGTGCTTTAGCATATGTTTCAACTATGTGATCATCTGTTTCATAGCCCATCTCAGTTACCCAAATTGTCCTTGGGATGACCACTTCCATCCAGATTTCATCTTTCTTGATGACAAAACATATTTCATCTTTGTATTTGTCTACAATCTTCTATGATAAGCTTACTCTTTCCTTCATTCTGTTTTTTAATGCTTGAAAGAAGTCATTAATATTGCTTTCCTTGTTCTCACCCATGTTATTGAATAGTTCTGTTAATTGTTTGCCTACCGGTATGTCATATCCAATTTCTTTGTAACCTATACTGGGAACCTATTTTGTTATATGTAGCATTAGGCACACTAACAGATTTCCAAATCTAAAAGTTCCTTTCTTGTCCTTCTTGATCTTTCCAAGGTTGTCAATTAATTCATCTTTTAACCATTCACATATATCAATTTTTGCATTATCTGTGACCATGCCATAAGCACTCTTAATGCATAAACTTGAAACTAAATTAAGTCTATTAGCATGAGTAGCTTTATACCCTAATATCATACTGATGAATCTCACATTGATATCTGCTACATCATTTACTCATAGAGACCTCTTGTTGAATGTTGCACCAGTTAGGTTTATAACTAGGTCATTTGAAACTTTCTTGGTTTTATCTAGTCTTTTACCAGTGGTCGGTAACCCTGTGACAACTTTCACAACTTCCTTGGTGATTTTGTGAATTGCATCTAGCCAGAAAAATTCTCCATGTACCCTACTTAAGACTATCCTAATCACATCCTTTGGAAATTCAGGAATGCTAAGGATCTCTGTAAATCCTAGGGTCTCAATGATCTTGTGTTCATCCTTTACATTTCTGGTATTATCACATATCACAGTTTTATACATGGTTTTAATTTCCTCATCTCCTAATTCCTCAATGTTGCAGTGGATGTACATTCTAGGGTCTTCAGCATATACAACTCCCTTAGGAATTTGAGAAAAAGAACCTAAGGTATCATCCTTCTTTGCTATCTCGGGAACTAACTGAAATATGGGCCTAGGTCTTTTTATTACTTCAACAACAATAGGGTTTGCTATATATTCAATTGCAGAGGTGGTTGTCATGATTAAATACCTTTTACTATCTTGGATGGATAATTGCTTGGAGTGTTCATGCTTCTTGCTCGAAATGCCTTAGCTTGGAGTCTTCGCACTCTTCAAAAATTGGAAATCTCGGTGAAATGAAATGGAGCCAAAACCTTAATTTATAGTGTCTTTTTTCCATCTACCATATTAATTGCATGCTAGTTAAGTATTTACTTAACATTGTTTGTCGGCAATAAGTAGTTTCCAACTTCTTATCTCTAACCGAGGGAATAATAGCACATGTATCAATAGATTGCTAAACCCTCAAGAAAATTTTCTTCAATTAGATGAAGAACTTCCTACCAGTGGAGCACTGCTCTGTCCTTCTAGTGATGCATCACTCTGTTCTACCAGTGAAGCATTGGTTTGTTCTACCAGTGAAGGAGTATTCCCAATATTTAGATCATCTTTTCTAATCCATTGTTTTGAGAATTCTTGCTTAACCTCTTCAACTTTTTCTTTACCTTTCAAGCTAGAACTTTTGTTGTCTACCAGTGTTCCTTTACTTCTACAAAATTTAGCAATATGCCCAATTTTGTTACATGCATAACAAGTTACATTATTCCTCTAAATAGCTTTCCCATAACCTATGCCGGTTTGTGTTCTGCATTGATTAGATAAATGTCCAAATCTTCCACAAACATAACATCTCACATTCATTCTGTAGTTTTCAAAATTGTGACCAACTTTGTTGCATTTAGAGCATTGACCGGTTGGTGTGTTGATATTCTGATAATTTCTAGATCTACATTCATTTTCTCTATGACCATACTTATTACAATTACAACATTTACCATTGAATTTATAAGAATTAGGTTGTCTTACCGGTTTGTTGTGATCCTGAGTATTTGCAGTACCAGAGCTTTCACCAACTTCAAAGCCAATTCCAGAAGTGTCACCTTTAGGTTTTTTATTTTTCAGCAAGGTGCCAAGTTCCTCTGAGCTTTTCTTGAATTTTTCTTTGTGTTGATTTGTAGTTTCTAGTTCTCTTTCTAGGACTTCTTTTTGTCTCATTAGTTCATTTGAGTCATTCTGAGTATGCATCAGATCTGTCTTCAACATGTCATTTTCATAGCTAAGTCTTGTGTTCTCATTTGCTACATCACTTAGTCTTCTAGTCAATTCTTCTTCATTCTTCTTCCTATCCTTAATCTCTGTGCAAAATCTCATAGTCATATCCTACATTTCATTTTTTGTTGTCACGATCTCTTGTTTTAACTTGCTTATCATATCATTAAGTGATTCCTTTTCATCATTCTCATTTTGCAATTTTTCACAAAGTTCTCCTCTTATTTCTTGCAACAGTAAAATTTTCTTGAAGTGCCTAAATGATGTCCTGGGCTGCTCTTAAATCACTTCTAATTTGATATTTTTCAACTTTTCTATATCATAGTTTGTAAGAACTCCTTCCAGTTGCTTCATCAGATTTTCCATCTTTACCGGTGTCAAGATCTTCCTCAAGCTATTAGGCTTTTGAAAATAGAGGACCAGGCTCTCATACCAATTGTTACGGATCCCACAGATACTGAGAGGGGGGGTGAATCAGTATCTAACTAGTAATTAGAATTTCTTAACTTAAAACATATAGAACATAATATAACAGTATACCGGTATGCAAGAAATAATGCAATAAACTGAATCAAGAACATCCACATGAAAAGCACACCATAACACAAGATGTTAACAAGGAAACCCAGTGTGGGAAAAACCTTGGTGGGATTTGTGACCCACAATATTCACTCACTGGCCAATAAGAGAATATTACTTACAATAGGGGCCTGCACATGCAGAAAGGCCAACTACCTAGAGCTCACTGCTCAATGGGAAGTCTCACTGACTTACAATAAGGATTATACAAATCCAATATCTTGTACTACTTTACAATAGCATCTTCTATGCCAGATTCAGTACTGGTTCCTGCTCTGTTCTTTACATATACCTCTTAACCTATATTTTGCACAATAGGTCTACCTAATATTTCCCTATTTGCTTATCCTCTGTCTTTCAAAATGTCTACAATAAGAGTCATTTTACAATTTTCCAAGTCGACTTACACATTTTTACAATAATAAACAAAATATAATATAACAAAATCCTATCGGCCTCTGTGCCGGTATACTTCCTTTCTTCTGTGACGATGCTAGTGTCCTGAGTATCGGTGTAGAGTGTGATCTGCTAATGCTGGTATAATGCCTTTTCCAGTGCCATAGGATTGCAAGGTTGCCATCAATGACAAAACCTTCAATCACATACAATGTCTCATTGGAGTGTGCATATGCCAAAAATATTCATATTTGCATATTTGCTATTACCAGCAAATAGGTCCAGGGTATACACCAGTAGGTTTATCTTTTCCAGATCAGCATGGCATGCTTTGGAGATGATTAATTATTGTTGTAAATGCATTAAGCCAACATGTTCAACTGGTTATTGCATTGGATATTGTTTTGTTTGTAAAATGTTTTTATTGTAAATATATTGTAGAGTCGACCTACTAAAATTGGTCTTAGGTTATGGTATAAATGTAAGATCTTATTTGTAAGATCAAATGTGGAATGCGAAAAGGATTGTGAGAAGGTATATGTGAGAATAAGTAGAGCTATACACGCAGACATCATTTGAAGATTGAAGGAGGGTTTTTGTGAAGACAATCAGAACTACACCGGTACTGAATCTAGCATATGAAGATGCTATTTTGTGCAGTACATCCTTATTGGATTTAACCATCCAATTGTAGTCAGTGTGACTCCCTTTTTGTGATTGAGCAGTGCGCTCTAGGTGCTTGGCCTTTTTGCATGTGCAGACCCCATTTATGTACACTTACTATCTGTAGTAGTATCATCTGATTGTGGGTAAGGTTTCCCACCATGGTTTTTCCCCTTATAGGGTTTCCACGTACAAATATTGGTGTTATGTATTGTGGATGACTTTGTCTTTATGTTTCATGCACTAATCCTTACCAGTATAGCAATTAACTGTTAAATCTATCCGCTGGCATATTAAACTAGTTTACCGGTATTAAGAATTAAGTTGGTTAAGTTGTTTTTGGTTTGAATTTATTAGACAACTGATTCACCCCCCCCCTCTCAATTATCTCCGGGACCTAACAACTACTCCCCCTGAGAAGTATCTCTCCTCATCAAAGCCAAAGTAAAAGATTTCTCTGTTAGTTCTGTCGGTTGATGAAAAACATCATCTGTCTAAGTTTCTACCAGTGGGGGTATGACTCATCACTACTTTAAACATAACTCATCACAAAACTTGGTTAAGAACATTGTTTGTTTGGCAGTCATTTTTGTGATGATTTATGTTTAAAATTCATCTACCAGTTAGTGTTTAAAGTAGTGTGTGTTTTGGTTTCACTGATTCACCCCCCTCTCAGTGCTTTTCAAGTCCATCAGCTATAAACCAAATCCAACACCACCAATGAACTAGAACACGAACAAGATAACTAACAACATCCTAAAAGCCATCTAGAAGTTAGACCAACACCACTTATCACGTGCATCAAAAGATATTCAATAAAGCTCTGTCAATAAAACCCTTACTGGTGACCAAAAGGCTTACTAGAACAAATGATAGCTCCTAAGTCATCAAATCGCAAACCATCTAATTGTGATACACATTTGAATAGGATGAATGACATATCCAAATCAATTCCACAAACAAAAGCATATTGGATCATACCATATCAATATCATAAATCAACCACTCTACTGGTACCAACCGGAAACCAGTAAACAACCAAAACAACCTATGTTTCCATCAATGACAAAAAATTAATGCAACACATAATCAATTCCTCCAAATCACCAACAGGGTGAACAATAATTCACCTTTATTGTTTATAGACAAGTCACCATTAATTCATATGTACATGTTTTGGCAGGTTGGTGGCTCCAAGATTTAAAATCCACCATTGATTTGCAAATAGATGATTGAGATGTTGGTTTGACCTTCTTTGAAAGATGTCATGGCACTCCATAATTTATTTTTTTGTCACCTTTGATTTTCTATCAAGTTTTAAAAATCAGCTTTTGGCATATTTTATGTCATCTTTATGCACGATTTTCTCCCTACGGGATGGAAAGGGCTCTTATTTCTTCCTCAAATTTTACCCTATAGGGCCTTTCCTCTATCACTTTCCATGTTGTGGGATAGTGGGGCCTTGATCTTGTTCATTATGCATTTCTCCCCCGTATCGGTAGAAGAATTTTTCTTTTGTCATTACCCTACGGTGTGGCGGGCTTAGTATTTTACATCCCCCCCATCTCATCTTATATTAGGTGAAGTGTTTCCATCCCATGGGCTAGACTTCCTTTAGCCCTTAATCATTTGTTGGTAGCCTGTAGGACACCCTTTTGGTGAGCTCTATCTTTTATCAAGACTTGTTCTTCATTCTGTCATCTTCGGTACTCAATGAAATGACCTTACTTCTGGAAATGTCGGGTAGTAGAGAAGGCCTCCTTCCTTTCAACTCATTAGCCCATGACATATTTGCACTCCCTTTTTCTGGCTTGCGGGGTGGCTGGGTAGTGAATTAACACTAGCCCCTCTAGCCCGCAATGCAATTCTATAACTTTAATACCCCTGTGGGATAAATATGTTGTTCCTTAAAACTATATCCCATTGGACTTATTTTTACCTTCTTTCTGGGCACTATGTATCTTGGTTATGAATCCCTTTCCCTCATGTAGGGTAGTGGTGCCAACACACATCTTTACTCCCTGCTAGCCTATTAGATGTTTTTACTCTTGATTCACTATCATGGGGTAGCGGGGTGATCACCTACCTATTGCAACATTGATCCTGGTATCCCACAAGACCTAAAATTATTTAGTGACAACCTTGTGGGGTATAATTTACCGTTGATGAGACAACCTCTTGCTATCATGCAAGACCCACTTTGATGATAATGAGGACCTGCGAGATGGAAATCTGCACTCCATAGCATGCATCTCACCATCCTGTTGTGTTGAATATAATGTAATAGGAATCTCGTGGGGTAAATTTTACAAGCAACACACACTTGTCCCCACCATCCCACGACACCTGGAACTACCCAAGCCAACACTTAAATGAACATAGTCTGCACATGGCAATGAATTATGGGTAATGGGGTTGTGGCTTCTAGGAATAGTAGGGAACTTAGGACTTATGATAAAGGGTTATGACAAAGGCTTTTATAAAAAAATTAAACCATCCTTGAGATAACCAGTAAAAAACATGAGGCCTAGGACATGGGGCCAGTAGTTTCACGATGAGAAACTCTTTAGATGATAACTTAGGGGGTCATAACCTACTGTAATGAGTGACTGATGGGTTATAAAATGAAGGATTTATTTGTAACAAGGAAAACATAACTTAAACCCTTCTAAAATAGTAAATAAACCCTAACTCCTAATTGTTCATGAGGCAACAAAAATTGAGACTAAAGCAAGAATTTAGTCACTCCTAACATCAGCTCTAATTGGAAATGTCTGATTTCCTGGATTAGAGTGAGAATCTATATTTCTCTAGGGGAACAGACCAACTAGTAAAAAAACATAGAAATCTATCTACATATATACAAATCCTAGACTATCATGCATGGAAAAATGTTAAACAAAGAAATGCTTGAGGAACTTTCCATGCACTGGCAGCTCAGGCATTTCACTATCCATATCTTTTATAAAGTATGAGTGCTCTCCATTCTTTTCTGCAACTATGTAAGGGCTAGCGATAAAGCCTCAAACTTCCCATGTTTTCCCTTTTCTTGAGCCCTTGCATTCCAAAGAAGTAGTAATTCATCAACATTGAACTTCCTATTGGATGCCTATTTGTAAAACATATACTTACTCTTTTGTTGTAGCTTTAGTTTCTTCCTATGATCTTCACTCCTAGCTTCATCTATTTCAACAAGTTGGGCCATCCTCTCACCCATTAGGTTAGACATTTCTAGGTCATTATCATGAATTAATTTGTATACATGAAATAAATTGTTTATAGGTAGCCCTACCTACGTCCCATAGACCAACTCAAAAAGTGACTTCCCTATGGCCTTCTTGACTGTAATTCTATCAACTCATATCATCTTCAATTTTAAATCCCATGCCTTTTTATTCTTATTAAAATTTCTTTTGATGGTTTTCATGAGACTCTTGTTGCTAGATTTTGCTTGTCCATTTCCCTATGGGTGGTATGAAGAGTAATAAATTCATATGGAAATGATTTACAAAAATTAGTGAATTCCTCTTATCTAAAAAAAATTGTATTTTCCATTATCAGCCAGATCGACACTCCAAACCTTGTAATAATGTTATTCACCAAAAATCTTATGACAACTTTGCTTGTAGATTGCCTTGTTGGGTTTGCCTCTATCCATTTTGTGCAGTGGCCACAAGTATCCACCTGTGTAAACCACTTGACCTTTTATCTATCTCTCCTATAAAGTCAATACCCCATTAGCCGAATGGACCCTCAATTTGGACAAGTCTGGGAGGAAGTGCCCCTGAATACTTAAGCCTACCTGAAAAACTTTTGACATGACTCACACTTTCTAAAATAAGTATGTACATCCTTGAATAAAGTAGGCTAGAAGTAACCTACCCTCAAAACCTAGTGAGTTGTTGTTATCACTATGAAATGACCTCCACACACTCTAGAGTGTATATCCTTTAACACCACTTGTGCTTGATGCTCATCTAGACAAAACAATAGGAAACCATCACTATCTTTGTAGTAAAGATATCCATTGACAAAAACATACCTCTAAGATTGCAATTTCAAAGTCCTCTTCTGGATTTCTATCATTTCATCAAGGCATTTCATGTGCTTAAAATAATATATGATGTTTGTGTACCAAGGGGTACGCTGAAGACTGCAAAAATATTCCTCATAAGCAAATAAAGAATTAACCTAAGTAGCTTCAAGATTTTCCCCTTCCATGAGTTTTGCCAAGCCCAATCCTCTGACCAACTTAGAAATCTGAATATCTATATTGAATTCTTAGATTTTATTAATCCACCTGCACCTTCTCCCCATTACTTCAGATTGAACAAAGATGCCTTTCACTATTGCATTCGGTACATAAGCTACAACCTTGTTTCCCACAAGATAAGGCTTAAAATTCTTCACTGTCTTAACTAAAGCATAAGCTTGTTTTTCTACTATATCATACTTAAGCTTAGTTGCTTGAAGTGACTTTCTATATAAATAAATAGGTTTCCCATACCCTTCATTGTTCTTCTAAAGCATGACTGCTACAACCATATGAATTGAAGCAAATGAGAAGATTTGGAAAGGTTTGTCAAAATCTGGGGACTTTTGAACATGGGACTCTTTGATTTCTCTTTTAATTATTGCAAAAACTTCTAAGACTCATCTATACAATCAATCTTGTCTCCTTTATTGAGAATCCTTGAAATAGGTTTAACAATCTCATAAAAAATGGAACTAAACTTGCAAACAAAGTTTATTTGACCAAAGAATGATTGTATGGATTTGACAGTTTTAGGGATAGGTATCCTATCAATGTCTTCTACTCTTTTAGGATCTATCCTAATCCCTTCCTTGGACACAATATTTCCTAGTAACTTTCCCTCTGTCACAACAAAGTTACACTTCTTAGGATTCAACAATATACCATACTCCAAGGCTCGAATGAACACCTTTTTAAGATGCAAATAGTGATCATTTGCTTTCTTGTAAAATGCAGTTAAATAATCTTGGTAGACCACCATAATGATGTCAATTAAATCTGAGAATTTCATATCCATGGATCTCTAAATATTGACTCCAACATTTGTCAATCCAAATGGAATTATCAAATATACATAATCTCTCCATGGGGTAGTAAAAGCAGTCTTATACTATTCAGATTCCTTCACTTTCACTTGATTGTAACTAAGAATCCATTCATCATTAAGAGTAGCTCACAACCAGTTACTTTCTACAACATTGCATCCATGTTTGGAAGAGGGTGTTTGTCTTTGAGTGATGACATGTTTAGATTTATAAAATATACAACATAATTTGATGTCACCATTATTTTTTCTAACTAGAACCAAATTTGAAACCCAAGAGGAATGTTTGATTGGTTTTATAATCCCACCATCTCTAAGCTTCATAAAATCTTCTTGCATTTTAGGTCTAAGTAGTGGGTTAATTGGCCTTTATTTTTTCCTAAAGGGCTTTGCATTTGGATCCAAAGGGATCTCATGTTGAAACAAATCTTTCCTATAGGCTTTCAAATAATCATACGACCAGGCAAAAACATGCTTATACTTCCTCAACAGAGCCACTAACATGGTCCTAATCATGTTAGGTTCAATGTCAGTCCCAAAGACACTGAGAGGGGGGGGGGGGTGAATCAGCATCTAATCGACTGAATGAATATTTAAACTTATTTATAACTTTACAACCCAAAATAGTGTACCGGTAAACAAGATTTAATGCAGTAAATACAAATAATAGAGACAACATAGAAACACACCATAACACAAGATATTTTAACGAGGAAACCTGGTGTGGGAAAAACCTTGATGGGATTTGTGACCCACAATATTTACTCACTGTCCAATGAATAAATACTACTTACAATAAGGGCTTGCACATGCAAGAAGGCCAACTGCCTAGAACATATTGCTCAAAAGACTCTCACTGACTACAATATGGATAATTAAATCCAATACAATGTACTACTCAAAATAGCATCTCTAATGCCAGGTCTAGTACTAGTTTAAGCTCAATTAGATACCTTAACCAAAACCTTCATTGTCCACTATATCACCTCATACAATAATTATATTCTACCATTACTTCATCACCCAAAATGACCTATGAGATCTCATACATATATGAGTCTATACAATATACCAAGTCAGCTTACAAATAGTTAAATACATTTACAAAACAATTCACATAAACAAAACTTTATCCCATGTCAGCCTAAGTGTCAGTATACTTCATTTCTGGTGTAAACTGGATGCCGGTGAAAGTGCTTGCTGATGTCCGTGTCGACTGGTGTATGATATATGTGATGCTAGTGCATGTGTAGTGTCGGTTGGTTGCCAGTTGGTTGCCATCAATTATAACATCAACTATTCTCATTAGAGTGTAGAATGCCAACAAATATTTGGACTATTTTTCTTGCCAATATAATCTTTCTTAGGGGTTGATTTAGTCCCTAAGTTGATCTCTTCAAGGTCTTCCTTGTTAACAAGAGATGGCTTCATTACTTGACTATCATAGCTATCAAATACTCTCTCCAAGGCTACCAACCCTTTAAGGATTTTTTTTGTCTTCAATTGAACTACCTCATTCCCAAAAACAATGTCTTTGCCATCCACAACCTTCACATTTGAAGGAGTTGAAGTTTATTTATTGATTCTCATACTCATCCACATATTGGAGAAACTTTAGCAAGTCATCATCATCATTGAATGCCTGCCAACTACAAATATTATCTACGGTGGATGGCTTGGTTTTCACCTCTAGCTTTAAAATTCTAATAAGAGTAATGTCATTACTTTTTAAGCCTAAATTAGCTAAAAAATCAGCCATAATGTTCTTCGAACTTTCTATCCAACTAATATTAAAAGAATCAAACAACTCCATTAAGTCCCAAATATTATATATATATATTATTTCAATCTCTTTTTTTTTAGTTGCACTTAAAGATAAAACATGAGATATAACCAACTCTAAATCTCCCCACACTACCAGCTTCTTAGTTCCATGTTTTGTGGCTAGGCTCAATCCCAATAGTAGAGCCTCATATTCAGCTACATTATTAGTGCACTCAAATAAAAGTTGAAAATAGTATTTAAAAGTTTTACTGCTAGGTGATATGAAAACAACACCTACCCCTGAGCCTTCTTTAGTGCACGCTCCATCAAAATACATATGTCATAATCCTCCTCGATCATTTTGGACTTCCTTACTAACAAGGTCAGTATTCTTAAGGGATGGTTAAGTTGGTTCCACTCTGAAATTATCCAAATCAATATCATAGAAGAATACTATGTTATTTGGGTCTACATGTTCCACGATGGTGTCAAATCTTGACTCCCTTTACAATTTGACATCTTGACCATTCATAGGAAGAGTGGCATATGACAAATATAATTGAATGTTGCCACCTACCACAGTTGTCCATTGCCTTGACAAAAGCATACCATAGTTAGGGGGAACATCTACTACTATTACATCTACCTATATATGTGGCTTCTGAGAAACTATCCAATCTGACTACTTGTAGCGTCCTAAAATTGCACCCCTTGTAATTTTTGACTACATTTGGCTCTTCACCTTAGTGTTTGCACCACTTGGCCTAATTGAAGAACTGATTATGCTCTTGTGCATCACAAATGCCAAAATTTTGACTTTTCACTTGTTCTACACTTGATCCTAGCCCCAAAATAGGGTAGGACTAGGGCATGGCACCCTGGTCAGCCTATGTAAAAAAATTAGCTAATTAATTTGATAGGCAAGTATATAAAGAGGATTCCCCCTATCATTTGAGGAGGACATGAATACACAAGAGATTAAGCATCCATCAAGAACTCAAGCAATCAACAGTTCAAGAGAAATTCAACATTTTTTAGTATTTCTTCAAACCTTGGAGCAACAATAAAGTCAAGGATCAAGCATTGAAGTGGAGATCTACATCCTATTTCATGAAACCCTAACTTCATGTGGAGGCAAGCAAAACTTTACAAGGAGGTATAATCATTTCATTTTTAGTCATAATCTAGCATCTCCCTCAGAATAAAATTTACTTTTAGTCATTTCATTTACATTTATCTCAATTTCATGGTAAATTCCAAAATTTGGCTTTAACCAAAGGAAAGCCCCTATTGCCAACCTATTTCCCTTTCTTTTTGTGTGTAGGAAATAAGTGTGCAACTAGTACTTTTGGAAATAAGCTTCAGACATAGAGACAGAACAACCCTTTCCGACGCACAAAAAATTTGGAGGACCAAGAGGCAATACCACAACCCCAACTTTTTCAAGGCATTTTTGTAGGGAAGATCCGAACCAGCTCATATTACTTAGATCTAGGTGCATGATTGAATCCCAAACCTATAGCTTAGTATTCTCTCAGTTTTGTGTTCAATTTCCACACTTAACCCTAAATTAGCATTTCAACGTACAAAAGAGGAAAAAACACATCATAATCAATCCATCCTCTTATTATTTAGTCTTTATCTAATTTTCAATTGAATCTGGTGGATTCCTCCCCTCTTTTAATGTAAAGGAAATCTCCCCCATTAAAGAGAAAATTGATTTGGTGATTTCTCCTTCTATGTTGCAAATTGCCAAATCAAATTCTCCCCTTTACATTTTGGTGAACCTGACGTGAAACACCTTTAATTATGATTTTTATTTTTAGATCTGAGAGTGAATGCAATCTAAAATTCAAATTTTCATTTACAAGTTTGATTTCCTTGCAAATTTCTAAAAAATTAGAGTTTAATTTAACTAAAACCCTAATTTTTATTTTCAAAATTGAGATTGTGATTGCATAATTTGGGTTAATTGTTTCAGATTTGAATGCTCTTCAATTTTACAGTTCAATTTTTCATCCACAGTTCAAATTTCAATAAAAATTTTAAAATTAAGTCATTGATTTCAAAAGCCCTAATTTTTAATTGAAAAATTGAGCTTGTGGGTTGTTTAAATTTTGAATTTCCCTCTTCACATTTGGTTGTTAATTTTAATATAAATTCAAAATTACAATCTTGGAAAAAATTTTAATTTTAAAATTAAGTCATTAATGCAACAAACCCTAATTTTTAAACTTAAATTAATCTTGTGCATTTTCTAATTTTTCAATTTTTCAATTTCCCTTTAAGCATTTAATTAATTAATTTAATTAAATCAACGTTTGAAAGCTCAAGAACACAACCAATCAACAACTGTCAAGAAGAAAGATAACTTGTGGAGCACCAAATCATGAACCATATAAAATGAAGATACACAAGACCATCCCAAACAATATCCCAAAATCTCAGCACTAGATCTGATCACACCAGAATATACAAGAGGATATACTGATCTCAACAAAGCAGTGATCAGAAAAACAACACTACACACTTGATCAGAAAATCTTCCCAAACAACAATCACCAGAGGAAATCACATGAATATGTTGGCATCAATGACAACAATATATCCTAGCAACAATAATGACCAACAATATCCAACATATATATGTGTGTGTATATATGCGTATATATGTGTGTGTATATATGTATATATAACTGAAAGTATAAATAATCATTCTCTAATTGGGGCCACATAATGATCATGGCTATTAACATCATCATATCTCATCTTAATAATATATCATCATCAAAACATCATCAAGTAACCACATCTAATCCAATATAGCCAAAATGCCCACATAATATAATACTGACAACATCATATAACATCATATCACATCATCATAGGTATCATGCACATATCATAATCACTAAAAAGTGTAACCTACTATCCACATTAATAGTAATATCATATTAACAAAAGAATATAATTGTAAGTAGGATGCACCTCATGGGTTCCAATACAAAAGAACGATATATGCATAGTCATAATATAACATATAAACAATCAATATTAAATCAAAAAAATAAAATGACAAAATGCAAATGTGGGTTCCTCCTCTCTAGGACTAGGCTTATTCTTGGAAGGCTACAAACAAATAAGAATCCAACTCTCTCAATAGTGTATAATCCTCCCATGTGGTTGACATGTCATTACTTGAGTCTTGCTAGACCCTTACCTACTTTATGTCTTGACCCCTAAGGTTCAATCTCCAATGCTAAAGGATGTGCATGAGATCCAAAGAAAGCTACTTATCCTTGATCCTTAAAGCATCCCAATCAAGAACATGGTGTTACTACTTATCAGATTGCCATTAGTTTTATGTCAAAGTTATACGATATACTCTAGTTGGTTAACACTACCAAATCATGTAGTCGGTATACATAGAGAAGTCGGTATGCACAGTCTAGTCGGCTATAGAAGAAAGCAGTCATAGAATGCAGTATACACTGAGTTGTCTACCAAGTAACTTTTTATGTCTATTGAGCAACAAAGATGACAACCGAGTTGTTATACATCGAGTGAAACATGTTACCAGATTCATTGAACCTAGACATGCATATCAAAACGTGTTACAAGATCGAGGCACATCTAACCGTTATGACATTGGAAATTGCACTAGAAGATTGTGTATGATTTTGAGATCATTCTAACCAATGAAATATTTTGTATAGTTATTCATTTGAGGAATCATGTTTATAAGAACGAAGCAATGAATTGGATCACCGTCTTAAGAGATCTATTTATATAGCATGAGTTAAGGGTGTGTGCATGAGTGTAAGAAGACTGTTACAGAGACATAGAGGTCATCGAGAAGGTTTTCAGAGAACAGTCAAAGAACAAAGTAAACAAAAGGGTTTACCGAGTTACTATATGGGTTACCGAGGTATGCTATAAGCAAGGTAATCTATTTTGAGCACATAGAATCTGCTATAACATTTTAGATGTAAAGTTGCAGATATTTGTAATGATTTTATTGTAATATTTTGAAGTTGAAAGAGAAACCTTTAACAGGGTAAAAGACTCTAATAAAGTCTATAAATTGTAAAGCCTCTAACCAGGTGCAGCATTTAGATTAAATATTGTAAAATCCTTTAGCAAGGTAGATCTAATAGATCTTATTACTCCTTACAGGGTAAGCTATCAGAAGTAGCTAATATGTAGCTCTAACCAAGCACTCTTTATTATTACAGTAGTGAAGTTGTGGGTGCCATCCCCACCGTAGTTTTTCTCTCTAACCAAGAGTTTCTGTGTAACTAAAATATATGTGTTATGGAATGAATCATGTATGATTGTTATCTATTTGTTTTAACTTTATTTTATGTTACTGCACTATTCTGTTTATGCATAACAGTAAAGTTATTATTCAAGAAAAGTTTTGGAGTACTAATTCAGCCCTCCCCTCTCAGTACATTAGCTTTCCATATTGGGCCTAACAATTGGTATCAGAGCTTGAACCTTGAAAAAGGGTTTAACTACCTAAAGAGAAAGATCTTATCAATGGAAGGCTACAAACAATATTGGAGGATTGTGTATCAGCAAGAAGAGCTGGATCATGCTAATCAAGTGATTGTAGACATGTAAAGGCAAATGCAAAAATCTCTGAAAGTAAGAAGAAGATTATCTAATGATTTGTAGGATTCTCAAGAGTTAGTGGAACAAATTGAGACATCATCTGAGAACAGTATATTTGAAGAGACTGAAGAAATGATTGGAGTATTGAAAGAAAAGAACAAAGCATTGGCTGATCAACTAAAAGTAATGAAAAGAGAACATGAACATTTCAGCACACAAATGACTGAAAATCTAGATGCATTAAGGATGGCTGAGGATAAAACAAGAGATCTAGAAAAAGAGAAACAACAACTTGAAGTCTTAGTATCTGATAAAAATGATGAAATCATAAGGTTGACTGGGATTCAACAAAATATGACAGATCAACTAGGTTATGCACATCATGAAGCAATTCTGAAGAATGATGAGAACCAAGCATTGAAACTTGAAGTATCAAGGTTGACCAATGACCTTGCAACAGAGAAGAAATCCAAAGAAACACTGAAGAAGAGTTATGAAGCATCAAAGATGTTGGATGAGAAATTGAATACAAGAAGACCCAACAGAGATGCAGGACTCGGTTACAAAGGAAAAGACTCTACCAAGAAAGGAATTCATACTACCGAGAGAGGGGAATCGTCAAAGCAAGCTGGAAATAGGAATAACATCAAAAGAAAGAAGCCTATTTGCTACTACTATAGAAATCAAGGTCATACTGCCAACATGTGCCAAATCAAAAAAGGTAAGCAACTGAATGTCACTAAGTCTAATGGTAATTGTTATAATTGCAATAAATATGGTCACACATCTAATCAATGTAGGACAAAGTCTGTTAACAATTATCAAAAGGCAAAATTCAAAGGGTTTTGTAGAAATTGCAATAGATATGGACATAGTACTAAGAAGTGCTGGCTTAAGAAAAAGAACTACATGTGGTCTGCACACCGAGAAAACACTAGAGGTTACTGAACTCACACAGATCCTTACTGACAATATGCAGCAGTACCATGGGATTACAATACAAGGATATGGTGTGAATGTTGTGGAAGATATGGACATATTAGTGCTAACTATTTTATAAGGTTTGGAATGAACAACCGAAGATCATGGAGAAATCCTGGTATGGCATGTTTTCATTGTCACAAAGTTAGGCACTTGGCTGGAGATTGCATAGATCAGCCTAGAGGAGACACTAAAGAAATAAAAGGCAAATTATAGATGATTTGGAAAAAGAAGGAAATTGTGTCAAACGAAGAAAGCACCTTACCTACCGAGTTAGGTGCACCTATTCCAAATTAATCAGTAAGGTATTAAGGGACTGCATTCTCTGAAGGTTAAAATCATAACAGTTCCTATTCTATTATGTACTAAATTCAAAATGTGCATAGTTAAGATGCATTGGTAAGTCTGAAATTCTATCAAAAGTTCTTTACAGGAAACCTATTAAGTCGGTGAATATAGGAAGCCTGTCAAGTCGGTAAATGAAGGAAGTTTGGTTACTAGATTAAAATGAAAAAAGAGAGTAAATCGGTTAAAGGTGAACCAAGTGCATTTAATGTTTTTAACCTAACACACGAAGCTCGATAAGGTATTTTGTGTACTTAAAAGCATTTTCGCAGTCATTTACACTTACCAAAGTTTTCGAAAGAGTAGAGAAGAGTGAATCAAGGTGATCAAACCTCATTCAAAGTGAATCCAATGTATTTACATCAAATCTCAACATATTGTTAAGCTAGCTTACTGATCTTATCAATTGTTATTATTTGCTGAGTGTGAAGCATCTGTCGTTTGAAATTTTGAAACCCTAAGGACTCTTTACTAGTTTTTACCTAGAATCTTCGATGGTGCCCAAGATCCAAGATCCCATAGTTGTCAAGAATGTAGAGAAGCCCTCCCTGAAATACTCTTTGACTCCTAAAGTCGCCTTCGAACCGGATGACAAAACCACCTTTTCACTCATCTCGGATCGAGTCTTACTAGTCAAAGATGTGTGATTCTTCACAAAATACCATGTTGAAGAACTCGTTCATGTTGAAATAAAAGACACCTATGATGAACTATGTACCGATGGTGTATTAAACAGCAAGTATGAACACATCAAAATCAAAGGATTGACTAAAGCCCTAACCTATCCTTGTGTGTTCAAGCCCCAATGGGTCAAGTTTGTTCTCAGCAGAGTTCATGATGATTTCATGTGGCTAGAAGAGCAACCATTTAAAATCACCAAGGAAATCATTCATGTGATCACTGGTTATCCTATCTATGACCATGCCCGAGCTCAAAGGATGATATCACAGAAGGAATTGATCAATTTAGCTAGAGTAGAATCTGATTACAGAGGACTGAAATTGAACAATGTTACTGATGCAGAACTTAAGTTTTCCATTAGAGTAATTGGTTACTGTTTCTTCCAATCAGCAAGGGAAAACAGTGTACCGTGTGCAGCAGTTGACATAGCTTATAAAATTGTGAAAAAGGGAATGAAAGTTGACTTATGTGAAGTGTTATTGAAGAACCTGTTTGAGAATCTGAACACAATAAGGAAGCCAAAGAAGAACAACTCGACAAATACACTAAAGTTTGGTTCACTTCTTGTATGCATGTTTTTCTACTTTAAAAAATTCTTTCCATCAGTTGATAAAGTAGTTTGGGAGCTACACTGACCAATCACCCATTAGATTAATGACTTCATCAAGAAGCTAGGTGATAATTTCAATGATATAATGAATGATTACTTCAGTAAATTTCAAGAGAAAATGCATAACAGGTACCAAATTCTACCCCAGCTAGTGGAGAAATATAAAGATGACATATGCTTTGAGGTAGACACTGATTACTGTTATGTGAATGATGTGGAACCAAGAACTCAATCTTTTCCACCTATGGGTTACGAGATTGACTTTGACATCACACAATAACAAATTGATGCATTTCTTACATTACCAAGGCATGCTACTGAGCTGAGGTATGGAACCTATGAAGAAGTGAAGGGAAAAGTAAAAATGAGCATTGTAGTACCCAAAGCTACAAGAAAAGCAACAAAGATGATAAAGGTTTTAACGGAGAAATTCAGAGAAGATTCTTCCTCCACACCTGTCAAAGGCACTCTTTCCATCACCGAAGAGAAATCAAAAGCTCAAGAGGCAGCTATAACACTAAGCACCGAATTGCCTAAGGGTAAAGTGTTAAAAAGAAAGAAACAGGACACTTCAAAGGCCCTACCGACTCCTCCAACAAAGAGACCTAATACAAGAGCATCAGCAGCATAACCGAGTAAGAAACAAAAGAGTGTTACTGCTCCCAACGTAACAAAGACATACAAGAAATCTACTCAGAGACTCATTTTGGCAAAAGAGTCTAGTGATACAGAATCTGAGGATGCCAACAAATTCTAGATTGTCAAGAGAAAGAAGGTAAATATACATAGTGTTGAAAACTTCTATGCCAATCTGAAAGAATATGGCAGATTTGGTTCATTTAGATATGTCAAGTATGAAACTAGAAATAATGATGAGAAGAGACAAATTGAAGAAGCTGTCATCTGCACACTTCTAAAGTTTTGGCTAGCTCCATTAGAACTAGTAAAGTCACTTCCAAATGAACTTTACTTGCATATTGATAATAGGTGGGAATATGCAATGGACTCAGAGAAACAAATCAGAGAAAGAAGTCTAGTCCATCTATTTCTTGATATGTCAGTAGCTGAAATAAAGGAACATTTGACAACCTACAATTCAAAATTTCTTGTCAAACAGAGAGCTTTAAAACTAATGAATGGGCTATATATTGATGTAGAAAATGAGACAAAAGCAAATTGGCAGGAAATCTTCAAAATCAAAGATGCCGGTGAACAACCTACAGTTGAAATTGTTGATGTCACCGAGCAAGGTCCTGATGCTACAGAACAAGACCCTGCTGACACTATTCAAATTGATGAAGATGTCATGGATACAGAGGAACCGGAGAAAGAAATGATAGAAGGCACTACATATGCAAAACTTGTACCTAGTGAATCCATTTTAGAACAAGTTCAGCCTTATCCACCAATCAATCAACCTATCTCTACCGAAGCTCCTCAGGATATAGCATAAGGCACCGAAGGTCACAAGTCTACAATAGGAGAAGCTACTACTCTAGAATAGACCTCTCAAGCACCTTCGAGCACTGAAAATGTTGCAACTAAGACACCCAGTACTGAGACACCAAAAGACACCACAGCGACTACAGGAACCAACCAAAGTGTTGTCTCTACCGAGCAACCTACCGAGGGTCAGCAAGCCTCCCAAGCTATTGTCTTGGTCCAACTGACCAAAGGTAAAGAGAAGAAGGTGAAAAAGCATAGTTTCAAAGTTGATTTATCTAAACCGATAGTGTTGCCTAATGTGGATATATCAAAATTAAAGGGGAAAGAACTCATTGATTTTGGTGAACTGTGCAAAGCAAAGGCCGAGCAAGAAAAATAGATGGCCATACAAAAGAAGAATAAAGTACTTCAGAAGGTGAAGACACTGCTATCAGATATGCTACCTACAGCTATAGTGTCAACTAATGCAGCCATCCACATTCAATTGGATGAACTCCTTAATCAAATAGAAACATATGGAGTTGATGCATCTGAGTATTTGAGCAAGCTAAAAGACAAGGAGCTTACTGAAAAAATGATAGAAGAGGTACAGAAAGCTCTAGCTATTGGCAAAGTCAAACTTGTCAAATTCATTGCTGAGTTGTCCCCTCAACTCAAGCACATTCTTTATTTATTTTAGAATCTCTATACATTTTCTATATTCATTAAAGACATTAAGAATAAAAGTGATGCAATTGAGAAAGAGATCACTGATCTCTCAAATAAGTTGACCCTAGAGCCAAATTCAGTTCAGAATTTTTATACCAAGCTTCAACAGCTCATGGCTCAACAATTGGATCTAAGAAATGAAGAACACAAGATCAGGATGGATATAATGACACTCCAAACATTATTCCTTCCTCATCTTTCATCCATCCAAGAACAGATTAACCGAGCCACACGCCTATCTACTACACAAGAGGGAAGCACTCTTAATGGCTTAATATCACTATTGGCTGATATTCAAGCACAAAATTCTTTAATGGAAACTGTAAAAGACGCACTCTCTGTCGCTCTCACCGACACCTGGAACAAGTATAAATCCATTTTTGACCAGTTACCACCCCCGGATGGAAATTAAAGTTTTTGATGTTTGTCAAAAAGGGGGAGTGATACAATATATTTGGGGAGCGAGATATATTTGGGGAGTGATACAGTTTTTGTGATATAGTTTTGATCTAGTATTCAGAGTATTGTATATAGGGGGAGTATACCGAGTAGAGTATGTAAAGTATCCAAGGATAGTAAGCAGAGCACACAAGAACAAAACCGAGAAAATCAGAGCTATGTACAATATAATGATAAGGGGAGTATATCTGAATATACTATTTCATTAACTATTGTATATACTGTCAAGTATAGTCATTTTGCAAAGTATACAAATTTTTGAGTTATAACTTTGAAAGTAGTTTTTGTCAAACATCTCAACTAATGTCAAAACTGGAGATTGTTACTACTTATCAGATTGCCATTAGTTTTATGTCAAAGTTATACTATATACTCTAGTCAGTTAATACTACCAAATCATGCAATCGGTATACACAGAGAAGTCGGTATGCACAGTCTAGTCAGTTACAAAAGAAAGCAGTCACAAAACGCAGTATACACTGAGCTATCTACTGATTATCTTTTTATGTCTACCGAGCAGCAAAGATGACACACCAAGTTGATATACACTGAGTGAAATGTGTTACCAGATTCATTGAACCTGGACATGCATATGAAAACATGTTACAAGATCGAGGCACATCTAACCGTTATCACATTGGAAATTGCACTAGAAGATTTTGTATGATTTTGAGATCAATCTAACCAATGAAATGTTTTGTATAGTTATTCATTTGAGGAATCATGTTTATAAGATCGAAGCAATGAACTGGATCACCGTCTTAAGAGATCTATTTATACAGCATGAGTTAAGGGTGTGTGTATGAGTGTAAGAAGACTGTTACAGATACACATAGGTCACCGAGAAGGTTTTCAGAGAACAGTCGAAGAACAGAGAAAACAAAAGGGTTTACCGAGTTACTATATGGGTTACCGAGGTATGCTATAAGCAAGGTAATCTATTCTGAGCACATAGAATCTGCTATAACATTTTAGAAGTAAAGTTGCAGATATTTGTAATGATTTTATTGTAGTATTTTGAAGTTGAAAGAGAAACCTTTAATAGGGTAAAAGACTCTAATAAAGTCTATAAATTGTAAAGCCTCTAACCAGGTGCAACATTTAGATTAAATGTTGTAAAATCCTTTAGTAAGGTAGATCTAACAGATCTTGTTACTCCTAATAGGGTAAGCTATCAGAAGTAGCTAATATGTAGCTCTAACTGAGCACTCTTTATTATTGCAGTAGTGAAGTTGTGGGTGCCATCCCCACCATAGTTTTTCTCTCTAACCAAGAGTTTCTGCATAACCAAAATATATGTGTTATGGAGTGAATCATGTATGATTGTTATCTATTTGTTTTAACTTTATTTTATGTTACTGCACTATTCTGTTTATGCATA
The DNA here is from genome assembly GCF_030272615.1 of Cryptomeria japonica. Taxonomy (NCBI): domain Eukaryota; kingdom Viridiplantae; phylum Streptophyta; class Pinopsida; order Cupressales; family Cupressaceae; genus Cryptomeria; species Cryptomeria japonica. Next base: position 582,416,988 of record NC_081414.1, on the reverse strand, counting down.
ACAGTAAAGTTATTATTCAAGAAAAGTTTTGGAGTACTGATTCACCCCTCCCCTCTCAGTACATTAGCTTTCCATATTGGGCCTAACACATGGGTCACATTGAGAATATATTGTGTAAGCATTGAAACATGGAAGACATAGAGGATGTGAGATAGGCTAGGTAGTAGGGAAAGATTGTAGGTAACAAGAACAATCCTCTCTATAATCTCAAAAGGTCCAACAAAATGTAGCACTAACTTTGAGACTTTCCCATAATGGATGGGGGTCTTCTGAGGAGGCACTCTCAAAAACACATTGTAGATGTCAAAAATTAATTGAATTAAATATTTAATTAAGTTAAGCCTTTCTTGGTGTAAGGGAACCCATTCAAAATGATCATTCAAGCTCAGAGGAGGAAGGATAATACCTTAAACATGTCTTAGGATGTTTTCCTTGTGTTCCAATCATGCTTTTTGTGTTTATAATAAAGGACCCCATCTTGTGAGCCAAACTCCTATTTTGGCATCTTGATAAGCCAATTAGAACTTTTGGACAAAAGGGAACTAATTATGCTTCAAATATGTTTATACTAGTGGTTTTATTTGTTTTATGTAATTATAGGGTGTTTAGAGGTGTTAGTCTTGACCCAAGTCATTCGGGTACAAGAAATGACTTTTTTGACAACTTTGTCAAAAGTTGTCATGAGCAACTTTTTTGCAACTTTTTCAATTCTTGTTGGTTTAAATCCTCTAATGGCTCTAACCTCTTGTTTTTTTTTGAGAGAAGTTGCAGAGGGGTATAAACACCTTGAGGACACAATTCCCAAGGAGAGACTATATGGAGAAAGATTTTATGATTGCAAGTAATAAGAAATTCTAAGTTTTTCCTGCAACTGTGAGGTTTTGGCACGAGGTACGGAGTTGTACGAATTAGGACCAATCCCCAATGTTGTGATTTTGTTAGTGAAGTGATTTATCAATGGTTTTTTCTTGATTTTGAGTTCTTGATCATTTGTTTTTCTCCAGATATCCAAGTTTTGCTGTAGGTACACGGAAAACCAGGGTTTTGCCTTCCCATGGCCATAACTTGCAACTTGTTCATCTTAAAATCATGGAAGTGGGTGGGATGAAAGTGTGAACTATCTATTCTATGATTCCAAAATAATTTTGTAGGAGTAAGGGAGATGTGTGTTTGATCAGTCCCTAGGTAGACATCTCTATGTGGCTACCTAGTCCTTAGACTGCAATAGTTACCCTAGAAGACAATTGGTGATGATTCCAAGAGTGTAACCCTAGAATATATAATGGTTTATGGTTCCCCACATGCTCATGGAGTTATGGTTGTATCTTGTGTCCAGTTTGATATAGTTGCTTCACAAATGGAGGCCTAATTAGCCTTTTAGGACAGTTTCTCATCACCGGGTTCAAACCTTTCCTTGTTAGATCTTGACTTCTCATTTTGGGGGATTGTGTAATACTATAAAGGGTATCTGAATCTATGATTTTTTTCCAAGGTGTTTGGAAAAGCTTTTACTTAAGGTCCCATTACCCGTCTCCAAGGGCTACAAGCAAATAGGCCTAATTGTGAAGGTGTCATTGGGAATTAGGTTAAACCCTTCAACCATATTTGATCTAGTCCATGTGAGTATTGTATGATCCATAATAGGTGTTATGAAGGTCAGGAACCTTAGGAGGCTGCATGATGCATAATGGAGCAAGTTACCCAATTTTGAGTAGTACGAACCTTGGAGTGAAATAAGAAGTTGGAACTAAGATTGTAGGGCCTTGCTTTGTAGGATCATATTGGTGTGTTGAGGGGTCAGTGTCATACATCCTAAAGTGTTTGAAAAGATACAAGGAGGTCTTTGCATCATTTCTACATAGTTAATTTATTTAATTAAGTTTATCCTTAATCCTCTTAAAATTAATTAAATCAAATTTAATTAATTTCGTCACTATAGTCTGATAATTAATTTGCCAATAAATTAATTATTCCCCATTCTTCTAAAGTCATCTTAATCATTAGTTTTTTTGAATTTCTCTTAGTTAGTTAATTATAATTAATTAAGTCATGTAATTCTTACAAATCACTTCTTCTAATCCTCACTTGGCCTAAATAATTCTTCTAGAAGCATGATTATCATTATTCCTCAATTTTAAATTCCTCCACTCATTCTCTCTCCTCATGCCACATCCTCATAACTTTCCCACTTGCACTCTAATCTTTCATTAAGTGACCTAATGAATCTCCTTAATCATTTGCACATCCCTAATTACCTTGATTAGGGATGATTCAACTCTTTTCCATAAACAATTTTCCCATCTCCTACTCTAGTCTTAAATTCTACTCACTTTGATCCTCTCAAGGAAATTCAAATTCTTTGAATCTCCCCATGCATCCTCTTCCCAAGGAATTTTTAAATTATTTTTCTCATTTAGTCTTCCCACACAACCTCTTATTTTGGAATTTTTAATTCCTCTCCCTTACCCCAAAGAATTTAATATTCCTTTTCTCTTCCAAATGTACTTCGAGAACTCTTCCCCATGTACCTTGAGAGGTGTGGAGACAAGAAATGCCTTTATGGCATGTCTTTTGCATCCCACACCTAGTCCTCTCAATCCTCTCCCACTCTTTCTTTCAATCTTAGCCCTCCATTTAAAAATCAATCTTGGCCCTCCATTTTGGCCTCCTCCAATCTATAAATTGGAGTATCATCTCCTCACAAATCATCCACTTCCATTGCATTCTTATGTGGCTCTTCTGTTCTCATATCCACTTCCATTATATTCTTATGTTGTCCATTTGAATCATAAATTCATCCATAGCATCCTCATAATGCCAAAATCATTCTATAGCCAATTCATCTCATCCACAATCATCGTTTGAATCATATCCTATCTTGTTGTGTAGTGGAGAGCAATCCACAATCCCTTATCTAAGGAGAAAATCAAGTGGAGCAACAAGGGCGCCTCTACTTCATCAAGCTCAATTGGAGGAAGAAGTGGTCATCTAGGTATAATGGTTATTTATGTTATTTGAATGCTTTTGTTGGTGTTTTTATATGCTTTATGCAACTAACCATTAGGCATTAGATTTTACTCTCTTCATTTTGGCACGCCTGGTGGGACCCACATCCTTAGCTACTAGCAATTTTTTTGGATTTGTGAAGGATTTTCATTGTAGGTTAGTGGAACAACGTCTGCGTCTGCACTTCAACATCTTTTCTTGTCTATTTTGATGTCTTTGCTTTAGTCCTTCAATGTCTCTATTTAAATTTAAATTCTCTCACTCTTTATTTTCTTTATTTTCTAGATTTGTGTGTGTTTTTCAATGTATTGGCATCTCCGCCCTGAACATAGAGATAATTAGTTTATATTCTTCAATTTTTTTTCTTTCAAATCAGTCAAAAAGCAAAAAACACTTAAATATTGGGTTAAAAGGAACAAAACACTTAGGTTAACAATCTTGCTTTTTCAATTTTTGAGATTTTGTCAGTAATTTTTTTTTTTTTTTAATAAATTAGGATAACTTTTTTAGATATATGTGCTTTGGTGTCTACACCTAGATTTCAACATCTTTGCTAAAATCATTTTCTTGCTTATATTTAAAATTTGAATTTTTGAATTTTTTACAAGTTAATGCTTGTCTACAGTTGTTTGTTTTGACGTCTATGTAGATGATCAACGTCTACATTTTTATTCGGTGCCTCTACAGGTGAACTTTCTCACTCAGAATTCAAATTTAAAAATTTAAATTTATATTTTCCTTCTTTCTAGTTTTTATCTTGGTTTGGGCCTTATTTTGATGCCTACGCAGACGTTCAACATCTACACAAACATGAGGCATCTGCACTTGTACTTCAGCATCTATGCTTAGGTAGCTATATTTTTTGTGTTACTAATTAAATTTTAAGTTTTGTAGGTTCACTTTGTATGTCCAAGGCATTTTGATAAACTACTAATATGTTTTCTTGTACCCTATTTTTCAAAGACATTGTTTTTCCACTAGCTTAGTTTGCTTTCATTGTACTTATCTTAGATAACCTTTTTCATGTGGGTCTAAAATAAATCAATGTTTTTTGTGTTTTGATGAACTTGCACCTGTGTAGAGCGGACCTGAATCACTAACACACACTATACTCTCCCCCTAATTTTCATAATCTTGGGTGCACGAGAAAAGTCTTTGCAATGCTTTATTTTTATTTTTATAGGAAGAGGGCCTATCCGTTGAGAAGCCCATAAGGCCAGTGAGGGGAGAATGACCAAGCAGTAATGAGATCTTAGCCGAGTTACCTATTAACCTCTATATAAAACATGTGGGATGAAATTCCTCATGACGGGTTCCAATTGCCTACCTACGCCGACCTCTCCAGTATCTTTGTTTAATAGGAAGGAGGCCTCCTAAAGGAGAGAGTGTACATGGATGCCCAAAAGAGAGTCTCATACTAAGAACCTTGTTGTAGTAAGACCAAAATCCTACATTAGTGGTGCAATGGATGCAGATCATACCCCAAAGTTACCTCTCATGTACTCACTCAAGATGAGACAAGGATCCCTCATATGATTTTTGAATATTTGGGGTAAGAGAATCTAGTATGCCTGACAAGTGATTACACTATAAGGGGGAGCTAGTGCTACCTTTATCTCTATCTATCTGCTTGTGTGAGAGGCCCATCTAATGTTTCCATTTTGAGCCTAATATGTATGCTTGAAGTGTATTCATTTTGCATTTTTATCATTGGATTAATCTAGGCCCTCAGTCACATTCACGCTTGTCATAAAGCATTAAACCTTGTCCAATGTGTCTTATGTGTCTGATATTTTCTTGCCAAGAGTAGAGAAAAATAAAACTTTTCCCAAAATTGACTGAATTTGACCAAGTCCCAATCAAATTTTTCATTTTTCACAATCACATTGTCCTTCAATGTCTCTGCCTATCAAATTCTTAACTTTGACATCTTTGCCTTCACTTTTTCTATGTCTCTGCCCTACTTCAATGTCTCTTCCTTGATTAATTTTTCAGTTAGTTTTATTCATGCACTGTAAAGTCAAGTCCCTTAAACATCCAAAAAAGTCCATATACCGCCAAGTCAAGAATAAAAAGCCCAATTATAAGAAACTCCTCAAGTGTAGAAAGTTTTTATACGTCAATCAGAAACTCTTGTTGAAACATAGGACCCTCTTGTGTCATTTCCATGATTATCTTCATTGTCACAACAATGATTTTGATGAGGAGTCATTGAGGATCTGCGCTTTCCTTCAAAGATTGGGTTATCCCAAAGCATTAAAAGGAGTGGTTGCATTCCTTTGTCTAATTTTCCCAATCCATCAATCACTTATTGAGTCATTGATCCATCTAAGGTAATCTTCCTTGTTTTCATATTTCTTTTCCTTAATCAATCTTTTGTAATCATCATCACTCTTTTTTAAGGACTTAGCATAATCAAATCCAATCAACCAATCAATCATGAACCTTAATAAATCAATCAAGATAATCCAATTCATCAATTAACCTCATCATAAGGTTCACACTTTGTGAAAGTTTAATTTAGATCTCATCCTTAATCAAATCATCATTTGGCTTTTGTGTAATGCCTGCCAAAATAATCTAGAGAAATAGTTTCAAAATCTACTAACAAATGGAGATAATTTTTTTTTTAAACATCCAATGTGCATTATGATAACATTAACATACATCAATATAACATTAACTAATTGAATGAACACATATAAATTCATGTACAACACCATAAATCTATATTATGCAAGTGGGTTAATTTTTTCTAATCATCAACATATCTCCAAATATACTCTTGCAAATACATCATTCCCCCAGGATATCTTAACGTACTTGACATCATTTTAATACAACACTTATCTATCTAGAAGATAATAGTTTTGTTATTTTCTAACCATTTAATTTTCATGCATCTAGAACAATATTAACACATATGCATAATTCATTCACATAGTAATCTCTATGAAAGCATCAGGATTCATCTAACCATTTAATCCCAATAATCTCCTAGTTATTAAATTTAAGAATCAACGCAACCATTCTATTCTTTCCATCATTTATTCCATAACATTACATAACACAATTCCATCTCCTAAATATAAATGCAACTCAAATACATATAACTATTCCATTTCACTTTCACATAGATCTCATAAACTCATATTACATAATGAACATCTAATACATCAAGGAACTCTTCTCCTAATCACTACATCAAGTCCTATTACAATGTCATCTACAATTACATATAGAATCCTATTACAAAATGCATAACCTCTTTACATATACATGTCATCATGATACAATATCTTCTTTCCATTAACATAGAGATCAGCTTCGAAGAACAATCACATGAAGAATCCATGAATCCATGCATACTAAATCAAGAAGAATATACCAATGGAAGGAGGAATCAACCACTCGACCATGTGGAACCAAATAGGAACCACCTCCTATGATAGGAGATGAGAAAGGTTCCAACCCACACTCAAGACATGCTAGCAGATAATAAAGGTTCCAACCCACACTTAATACCTAAGATGACACCTAACAACCGGAGGTTACAACAGGACACCACAAGACTCCAACATAGGAAATATAACATCAAATACATCACATGGATAAATCAAAGCAAATAACCACTAGAGGCAAAAACAAAAAATCAAGGCATATGGATAATGGACACATGTAGGAAAAAGTGTCATCAAATTCTATCCTCACAATAGAAGGGGCCAACCTTCACCCTGATAGACATGTGGAACCATTCAAGGGAGATTGGTTTACCACTCCATTAGTCTTCCCAAGCTCATCCCGAGCACACACGCTTCTAGGGATATGAGGTGGGTGTTAGAATCAAGGAACACTAAGAGGGGGGTCAATCAGTGTTCTACCAGAAATCAAATTCACAAACTTATTCTTTATCTACCGGTTAGCAATGTATAACAATAAAGAACATAAGCATGCAATAAATAAACCATAGATCCACAACACCATAATTTTTATGTGGAAAAACCACGGTGGGGCTAGAACCTACAATATTCATATACTATGGCCAAGAGTACATAAATATTATATAGATGGGGAATGCACATGCATTCAAGCTCACTACCTATAGCTCATTGCTTAATTACAGTGACCCAAAAGGCTACAACCTTTAGGGAAGTATCACTGAATTACAATTTAATTACAATGAGGAAATACAATTAAAGAACTCTGAAATAGCATCTAACAATGAAATAATGAGTTTTGATTAAGCACAAGATCTTTGACTGTACTCACTCTCCAATATGCTCTGTTTCTATTTCAGTCAGCTATCGGATCACCTAGGAATCAAATGCAAACATGAAATTGCACTCAATCACACCAAAATGGATCACCACAATAGTAACAATCCAAAAACCAATGACCAATTCAATCTTATATATCCAGTCATATAAAAAATAATCTCCTCCAATTCGGCTATGAAAAATATAACATGTAGCTTCAAGTTGGCTTCAATCTCTAACAAAACATATCACTGGACCAAAACAATTTTTGAAAATGCTTTACCAATGTCGGCCTCCTCATTTTCACCTTGAAATTTGTAATGCCCCAGCAGGACCCCTAAAGGAAAATAATCACAATCTATGCAACTAAGGGTGAAGTAATTTTTTTTTCTTAAAAGAATAAGTGCTTGTATTAAACCATTGCACATCTAATAACACAATGGAAGTCTAACTCCTAAATTTCCTAAGGGTCACCAATGAAGATTATTTCATAATTATATTAACACCATGGAGAAACCTACTGTTCAACTTTATAGGAAAATGTTTAAGATAAAATTTCCACAATGAAAGAATTCAAAGTACTCCAAAGCAATCATTTAATATATACAAAAGAATTAAGTAACTGAAATAGCATGCATTCCAATGTTTCTCTATTTTACAATATTCGAAAACACATGTTTTCAAAAATTACATCATGAATTAAAATGTTACAAAATGAAGGTTACATAAAGTTTTGATTCAAGATCTCAAGTTTTCAACTGAACAATGGTCATGAACAAGAGCTGGTACATGAACCATGAACCAAGAACATTAGCAAAGCCCTTCCTCACCTAAAGATACATTCCAGTACATCCGATGGGAAGTGACACTACCACCCGACCATGTGATTCTGAAAAGGAACCACCCCACCATGCTAGAGATAGTAGATAACCCTCAAGCAAGCAAAATAAGACAAGTACAAAAGGACTACAAGACTCCACACACATCCATGTGACTCAACTCACAAAACACTAGTGACTCTAAGGATAGTTTAGATGGCATAAACTCAGAATTTAATACCTTACAACATGATTAAGAGATCAATTACTCTTATTAACTATTATAGGAAAGCAACATTATATTATGGCAACCTCAATAATTTCAAAATTCCACTTATACCATAATTTAGGATCAAATTAGATATATTTATTTCTTCATAGAAGTCTTATAAGAAGACATAGTACATTTCTCAACTTATAATAGATAGAATGATGTCTTTATTTCTTGACACTAGAAGGGATACAACACGTTACATCACTCTTTCAGAGAAGATGGAGAAGTGCACTTGTCAGACTCCATAGGATCTAAAGGAGTATAACCTTTAGATTCGCTTTCACTCAGGGGAAAATGCCCCATGGATTCATTATCGCTTAAGGGGGTATACCCCTTTGACAAGTCAGAACTTATAACTATTGGCCTTACTGGCGAGCACTCTAGCTTAGGCTCTTTTCCTTTTTCAATAGTAATTTCTTTTGTCGGACACTGAATAGGATCTTTTCCTATCTCTTTTCTCTCTTCAGGAGCTGGGTTCACTTCAGTAGGGATGTCATCCAAGATAGGCTTGATAGGTGTCAGAGAATCTTTCTTGACTTTTAGATAATGGACATATCTAGCTATGGATTTGTGAGCTTTCTGTTTGACATGCACCATCTCTGTAATGTTTCAACAGAAAGCTAATTACTTCCTAGACTCTCCTAGAACAACATCTAATAAATCTTAATAACTAGGTTTTGAACACAAGTGTAAATTTCTTTTATATAATAACAAGTGTGCAATAGGTTCTTCAACAAAATTCCACTACTATAGCTTTAACACAATTACACTTAATATTCTATGATTTTTTCATAAACTAACCCAAACAATAAATGATACTTTACCAAAACTATAACATAAGCAAGATCATACTCATTACTTATAACTAAGACTTTGTAAATAATAATGATCCAAAACCTAAAGAAATTCCCGACCTTTTGCAAAGTTAACCCGTATGCAAGACCTCAATGCCCTTCTGCCGAATGATAGCATGCCTTGCTTATGAACCTTATCTTCAATATACTCCAAAACTCTATCACCCAAAACCAACTCTCTTTGATACTTCCTAAAGTATTCTCTCTATTTCTCTATTCTACTCTATTTTTCTCCTCTATTCTAATTCTTTCCTCTTGATTCCACCATCCTTCCTTTGATGCAAAATGAATTGTGTTCTTCCTCCTTACTCCCACCTCTATTTATAATAAAATTACCCATGACTTCTCCTAAGTCTGAGGCTCCATTATGGTGTTTGATGAGGAGTCTTTAATGGATTACTTTGAGTTTCATCTTCACTTAATCTCAACTCTTTGATTATTCTAACCATTTATCAATCCTTTACCTTACACATCTAACATGTCACTACAGTTCGTAGAGCATGGATCGACTATGCAACTCTCCCTATCAATGGTTTTCCTATCTTCATGGCACATGTGCCCTCTCATTCATTTCTTTTGATGTTATCAACCAAAGGTTGTGGACTATGTAATAGTCTATGTCTTCCTTTGTGGAGCAAGGTAGTTGTCATGGCGAGTATAAAGCTTATGCTACCAGGACTACTCGTGAACTCCTCATTATTAACCTATCCTTATCTTGTGATACATGCATTTAGCACGTGGGCTAAGCCTTGGAAGAAATGGTCAAAGACCACTCTGAAGTTGGTTATCCAAGAGAGAGGAGCGGTTGATGTCTGTTCACCATGGATCAAGTTCCATCGCGAAGGAGGAATGGCGGTTTAGTGTATTGAATAGCGAGAGGGGTGGTCAGTGGTAATACCGACCCCTCCTTTTAAATAAGGGGGTGGTTGATATTACCATCGGCCACCCTCTTATTTGCTTTATTAAACCTCCTTATAACCCCACACACTATTTCTACTTTATTTGATTTTAATTTGTTTTTATTTTATTTTTGTAGACACCTAAAAATGGTCAACGCTTGCGGAGTCATACTTTAACATTTGCGCATTGCCTCATTTTAGGTTTTTGCATCGCATTAACATTTCTCCTATGATTTGTACTTGGTTTTTATCATTTGCGAACATAGAGTCATTCTTCTACATTCTTCAATTATCTCGTTCTCGAATTTGGTCTTGTCGACAACACTATCCAGTCATGATTTTAATCGATCTTATCCTATTGCATCAATGTGAGTGCTTATTTGTCATCATTTTGGACATCGTCAATCCTAATTAGGGTTTTGTCCTCCTGTCAATCTGGTGATCAATTTATCATCAATACTTCAATCTTGTCATTTAATGATCGATTTGTCATCGGTCGTTGTCATGTTCGATCTTGTCATTTTGCGATCAATTCGTCACTGATCGTGGTCATTTTCAATCCTGTCATTTTGCAATCTATTTATCATCAATTCTTGTCATCTTGTTTGATCTTGTCATTTTGCGATCGATTTGTCATCGATCTTTGTCCTTCTCAATCATGTCAATTTGGATCAATTTGTCATTGTTCCTCGTCAATTGGCATTTTCTTAATCAAATCATTTATCACATTAGTCCTTTGTTAAATCAAACCATGATCGAGTCAATTATCTTTCATCAAGACCTAATTCATCTTCTAGGGTTTCGTGATTTAATCATTTAACCTTTTGTGTGTCATTTCTTCCTTTAGGATTAATAAATTATTTATTTATCCTAAGTCTTCTCATTGCAATTAAATGTTCATTTAATTGGCTAATTATTCCTCTTTGTGAATTAATTAATAAATGACAAATTATTAATTAATTTACCTAATTTCTAATTTCCATCAATTTCCTAATTTCTTAATTTTCTAATTCCTAATTTCAATTTCCTCCTATTTCTCTCCTAAATTCATGGAAATGACATGTCAATTTGTCATAAATTTGTCATAATTGACAATCAATCAATTTTGACATAGAAGTTGTCATAATTTGTCATAAATTATCAATCAACAAATTTTGCATAGAAAGTGCATAATTTGTCATAATTTGTCATAATTGACATAATTGATTTGCAATTTCCATTTGAATTGAATCATGCCAATCTTGTCATCTCTCCAATTATCTATAAATTGGATGATCTTCATCAATCAAGGCTAATAATTGGTAATCAGATTATCGAATTTACGCTTCTAGTACTCTTGATCAAAAATCCCGTCTACTTGCTTTCAATTGTGTGTGCACTTGTAGGTGAGATCCACAACCAAACCATTTGAAGAGGAAAGAAGAACAATGGAGCCGCATGAAGGAGCATTCAAATCTGCTATTGGTTTGTATATGTCTTTAATTTTGAATGCTTTTATTTCATGTCTCTATTGAGTGTGTCTTAGGATAGATTCATTGCAATGAATGCATTTGTGATTGAGCTGTTACGTTTATCTTGTCTTGTGATGATTTCCTATTTCCTAGCATACATTAATTGGTGAACTCGATGTGAACGCTAACCTTCTAATCCCTTTATTGTGTCTTTGAGTGCTTTTGAGTTGATTTGCAAGCCAAAAAACCCAAAAACAGGGTTGTGCAGGGTTTTCTGGAGACTTTTGCGCCTGTGTGAAGCAACCTGTGCTTGTGTTGAGCATTCTTCACTCGTGTTGAAGACATTCTACACCTGTGTCATGACTTCTGCACTTGTGTCATAACTTCTACGCCTGTGTAAAATCCAGAACAAAGGTAAAAAATGCAGTATTTTACTTGAAATTTGTTTAGTTTTTACATTCTGTTTTCTGTGCTTTGGATTTTGGTACTAATTATCTATGCAAAATCTTGGCATACACATGGAAAAGACAATGAATCAAACTACTAACATGTTTTATGCAGAATCGATGGTCAGAGACAACAAATCAAACTTCTAACTCGGGTTTTTGCAGGTTGCCTTGGAGAAACAACCAAACTTTGTGTTTGTGATTTTTAATTAGGCACTTAGTGATTTTTAAATAGGTTGGAATGAACGTGTTTGTGCTTTGATTTTTGAGTGTGACATTGGAGTAGGAGAGTATGCTCTCATCCTTCTTAGGGTGATCAGAAATCCAGATCTTCGATACCATGCTCGTGTCTTTGATTGTGTGTCTCCTTTAGAGGGCCTGCCTTCCCGACCACTTTGCTTTTGCAAGCAAGTGATAATCGTGAGAAGGGAATGACCCAAAGTGAGTACGGCTAGAATTCCTTAGCATTCTAACTCACTATAAATAAAAAAATACTCGATGAGCGAAAGCTTTGAAGGAAGTGTTATGTGGGAATTGCAGTTACTTGGGAAGTGATGACCCTTGAACTCTTTCTCATATCAACATCTAAGTAGGGCCTCTTGGTCTAAATCATGCTTGCGTGACTACATTTGTTTGGTATCTTGATGGGCTTAATGTCTCAATCACGCTTGCGTGACATCAAGGAGTAACGCTTAACAGAAATCCTTACTACACACCTTGTTTTAGAGGCCAAAAACCCTTCTAGTTGCTTGAGAAGGACAAGTTCGGATACTTGGAAGAGATACTAAGTTCGCCATGGGGAGATTTCCATGGGGACTAATGCTTGGCTTCCCTGAGAAGTGAGTGCCGTGGAGGGGAGCCCGTGGGGTCAAGCATCTATGTATTCTCCTTGAATCTCATAATGAGTCTACCTCTCAAGTACCGACTGCCCTTGCCATCCATAAGAAATTTGCGAATGAGCATGATTGTCTTGAGTCGAAGTTGAAATATCTTGTCTTCTTTACTTGTCAAAAGTTGAATTGCATCTCATTTCAAAAGAAAAACAAATTGATCCAACATAAGTTTAAACACAAGAGACATTCATCCAACAAAAGTTTATCAAGATTCAGAATTCATCTTCAAACATGGTTGTCAAATATTGTTCAAAATCTTGTCTTAACATTCATGTCACTTGCATTTAGGTTCATCCTAGGTTGCATTTTGCAAAGTTCATTATCAAGTACCAAGGTTAGGTTTCACCTAAGTCATACTTCTTTTGCATATGAATAAAAGTCATCCATTTGCATGTGTCCTCTTGCATTAAAATCATACCATTATCATACATTCATATTTGCATACCTTAAGTCTCTTCATTAAGTTTAGGTCATTATCATATCATATTAGTCATTTGCATATTAGTTGTCCTTTTGCATATAGTCTCAAAAACTAGGTTTTGTCATCCTTGAGTAATCCAAATCTTTGATGCAACCCTAAGTCATTGTTAAGAAGTCTAGACCTTATCAAACTTTTGTCTTTTTGTCATCAATGTCATTTCGTCAAACCTAGCTTAGTATCCAAGCATATAGGAGAGACATTGTCAATTTGTCCTATTGTCACTTGGTCCTTTTGTCCTTTGAGGTCTAGATATCATTTCAATTTCCTAAGGGTCTCTTTCTTAGATTTGCATTCCAAAAAGTTTGTCAAAATCTTGAAAAACAACCAAAAACATAGGTTGCATTCTTGCCATAGATTGCATTCTCATTCATTTAGTTTGCATTTGGTTGCATATCATACATCATCCTTTTAAAATCAAAAATTCCAAAAATATTGCATTTGCATAGTGACATGTCTATTGAAACAAGGTTCCAAGCACCAATGATGCAACAAAGTTTGACATATCAACCGACAATGCAATCACAATTCTATCCAACCCAACAACAAGGCAATATCGATCAAACTCTTTATGATGAAATAAGTCTCCAAATACAAAAACTAGAGGAGAAACTAGCTCAAGAAGAAGAGATATTGGAACAAAGATTGAAAAACATTGAGAAGAATAGATCACAAATGTCCAAAGTGTTTCAAAAATTTCCAGGTCGAAATCCAAAGGTTGAGCCAATTGATGTAAGATCTCTTCTTGAACAATCAGACATACCAGCTCTCCTCTCCCAAATAGAGATGATGAAACAATTTCAAGAAAAGAGACAACATCAATTTCAACATTATGTGCCTCCATAACAAGAACAAGAAGGTGTTTACTATCAATCAGATTTTCAACCAATGGTCCAATTTCAACAATATGTCCAACCAACTATACAATGTCAACAAATGGTTCAACCGATGGTGGAATATCAACAAGTTCAATCAACATATCAATGTCAACAAAAACAACCAAACATTCAAAAACAAAGGTTGCAGCGCACACCAACCCAAGTTTCAAACATGTCAGAACAATTGAACCAAGTCCAATATCAAAACATGACATCAGATCAAAACCAAATTATTTCCAAACAAGTTCAAATTCCAGATACAACCATGTCAAAACCTCAAAAGAAAGGTGGCTTTATTGCAATGCTCTTAAGGAAATTACCAAGTGAGTTCTTTGAGGAAGATCAAGATAATACAACTATGTCTAGCAATGCCTCATCCCCTCGCAAGCAAATTGACTCTCCAGTGGCATCTATCCCTACACCTTTAGAAGCTTCACAAGAACCTTCCATATTGTCCTCATCAAACAATACACTCAAGGATGCAATTATCCAAGGGCTATCCATAATTGATAATCCAATTCATGATGCACATCCTTGTCATGTTTCAGAAATACAAGACCCAATGTCACCATGCACTTTATTGCCATTACCTGTTTTAGAGGACCCCATTCGAAGTCCCTCTTCCTCATGTTCAAGCATTGATTCCTTGCCAGAATCCATCACAAATGTTCAAAGTGTATTTCCTTCATGCCAAAACATTGATCCCTTGCCAGAATCCCCCATGCATATCCAAAGTCCAACCCCATGTCAAGAGGATAATTTAGAGCATGAAGAAACATGTCTTAAAACAGATCAAGATCAAGATCCTGAAACCTTATCATCCCATCTTATTGTTGACCAAGACCCCATGTTCCTAGACACTCACAATGATTCCCCTATTCTTGTCCATCCTATCCAAAGTCCTATTGACACTCCATTCCCTGAGAAAGATCAAGATATCCTAGTCCATCCAATCCCAAACGATCCCCTTCCATTTCATGAAAAAAATGTCCTTTCAAATCCCATTGACATTCTAGATATCCCTTCCATCCTTTCCGATGATCCCATTAAAATTCAAGAGCAAAGCACCTTTAAAGAGGATTCCAATGATCTTCCTCCTTGTCAAGATCAAATTCTTCCTTTAGATCCTCCACAAGATCCACTTGTTCCTCCATCTCCTTGTCCTAATGCTCCATATACACTCCAAGAGCGCATTTCTTTTGATGATCCCATTATTTCTCCCATTCCATCTCTTGAAGAGCCTATCATTGAACCATGTCCACTACACAATCCTAGTCCCCCTCATGATCCTAATCCCCCTCATGATTCTAATGTGTCAGTGCAAGATGTTCATGAACCCTCGACATGCATAATGGGTTCCTCCACTTTGGTCCAATCCAATCCATTTCAGGATCTCATTATTTCTCTCATATCATATCCACCTCATAATGGACTCACGTCTTCTTCCCAAAGAAAAGAGTATCCTACAAGTCAAGATATTCATAAAGGCAAAGGAGTAGACCTTCATTAGCAAGAACCCCTCCATATCAAAGAATATACTAATGGTCATGGCTACAAAGCTCACACTCAAGGCATTGGTATCCCTCCATCAAAATCAAAACATACACCTTCCCCATCATCCTTTCCATCCATCTTAGGTCCTTATATCCCTTCGTCCTCTATGCAAGGTTAGCAAAGGCACACATCCTTGAGTAAATGCCATCCATCCCATAGGCCTCCATATCATTCCCATCCACACCGACATTCATTCCCTCTTCCAAGCAATTTGGATGCCAAGTATAAGCATCATAAGTCTAGAAATCCACATGTATTCAAGGATCAACATGTCCAATATAATCGACATGTCAAAACAAAGAACAATGTGATCTATAAAGAAAAAGAAATATCCAAAAGGCCACAAATGCGCACTGAGCAAAATAAAGCAAAGTCAAAATATATATGGGTTCCTAAATCCCTTGTGCAAGCAATGCACTCCAAGGAACCACAAAAGCATGAAAAAACAAAAACCATGTGGATCCCTAAGAAGATCCTTGAAGCACAAAAAGAAACATCCAACTTGGCATCCAAAGTTGCTATTCCTCCATCCAAACCTCTCAAATCTATTCCTACATCACCTTCTTCATCCATTTTGGGCCCCTATGTCCCAAAATCCCAAGCTATTGCTCCATCCAAATCTCACAATCTGAATTACATCTTTCCTCCATCAGTGCATCACCCCTCAAGGTGTGTGCCAATGTCGATCTTGCCTTCATTTCCATTCACTATATCCCAATTCTTCCAATACCCTATCTATTATCCAATGCATATTTTTCATCCTTCCATCCCTCTGGTCCAATCCCTTGCATAAATCCTTGCCTTAGTTTCATCTCTTTTTTCATGTCCTTATCCTACCAACGTCTTTGAGCATACTTTTAAAGGTCATGGTCCATTTTTTTTTTCAAGGCTACTATGCAAACAAAAAGATGCTTGAGTCCTTCTTCCATCCCCTCTCATGTGTCCATATTCTATTGAAAAAGAAAAAAAAAGTGAAAAATAAAAAATAAAAAAAAATAAAGAAAAATAATTCGTCCACTGGTGAAAACCTAGCAAACAGGCGCCTTGGGCAAGTACCGTGATGAAAACCTAGCAAATAGGCGTCATGCATAATTTATGAACTTCTTGCACACCACACTTGGGGGCAGGTTTTATCCTATCATATCCTTTTGTCCTTCATTGTTCCATTATCCTATCGAACCCATGTCATACTCCTTCATATCTTATTGCCCTTCATTATCCTATCATACCATGTCATACTCCTTCATGTCCTGTTACCCTTCCTTGTCCTATTGTCCCTCATGTCCAGTTTCCCTTTACACCTTTGATCTTGACAAGGCTGAGGATCGTCATGAGCATCATGCATCTTGTTTGCAGCTTTCAGTCTATCATAGCTTTTGGTCATTTATCCATTTGCTTATTACAACCTTTCATCCATATTCCCTGGCTTATTGCAACTTTCTGCCACTATCCCTTAGCCTACCCTGACCTTTAGTCCATGTCCCTTATCCATTCTTGGTCTTGCTTATCCTATCCATATCTTATCACTATCCATACACTCTTTTTCATTCCTTGATCTTGATTTGACATAAGGACGCAAAATTTAAACATATTTTTCAAAAACCTCTTGACATGTCCCTCATGCCATGTCACTGCTTTACATTGTCGTATCCAGTCTCTTGTCCCATCAAGCCATAGCCCTTGAAAATTGCATCCGCATTGTCTCCATGATAAAAGGCCTTTGTCTTCCCTCTATCCACCATCATTTCAGCACGCCTATTTATTCACCTATCATATTCCTTGCCTTGCTAGACACTGGGGGCAAAATCATACAGTTTAAAAATGTCCTGAAAAAAGATCATAAAAAATTGAAAAATGTCTTTAAAAAAGATCATAAAAAAATTGAAAAATGTCCTGAAAAAAAAAAAAAAATCTCTAAAAAATCAAATAATGTCCTAAAAAAATCTTCAAAAAAAATTGAAAAAAGTCCTGAAAAAAATCTTCAATAAAAAATCGAATAAAGTCCTGAAAAAAGTATCTAAAAACTGAAAAAATGAAAATCCCTAAAAAATCATAAAAAGTCCTGAAAAAAATGAACAAAAACATTTCAAAACATTAACATCCAAAAACACGCATTTTGCAATAAAGGATCTCTTTTTGTGCATAGACAGATCACTGAGCATCCATCCAACAACTCGCAATCGCACACTGTGCTTTAATGAAATCATGCGTTAACAGATGAACTTTTTACTCAAACCAAACATTCAAACTGATCAAAATTGTCTTATCAATCGAACGTTACCATCAAAATCATTTGTCCTTGGCTCTACTATCATGGGTCTTATATAGGGTGTGGTATACTCGAAACCAGACTGTGTCCTGTCTTAGACGGGGTACCACATGTCCTGAAACCAGACAACATGATTGTCCTATCAGCATTTTCAACTTTTGACAATGAAGATCAAGATGTTTGTTTGATTTGTTGGAATTTGTGCATCTTATCTTTTTATTGATTTATCTTTGGCTTCGGTCATGTTCCTATGTTGCTCGATGATGTCACTGAGTGATTTAGAGTGAATGGGATGGATCATGGTCCTTTTCTAGATTGTGATTGTTGTTTGTCTGTGATGTGTCTATCGTTTGCAAAAAGGGTTGCATTTCAGCTTTGGCCTTCAATGCCATGATGCTACGCATCCATTTTGCTACATAAAAATAAAGGTTCTCACCTACAAAGTGCATTATTGAAAGCAAGTTTTCTTCATCTTTAACTGTCTTCTGTCTCATTTTCTTCTTACTAACATTTCTTCCATCAGTTCGGATAGTCAGTTCAGTTTAGTGCTCTGATTTCCCTGCACATATGTTGCATCCTGCATCCATTTGGTTAGTACACTTGCATTACATCGAGCATCCCATCAAGCATTTTATCCATTTCATATTATAAATGCATCAAAAACACATAAACAAAAACATATCCATACATATTCCATAATGATACATAAACAATGCATAAGGAATCCATACATGGAAAATCACATAAGTCATAACACATTGCATCCCATCATATCGATGCATATCATATCATATATCACAATAATATCGGAGTACAAAATTGGACTATCTGTCCTAAGTATGGCCCACAGGCTGACTACAAAATGTCAAAATACATAATGTCCACTGTCTATCTAAGGAGCACGTGCCTCTGTCACTGGGTGCTCCCTCGGTCCTCCTCATCCTTGCAATGTCTCATGGATGATGTTCCTCCTAGTCCTGGTTGTGGTGGTCTCATCGGTCCACTCACCCCCATGCTGCTCAATGACCTCCGAGAGCGTGCCCTGCTCTCTATCCTTGATCGTGCCCGATATGAAGGTGCTCTCTGTTCTGATGGAACTGCACTCTCATATAGTGTCCTCCAATGGCATATCTCCTCTCCGGTCTCTACCAACATTTGTCCTAGCTCCCGTACACTGGCATCCCAAATCGACCCAATATACTCAGTGACTCTCTGTTCCTCTCGTTGTGCCTGAGCAATCGCTGCATCTCGAGCTGCTGTGAGTCTGGCTCTCTTCGCTCTGAACTGATCCTGCTATCTCTCTAAAGTCTCAATGTGATCCTGCTGACTCGCTATGGTAGCCCTGAATATCTCCATCTCCTCTATCCTAGCTATCTCTGGCTCTATGGGTATGTCCTGTAATGCCTCCTGCTCCCCATCCTCATCTCTGTCCTCATCATCCCCGCCATCCTCACCTCTGTCATCATCCTCATCCCCACCTCCATCATCCTCATCCCCACCTCCATCATCCTCATCCCCATCCTCATCCTCCTCATCCTCATCATCTCCCTACTCCTCTCCTATGAGTGGGAAGTCCTCCTGTCGCCTTGGTACTAGAATATCCAGATCTGTCAATGGCACTGGCTGTCGTCATGCAAACCATCTCTCATACTCATCTGTCATCCCGGCGTCTGCCACATCTGATCTCCAATCCCACTGTCTCTACTGTAGCTGTGAGAAGTCCGCATATGCTGTGTGTGGCTGAATCATACTCCCCCACTGACTCATCTCTCTGTGAGATCGGGCAAAGTGTGCAGTCCTCCTGGGTACATCCTGCCTCTCTCCAAACTGTCGTCTGACTCTCTTTGGCAGGTACAACTCAATCACTCTCTGGTGATTCACTGGTCACCCAATCAAGTACCTCTCCTATCTACAATATGGTAGCTCCCCACTGTCATCTGACCATCCTGAGAAATCACGATATGGCCTCCATATGAACTCTCTCAGTTGATCTAGCTCATGTTGCCAGTATAGTATGTATCCAAAAGGACCCTGTCTCAGTGCTCCCCCATAGCAATACACATATGGTTGGTGTGGTACTACCTGTCTATCTGTAATCGGTCAACATATGGCTATGTGCTCAAATGCCCATACCTGTAACAGTGTGACTCCACAGCTCAAAGTCTGAACTCCCTGATATGCTATCTGATGTAGCTGAAAATACATCGTAGCCAATACACATGGTCCCCATGCGTACACTGTCCCCTCTATCGCCATCTGCTCCAGCACTCTTCCCCATCCAATAGGGAATCCATGTCCTCGTTTGTCTCCTACTAGTAGACATGCTATCACTATGGCTATCACCACGTATCATCGATCATACTCTGATGCCATAGTCTCCCAGCCAATCTCCCTCTCGATGATATCCAACTCATCTGCGTCGCACTCAAACAATCTACATAGTGTGTCTCTCCCTGTCACTGGGTCATACTCTATCATCTCTCCATGAATCGGAATGCGAAGGATACGCCACACATCCTCCAATGTCACCGTCGCCTCTCCAGTCGCCAGATGGAATGAGGAAGTCTCTGAATGCCATTGCTCTGCCAATGCGGTAAGCAGTCCTGTGTTTGCCCTAATCTTGGGCATGAATGTGACATAGTATATCCCAAGTCTTGCTAAGGTATCTCTCTCTGTGCTCCTGAGTCTATGTCGTAGCATGAAGCAGTCAGGTCGGTTCTCTCATGTGATCAACAGATACTGTCGACTCTGCATCACAATTGGGGCAAATTTTGTCAGTTTTAGGGTTTGCTCCTACGGGTTACATTTCCTCATTTTCATGTCTAATCAGGGTGTTTTTCATCTAATCTGACCTATCCTACCCTTGTCCCCTTTTTCCAGATCATTTGCATATCATTTTGACCAAACATTAGGGTTTGCATTGCACAATTGCGCCTGTGTAAGGTAACCTGTGCCTATGTCAGGTAACCTGCGCTTGTGTCTCCCTACACAAGCGCAGAAGACCCCACACAAGCGCAGGATTCGCCCTACACAAGCGTAGAAGTCAGTTTCTACATTTCCTGTGGGCCCCGCAATGTCCTGCAAGCCATCAAAATTCATGAAATTGAAAACGTGGGTATTTGAGATCCATACCGCTGCTCCTGCATCGTCTGGTTGTCTAAATGTGCATACACATTCCCCGAGGTGATCCACCATTGGCATGTTCGCCATCTCTCTGTAAGTGTCCTTGTCCAGAGCAACAAATTCTCCTCCTTGGCTAGTGCAAATGAGCAATTTTCCCTCTCTTGGTCTCATTTATAGATCTTTGTCAGTGCATAGATGGATGTGCACCCTCTCCATCTTATGTTGGTCGTGGTCTTTTGCATCTTCAATTGCTTGTCCTTCATGCATCCGATCTCCGATTGTCAATCCGTTCGATCCTATCCTTTTTATCGATCAATTGGCCTCTTTTCTGCATGTTTCCGGCCAATTCCTCGAGGGGGCATGCATATGTCATTGTCGTTGTCTGGGGCATTTTCATTAAGTTCTTTGAAACAATGCTTAAAATCGCATTGTCTCAAAGAGGGGCAAAATGTAGACACCTAAAAATGGTCAACGCTTGCGGAGTCATACTTTAACATTTGCGCATTGCCTCATTTTAGGTTTTTGCATCACATTAACATTTCTCCTATGATTCGTACTTGGTTTTTATCATTTGCGAACATAGAGTCATTCTTCTACATTCTTCAATTATCTCGTTCTCGAATTTGGTCTTGTCGACAACACTATCCAGTCATGATTTTAATCGATCTTATCCTATTGCATCAATGTGAGTGCTTATTTGTCATCATTTTGGACATCGTCAATCCTAATTAGGGTTTTGTCCTCCTGTCAATCTGGCGATCAATTTATCATCAATACTTCAATCTTGTCGTTTAACGATCAATTTGTCATCGGTCGTTGTCATGTTCGATCTTGTCATTTTGCGATCAATTTGTCATTGATCGTGGTCATTTTCAATCCTGTCATTTTGCAATCTATTTATCATCAATTCTTGTCATCTTGTTCGATCTTGTCATTTTGCGATCGATTTGTCATCGATCGTCGTCCTTCTCAATCATGTCAATTTGGATCAATTTGTCATTGTTCCTCGTCAATTGGCATTTTCTTAATCAAATCATTTATCACATTAGTCCTTTGTTAAATCAAACCATGATCGAGTCAATTATCTTTCATCAAGACCTAATTCATCTTCTAGGGTTTCGTGATTTAATCATTTAACCTTGTGTGTGTCATTTCTTCCTTTAGGATTAATAAATTATTTATTTATCCTAAGTCTTCTCATTGCAATTAAATGTTCATTTAATTGGCTAATTATTCCTCTTTGTGAATTAATTAATAAATGACAAATTATTAATTAATTTACCTAATTTCTAATTTCCATCAATTTCCTAATTTCTTAATTTTCTAATTCCTAATTTCAATTTCCTCCTATTTCTCTCCTAAATTCATGGAAATGACATGTCAATTTGTCATAAATTTGTCATAATTGACAATCAATCAATTTTGACATAGAAGTTGTCATAATTTGTCATAAATTATCAATCATCAAATTTTGCATAGAAAGTGCATAATTTGTCATAATTTGTCATAATTGACATAATTGATTTGCAATTTCCATTTGAATTGAATCATGCCAATCTTGTCATCTCTCCAATTATCTATAAATTGAATTATCTTCATCAATCAAGGCTAATAATTGGTAATTAGATTATCGAATTTATGCTTCTAGTACTCTTGATCAAAAATCCCGTCTACTTGCTTTCAATTGTGTGTGCACTTGTAGGTGAGATCCACAACCAAACCATTTGAAGAGGAAAGAAGAACAATGGAGCCGCATGAAGGAGCAGTCAAATCTGCTATTGGTTTGCATATGTCTTTAATTTTGAATGCTTTTATTTCATGTCTCTATTGAGTGTGTCTTAGGATAGATTCATTGCAATGAATGCATTTGTGATTGAGCTATTACGTTTATCTTGTCTTGTGATGATTTCCTATTTCCTAACGTACAATTGTCATTATTATATGTTTAATATTTAATTAATGACTTCCATTACTATAAATATTTAAACCTTAATCCTCCATTATATATGCAAAAATATATATTTTGATTTCCAATAATTAGAATTAATGACTTTTCATAAATATTTCAACAATTAAACTTATTAATGATTTCTTAATAACCTATATATATTCAAATGATCAAGTCATAATTATCGAACCGACATGCAATAGAAACTCATATATTTGTAAACAACGTTAAGTCACTAGATCACTTAACCCTTTGTTTACTTCCCAAATATAAAACTACTTTTTACTCTTATAGATGAAATAAACATAACAATTACCAATAACATGCAATAATTAAAACACAAAACACACAAATTGAGCAAGCATCAAGCAATTTCTCATAAAGGTCAAACAACCAAATATGAAGACCGAACAAATTGACGGAACAACTAACTAACGACACTCACCCGAGTGTAACTGAATAAAAATAGGGTCAACTACTATCTCCTCCACTTCCATTGGAAAATATAAGGCACGCTCAGACCTGTGTAGCTAGGTGGAGACGTTACCCTGTACCTACCCGGTACTTGTACCTGCAATATCATGCATCATCGAACCACACATGCATATATACCATATAGAAAACACAACATACACACCGATGAAGGAGAATTGTGACGTTCCCTATCTCACTGAAATGAGTGAAGGAAAAGCGTCCCCTTGCATCCAATACACTCGTAGATACACAACATACATTGCATAAATAAAGTAAAGTGTCAGTACATTGCAATAAACCATACAATGCCATAAATCATAAGTACAGAAATAGTGTAAATAAATCATGCATCTCATATTCAGATTAAGCATGGAATAATGTCATATAAATCTGAATAACAATTCACGGTAATGTATCCACTGAGAAAGATGAATAGTAAAATATGAGTTCAAATGAGTAGGGGTACTACAAACTTAGTCACCAAAATCACTGCAATCATCAAAAATCTTTCTGGACCAAACCTGCATTGGAATAATCTCGATTTACTAGTTAACTGGCTACTAGTTAACTACTTCTGGAAAAGAATAATTATGACCATCGGATCAAATCTCCAAGAAGAGTTGTCATCAATTACAACCCTAAACCATAAAAAATCATCGGATGAGTGTAAATTTCCAACAATCCCCCCTTTGGCATTGATGACAACACTCATTAAAAATGGTTAAGTGCTGAAACCTATAAAACCTGTACACCAGATTAAGAATGAAATAATTCTAAGGCTCCCCCTTAGATTAAAAACCCAAAAAACCTGTAGAAACATGTACACTCCATTCACACTATACATTTTTCACCTTATCTCTCCCCCTTTTACAGCAATGTCGAAGATAGGGTGTGGATAAAAATTACCTTGTACATGTATACATACTAGATGACTTGAGATCTATACATACTTGAGTACATTTGCATATGTAGACTTGAGAAATAAAAAATAGGTATTCCAACCGGCCAGCAATTTTTCCAAAATTGAGACAAAACCGTTCAGAACATAAGCATGGAATTATATTGCATGCAACTTAGTTGGCATCTCCTAAGTCATATTATGAATACATTCCATCTTATGGAACACCAAGGTGTGTAAATGGGGACCAACTAGGTTCCAGAGTTCACCTGCCCTTCTCTACATCTTGTCCTTCTCCTTCTCTAGATTACTAATATGTCCCATAAGAGTCAAAATTTGGCCTTCAACATTTCTAGTCAAGTTTACTGTGGGATCATATGCCTGAGAAATTTGGGCCAACTATCCTTTTCAATTGTATATCTACTTGTCTAACTCAATAGTAAATTTTATTAAAATCAAACAAGAATTATAGATCGTACCACCTTCTTGTAAGGCCTCATCAATTAATTTCAATTTTTTGTCTAGCTGGGCCTTATCACTTTCAATCATTTGCAAAAAATGTTTGTATTCTGGCTCCTTTGAATTTCTCCAAAGCTTTCCTAGTTAAAGCCTTGGTCAAAGAATCAAACTACATTGATATATGATCTACCAAGTGTTGGAGCTTACCGTATGAACTGACATTAGCATCAAGTTACAATTCCGAAACTACCTTCTCTAAGACTTTAACAATTTTCTCAATGAGTTTGTTTTCTTCGGAATTAGATTGTGATAACTCCTAACTAGATTGAGCTTGAAGAGCAGAAACAATAATCATTCTTTCAGCCAGAGACATTTGATTAGACATTCTTTCTTCTCCTCTTCCTTTTTCTCTGCCTCATCCTTCCTTGTCTTTCCTTTATCCTCGATGGGTACCTTATGTGCACCAGTGTCACCACTTGGTGCACCAACTTTTGTCTCAATTGATTTATCTTTTGCATTATCAGGTTCAACCTCTATTGTATCCAAAACTTGTTTCTCTACAACATCCTATGTATTCTCCATCTTTCCTTCATCAGGTATTAGAGGGTTCTTAGCCCGAGTGGCTCGATCTTGTGAATTAGATTCTACTAGTCAGTTCTTAGTGAGAAATTTATTCCATATTTCAATGGTTTCTTTTCTGATTTCCTCCACTCTTCCCACCATAAGGCTATTAACTATGTGTTTTCTTTTAAATTCCTTTTTGTTCTCTTGCAAAATCATCCTATCTATCTCTTCAATAGTGATACTGGTGCACTGATTGACCAATTCATTTTCTTTCATTTCTTTGTCCATTTGACTTGCAAATTTTCTTCTAGCTCATCAAGAAGACCATACAGATCTTTTGGAAGATAATGTTCTAATTCAATTAAATTTTTTCTAAATACATACAGATGTAATACTAGTGCTTCCTCAATCTGTCTTTTATCATTGTCATCTAAATTCTCATAATATTCAAAAATGTTCTTCAAGTTCCCATCCTTGATAATTTCATCAATAAATTCTTGAGGAGATAAAGGAGGAATAATATGATACTTGTTCTGAGTTGTTTCCATCTTACCAAATTCAATCACTTCATCCAACTCAGATTTAACTCTTCATCCTCTCTTTGGTCTTCTAGATGGAACATGTTCAAATTTCACTTTCTTCTCTTTTTGCCCTTTCTTTTCTTCACTGGATTGAGGCTTCTAGATTACCCTTGCAAATTCTCCTTTCTTGGGGGCCTTTTGAATTTCTGCATCTGATTCTATTTCAAATGCCACCAGAGATACTTCTACATACTCCCTCTAAGGTTTTCTCTTCTACCTCAGAACACCCTTTCCCTTTGCTGATGAGCTAGAGGGTTCAATTTGAGCCGAGGTGTATTCACCAGAGCGATAGAAGACACTGTCACCTTAGATTTGGCTGGAGTTGGAGCAGTCTTATGTTTCTTGGCTTTTTCTTTAGTATCTTTCGCAAACCTTACAGCCCTGACCCTTTCTCTTGGGTGACCTTCCTCCATAAGGATTTCCTCTCTGGTTTAGTGAATTTGGTGTGAAGTTCCATATAATTATCTTTGTATTTTCTGAACCTTTCTTCCTTTGTATCAACTAGAGCATTCAGTAGGTGTTGTGCATATGCATCAAGTGTTCTCACATCAACCACATAACCCATCAGAAAAATCTACACCGTCCTAGGTTCAACTGCCTCCATAAGGCATTCATCCTTGTTAATCATAAAATAGATTGTCCCTTCATATTTGCTAGCAATCTCATTGGGGATTCTTACCCTCTACTTCATCTTATCCTGGAATGTTTTGAAAAATGCCCATAAAGCAACATTCTGATTATCTTTGTTTCCAAGTCTATCAGGACCTTGTTTGATTTGTTGGGATATCGATCTGTCAATTGCCCACTGCACTCTACCGGTTATGAGAATTTTATTTAAAAAGTAAAGAGCCAAACAGATAACCAAAGAACCATATTTGAAAACATTCTTTTTGTCCTACTTAATTTTCTTTAGATTAATCTTGAGATCCACCAAAAGAACACTGCCTAGATCATAGTGTGCTTTGTTCACCATTTGGTAAGCTGCATGAATGGTTGTCCCTGACATTGAATTCAATTGGTTAGATTGATACACCTTATATCTAATGACCATTGCAAAAAACTTCACATAATCATCTTTAATTGTGTTAATCTTCATAGATCTCCCATCAAATTTTGCATCAGTTAACTTGGTAACTATAGGTTTTATAACTTTTCCCAATCCTAGCTTGTCACCGGTTTTATTCAATCATGTCACTTCCCTAATTGTCTTAGGTGTGATCTTGTAAGGTTGATCCAACTGGATAAACTCATGATGAATTCTTCTCACTACATATCTCACCCATTCCTTCTCTTTGAATGATGCAAAATTCATGAACTGAGTGAAACCCTTTCTCTGTAATTGCATAAATTTCAGCTTCAGGTTATCGATTTCATTCATACTACTATTGGTATATAGCTCCAAAATGTCCTTTGTGTTGGTTTCCTTGATTTAAAAATGAATATATGTATGTACATCATCAACATGCAAAACTCCATGTGGAATGGAAGAAAATGTGCCAACAAGGTCATCCATCATGGATTTATATGGATTCTTTTTTAATACAGGACAATTCCTATCCTTAACTTCAACAACTAACAAGTTATAAATAGAATAAGAGGATGCCATTTCAAATTTAAAAAAATTTAAACTTAGATATGTTGTTGCAAAATTACCTTAACTTCCTATCATATGCCATAATCTTCTTGCTAAAATGCTTATAGCTCTCTGATCGCCTATAAATATTGATCGCCTTGTTCTTTAGCTTGAAAACACTATTCACAAAGTGAAAAATGAACTCTCATATTTTCCCTTTTAACCTTGTAAACCCTAATTTTATTTTGAAATAAATGCACATCAGATATCCAACTAGATGCCCTGTTTAGCTACCAGATGCCAAAATCTACCATCAAATCTCTGGATATCAATTGAAATTCAATTCCTTCCATTCGTAATTCATCGACTATAGATATTTCTTGGGGTATTTCAAGATTTGCATGAATTTGGCTCCCCCTAAGGCCAAAAGCCCTAGTTACCAGATGAGGGTTCTTCACCGAATACAGGTATGGATCCATGATCTACTTGAGATTCATTTTTTCTCACCCACATCTTCTCATGCTTGTCTCTGATCTCTTCTAATTTCTCTTTTCCCTTCACATTTGATTTGTTCTTGTCTACCATAGCAATGTTCTTTCTTTTGTGATACTTTGTAATGTGATCAGTTTTGTTACATGCACGACAAACAACATTATTTTGCATAGGTCTGAAGTTCATCTGATTTGTTCTTGTCCTGCACTAGTTAGAGATATGTCCAAATATCCCACAAGCATAACACCTTTTGTTTTGGAAGTTATTCATTACTTCTCTACACATATTTGACTTGTGTCCAAAATAATTGCATATGACACTAACCGATAAAGGTAGGAACACTATACATGTTGTTCATTCCATTATTCATCCTACTTCTATAATGATTCACAATATGACCAAACTTATTGCAAGTAAATCATCTACCATTGAATTTTTTAGCATTCTGTTGTCTTACCCAAGGATTATTTCTCTTCTTTTGATTAGGTTTTGCATTGCCTTGTCCAAATCCGAAGGATTCACCTTTCTCAAATCCTAGACCTCGCATGTCCTTTCCATGTCTCTAGCATTCCAGTATCTTATCAAGCCTTGTTGAGCTAGATTTAAATTTTTCTTTGTATTCATTAGCAATAGAAAGTTCATCCTTAAAGTAGCAATCTATCTTTCAATTTCTTGATCATTATTCCTTGATTGTGTCAACTCAAGCTATTGGCATTTGAGCATTTGGTCAACCGGTAATGTAATGTAATGTAATGCTTTGATGCACTCGATACTTGTATGTAGATGAAAAGAGGTTAAATTGATGTATGATTACTATTCTGCATGTTTTCATTGATGACAACTACATTTTCTTATCATCTATATTATACAGTGCAACCAGTAAAGGTTAATCGGTAAACACAAGCAATTCCATCAGAACTGGTAAAATGATTGATAGAGTCTCACACCGACAACCAGTACATGAAATCCATGAAGGATGAAGGAATGTGTTTTTGTAGAAATGTTGATGACTATCAGATGAAGATAACTTCATGACTACATGAGAAAATTTGATGAGATGAATGAGATTTGATCAACAAGGCAGAGATCAAGAAACACAGTTACCCGGTAGTGATAAATTTCACTGCGATTGGTAAAACGACATAGAATTAGATTTGTTATGTCGGTGGCTGACATAACTAAAGTGTACAATGCAATATTGTCTAGATGTATTGAACCTAGGGAATTGTAATAAGGTTCTAGCTGAACATATGATAATTTTAATTGTGTGATAAGGTATGAAAGGATATATATATATATATACATGAGCTTCATAGTGTGATATGTGATGAGTGAATTTTGTATTTCTGATAGCGCAAAGATCAGAGGAGTTGAGAGATGAAGTCTTTGTGATGTTATAATGTTCTGAAGAAGAACTTATCAAACATAGAAGGTGTCATACTAAGATCATTTGTACTTGTTGTCTCCCTAATAGTCGCAGCAAGATAATCCTCTTACAAGGGCACCCCTAACAGGGTGTAGTCAGATCCTAATAGTTCTGATCATCAAATCCTCTAACCAAGTGACACATTAGCTCATGTTTTCAAATCCTAGTAACTTGGGTAGCTCCTAATAGGGCTGGTCCTCATAGGCCTTTTTGTAAATCTCTTAACCGGGCTTAAACACTTCTAACAAAGTGTGCCCCTAACCAGGTGTTGTAGACCTTAATCGGTCAGATCTCTATACAATAGATAGTGGATCTTGTGGGTACTAAATCCCACCGTGGTTTTTCCTATTTGGATTTTCCACATATAAACTCTTGTGTCATGTGGTTTATGCTTTGTGTGGTTATTGTATACTTGGTGTTATTTCTTGCATGTCTCTTGAGTTTCAAGTTGGTGAAATTGATATTCAGTTTTGTATTGTTTTTACTATCATTGATTTACCCCCTCACCCCTCTCAGTGCCTTATAAGTTCATCAATCATTATCAGAGCCTAACTTCCTTAAGGCTTAACCACTTGGAAGGGATCTCTAATCCTAAGGCAGATATGTGTGAAGGAATGAGGTATAGAGATATGGCTAGAGAACTTTCTTAAACCAAGGATGAGCTAGAAACCCTAAGAGGCAAGTATAAATATTCATTAGCTAAAATGAAAGAATTGACCAAATAATTGTTGGAGATCTCTGACAGTGGCTCTTCAGATGAGGCAAACATTGATGCATTGGTTGAAGAAGTGGAGAAGTTGAATGGTGAGAAGATTAACCTGAGAGGAGAGCTAGAAGCACTTATAATCTTGATGACTGAGGAACTTGAAGCTAGAAGAAAGGTTGAATATTAGATCTGAGATAAAGGGCATGAAATCTTTAAGATCAAGTAGGAGAATGCAACTTTGTCAGAACATTGGCATGAGGAGAAAGAAGAAAAATAATAATTACAGTCAGATCTTGAAATGGAAATGTCTCTTAGAGAGTCCCTCATGGAAAGAAATGAAGATCTTACAAAGGAACTTGCTAAGGCCAATGAGAAGCTTGATAAGTTGAACAAGAGATCCTCTATGCTAGATGAATAGATTCAATCTCAGAGGATGAAAGGTGAAACATCTGGGTTAGGATACAATACAACTGAGAAGGGAGAACCTTTTGGTACCTAGAGTGACATACATGAAGGTAAAACTGCTCCTGAGGCTCAGAATCCTACTGGTAAGAAAGCTTACAAACCTGTTTGCTTTAATTGTCATAAACTAGGACATACTGCTAATGTTTGTAGAAGTAGATTTGATGCTAATATTGGTTATAGAACTAATACTAGATATGTGCCAAGGAGATTTGAAGGTTATTATTATACATGCAATATGTATGGACATAGATCAGTTGAACACTGATATGGAGAAATCAATTTAACACCTCACATGAACTCAAGACCTATTGGTGAATGGAGGAGGATTTTCACTGACTGGAGGAACACAAATTGGCAAAGACCCTATGTTAATCAGTCTAGTCCTTATGAGATAGAAAATAGAGTCAATGTGACTTGTTCAATCTGCAACAATTTTGGACATGTGGCAATGAACTATAGAAGAAGAAAAGGTAGAGGCAACTTAGAACCTTGGAGAGCATCTGGAATGGCATACTATCATTGCAACAAACTGGGACACATTGCCAAGTTTTGCAGAACATAGAAGAACCAGCCAGTGAATCATCCTACATAATAGAAAGGAAAGCAAAAGGTTGATATTGAAGAAACCAAAGCTGAGATGAATAAGACCTGGAAGAAGAGTGATGAAAAACCATATGAGGAATTAGATTCTTCACCTAATGTGGAGAATCCATGTCTGACAAACTAAGTTGTTTCTACAACTTGGGGTGAGCTTATTATCAAATCTTGAGTTGAACCCCTAGATGATGTACTGTAAGTTAAATCTGCATATTCTAATGCATTTTGATGTTTTGATGTGTTTTTGGATCATAACCAATAAATATCATTGATTTTTTGCTACTTGTAATATACTTTAGAGTTTTATAAGGCATTTTAGGGTTTTGTCGATAAATGCATTTATTGCAGTAGTTAGAATACAAAAAAATAGAACTTTTTAAATTTCATTTGCCACTTTGCATATTGAGAACTCTTGGCGAAGAAATCAAAGAAGATATAAGTTTGTGCAAGTAGCATTTAGATCATTTATCAACATCTGAGGTGATCAATGTGAATTTTGATTTGGTGATTGAGTATTGAAAGTTTTTGATAATTGGAAACCCTAGCATGGAAGCAAAGGAGGTATTTATCAGTGAATCTTACTCTTTTCTTCAAAGTTTTGCATATTGTAGTATGGATACTCTGCATATAGTTGATGTGACTAAGAGGGAAAGAATTGAATACAAATGACATCCATTAAAGTCAAAGGAAACTAACCCTATCAGTTCCCTATCCAGTGTACCGAATGGTGTTTTGCATGTAGAGGATGTAAAATCCTTTTATCATTGCAAACTTGAAGACTTAGGAGTTACGGTTATTTATGAGCAATACAGATCTCTATGTAATGAACAGAGAAGATTGAAAGAATAGTTGAGAAGCGTAGCTGATAAAGGTTTTCATCATGTGATCAATTTCATTGATGATTTTGATAATGAGTTGGTGAGATTTGTTTTGAGTCCTATTCATGGTCAGTTCATGTGGTTGGATAGACCTCACAAAATCTCTAAGGAAGAAATATATGTTGTAACTAGATTTTGCTCAACTGGTGAAGTGTCATTGCATAGGTCTATACCTAAGAATGATATTTTGAAGTTAACTAGATCTAAATGGGATAAAATAGCCATGACCATGAATGATATTGATGATCTTGCTGTTAAATTTGCTTCTATGGTGATTGGCTATAAAATTTTCTATTCAAGCAGAATGAACAACATACCGGTAGCAGATATTCACACTACTTACCGGATGATTAAGGAGGATGTTGATTATGATCTCTATGAAGCAATGAGAAGCCAATTAGTGAAAATTTTGGAATTTGTGAAGAAAGACAAGAAGATGAGATTCAATTTTGGACAACGTATCGTGGGCTTATTCTTTTATTTCCAAAACTTTTTCCCCAGTATTGGTGATGTACATGGATAACTGAGACACCTACCCTATTGTAGATGAAGAACAACATTAGGATGCTGAAAAACAAGTTTGATGATATTTCATGAGAATATTTTAAGAAATTTTAAAAGGAAATCCATGCAAGGGAACACATACCGGCATAGGTAATCAATTGGTATGAGGATTCTATCTGTTTTATGGTTGACATAGATACATGCTTTATGGAAGATTTTATTCCTAGGATGACATGGGTAATGCCCATGGGTTATGAAGTAGATAAAAGATCTAATTGTTGCTTATGTTGATCATTTGTTAGCTCAACCAGTTGATACCACCATTGAAAGGTTTGGAACCTACAAGGAGAAATTATTGAAAGTGCATTCTAAATTATAGAAACCAGTGATAGCAAAGAAAATAAGAAAAGAGGTATAGGCCTTTGCTAAGAAGGCCGGATTCACAAAAGAATAGATAGCCATAGCAAGAGCCAAATATAAGGCTCAACTAGGTGGAACTTCTAGTGTACCAATTGATACCCCCACTGGTAATACCAAAGTAGCCAAAGCAATTGAGAAGAAGAAAGAAGAAGAAACTAAGGTGAAACCTATTGAATCCCAAAGAGGGAAACCCTCTTAAATACAATTTTGAAGGAAAGGTAAAATTGTTGAACCTCTTGTTGTGCATGCCCAAATCAAAAAAGGAAAGAAGGAGAAAGCTCACAAACCGGTGATAGATATAGAGGAAACAGAATCAAAAGAAGAAAGCATTAAGGGAAAGTGCTAAGAAGTAGAAGACTACTCAAAAAGGTAAAGCAGCTATGAAAATATTGACACTTGAAGATTCTTTCACTAGAATGATTAGAATTATTAAGGAGTATGGTGTTTACAAAGGTTTAAACATACTGTTTACTCTTTTTTCTGAAAGTCAACGAAGAGAGATTGAAGATGCAGTCATCTTTCGTATAAACAAGTATTGTAGAGAACTCATTGAGATACACGGACAAATTCTAGACACTTTGTATAATATTATTGATGCAAGATGGCAAGCCACCCTTAGACATGATAAATAATTTATTGATTACACTCTTAAGCACCTACAACTGGAAGTCAGTGAGGAAGAAATAAAAGATGCACAAGT
The DNA here is from genome assembly GCF_030272615.1 of Cryptomeria japonica. NCBI lineage: Eukaryota > Viridiplantae > Streptophyta > Pinopsida > Cupressales > Cupressaceae > Cryptomeria > Cryptomeria japonica. The sequence continues at coordinate 582,383,104 of NC_081414.1, read as the reverse complement.
AAATGCAAAATATTTTCTTAGATCCAAGAAAAGACTGACTAGAATGTTGATAGGTGATACTGAATCGGTCCAAAAGGAGACAAAATTTTTGATAAAGAAATCTTTAGGTCTCATCATTGAAGAAGAAGAAAAAGATGAAGATGATGAGGATGATATGCCTGATAAGTTAAAGGGAGAAGATTTTCCTGAGGGTGTTAAGCCTACAGATTTAGAGCTGGATAATAAGTACTTGTACAATGACCCTATTGATACTAAGCCTATAGATATACCAGATGATGATGACACTGGTAATGTAGTTAATAATGACATAGATAATGTTGACAATACCAGAGAAAATGTAAATGTAGTATATATTGATGTACAAATGGATGATCCCCAAGAGCAGCAACAAGATGTAAATAATGAGGGTGAGAAGGAAATTGATAAGAGCTCAAGTGAGCAACTGGTGAATGCTCAATCTGCAAGAACACAAACTCCACCGGTAAATGCAACCATAGATACAAATGTAGATGATGCTATCAATAACAACCAGAAGGATATGGCTGAGGAAAAGAAGGTAGAGGAGGCACCGACTAATGAAAAAAGTGTGGAAATGCAACCACCATCAGTAAAGGAGCATCATGTTTAAATTCAACTACCACTGGTCACTACAACAACATGGAAGGAACAAACAAAGATAGGGAAAGAAAAAATAGAGGAAGAAAAGATAGAGAAAAAGGAGAAGATGGCTAATAAGGATCAAGAGAAGAAGTAGAAAACCCTGATCAATGATGATGATGATGAGGACTCCGTGAGTATTAAAGGTCCTATAGATATGGACAATCTAAGTTCTTCTGAGTTAATGGAGATTGCTACTGCTATGCAATCTCATGCACATAAGAAGAGGTTGAAAGGGAAGAAACAAGAAGCAGAGATCATTCAAACTGTTGTTGAAATTTGGTCAAGTCTCCTATCGGAGATTGATACAGAACATTTGGCTACCCCTATTGCCAAACTTGGATAGTTAGTTGTTGATGACAGTGAACAACTAAAATCACTTGAAGAGGCAACTCATGCTTTAGCATAAAAATATTATAAGAAGAGAAGGGGAGAACAATTGATTTTAGAAATTGACAAAGGCAAGGTTGCTTTAATAATGAACAAAGATCTTTTGATAACCGGAATAGAAACTCAAGGTAAAATTTTAGCCACTATATCTAAAGTATCATTATTTTGTTCTGACTTAAAGAAAAAGAGAGAAGATATAGAGAAGGAACTAGAATGCATAAGTGAAGCATATATACCGGTATAGGACTCCGCTTTGTCTTTTGGTAAATCAGTTGATGCCTTACAACACATATTAGAAATTTATGATTTTGAACAGGTGAAGCGGATAAGATCCTTGAAGGAGCTGAAAAATCAGTTAATTCTGAAACTTGAAATTCTCTAGAGAGCATACAGGGAGTTTGAAGCAATTTTGGCTACCCCAGAGATGAGCACTATTGATTCTATGGAAGAATTTTCTCCACAGATTTTGACACATGTTGAAATCACTAAGACACTGTTAGAAACATGGGACAATGACCTTAAGTAGTTAAAGTTTCATTTCAGTGATATTTTCTTGAGAATTGCATTGTAAAGACTTCAAAACTCTTATATATATCTATATATGCAATTTTTTTAAGAAAATTTTGATGTAATGTATGTATTTTACTTCTGTATTTGGCATTATTGTCAAAGGGGGAGTAGAAATAGTTAAGAATCTAGTCAAAATTTTGTATATACTGTTAAGGGGGAGTAATGATTTATTTTTGTAATGGCATGCAATTGCTAAGGGGGAGTGTATGTCATGAAGTCACTTTTTGTGTTGCACACTTAGTTGACAAAAAATTTCCCAAGTGTTGCCATCAATACCAAAGGGGAAGATTGTTGACATTTGATCATTTGGTCAACCGGTAATGTAATGTAATGCTTTGATGCAACTGATACTTTTCTATAGAATAAAAGAGGTTAAATTGATGTATGATGAATATTTTGCCTGTTGTCATTGATGGAAACTACATTTTCTTGTCATATATATTATACAGTGCATATGGTAAAGGTTAACTGTTAAACATAGGTAATTCCATCAAAACCGATAAAATGACTGACAGAGTCTCACACCGAAAATCGGTACATGAAATCCATGAAGGATGAAGGAATGTAGTTTTCTAGTAACGTTGATGACTATTAGATGAAGATAACTTCATAACCACATGAGTAGATTTGATTAGATGAATGAGATTTGATCAACAAGGCAAAGATCAAGAAACACAGTTAATCGGTAGTGATAAATTTCACTGAGATCAATAAAATGACACAGAATTGGATTTGTTATGTGGGTGGCTGACATAAATAAAGCGTACAATGTAAGATTGTCTAGATGCATTGAATCTAGGGAATTTTAATAAGGTTCTAGCCGACCTTATGATAATTTTAATTGTGTGATGAGGTATGAAAGGATATATATATACATGAGCTTGAAAGTGTGATATGTGATGAGTGAATTTTGTATTTCTGATAGTCCAAAGATCATAGTTGAGAGATGAAGTCTTTGTGATGTTGTAATGTTTTGAAGCAAATCTTATCAGACATAGAAGGTGTTATACTGAGATCATTTGTACTTGTTGTCTCCCTAACAGTTGCAGCAAAAAAATCCTCTTACAAGGTCACTCCTAACAAGGTGCAGTCAGATCCTAACAGTTCTGATCATTAAATCCTCTAACCAATTGACACATTAGCTTGTGTTTTGAAATCCCAGTAACTTGGGTATCTCCTAATAGGACTGGTCCTCATAGGCCTTTTCTTAAATCTCTTAACCAATCTTAGACACTTCTAACAGGGTGTGCCCCTAATCGGGTGTTGTAGACCTTAACCGGTCAGATCTCTATACTGTAGATAGTGGATCTTGTGGGTACTAACTCCCACTATAGTTTTTCCCATTTGGTTTTTCCATGTATAAACTCTTGTATAATGTGGTTTATGCTTTATGTGGTGATTGCATACTTGGTGTTATTTCTTGCATGTCTATTGAGTTTCAAGTTGGCAAAATTAATATTCAATTTTGTATTGTTTTTACTATCACTAATTCACCCCCCCTCTTAGTGCCTTATAAGTTCATCACAAGCTTCAACTGATCATTCTCATAGGTAAGACTAAACCATTCATCTGGTCTTTCGTTCAATGATTGTACTAGATTCTCTTCATTCTTCTTCCCATCCTCAATCTCCTTAGTCATCCTCATCACAATGGATTGCATCTCATTCTTCAAAGATTAAGCATAAGATCTTTGTAAGTCAATGAGACTTCCATTGTAATTAAATTGAGACAGTGGGATTGGTGACCCACAATATCTATCCACTGGCCAAATGAATAAATATTATAATAGGGTCCTGCAAATGCAGGGAGGCCAACAATCTAGAGCAAACTGCTCATCAAAAAGGGAGCCTCACTAACTACAAACACCAAATATGGATTTACAAACAAAAATTTGAACTCTAAAAGTGCATCGGCTATGCTGGATGAGTTCCGATTAAAGCACAGTCTATACCAGTTTACACTATGTCCTTCCTTAATGGTATCTTGCGTTGCTTCCCAAGCCTCTAAACCAATATCCAAGACCAACTATAGAATATTACATTCGCATTCTATCAATCAATATTGTTCGCACAATATCACATCACTATATTCAATTACCTTCTATTACATTCTCAAAATAACCTAACTGAATTGACTTAAATACCCTTCCCAAACACAAACATAAATGCCTTATGTCAGCTTACAATGATATTATAATTTATTTACATGTTGGCCTAAGAAAAAATAAATTCATTTAACTTGAAGACCAATTCCTTTGATTGTTGCCATGTAGACCTGTCGGATCAATCTCCCATGTGACCTCATATACTGGTTCCTAATTTGCCAGTTTTGTTTTCTTGCCAGTGTCGGTTCCTTGAGTGTTAGATGACTTTAATTCTGGTTGCCAAATAATGTATACCGGTGAGTATCATTTAAGTGACCAACCCAAAATGGTGTGTGTTTCCATCAATGACAAGACAACTAAATCGAATGAGTGTCTATTGCCAACAACTACACTAGAATAATCCTAATCTATCGGTTAACTAACTACTAGTTAAATCTTGCTTCCGGATAAGAAGAAATACGACCACCAGATAAAATATCCAAGAAGAATTAGCATCAATGAAAACCCTAAACCATAAATCAAGCATCAGAACTCACTGGGTGAGTGTTAATTATCAACTGTGGGGCCAAAACCAATTATATATTATTTAGTGAATTTCTAAATAACCAAACCCACTAATAAATTATTAAGGTTATCACTTGCAATTATAAATAAACTCTTCATGTGGTTCCATCAAGTCTAGACCCCCTCCTAGAGGTCTAATGCTCAAGACCCTAGTCCACACATGCAAGAGCCCACTCTCCCTACCATAGACCAAAACCATAGGGTATAATTACATATCTAAAGAACATAAAACATCATCATGAAGGACCAAAAGTGATGTAAGAATAGTCACAACAAACTAAGAACAAATTGAGCAAAGAGAACTTATAAACCATACTCATAGAAAGGAGCCTTCACTAAATCATCATAAAGGAAAAGCCTATCATGAATGCAAACCATCAAAGATATCAAAATCACATCAAATCCTCAATAGTGAGACATAACACATCCCACTAGAGCCATAAAATCAATCCCTCAACAATGAGGCATTCTCCCTCTTGTCAGAGCAACATATCACATATGAAACACCTCAACGGTAAGGCATGGACCCTCTTACCAGAGTACAAAAAACAACATGAAGGATTAAAAAAAATCAAATGCAACTCTGAAAAATGTCAACACATTTTCCAAAATCCTCTGGAGAAAACACAAACCCAACAAGACACTAATCTGGGCTCAAAACTGACTTTCTAGGACCCCTGAAGCAGTCTAGCTCTCCCAAAATGTAGAGAAGCACTCTTGGAATGTAGTGTAGCACCCTTGGTAGATGAAATGGCATTTTTTGTAAGTGAAATGGCATTTTGGGTTCATTTGACAACTCTATCAATTTATGACCTAGCTTTCTAGGTTCCAGACTTAGCTCTCTAGGCCACTTAGCCAACTTTCTGTAGGTTCATTCCCGAGTACCCCTGGGTTCTAGAATGTAATTCATGGTATAAATAATAGTTGTCTTGGAACATCTAATGGAATTTTTGGTTTTTTTGGTAGCATTTTTGGAAATGAGCCAAAAATGCAATATAAACTTCTCAATCGGATAGGGTACTTGCCCAGATCAGAAAAGGGGTAAAAAATGACACTCATGGTCAAATAAAAAGGTCTTATAGATGCAAAAATCACTAAATAATAACAATATTTCTAAGTTACATATAGAAGAAAAGAGAGTAGTGAGCAAAACTTTCTCCCACAGATCCCAGATTGAGATCTACAATGCATAGCATAAAGGGGAGATAAATAAATCAACAAAATAACATCAAAGGAACATCATACAAGCATAAGTAATTCAAAACACAATCATAGACACTCCCTAAAGGTCTTCTCTCAAAAAATGCAAGTCACTTAGAGTGAGAAATGCACTCAGAATGTTCAAAACACAAAGAATCTTACTGAAGAAATAGGGAAATTCAAGGAACTAAATAGGGAATAACATGAAACTCCATAATAATACAAATAACATCTCTAAATATCATGGAAAGGGGAATATATCATTCATAGAGAACATATAGGAAAAACATTCCAGCAATCAATCCCAAATATCTAAAAATCATTAATAATCTGCACTCCCTTCCCAATTCTTTTCATCACCAAATTAAAAGTCCTTCAACTCAAATTCATGAATTCCCAAAACAATTTCACAATAACCAGTAATTAAATTGCACAGGCACAGAGAGAACAATCTTTCTAGAAATTGAAAACTTCAAAGGAATAATCGCACCAACCTGCAAACACAATCAAAGAATATAGAAATTTGAAGTTGAGCAATCCACAAACAATCCCAAATCCTCAAGCCAAATATTCAATCGAATTCCCAAAATCTGTCAGATGATCAACCCAACAACCATTCCAGAAAACAAAATAAATATGAAAATTATTCAAAATGTCGGCCAATCAAAATATTTCATTACACTATATATTATACCTACCTTTGCATAGTTCAAGGAAGGTATTTAATAAATATATTTTTATTTACCTAACTTTCCATCCAACCAATCAAATAAAAGGGTAGGTAATTTATATTTCAAATACAATTACTGACAATATTAAATTTATATAAACACATTCAGTAATAATACTTGACCCAATAAAATTAATTAAATAAATTAAATAAATAAGGCCTTAAAAATAGGATCCTATATTTAAAACATAAAATCAAATCACAAATAACAATAAATAACTTTAATAAAGCCAATAAATCAAATTTAACAATAATAATAAATTAAATAAGGCAATACAACAATAAATAAAATAAATAAATAAAACATTCATCAATAAAACAACATAAATAAATAATAAATCAAATAAATAAACCATTAATATAATTAAATCTCATCAATAATCAATTTAAATAAATAAATCATCAATAATTAAATAGATTATTAACAATTAAAAAATTGCACAATAATTAAATAAATCAATAAACCAATTAACCAATTAACTTAATCCTAATTGGTTCAAATAAAATCTCATAATGAAATCATCGTCTTATAATAATCAAATAAATATCCATAATGAAATGATTAAACAGTAATAACATTACTCAAATAAATAAGCATAGACTCCAATCATCTAATACCAAGGGGACAACCATAACACAAGAATCTAACCACAACTTATGTCGTGGTGTAATTGACAAGGTACACATCTTAGACCTAGAGTGTGTGAGGGAGACTATGTCATCTCTGACAACTTTCTATTGGGATAAAGACATGCACAGACTTGTGGAGTCAGGTGGATTCAATGTCTGGTACCTGCAATCCTGCATCAAAGACCAACGCAACATATACGATACATATACATCATTATAAACAAACAAGTGATAGAGAATCATAATGACATATCCCACTTGCAATGAGTGATATGGCATTGTCTCTACTCATGAAGACAGTCACACAATATAATATCAAAACATTGCATAGAATCATCATCATAAAATAGTGTTAGTATCATCATAAATCATATAGTCCACATAATCAATGATCACATATAAATTCATGAATCATATAAATCCATCCATCAAGATGACACTATGTACCAACATCCATAAGAATCATTAAAATGCCACATGTCATATAATAGGTTTCACATCATCAATCACATAAATCTCCAAAACACAATGAATCACATCGAGTAGTCATAAATCCACACAAGTCCTAACATCAATGATATCATCTAGGGTAAAAAAAGAGTCATAAATAACCATCCAAATATCCATCATAAGTCTAAATAAGTATATTAGAATGCAAATCAAAATGCAAGTCTAGGAGGGACACTACATTTTGTGCTTGGGAAAGAATCTCCCCAGGGTAATTTTTCTTAATCATTTGGGTTGATCAAAACCCCAATCCTTTTGTCTTATTTTTTATAGGAACACAAGTTTGTCTTGAGTAGAGAAGTCTTGACCAATTAATCCTAATCCAAAGGTCTTAATTTTACCTATCTTGGTTGTCACCTTGCTTGTGGTCCACATCATCAATCCCTACTCGAGTCCTAATCAAAGGGTTAAGGTGCTTCCCTAATCAAGTTAATCTTTTCCTAATCCAAGGACCATCCGAATCAATTTTCCAATCCAATCCAATCCAATCAAAACCAATCCAATCCAAGCAAATCAAATTGAATCCAATCAACCCTCAATCAAATCCAAAGTTTCTAAGTCCTAGTCCTCATATTCATCTAACATCATCTCATCACTTTTCTCGATCAAGTCTATCCATTCAATTCCAACTTAAGGATACCCATGTATGGTCTTGACTTGCACTCACAAAAGAAAAAAGAAAAATTGGCTGCCCAAAGAGATAAACTTTTAGATCTCAATCCTCATCAAAGACCTTCAACCCAAATCAAAAATCCAAACATCAAAGCTTGGTATGAGCAAATGCTCATGGAAGTTCATAGATCGCCTTATCGACAAACATGCCCACTCCAACCTGCTTACCAAGTTAACCCAAATAACCACCCATCCATCTACCATATCTTCATCCATTCTACCTCAACATATTATATTCAGCCCCAATTCATCTCACATCTCCTATCCTTCCCCTACTTTTGACAAGGGAAATCCATCTTATTCCCCATCCATGTTTCCATATTATCCTTCATTCACATACCTCTCCTATATAACATCTATACCTCCATATTCTCCCCCATCCATGTCCCAATCCAATTTTTCCATCTAATCCTAAACCTTCACATAATTCTAATCCTCTAAAATCCACTCCATCCCCATCCTCCATGTCCTTTCTCCATAATTTTATCCAAGAAATACTAGAAAAGGAGACAAAATCCCCACCTCAAAACAAAGTTTCCCAATCTCCATAAGTAATACATCCACCTCTATCCCCTCCCCATCAAGACACACATCAATCCCCTACGCTTAATGATACTCTCATACCCCCATCTATCTAAGTTGAAGAATCCACATCCTCCTCCATCATAGTATCTATGCAACCCCAACCAAGGAAAGAGTCTGTTCTAGAGAATACTAGCATATATTTCTATCCACATCAAGATCAAGGCATCCCTCCATCTCATGATACCTCTACATATCAAAATCCATGTATACCCTCCACTCCATCTCATGATCCCATCCCCTCCTCTCCACTTCAAGATCAAAACATCCCTCCATCTCATGATCCCCTTCCATCTCAAGATCCAATTCTCCCCTCCACTCCATCTCATGATACCCTTCCATCTCAAACTCCATGTATCCCCTCCACTCCATTGCACAATCCTCTTTTATCTCAAGATCCAATCATTCCTTCCACTCCACCAAATGATCCCATCCCAAGTCAAGATCAAAGTATCCCCTCATCTCCATGTCATGATATTAATCCATCTCATGATCCTAATATTCCTCCTAATCCCCCACAAGATCACAATCCTACATAAGATCCCATCATCCCTATCCAAGTTGTCCATGCATCACATACTTATCAACTTGTCTCTTCCACCTTTATCCAGTCTAGTTTCCTCCAAGAGCTTACAACTCTTTACACCTCGCATTCCCCTCAAAATGGACTCACATATTATTTCCAAAATAATAAGTATCCTATTGGAAAAATAATTTTTCAAAAAATGAATTTTCAAAGCAAAGGGTTAGGCCTCCATGAACAAGGCATATTGGAACCCATTCAAGTCAAAGAAAATACAAGCTCATATGGCCTTGGATACAAAGATCATTCTCAAGATGTTGGTATACCTTCCATCTCTTCCAAATCTAAAATCCCTCCATCTAAATCCAAATGTTTCCATCACCCATCTTCCAGACCCCTTTTGGGTCCTTATATCCTAAAGTCCATTCCTTCCTCATCCATGTCTAGTTTGGGTCCTTATGTTCCAATGCTAAACCCTTCATCCCTTACATCCATCTTATGTCTATACATCCCTACATTCACCACTCTATCATCTCAAATGATCCCTAAGAAAGATCAACAAAGGCACACATCCTTGAATTCCTTCCCACATTCTCCCTCCATCATCCCATCCATAAAATCTTCAAGTCATTTGTCCTCATACACCCACACCATGTCAAATCTAAAATGCATAGACACAAAAATCCACAAAAATCCAAGGATCAACATGTCCCATCAAAAAGACATGCTCAATAAAAGAAAAATATGATCCAAAAGAAACAAAATCCAAAAGGCCATAATGGCCCAAAAAGAAAAAATCAAAACCTATGTGGATTCCCAATCTACTCATAAAAGAAATGCATCTCAAAGAAAAATACAAATTGGCATCCAAACTTGTTAATCCACAAGCTCCCTCCACTCATAAGTCCTCCAGTCCTCCATCTAAAAAACATCCATCTTCAAAAACCATTTTGGGTCCCTACGTCTCAAAATCTACTATCTTAAGTCCCTCATCCCCTTCATCTATTTTGGGTCCTCATGTCCCAAAATCCACATTTGATCCTCCATCTAATTTAAAATCCTCCCTTCCACAACTCCATCACCCCTCAGTTTGTGTGCCAATGTTGATCTTTCCAACATCCCCATCTATTTATCCACGATTCTTTCACAACTCCATCTAGTATCTAACATCCTTTTTCTATAACCCCATTTCTTTAATTCATTCCTTTACATAAATCCTTATTATCCTCCATCTCTTCATCCATTCCTACTAACATCTAGGAGCACACCTTCAGTTATCTTGGTTCAATAGCACATATTTTGTTGGCAAATGCACACTACAATGAGAAATTGTAGGTGATTGAAGGTTTTGTCATTGATGGAAACTTTACAATCATATGTTATCGACAAATACCGGCACTGACAGACTCTACACCAGCATATAGTTAACTGGCACCGAAAAGATTGATTACTGGCACCATGGCCGACAAGAATTTTGTTTAATTGTATTTTGTATTTAATTCTAAAATCTTTTTGTAAGACAACATGGTAGATTGTAATAAGACTCATATAAGTATGAGATCTTGTAGATAATTTAGTAGAAGTGGATATGGTTAGATTATTGTAGACCTAATGTGAGAATTGTAAGGTAGATTTTGGATAAGGGTTTATGATTATTGTAGAGCTTAAACCGGTACTAAACCTGGCATAGCAGATGCTGATTTGAAGTGGTACATGACATTGGATTTGTATAATCCATTTAGTTAGTGATATTTCTTTTGTAACCAAGCAGTGAGCTCTAGGCACTTGTTTTTCTGCATGTACAGGCCCCTATTGTAATAGTAATAATCTCTTATTGTCCAGTAAGCAAATATTGTGGGTCATAAATCCCACTGAGGTTTTTCCCACACTGGGTTTCCTCATTAAAAATATTGTGTTATGGTGTGTCTTTCATTTTGTGGTTGTTGTTCTTACTTACTGCATTAATTTTGGTTTACCGGTACACAGTTTTGGAATGCTTTTCATATAATAAATTCAAAAAATTCATTAACCTGTCAGATACTGATTCACCCCCCTCTCTCAGTATCTTTGAGAATCTTAACAATTGGTATCAGAGTCTGGTCCTCTATTTTCCAAAGCCTAATAGCTTGAGGAAGATTCTAACACTGGTAGAGATGGAAAATTTGAGAAAGCAATTGGAAACAACTCTTTCATACTATGATGCAAAAAAAGTGAAGAATGTCAAACTTGAAGATGATCTGAAGGCTGCACAGGATATCATTCAAGGACTTCAAGATAATCTCACTATTGCAAGAAACAAAAGAAGAGAACTTTGTGAAAAGATGCAGAATGATGATGATGAAAAGGAAACTCTTAATGATCTGGTGAACAAACTAAGACAAGAAAATAGTACAATGAAGAATGAGATGCAGGATATGACTATGAGATTTTGTATAGAGACTGAAAACCAAAAGAAGAATGAAGATGACTTGACTAGAAGAATCAATGATGATGAAAATGAAAATTTAAGACTCAATCATGAGAATGATATGCTAAAAACAGATCTAATTCACTTAGAACATGACAAAACTGAACTCATGAGATAGAAAGATTTCTTGGAAAATGAATTGGCTACTGCAAATCAACCTAAGGATAAATTCAAGAAAAGTTCAGAAGAACTTGATGACATGCTGAAGAATCAAAAACCTAATGGTGATACAAATGGCCTTGGCTTTGAAATTGGTGAAAGCTCTGGTACTGCAAACAATCATGATCACAACAAACCGGTAAGACAACCTAATGCTTACAAATTCAATGGGAAATTCTTTAATTGTAACAAGTATGGTCATAGAGAAAATCAGTGTAGATCTAGAAATTATCAGAACACTAATACACCCACCGGTCAATGTTCTAAATGCAACAAAGTTAATCATAATTCAGAAAATTGCAGAATGAATGTAAGATGTTATGTTTGTGGAAGATTTGGACACTTATCTAATCAATGCAGAACACATATCAACATAGGATATGGGAAAGCTATTCATAAAAACAATGTGACTTGTTATGCTTGCAACAAGATTGGATATATTTCAAAATTTTGTAGAAGTAAGACATCACCGACAAATAACAAAGGACCCAACTTGAAAGGTAAAGAAAAAGTTGAAGAGGTAAAGCAAGAATTTTCGAAGCAATGGATCAGAAAGTCAAATCAGAATGTTGATGGGAATAATCCTCCACTAGCAGAATAGAGTATCACTCCACCAATAGGAGAATCTTCATCTAATTGATGGAAAATCCTTTGGGGGTATGGCAACAAATTGAAAATATGCTAATTTACCCTCAGTTGATGGTGAGAAGTTGAATTACTTCCTTAACAGCAGATGAGTTAAGTTTTTGACTTAACTGACTGGCATTAAATGTGGCAGTTGAAGGTTATAACACTATAAAGCAAGTGTTTTGGCTCTTTTTTCATTCACTGAACATTCAAATCTCCAGAGAGCACGAAAATATCGAGCGAAGGCATCCTTAGTGAAAAGTGAAGCAATTAATTCAAGCACTCATCCTAAAGGCAGATTAAGGTATTTATAACTATGTCTTCTTCATTTACACTTGAATTTATTGCAAACCCTACTGTGATTGAAGTTATCAAGTGACCTAGACCCGTGTTCAAACTTATTCCTGAAATTGCAAAGAAAGAAGATACCCTAGGACCATTTTTGAAAATACCTAAGGGAGTAGTTTATGCAGAGGATCCTAGAATATATATACATTGTCATATTGAGGAACTAGGAGATGAAGAAATAATGAACATGTATAGGATTGTAATTTGTGATGAAAATGGTAATGTTAAACTAGAACACAAGGTAGTGGAAACCCTAGGATTTGTGGACATTCTTAGTATACCTGATTTTCCTAAAGATGTGATAAGGATAGTCCTAAGTAGAGTCCATGGAAAATTCTTTTGGTTGGATTCCATCCATAAGATCACTAAAGAGGTAGTTAGGGTAGTAACAGGCTTACCTTCCACTGATAGCAGGCCTGACAGAACTAAGAAAGTTCCAAATGACACTATGATGACCTTAACCAATGCAACATTTGACAAAAGATCCCTAAGAGTCAATGATGTGAAGGACATCAATGTTAGATTTGTAAGTATGATTCTTGGTTATAAGGATACACATGCAAACAAACTAAACTTTGTCTATAGCTTATGTATTAAAAGTGCATATGACATGGTGAATGACAATGTAAGAATTGATGTATGTGAATGGCTTAAAGATGAACTGATAGACAACTTGAAGAAAATCAAAGGTGATAAGAAGGGAAATTTCAGATTTGGTAACTTGCTTGTGTGCTTAATACTATACGTTACCGAGGAAGTACTTGGTATTGGTAGGAAAGACTTTGGTTTTGATATATTGGTAGGAAAGCAACTGTTAGACATACTAAACAACATGGGAGATGATAGGGAGAAAAACGTAAATGAACATTTTCAAACCTTGAAAGCAAGAATGAAGACAAGAATAAGGCTATCTCAAGAAATTGTTGATAAGTATTAGAAAGAGATATGCTTTGTGATAAAGAAAGATTAAATCTGGATGGATGTAGTTGTCCCTAGAACTATTTAGGTTACCGAGATGGGATATGAGATAGATGACAACATAGTTGAAACTTATGTAAAAGCCCTCTTAGAACCCCCTAAGGAACCAAAAGAAAAAGTATTTGGCAATGCTGAAACAATTGAAAGTGGCATTCAATCTCAGAAAAGAGTTAAGAAAACTGAATAGATAGTGAAGAAGAGAACAAGACAGGAAAAAGCAATTAAAGAAGATGTATTAAAGAAAATTGGTATTAAGGAAAGTGAACTGGAAGGACTTCAACTGAAAGCACATCTTTCACCAGTTGCAACTTCTTCTGATAGTGAGATACCGACTGTATTCAAAAGGGTAGAAAGAAAAAGAAAACTCTCATGTACACCCAAAAAGACAAGACAAAAATAGGTTATTCCCACTTTTGACCAACTTTTGGAAGAGATCACTGAAGATGGCAAACTGAAAAATATCAGCAAGTTGTATAATACATTATCCAAGATAAAAAGGAGAGCATAGAAAATAGTGTAATCTCACATCTTGACATTTATAAGAAATTTTTGATGGAGATTGTAGATGACATACCCAATGATTTGTATAGAAGACTAGAAGCTACAAGGGTAGCCATTGTGGAGTTAGACAAGAAAATAAAAATAGAAAAACTACTTGCAGTTCACCCAGTGAACTCCACTCAAGAAATTGATGAGCTAATCAGTGAAGCTAATCGAATAGTATTCTCAACTGGACACCGACATGTAGCATTAATGGCAGGAAGAGTAAATGAGATATCAGAGGAAACAACAGATAAGTGGGACATATTTTTTGTAGAGAAAGAAAAATAGGAAGAACTTAAGAAACCAAAGACTATCAAAGTCTACTAGAAGGATAAGGGGAAAGGTAAGGTAGATGGACCTCCAAGCCTAAAGATAACTGATAACTTGCCCCCACGTCTCTCTGATACTCCACCGATAGAAACTATTGACACACAATCGGTGACTGAGAGTATGGCTACACCACATGAGGATATGAATCCTGATTCTGAGGTGCTATACACAATGAACATTGACACTCAAGAAGTCAATATTGTGGTGGATAAGGAATCAACTGAGAAGACAAATGTGGCAATAGAGCCACCAACAAGAAATGTTAGAGTTGAAAACATTGGAATTGGGGAACAACAACAAACTGAAGGATCAAATGAACCCTCAGACACTAGAAAGATAGAGGTAAATAAAGAAAAACTGGTAGTGGACACCACATTGAAATCATCTAAAGCACAAATAGAGAACCATCAGAGCAACAGGCTCTTGCTGAGGAAAACATAGAGAAATAGGTAGAGCAATAGGCTCCTTCTCAGGTACCTACTCAGACTGTACCACCAGCTACATCTTAAAATCCCAAGCCTTTGGTAGTAGAAATGAAAACTCAAACAGATCCTCTAGAGAAAGAGGAAAGCAAAGCTATCACTACAACTAGAAGACTACAGATTGTGAGAATAGCTGGACGGTCATCCGACACATCAATGATTGAATTCAGGCCAACAAATGTAACAAAGGTACTCTTGGATTCAATAAAGAAAATAACTGAGTGTAATGCACAATCTTATAAGGCTATAGATGACACTTTACCAATTTTGAAGATGATAGCTCCAAAGTGTAACATAGATAATAAAGATTCTTTGAACCAATTAGACATATTGTCTAAGTATATAACTGGCAACCTAATAACACTGGACCAAATAAATGAAGATACATTCAAAGAGAAAATGAATAAGGAAAAAGAAAAATTCTTTGAGGAAATTGTTAAGAAGAATAAGGAACAAATGGAAAACTTATTACCGGCATTGGGAGAAACAATTTTGGATTTCAAGAAACTATACAGAGATACTTGCAAAACTGATATTTTGACAAAGGACATAGATTCAGAGATCAGCAAAGCACAAAAAGAAATCAACAATATTGCTGACAACTTAATAGGAACATCAGATTCATTTTGGGAAGTTGAAAAGAATATTGCAGCTCTTGAGGAGAAAATTGAAAAGTTAGAAAAAGATAAAGAAAAGATAAAGTTTAAGGAAAAGGATTTAAAATGAAAACTAGGCCCTAAACTGGATTACCTCATTTCTTTGAGAAAATAAATTTTTGAGGCTTTGGTTCTAGGACTTAAGACACTAGAAAAGAAAATGCACATACTCACCAGTACAATACAGATAATAGAAGAAGCAATAAAGGACAACGAGAAGTTCAGTGATAGTCAAAATTTTGCATTGGCGGATATCTATCAGATTGTAACCCACCGGTTACAAGGATCTAGGTAGGAACCACACTCCATTGATAGTGAATGATAATCTTTGTCATTGATGCCAAAGCGGGAGTAGTGGAGATGAGAAAAATGATCAGAAGGAAGACATCATCAGCTCAGGGGGAGCACATATTTTGATGACATAGTTTTGATAAGACATTTTGGCAGCTTCATTTTGGACAACATTTTTGGACACTTTTTAATTTTTCTCATGAGTGTTGCCATCAATGCCAAAGGGGGAGATTGTTGGCAAATGCACACTCCAATGAGAAATTGTAGGTGATTGAAGGTTTTTTCATTGATGGAAACCTTACAATCATATGTTACTGACAGGCACTGGCATACAGTTCATTGGCACTGAAAAGATTGATTACCGACACCATGGCCAATAGGAATTTTGTTTAATTGTATTTTGTATTTAATTGTAAAATATTTTTGTAAGCCGACATGATGGATTGTAATAAGACTCATATAAGTATGAGATATTGTAGATCATTTAGTAGAAGTGGATATGGTTAGATTATTGCAGACCTAATGTGCGAATTGTAAGGCAAATTTTGGATAAGGGTTTATGATTATTGCAGAGCTTAAACTGGTACTGAACCTAGCATAGCAGATGCTGATCTAAAGCTGTACATGACATTGGATTTGTATAATCCATTTTTGTAAGTTAGTGAGACTTCTTTTGTAACTGAGCAGTGAGCTCTAGCCACTTGGCCTTCCTGCATGTGCAGGCCCCTATTGTAACAGTAATATTCTCTTATTGGCTAGTAAGCAAATATTGTGGGTCATAAATCCCACCAAGGTTTTTACCACACCTGGTTTCCTCATTAAAAATATTATGTTATGGTGTGTCTTTCATGTTGTGGTTGTTGTTCTTACTTACTACATTAATTTTGGTTTACCGGTACACAGTTTTGGAATGCTTTTCATATAATAAGTTCAAAAAAATCATTAATAGTCAAATACTGATTCACACTCTCGCTCTCAGTATCTTTGGGAATCCTAACATATTTAAAGGATAATATCCATGGAACTAGATGCTTGAGTCATTTCTCTATCATATCACACATCCACTATCCTACAAATCCACTTTTCTACATCCACTTATCCTCATCCTTATCCATCCAAAATTTCAAAAAATTCAAAAAATAAAAATAAAAAGTAAAGAGAAAAATTCCATCCAATGGTGAAAACCACTTCTTGTGGCACCTTGGGTAAGTACCCTAATGAAAAATTGGTGAACAAGCATCATGTGTAATCCCCTCATCCTTTTGTACTCTATTCTTGGGGGAAAGCTTCATTCATGTCATCCTACCATCTATATCTACCATATTCCTTATCTTCTATCTATATCCTATCTATGTCCATCCTTCTTTCATATCCTTGATGTTGACTATCCTATCCATATTCTTTGTCTCATATCCCTCATCCTATCCAAATTCATCCTTCATTCCTACCTTTGATCTTGATCAAGATAGAGGCAAAATAATATACATGCATGCTCTAGAAACTACATCCTTGATTCCCCCTCCATCTATATCAATTCCACATTATTCTTTTGTCTCATACATCATTATTCATCATCTGTCTATCCTTAATTACACTACCTTTAGTGAGGAATTTTCCTCCTTTGCACAATAGTTCTTGGGTCCCCATTCCACCTATCTTTCTTTTTTAACTCCTCCATATCCTATCACTATCCATCAACTTAATCCCTCCATCTCCTATTCAAGTAATCTATCCCTCCATTCCATCCTTTTATCAGACCTTGGTTCTCCCTTGTCATTGGCTCCAATCCATTTATCCTATATACACAATCCAATCCTATCATATTCAATAGTATTCCTCATCTCATCCAATCCAATCCAATCATATTCCTATCCCATCCAATCCTATTCAATCATTAATCCTCCTCCCATATTATCCAATCTATTTATCATCTCCACCGCACTGAGCTTTATCCAATCAAACTAATATTTATCCCATTTACACCGAGCTTTCCCCATCACATTGAGATATCCCTATATATCTGATCTTATATTGACTTACACATAATCCAAACACCCATCTATGATGTGTTAACTAAATCCAAGCAGAAATCCTCCCATCTGCGGACCCCACACAACCCACTTATCTGTTGCCTCCCATCAATCTATCCACATCCTACACATCATGATGCATCCTTCCCATGTCTGACAGTTTATCCAAATCCATCACCTGCCCATCAGGATGTATCCTTCGCATGTTCGATAGTCTATCCAGATCCATGTCCTACTCTTGGCAAGATATATAAGTTGGTCATGTGCATGTTGTTTGCATGATTTATTTTTTCACTTTGATTTTTATCTTCTGTCCTAAGACTATACCTGTTCAGGGCTTCCTTGATCATCTTATATCTTGGTATGTCTTGGGTTGGTGTATATTGGGGCATCTTTTTATGGTATGGTGTATCTTATCGGTTTATCTTGCATGATCCAACAATATTGCATCTACACCATCATTGGTGTTTGTGAACCTATGTGCATTGAGATACCTATTGTCTGAGAGTGCAATTCATACCTCAAATATTCACAACAACCCAATTCCTATAATCAGTGATGTATATAATCAGTGGCAATATCAAAATTAGGCTTTCTCTAGACATCTAAACAACAAGAAATACCATCCACTTACTTCCTTTAATTCATTCATCTCATTTCATCCATTTATTTTGGAGACTCCAATTCATTCATTTATTCCCCCTTCATCATCCTTATCCTTTAAATATTCTTTCATCCTCAATCCTCTAGTCCTCTAATCCATTTTGAGAGCACACCCATGTTCTTAGAACCCACATGTCCTCTTGAGGGGGCATACCACTACCTCCTCCTCATCCTTCCTCATCTCACCTATGACTGGGGCATCATGCTACTAGTCCTTATCCTTTCCATCCACTATGTTTTATTCTTCTTTGATATAGCATCATTTCATGATGCTATATCAAAGAGGGGAAAAATGTAGACGTCTAAAATTAATTAAATTAAATATTTAATTAATTCAAGCCTTTCTACATAGTTAATTTATTTAATTATGTTTATCCTTATTCCTCTTAAAATTAATTAAATCAAATTTCATTAATTTTATCACTATAGTCCGATAATTAATTTTCCAATAAATTAATTATTCCCCATTCTTCTAAAGTCATTTCAATAATTAATTATTCTAAATTCCTTTTAATTAATTTTAAATTAATTAACTTAAAGTCATGTGATTCCTACAAATCACTTCTTCTAATCCTCACTTAGCCTAAATAATTCTTCCAGAAGCATGATTATCGTTATTCCTCAATTTTAAGTTCCTCCACTAATTCTCTCTCCTCATGTCACATCCTCCTAACTTTCCCACTTGCACTCTAATCACTCATTAAGAAACCTAATCAATCTTCTTAATCATGTGCACATCACTAAACACCTTGATTAGGGATAAGCCAACTCTTTTCCATAAATAGATTACCATCTCATCATCCAATCTTAAATGCAATCCACTTTGAACCTCTCAATGAAATTAAAATTCTTTAAATCTCCTCATGCATCCTCTTCCCAAGGAATTTTTAATTAGTTTTCTCATTTAGTCTTCCCACACATCCTATTATTTTATATTTTTTAATTCCTCTCCCTTCCCCCAAAGAATCTTATATTCTTTTTATCTTCAAAATTTACTTGGGGAACTCTTCCCCATGTACCTTGAGAGGTGCGAAGATAAGAAATGCCTTTATGGCATATCTCTTGGATCCCACACCTTGTCCTCTCAATCCTCTCCCACTCTTTCTTTCAATCCTAGCCCTCCATTTAAAAATCAATCTTGGCCCTCCATTTTGGCCTCCTCCAATCTATAAATTGGAGTCTCATCTCACAAATCATCCACTTCCATTGCATTCTTATGTTGCTCTTTTGTTCTCATATCCACTTCCATGATATTCTTATGTTGTCCATTTGAATAATAAAGTCATCCATAGCATCCTCATAATGCCAAAATATTTCCATTGTCAATTCATCTCATCCACAATGATCCTTTGAATCTCATCCTATCTTGTTGTGTAGTGGAGAGAAATCCACAATCCTTCATCAAAGGAGAAAATCAAGTGGAGCAACAAGGGCTCCTCTAATTCATCAAGCTCAATTAGGGAAATAAGTGATCATCTAGGTATAATGGTTATTTATGTTATTCAAGAATGCTTTTGTCAGTGTTTTTATATTATTTATGCAACTAACCATTAGGCATTATATTTTCCTCTCTTCACACATGATCAAAAATTATGTTTACTAAATGGGCATCATCATAGTTCTTCTGGAAACCCTAAGTTTCAATCAAATTCTCTCTGATAAAAACTACCTAATACTCCATATCCTAAATCATATCAAGACCCAAAAGCACACAATCCTCTAAATTATCATTGTTAGATAGTTCAAATAAATAGAAGATAACTAAGAGGGGGGTGAATCAATTGTCACATATTATTGAAACTATTAGAAATTTAAAACATTAATATAGGAACCTAAAACATTAATACTGGAATAGCAATTAAACCAATTAAGCATAAACAATAATCACAGAATAAGAACCATCCACATGACACTGAGATTTATATGTAGAAAACCTAGTAAAGGAAAAAACCATGGTGGGAAGCCTGCCCACAGTCAGATAATACTTCTGTAGTAAGTATTTGAATTACAATTGAGGGGCTTGCACTTGCAAGAAGGCCAATAGCCTAGAGCGCACTGCTCATCACAAAAGGAGCCTCACTGACTACATAGAAATCCAAGCTAGATTCTAGAGAAGTGATGAAGAGACATCTGCTTCAAGGCTCTCCTCATCAAGTGGGCCCCATTGTTGGAAGGTGGTATTTTGGCATTTCATGATTGGTTTTGGGTCTTGTTTGAGTTCTTTAAGTTTTCCAAATGACTTAGGAGACAGGGGGAGGTTGCCTATTAGGAAGATGTCCTCCAATTTGTATTCTCCATAGCCATTGTCCAAGATCTTGATTTGAGTATCTGGTTGGGATGAGGTGGAGACAACATTTGATGAGTCAAGTGGAGGCATTGGTGAGGGTCTATTTAGTGGGCAATGATATGGATGCTTCCCCTCTAGGAGTTTACAATATTGAAAAGGTTGGGGATCACCTTTGATAGTGATCTCCCTTCCATTAAAGGGGAATTTGATGCATTGGTGATAGGTGGAGGGGATGACCTGCAAGGAATGAATCCATGGCTGACCGAGGAGAATGTTGTAGGGGAGATCAAGATCTAGTACTTGGCATGGGGTTTCAATTGTAATAGGGCCCACTTGAAGAGGTAATGTGATCATGCCCTTCGAAACTATCTCTCCATCATCATATGCTTTTATGGTGATCCTTCCTGATGTGCCTACCAAGTCCTCAGAAAGTCCCAATTGTTTTATTAACTTATATGTACACAGATTAAGTCTGGATCCACCATCTATCAAAATACATTTGACCTTGTGTTTTTGGATAAGGGCTTCAATGTGTAAAGGTTTGTTGTGATCTTCATCTGCAGGAGCATCTTTGGAGGTAAATACAAGGTGATGTTGGGCAGCAAGGTTTCCAATGAGAGCTTGGAATTGAGTAGCATTGATGTTATCAGGAATGCGGGACTCAAGGAGGGCTTGTTCCAAATTTTCCTTATGCATAGGGGAAGTCTTGAGAAGTTCTAGAATGGAAATCTGTGCAGAGGTCTTCCCAAGTTGGTCCAGGAGGTCATATCGGCAGGTGGAAGACATGGGTGGGGGGTTTGGTGGGGGAGGAACTCCTTGGATGGTGACTTTTCCTCAACGTGTGGTTATATTACAGTCATTTTGGGGATGGGAGGTGGAAGGCATTGTGCCTTGAATGACTATCCTAGAACGGTGTAGTCTGCTTTGGGGAGGGGGAGGATTAACTCCTTGGATGGTTATGATGTTAACATGGTTGTCTATGGACTTGATGTGACCCACTAAAGAGTCAAAGCTGGTTATGTGATTGGTGTAGTCATAACCCACTATGTTAGATGATGAGCCTTTTCCTTTATCATGCTTCGGGAATGGTTCCTGGTACATTTTATGTTTGTCATTGTTATTACCAGGTTTTGTGTTTGCTACTTCAATCTCACCCCTATCAATGAGATTTTGTATGTAGATTTTGAGCTTCATGCACTTTAATGTGTCATGTCCCTTGATATGATGGTATTCACAATACTCATTTTTGTTATACCATCTTGGTTTAGGTTGATTGGGGTCAAATGGGTGAGTGATTGGAAAAACCATTGCACCTACTTGGACAAGTTTTTGAAACACCATTTCAATAGGCTCAACAAGAGGAGTAAAGTCTCTTGGAGTCTTGTTATTCAATCGGGGTGGTCGTCCCTGGATGGAGACGTTGTTGTGAGGTTTTTGTGATTGATTTTGGTTATTTTGATTGTTGAATTGATGATTATTGGTGGTGGATTTTTGGGGAGCAACCACTGTTTGGACCCACTTTGCATCAGTTACACCATCATTGACCATGTTTTTGTTTTTAGACCAGAATTTTGGCTTGTCGTTATGATAAGAGGAAGAAATTTGTGTCAATTTTTGGTAATGTTTCAAGGTTCCTTCCTCAAACAAGACACATTCAAGAGTGAGGCCCTTATCGGTCAATTTTTGGAAGGATTTGATACATTGGGATGTCAAGGGTCTTGAAAGTTCAAGCACCAAGTTCTTTTGAAATAATTCAATTTGATGTTGTTCTGGCATGTCCCACTAGAATTTCTTGATAAGATGTCACCATCTTTGTAGGAAGTTGGTGAAAGTCTCTCCGAGCTTTTGTTTTGTGTTACATAGGTCCATCATAGAAACATCATTAGCCATGTTGTAAGCATAGTGGGCCACAAATTTATCTGCCAAGTCTGGAAAGGAGACAATGGAGCCTTGTGGTAGAGATGAGAACCATGCCAGGGCATCTCCTATGAGACTTTTGGGAAAGAGTCTACGAAGATACAAGTCACTATAGGAGACTTCTTGACATAAGATGTGAAATTATCGGACATGGTCGTAGGGTCTCCTTTGCCCTCATACTTGGTGAATTTAGGGATCTGAAATCCTGGAGGGTAAGGTGAAACTGATATGGATGGGTCATAAGGACAAGGACAAAATTCCTCAAATGAGTAAGGTTTTCTCTTGTTAGTCCCTTCTTTCATGTCCTTGATGATATTTTTCATGTCTTGAATTTTCTTGATGAGATCTTGTTGTGGACTTTGATAATGATGAATTGTATTTGCCCGAAGAATCAGATGAGTCAAAAAAGGTGCACCACCACCAATGTATTGATATGATGAGGAGGCGAGAATGTGGGATGTGAGGACCGATGTTGCAGGGATTTGTGTGATAGTTGGTTGCAGTCTGCAAACTATTGTGATGGGATTGAGTATGGTCTAGATAAAACTTGTGACATTGTTGGAAGGAAGGGAAGTTTGTGGAATAGAAATAGGTGGTTGAACAGAAGGAGGTGGTATAGGAGTGTGTTGGAGAATAGATGAGATTGGATGTGATACAGGTATAGATGGTAAGGAGGAAGAAGGTGGGATGGAGACCATGGTGGGAGGTGTTGTAGGTGGCATTGATTGAGCTTGGATGATTGATGGGCCTGCAATTGATTGAGTTTGGATAATAGGTGCAGCACTTTGTGAGGGAGCAAGGTCCCCTTGTGATTGTCGGTCGATGGTGGATTTATCAAATTTAGGTGGAAGTTGAGCTCCATTTTCAAGGAGAGTCTTTAGAAGTGTAGTAGGATTGTGTTGGATGAACTTTTCAATCATCTCTTGGTTATAAGAGTCTTCTAGAAAAGTTTGCACTTCCAGGGAGAGTTCATCTTGGCTAACCATGTTAGGATTTTGGCTTTGATCTTGATTTCTAGGTTGCCCACTTTGTGTAGAATCTTGCATGGGATCTTCATATAGGACACTAATGTCTAGCATGTCATATTGTTGTTCAACCATATTTTTCTTTTGGGATTTAGTTGTGACCATACACGAATAACCTTAGAAAAGCTTGGAGGAAATTTGTGATGAAAGGACATAGCAAGATATTTGTGGAATTTTGGATTTTTGTCTTTGATGACAAGGGATTTTTTTGATTGGTGGGTTTCTTGGATTAGAGCTAGGATTTGATTAGGATTTGACACCTTAGTCCTTGGATGAGGATTTTAGGTGGTGGATGAAACCACAAGCAAGGTAATGACCAAGTTGGGTAGAATTTAGACCTGGGAATGATGATTAAAAAGCCTCTCTTACACCAAGGGTTGACTAATGACCCTAAGCAATGTAAAGACGTGAGTTAAGAGTCTTGATCGACTCAAAAAGGATTAGGAAAAAGGTACATGGAGAGGATTCTTCTTCAAGCACAAGAGCCAATTGATTAATGATGAGGTCTAAATGAAACTTCACAAGGCATGTAACCTTAATGTGAGGTTAAATTGGATTAGAGGATGATTGGATTTGGGTTTTGATAATTGATTTGATATCGGTGGGAGATTGATTAGATGTGCTAAGTCCTTAGGAAATTTGAAGATGATTGATGGAGGAGGTATGATAGTGATGGCTTAGAAGAAACTTGATGACTAGGTTGTTCTTGGCATTAACATGACTCAATGGGGGATCGATTCGAATGGCAAGTTATATGAAGGGACATGACCACCTGATTTGGATGATAGTTGGTGTTTAAAAGGACAAACTTGAATGTTGATGGAGAAGACGGACTCTTAGCTTCTCTCCTAGGCTTATGAAATATGGGATGGACAGAGCTTTGACTCAATTTTGGACTTTGTGTGGGTAATGACCTAGACAATTGTTTGTGTCTCAACAAGTGTTTTTTTTTTTGCAAAGTGTTTGGGGATAGTGATGTGTCTTTAGTCTACTCTTGGCAAGTATGTACCAAAAAAAGAAAACACAATGATCAAATGCATATTATCTCAAAGACACTCATGCTCGTATACAACATTCTTAAGGCTAGCAAGGACAATAGTGATTGGATCCCAATTGGTTTCCTAGCTACGCTTACCCAAAGTGGACACTTAGATGCTTGACCCCACTGGCTCCCCTCCACAACACTCACTTCTCAGGGCAGCCAAGCATCAATTCCCATGAAAACTCCTCATGGAAAACTTTGTGTCTCTACTAAGGACGGTAAAAATATGGGTGGCTTTGGAGGTCCGACCTCCTGAACCAATGACTAGAAGGTTTTTGGCCACTATGAATAAGGTGTTTAGTAAGTCTTCCCATTAGGAGCTACCCTTTGAAGTTGCGCAAGCGCGATTGAGGCCTATAGCCCAATGGAGCACCAAGAACTTAGTAGTCACGCAAGCATGATTGAGATCTCTAGGATCCTACTAAGCACCCAATGTGAGAGTGAACTCTCATATAGCCCCAACCATTAACCCTTTCGTAGTCAATGGCCTATTTATTATAGTGAGTTGGGAACCCCAGGTCTGGGTGTACTCACTTGGATCATTCCCCTCTTACCTTCTCAAAGAGAAAGTTGGGAGGGCGGGCCCACTAAGGGTAAGCATGCAATCAAACAAGAAAAGGTTCAAGGGTTGAGATTTCTTATTGTCTATGTGGACAAGAGCATACTCTCCTACCTCTAGACTTTCCTCAAACACAAAAAGCAAGAGTTCTCTTACCCCTAATTAAGATCTAGGTGCCTAGAATAAAAGATTAAGAAAAAACAATGTTTGGTCGGATTTCTTAGGCAACCTGCAAAACAATTTGATTATTAGTTTAAAAAATGAAGTCTTCAACAAGCGTCTCGCAAAAGACAACAAAATGACCAAAATATAATTATTTTTGATTTTTTGGAAATGAGTAGAAAAACATGAATAAAAACTTTTCTACTAATGACAAATGTGGCTTTGGAAGAAGATTTGATGGGTAAATGGGGTTTGACTAGGTTTTTGCCACTTTCCAAGGGATAGGCAAGCATAAAATGAGGATTTTGGAGGAGAGGTGAAGGAATGGAAAAAATTGTCCTAGAGGGACAAAGAAGAAAAAGTTGGAGATAGACAATGTGGGAAAATTTGGAGGTGATTGGATAAAAGTGGAAGGAGTTATGACAAACCCTAAAAATAGAATGTAAGTTTTTGGGCTTCAAAAAGTGGATTTTGGGATAAGGTCCCAAAGGAAGGAAATGTGCAAAATGGAAATGTGGGGGATCTAGTGGAGTTTGGAAGAAAGAAGAGTGAAGTTGCAGAAGACATGACTAAAAAACATAATAAAATTTACTCTTTAAATAAATCAGTCACATACTATAGTGACAATATTAATTATATTTAATTAATATTGAGGAGAATTTGAATTAACATAATTAATTAATTAATTATGTGAGGAATTAAAAATAATTAAAATAATTATTTTTAAGTGTGTACATAATCATTAATTAAAAAGATCGCTCTATTTGTGTTTGTAGCAAGTTTAAGTATTTAATTCAATTTAAGGTGTTCATTTCGCATTAGTAATTGAGGAATTAAAATAAATAGGTTCTTTTATGTGATTAATCATTAATTAAGAAGATCGCTCTATGTATGTTGTAGCAAGTTTAATTTAATGATTAATTTAAAATCGTGAATTTATTTAGTTTATGCACTTTTAAAAGGGAAGATTTAAAGTTATTTGAAATAAAAATAATTTAGTCCCTTTTTGCTTTTTGGAATAGAAAGGTTAATTTTAATTATTTAAGAAAATCAATTTTTATTAGAAAAGCAAGTTTAATTTATATATATATTTGATAAAGTGTGAAAGATTGATTTTAGGAATTTAATTTAATTTAAATGTTTTACCCTCATCAATATTGCAAAATATAAATGTTAGCTTTGTTAATTTCGAGAAACTTAAAATTAGATGAGAGAGAAGCATTTTAATTTTAATTAGAAAAACAAGTTAGATTTTTGAATAGTTGAAAAGAATGATTTCTATTTTTTATTTAAAAGATGTTTAAAATTCGAAATTAGGAAATTAGGTCAAATTTCATTCCATTTAACCTAGGTTGGAAAATATTTTTGGGGTTGTTGATTTTTTTTGAAAGAAAGATATTTTTGATGGAGAACATTGGGGATTTTGGGAAGGGAAGGATTTCTATAGCTGCAGGTTGGGCTCTTCTTCAAAATCTTGCCATGTATGCTAAAAGAGGTAGGGTTCTTGTTTACCTTTTTATTTCATTGTTAAATAAAAAAAAAAATGTGTTTGGTTCTTCCTCATGAAATTCTGATTTAAAAATCCATGAATGTTCTTAAAATTCAAGTTTTACTTTTTAGAATATTGGTTGTTTTTGGGTCAAGATTGTTTAAATGGTTTTGTGGTTGAGCAAATCTTGCCTATCTGAAAGTTATTGAGTAATTGGAAGATCATGAACTCGCAAGAAAAATTTCCCCATATTGTTGTTTTGAACATTCTAGAAAATTAAGTTTCAGTCTCTATATGGGACTGTGAATGAAAGAAATTGGGCATTTTAGTTTGTTATTATTTTATTTTATTATTTAATTTATTGGGGTATTGATTTGATCTAAAATCAAATGTTATAATGAAAACGAAATTTAAATTTTTTGGGGGGGCTAGGGTTTGGCAAGTGGAGGAGTCGAGGCTCAACTCACGTCATCGCCGCCCCCTTCCCCCTCCTCCTTGCGGGTCCGCAGAGACCTGCGTCCACGGCAGTCGCAAAAACCTGCGCTTGCAGTGGTTGCAGGGACCTGCACCCATGGTGGCTGCAGGGAGTAGTGCCGGTGGTGGCCGTAGTGAGTAGCGCCCACAGTGGCCGGAGGGTGGCTGCGAGGAGCTTCCCACCACTCCCGTGATGGGAGGTGGGCCCCGCAGTGGTTTCCCCAAAGTATTTTTTTAAGTTTTTTTTTTTTTAAAAAAAAAAAAAAAACTTACTTTATGCAAAGTATATTTTAATGTTTTTTAATTTGTTTAGTATTAATATATATTTTATTAATGAGGATTAATAAATATATATTAATTAATATTTAATTCGAAATCTATGATTTATTAAATTATTATTAATATATATTTTATTAATGAGATTAATAAATATATATTAAATAATATTTAATGGAAAATCGTGTATTATTAATTTATTAACTATTTATATTTTATTATCCAGGGGCTAATAAATATATCATAATTAATATTTAATTTGGGGTATCTATTTTAATGAGGGAATACTCCTTGGGAATGGATAGAATAATATTATTATTGGAAATTTTTGAAATAAAATATAGTTGGTGATGTTTAAAATAATATATTATCCATGAATATATTATTCTTTGGATTTAAATGTTATAGGTCATCTAGGGAATTTAGAAATGGAATACTAAAGTATAGGAGTAATTGGAAAATGAAATGTTTATCATTGGATCTTTTTTTTGAAAACTTAAATGATATGCTATTAGAAGTAACGAAAAATTTAATAATGTATCAATTGGAAAATTGGTAGGTTAATGATATCTTCATTTAAGTAAAATTAAAGGGTGTGGTCATATTCTTCCTCTGTATTGTGAAATAGACAAATAGCATTATTGAAATTGTGGTATTGTATTCACCTTGTAATGGTGATTTTTCTGTAAATGTATTTTGAAAACTTAGATCATTTAGAAAACTTGATCGGCTTTTATTGTTTAAACCAATAGGAAAGAAGATTGTCCTTTCCAGGTTATTGCATATGCAAGTTTAATTTCTGTATTCTCTTTTGTTCATAGTAATGGCAAAACCTTGATATGTTTGTTGGGACCCTATTATCTAGTTGATTTGTGGTTGACCATAGTGGGTTAGGTCTCTAGTTAAAGTATTATCAGGAAATGGACCTTTGTACTTTCTTTTAATATGTTCAGTTGGATCTGTTTCTATGTAGGGATCATTTAGGTATTTATTGACTGAAGTGGTTGTTTGTATATTGATTATGTTCACCTTGATGGCACGATTGTAAATAATGTGAACCTTATGTACCTTTAACTTATTTAATTATGAGAGGGGTCTAGCAATTGAGCAGACCCGGAGATGTAGCCCTCTAGGGGTGAACTCCAAGATCATCTCGGATTTATGTGATGCTTTTGTTTCTCATGTTTCATGGTTAGTGCTAGCATGTATGGATGACATTTTGATAGAATGTATAAATGGATTAGATGAGATTTATCATAATGCATGTATGCAGTCATCTCTAAAATACAA
Source organism: Cryptomeria japonica (assembly GCF_030272615.1). NCBI lineage: Eukaryota > Viridiplantae > Streptophyta > Pinopsida > Cupressales > Cupressaceae > Cryptomeria > Cryptomeria japonica. The sequence continues at coordinate 582,353,880 of NC_081414.1, read as the reverse complement.
TAAATTGGATCATGGAGGAATTGTATTGTGTTAATGTAAATGAAAATAAGTAAGAATTAAAAGAACCCTTCGGGGTTTCTTGGCGGGGCATTACACTTGGTATCAGAGCCCATGTTGCAACACTGGGATCTCTAGTTTCGCTTGTTCCCTTAGCTGGTGTGAGGTGTATTGACCTTATGTTGTGTGCTTGTCCTCCTTGTTGTGTGAGTATGATTGAGCAGACCTTAACTGGTGTGTAACGTGTGTGTTCACACCTTGTTTTCACCTTCTTGATGTGGGTGCTTTGGAATGATTATATGTGCTTTGTATTCTTATTGAGGTCTTGGTCTACGATTTCTCTTATTTTGAAAGAGAGTTGTATGTACCTTCCTTATTGATTGTTGTACTCTTTTGACTAATCCATTTGGGTTGGTTAGTGTTGTCTTGATATCTAAAAGTATGAAATGTGCTTGTTTAAGGTTGTGATCTAGCTTATTGTTGTTCGCTTTAAGGACTAGTGTGGTAGATATTGGATGCTTATTATGTAGTAAATTGAATGATTGTGACCCTTCCCCTCTCTCTCTCTAGAAATTAAAATGATTTTGATATGTGTAATTACCTCTTATTCGAGTTTTATTATTGCAAGAGAAAGGTTGTGATTTCTTGAGCCCTTGTGTGAGCCTTATAACGCTTATGTGTTTTTAGATTATAAAAGGGTTTTGGTTTGAAAGTTAATTGTGGTTATTGAGAAAAATTGTATGTTTACATTAAATAATTCTCCATGTGTCTCATAGGAGTAACATGATTAAATTCTATCTTAAGTAATGTGCATTAATATGCGAATTGTTGAATTATGTGAAACTACTTTGTTTGTAAAAGAAGTACCTAAAAAGAGAACATGTTATAGTAGCTTCAAGAGTGTATTAATGTGTTCCATGAAAGATTGTCTTATGTGCTTCTTTAAACCAGTTTGATTGAGGATCTATTTTAGAAATACTCCATTGAACTTGCTTTTGGATATATGTAGTTTCCTTATTATGTTTAGAAAGTATGAATGAAAAGCTTGTTTGATGTGTATGCATAAATGTGTATTATATAGTTGATAGCTCCTCACTTATCTTCTTACCATACCTTGAATTTTCAATGATAGGTTGCAGGTTTTTGATATGTTTTGTTTGAACTAAGAATAGTGAGTGTTCTCAAAAGGTCTTGCATTATCGATAAGATTACCTACTTTGATCTCTGTTGTTTGGAAAACTAGAACATCTAGTTGCAACCATAATAATTGGAAATGTCGTGTTAGGCTGTTTGGCATCCTCCTAAAGTGGTAGCGCGATGAAAACTGTGCAATTAAAATGATAGACTTATAGTGAGAATTTTTGGCTTGCAGTGTGATCTTGTGGATCTTGTGTCTTTGTAGGAAATAGTTTGATTATCGAACTCTCTTTCCCTTCTCTTTGTCTAAATCATAAGATTTATAGAAATGCTACTAAGAATGCATTGATTTAAAAATAATTTTTTTTATAACGCATATGAAATTGTATGTTTTCTTTTGGGCTTCTTATGGAAAATTGAAAGTCTTAAGCTTCAGAAAGGAAATTACATAGTTGGTACTAGGAATACAAATGCTTAGTGGAATTAGAAAAAGATATAGGAATGATGTTATTTCCTAATGTAATGGTGAATTGTTAAGAATTTTAGTACTTGTACCTAGTATAAACTTTATTTAGTGATTCATGTGGAAAGCATAGGTAAAACCTTTCTTGAGTAGATGATAGCGTACTGAAAAGTACTCCCCATAAATGTGACTAAACCAGTAATGGTGCTATTCCTTGTGTATTGTAAGAAACTCGTGCTTGCTATGTGTACCCATGGAATGGTGAAGTAATCAACCATGAAGGATACATTTACTTATGAGTATGGGAAACCATACTATTTATGTGATGTTGCTTATTTGTTTCCTTACTAAGTGCCAACCCACGGGTTGTTGATAAGTCAGTATGTGAAGAGATAGTATTAGAAGTCACCATTCCTTGAATAGTATGGAACGACGTACAAGTAATGTCGATGCGAAGTGACTTTAGCTTCCCTATTTCGAGGAAAAATATAGTTTTGTAATGAAACTCTATTATAGGTGTATGCAATACTTTCCTTTGTAATGAACCAATTTTTAAGGTTCATGTGTGCCAGCCTATTCCTATCCTTTATTTGAGCATATTGATGTCAATTCTTGAGTAGAATGATGGGGTTTATTGGAGGATCTTTTGCCTTGTCTTCATGAAAGGTATGTTATTTTTCACATGAGCTGCCAATTGACTAGCGTTGGTAGACTTGTGGGTGGACCTTAGCCATGTATACCTCTGGCTTACAATGAGTATCCTAAGAGGTATGTTGCTATGCGGGGTGTGACTTACGCATTCCCTTTTCCGCGAGGTACACTGCCATGTGGGATACTTCCATTGCGTGCCCTTTCCGCTTGGAGTATTGCCATGTCATGTTGAGACACGATGCATGATGTAGTAGACATTGCCATGCGGCCTACTGCCAAGTTTAGGGTAGAGCCATGCTGCATGACGACGTGATGTGGGGTGATGTCGAGGTGCACACTGCCATGCCATGCGGATGTGTGACTAGGCCACACCCCATGATGAGCTACTACGATAGCTAGATGATTTTTCCTTCCTTCCTCGTTGGTGGCTAGATGCTAGTCACATAGTGATGTTATGTACACTTGCGATAATTCTTTATTTTTATTCATTTATTTCCTTGTGGGCCAGCAATTCATTTTATTTTGACCTCGAAGGTTTAGCCACGATCTTGTGATCTTTTCCTTACTCGATTTGATGTTGCAATTCGAGAATTACTTTCTTGCCTTATTGTTGGAATTGACGATTATTAACTTTATTCTTCTATACTTTGGTAGCTAAACTGGTTTATCCTTGTTATTTTCGTATGTTGGTCTTGTGTTGAAATGTGAATTCCTCTCCAAGAATGTAGGAGATGGTCTTGGTTGAGTGTATACGAGGAAGTAGACGTAGGGAACCTTGAGGATGGGGGTATGTGAGGCTGTGACACAGCTAGTATCCACTACCTACCTATGAGTGGTGACTATCTCCTGGAGGCTAAACACCTTATGCAACAAGGGATGTTCATGAGGGTCTTGTATGGAAGGTAGCACCGCTATGGTGTGCCCTAGCACCATCAAGCCCTTGAGTGAGATGTTGGATATTTATGATCATGTTATTTGTTTTGAGATCAGGCATAGAGATGTTGATCATGCATGTTATCTTTGACCAAGCATTAGACATGCTCACATGTGGCCTTTTGTGTTGTGTATTCCAATTATGTGGATAGTTATTATGTGTAATTATGGATTAAATGGTGTTAACTTGCCACTATGTTATGGGACATAGTCATTGGAAAGGTTCTTTTATGCCTGGAAAGTGTAAACAATTGAGTTATTTACATTGCTCTTATTTATTGAAAGTTAAACTTGGTTGTAGAAATTGATATTTGAAGCTAGTTCTATGCGATAAAGTTTTGTAAAAAGATGAATTGGTAAAAGGAATTGATCATGATGACATGTTTTCTTGTCCTTCTTGGTATAATGAGTATGATAATTGTTGTTTACCTCTTTTAATGCTTTAATTTGGTGTAATGAAAGGAAGAAAATTCTTATTTTTCTGCTATGATTGTGGATAATCCTTAGAATATTTTAAGAAGTATATGGTTTTAGATGTAGCTTTCCAATGGATAATGACATTCGTAGAGGATTTAGCAATAATATCTCAATTTTTTGTGAAAAGATTCATATGTGCAAATTGATAATTGTTAATTGAGTTTCAAGGCTAATACATGTTGCATGAGTTCCGCTTAGCCCTATGACTTCTGGGAGTAAGTTGGAGCCTAGGGGGGGAGAATGTAGTGTCCCTACCCTAGTCAGCTTTGTAAAAACTGGTTTGACCTTGGTTGACTTTTTATGTGGCATTCTTGAATCATTGATTTACCGTGATGTAATGTTGTAGTCGGATATTGTGATTACTGTTCATACCTGTTAATGTGCTTTTGCATCGATGCTTATGTAAGCTTAATTGTTCTCCTGATTCTTGTTATTTATCTCGAGCTAACACCTTCATTAAATATATATATACATGTATGCTTGTGTGACTCTTGGTTGCAAGAGATTGCAGGAATAGTATCGCTTAGGTGTGAGGTTCGTCTTCATCAGGATTCGCAGGTTTGACTATACCTCTTTCGTCCTTAGAATTTGGGTTAGGTGGTCATAAAACCCTCGTGTTACCCTCATCATGCTCAAGTGAACATCACCCGTGGTCCGTCAGTTTCCTTTTTCATTTGGGTTTGCAGGTCATGTATTTGGTTCTCTTTATTGGGTTGCATGCCTTGCGTGTGGTAAAAATTGAGTATTTTATCCTAAGTATTTAATTTGATTTAATGTGTTCATTTACGCATTAGAAATTAAGGAAGTTCAAATAAATAGGTTTCTTTTATGTGATTAATCATTAATTAAAAAGATCGCTCTATTTATGTTTGTAGCAAGTTTAAGTATTTAATTTGATTTAAGGTGTTCATTTACGCATTATTAATTGAGGAATTAAAATAAATAGGTTCTTTTATGTGATTAATCATTAATTAAGAAGATCGCTCTATATATGTTGTAGCAAGTTTAATTTAATGATTAATTTAAAATCGTGAATTTATTTAGTTTATGCACTTTAAAAAGGGAAGATTTAAAGTTATTCGAAATAAAAATAATTTAGTCCCTTTTTTCTTTTTGGAATAGAAAGGTTAATTTTAATTATTTAAGAAAATCAAGTTTAATTTATATATATATTTGATAAAGTGTGAAAGATTGATTTTAGGAATTTAATTTACTTAAAATGTTTTACTCTCATCAATATTGCGAAATATAAATGTTAGCTTTGTTAATATTGAGAAACTTAAAATTAAATGAGAGAGAAGCATTTTAATTTTAATTAGGAAAACAAGTTAGATTTTTGAATAGTTGAAAAGAATGATTTCTCTTTTTTTATTTAAAAGATGTTTAAAATTCGAAATTAGGAAATTAGGTCAAATTTCATTCCATTTAACCTAGGTTGGAAAATATTTTTGGGGTTGTTGATTTTTTTTGAAAGAAAGATATTTTTGTTGGAGAACATTGGGGATTTTGGGAAGGGAAGGATTTCTACAGCTGCAGGTTGGGCTCTTCTTCAAAATCTTGCCAGGAATGCTAAAAGAGGTAGGGTTCTTGTTTACCTTTTTTATTTCATTGTTAAATAAAAAAAAAATTGTGTTTGGTTCTTCCTCATGAAATTCTGATTTAAAAATCCATGAATGTTCTTAAAATTCAAGTTTTAGTTTTGAGAATATTGGTTGTTTTTGGGTCAAGATTGTTTAAATGGTTTTGTGGTTGAGCAAATCTTGCCTATCTGAAAGTTATTGAGTAATTGGAAGATCATGAACTCGCTGGAAAAATTTTCCCATATTGTTGTTTTGAACATTCTAGAAAATTAAGTTTCAGTCTCTGTATGGGACTGTGAATGAAAGAAATTGGGGGTTTTAGTTCACGCCACCCCACCTTTCTCCTCCTCCCCGCGGGTCTGCAGGGACCTGCGTCCATGGCGGCCGTAGAGTCCTGCGCCCGCAAGGGGCCATAGGGACCTATGCCCGTGATGACCATAGGGAGCGACGGTCATGGTGGCCACAGGAAGTAGTGCTTGCAGTGGCCGCAGTGAGCGGCGCCCGCAGGGGGGAGCTGCGGGGAGCTTCCCACCACTCCCATGATGGGAGGTGGGCCCCGCAGTAGTCTCCCCAAAGTATTTTTTAAATTTTAAAAAAATAAAACTTACTTTATGCAAAGTATATTTTAATGTTTTTTTAAATTTGTTTAGTATTAATTATAATTAATATATATTTTATTAGTGAGGATAAATAAATATATATTAATTAATATTTTATTCAAAATCTATGATTTATTAAATTATTATTAATATATATTTTATTAATGAGATTAATAAATATATATTAAATAATATTTAATGGAAAATTGTGTATTATTAATTTATTAACTATTTATATTTTATTATCCAGGGGCTAATAAATATATCATAATTAATATTTAATTTGGGGTATCTGTTTTAATGAGGGAATACTCCTTGGGAATGAATAGAATAATATTTTTATTGGAAATTTTTGAAATAAAATATAGTTGGTGATGTTTAAAATAATATATTATCCAAGAATATATTATTATTTGGATTTGAATATTATAGGTCATCTGGGGAATTTAGAAATGGAATACTAAAGTATAGGAATAATTGGAAATTTAAATGTTTATCATTGGATCTTTTTTTTGAAAACTTAAATGATATGCTATTAGAAGTAACAGAAAATTTAATAATGTATCAATTGGAAAATTGGTAGGTTAATGATATCTTCATTTAAGTAAAATTAAAGGGTGTAGTCATATTCTTCATCTGTATTGTGAAATAGACAAATAACATTATTGAAATTGTGGTATTGGATTCACCTTGTAATGGTGATTTTTTTGTTAATGTATTTTGAAAACTTAGATCATTTAGAAAACTTGATCGGCTTTTATTGGTTAAACCAATAGGAAAGAAGATTGTCCTTTCCCGGTTATTGCCTATGTAGGTTTAATTTCTGTATTTGCTTTTGTTCATAGTAATGGCAAAACCTTGATATGTTTGTTGGGACCTTATCATCTGGTTGATTTGTGGTTGACCATAGCGGGTTAGGTCTCTAGTTAGAGTATTGTCAGGCAATGGACCTTTGTACTTTCTTTTAATATGTTCAGTTGGATCCATTTCTATGTAGGGATCATTTAGGTATTTATTGACCAAAGTGGTCATTTGTATATTGATTATGTTCGCCTTGATGGCACGATTATAAATAACGTGAATCTTATGTACCTTTAACTTATTTAATTATCAGAGGGGTCTTACAGTTGAGCAGACCCAGAGATGTAGCCCTCTAGGGGTGAACTCCGAGATCATCTTGGTGCTATGTGATGCTTTTTTTTCTCATGTTTCATGGTTAGTGCTAGCATGTATGGATGACATTTTGATAGAATGTATAAGTGGATTAGATTAGATTTGTCATAATGCATGTATGCAGTCATCTCTTAAATGCAATAAATTGGATCATGGAGGAATTGTATTCTGTTAATGTAAATGAAAATAAGTAAGCATTAAAAGAACCCATTAGTTATGATGTAATTATAGTATGTTTTGGAACAAGGTGCATGTCATGTGTTTAATGTATAATTGAATGTAATGAATGGATAGCAATTGTTGGATGAACTCGTCATTTTACCTAAATTGTAACCCTAATGGATGAACTACATTATGTTATTTACATTTCAACCTTAATATGTGAACTTCATCTTAATAGCTACATTTTAACTATAATGGCTGAACTCAATTGGTTATCTACATTTTAACCTTAATAAATGAACTCCATCTTATTAGCTATATTTTAACTATAATGGATGAACTCAATTGGTTATCTATATTTTAACCTTAATAAATGAACTCCATCTTATTAGCTATATTTTAACTATAATGGATGAACTCAATGGGTTATTTACATTTCAACCTTAATAAACGAACTTCATCATATTAGCTATTTTGGTATCTAAAATGGATGGACTCATCAAGTTAACTATATTTTAACCTTAAGGGATGAATTCATATGTTACCTATGTTTTAACCTCTATGGGTAGATATCCTCATGTTAGACTCATCTTCAACCATAATGGATGAGCGTGTCCTACTGTCTATAATGTTAATTTAGTGAACAAATTATATCCATGTTTTAAATAATAATATGTAATTAAGATAACCTGCTTAATTGGATCTAATGTCATGAATTGAGTTAGGTGTTAGGTTATGTAATCACATTGGGAAACCCTTTAGGTTTGTTTAGGTCTTCCGCTATGTTATCAAAGCTTTAGATAACTCCAATGTATCTTAATGTTGTGTCTTTTTAAAAAAAAGGTATATATATATATATATATATATATTGCACTCCTTGAGTGTGTTTTAGCTTTAACCCTTTGGGGTTTCCTGGCGAGGCATTACAGATAACCCACTTCATGAGTGTCATTCCTTTTCCCCATTCCATTTCCCTATTTTGATGTGCCTTGGTTAGGGAGTGTGTAAGGATTTGGGAAGACCAACCAATGAGCATCATTCACCCTTCCCAAGTGGGTTGGAAAGAGTGAGGTGTGGCTTCATAGGGAATAGTTTGGGAGGGAAATGTTTGATCGCCCACTCTCCATTTTGGAGACTTAGGATTTGTAAAATTTTTGGAAAGGATTGGATTTGGGTAGCTCTCCTACAAATTTTCTTACCTTTTTGGCAGATTAAGGTTGGTTGGATTTCTAACTATTGCATGATGTTGTTTTCTTTGAAAAGATTGTGGTTGTTCTTGTTTTTCCATTGTTGTTGTTTCTTTTTATGTGTAGGAAGGAGTAGAAATCTTCCTTATGTGTTTTTGTTGTGTTTTTATGTCTTTGTTTATGGGAGTTTTCAAGACCAAACTCACCCTTGGGAGGGTAGAGTGGCCTTGGGGTGAAGAGTTGTTTGACAACCCTTTTGAGTGAGAGGCTCTCTTTGGAAGAGAGTGATTCTTAAGGGATTTTTCTGGCCCTTGCTGTATATTATTATGTTTATAAAATGGGGGTCATAAGGGGAGTTGTAGGCTTGTATGCCTTGGGGGTCATAAGGAATTTAGGGGACAAGTTTGGAACTTGTGGGTATGTTATATTTGTATCCTTGTTATGGCATTATGTGCACTATTTGCAGAATTCTCCTCAAGGGTATTTAGTCCACCTTCACCCCACTAAAAAAGTCACATAAGTGACATTGTTTAAACCTTGGGTTGGGAGTGTTTTTGTTGTGTTTGAGTTTCTACATGTATGTGTATGTTTGTGTGTTTCCCATCTTGCCCTTGATTCTTCTACCTTAGGGTTGGCTTCTAGTAAGCCTCGGTTGGGAGGTGAGCCTCCATGGTCACAACCTCAAGTTTATATTGCAGGTTGCTTTGGAAAAGACTTGGAAGAGAAAGCTTGGAAAAGAGTTCATTTTTGTATTTAGTTGTAGAAAAGAGTTCATTTTTGTATTTTAGTTGCAAAGGAAAGAAAAAAAAGAGAGTTTTCTATTGTATTTATCTTGCAGAAAGGAAAATGCATTATTGACTAAGTTTTACCATGTAATATTTGAAGTGTTGATCCTTTTAATAAAATGAATGCATTTTGGATTATTTTCTGTTTTGTTATAGTTGCTAGAAAAAAAATGATGTTATATTATGTTTTAAAATATTAATGCAAAAATGAATGAAAGTTATTTTCTGTTTAAGTTATTTTTGTTTTCATTCTGAAAAAAAAATATACATGTTAAAAAAAAAGAAGAAAAATAAATAGATGTTAATATTGCATTTTACCTTGCTATTATAAATCAATGGATTTTAGAAATTGTGAGTTGTAGCTGTAAAATAATTCATTTCTGCTTAAGTTATAAATTTGGAAATGCATGTTAGTAGGGAAAAATAAATGGATTTTCCCAGAATGAATGTTAGTAATGAATTACATCATGTTGATTAGGGATTTAATGATTTTTTTGAAAAAAAAATTAGTTGCTACTGTAAATAAATAAAACTGTCATATTTTTACATTCTATAAAAATAGAAAATAAATCTTGATAATGCCCTAAGTGAAAAAAAAAAAAAGATTTACTCCTACTCTATTATTTGAGATCAGTCTGCTAAAACTATTGAAATACAGATTTTACCATAGAAATCTATCTATCTATCTATCTATCTATCTATCTATATATATACATGCTGCATTTACATTAAAACATATGCATTTAATAAAAAAATGAGTAAACTGGAAATCTATGATTTCTTAAAGTGTGGAATTTTTATATATTTCTGGTTCTACTCATTAATCTGTTTGATCTCCTAACAAAATATATATATATATACACTTATTCAAATACATGTATATATCTGAATATATATATATATATATATATTTATACAATATATAAATATAAATATATATACAGAAATGAAATAAACTTCAAAAAAAAAATTGCTAAGCGAAAATTGGGGATCAAACCCTCCCCCGTTGCCCTCACGAGCACGCAGGATGGCTCGGGCCCCCTCTATGGGCTAAAGCTCACAAGGGCACCCACAGCGCCACTATGGGTGGCCACCATAGCTGCCGCGACCTCCCTTTACTGCCGTTGCCACCCTTTGGTACTGCGGTTTCCCTTGCAATTTGCCCCTTCCTCTGCCATTTCTTCGGCCTCCTCTGCCTCCTTCAAATTCCTACACACACAAAACAAACACACACACCAAAACCCTAGCAAAAAAAAAAGAGAGAATTAATTTTGATAAAATATGCAACAGTAACCCAATTTCGGGTTAGGGTTAGCATTTAAATAAAAGAAGAAGAATAAGTTATGCAACCCTAGCCCATATTCGGGTTGGGGTTAGCATATAGAAATTATAAAAGGAATAGGTTAATTTTTAAAATAAAATAAGAAGGATAACTCAACCCTATTTAGGGTTTGAAATAAATATAATTAAAATAAGAAGAGGGGGAATTCTTTTTAAAATTTGAAAAAGAATTCCCCCTCCCCCATTTAATTATAGCTATATGTGAAATTAATTTAAACTCCTAATATTGACTAGGGAGAAAATTAATTTTAATATAGTCCTTTTATCAAGGCATAATTAAAATTGGGGATTAATTTTATATAGTTATATTAATCGCATAATTGACTTAATTTTATTAACCAAGGGTTATTAATGAGGATATTATATAGATAATTTTTCATAAATATGGATGTTAGGTTAAATTTAATTTGGGGGAATTTATTAAAGAAATTTATTAATTGTTTTTATGCAAATTATAGCCTATGAAGTCATTATTGGCCAATTATTAATAGTTGAAATTTAAGTGTATTGGGGGATTTAAAATTGATTTTAATATATATTATATTTATTTGGCAAATATCATCATTGAATTAGTTAACATTAATGGTTATATTTAAAAAGTGAATTTGCGTGCGCTCAATTAATTAATTTTAATTTGAGATAACATTATCATCATTTTATTTAGCCTTAAGTATTTTAAATGTGATTGAGATATTTAATATCTCTCAGTTTTAATTAGAGGAAATTAATTAGATTAATTAGATTAATTAAATTGAGTTGCAATGACTCTCTTAGGGAATGATTAGTCTTCTCTAATTATTGTCGCCATATTGATTTAGTTAATTAAATCTACTTTAGTAAATGACTCTATTTACCCCAGAGTTAACCCTTAGTTAAGACAAAACTTATTTGATTTCATTTTAATGTAGACTATTTAATGAATTTATGTTGTTTAAAAAAAAATTGTTGTTCCGTTGTTGCTCAAAAGTTTGGGCATGACAAAATACTTCTCAATTTTGAAGACTATGTATGCTGAGATTTTGAAATTTGTATAGAACTGGCATGTGTATATATCTATATAGAATTCTTTGTGGGAACCCTGATTTGCCATTGATGTCAAAGGGGGAGGACTACAATGAAAAATATATATAGCTTAGGAGGAGTATATCGGATGTATATAGCATGAGTGTACAGATTAGGGGGAGTAGATTCAGAGAGACTCAAAGATGGTATCATTTTTCACATGAGTATTACCATCAATGCCAAAGGGGGAGATTGTTGACAAATGACACTCATCTAGTAAGGCTAATTGCATTTAGGGCTATCATTGATGGAAACTCATCTTCAGGTGTTGATATTTCTCATTGGGATTCATTGTCTTATCATTTTTCTTTGATTGGGTCAACTGGTATACACTACACACCACCAGTATATACACTTTTCTTTATACTTAATAAACAGTTAGTCTTGGTACTAGTAACGTGTATTTGGAACCCGATTATGTATAGGACCTGACTAAGATATCTTGTGACCCCAATAATTTATTTCAAATAATTTTTGGTAGCATGTGAAGGCCGATATGATCATTGGCATTATGCATGATATACCTTGTGATCTAATAGCCGATGGGTTTATTTTTCTCATTAAGGACGACATGGTGAAAAGTTAAAGGGTATTTAAGGAAGATATTTTAGTGATTGATTTAAGAATAATAGAGATGCGACTTTGGATGTGAATCAGTCAGAGATTGATGGTATGCAATTTGGTCAGCGAGTGAAATCTTTTGTGTGCAATTTCATGTGTGCAGTTCCAACCGGTAGCAGAACAGGGCAGAATAGAGTATCACTAAACTGGTTCATAGAGAAGGTTGATAGAGCTCAAACTGAAACTTATCCGGCATGGTCAGATGCACTTTATGAGTTCATTTTTTTTTTGTAATAATTATGTAATGTTGTCTAAGTTAGTGAGACTTCCATTTGAGCAGTGAACTCTAGGCAGTGAGTCTGATTGCATGTACAATCCCTTCTATGTAATATTTATATACATTGATAAAGTATATAGATATTGTGGGTATATGCTGCACCGTTGTTTTTCCCTTTACAGGGTTTTCCACATATAAATACTGGTTTTATGGTTGTGTTTCTTTATGTGTTATTTGGTTTATGCACTTTAATTGTATTTATTGTTAATTTGTTCATAAGGAATAAGTTTGGAATAACATTTATCGGTAGAACATTGATTCAACCCCCCCTCTCAGTGTTCTTGAATTCCAACAGTTTGAAAGCATTTTGGGGATCTTTTAGCATTTTGAGTATACATGTTCTAGATTGGATCTCTTGGCAATCTCTTTGGACAACATTTGTAGTTTCTCTCACAAAGTCTATCACTGTTATAGCTTCATGAATAGATCAGGACATCATTTTCATAAGCATCTTGGGAAGGCGATTTAACTTATCCTTTTCCTCGCATTATTTTCCAATTCTCTTTATCATTTATTTTCCTTGTGGATTTTATTTGGGTTGTCCATGGAGGTGGAAACACCAAAATGAGGGTCTTACTTAGACAGACTCCAAAACACAACTCCCAACATTTTCCTTCTTGTGTGTGTGTAGGTACACTATCACGAGGAGGAAATCATCTTGTAGGAGGCTTCATAGTATGGACACTTTGTAGGAATTCTTTGCCTTCTTTTACTTTTTATCACTTTAATTCATATTTTGTGCTATCTGTTTATTTCAGTATTCTTTCTTGCATTAACATAAGTTTTGCCAGCTCATCTAGATTTTTCTGCTTGGATTTTGTGCTCTATCCATACAAGACGTCAACCTATCATGCTGGTGTCCTAGCTCTACGTTCTTGTCCCAAGGACATAGGCTTAGCAGAGCCATCCACGGAGTCCTCTCAATTTCCAACGCCCTAGTATAATTTTGTTATCCCCTAGCTCACCTTAGCACCAGTTCGAGTGAGGTATCAGAGGATGAATTTGTTCTTAAGGATTCATCATCCCTAAGGTAGAAAATTCCCTATGGTACATTTTGGTGAACCCGACATGAAGAAACTTTCCTTTTATATTATGTACTTTTCATTTAGATCATTGCATTCATTTAGTTAAAATTAAACTTAATTTAAAAAAATATAAATAAAAAAATAGAAAGGGTGTTTACATATTTGTTTTAGCATTTGTATATAGCATAGCTCATTTGTGCTTAGTCTAGTTTCATCTTTTAATAGAGACTTTATCCAAAGACATAACACCTCATGTCCCTATAGTGTAGTCTTAGCATTGGAAGGCTTGTCTATAAGCTTTATGACCCAAATTGCCATAGGAGCCATAGTTGGGAGGTCATCTAGGCAAAGTTTTCCTCTTGGCCATTATATTCCTGCTTTACCTAACATAATATTTAATGATCAACTGCCTAACCCAAATGACCTCTTTTCTTCTTGTACCCTTATGTCCATTTTGATAGGGGGGCCCTCTCCACCTAGTTTGTAGTCCAACTCTTAGAGAAATTCTCTGAGAAATTATACTCCATCTTCCCCTCCTACTGTTGATCATGACTCTACTCTCACTTTTGATTTTGAAAAAATTGACATTCTTGAGCAGAATCTAAGAGACTTTGAGGGTTTCCTAAATTGGGAGAATGTCCTCCCCCAAGCTGGAAATGTCATCAATTCTCTAAGAGACGTGTTGATCTCACACATGAGAGGCCTGGAGATGTTGAGGGAATTATCTATTATTCTCAAAAATCATGTGCCTTTGGTTGATGCTCCTCCTTAAGATAGCCAGTCCATTACCTATGGACCTTAGCTTAGTGTCAGTATGCCTAGTTTGGCAGTGCACATGGTTAATCCTAGGCCTACTATTCCTAGTATCACTACTTTATCTACCCCCTTGGGCTATGCAAATATGTCTAGTGGCTCAACCTTTGCCTTTGTTGTAGCTCAGATGTCAATGGTTAGCACTATCACTACATCTACCGATGGCATTGGTCCTTGTAGAGGTTCCAGTGGAGGTGGTGGCATATTTGGCCCACCTCCACCTCCTCTGCCTGCTAATCCCATCTTGAACACCATCTTACAAAACATGGTTCAGTTGCAGTTACAATTTACCAACTTGGCCTCCACCTCTAGTCAGTCATCCATGCCTGCATATTATAGGAAGAATCCCCTCGGCATCACCGTCTTGAACAATATTTTTCTTCCTATAGCTAAATCATTGAATTTTGATAGGTTCAATGGTGATGGGGACCCTAATGTGCATATTAATTCTTTCATAACTATGAGCGGCGATTATTATAATTTGGATTTTATATTTCTTAAACTATTCTCATGGTCCTTTAAGGGTACCATGTTAGAATGGTATATCTCTTTTTCAAATCATTCTATATGCACCTTTGATTAGCTTATGGACCTTTTCCTTAGATGGTTTAAGGCTAACATTGGTAGCAGGGTCACTATTGCTGACCTTGTTCATTACAAGAAAAAACCCAATGAGAAGGTCACAAATTTTATTTCAAGATATCGATCAATTTTTACCAAAATCCCCTTTTCCCTACCAGATAGTGATTTGCAGAGGATGTTTATCGGCAATCAATAGTTGGCAATGAGGGAAAAGTTATCTCTTAATCGATATCAAAACTTTGTTAATATGTGTTCTGTGCTTACGGACTATCAACACACTATATCATAGCTCAAAGATTATACTTAGAACCCTCAAGGTGGGTCCTTTCCATGCACATCTATGGAAGGGTCTATGAATAGTAAAGTTGTAGCTAATATCATGACTATCCCTCTGGTAGCTGCCATACAAGGATCACAACAAAATAGGGTCTTCACAAAATTGAATCTTAGTTGAGCATAATGTAGTGGTTGCTGAAAGATAAATTAATAACTCTTTATGATATTAGACCATTGTCTGATAGTAGACCCTATCCATGATGGTATGATGGGTCAAAGTTCTGCCATTACCATCATGTGCTTGGTCATGACATTGAACGATGTTACCATCTTCGGCACATAGTCCAGGATCACATTGATAGTGGTGCAATCAAAGTTGATGCATGGAAACATAAGTCAAATAAATCTATTGATCAAGCTAACAATGATTTGGAAATATATACCAATCCCTTTCCCCTGCAATCAACAAATTTCATCTTTGCATCATATCGTTTAAATTATGGTCCATTCATAAACATGGTCACCATCACTCCTATTTGCTCACCTCCTAATCAAAAGGGAAAGGTGTTTGATGTATCCTTGTCATTCACTCCCCTGGATGCCCTGTACTATGGAGAGCCCACTCCCTTATACATCTGTGCCAGACTAAATGGTCAAACTGTCATAGGTGTGATGGTTGAACCATCGTGCACAATCAATGTCATTACAAAGGATACTCTATTCATGAATGGTTGGAATAGGCCTGCATACAATGAGTGTTGAGCAACCCTAAGGATGCACGATGGCTTCTCCCTCCCTACTTTGGGTAATATCACCTTGATGGTCCTTGTGGGACCCAAGCCTTTATCTTCAACATTTGTAATCATTCTTGAGTTGGACCTCTTCAGAGCTAAACTAGGTATTCCCTAGTTGATTGCTATGGAGGCATTCCCATCAGTGATTCAAAAATTCCTTAAGTTTCCCCATGAAGGTTTGGTGCATATCATTTGAAACACTAGATATTGACCCTTGGTAGCTCATGGGGATTTTTTGTTAGACCATTTTTGGCCTGCTCTAGTAGGGCCCATGCTTCCCCATGGTGATCTGATGTATCGTGTGTATTACCAATACAAGGGAAGAGTCAGCTCCTAAATCGATGTAGCCTATTTTTTCATTGCCTCTCTCCCTGCATCGACCTCTAATCCATCTATTCTAGAGATGTAGTGGGTAGTGCATCATGTCCCTTCATTATTGGGGGTCGAGGCTAATCTTGATCCTCTGAATAGACCTCCACATCTGCCTAGGATTGCACAACCTCTAGTGGTGTCATTTGTTCCTGCGACTGCACCTAGTGTAGGCAAAGGAAAGGTGCCTATGCTATCAAGTCTGCAACCTACCCTCCCTTTGAGCTCCTGCTCATGGCTGATATCCCTTAGCCCTCTTGTTATGAGAAAGGGAAGCTCTCTTCTCATTCTCATTCATCACCACTCGCTCCTATTTCACAGTCTATGCCAGCACCCTTCATTCCCCTAATCGCCCCTCGAGCAAAGTGGGGTAGAGAACCCATTGCTATGAATGTCATTCCTATTCTAGATACACCTTTTACTCCATCAATTGGGCCTTATCCTATCACTAACATGGTTCCAAAGGCCTCTCCTATGGATCATGATGCTCTTGAATCCTCTCGGGCTTCAGTTGGCAGCTCTCATCTTTGTCGTAATTAGCATGCATGTGAGCATAAATTATATCAACGAGCCATGGCTCAAGAGTGTGATACCTCTTTGTAGGTTGTTGCTACATTTGTGGCACCCATCCCTATCACATCAGCTCCTACTTCATCCAACGTTCTTGTTTCTACATCTTATTTGGTTTTGCTTCCAACTGCTTCAGGGCCTCTTGATGAACCTCCCCCTAAATAGGTGCAGGTCTTCATTTCACCTTCTCTAGAGATTCCTCTTATCACCTCTTTTGTGGACATACCTCCATTGTATCAGCTCATTAATATGTTGCATACACAGGTGGTGTCTAGTGCAACTTTGTCTTCTCTCCCTGTGTCACAACCACTCTAGCATCAAAGATTTCTTGGAGTCTTTCAATATGCTACAATTGACAAGAGAGATGTTTGTCCTATGTGACCTAAACACAAGCTTGACTAGGGTCCCATTCCAGAGTTTTGATGTTTTTCACCCTCTTCTATGCCTATTTTAGCGCCTGTTAGTTTGCCCGTTTCTGTGTGTGTGATTGAGAAGGCCCCGCCTTCTCCTAAGTTTGTCACTGCCCCTCTTCCAGAGGCTGGTAGTCCTATCCTTATTTCATCTTCTCCAAGTGATTCACCCACTTCTTTTATAGAGGCTTGCATGTTCAACTCCTTGGAGGACATCTCAGCTTTGTTTATGATCTTTACATGATCGTTGACTCTTACCTCCTTCAAGCATGTGGACATAGACGTTATTTATACTTCTTCCCTTGCCCTCACTACTGGTGAGGAACCCAATGAAGCTCTTATTTTTGTCCCTCTTTGAGCTCATCCTCCTTCTCCCTATGATCTAGATTGGGAGGACAATGATCTCCTATAAGATGACCTTTAGGCTATTTATCTCCTCCCTCCATCTTTTTGTGTTTGTGCATTGTATTGTTCCCTCGTGCTTGCATTTCATGTTCATTCCCTCCTCGAGGACCCAAGTTACTTTGTAGGTACTTAGATATGGGAGGTTGACTTTCTTTATCTGTTGTGCTCTCCTAGAGGACCCGAGTTACTTTGTAGGTGCTCAGATATAGGAGATTTTGTTTCATGCATCTTCTTCTATTTGTCTCTCTACTTCCTTTATTTGTTGTATCTTTTTTTTTATCGATATTCAAGGATGATGCAAAGTGTTGGGGGCATCTTTATCCTTCTTCCATGTTGACCCAAGTTTTTAATTTTATCTTTGCCTTCATGTTCTCTTCTTGAGATCCAATAACTCTGGTGCTATGATGATACACACATTTCCCAATTTTATTACATATATTTTGTCACTGCCATGGGTTCTAATGCCAGCCTATCGGAACCCCCTATCCTCTTGCATTTCATTATCAATGTTGTGGACATTTATATGTCACCACCTACTAGTGACATTCTATGGAAACATCTTTTATGTTGATGTGCCACAACTGATCTTCTCCTTAGAATGACATGCCTTTCATGCATATCATTCTAAGGGGGGCATCATATCTACATTTTTGCATAATCTCCTTTTGTAATTTAGTCTTTTGCATTAGTACTTCTTGTTGATCACATCTCTTTTACTTGCTTAGGTGGGGGCCAAACCACTTGATCTTTTGTTTAATCTTTTTTTTTCATAGATGGGAGATAAACAACGTGGTCTATCTCTTTGGTTTGCCTTGGTATGGGCCAATATAATACTTACAAAATCTATCTTTGACCACCCAATCACATGGCTATCTATCATATTGCTACCCATGCTGGAAAAATATATTTATTTTATCACCCTATTTTATGGCTATCAATATCAGCATATCTCACTACCCTATCGTATGGTCATCCATACTGGAATATATCTCACCCTGTCGTATGGCTATCTATCATAATATACTTTTCTATCCATACCAATGTATCTTATACCACAACAATCATCTATCTTATACTATTTTGTAACTAGGGGATTTACTCCAAAGCGAGGTTCATTTATGTTATGTTATCTTATCTATTATCAAACATTAAATCTATCATTTATCTCACCATCCAATGTGCTAGACTATAGCTAGCATGTTTATGATGTATCAATTAGCAATATCTATTCCAAATCTCATCTGCTTATCACTAGGGGCAACCTTGTCTGATCAATAAAAATTTGCCTCCCTATCTTGACTCTCTATCTTCCTCTAATTTATCTTTGCATCTCTCAGCAAAGACATGCTCGATAAAGTGGGGGTAAAATGTAGTGTAAAAAATCTCTTTCTTTATGATTCAACGTGACAAATGATGCCTTCCTCTATGTCATCGGAGGTCGGGCATTGCCACCTTTGTCCTTTTGTCCACCTAGGATCACCTCATCAACTCCAAATTGGTCTCTACCAACTCTGCCAACCTATCACCTTTGGGGAATAGGGCATGAGGTGGAAACATCCGCAAGGTGCACTATCATCCCAAGAATCTAACAGTTCACAAGTGGTCATTTGAACATTATGCCTGCACCTAGAAAGAATCATAATGCTCCTACATGTGCCCAATGACGCCAGTTTTCCTTCCAAGGCCTATATCTCTCCCATTTGAAAGCATTTTGGGGATCTTTTAGCATTTTGAGTATACTTGTTACATATTTGAGCTCTTGGCAATCTCTTTGGATAGCAATTGCAGTTTCTCTCATGAAGTTTAACACTATTGAAGCTTTATGAATAGCTCACAAAATCATTTCCATAAGCATCTTGAAAAGGAGAGTTTACTTATCCTTTTCTCCTTTCATTTTACATATTATCATCCTTTGTGTTGCACTGTTTTCAACCCCCAACTTAGGAAGACTCCAAAATATAACCCCGAACTTCTTATGTGTGTGTAGGTACATTATCACAAGGAGGAAATCATATTCCAAGAGGCTTCATAGCATGGACACTTTGTAAGACTTATTTGCCTTCTTTTACTTTTTATCACTTTAATTTGCATTTTTTGTTATCTGTATATTTCAATATTGTTTCTCATATTTAATTAAGTTTTGTAAGATCATGTAGATTTTTCTACTCAAACTCTATGCTCTGTCTATACAGGACGTCAACATGCCACACTGGTCTCCCATCTCTACACGCTTGTCCCAAGGACAAAGGCTTAGTAGAGCCATCCAGGGAGTCCTCTCAACTTTCTAATGCCCTAGCATAATTTTGTTATCTCCTGGCTCACCTTAGCACCAATTAGAGTGAGGTATCAGAGGGTGGATTTGTTCTTAAGGATTCATCATCCTTGAGGTATCAAATTCCCTTTGCTACATTCTTGATGCTAAAATGTTCTAAGTAAAGCACACAATGTACCTCAAATAAGATCAAAGCATGAAGATCATCCACAAGGGGAATATAAAGATGAACAATATCCCATAATCGTCCATCTGACTCCAAATAATTTCTTTAAAATTGGCCCTCAAGGACTATGCCCAATTCAACCTTTGCTCTCACCTCCTTATGTAAAATGTCACTAGGGAGTGCCTCAAGGATAGGACTATTGTCACTATTTTAAAAAATGGATGTTCTTGGTCCATAATTGGCTAATTTTGTTGAAATTTTGAGTCTGGCATTGGCCTTGTTACCTCTATTTTGTTGTAAGCCAATGGGAAGGTTTAAGGGTTTTAAGTTCTAACCTTCAAGGTGTCTGATTAAAAACCTGGTTCTAATTCTACTTTACTTTTTATCACTTAAGTGATGGGTCCGTTTGTCATGAGAAGTGTCCCCCCATTGTTATTTACCTAGGCGTTCCCTTAAATATTTTAAATTTTATACGCCTATTACTTTGCCTTTTTTCTAATGTTTATCGAGCCCTGTAAGTGTCATGTAACTCTTTGATTGATCCAATAGCCTGTGTTATTTCGTGGGATGAAGTTGATCGCGAGTTACCCTCTACAAAATAGTGAAAAGTGGCGGGTCCCAGAAGCAGGCAGGTTTTCAAAAGAGTAAAGAGTGGTTGGTTCAGAGAATGATCAATGACCCGTGTTGATTCGCAACCAATAGGTGCTCAAGATTTAGCCTTCGCGAAGTAGCGAAATGACATGGCAGTCCAATTAGCAGTCTAGGTGGTTTAGGTGGCAAATCATAAAGTCACACATGGCCTCGAGGTTAAGTAAATCAAAGAATAAACTTGGCGAACAGATGGATTGATCATCAGATAAAAGAATTGCATCTTGATTGTGATCCAATGGCTCATGTTGATTCACTAGCCTGAGATGCACATGGTATATGTTCTGTGAAATAGCGAAAACACGTGGCAGGTCCCAGAGACAAGCAGTCTTCCTTGGTTAAAAGCTGATTGGGTTGGAAAATGATCAATGACTCATGTTGATTCACGACTGAGAGATGCACGTGTTCTACCTTTTGCGAAATAGCGAAAAGGTGGCGGGTCCTGCTATGTGGCAGTCAAAGTGGTAGGTCCAGCTGGCAATTATAGAGCAATGACGGGGCGCTTAGTTGGCGGTCTGTGGTAGGCCCAAGTGAGAGGGTCATAAACAGGATAAACAATGGGCAAGTTCCTAAGATCTAACGGCTCACACAGATTCGCGAAGACAAGTTGATTGTGAGATAGTCATCGTCAAATAGTGAAAGAGGATGGTGGGCCTAGAGGACAAGTAGGGCACGAAGTTAAAAGCTGATCAAGTATGATTTGATCAAATGGTTCTTGTAGTTTCATGGCCACAAATTGAACGAAGATTAGTCTTTGCGAAATGGCAAAAGATAGATGGAAATCACACAAAGGCATGACATGGCAAGACAGATGGTGTGTTTCATAGAGTAAAAGATGACCCATCCAGTATACGTGGTTTTAAACGGTAATTGAGGGCCCGCCTTGGTGAAATTGGTATTTATGTGGAGAATAGTGAAGAAAAACATGTGGTAGACTCAGAACGGAACCCAAAGAAGCTCCTAGAGCTAATGGCCAACTGCCATGTGGCATTTGTTAACTAGTGAATAGATAGAGTAAGTGATTTCTAAATATAAAGGGCCCACTTAAAAGGTTTGAAGCTTGTTAAAAGATATTCATCTCATGGTCGATCCAACAGTTCTCTTTGTTTCGTGGGCCGAAGATGCCTGTAGCTTAACCTCTACGAAATAGCAAAAACCGTTAGCCATCAAGATGAGGCGCAATTAGTTAGTGAGATTGACGGCCCTAGTTAGAGTTAAAGACCAGGTGATTAGAGCTTTATCTAATGTTTGGCGTGGCTTCGTGAAGAAAAAGTACACGTGTTAAAGCCCGCGAAATAGCGAAAAGAAGGTGGGGCTTGACATTAACAAAGAGAGATCAGATGGAGGTAAAGGAAGTGTAAGTTCTTGTAATCCAATGGCCTGCGTTGTTTCATGAAAGAAAGGTGGAAAGGTTTTATGCACTACAAAGTAGTGAAAGACCAAAATAGAGGAAAGACTCAGAGAAGTTATGATCCATTGGAGCCAGTTTTGAATTCAATTTGGTGAATTTAATTATGAAAAGATAGCCTAAGCATGCGGAGTTAATTTCTAAAAATTCAATGCCAACTTGTCCTTTAGAGTCCGCATCAACTTGATTATTAGTATTGTTTCATCAAAGTTTGTTGCAGAGCAATTGGTGCAGAGTGATTCTTTTCAAGCAAATAATCAGGTTTTTTGTGCTTTTCTTTATAATTTTGGTCTGTTTCCAATCATTGTTGTGTGAATTATTTCATTAGAGGTCTGTGCTAATTTCAAGTGGTATAGTTGCTTATTCAGAATGGCACCAAGAAGAGAGTTGACAGGAAAAGTGAATTATTAGGACAGGAACATTTGTGATGATTTTTTAGAATAGTTAACCATGTCCACCAATGTCGGGGCTAAGGCCAAAGAGTTAGTACCAAAGAACCCTCATTTGAAAATCGAGGATGGCTTGAATGATAAAGGCAATTGGTTAAGGGACCTTGAAATAGGGATATCAGGTCTAAGTTTGTTCAAAGTTAGTTTTGGGCAGAGACATTCCCCAGCTCCTTTAAATAGCATATGGGAACTTGATGTAGGAAAACTTGTGGTCCCTGGTGTATTCATGGATGTAGATCTATTGACCCTAATTGCATAGAATTATGACCCTACTGCCAGATGTATTAGAAATATAAAGGGATCAGCCCTAGTTGAAATCAAAGATGATGAGTTTAGAAATGTTTTCAAGCTTAGGGAAGCTTCAAAATTATCTTGAGCCTATTGATTTTGAAGCATTAGCTCAAGTCTACAATGCACAAAGAGATCATCTTAGGAGTGGCCCATTGAGAGAATTCTTTGTTAAAATAGGAGGGTTAACAGTTGTAGGCCCCAGTACAATGGAACCATTTTCCCTAAATTTGTTTACTTTAAGAGCTAAGGGTATGTATTGGACATTGTGTTAGATCTTTGCAGAAGATAAAGAAACATATGCCAACCCATTATATGTTGATGATTGCCCAAATTCTTAACCCTTCCCTGGCAATAACATTTGATTTTTCCCCATACCTCACTAATGCCATTCATGTAGGGTTTGTAGGGATTAAAAATGGTAAGGTGGATAGGCCATTTGGATGGTACTCCCTATTAATGCACATGTTTTTGGTCAAAGGTGTTGATTATTTTGCAAAATCTATGGATTTGGTCAAGGTTAAAGATAAAGAGGAGATGCCCGTGCAACTTTGGAGCACTATTCTATCTTGGGATAGAGAGGATGCTAGTTTTCTGAAGTTTGATAGATGCTTTGCATCTAAGATTAGAGTTCTTTTATGTGCAGAAAACCCTAGGATTCCTAAGGCTCTTTTGGAATTCCTTAGGCCTAAAGAGTTTGCAAAAGATATCAAGATTGTTCACAACTGGGGAGACATGTATTTTTACCCTGTTTCTACTATTTTTAGAGTATATGGCTTCAGAGGAACCCCCTATCTATTGCCCTATTAGGTCCCATTGAAGATAGGGATTGTAGATGTGTTCAGACAAATTGGAGTACAAGAGGCAGAGCTAACCAATAGGGGTAAAGGGACCATCTTCTTGACTATCACCATGGCCGACCATTTTGTAATCACTAAAGGTGGATGGAAATATTTTGAAGAATTCTTTAAGACATATAGGTTGTCAACTGTAGTTTCATGATGTGCAGACCTTGATGACTTTTTCAATCGCATGTTCAGAAAGAGAGCAGTGTGTAGAGGTAGGCCTCACCAATTTTTAGTTCCTCAAAGATTTAATTAGGAATGAATTCAACTTAGATGAGTAGGAACTAAGGAAGGAGAAGTGGGTTGCATATAAGAAGGCACTTGATTTTATCCATCAATTTGACAATAGCTATGACCCTCTTTCTAGCTTCAACCCTTTTGAGGAGAAAATCAAATTCTTGATTCTCTATTTTGAAGACCTTATGCAAACCTTAAAAGAAAAAAGGGAGGCTATAATGCAAAATGATCCTGATGGGGTTAAGCTGGTCTTGGCTAAGCCTGCCTTTGCTAAGGCTATCCCATGTGGTGACTATGTAATGCATAGAAAGTCAAAGTACATTGTGATGATGCCAGTGAAAGGTGAGCCTTCCACTTCAAAAGGAAAAAGGAAAATTGAAGATGTCATTGACATTCAGGATTCCCCTAAAAGGCAAAGAGTGGGAAAGGAGGTTGAAATTGATGAACCTCAATATTCTCCATCTTAGTCCCCTATCCACATTGGAGATGAAAAAGCATTGGCTAAATAATTATTATAGTTAGGGAGTCTAGGTGAGATTGGTTTCTCCTATGAGGAGACCCAAGAGGGGATGCCAGAGGAGCCACCTAGAGCTGAAATGAACTTAACTGAGGGTGAGCTAAGGGGAAAAGAATTAGACCTTACTGTTAAGCAGGCCAGTGAAGAATTCTTGGCTAATAGTAACTTTGTTACAAGAGGGGCTTTCATGCAATTTGTGCGAAAGCAGAACATGGAACAATTCAAGACCAGGTGTGAGCAGAAGAAGAGTGAACAACCTCTCAGAGATGCTAATTAGATAGAAGAAGAAATAAAGAAAGAAATGATGGAGGAGTTTAAGACAATCACCCCTGAGAAAGGAAGAGAAATGGTAGTAAAGGTTGGTGTGTTAATTATCCTTGAATGGGATATAGCTGATGCTTTAGTTCTTGATGCAGTAAGGAAGGAAACAAAGCCAATGGAAGGAGTGACCTTCAGCAAGGATAATGCTACTCTTTTCATGTGGTCATTAAAAAAGGATGAGAACAAAAGGAGGAAAAATGCATCAGATTCTAGCCTCTTAGGAGGCATGATTGTTAGGAGAGTCCAAGATACAGGGGTAGTGGAAGCTGCAAGCACAATTTTGGAAACTGCAAATTTTAATGTGGCAGTAGCAGAGAACAAGGCACAAGAAAGAGCTAATCTTCAATTGAAGTTGGAGACTATCTTAAAGGCTTACATTGAGGCTAAAGAAGGAATAGCCAATAGGGACATCATCATTACTAAACTCCAGATTCAGTTGGCATGTTAGCACCATCCAGGTGAATCCTCTACACTCATGACAGCCTCCTCTCCAACAAGACCTCCTCCTACTAGTCCCATCATAGAATACCCCCCTTCTCCTATCCCTTCTGGTTTCCAATCAGCTGAGACTGTCCAACATGAGTTGGAAAATTTAAAACAAACTCAAGCCTTGTTTGCAAACAAATATGAAGAGAAGGTGAAAGCCACAATTTTGAAGTTTGCTGACTCAGTCAAGGCCTCCATTATATACGTAAATATGAAGAGGATTCTAGAGGTTATGATCAAATTCAGAGAAGATGAGGCTACTTTGGAACCAATCCTCCATAAGTGGATGCCCAGAGGTAAGGAATTGGAGCTCATGTGTTCATCCCATGTAGATGTAGAGGAGAACGACCTTCTAAGGTCCACAAATGAGTTTATAAAAGAGATGAATATTCTATCAGAGGAAAGGACAGGTATAAAAAGAAAAGCCCAACTATATAGAAAAGAATATTCGGATCACAAATTTGAATTGTTTCTTGGAGGTTTCATTGGTCCAATTTAGTTAAAAGAAGAGAAGACCTGGTTAGAGGAGTTGGACCACAATTTTTCCCAAAGGGTCAATCAAATTATCAACACTGATGACACATCTTTATTTGTCCAAACAATTGAAGAAATTGAAAAGGTGAAATCTCATTATGGTTTCATAGAAACAGAAATTGGGCATTTAAGAGTCACTTGGAAAAGGCTAGAAGACATGAAATAGAAGGTTGTTAGTTTTGCTTGGCAAAGTGGTGATGTTTTTCAAGAATGGAAGGACAGTTATGTGGGATAGAAAGAAGATGCTCCAGAGCAGTTACAAGAGGTTGCAATAGAACAAAAGGTGCAAGAGGCCATAAATGTTGAAAAGGACTTGTAACCACTCCTTGGAGAAGTATTGTGGTTGTAAAAAACTTTTTTGAAAAGGGTCTGAAGCTTGTATGCATCCATAATATTATAAATGGATACCAGGACTAGTAAAAAAGGGATCACAAGAATTTGTAAAGAAACTATGCAGAAATTTATCTACATTTTCTCTAGTGTTTCACAGAAAATTATCTAAGTTTTGTAAGATTTTCCAAATTGAATATAAATATATAGACCATTAACTTTGAGCCTAAAATTTATGTTGTCTTTTGTTATGCTTTCAAATATTTTACTGGTTTCATTTGGGTAATTCAGGGTTATTTCAATTGAACAGGGATTGTAATACAATCTTTATAGATATGTTTCTTAGCTTTCTTCTTTAGGAGGGGAATTAAATATGCGAGAAATATCTTTATCAGTAGGTTATTGTTTGGGAACTTTGAATTTGATGAACATTTTTTAGTATAACAAGGGAGGATTCATATACATGTCAGGCATGTATGGAGTTGGTAGAAGCCAAAGTTATTGAGATGCATGGATATGTTTAATTCTGAAGTTCTTATTTAAAATAGATGACTCTATAGACTAGATAAGATACTGGTATCTGTTAATGTTTTATTTTCTAAATCTCTTAAGGATTAACACTAAAAATGAGCCTAAGTTTTCCTATATTTTTTCAGTTTTTTGTTTAAGGCAATAAGATCCACTAGTTTTTGGACAATGGTTACTATGGATTTTGTTTAAAAGCATGAAATTATTCACATAAGGTATACCCACCTGAACTTTGGATAAGTTCAAAGTGTAGAAGATTATTAAAACCTTTTTATATGTTGCTCTAAGGTTCTTGTTCTTTGATTTCTCCATTCACATACAAAGTTATTCTTTCTCATCAAAGAGGACAAGAAGGGGATCATAATTTGAGAACAACAAAAGTGGCGACTCTGCTAGGAAAAGCCATGGTGTGTCTGTGTTGCAGATTGGTGCTGCAATGAACTATGAATGTTGTCTGGATATCTGTATTTAGAAATTTCCATGATCTTTGATTGGTATTCCCTCTTTCTCTGAAAAATCTTAGTGATTTTGGTTTAAAGAATGGAAAATATTTTGTTTGAAGCTTGTTTTCATATTTCCCATAGTCTTTGTGGGTGGCGACTCTGTTAGTCTTAACCAGTCCTTTTGGAGATAAGTAAAATTCTAAAAAGAAAACAAGCACAATGCAAGGAGGAAAGAACACCAGATCTTTCATGAAAAAGCATCCTTGTGAGACATTGCAGGAGGGATTACCTGAACAGTCACAAAGAGGTCAGAAAAGGTTAGTACTACATGAGCCATCAAATGTTGCTTGGGTGCAGAAAAACAACAATAGTGGTAAGATATTTGAAAGACCTAATTATTCTTCTTCCTGAGAATCTAAACAAGATGTTTTGGGTTTCCATTCTATTTTATTTGGAAATATAGAAGATGTTCATGTTTTAAATTAAGATATATCTCATACTAGTTTTTCTAGGAGAGACAGAAGTAGTTCAAATATAGTCAGAAATTTTGTACCTAGAATAGTTGATGGAAATATCAACTTAATTGATATTGACCAAGTTAACATATCAGACTCTGAAGAAATATTCCCTGATGAAGATAAAGTATCCCAGGAAATAGAGGACCTTAATAGAAGGGTTCATCATTTGACCTCCTTAAGAGCCCAAAAGGAAGAAAATAGGGAGAAAGAAGTTAAGGCAAAATTGATGGAGAGAGATAGGCTCCTGAGATAGATTGCTGATCTTGAGTTGCTGGCCCAAGAAAAGGCAAAGAGTGATGACGAAGGTCTTGTGATTAGAGAAGTTTTAGTCCCTAAGACCAAATTAGCATACAAGTCAGTAGTGCAAAAAAATAGAGAAGTTCTTAGTGACCCGCAGCCTTTTAGAAATGATGTAGACAAAGGAAAGTAGAAATGCATGGAAGGTGGGTCAGGATCTAAGACTACAGTAGAAACATCTCATAGATTATCAACACATGAGAGGGAGATGGAAAGGATGAGGAAAGAGAAAGAAGATCTACAAATGGAGTTAGAGAAAGCTGAGTTAGAGGCAACTAACCAAGAAGTTAAAAGAAAAATTGGCTATCTAAAAGCTCCCCCCATCATCTTTCCATCAAAAGATCTAAATAAACCTATTCCTTAGCAAGTTTCCCTCCCTCCTGTTAAAATTCAGCCAGTTTTGCTTGTTAATATAGCAACAGCCAGTCAAGCCCCTGTTATTAACCAAAATAACCAGATCTCACAAACTCAAATCCCCAATGTAAGAATAAACATGGGTAATAACCATGCTATTAACCCACTCCAGAGAAGACCTATCAACTTAGAACTATATAGGCAGCTATTTTTTGATGGAATCCCTGGATATCCTAACCATGTTCCAACTGAGTTAAGAAATAGACTTGATAAATTTGTTGGGAACAATGCAATCAGTGCAAAAGAGCATTTGAAGTCTTTTGGTGATTTGATTAATGATTATGAGATCATAAATGAAGATGTCATGATGAAATTGTTTGTTCAGTCCCTAAGATGATGCAAAAGACTAGTATAGGGGTCTTCCGGTTAATAGTATTGGGTCGTGGGAGGATTTTAAAAATTTCTTTCAAGAACATTATGGTGACAAAACAAATGTGAGCTTCATTCTCAATGAGTTCAACAATATTAGAAAATCTGATAATGAAATGGTCACAGATTTTAATGCTAGATTTTAGAAAGCAATGCATAGATTATTTCAGGTAATGAGATTAGATGATAACATGTTCTTGAATACTTACTACAATGCCTTTGATTCTAAAATGGCATATATTTTAAGGGATAAAAATCCACATAGCTTGAGAGATGCATTCAAAATTGCTATCAATGTAGAGAGCAATAGAAAGGCATCTAGAAAATTAGGAATTAGAACTGATGGTAGGCTATGGCAAGAAACAAAACAGCAACCAAACAAAGTTGCTAAGGAAGAAGATAAAATAGAATAGTTGGTGACTGCTGTGAAGGATCTCACTGCTAAGGTGAACAAAAATTACAAACCTCATTATAATTGGAAAGATAGACCTCCTAGATTGCATGATATGCCTTACAACACCAATTGGAAGGATGGTAAGCCTCAGAATGAGAAGCCTAAAAATACTCAAAGCCAAGATACCCCTGATCCTTTAAAAGGAAAAAATGTTCATAACATAGAGAACACTCCTTGGTGTATTGCTTGTGATGGGCCACATTCTCCTCATCAATATGTTGTAGCTCAAGCCCTTGAAGAATCCATGAGACAAGAAGCTGAGCCTGATATTAATATGTTTGAAACTATAATAGAAAGTGATGAGGAGTCTCTACAAAGTGAATTTAGTGATTGTGATGTGTTGGACAGTAAAAGGTCCTACAAAGGACAACTAACACTTGATTGGCATCCCACTTTGAATGTGGTAACAATCAAAGATGAAGAAGTTTATCTCAGGAGGCCTAGTGATGATGAAGTAAAAAATCTCACTAAGGTTGCTATAGCCAAGGCCAAGCACAATTATAGCTTAAGGAGCACTAAAAGGGATAGTGATCAAGGTGAACTCGGTTCTATGTTTATAAAAGAGGTATCCCAAAAGAAAGCAGCAAATAGTGCTACTTTGCCTCAAGTTGGTCAAGATAAGAAAGATCAAGTTAAAGAAGTACCCAAGGGTACTCATAATAAAGCTACTAATGATACACAAGGAGCGGCCACAACAAAGAAGGCAAGTCAGCCTAAGGCAAAAAGAGCTAAAGCTAATACTGAGTTGAGCAGTAATTCCACATTTGATATGGCTCAGGCTTTTACCCAAATGAAAGTTACTGTCCCATTGATAGAATTATTGAAAATAAAGGAACATAGAGAAGCTGCTTTGTCTTTATTTTCTAACATATCTGACAGTAACACAATTCTACCTACTGGTTCAATTAAAGATGAAAAGGATCAAGAGTTCCAAACCCCAGAGGTGTATGTTGGAACAACTATTACCCATGAACCCTCACAAGTAGATCCTTTTTATGTTACTCTGTTAGTGAATAACCAGTTGATAAAGAATTGCATGATAGATTCTAGTGCAACTGCAAATATAATACCTTATGGTGTTATGAAAGAACTAGGATTATCAGTGAATACAATGTAAGGGAAATTCTATGCTATGGATAATAGAGAAGTGCCTGTGATAGGTACAATGAAAGATGTTGAAGTTAAAATAACAGCCTTCCGTGAGGCAACATATAAAATGGATGTCATTGTAACTGACACAAAACCCCATTATGGCATGTTGTTATCTAGGCAATGGGCCACAACAGTGGGTGGAAATGTTCAGTTGGATTTATCATATGCTACTATCCCCATTAATGGAAACCAAGAAAAGTTGTATAGAGAGCCACGTGCCCCTAGGGTAATTGAAAAAATAGATCCTAGTATGCTAAATTGTATGATTGAAGTGGATCTTGATAACTTTAGAATACAACCAATTCTACCTCCATTAAAAAATACTGACAGTATTGTGGCTGAATTAGAGTCTCAACAGCATGCCTTGTGGCACAAGTACTTTGATGGAGCTTTTTCTAAAGAAGGATCTGGGGTAGGAGTTCTCCTTGTGTCCCCTTCAGGTATTACTTTCAAATATTCATTTTTTTTAGCTTTTCAATGTACCAACAATACTGCAGAGTATGAAGCCTTGTTATTGGGGCTTGAAGTGGCAAAAAGGCATGGGATACAACTATTAAGAGTGTTGGGAGATTCAAAGCTAGTCGTTTCTCAAGTTAGGGCTAAATATGCATCTAAGAATGAGAGACTAAAATGATGTAAACATGCAGTGTGGGATGTAATTGAATATTTTAGTGCATTCTCTATCAATTGGATAGAAAGATCAAAGAATATCATGGCTAATTTTTTAGCAAATGTTGCATTGAAGAATGATGATGTAACACTAACAGGTGTATCCATAATAGAGATAAAAGCTAGGCCCACTATCCCTGACAATGTTTATAACTGGCAAGTGTTTGAGGATGATGAAGATATCCTTAGGTTTATACAATGCATAGATGATTATGATGGACAAAAAATTGATTGCAATGCATTGGTAGAAGTGGTTGATAAAAGAGAAATAGTATTTGGAAATGACTTGGTCCAGCTAGAAACCAATGAGATACCTAAGGGGTTAGTAGAACTTAAAGGTATGTTTAGCTACAATGACAGTCATCTGCACCAGCAGTCAACCACTAAGCTAGATGAAATAGAGGAGGTAAACTTAGGGATTGAATCATCCCCTAAGTTGGTTTATATTGGAAAGAACTTTCCTCCTCATGTTAGGATTAATCTTATTAACTTATTAAAGAAGTACAAGCATGTTTTTGCTTGGTCTTATGAAGACCTAAAGGTGTATAGACAAGATTTGTTTCAGCATGAAGTTCCGTTGCTTCCAGATGCTAAGCATTTCAGACAAAAGCAAAGACCTATTAATCCCTTGCTGGAAACTAAGATGCATCAAGAATTGACCAAGCTGAGAGAAGGGGGGATCATTAAGCCTATAAGGCATTCTTCATGGGTCTCCAATTTGGTCCCGATTAGAAAGAAAAATGGATACATAAGGCTCTATGTCAACTTCAGAAACTTAAATGTTGCTTCCCTGAAAGATAATTATTCATCTCCAAATATGGAAGCTATGTTGTAAAGGTTGACTGGTTGTGATTTACTTTCTATGATGGATGGATTCTCAGGATACAACCAGGTGCTAGTAAAAGAATCAGAACAATTCAAAACTACTTTCACCACCCCTTGGGAAACTTATGTTTATGTCAGAATGCCTTTTGGTTTAAAAAATGTTGGAGCTACCTTCCAGAGGGCAATGGATGTAACGTTCAAAGAATTTATAAATATCATCATGGTAGTATACCAAGATGATCTGACATGTTTCTCCAAGAGGGCATATGACCATTGTGAGCATTTGGAAAAGGTGTTCAATAAGGCTCTGGAATATGGTGTCTCTCTAAATCCAAAGAAGTGTCATTTTGCTGTCAGTGAAGGAAAGCTATTGGGGCATATTGTCAACAAGGATGGGGTTAGGATAGATCCTAAAAGAATTGAAGCCATAGAAAATGTATCTAAACCCACAAGTGTTAAAGGTATTCAGTCCTTCTTGGGTAAAGTGAATTTTGTAAGAAGGTTTATTGCAAATTTTGTAGAAATTGCCAAGCCCATTGTTAGACTAGTCAAGAAGGATACCAAGTTCTGCTGGGATCAAGAAGCTTCAAAGGATTTTGATGAGATAAAAAAGGCCATTCAAGAAGCACCAGTGTTGAAATCCCCTGATTATAGTAAGCCTTTCTCTCTGTTCTCTTTCACTTCATATCACACAGTGACTATTGTGCTTTTACAGAAGGATAATGAAGGGTATGAGAATCCCATAGCTTTCTATAGTAAATCTTTGCAGGCTACAGAGTTAAAGTATGAAATCATGGAAAAGCAAGCATATGCTTTGGTCAAGGCTGTCAAAGCTTTTAGGCCATATCTGGTAAGTGCACAAATAGTTGCTTATGTTCCACATGCTGCAGTCAAAGACATTTTATCCCAATCTGAGGTCACAGGTAAAAGGTGCAGATGGATAAAAAGAATTCAAGAGTTTGATTTAGAGATAAAGATTACTAAATTGGTAAGAGGTTTAGGCCTTGCAAAGCTCATGACGGAATCAAATCTTCTTAATGTGGAAGTAAATAATGTTGAAGTTGATAACACCATGGTCACCAGTATTGAAAGGCAACCCTGGTATTGAGGGATAGTCCATTTCTTAAGAGATGCAACATTTTTAGAAGGGATGACCCACAATCAGAAAAGAACATTAAAACTCAAGTCACAAAAATATGTTCTCATTCAAGGTGATCCGTTTTTGAGAAATAGAGATGGGGAACTGCTAATGTGTTTGGATGAATCCCAAGCTAAGAAAGTGCTGACTAAAATGCATGATGGAGTGTGTGGAGGTCATTACTTTGCTAAGACAACTGCTGGCAAGATAGTCCGGGCTAGGTATTATTGGCCTACTTTATTTAAAGATGCCCATTAACATGGCAGGAAATGTGACCCATGTCAGAAGTTTTCATCCAAATTGAAGTATGAAGGAGCTTTACCCCTAAATCCGGTCATAGTGGAAGCCCTATCCAATGGGGCATTGATTTTATTGGAGAAATTGTTGAGAGATCAGGAAGAGGTCACAGGTGGATCATAGTAGCAATTGATTATTTTACCAAGTGGATTGAAGCTATTCCCAACAGAAGAGCTACAAGTAAAGTTGTCATTGACTTCTTGATGGATAATGTTATAACTAGATTTGGAGTCCCTACAAAATTAGGAATGGATAATGCCATGAGCTTTAGGTTAGAAGAGTTTGTTGAATTTTGCACCAATCATGGAATAATTATGTCTTACTCTTCACCTTATCATCCTCAGGGAAATGGATAAGCTGAGTCTAGTAATAAAAGCCTCTTGAACATTATCAAGAAAATCCTGGAAGAAAATAAGAGGTCTTGGGATTAAAAGTTGAAATTGGCTTTGTGGGCTAACAGGGTTACTATCAAAAAGGCTATTGGAGTTTCACCTTTTGAATTGGTTTATGGTACACAAGCTAGAGTGCCAATAAATAATCTTCCTCTAGTATATAAGTTCCTGCAAGTTGAAGACATGGAGTTGTCTGAACCTATGGAGGACTGAATGATTCAGATAGTGGAAGTGGAAGAAATCAAAACTCTAGCTCACAAGAGAAATTTAAAGATCCAATTGCAGTCCAAGTACCTATTTGACAAGAGAACGTCATTGAGAAAGTTCCAAATCGGTGATGTAATTCTTCAATGGAATGCAAAAGGACATGGCAAGGGAAAGCATACAAAATTTGAGTCACTGTGGATTGGCCCCTCTATGGTCTGTGATCTTAATGGAAAAGACTCATATTTTTTGAAGAATATGAATGATAAATTACAGGAATTTCTAGTGCATGGACAATTCCCGAAACATTATTTCTCTTGATGTCCATGCACAGTAGGTCCTTGTTTGTATATATTTAGGTTTGCTTTAAGTTGTTGTTTTTGGGCTTGTGTTTGGTCTATTTCTCCAGAGTTCCTGAAATTCTTGTGTTGATCTTGTGATCAACCATCACCAGTCAGAGCCGCTATTATCACTGTTTTAAAAAATGGATGTTCTCAGTCCATAATTGGCTAATTGTGTTGAAATTTTGAGTTTGACATTAGCCTTGTTATCTCTGTTTTGTTGTAAGCCAATGGGAAGGTTTAAGGGTTTTAAGTTCTAACCTTCAAGGTGTTTGAGTAAAAACCTGGTTCTAATTCTGTGTTACTTTTTACCACTTAAGTGATGGGTCCATTTGTCATGAGAAGTGTCCCCCCATTGTTATTTACCTAGGCAGTCCCTTAAATATTTTAAATTTTATACACCTATTACTTTGCCTTTTTTCTAATGTTTATCAGGCCTTGCAAGTGTCATGCAACTCTTTTATTGATCCAATGACCCACATTATTTTGTGGGATGAAGTTGATCATGAGTCACCCTCTGTGAAATAGCGAAAAGTGGCGGGTCCCAGAAGCAAGCAGGTTTTCTAAAGAGTAAAGAGTGATTAGTTCAGAGAATGATCAACAACCCGCATTGATTCGTGGCCAAAAGGTGCTCGAGATTTAGCCTTCATGAAGTAGTGAAATGACATGGCAGTCTAGTTAGCAGTCCAGGTGGTTGAGGTGGCAAATCAGAAAGTCACACATGGCCTCAAGGTTAAGTAAATCAAAGAATAAACTTGGCGACCGGATGGATTGACCGTCGGATAAAAGAATTGCATCTTGATTGTGATCCAATGGCTTGCATTGATTCACTAGCCTAAGATGCAGATGGTGTATGTTCTGCGAAAAAGTGAAAACACATGGCGGGTCCCAGAGACAAGTGGTCTTCTTTGGTTAAAAGGTGATCAGGTTGGAAAAGGATCAGTGGCTCGTGTTGATTCATGGCCGGGAGATGCACGTGTTCTAATTTTTGTGAAATAGCAAAAAGTTGGCGGGTCCCACTATGTGGCAGTCAAAGTGGTAGGTCCAGCTGGTGATGATAGAGCAATGATGGGGTGCTCAGTTGGCAGTCCAGGGTGGGCCTAGGCGAGAGGGTCATAAACAAGATAAACAATGGGCAAGTTCCTGAGAACTAATGGCTCACGCGAATTTGCAAAAACAAGTTGATCATGAGATAGTCATTGCGAAATAGAGAAAGAGGACAGTTCTCATAGTTTTGTGGCCGCAAATTGAATGAGATTAGTCTTTATGAATTAGCAAAAGATAGGTGGAAATCACATGAATGCATGACATGGCAGGACAGATGGTGTGTTTCATAGAGTAAAAGATGACCTGTCTAGTATACATGGTTTTAAATGGCGGTTGAGGGCCCCCCTTGGTGCAATCAGCAGTTATGTGGAGAATAGTGAAGAAAAACACATGGTGGACTCAAAACGAAACCCGAAGAAGCTTCAGAGCTAATGGTCAACTGCCATGTGGCATTTGTTAACCGGTGAATAAGTAGAGTAAGTGATTTTCGAATATAAAGGGACCACTTAAAAGATTTGAAGCTTGTTAAAAGATATTCATCTCATGGTTGATCCAACGGTTCTCATTTTTTCGTGGCCAGAAGATGCGTGCAGCTTAACTTCTATGAAATGGCAAAAACCTTTAGCCGTCAAGATAAGGCACAGTTAGTTAGTGACATTGACGGTCCTGGTTAGAGTTAAAGACTGGGTGATTAGAGCTTGATCTAATGGTTGGCGTGGCTTCATGAAGGAAAAGTACACAAGTGTTAAAGCCTGTGAAATAGAGAAAATAAGGTGGGGCCTGACATTAACAAAGAGAGATCAGATGGAGGTAAAGGTGGTGTAAGTTCTTGTAATCCAACGGCCTGCGTTGTTTCACGAAAGAAAGGTACAAAGGTTTTATGCACTGCGAAGTAGCGAAAGACCAAAATAGAGGAAAGACTCAGAGAATTTATGACTCGTTGGAGCCAATTTTGAATTCGATTTGGTGAATTCAATTCTAAAAAGATAGCCTAAGCATACAGAGTTAATTTCTAAAAATTCAATGCCAACTTGTCCTTTAGAGTTAGCATCAACTTAATTGTTAGTATTGTTTCATCGAAGTCTCTTGCAGAGCAATTGGTGTGAAGCGATTCTTTTCAGGCGAATAATCAGGATTTTTTGTAAGTTTCTTGATAATTCTGGTCTCTTTCCAATCATTGATGTGTGAATTATTTCATTAGAGGTCTGTGCTAGTTTCAAGTGGTATAGTTGCTTATTCAGAATGGCACCAAGAAGAGAGTTGGCAAGAAAAGTGAATTATTAGTACAGGAACATCTGTGATGATTTTTTAGAACAGTTAACCATGTCCACCAATACCGGGGCTAAGGCCAAAGAGTTAGTACTGTTGGTGTAAATAATTATTCATCATGGATATTATTACACCTTACTTAAGTTTACTTAGGAAATGCATTTCATAGTAGTTTGGGTATGAGACACTTGGGTGTTTGTGCCACATTGGGATAGTGTGTGTAGGAAAATTTCTACCTTTTGTGGACTTATCTTGTTGTTACACTCCACATTCAGTGGGTGATCCACCTCATGTGGAATATTATATTATTTCTCCTACCTACCCACACCTATTTCCTACCTACCCTTATTTCTTATTGAGCCATATGTCATGTTTGTGTGCTCACATATCCATATAGCCTTACCTATAGAAGCAGGCTCATATTCATTGTATGTAATGATTGATGATCCAGTTGATCAGTATTTTCATCTTGATAGAATACAGTTTATTTATATCATATATTTTGTCTCTCTTTTTTGTGCTTTCCATTGCCTCTTGATCTTGGAAAAATCTCACATGGTATCAGAGCTAGTTCATGTCTCACATGGTATCAGAGCTGGTCCAAATCTCACATGGTATCAGAGCCATTAGAGTGTCATTGGTTTGCTAATTGAGAGAAATTTGATGTTATTTGGGGTTGTGTATTTTGGAGTTTTCTAATGCAAGTTATTATTGAAGCTTGATGGATCAAAACGGAGGTTACCATTGGATTAAAGAGGTCCAAGAAAGTCAGTTTTGTCTTTTGTTTCATCCAAATCGGACTTTGGAGGCCAAATCTAGAGGCATTTGAAGTTTGACATTGTGGCGGAAATTTTCCAGAAATTATAATTTTATAGGCAATTTTCAAATAGTGATATCTCACTCATCCAGACTCATTTTTTCGAGCAATTTTTTTGTTTTGGGGTAGAATTTTGTGATCTATATAGTGGTGTAGGATTTTTCTGATTTTTGGATACAGGTGTTTCGTAAATCACTAAATCCCAATTTTTACAACTTTGGAGGCTTCGTTTGGGCTCATATGGACTCCTTTTCAGGTGTCATTTTTTTTGAAAGTGCATATTTTTTCATCTACTTTCATAATCTGCCATTTGTTTGCAGTGATTTTAAGTAGAAATTGCACTTTCATTATTTGGCCATTTTTGGCATATTTGGTACTTGCATTTTTCTTGGATCACTAGCAGTATTTGTTGAAGTTTCTTAAATCTCATTTTTGAGAAGTTGTAAATTGAAATCAGAAGTCCACTTTGCCTTGTTTTGCAAGTGGCCCATTGTATACGCACTAAGTATAAAGTGCCAAAATCACCATTTTGGGGGGATTTCTTGATTGAGTATTTTGCAGGGGTGTCTTGTGTGATTGTGCCTCTCTCTATCTTGTATTTTTTCATTTTGGTGCTATGAGTTCTCCTAAATTTGCACTTTTAACTCCTCATAATTATGCATCATGGAAAATTAAGGCATGGAGTAAACTAATGGAAAAAGGACTCATTTATTATGTAAATGAAACTATTATAGCACCACCTAATCCTAAGGTTGATCCTAATGCTCAAATTGAATGGCTTACTAAGAATACTATGGCACTTGGAACAATTAGAAAGTATGTATCAGATGACCTCATTTTTCACATTGATAAGTGTACAACAATTAAAGAGGCTTGGGATATTTTTAAGAAATTGTATGATCAAGTTGATGAGATTAAGGGGTACAAGCTTGATAGTGAACTCACAACTTTGGATCCCAAGGATTTTGGTACAATCCAAGATTATGTCACAAAAGCAACTGAGCTAAGAGCAAAGCTAAAGGATTATGGAATTGACAAAAAGGATGCTCAATTGGTTTATAACTTGTTGGACAAGCTTCCTTCAGAGTATGCAGCCTTTGTATCTAGCTTTCACACCCATAGGTTAGCTCAAGGTTCCTCATACACTTCTCCCTCATCTAATTCATTCACGGAGATGTTGATACTTGAGCAATATAAGTTGACCATGATGGGGATTCTCAAATCTTCAAAGTCACAAGCTTTGGTGGCTAACAAATGGAATCAAAGTAATCAAGGAAAAGACAAGAATCAAAAGCAACCTAAGTCTAAACCACAACAAGATGGAGCATAGTCTTCCTCTCCACAACAAGGTAATTCACCATTCTCACCTAAGAGGAAATCATATAAGGATAATTTTTTTTGTGGATATTGCAAGAAGTCGGGACATGATGAACATCATTGTTATAAGAAGGATATTGATGAGTTGAAGAATCTTCTTGAGAAGAATAGAATCAACCTACCTTCTAGAATGTCTACATCAGCTTCTTCTTACAAGGATAAAGGAAAGGATCACTCTTTTGGGACAAATAAAGGAAAGGGACAAGATCTTTGTGCTACTACAAGTCATGATTCAGGGAGATGGCTTCTAGATTTAGGGGCTTCTCATCATATGGCATCTTTGCAATCTATGTTTTCTACATTTGAGCCTTGCCACATGCCGCAGATTTTGAGGGGCAATCATACATACATGGATGTGATTGGGAAAGGATCTATTGCCATTGGGGATAACTCCTTCAATGATGTGTTGTGTGTACCCCACTTGACAAATAATCTTCTTTCCATCTATCAAATCACACTTGGGGCAACTAGGAAAATTGTGGACTTCACACTTGATTTAGTTATCATTAGAGACTTGGAGAGTGGAGCTATCATTGCGATGGGGTGGTTGATCATGCATCTCGGTTGTACTCTTTTTCAGATTTTGGTCCTATTGATAAGGTTGGTTCTTCCTATGTTGATGATTCAGATTTTGAGGAGAACTTTGGGCATGTGAACTTGGGGATTCTCACATGTGACCTCATTCTTGAGCCTTGCATTTCATCTCCTTCTATTGATATCACACCACCTATTGCACCTGATGATGCAGCTAGTGCCACAGTTTTGCCTTCTTGTGATTCATTGCAGTAGGATATTTCATGTCTTTCAGCTTCAGTTGATTGGGATGCCTACTTGACACACATTGCAGGTTTGTTTGTGGACTCCTACATTGCAGATTTGGGAGACACCATTCATGATATTCATCTTCTCTTTGATGAAGATGATCCTTCTTTGATTGTTGCGAGGGATCACTCTGACCCTCTTGTGCATTCTCTACATGATCAATCTTTAGAGGTTGACATGATTGTGGATACTTTTGTACAACACTTGGAGGAGGTCTCTTTATATTTTGAGGAGACATATGAGTCTTTGGACATTATTCTACATTCATCTCCACTAGATCTTAGAGTGCCTTTTTCAGTAGTGTGGCATAGTTTACCACCTTTGGAGGGGGTACCTTTTAGCATCGACATGGGGACACTTGAGCAGTTTTCAGAGATTCCTTTCATCATGAGTATTTTTGCTTCATCTTCCCTTCATGGTTGGGGAGAGTTCATGGATACACCTTTGGTTTTGTTTCTTCCTAAGGGGAGGAATGTCATTCAACGTTCATGGAGTAGTTTATTCATTCATCTTCGAGCTTCTATCATTGGTGCAGATTCCAAATTGAGGGGGGGCTTCCTAGTCTCTCATCTTCTTCTGTCATATGGGGGGGGGACTTTTTCCTCACATGGAGTTTTGTCCTTCACATACTTCTATGAGAGTTCTTTGTATATGGTTTTCATCTCTCTTTTGGGGGAGGGTTTTTTCCCATTGGGTTTTTCTCTCTTTCCCCACTTTGTGAGAGATTTCATTGCATTGGTTTGCATACATTTGCATTTGTACATGGGTACCTAACATGGCCTAGTAGCCGAGACCCATCTTGCATTGCTTAGTTGCATTGTAGACTTTAGTGAATTCCCCTAAGTTGCACTTAAGGGGGGGTGTTGGTGTAAATAATTATTCATCATGGATATTATTACACATTACTTAAGTTTACTTAGGAAATGCATTTCATAGTAGTTTGGGTATGAGACACTTGGGTGTTTGTGCCACATTGGGATAGTGTGTGTAGGAGAATTTCCACCTTTTGTGGACTTATCTTGTTGTTACACTCCATATTCAGTGGGTGATCCACCTCATGTGGACTATTATATTGTTTCTCCTACCTACCCACACCTATTTCCTACCTACCCTTATTTCTTATTGAGCCATATGTCATGTTTGTGTGCTCACATATCCATATAGCCCTACCTATATAAGCAGGCTCATATTCATTGTATGTAATGATTGATGATCCAGTTGATCAGTATTTTCATCTTGATAGAATACAGTTTATTTCTATGATATATTTTTTCTCTCTTATTTGTGCTTTCCATTGCCTCTTGATCTTGGCAAAATCTCACATGGTATCAGAGCTAGTTCATGTCTCACATGGTATCAGAGCTGGTCCAAATCTCACAAGTACTAAATGACCCTTGTTTGAAAATCATGGATGGCCTGTATGATAAAGGAAATTGGTTAAGGGACCCTGAAATAGGGACATCAAGTCTACGTCTATTCAAAGTCAGTTTTGGGCAGAGACATTCCCCAGCTCCTTTAAATAGCATATGGGAACTAGATGTATGAAAACTTGTGGTCTCTAGTGTATTCATGGAAGTAGATCTGTTCACCCTAATCACACAAAATTATGACCCTGCTGCCAGATGCATTAGAAATATAAAGGGATCAACCCTAGTTGAAATCAAAGATGATTAGTTTAGAAATGTTTTCAAGCTTAGTGAAGCTTCAAATTATCTTGAGCCTATTGATTTTGAAGCATTAGCTCAAGTCTACAATGCACAAAGAGATCATCTTAGGAGTGGCCCATTGAGAGAATTCTTTGTTAAAATAGGAGGGTTAACAGTTGTAGGCCCCAGTACAATGGAACCATTTTCCCTGAATTTGTTTACTTTAAGAGCTAAGGGTATGTATTGGACATTGTGTCAAATCTTTGCAGAAGATGCTGAGAAACATATGCCAACCCATTATATGCTGATGATTGCCCAAATTCTTAAACCTTCCTTGGGAATAACATTTGATTTCACCCCATACCTCACTAATGTCATTCATGTAGGGCTTGTAGGGATTAAAAATGGTAAGGTGGATAGGCCATTTGGATGGTACTCCCTGTTAATGGACATGTTTTTGGTCAAAGGTGCTGATTATTTTGCAAAAGATATGGATTTGGTCAAGGTTAAAGATAAAGAGGAGATGCCCATGCAACTTTGGAGCACTGTTCTATCTTGGGATAGAGAGGATGCTAGTTTTCTAAAGTTTGATAGATGCTTTGCATCTAAGATTAGAGTTCTTTTATGTGCAGAAAACCCTAGGATTCCTAAGGCTCTTTTGGAATTCCTTAGGCCTAAAGAGTTTGCAGAAGATATCAAGATTGTTCACAACTGGGGAGACATGTATTTTTACCCTATTTCTACTATTTTCAGAGTATATGGCTTCAGAGGAACCCCCTATCTATTTCCCTATTAGGTCCCATTGAAGATAGGGATTGTAGATGTGTTCAGACAAATTGGAGTACAAGAGGCAGAGCTAACCAATAGGGGTAAAGGGACCATCTTCTTGACTATCACCATGGCCGACCATTTTGTAATCACTAAAGGTGGATGGAAATATTTTGAAGAATTATTTAAGCCATATAGGTTGTCAACTATAGTTTCATGATGTACAGACCTTGAGGACTTTTTCAATCGCATGTTCAGAAAGAGAGTAGTGTGTAGAGGTAGGCCTCACCAATTTTTAGTTCCTCGAAGATTTAATTAGGAATGAATTCAGCTTAGATGAGTAGGAAGTAAGGAAGGAGAAGTGGGTTGCATATAAGAAGGCACTTGATTTTATCCATCAATTTGACAATAGCTATGACCCTCTTTCTAGCTTCAACCCTTTTGAGGAGAAAATCAAATTCTTGATTCTCTATTTTGAAGACCTCATACAAACCTTAAAAGAAAAAAGGGAGGCTATAATGCAAGATGATCCTGATAGGTTTAAGCTAGTCTTGGCTAAGCCTGCCTTTGTTAAGGCTATCCCACCAGGTGACTATGTAATACATAGGAAGTCAAAGTACACTATTATGATGCCAGTGATAGGTGAGCCTTCCACTTCAAAAGGGAAAAGGAAAATTGAAGACGTCATTGACATTTTGGATTCCCCTAAAAGGCAAAGAGTGGGAAAGGAGGTTGAAACTGATGAACCTCAATATTCTCCATCTTAGTTTCCTATCCACATTGTAGATGAGCAAGAGGTTATTGAATAATTATTACAGTTAGGGAGTCTAGGTGAGATTGCTTACACCTATGAGGAGACCCAAGAGGGGATGCCAGAGGAGCCACCTAGTGCTGAAATGAACTTAACTGAGGATGAGTTAAGGGGCAAACAATTAGACCTTACTGTTAAGAAATCCAGTGAAGAATTCCTAGCTGACAGTAACTTTGTTACAATAGGGGCTTTCATGCAATTTTTGTGGAAGCAGAACATGGAACAATTCAAGACTAGATGTGAGCAGAAGAAGACTGACTAGCCTCTTAGAGATGCTAATCAGATAGAAAAGGAAATAAAGAAAGAAATGATAGAGGAGTTTAAGACAATAACCCCTGAGAAAGGAAGAGAAATGTTAGCAAAGGCTATTGTGTCAATTCTCCCTGAATGGGATATAGTTGATGCCTTAGTTCTTGATGCAGTAAGGAAGGAAACAAAGCCAATGGAAGGATTGACCTTTAGCAAAGATAATGCTGCTCTTGTCATGTGGTCACTAAAATAGCATGAGAATAAAAGGAGGAAAAATGCATCAAATTCTAGCCTCTTACGAGGCATGATTGTTAAGAGAGTCCAAGATACAGGGGTAGTGGAAGCTGCAAGCACAGTTTTGGAAACTGCAAAGTTTAATGTGGCAGTAGCAAAGAAAGAAGCACAAGAAAGAGCTCATCTTCAATTGAAGTTGGAGACTATCTTAAAGTCTTACAATGAGGCTAAAGAAGGAATAGCCAATAGGGACATCATCATTACTAAACTCTAGAGTCAATTGGTAGGTCAGCACCATCCAGGTGAATTCTCTACACTCATGATAGCCTTCTCTCTAGCAAGATCTCCTCCTACTAGTCCCATCATAGAATACCCCCCTTCTCCTATGCCTTCTGGTTTCCAATCAGCTGAGACTATCCAACATGAGTTCAAAAAGTTAAAACAAGCTCAAGCCTTGTTTGCAAACAAATATGAAGAGAAGGTGAAAGCCACAATTTTGAAGTTTGGTAAATTAGTCAAGGCCTCCATTGTATACATAAATATGAAGAGGATTCTGGAGGTTATGATCAAATTTAGAGAAGATGAGTCCACTTTGGAACCAATCCTTAATAATTTGATGCCTAGAGGTAAGGAATTGGAGCTCATGTGTTCATCCCATGTAGATGCAGAGGAGAATGACCTTCTAAGGTCCACTAGTGATTTTATAAAAGAGATGAATATTCTCTCAGAGGAAAGGGTAGGTATAAAAAGAAAAGCCCAACTATATAGAAAAGAATATTCAGATCACAAATTTGAATTATTTCCAGGAGGTTTCAGTGGTCCAATTCA
Organism: Cryptomeria japonica; assembly: GCF_030272615.1. NCBI lineage: Eukaryota > Viridiplantae > Streptophyta > Pinopsida > Cupressales > Cupressaceae > Cryptomeria > Cryptomeria japonica. The sequence goes on along the minus strand of NC_081414.1, from coordinate 582,309,781 downwards.
GTTAAAAGAAGAGAAGACCTGGTTAGAGGAGTTGGACCACAATTTATCCCAAAGGGTCAATCAAATTATCAACACTGATGACACATCTTTATTTGTCCAAACAATTGAAGAAATTGAAAAGGTGAAATCTCATTACGGTTTCATAGAAACAGAAATTGGGCATTTAAGAGTCACTTGGAAAAGGCTAGAAGGCATGAAACAAAAGGTTGTTATTTTTGCTTGGCCAAGTGATGATGTTTTTCAAGAATGGAAGGATAGTTATGTGGGACAGAAAGAAGATGCTCCAGAGCAGTTACAAGAGGTTGCAATAGAACAAAAGGCGCAAGAGGCTGTAAATGTTGAAAAGCACTTGTAACCGCTCCTTGGAGAAGTATTGCAGTTGTAACAAACTTTTTTGAAAAGGGTCTGAAGCTTGTATGCATTCATAATATTATAAATGGATACCAAGACTAGTAAAAAAGGGATCACAATTATTTGTAAAGAAACTCAGCAAAAATTTATCTGTATTTTCTCTAGTGTTTCACAGAAAATTATCTAAGTTTTGTAAGATTTTCCAAATTGAATATAAATATATAGACCATTAACTTTGAGCCTAAAATTTGTGTTGTCTTCTTGTATGCTTTCAAATATTTTACTGGTTTCATTTGGGTAATTCAGGGTTATTTCAATTGAACAGGGATTGTAAAACAATCTTTATAGATATGTTTCTTAGCTTTCTTCTTCAGGAGGGGAATTAAATATGTGAGAAATATCTTTATCAGTAGGTTATTTGTTGGGAACTTTGAATTTGATGAATATTGTTTAGTATAACAAGGGAGGATTCTTATACATGTCAGGCATGTATGGAGTTGGTAGAAGCCAAAGTGATTGAGACGCATGGATATGTTTAATTCTAAAGTTCTTGTTTAAAATAGATGACTCTGTAGCTTGGATAAGGCACTGGTATCTGTTAATGTTTTATTTTCTAAATCTCTTGAGGATCAACACTGAAAATGAGCCTAAGTTTTCCTATATTTTTTTATTTTTTTGTTTAAGGTGATAAGATCCACTTGTTTTTGGACAATGGTTACTGTGGATTTTGTTTAAAAGTGTGAAAGTATTCACATAAGGTATACCCGCCTGAACTTTGGATAAGTTCGAAGTGTAGAAGGTTATTAAAACCTTGTCATATGTTTCTCTAAGGTTCTTGTTCTTTGATTTCTCCTTTCAGATTCAAAGTTATTCTTTCTCATCAAAGGGGACAAGAAGGGGATCAGAATTTGAGAACAACAAGGACATTGAAAATATACATTATGTTATCACAAAAATCTCATGTCTCTTTCTACTCAAGGCCTCCATAATAACATTTTCCTTACCTTGGATGTAGTGAACATCAAAATCATACTGACAAAGGAACTCCATCCTATGGTGTTGCCTAGTATTTAGGTTTGAATGAGTAAACATGTATTGTAAAATACAATGATCACCATGCAACTCAAACTAATGACCCAAAAGAAAGTGTCTTCAATGCACAACTGCATGCACAACTACCACTAACTCCAAATCATAGGTCAGGTAGTCCAGATCATGATCCTTGTGCTTACATGACATATGCAATCACATGTCCATCCTACATGAGAACTATCCCCAAACCCTCCAAATGTGCATCGGTGCAAACAAAAAAAATTCCTACTAGATCTAACATTGCCAAATTAGGTGCATTGGTCAAATGCTTCTAAAGAACCTGAAAACCTTCCTCACACCACTCTAACCAAACAAGCTTATTTTGTTTCATTTAAAGAGAAGTGATTGGATGTGCCAATGTAGACATATCTCACCTTGACTTAGAATAACTCACACTTGGCCAAGTTTCCATTAAACTGATGATCATGAAGATATGTCAAAACCTAATGCAAGTTGACCTCACATTCCTCCATTGTCCTCAAATACACCAAAATATCAACAAGAAATATTAGGAAAAATTGGTCAAGGTAGGTAAAAAACACCCCATTCATCAAACTCATAAATACTAAAGGCGCATTGGTTAGCCCGAATAGGACAATCGTGAACTCATATTATCCATAACAGGTGTGAAATGTGGTTTGAAAAATGTTGGCCTCATGAATGTAAAGCTGATTATATCTTGACTTGAGATCAATCTTGGAGAAAACTTTATCTCCCTTTACTTGATCAAACAAATCATCAATCCTTGGTAATGGATATTGGTTCTTCACCATCACCTTATTCAATTGTCGATAATCAATGTGCAAGTGAAGAGATCTATCCTTCTTCTTATCAAAGATGGCAGGTTCTCCCATGGGGAAACACTAGGATGAATGTGGCCTTTCACCAATAACTACTCCAACTCCAAATGGATCTTACTCAACTATTGAGTATTCATATAATAAGGTGCCCTAGAAATGGACATAACTCTTAAAACATGAATAACACATACATCTATGTCATGCTTAGATGGCATGCTTGGGATCTCACTCATAAACACATCAACACACTCACAAATAATAGGATGATCATTAAGATATACCTCTTGACTCTCACCCTCATCAATATCACTCACTAAGATTACAAACAACTGAAAACCCTATCACATGCACCACTTCAATTGCATAGTCAAGATCATGCATAGGGAAATGGGTCTCTTTACCCCTACAAGCTTAGCTCTCTCTCCAAAATCATTCAAACACTTAACTGACTTATTTCAACAAGAAAACCTCATCATCATCTAAACAATCCATTCCCAAAATAACTCCATAGGACCCCAAAGGAAAAATACAAATCTCTATAGTGGTAGTGAAGGTTCCCAAATCCAACACACAACCGTGAACTAGGTAATCTATGGCCACCTTAGAACTAGTAGCCAACTCAACTTCCAACTATCATCTATCCTTACCACCACAAGCCCACATCACTCTACAAGAAAGGGGGATATAAATAATTTGAAGAACCATAATAAAATAAGATAGAGATAGAAATCCCACATAACACACCTTAAGTCTCATTGGTTATGCCCAAATGCTCAACTTAGCGATTATCAACCAACGTAAAAAAACTTGTAAGATATACTTATATCCCCAAATGTAGGCTCGAAGGTGGCCTATCTCTAAATAGGTCCTGAAACTTATCTATGAGGATATTGAGTTTCTATGTGACCATGTTGACCACAAGTATAGCATCTTCCTCTACTATAACCACAACTTGTAGAAGGTGCACTAGATTGATGGAAACTACCTCTACTAGAACTCTTTTGACCACTCTAATAGGCACTCATAGTTACTTGTTTATAAGTTTCATCTATAGGACGTTGCTTGCCATGATGTCCTAATCAGTAACCACCTAAAACCTATATTTATGAAGGGCACTACAATGGCCTCTACCTTTATTGTTGATATGTATCCTAACATAGGAGGTGTAGAGTATTCCCTAGATGATCTTGCAAGCTAAGACTAAGTGCCTCGTTATTCTAAATCTATTGAAGGTGTACTCCCAACCTATACTCCTATCTAACCTCCAAGTCCTCTAGCCAAATTATCCCCAATCAATTTGGACCTCTCTATAGTGACCTCCAAAGTCTTGGGTTCAAACACCCAAACACCCCCACTGATATGAGAATTAAGGCCCTAAATAAAATGCTACACTAGCATAGGCTCATTATTTGAAATACTAGAATACTACTTGAGCTCAAAGAATCAATTCTCATAGTGGTCTATGGTCATACCCATCTAACAAACTCATGGAACTCATCGACATGCCTCTATTGATAAAGCTCTAAAAAGAAATGTCCATGAAATATCTCTAAGAGGATCTCCCATGATAATGAGATAATTTCTAAATGGAGCTTCTACTACTCCATACACCACCATGTATATGCATAATAGCACAATGAGCCCTAGTAATATTGTTTTAAGGGTGCATAAAAAAGAACTGATCAAGGTCTATCTACCTTAGTATATCTCGTAGTGCCCTCAAAGGTGGGTGGATGAGACCTAAGAAAATCTCGCATACAACATGAAAGGATGTTATCCTACTCTACCTCTATGCACTCTCTCCTAAGCTCAACTATATAAAGACTAGGACAACAATAACACTCTCTCTCATGTTGTTGAGATGTTCAATACTCCTCTTGGTAAGATACCTCTTTTCAAGGCCCTAAATGAGCTATGATCTCTTTAATAAAATTAAGTACCTAAGGACCCCCAAGTCCACCATCATGACCATCACCCTAATTATCTACATGTTTCTTATCTTGATGTCTAGGCTAATGCTCCCCTTGATGAGGATTCAATTGCCTACTGCATGTTAGGTCCTGGAGACAATAGAGAGGGGGGTGGTGAATCAGTTGTCTAATAAATTCAAACCAAAAACAACTTAGCCAACCTTAATGCTTAATACTGGTAAACCAAACTTTATGTTGATAGACAATTTATCAGTTAATTGTAGTATCAGTAAAGATTAATGCATGAAATAGAAAGACAATAACATCCACAACACATAACACCAATATTTGTACGTGGAAACCCTGTAAGGGGAAAAACCATGGTGGGAAACCTTACCCACAATCAGATGATACTACTGCAGATAGTATGTGTATACAAATGGGGTTTGCACATGCAGAAAGGCCAAGCACCTAGAGATCACTTTTCAATCACAAATAGGAGTCACACTGACTACAATTGGATGGTTAAATCCAATAGTGATGTACTATTCAAAATAGCATCTTCATATGTTGGATTCAGTACCGGTTCAGTTCTGATATGCCTTTACAAAAACCTTGCTTCACCTTCAAATGATTTCTACGTGTATAGCTCTTCTTATTGTTGCATATACTTTCTTACAAATCCTTTTCCCAATCACATACCGATCTTATAAATAAGATCTTACATATATACCATAACCTAAGACCAATTTTAGTAGGTCAGCTCTAAAAGATATTACAATAAAATCAATTACAAGTAAATCAATAACCGATGGAATATCCAATTCAACATGTCAGCTTAATGCATTTACAACATTGATAAATCATCTTCGAAGCATGTCATGCTGATCTAGAATAGATAATCCCGTCGGTGCTTATCCTGGACCTATTTTCTGGTAACAACAAATATGCAAACATGAATATACCAATGAACAAATCTCCAAGACAAAGTGTCCAAACAATGTCTTTGACTTAACCAAGTTTTTTCCATGTCATTCCAAGTGCCAGTGAACCAGATACCGGTGACTGTGCATAAAGTCACTTGCTTGCCGGTGAACATTGCCAATTCTCCAAAGTGCTAGAGTTGATAAGTGTTAATAGGTATTGACATCAATGACAAAACCATATCAACATATCCAAAATACCAACAATCTCCCCCTTTGGCATTGATGGCAACACAAAATGGAAAAACCATCAAAGTGCCAAAATAGAAATGCCAAATACCCAAAACCAACAATCTCCCAAAAGAGATCATAATAAGAAGTCAAAATTCAAATGCATAGAGTAATCAATCTCTCCTAGAGTAAAAATCTCTTCCCCTGAGAGTAACATGTGTTTTCCTTGTGTTTTTCCATATCAATCTCTCCCCCTTTGACATCAAATGCCAAAGTTACTACAAAACCAAGTTCAAATACAAAATACCAACCAATTCAGTATACCAACTACTCCCCCTAAGAAGTAGCTCTCATCATCAAAGTCGGAGTAAAATATTTCTTTGTTAATTCTTCCAGTTGATGACAAACATCAATTGTCTAAGTCTCTACCGGTGGGGGTATGACCCCAAGCTGATCTCTAAGATATTCAAAAGTCTCCTTAGGCAAAGGCTTAGTGAAAATATCTACAATCTGCTCTTTAGTATTCACATAAACCAGTTTTACTTCTTTTGCTTCAACATTCTCTTTCAGAAAATTCAGTTTGATAGAAACATGTTTAGTTTTAGAATGTAGTACCAGATTCTTAGATATATCAATTGCTGTAGTGTTATCACAATAGATAGTTATAGGTTCCTTGCATTTGATCTTTATGTCCTTCAACATTTTCTTAACCCATAATACCTGTGTACAATTAGTTGTTGCTGCAACATATTCTGATTCCACTGTTGATAAAGATGTGCAACTTTGTTTCTTACTCAACCAAAAAATTAATCTCCTTCCAAGAAAAAATGCTCCGCTGGTGGTGCTTTTTTGGTCATCCACATCTCCTGCCCAATTTGCATCTATTTAGGCACATAATTCAAAGTTTTTATCTCTAGGATACCATAAACCAAAATTTGTAGTGCCTTGTAAGTACCGGAAAATCATTTTTATTGCTGATTCATGATTTTTTCTAGGATTACTCTGAAATCTTGAAATAATACATAGTGCAATCATAATATTAGGTCTTGTTTGTGTCAAATACAATAGGCCTCCTATCATAGATTTGTACCTAGTTGGATTAACAGGTGTAGATTCATCCCTTAGTGATAATTTGTCATTTTTAGTCATAGGTGTGCTTACCGGTTTAGAGTTTTCCATTCCAAATTTATTTATAACTATTGGCATTATGTGAACCGATATAAGGACATAATGATATTGTATGTTGTCATTAATGTCAATATGTGATATGAAGTGAACCAGCATATGTGATATGTGAGAAGAGAGAACCGGAATATGTGTGAACTGGTATATATGCCAAAGTGAAGCGGTATATTTGTTCAAGATGAACCGACACATGGAAGCACTGTGTGACTATCGGTTGGTAGGTAGTTTCCACTTCAAGATTTTTGGTTGGAGTACCTCAAGCCTATGTGACTCAATCAGTGATCTTTGTGTGATGAGTTAGTAGTATAACGAAGAATAGGTCATGTTGCAACGTAAGCTCTATGCGCATGAAGGATCTTGCATGAAGAAGACTATTCCTATCTACCTTAGGAATGTATGAAGTTTGTCAAATGGTGATAACGCGTGATGGGTTATCAACTACCATGAAATTGGTGGATAATGGATGATGGAGAATGTCTTGAGATAGATTCAAGACTATTGCATTTAATGTAGTATGATTCAATGGTTAGGATTGAACCACTTGAATTGCTTAACCTAACAGGTTTAGGGTTTAGGGTTTTTGCTACTGACCTGTCTGTTTCCTATAAGGTCAATGTTGTGTTTCTTTCTAAGGTTGTTGGAAAAAGTTGTGAGTGTGTATCCAAGGGAAGTGATATGTGATTCTTGCTAGACCAAAGGAGAGAAGAGATACCTGCAAAGTAAATGTGCAAAAGGTGAAGAGGAGCCAAAATGGATCTACATTAGCATTGAGTGTTGTTACCAGATCATTGTAATTCCTATTGGTCTTTAACCACTTCAACAGTTGTGAAATCCATTAACAAGGTAGCCTTAACTGGCTTGATACAAATCCTTTAACAGGGTAGCTTTAACCAGCTTGATTCAAATCCCTTAATAGGGTAACTCAAAGTTAATGAGTTCTAGGAAGCTATAGAGCTTTGAAGATCCTTTATCTATTGAGTTCCTGAAATCCTCTAACAAGGTAACCCCAACCGATTTTAACCCTTAACCGGGTATTGTAGCCATCTCTTAACCGGGTGATCCTTAACAGGATCGGTTCCTAGAAGAACCTATTATAATGTCTTTAATCGGACAAGGCTCCTAACAGGGTGGACTCCTATAGAGTTCAAAAGTAGATTGTGGGTATTCATCCCCACCATGGTTTTTCCTAGTTGGGTTTCCATGTGAAAAATATGTGTGTCATGTGTGATGCTTTTATCTTGTGATGCTTAGTTATTATCTGTTGAGCATATGATGGTTCTATGTTTTATGTCTGTCTATAAAACACATTGAACTAACTGTTGTGAAGATCAGATGATAGTTTACCTGTTCATGAATGAAGGTGTAATGGTACTATAGTATTGAGCTAAGAGGAAAGCTTAGTGAGTGACCAGTTTATGATTGTTTTAGTTATTCTAGGTTTTAGCGGTTGCACTCTGTTTCAACTAGTATCACTGGTTGCCAATCATTTGGAGTATTTGCTATCAAACCAGTTTTGGACTGTATTTTTGTTTGTGCTAATTCACCCCCCCCTCTCAGTACTGGTTTGGTACTATTAGTTTATCATTGAGTTATCAATTGGTATCAGAGCACTCTAGGTCCTCTGTGTTGTAAGCTTAACCACTTGAGGTAAAGATCCCAGGCAAATGATGAAGAGAGAAGGTCCAAAGTTTAATAGGGAAAATTTTGGTATATGGAAAGATAGGATGAAGATATTCATCAGAAGCATGGGTGCTCAACACTAGAGTTATGTTGAGAATGTCTATGTTGTCCCTACCAATACTCTCATCAATGACCAAAAGAGAGAGATACAAGAAAATGGGCAAGTCATGGAAGCCCTCATCAGTAGTCTATCCGACATTGAGTTTATTGATGTTCAGGACAAGGTAAATCCCAAAGAGGTATGGGATGCTCTTGAAAATATCTATGTTGGTGATGAACATGTAAAACAGGCTAAGGAATAAAGCCTGAGATGGAAGTTTGAAGATATGCGGATGGTTGAAGGTGAGACCATTCAGCAGTATGGAATAAGAATCAAAATAGTTGTTAGAGAAATCAAGAGTGCAGGTGGTAAAATAGAATATTCCACTGTGGTAAGCAAAGTCCTGAGATCCCTATTGCCAGTCTATGCAATAAGGGTTGCTACTATCTAGGAGCTGAGATCAATAGACAAGTCTAAGGTATCCTTGGACTCCATCATAGCCAACTTTAATAGCCTATGAGCTAAATAGTTTTGATGGCAATGTTCAAAAGACTGAATCAGCATTTAAAGCCTCTGCTATACCATCTAGAAAAGGAAAAGAGGCTAGCACTAGTGGGGAACCTAGTCAGAGCAGAGAAATGAATGATGAGGAGATTCTGATGGCATTTGAAGCTCTCCTTGCTAGGAAGCTTCCTAAAGGTATCGGTAAATACAAAGGTAAGCTACCTTTGAAATGCTTTTCTTGTAACCGGATAGGACATATTGCTATAAACTATCCTAATGGTGATAACAAGGACAAACCAGAAAGGTTCAGGAAATTCAAAGGAGGAAACCAGAGAAACTATTTTATGGTAGTTGATGAAGGTGTCACAGATGAGGAATCAGAAGATGAAGAGAAAGAAGACATTGTGTTTGTTGCTGTAAAGGAAGATGTGGTAGACAAGAAGGCTCTTGTCTCTTGGTTTGATAATTCCAATGAGTGGATCATTGATAGTGGCTATTCTCACCACATGATAGGTGACTGGAGCAAGTTTCTATCCTTGGAGGAGTATGATGGTGGTGTGGTTCACTTTGGCAATGATGCACCATGCATGGTCAAAGGCAGAGGGTCCATCTCTCTAAATGGAAATAGTAGTGTTGACAATGTGTACTGGGTTGATGGTCTCAAACACAACCTTCTGAGTGTTGCCCAACTAAATGATAGTGGCCTCACTCTAGAATTCAAGAATGGAGTTTGCAGAATCAAAGGAAAAGATGGTAAATTGGTGGCCACCGGCATGCAGACCAAAGGTAACCTATTTCATTTGAATGCAAATATAAGTACATGTCTTATGGCTAAGCTTGATGATAGTTGGATATGGCATAGGAGACTCTGCCATGTAAACTTTGATAACATTTTGAAGGCTAGTAAGATCAAAGCAGTTAGAGGGTTGCCGGTGCTAAGCAAACTAGATAATACCTTGTGCAGAGAGTGTCAATTGGGGAAAATGTCTTCCTCAACCTTTAAAGGTACATCTTTCACTGTTGACAACTTGCTTGATCTTGTGCATACTGATTTGTGTGGTCCTATGAAAACCAGAAGTGTGGAGGGTGATAGGTACTTCATGATTCTCACTGATGATTTCTCAAGAATGATGTGGGTTGCATTCTTGAAAGACAAGTCTGAAGCCTTTGTGAAATTCAAGGCTTTTAGAGCATTAGTGGAGAAGGAAAGTGGTAAAAGAATCAAGTGTCTCAGAACCAATCAAGGAGGGGGATTCACTTCCAGTGAATTCAACAAGTACTATGAAGAATTTGGCATCAAAAGCCAACTGTCTGCCCCTCGGACTCCATAGCAGAATGGCCTAGCAGAGAGGAATAACTGGACTATGGTTGAAGCAACTAGAACCATGTTGATTCAAGGAAAGGTAGCTCACACCTTTTGGAGAGAAGCGGTGAGCATTGCAGTCTACACTATGAACCGAGTACTCATCAAGAAAGGTAAGGACAAAACTCCTTATGAGCATTGGACCGATAAGACACCTATGGTCAGTTAGGGTATTTGGTAGAAAATGTTACATCAAGAGGAGTGAACATCAGGGAAAATTTGAAGCTAAATGTGATGAGGGAATATTCTTAAGATATTCCACCAAGAGTAAAGCTTTCAAGTGTTAAAACAATAGGACTCAGAGAATTATGGAAAGTATCAATGTAAGAATTGATGAATCCTTTGAGAAAACTGAGGAAACTAGTAGTGAGCAAGCTCTGAATGAACTAGTTGCAACCTTCTGGGAACCGGTTGTCAATCAACCAAGTACCAGTAATAGTGTTCGTGAACCGGTGAATGCTGATACTGATGAAGATGAGGATGAAGAGGAAAAGCAAGAAGAACCAGTCAAGACCATTCCTCGCTATGTCAAGCTAAATCATGATCCTAAGCAGATCATAGGAGATAAGGATGCATAAATCCTTAAAAGAAGAAAGGTCAGAGAAAACTCATGTATGATCTCTAAATTTGAGCCCAAATCATTCAAAGAGGCTCATAAAGATGGAGACTGGATCAAGGAAATGGAGGAGGAACTTGACCAAATAGAGAAAAATGGTACATGGTCCTTGGTACCCAGACCAGAGCATAAAAATGTCATTAGAACCAAATCAGTGTTTAGAAACAAGCTAAATGAGGATGGCATAGTGATTAGGAATAAAGCCAGATTGGTGTGCAAAGGATATGCTTAAGAAGAAGGAGAAGACTATGGAGAAACCTTTGCTCCTGTAGCCAGATTGGAAGGAGTTCGTATGCTTCTTGCATATGTAGCTTTTAAAAGGTTCAAAGTATATCAAATGGATGTAAAATCTACATTCCTAAATGGTGTACTTGAAAAGGAGGTATATATAGAGAAACCAGATGGGTTTTCCCTATCTGAAGATAGTGATATGGTGTGCAGGCTACATAAAGCCTTATATGGTCTAAAGCAAGCACCTAGGGCATGGTATGAGCGCCTACATTCCCATCTTGTGAAGATTGGATTTGAGAGAACAAGTGAAGACAACAATATCTACTCAAAGTCTGAAGGAGATTAGATCCTAATCTATGAGGTTTTTGTTGATGACATTAGCTTTGGTGGAGATGACAAGATGAGTCATGAGTTTGCTGATGAGATGAAGAAAGAGTTTGAGATGTCACTCATAGGGGAGATTAAGTTCTTCATTGGACTACAGATCCAGCAGATGAAAGATGGAATCTTTATCACTCAGTCCAAATATGTCAAAGAGGTGTTGAAGACTTTTGGCATGGAGGATAGCAAATCGGTTGGTACACCGATGGTGAACGGTTGGAAATTGACAAAATAGGATGATTTTGCACTAGTTGATGAGAAGGAATACCGATCAATGATTGGTAAGTTACATTATGTAGTGCATAGCAAACCGGATAGTGCACATGTAGTTGGCATTACTGCAAGGTTCCAGAAAAGCCCAAGAGAATCCCACTTGGTTGCAGTCAAGCGGATTCTTAGGTATCTAAAGGGAACAGTTGACTATAGATTGTGGTACCCATACAACAATGATTTCAATCTGAAAGTGTTCACAGATGCTGATTGGGTAGGTAATGTGGATGACTGTAAAATCACAACTAGTGGTGCATTCTTTCTCGGTGGTAGACTGGTCTCATGGATGAGTAAAAAACAGAGTTGTATCTCTCAGTCTATAGTGGAAGTGGAGTATGTTGCAGCTTTCATGAACTGCACTCAGACAATTTGGATGAAGCATGTACTAGAAGGCTTCAAAATCCCTATATCTGAACCAGTAAGTATATTCTATGATAACACAAGTGCTATAAATATTTCAAAGAATCCGGTTTTACATTCTAGAACCAAGCATTTTGAGCTTAAGTATCATTTCTTGAGGGAAAAGGTTCAGAATAAAGAGATTGCACTAGAACATGTTTCTAGTAAGGAGCAGTTAGCAGACATATTCACCAAGCCTCTTCCAAAGACTACATTTGTGCATTTAATAGGTGAATTGGGGGTACTGCCCCTTCAGGAGGTAAACTAAAAGTATTTGTTCTACATCAGTCAGGTATTGTATAGTCAAATTTTTGTTGATTGATGTGTTAAAGGATGCTACTCCTCAGGGGGAGTAGCATAATGCAACACGGTTGCTTGTGCCTCCACTTTGGCATTGTTTTCAAAGGGGGAGAAGGAGTGAAGTGGAAAAGATATCTGCAGCAAATGGGGGAGAAGATGTGAAGCAGAGAGATATCTTTGTATATTTCCATCAATACCAAAGGGGGAGATTGTTGGCATTACGTGAACCGGTATAAGGACATAATGATATTGTATGTTGTCATTGATGTCAATATGTGATATGAAGTGAACCGACATATGTGATATGTGAGAAGAGAGAACTGACATATGTGTGAACTGGTATATATGCCAAAGTGAAGCGGTAAATTTGTTCAAGATGAATTGGCACATGGAAGCACTATGTGACTACTGATTGGTAGGTAGTTTCCACTTCAGGATTTCCAGTTGGAGTACCTCAAGCCTGTGTGACTCAATCAGTGATCTTTGTGTAATGAGTTAGTAGTATAATAGAGAATAGGTCATGTTGCCACGTAAGCTCTGTGTGCGTGAAGGATCTTGCATGAAGAAGACTATTCCTATCTACCTTGAGAATGTGCAAAGTTTGTCAAATAGTGATAATGCATGATGGGTTATCACCCACCATGAAATTGGTGGATAATGGACGATGGATAATTTCTTGAGATTGATTCAAGACTGTTGCATTTAATGCAGTATGATTCAACGGTCAGGATTGAACCGCTTGAATTGCTTAACCTAACAGGTTTAGGGTTTAGGGTTTTTGCTACTGACCTGTCTGTTTCCTATAAGGTCAATGTTGTGTTTCTTTCTAAGGTTGTTGGAAAAAGTTGTGAGTGTGTATCCAAGGGAAGTGATACGTGATTCTTGTCAGACCAAAGGAGAGAAGAGATACCTGCAAAGTGAATGTGCAGAAGGTGAAGAGGAGCCAAAATGAATCTGCATTAACATTGAGTGCTGCTACCAGATCATTGTAATTCTTGTTGATCTTTAACCACTTCAATAGTTGTGAAATCCCTTAATAGGGTAGACTTAACTAGCTTGATACAAATCCTTTAACAGGGTAGCTTTAACCAGATTGATTCAAATCTCTTAATAGGGTAACTCGAAGTTAATGAGTTCTAGGAAGCTATAGAGCTCTGGAGATCCTTTAGCTATTGAGTTCTTGAAATCATCTAGCAAGGTAACCCCAACCGGCTTTAACCCTTAATTGGGTATTGTAGCCATCCCTTAACCGAGTGATCCCTAACAGGATCGGTTCCTAGCAGAACCTATTGTAGTGTCTTTAACCGGACAAGGCTCCTAACAGAGTGGACTTCTAAAGAGTTCATAAGCAGATTGTGGGTATTCATCCCCACCGTGGTTTTTCCTAGTTGGGTTTCCATGTGAAAAATATGTGTGTCATGTGTGATGCTTTTATCTTGTGATGCTTAGTTATTATCTGTTGAGCATATGATGGTTCTGTGTTTTATGAGTATCTATAAAACATATTGAACTAACTGTTGTGAAGATCAGATGATAGTTTACCTGTTCATGCATGAGGGTGTAATGGTACTATAGTATTGAGCTAAGAAGAAAGCTTAGTGAGTTACCAGTTTATGATTGTTTTAGTTATTACGGGTTTTACCGGTTGCACTCTGTTTCAACTAGTATCACTGCTTGCCAGTCATTTGGAGTATTTTCTGTCAAACCCTTTGGACTATATTTTTGTTTGTACTGGTTCACCCCCCCCTCTCAGTACCAGTTTGGTACTATTGGTTCATCATTGAGTTATCAATAACTCCTTCAAGTACTTGGATTGACTCAAGAATATACCTTTATCAGTTTGTGAAATCTACAATCCTAAAAAAGATTTTATCTCTCCAATCATAGACATTTCAAATTCTTGCTACATTTCAATAGAAAAGTCTTTACATAATCCATCTTCTCCTCCAAATATTATATCATCAACAAAAACCTCTATAACCAAGATGTCATCATTATTCACTTTATACTATAAGTTGTTGTCAACATTACCTTCAAAAAAACCAATCTTTAAAAGATATTTATCCAATCTAGCATACCAAGCTCTTGGAGCTTGCTTCAACCCATACAAAGCTTTCCTTAACCTACAAAACATGTCTTTGTTATCTATCAAAGAAAATACATCAGGTTGCTCAATGTAAACTTCTTCTTCAAGATCTCCATTCAAAAATGCACATTTAATATACTTTGTAGTTCTTGTGTGCTGCAAAAGCCAAGAATAATCTAACTGCCTCAATTTTAGCCACCGGTGCAAAGGTTTCATTATAATAAATTCCTTCTTTCTGAGAATATCACTTAAACACTAGTCTTGCATTATTTCTAATTACCTTACCATCTTCATTAAGTTTGTTTCTGAATACCCATTTTGTTCCAATCACATTTTTGTCTTTAGGGCGGGGAACTAATGTCCATGTGTTATTCTTCTCAATTTGTTCTAGTTCCTCTTCCATAGCTTTAATCTAGTGCTTATCTTCACATGCTTCATTAATTGATGATGGTTCAATTTGAGAAATAAGACATACCTCTTCATTTGCCAGTCTTCCTCTTGTCATAACTCCTTGATACTTGTTTCCAATTATGTGATTTTTAGAGTGATTCAGTCTTATATACTGGGGTGTCTTCATTTGTTGTTGTTCCTCAGTTACAGTGGAATTTTTAAATGATATCGGTGGAACTGGATCTTCATTCTATACTGGTGGATTCAATGTAGGTTCATTTATCAGTATTTCTATTGCCGGTTCAGAGTCTATATACCTTGAAGTTCCTCTAAACTGTTCATCAATCTTCACATTTGTACTCTCAACAATTTTCTGCAATCTCTTGTTAAAATATCTATATGCCTTACTCTTAGATGAATAACCAAGAAATATTCCTTCATCACTTCTAGGATCAAATTTTCCTATATACTCATCTCTTCTAATGTAGCATTTACTTCCATATATTCTAAAATATTTAAGAGTAGGAGTAATACCAAACCATAGTTAATGAGGGGTCTTACCGGTTTCACCTTTGATGTGAAATTTGTTGAATGTATAGACCGATGTACTCACTATTTCTCTTTAATATACACATGGTATATTTGCTTCAGATAACATACTTCTAGCTGCATCCAAGATAGTTTTGTTTTTCCTTTCTACAACTCCATTTTGTTGTGGTGTCTAGGGTGCTAATAATTGTCTTCTGATTCCATTCACTTCACAAAATGCATTAAATTCCTTAGATGTAAATTCACCTCCTTGATCTGATCTTAGACAATTGATTTTCTTACCAGTTTCATTTTCTACCATCACCTTGAATAGTTTGAACTTCCCAAGTGCTTCTGAGTTTTCTCTGAGAAAAGTAACCCAACACATTCTAGAATGGTCATCAATGATTAGCATGAAATATCTATCACCTTGTAAGCTTTTAGTTCTAGCCAGACCACATAAATCAATGTGAATTAAATCAAGAGAATTATTGGATTTTTCTAGAATAATTTTAAAAGATGCTCTAACTTGTTTTCCAAATTGACATTCCTTACATACCAGATTGTGAGGTTTGACAATCTTAGGTAAGTCTCTAACTGCCTTAGTAGTACTGATTTTTACAATGCAATCAAAATTTACATGACAAAGTCTCTTATGCCATAGCCAACTTTCATCAATATGTGCAATCAAGAATGTCTTTTCATTGTTATTCAAATGAAAGATGTTACCTCTAGTTTGATTACCAGTTGCAATTTCCAAACCAGTTATGTTCATAATTTTGCATTTTCCATTCTTGAATTGTAATTGAAATCCTTTTTCAACTAATTGACCAACACTCAAAAGATTATGCTTTAAACCTTCTACATAGTAAACATTGTCAGTATTATGCTTACCATCAAGAGATATAGTGTTAGAGTAAAGTAATTAATTAACTTTGCTCTCCTCTTAAGATTTCCCTTTATGCACATATTAGTCATTTAATAATTAATATTTAATTATTAAATGCACGCACCTTAGGGTTAGGTTTTCCTTTTGGTGTTGATCTCCTTTATAAGGATTGATATCTTGTATTATTTACATTCTTGATTCATTTTTTTCTGATAATACATCTTTTCTCTTTGTCAGAGTCAAAACCCTTGTATTCGTTCTCTCTCTTTCTCTGTGACAGGTTTCTTGTATGCAGGTTTCTTTTGGGTTCTGTGGATTTGTATTTCTCAAATCCTACATGGTATCAGAGCCAGATCTGCTGCAGCTTGTTCAGACTTTTGAAAGATTTTGAGATCAAGGTTTTGGTTGCATCAGATCTGTTTTTTTGTCTTCTATTTTTTAATTTGGAATAGGGGGTTTTTTTTTTGGTGCACTTTGAGCCCAAACAGACCTCACCGTTGAGCTCGTAGTGCCCAAAAACCCCTATTTCCATATAAAATTCATCCGATTTGGACACAGTTGCTCCAGAAGGCAAAAAAAAATTTGCCCCAAGGCCGTACGGCCCTAGGGCACGAAAACCGAGGTGAAAAATTCAAAAAATAAAAATAAAAAAAATAAAAATTGCAGTTTTTGGTTTCCGGCAGGTGCAGCTAGTGTTAAGGCCAGTGCCGCCCCCGCCCAACCCGGCGGCCATCGCTCGGCCACTGCCGCCGGCGGTAACCTCCGCCGCGCCGCCCAGCGCAGACCGCCACCCGCACGCCGCCCAGGCACCGCCCATGCGCCGCTCGCCACCATTGCGCCACCTCTCCACCGCTGCCACCATCCAGCGCTAGCCCCTGGTCGTCCAGCGGACCAGGGGCTTCTTTTTTTTAGCCCTTGAGGGCTGAAAGGGCCTATCAGGGCCTTTTGAAGCTGTTTTCACAAAATCGGGCATAACTTGGGCATCTGATCTCCGTTTTTTGAAAACGAATAGGCGTTGGAAAGCTGACTCTGAGCTTGTTCTAATGGAATAGGAATTTTTTCAAATTTCTCTATTTTGATTGCATTTTTTCGCAGTCAAAGTCCGAAGAGCCTTTTTGCACTCCGAGGGGCATAACTTGCTCATTTTTGCTCCATTTTTCGAAAGCGAATAGGCGTCGGAAAGGTGGTTCTGTTCTCTTTCCATATCTATAGTCTATTTCATCAGAATTTTCTTTAGGTGCTCCAAATTTTGTCTCAACCCGTTATTTCTTTCTATCATTTTCTGGCTTTTAGTTTGTACTGGGGATTAGTTTTTTGCATTGTGGGGGGGTGTTTTCTCTTGCTTTCTGTTATTTACATCAGAAAACCAGAATTTACAAACACCAATACAACAAACAATCAAACCCCTTCTGCATCTTCTGTCTAGTTCTGAAAGACCATTTAATAAAATTAAAAAAATTCAAAGCAGTTGAGGCACAATTTACAGGATGGCAGACAAACCTATTGACTCTCTCACACCGCATAATTACCACACTTGGAAGGGTCGCATGATGACTCTTCTCTAGTCAAAAGGGTTATGGTCCTGTTTGGATGAGGTTCAGCCTTAGTTGACACGTCCTTTTGAGATTATGCAGCACAGGAACAATATGGATCAGGCTATGGGATTGATGGTTTTACACATTTTCGACAGTCTCCAATTTCATCTTGAGGGTTGTATCACTCCTCGAGCCATTTGGACCAAGTTTGATGGAATTTTAGGTACTATCAACGAGTTCAGAGCTTTACAGCTTGAGGCAGAGTTAACTTCCTTGGTACCTGATTCATTTCCCTCTATTGAGGACTTTCTGATGAAGTTCAAATAGCAACGATCTATTTTGCAGGGTTGTGGTAAGACTAAGACTGATACAGAGTGCATTTTCCTGATCCTCTCCAAGCTTCGGGGTCCATTTTAGATCTTCTCTTCGACCTTCTATTCCACCATGGATGCCTTGGGTGCTCGACATGTCATGCCTTCTTTTGAGGTCTTTTGTGATCATCTGACTCGTGAGCAAGCTAAGTTTAAGCAGTTGGATTCACTTTCAGGTTCACAAAACCAAGCATTGGTAGCCCAGTCCTCCAAAGGAAAACAGAAGCAGAAACCGAAGCCTAAGAAAGATTTAGAGGCTAGTGAGAATCCCTCCAAGCCACCACCTAAGTCTGATTCAAAACCACAGTTCAATTCTAAAAAGGGAAAATTTTCAAAGTCTGGTGAGTCTTCCTCCAAGACTAAGAAGAACTTTGGTGATCCTTGTAGTTTTTGTGGCAAGGAAGGACATCCCATTTCCAGGTGTTGGAAACATTTAGAGGCTTTGGAGGAAGCCATGCAGCAGCATAATATCAGTGCACCACAGCCTCCTTCATAGCCCACAAGGAAAGGTCATGCTCTTTCTGCACAAGCATTTTCCTCCACATCCACTTGGATTCTAGATTCTGGTGCTTCTCACCATATGACACACACAAAGGATTTGGTCACCACTCTTGCCCCTATAGGCACTAGACATATTGCAATTGGTGACTCAGCACAACTTTTCGTTCAGGGTTCCGGTACTGTTTCATTGGATGGTGGTTGTCTTCAGGATGTGCTTTTGGTTCCTGACATTTCGACAAACCTATCCGTTTATCAGATTTGCCACTCTGGCTCTGGTAAGACAGTTGAGTTCTCACCTCATGATGTGGTTATTCGAGATCTTCATGATCCTAACTTGGTTGTGGCTACTGGGAGTGTGGATTCTGCATCTCACTTATATAGTTTTGATGGCTTTGAGAGTTCAGACACTGTTGGTTCCTCTCTTATAGCACATGCAGATTTAGTGAGTAGGCTTTGGCATGAGTGTTTTGGCCATGTCAATTACAGATATCTACAGCAGATGAGTACACAGGCACTTGTGATTGGGCTTCCACAGATTTCTTGTACAGATGGTGTATGTCATGGTTGTGTCCCTGGCAAACATCATCGCGATCCTTTTTCAAAGGGTCGAGCCTCTCGTGCTAGGGTAGCCCTAGAGTTGGTACACAGTGATCTTATATCCTTTCTGACTCTTTCTTTTTCAGGGGCCCATTTTGTTCACTTTTATTGATGACTTCTCTAAACATACATGGGTGTACTTTCTTAAGTACAAGTCTGATGTCTTTGACTCCTTCCAGATTTTTAAGACATTTGTGGAGAAGCAATCTAGACTTTCTATCAGGAGGATACGCACAGACAATGGGGGGAGTATGTTAATCAGGCTTTCAGAGATTTTTGCACTGAGCATGGTTTACAACATCAATTTACCGTTCCTTACACCCCTCAGCAGAATGGTGTTGCTGAGAGAAAGAACAGAACCTTACGGGAGATGGCAAATTGTATGATATAGTCTCAAGCTATGAGTTCTTCATTTTGGGCTAAGGCAGTCAATTGTGCCAATTATATTCAGAATCGGATGCCCCATAAGGCATTGCGATATATGACTCCTGAGGAGGCTTGGACCCATGTCAAGCCTGATGTTTCTACATTCTGAGTTTTTGGTAGTGAGGCTTGGGCATGTATTCCTGATGCTCAGCGGATAGCCATGGAGAGGAAGAGTCAACCACTCATATTTGTTGGCTACTGTGAGGATGTTAAGGCATACAGGTTGTTTGATCCTGATTCCAGAGAGGTCCTGTTTCGGCGGGATGTCCAGTTTGATGAGTGCTATCCTCAGATGGATTCTCCATCCCCAGCTTCTCCCTCATTGCCTACTCCTTCCTCTTCATCTCTTGAGGATTACTTATCTCTTGAGGATGATGTAGATGATGATCCACCATCTCCACCACCACCAGTTGCTCCATCTTTGCCGAAGTGGGCCCGTGATACTATTGATGCAGCTGGTTCTTTGGCACGTGATCCTTCAGATACTCATCACACTCGTGCTCAGACATCTGGTTCTAGTCTTTTGAGTCAAGCCATTTCAGATGATCGTCAAAAAATTTTAGAGGCGACAGGACACCTTGAGTGGGATAGGGCCATGGATGAGGAGTATTCTTCTTTGATGAAGAATCATACTTGGGATCTTTGTCCTCTTCCTAAGGGAAGAAAGTTGGTT
Organism: Cryptomeria japonica; assembly: GCF_030272615.1. Taxonomy (NCBI): domain Eukaryota; kingdom Viridiplantae; phylum Streptophyta; class Pinopsida; order Cupressales; family Cupressaceae; genus Cryptomeria; species Cryptomeria japonica. The sequence goes on along the minus strand of NC_081414.1, from coordinate 582,289,509 downwards.
CGGTGCAAGTGAGTGTATCGTACCAAGTATGCTGCAGATGGTTCTATTGATAAGTATAAGGCCTGTCTTGTTGCAAAGGGGTTTTCTCAGGTAGAGGGTTTTGACTACTCTGAGACCTTTGCTTCTGTCGCCAAGATGAATTCTATCCACCTGGTACTTTCACTTGCAGCTTCACAGGGATGGACAATGTTTCAGATGGATGTGAAGAGTGCCTTCTTGCATGGAGACCTACATGAGGAGATCTATATGGAGCAGCCTCAGGGATTTGTGCAGGACACTTCTTTGGTTTGCAGACTTTGTCATTCATTGTATGCTCTCAAACAAGCCCCCGGGGATTGGTATGAGAAGATGGACTCTTTTTTGCTTTCCTCTCACTTCACACGTTGTCATTCCGATCACACAGTGTATCTTCAGTGTCAGGAGGGTGATCTGTTGATTCTTGTGCTATATGTCGATGACCTCATCATTACAGGTAGCTCATCCTCCATGATTCAGAGTGTTCAGAGAGCTTTGATGGAGCAGTTTGAGATGACAGATCTTGGTCTCTTGCACTTCTTTCTAGGTCTACAGGTTATTCAGTCTTCGGATGGGATTTCCATATTTCAGGAGAAGTATGCTCTTGATATGCTTCAATGATTTGGCATGCTTGATTGCAAGTCTGCCCCCACTCCATTTTAGTCAGGTGTTGTTTTGTCTTCCACTTTCTCTACTCCTTCAGTAGACCCCACTTTATACAGGCAGTTGGTTGGCAGTTTGTTGTACCTGACACATTCTCGTCCGGATCTTTCCTTTGTGGTTGGTCTTGTCTCTCGGTTCTCCCATGATCCTCATGAGAGCCATTGGCAAGCAGCCAAACGTATTTTGAGGTACATTCGGGGCACCACACATTATGGCATTCACTACACTTCAGGATCCCCTCACATCATTGGCTTCACTGAGTCTGATTGGGCTAGTGATGTCAATGATTGGAAGTCTACTTCTAGCTTCATTTTTTGCCTTGGTTCTGGTCCTATTACATGGTCTTGCAAGAAGCAGTTTGCTATTGCATTATCATCTATAGAGGCTGAGTACCATGCAACAGTGTTAGCCAGTCAAGAGGTTTTATGGCTTCGGCAGTCGATGATAGAGTTTGGGTTTCCTCCAGATTGTCCCACTATTCTTTGGTGTGACAACCAGAGTGTCATTCATATTTCTCGCAACCCAGTGGAGCATCAGCAGACAAAGCACATTGAAATCCACATGCACTTCATCAGACAGTTGATTCAGGATGGTTCTCTCATCTTGGAGTATATTCCTACAGAGGAGCAGGTTGCAGACATCTTCACTAAACCTTTTGCATCTCCGCGCTATCTTCAGTTTCACTCAATGCTTGGGGTGAAGGAAGTTGTCCTTGGGGGGTCTCAGTGAGGCCTTCCTTCCTTCATGTTTTCTTTTCAGCATGTTTTTGTATCTCTTTTTGGAGAGGATTTTTTTCCCACTGGGTTTTCTCCTTTACTCCACTTTATAGAGATTCTCTTGTATTAGGGTACCTGATCAGGCCTTGTTGCCGGGACCCTTTATTGCATTGTAGTTCCTTTGCTTTCTTCTGCATTGTTTGTAGCTGCATTGTAGCTCATCTTAAGGGGGGGTGTTAGAGTAAAGTAATTAATTAACTTTTCTCTCCTCTTAAGATTTCCCTTTATGCACATATTAGTCATTTAATAATTAATATTTAATTATTAAATGCACGCACCTTAGGGTTAGGTTTTCCTTTTGGTGTTGATCTCCTTTATAAGGATTGATATATTGTATTATTTACATTCTTGATTCATTTTTCTCTGATAATACATCTTTTCTCTTTGTCAGAGCCAAAACCCTTGTATTCGTTCTCTCTCTTTCTCTATGATAGGTTTCTTGCATGCAGGTTTCTTTTGGGTTCTGTGGATTTGTATTTCTCAAATCCTACATATAGTACCTTTTCCTTTGATCAAACAAGCTTTATAATCTCCAAATCTTACTAGACCTCCATTATATTCCTGAAAGTTAAGGAATTTACTTTTGTCACCAATCATATGATGTGAACATCTTGAATTAATGATCCATTCATCCATAACTTCAACTTTAGCTTCCAGGACCTGCTCTACCGGTTAAATACTAGGTGTCATTTGATCTTCTGTTAAAGCAACAAAAACCCATCCATTGTCTGTCGGATCCTCATTAGAATCATCAGTGACTCCTTCATCAGCAAGTTAATAAGATTTATCTTTATTCTTTTTAAATCTATATCTTTGATATTTAGGGTTAGGTTTGTATGTTCTTCTAGCTTCTTCTCTTAATCTAGCATGTCTATAAGGGAATCTTGAAGCCATATGACCAATCTTATTAGAGTTAAAACATTTAAAGGGTGCTTTACCTTCATACTTACTTCCAACTGGACCTTTAGGCATTTTCCTTGCAAATAGTGCTTCAAGTTCTTCAAGTTCTTTATTTTCTCTCTTGCTTTCCTCAAGTTCTCTTGCATAAAAGGCTTTCCAATCAGATTTGTCAAATGATGGTGTAGATGATGTTGATGCCTTAAAAGATAAATTTGTCTTTATAGTAGCAATGGGACCAAATTCCTCAATTTCAAAAGCTGAAAGTTTTCCAATCAATGTGTGCCTAGTTACTGATGTATTAGGCATTGTTCTTAACTCATTTATTGTAGTAACTTTCATTTTATATGTCAGTGGCAATCCTCTTAAAACTTTTGAAACAATTTCATCTTCACTTAAGGTTCATCCACAATATTTAATACCCAAAACAATTTCATTAACTCTTTCCATAAAAGCAGAAATCCTTTCATCTTCTTCCATTTTTAGATTTTCATACCTGACCCAGAAGCTTTCAAGTTTTGCAATTTTGACTATGGAATATACTTCATTCAATGTTTCCAAATGATCCCAAATAGCTTTAGCAGTAGACCTACCTGATAATCCCATGATTTGCTAATCTAATAATGTGCTCAAAAGTGCTTCTCTTGCTTTGCAATCATTTTCTTCATTTTTTCTTAAGGTAGGTGGATTAGGCTGACTTTGAGTAGGAGAAATATAGCCATTCTTTGTAACATCCTAGATGTCCTTTCTAATGCAATTTTGATGTGTCTCCATTCTAATCTTCCATATGCCATAGTTGGTTCCATCAAGTTTAGGACTGTCCTTCCTGAAATAGTTAGTAGACATTGGATCTCCTCAAGCTGTTAAACTTCTGCAAAAAGAGGACTAAGCTCTAATACCAATTGTTAGGTCCTGGAGACAACTGAGAGGGGGGGTGAATCAGTTGTCTAATAAATTCAAACCAAAAACAACTTAACCAGCCTTAATACTTAATACCGGTAAACCAAACTTTATGTCGGTAGATAGTTTATCAGTTAATTGAAGTACCGGTAAAGATTAATGCATGAAACAGAAAGGCAATAACATCCACAACACATAACACCAATATTTGTATGTGGAAACCTTGTAAGGGGAAAGTCCATGGTGGCAAACCTTACCCACAATTAGATGATACTACTATAGATAGTATGTGTATACAAATGGGGTTTGCAGATGCAAAAAGGCCAAGCGCGTAGAGCTCACTTCTCAATCACAAATAGGAGTGACACTGACTACAATTGGATGGTTAAATCCAATAGTGATGTACTATTCAAAATAGCATCTTCATATGTTGGATTCAGTACCGGTTCAGTTCTGATATGCCTTTACAAAAACCTTGCTTCACCTTCAAATGATGTCTATGTGTATAGCTCTGCTTATTCTTGCATATACCTTCTTACAAATCCTTTTCCCAATTACATACCAATCTTACAAATAAGATCTTACATATATACGATAACCTAAGACCAATTTTAGTAGGTCATCTCTAAAAGATATTACAATAAAATCAATTACAAGTAAATCAATAACTGATGCAATATCCAATTCAACATGTTGGCTTAATGCATTTACAACATTGATAAATCATCTCCAAAGCGTGTCATGCTGATCTAGAATAGATAAGTCTGTCGGTGCTTATTTTGGACCTATTTGCCTGTAACAACAAATATGCAAACAGGAATATACCAATGAACAAATCTCAAAGACAAAGTGTCCAAACGAAGTCTTTGACTTAACCAAGTGTTTTCCATGTCATTCCAAGTGTCGGTGAACAATATATCCTGCCGGTGAACCAGATACCGGTGACTATGCATAAAGTCACTTGTTTGCCAGTGAACATTGCCAATTCTCCAAAGTGCCAGAGTTTATAAGTGTTAATAGGTGTTGACATCAATGACAAAACCATATCAACATATCCAAAATACCAACACTACAGTGAGGAGAAATATTTCATAGCACAATAATGAATACATTATAGAAGGCATAAACATAACTATAATCCATTCTAAGGCAATTATAATACAATGACAAACATCAATGGATATAGTATATCCAATGCATGCCACTCACGTCAAACATAATGAGCACATATATACCAAAGCTCCCAACATTTGAACATGGGTTCTAATATCAAATGTAATGCCCCACTAAGGAAACCTAGAGGATATGATAAAATAATACAAGGAACACATGGATTTTTTAAATTAATTAATTGTGAACATACATAGCATAGACATTAAGAATGCTCACACCATCACTAGTTGGAAATGCACAAGGGGAAGAATAAACACTTGAAGCTATAAATAAACTAGGACAAAAAGGTCTCCCAAACCTTAGGACAAGTTCTAAGGGGTATATATAGTTGCGCAATACCATCCCCAAAGTTTCCAAGTTCAATACAACAAACAAGACAAACTACTATGTCCCAAGTGTAACAAATAAGCTCCAATGAACTCCTAATTGCAAACAAGTGCCCTTGACACCATCCAAATGTACCCAAAACCTACTCAAGACCCCTTTTAGGGTTCTCTTATGTTTCTCTCTTTGAAACAGATTTAAAATATGGTCAAATGGGTAGGACACGCATTTAAGGACACTAGAGTGAGTCTACACAATTGTCCTAGACACTAGTGCCTTTTTGCACAAGTGTCTTGAGAGGACACTAACATAGATTTAGGACATTAGCATGGTGCAGAGGTTTTCTTTACTTATGCAAGTGTCCTTGGGATGTGATAGAAACCTTAGGAACCGTTGGCGTCCAACAAACTGGTGAACTTGTGTTGACCTCTTTGAGATGCATGTTCATCTGCACCAGAGAGATTCTCAATCAGATTATTCAAGTACCTAGATGTCACAAACCCCTTGTTTAATTCAAAATAGGAATATTAATAAAGAATTAGAAGAAAATTAAGCAACAACCTACAAACAAAGTGTTAAATTGAGTGGCATGGGGTAACCAAATGGCTCCTGTGAGGCAAGGTGAAGTTTGGGTGGAATAATTTCAGAAAAATTCAACCCATGAAACCCACAATTGGCACATATAAAAGTAAAATATCCCAACATAGCTAAAACCTACAATTGGATTCCAAGAAATATTCTTCGAGTGGTTTTGATTGAGCCCAAATTGGCTCTAAAGGGATCAATCCTACTAAGTCTTGTTAAATATCTCATGAAAAAAATAGGAGATGACTAAATCAACATTTAGGACTATAAAAAACATAAATACATTCATTTTAAAGCACCAATGGAAGTGTTCCTATGATAACATCATAATTTAGTATCAAATGAGAAGCTTGCATAGTCATGTTCGGTGGTTTGTTCCAACACGATGCAGTAAAGTCTACTCTAATCAAATAAATATGTTTACATTACCTAATTATCCACTTGGATTATTCATTATACATAATTTATCAATGATTACAATTATTGTATAAAATTACATTCACTTAGCAACTTGCATTGAAAAGGGAAGAAGGTCAAATATTGAGGAAGGTGAAGAAGCTCTCCAAGGTGCTCATGAACTAATTCCATTGGTCCCGAATGATAGTGAAATTCCACCCAACCATGTTGTACCTATAGGTGTTGGAATAAATGAACACTAAGAGGGGGGGTGAATCAGTGTTCTGCAAATTAATAATTTATTAAACTGATTCTTAAACCACTAGATGCATAAGAATGAAAGTAAAGTGCAGAAGCATAAACCAATCAACCATAAAACTATAACACCAAATTTTTTATGTGGAAACCCGAAAAGGAAAAAACCATAGTAGGATTTGATCCCACAATATTATTATACTTCGATTAGGAGTATGATAATATTACAAAAAGGAGAATGCACTTGCATTCAAGCACATTGCCTAGAGCTCACTTCTCAAATACAAAAGAGGGAAACAACTTAGAGGACTCACTGTCCTACAAAAGATTACAAATGATTACAATAGTGTCTAAACTAAAGAATAGCATCTACTAATGTCAAATAGTAGTTCTAGGTAGGCTCAAGAGCTCTTCTAACACTGTTCTATCTCTCTACTTTGTTTTCCTACTTTGTCATATACCAAAGCACTAAAACCTTCAATTACATTAACCAAACTTCTCACATTTGCTCATACAGTCTTCTCACACTCATATCATCTCTTAAATGAATCATTCTTGTATATCCGCATCAACAAAATAAATCAACTCTCATGTCGACTTCCAAAAACTGCATAACATGCATCAGGAAATGTGTAACCAATAAGTTAGCTCAATCTATCCATAAATACATAAGCGGACCCAAACATATTGATAAAAAGATTCACACACGTCGACTCAATCTCCTCAAACTCAAAACCAATTACTAAAATCATCCCAAAGATTCTAGATCACACATTACATCAAAATAGCTTTGTTCTTTTTGAATTACTGGATACCAGACCTTCAATCTCTCTCATGAATAAACACTAGATATTAGGATTACAAAATAAGCTACCTTGAACCTCGAATCATCTGCCTCTATTACCACAACCAAAATCAAGATATGTACAATGTACTCATACTCTACCAGATATTGTATTCAACCTTCCAGACTTATGCCTAATGAATAATACAACTTCTGGTAAATCAAATCTACATGTACCAGATATGATTTCTGAACTGAGTTTCCATCAATGACAAATCCTAAGCATTTATCATGCATCAATCTTCACTGAAATAGTGTCTCTTGCCAACAATCTCCCACTTTGGCGTTGATGGAAACACTGTGAAAAATGACACAGTCAAAACTATCTCCAAAGCTTCAAAATTGCAATACCTCAACCTCAACAAATCAATAAGCTCCCCTTGATAATTTACACCATTTTTCACTTCTCTCTCTCTCCCTTTTACAAAAATTCCAAAGATAGAAATCTGCCATAATTTATATACAAGAGTGTACATAGTTACTTACAAAAATTTAAAAATGTCTGCAAAAATTGTTTTTTAGGCATAGCAAGTGGTCATCCCAACCCTTTGTCACTCTCCAAAATATTGATCAGACCACAGAAAAGATAGGTCTACATCTCTGCTCCTCTTTGATCTATTGGAACACTCTTATTCAAAGCATTCATTTCATCTTTCTTACTACTAATCAATGAATCTATCTAGGGAGTGATAAGGCTTCTTACTTCTCCCACTCCGCCCAAAATTTTGTCCTTTTCCTAGTTTAAACTCTTAATATTATCAAGTATACTCATAACTCGAGCTTCAAAATTACTAGTCGGAATTGATTGAGGTGCATAGGATTAATATATGCTAGCTAACTGCCCTTCACACTCTTCTATTTTCTTGTCAATGTCAATAATAAACTTAAGAAAAATTAGATGGGACTTGTATATTTGACCACCTTCATCTAATGTATCTTGTATATTCTTCAAAGTAGTTATCAAATTGTCCCTATCTCTTTCAATCATCTTCAAAATTTGTTGGCATTGCACACTCCAATGAGAATTGTAGGTGATTGAAGGTATTGTCATTGATGGCAACCTTGAAATCTTATGGCACCGGCAAGCACCGACACTGACAGACTCTACATCGGCAGATAGTTCATTGGCAGCGACAAGAATGTTTACCAGCACCCTAGCCAACAAGACTTTGTTTATTATATATTTTATTTAATTGTAATATCTTTTTGTAAGCCAACATGGCATATTGTAATAAGACTCATATATAAGTATGAGATCTTGTAGATCATTTTGTAGAGAGATGATAGGATGGATATGTAGAGTGAATACTAAGGCAGATCTTGTAGAAACGTTTATGGTTATTGTATGAGCTTCAACTGGTACTGAACTTGGTATAGCAGATGCTTTTTTAGCAGTACATTACATTGGATTTTCATAATCCACTTTTGTAAGTCAATGAGACTTCCTTTTGTATTTGAGTAGTGAGCTCTAGGTAGTTGGCCTTCCTACATGTGTAGGCACACACTATTGTAAGTAATATCCATTCATTGGCCAGTGAGTGAATATTGTGGGTCACAAATCCCACTGAGGTTTTTCCCACACCAGGTTTCCTTGCCAAAAATATTATGTTATGGTGTGCTTTCTATGTTGTGTTTATTGTTCATATTTACTACATTAATTCTTGTTTACTGATACATTGTTTTGGAATGCAAATTACTTAATAAGTCAAGAAAATTTGTAAACCGGTTAGATATTGATTCACCGCCCCCCCTCTTAGTATCTTTGGGAACCCTAACAATTGGTATTAGAGCTTGGTCCTCTATTTGCAAAAGCCTAATAGCTTGAGGGAGATTTTGACACCAGTACAAATGGAAAACTTGAGAAAGCAATTGGAAACAACTCTTGCAGATTGTGATGTAGAAAAGCTGAGAAATATCAAACTTGAAGATTATCTAAAGACTGCGCAAGAGTTCATTCAAGGACTTTAGGAGAAGATCACTATTGCTAGAAACAAAAGAAGAGAACTTCATGAGAAGATACAGAATGATGATGATGAAAAGGAAACTCTTAATGATATTGTAAGCAAGATGAGGCAAGAAAACATGACCTTGAGGAATGAGATGCAAGACATGACTATGAGATTTTGGTAAAGAGATTGAAGACATAAAGAAGAATGAAGATGACTTGACTAGGAGACTCAATGATGCTGGAAATGAAAATCTAAGACTCAATCATGAAAATGATATGTTGAAGATAGATCTGATTCACATGGAGCATGATAACACTAAACTTATGAGACACAAGGAATTTTTGGAAAATGAGTTGGCTACTGCAAATCAACACAAAGAGAAGTTCAAGAAAAGTTTAGAAGAACTTGAGACACTAGAAACCTAATGGAGACACTAATGGACTTGGATTTGAAGTTGATGAAAGCTCTGGTACTGCAAACAATCATGATCACAAAAAACCAGTAAGACAACCTAATGCTTACAAATTTAATGGGAAATGCTTTAACTATAACAAGTATGGTCATAGAGAAAATCAGTGTAGATCTAGATACTATCAGAACACTAATACACACACCGGTCAATGTTTGAAATGCAACAAAATTGGTCATAATTCTGTAAATTGCAAAATGAATGTACGATGTTATGTTTGTGGAATATTTGGACACCTATCTAATTAATGTAGAACACATACCGACATAGGATATAGAAAATCTATTCAGAACAACAATGTGACATGTTATGCTTGTAACAAGATTGGACATATTGCAAAATTTTGTAGAAGTAAGACTTCATTGGCAAATAAAAAAGGACCCAGTTTGAAAGGCAAAGAGAAGGTTGATGAGGTAAAGAAAGAATTTTCAAAAAAATGGATTAGAAAGAGAGATAAAAATGTTGATGAGACTATTCCTTCATCTGTAGAATAGAGTATTACTCCACCGACAGGAGATTCTTCATCTAACTAAAAAGAAACCTTTTGGGGGTATGGCATCAAATTGAAAATCGTACAAGTTTACCCTCAGTTGATGGTGAGAAGATGAACTTCTTTACCAGCAGATGTGTTAAGTTTCACTTAACCGACAGACATTTATTGTGGTAGTTGAAGGAAAAGACATTATAAATCAGTGTTTTTTACTCTTTCATTCACTAAGCATTCAAATTTCCTCAGAGCGTGAAAAATCCAAGTGAAGGCATCCACAGTGATAAGTAAAGAAACATATTTCAAGTATACAAACCTAAAAGGCAGATTAAGGTATTTATCAATGGCTTCCTCCTTTGCTCCTGAATTCATTACAAACCCTAATATTATTGAAGTGGTTAAATGTCCTAGGCTCATATTCAAGATCATTCCCAAAGTAGCAAAATGGGATGATACCCTAGGTGCATTTTCTAAAATCCCTAAAGGAGTTGCATATGCAGAAGACCCAAGAATTTACATACATTTCCATATTGAGGAACTAGGTTCGGATGAAATCGTGAAAATGTATAAAAATGTGATTTGTGATGAAAGTGGAATTGTAAAACTAGAACATAAGGTTATTGAAACCCTAGGTTTTGTGTAAATCCTTGACATTCCAGAATTCCCTAAGGAAGTTATGAGGATTGTACTTAGTAGAGTTCATGGAGAATTCTTTTGGTTTGACTTTATCCATAAGATCACAAGAGAAGCAGTTAAGGCTATGACTGGCTTACCTTCCACTGGTAGTAGGCCAGATAAGACCAAGAAAGTTTCAAACAACATAGTGATGACTTTAACTAGTGCAACCTATGACAACAGATCCCTGAGAGTTAATGATATGAAAGATGACAGTGTTAGATTCATTAGCATGATCTTAGGATACAAAACCACATATGTTAACCAACTGAACTTAGTTTCTAGTCTATGTATCAAGAGTGCATATGATATGGTCAACAATGATGCTAAAATAGATGTATGTGAGTGGTTGAAAGATGAATTGATTGATAATTTGAAGAAAATCAAAGGAGATAAGAAAGGTACTTTCAAATTTGGCAATCTTCTTGTATGCCTAATGCTATATATTACAAAAGAAGTTCCCAAGATAGGTAGGAAAGACTTTGGTTATGACATATGGGTAGGTAAACAACTATTGGATATCTTCATCGGCATGGGAACTGACAAAGAAAACAAAATAACTGAATATTTCCAAGCATTTAAGGCTAAAATGAAGACTAGGGAAAGGTTACCTCAAAGTATTGTAGACAAGTATCAGAAAGAAATTTGTTTTGTAATCAAGAAAGATGAAATTTGGATGGAGGCAGTGCTTCCTAGAACTGTTTGGGTGACAAAAATGGGTTATGAGGCTGATGTGAACATTATTGAGACATATGCCAAAGCCCTACTTGAAGCCCCTAGAGAACCAAAGGAAAAGGTGTTTGGTAATGCTGAAACCATTGAAAGTGAAGTGAAAACACTAAAACAGAGAAAGAGAAGGGAGATATATATCCAAAGTTCATCTAAGTAGGTTAAAGAGATAAAGAAAAATGTAATGACTATCACTGGTATCAAAGAAAGTGGCTTGGAAGGGTTACAACCAGAAGCTCACATCTCACTGGTTGGAACTTCATCAGAAAGTGATATCCCAGCTGAGTTTAAAAGAGTAGATAGGAGGATAAAACCTTCACTGGTACCCTCTCCTCCTCCCAATAAATCTAGGACAACAAGGTAGAAACAACAGGCAATAAGGCCCCCAGCTAAAAAGATGACACCCAGGAAGAAAAAGGAAAAATAGGTTATCCCTCTTCTTGACAATCTATTGAATGAAATAGCAAATGATGGAAATTTATCAAATGTTAGAAAATTATATGATACATTTACCAATGAAGAAAAGGAAAGCATGGAAAGAAAAATAATCCTACACCTAGATATCTATAAGAAAGTTTTGATAGAGGTTGTAGATGATTTGCCCAGTAATCTTTATAGGCGGCTAGATGCTAAAAGGCTAGCTATTATGGAGTTAGATAAGAAAATAAAGATTGAGAAGCTACTTCTTGTTCACCCTATGAAATTAGTAGAAGAAATTGATGAGTTGATAAGTGAGGCTAGTAGGATAGTATTTTCTAGTGGTCATTGGCATGTAAGTCTAATGGCTAATAGAGTTAATGAGATATCAGAAGAGATAGTAGATAAATGGGACATCTTCTTTGTGGAGAAGGAGAAACAAGAAGAGCTCAAAAGACCTAAAGCTTTTAAGGTATACCAAGAGGATAAAGATAAGGGTAAAGGAAAGGTAGGTGGACTACCAAATATAAAAGTGACAGACAATTTGCCACCTCCTTCTGTTACTCCACCAGTTCAGATTATTGATACACCAACTACTGAGGATGTGAAGACTCCATATGAGGATACAAATCTTCAATCAGAAATCCTGTACACAATGAACATTGATACTCAGGAGGTCAATATCATTGTTGATAAGGAGAACATTGAGGTGAAGAAAGATGTGGCTATTGAGACACCGACTAACAATGTTGCAGTTGAAACACCAGCTGATAACATTGAGATTGGGATTCAAGTTGAGCAAGCAGAACAATCAGTTGATCCCTTGGTCAGTGATATGGTTATAGATACCATTAATGCAAACATTGAGAAACACACAGAGTTAGAGAAACCGGCTATAGAAAAGAAAGAGAAACCTATTGAATTACCAATAGTGGATAACGCAGAGGTGCAGACAAAGAAACTAACAGTAGAGAGTACAGTGAAACCCACTGAGAAACAAGTAGAGAAAAAGGTTCAGTCACAAGTATGTACAAAGACAGTGCCACCAACAACATCTAAGAAGCCTAAACCTTTGTTGATATAAATGAAAACACAAACTGACCCACCAGAGGTTGAGGCAAGCAAAGTGGTTACTCACAATGACAACATGAAGATTGTTAAGGTAGTTGGACAGTCATCTGGTACTTCCATGATTGAATTTAGACCAACTAATGTAATTGAGGTATTATTAGATTCAATTAAGAAAATCACAGATTGCAATGCATTGGCCTATAAGGCTATAGATGATACCATTCCCATTCTTAAATTGATTGCACCCAAATGCAATGTAGAAAATAAAGATCCTTTAAGTCAATTAGACACATTGTCTAAGAATATCACCAGTAACATATTGACTATTGATCAAATAAATGAAAATACATTTAAAGAGAAAATGGATAAGGAGAAAGATAAATTATTTGATGAGACAATAAAGAAGTGCATGGGACACATTGACACCCTCTTACCAGCACTGAATAAAACAATAATGGAGTTTAAGGAACTGTATAGAGATACATGTAAGACTAATCTTTTGATAGTGGATATTGATAAGGAGATCAACAAAGTAAAAAAAGAAATAAATGATATAGCTGACAATATCATTGGTTCATCAGAACCAATATCAGTTATAGAATAGGAGATAACTAGATTTGAGGAGAAACTTGAGAAGTTGGAGAAGGAAAAGGAAAGGATAAAAGGCAAGGCAAAAGAACTTAAATGCAGACTTGGTCCAAAGCTTGATAACCTCATCTCTTTGAGGAAAGAGATCTCAGAGGCAATTGTTCACAAAAAGAAGACACCAGAAGAGAAAATGCATCACCTCACTAGTACAATTCAAAGAATAGAGGCAACATTGAAGGACAGTGACAGGTTCACTTAAAACTTGAATTTGGTATTGGCAGACCTATTTCAGATTGTAACCAACCAGTTACAAGGTTTGAGCTAAAACTGCACTCAAATGACATTTTGACAGCCTTTGTCATTGATGTCAAAGGGGGAGTAGTAGGGAAAAGAAAAATCCAATGACTTAGAGATCATCTACTCAGGGGGAGCACACAGTTTTGGTAAGTTTTTTGGACTTCAATTTTTGTATACAATTTTGAATTTTTCTCATGGGTGTTGCCATCAATGCTAAAGGGGGAGATTGTTGGCATTGCACACTCCAATGAGAATTGTAGGTGATTGAAGGTATTGTCATTGATGGCAACCTTGCAATCTTATGGCACCGGTAGGCACCGACACTGGCAGACTCTACACCGGCAAATAGTTCACTGGCAGCGACAAGAATGTTTACTAGCACCCTAGCCGACAAGACTTTGTTTATTATATATTGTATTTAATTGTAATATCCTTTTGCAATCCGACATGGAGTATTGTAATAAGACTCATATATAAGTATGAGATCTTGTAGATCATTTTGTAGAGAGATGATAGGATGGATATGTAGAGCAAATACTAAGGCGAATCTTGTAGAAAGGTTTATGGTTACTGTATGAGCTTCAACCAGTACTGAACCTAGCATAGCAAATACTTTTTTAGCAGTACATTACATTGGATTTCCGTAATCCACTTTTGTAAGTCAATGAGACTTGCTTTTGTATTTGAGCAGTGAGCTCTAGGCAGTTGGACTTCCTGCATGTGCAGACACACACTATTGTAAGTAATATCCATTCATTGGCCAGTGAGTGAATATTGTGGGTCACAAATCCCACTGAGGTTTTTCCCACATCGGGTTTCCTTGCCAAAAATATTGTGTTATGGTGTTCCTTCTATGTTGTGTTTATTGTTCATATTTACTGCATTAATTCTTGTTTATCGGTACATCATTTTTTATTGCAAATTACTTAATAAGTCAAGAAAATCTATAAACTGGTTAGATACTAATTCACACCCCCTCCCCTCTTAGCATCTTTGGGAATCCTAACAAAATTTTCCTTATTCTCATAGCATTAAACCGATTCAAAATTTTATCCTATGTCGGTTTTCAAAGACACAAAATGAGATTCTACTGCATTGAGAATGCTTCTGAGCTTACCGAAGGGAGTATTAGTTGTATCTAGTTTGAATTATGGTAAGATTTTCTTTAACACTTATGTGGCCAAGATTATCAACTCTTTGTCTATGGTGTGAGACTTGAGTAAGTCTTCAATTTATTTTTCTTGAGAAAGAGTTGCTAGCTTCAGTGCTTAGATAGGTGATAGTGAGCTCAGATCTATTGGCCCTTGTGTGAAATCATCCAAGTTAGTGACAATTTGTTTTCCTTTATCTACTACAGTGTCTCTTGCCATTGTCATTGGAGCCTGATCATCCTTCTCTTCTCTTCTCTTCTCTCCTTCTTTGTCACCCACGCACTTGCATCATTCACAACATCTTCACCATTCTCAGCATCAACCTCTCCCTTTCCTTCATCAACTTCTCCAATCTCCTCAACTACCTTTTCAGAGTCAACCTCTATCATCGGAGGATTTTGTTCATCCTCTCCAGAGACTCCAACATTATGATCATCAAGATCATCAACAGCTACTACATGCACATTGGTTTTCTCTATTGGAATGGATTGCTTAGTTGGCTGATCTTTCTGCACATCAAGAACCTATGTTTGTACTTTTGAAATGGAAGTATCTTCCGTCTGCTCTTCTGGTTGGGTGTGATCGTTTATAGGATTGACTTCATATATGTGCTCTTTCAAAAATTGTCTTAAAATTTCTTTGGTCTCTTTAGTCACTTCATCTATTTTCCTGAGCATGATTTTATTAACTCTCTTTTTGCTTTGAAATTTGTCTTTAGAAATATTTAGCAATCTATTAACTTCATCCTTAGAAATGACAAAACTCAAATTAACTAGTACATATTCTTTTATTCTTTCATCCTCTAAGCTGGTTGTATTTCTCCTAGCATCCAAAATATCATACATTCTCTTCGGAATCATAGATGACAACTCTATCAAGGCTTTGATATAAACATTCATATATTGTACAACAACTTCCTCTATAGCTCTTTGATCATTTTTATCACAATTGGCATAATAGATAGATACATGCTTCAAATTACCTTCCTTTACTACTCCATCAATTATTTCACTTAATGGGGGCACAACAATATAGGTACCTTCTATCTTAGTAGACTTCAGAGCTTCATCAAGCTCAGAATTACACTTTTGACTTGACATGGATCTTTCGGATGGCTTGGCTTCAGTTCTTTGTTTCTTGCTTGGCTGGGATTCACCAGATTGAGGCTTCTTCACCACCCTAGCATTGGTATTTGTCTTCTTCACCTCTCTCACTACTTCATCAGACTTTGTCTCTACATCTTTAGTAGTGGTTGTAACATAAACAATTTTAGGCTTCTCCTTCTTCTTCTTCTCAACTCCACCAGTTGACTTGGCTTGTGGCTCTAGTGGAGGAATAGGCTTCTATGCACTGGAGGTAGGTGTATACTTGGTCTTCCTTGGCTTGGTTATCTTGGGAGGAGTAGAGACTGGTTTTTCCTTCTTAGGCTTTACCAAGTCCTCCTCCTTCAAAATGTTTTGTTCCCTAGCTCTTTGAATAGATTCCTTTGTTATTCCCATTTGTTTTGCAAGCTCTTCAACTTCTTTTCAGGCCTTCCTCTTCCTTTCAGACTCAATGAATTTCTTGTGCAGGTTTAGATTTTTCTCCTTTTAGGTGCCAAACCTCTCTTCCTTCTCATCTACTAGTTTACTCAATAGGTTTTTCCATCCACTTCATACCCCATGGGTATGATCCATATGGTTCTTAGTTCTATTGCCCCATATGGCATTGGTCTCCATCTACCATAAAGCATATGGTGTCTTCATATTTTTCAACAATGTCCATTGAAATCCTCTTTCTTATTTGCATCATAGCCTAAAATGATTTGAAATAACCCCACAAAGAATATTTCTATGTTACTACATCTCTTGTCCTCCTTGAGTATCTAATAGGCTGCATATATTGCAGTACTAGATATTGAATTTTGTCTACTCGACTGGTACACCTTATATCCTATCACCATTCAAGAAAATCTCACATCATATTCAATGATATCACTTATTGTCATTGACCAGTTGTCATGTTGAGATCCGGTTACCTCTATCACAGTTATGTTCTTGACATGTCTCAGACTAAGGATCTCACTAGTTTCATTTAAATATGTTATTGCTTGAATGGCTTTCTTTGTGATCTTATGAGGTCTATTTTTCCATATAAACTCATCATGTATTTGACTCAAGACATACCTAACCCATTTGGGTTCATTAAAAACCAAAAAGTGAACAAATTGGATAAAACCCTTATCTTGCAATGATTTGAATTTAGGCTTCAAATTCCCCATCTCATCCATCATATGCTTGGTGTATAATGATAGCATGTCTGCATTCCTAAGCTCTTCGATATTACAATGAATGTATGCCTTAATATCTTCATTATGCAACACTCCATATTGTATAGAAGAAAATGCTCCATTCGGATCATCTTCGACCAATTTGAATGGATGTTTCTTGAACACTAGTATTTCCCTATCAGTGATTTCTACTACCAATGGAGTTGCTACTCTAGATGACGATGCCATTTTGAAAATAGGGTATGAAAAAAAGCTTGAATATGAATAAATACCTTTTCAATTTTAATCGGATGCTAGGAATCACTGTCAAATCACTTCAAGCTTTGTTTTTGCTGCTTAATCTTGTTCACCTCACTCTCCTATGATTTCTCTTCCTTCACAATGTGAATAATGAATGATAGAATTCCTTTTTATCTTGTGAAAACCTAACTTTAAGTTGTAATAAATGAACAACCCTAAAGGTTTCCCAGATACCCCGTTTCATCACCAAATTCTTAGATATGCATGTAATCTTTTAGATATCAATTGCATAACTAATATTAATCATCTGTAACCTTCCTCAACTAGTTACAAATCTCCAAAAGGGGATTTTGATAGATTTGCATGAAAATATTCCCCCTAAGGTCAAATTCCTTAGTTACCGGATGAGGTTTCAACACCGGAATCAGGTGTGGAGCCATCCTGTGTATTCGAATACTCCTTCTTAACCCATATCTTATTATGCTTCTCTTTAAACTCTTCAGCCTTTTCTTTTCCTTTTTCATCTGATATGTTCTTATCTACTGGAGCATTCTTTCTACATTCTTGCTTCTACAATATTTTGTAATGTGATCGGATTTGCTGCATGCATAGAAAACAACATTTCCTTGCATAGGCCTAAAGTTCATCTAATTTGGCCTCATCCTACATTGGTTAGAAATGAGTTCAAATATTCCACAAGCATAACATTTCTTACTTTGGAAATTATTCATCACTTCTCTACACATGTTTGACTTATGACCAAAGTTGTTGCATTTGAAACATTAACCAGTAAAGGTAGGACCATTATTCATCATCCTATTTCTACATTGACTTGCTATGTGACTGAATTTATTGCAAACAAAATATTTACCATTGAATTTATAAGCATTAGGATGTCTTACCAAAGTCTCTTGTTCTTCTGATGATTGCTTTGTCCAGAATCGGAGGATTCTCCTTTCTCATATCCAAGTCCTCGCATGTCTTTTCCACTTCTATGACTTTGTAGCATCTCATCTAGCCTGGCTGAGCTAGCTTTGAATTTTTATTTGTACTCATTAGCATTTGAAATTTCATCTCTCATAATTATGATATGCCTTTCAATTTCTTGCCCATCATTCTTGGATTGCATCAATTCAAGTCTCAACTGATCATTCTCATAGTTCAATCTGTAGCATTCTTTTGATCTATCATTCAATGACTGAGTCAGATTTTCCTCAGTCTTCTTCATATCTTCAATTTCCTTTGTCAGCTTTATCACAATGGATTTCATCTCATTATTCAGGACTGCATTATCTCTAGCAAGCTTCTCACATTCATCTATCTTTTCTTGTAGGGATTGATTGTCAGAGCTTTGTTCTTCTTTCTCCTTGAGTTCATCCATCAGTTCCTTTCTCTTTTCTTTGGATGTGTTCATTTGTTCTTTTAGAGATTTAATGAAATTTTCAATTGCATCCAGACTTCTACTCAAGCTAATTTTTTCTTTCATTTCTCCATAAAGATCTTCAAGTGCCATAGTAAGTTGCTTCTGCAAACTGGAGTCCATTGATTCAATCTTCTTGATCTTCCTCAAACTATTAGGATCCTTCAGAGAAACTAGGCTCTAAACCCAATTATTAGAATCATTGAACACTGAGAGGGGGGGGTGAATCAATTTTCTACAATTCAAGAATTTATTAAACTAATTCTTAAACCACCAGATGCATAAGAATGAAAGTAAAGTGTAGAAACATAAACCAATCAACCATAAAACCATAACACCAAAATTTTTACATGGAAACCTAGAGAGGGAAAAACCATGGTGGGATTTGAACCCACAATATTATTATACTTTGATCAGGAGTATGATAATATTACAAAAAGGGGAATGCACTTGCATTTAGGCACATTGCCTAGAGCTCACTGCTCAAATACAAAAGAGGGCAACAACCCAGAGGACTCACTATCCTACAAAAGATTACAAATGATTATAATAGTGTCTAAACTAAAAAATAGCATCTACTAATGCCAAATAGAAATTTCGGTTAGGATAAAGAATTCTTCTACCACTATTCTATCTCTCTACTCTGGTTTGATGCTCTCTCATATACCGGAGCACTATAACTTTCAATTACATTCACCAAACTTTGCATATTCTCTCATACAGTCTTCTCACACTCATATCATCTCTTAAATGAATCGGTCTTATATATCCACATCAACAAAATAAATCAATTCTCATGTTGGGTTCCAAAAACTGCTTAACATAGAACATGAAATATGTAACCAACAAGTCGGCTCAATCCATCCAGAAATCCATATACAGACCCAAATGTATTGATAACAAGATCCACACACATTGGTTCAATATGATTGAACTCAAAACCAATCACCAAAATCATCCCAAAGATTTTGGATCACACGTTACATTAAAATAGATATGTTCTTCCTGAACTATCAGATACCAGACCTTCAATCTTTCTCATGAACCAACACCAAATATTAGGATTACAAAAATAAGCTTCCTCGAACCTTGAATCATCTTCCTCTATTACCACAACCAAAGTTAAGAAACCAAAATCAAGACCTGCACAATGTACTCATACTCTATCGGATACTGTATTCCACCTTCCAAACTTATGCCTAATGAATAATACAACTTCGAGTAAATCAAATCTGCATGTATCGGATATGATTTTTGAACTAAGTTGCCATCAATGACAACTCCTAAGAATTTCAAATGCATCAATCTTCATCAAAATAGTGCCTCTTGCCAATATTAGGTCCACCCCACCATACTCATGGAGATAGTCACAAGGCCCAAACACTCAAGAAATGTAAGCAAGCATACAATAGGCTTACACTCACACCATACACAACATACATGGTATACAATATCAACAATACACAATGAAACATCATGAGGAGATTTATCCAATCCATGGATCCATCAAGGGTCTCTACTCAAGCTACTTGTTAGCCCCAATTTGGTTTCATTAATAGAACATCAAAGCTCAACTAAAATTTTGAATCAGATTTGGCGGGTATGTCCTTTTTTGTTTGTTGACTTCTTATCACATTCATTGATAGGATAAGTTATAATTTCGAGGGGCTGGTATCATTTAGAAACTAACTCCAAACCCCTTTCCTACAAGGATTAACTGGTAATATGTCAAGGAGTCAATATCTTTTCAAGATAATATTGAGGTTTTGAAATATGGTGACATGGCGGTACCTTGAGATGACACTCAATGGTTAGTCAGGGCTTCTTCTCATCTTGTTGAGTCCCAAGTTGTCCTATGTAAACCTGAAGCTTGGTCCTCAGTGAGTTTTCCTTTTAGTTCAAGCGGGTTCCGATCAAGGGTAAGTTGTCAAAATGTTGAGGTTGGACCACTTGGAACTCGGAAAGAGTGTTTTTCTGACTTCAACGAGCCCCGAGTAAAAAGAAGATGCACATTGTGCAGAAACCACTTGGACATCAGAGATGTCAGCTCAACACTTAGCAACATAGACGATGGAGTTTCAGCGAGTCCAGAGTAGAGAGACATCTCCTCCTAACTTGCATAGTTTTCATATGAAAGACAAACATAAAGGCTAGTGTCCAATCAAATGCAGACCCGATAATCAAAAGGGGAAAGTTGGCATGAAAGAATAAGAAGGAGAGGAGATTCAAGGTATGAAAATCATGACAAAATCGTCTGTTTAGGAAAAAAATTGAAATGAGTAACTGAAAATTTTGTTTAACCTCAAACATAGGGAACTCAAAGTGGTGACGAACAAAATTAAGTACAGATGGCTGAAATTTTTTGAATTGATAGTTGAGAAGTATGAAGGGAGTTTGCATGTGTGGATAACTGAGGATACACTATTTTTAGAGTTCCCTAGTGTTCTTATAAATTCAACAGGTCTACTTTTCAATGAGTTGAGATTATGGATTTTTTTTGCAGGATTGTTTGAGAATGGTTTTAGAGATGAGGAAGTCATCCATTAAGAAAGACTATGTGTTCATCACTTATAAATTTTATGACACATGTTGGAGAATATTTAGACTAATTATTTTATAGCCGAAGGGGCCTTGAAAATACATCAAATAATCAAAGGGGTCTTGAAAGGTTTGTTTGGTTGCAAGGGACCTTTAAAGGGTTATCAAAATTTTCCCATTCACCACCAAATGGCAATGAGGCAATGGAATGTTAGCATCAATCAAGAAGGAAGATAGAGAAGGGGGGGGGGGTGAATTAGTCGTCACCAAAATGAAAAACTTAACCACCAAAAACAAATCTAATAAATTGCAGCAATAAGACAGATAGGCAAATTGAAAGCACAACACAAAACACCAAGATTTTGATGTGGAAAACCTGATTAAAGGAAAAACCACGATGGGAACCTACCCACAGTAAGATCATACTCTGTGGTAGTATGTGAAAATATTACAATGGGGAATGCACATGCATTTAGACACAATGTCTAGAGCTTAGTGCTCAAATGATAATGGCCTAGAAAGCTACAACCCTCAGGGAAGTCTCACTAACTTACAACAAGATCCAAACTACAATCTAGAAGAAATGAATTGAAAGAATAGCATCTCCAAATGCCAATTACAGTTCCAGTTAAGCACAAATGTCTTCTCTACAACACCAATCTCTCCTCAAAATCAACACCAAAGGATAAATCACTTGTTTGCACATACCTCTCTCTGATAATGCAAACACACCAATGACACCAAAACTACATGAATATATCACCTATATACAATTCATCAACCTTGATAACAAGGTTGGCTGAACCCTAACCCTCAACTCATAATTACAAAATTATATCACACGATACAAAGATAATCCACCAGACCAATAAAATGATTTACATAGCATAGCATGGACCTAAATCAAATTCCCAAATGCACAAATCTACAGGAAATCATGCCAAGATCAACCGCAACACGCTACACCACCATAAATACTGCATAACACAAAAATCATCACTGGTTGATGAAAACCACCAAAAACTTGCACAATGATAAATGAAAATCACCAAAACAAATAGGACATTACTAGGAAACACCAGAAAGAATGTTAGAATCATCAGGAATAGCTGCACCAATACAACTTATCAAATCTTTATTGATCAACATCTGAAAGCTCAAGAACACAACCAATCGGAAATTGTCATGAAGAAAGATATTTTTTGGAGCACCAAATAACAAACCATCTAAAATGAAGATACACAAGAACATCCCAAATAATATTCCAAAAATTCATCACAAGACTTGATCACACCAGAATATACCGGAGGATATACCGAACTCTGCAAAATAGTGATTAGGAAAACAACACAACAAACTGGATCATAAGATCTTCCCAATCATACTAGAATGAATCATAGGAATATGTTGACATCAATGACAACAACATATCCTAGCAGCAGCAATGCATGACAATATCCAGCAATCTCCCCCTCTGGCATTGATGGCAACATATGAATGTGAAAAACAATCAATGCAAAGAAAGAATATATCACTAGCAAAATCCACCTAAGAACAATATATATAAAGTAGTTTTTCACATGATCTCTCTCCCCCTTTGACAATAATGCCAAAGATCTCAAAATAGAAAACCAAAATCTCTCTCCAAAACAAAAACATGAATCTCTCTCCCCAAAACACAAACTACTCCAACAAAGGAGAAACACCAACACACCAATCCAGATAAAGAGATAAAGCTCTAAAGTGCACCAGATTGATGCAACTCAATGCATCTAGTTCTCCTCATGAGGGGTCAATACCCCTAACTTTGTCTCTTAAGTAGACAAATGTATATGTAGGCAAAAGCTTTGTTCCTTTGTAGATACATACTCCATCTTCACCTTCTCTTCAATGACTTGCTCTCTCAAGTAATGATATTTGACTGGCATATGCTTAGCCTTTGAATGTTGCACCAGATTCTTTGACATGTTGATAGAATTGGAATTATCATAGTATATAACAGTAGGCTTGTCATGAACAATTATGATATCTTTTAACGTTTGTTTTATCCAAACTACTTGAGTGCAATTACTAGAAGCAGCAATGTACTCAGCTTTGGCAGTAGATAAGGACACTAAATCTTGTTTCTTGCTAGCCCATGAAACCAACTTCTTACCCAAAAAGAATTCTCCACTAGTAGTTCTCTTTTGGTCATCAACATCACCAACCCAATCAGCATAAGTATAGGCACAAAGCATGAAATCATCATTCTTTGGATACCATAAACCATAGTCCACAGTTCCCTTCAGGTATCTGAATATCCTCTTAATAGTAGTGACACGACTCTCTTTTGGATCAACTTGATATCTAGTAGCCATACACATAGCATGCATAATGTTTGGTCTAGTCTATGTAATATATCTCTGTCCACCAACCATAGATCTATACAAACTATGATTAGCTTTTAGAGATTCATTACTTTTAGACAGTTTACGACCAGTCACCATAGGAGTTCCAACCGGTTTGGAGTCGTCTAACCCAAACTTCTTCAACAATTCCTTTACATACTTAGTTTGAGATATGAATATACCTTTTCTAGTTTGTGCAATTTGCAAACCTAAGAAAAATTTCATCTCACCAATCATAGACATCTCAAATTATTTTTTCATATCACCATCAAACTTCTTGTTCAACTCATCATCATCTCCAAAGATAATATCATCAACAAAGACTTCAACAATCAGAATTTTAGTTTTTTTCAATCTTGAAATATAGATTATTGTTAGTGACACCTTTAGTAAATCCCAACTTCAATAAATATTTATCTAATCTAGTATACCAAGCTCTAGGGGCTTGTTTCAACCCATAAAGAGCTTTCTTCAATTTACATACCATGTCCCCATCATCCAATAATGAAAATCCATCAAGTTGTTCAATGTAGACTTCTTCCTTGAGATCACCATTCAAAAAGGTAGATTTGACATCCATCTGATATACCTTGAAATCTTTATAAGCAACATAAGTGCAACAATCTAATAGCTTCAAGTCTAGCAATTGGAAAAAAAGTCTCCTCATAATCAATTCCTTCATGTTGTGAAAATCCTTTGCAAACTAGTCTTGCTTTATTTCAATTTATTTCAGTTTATTTCTGAATGCCCATTTAGTACAATAACATTTTTATCCTTAGGTCTAGGTACAAGCTCCCATGTGTTATTCTTATCAATCTAATCTAATTCTTCTTCCATAGTTATCATCCAACTTTCATCTTTACAAGCTTCAACAACATCTTTAGGTTCCACTTTAGAAATCAAACACACTTCTTCAGCAACTAATTTTCTCCTAGTCATCACACCCTTGTTATTATCACCAATGATCTGATTTTCAGAGTGATTCAGCCTTACATACCTTAGAGTCTTCTGATTGTTCTTATTATCAGGTTCCTACACTCCATCACCAACAACAACAACAACATCCAGGTTAACTATCTCTACTAGATCATTCTGCTTAGGCTCTTTAGTCTAAATAGGCGTTAAAACAATATGATGTCCATCATCATAACCATATCCTCTGATCTCTTTCTCAAGGTTCTCATCCACTTTCACCTTTGCACTCTCCACTATATTTCTCAGTCTCTTATTGTAGCACCGGTAGGCTTTTCTCTTTGTATAATATCCCAAGAAAATTCCTTCATCACTTCTAGCATCAAACTTTCCTATGTCCTCATCTCTTTTGATATAACATTTGCTACCAAATAATCTAAAATATCTCATAGTATGAACATGACCAAAGCATAGCTCATAAGGGGTCTTACCAGTATCACCTTTGATATGAACTCTATTGAATGTGTAAATAGTAATACTAATAGCTTCTCTCTAGTAGATCTTCGGAACATTTCTTTCAATCAACATAGTCCTTGTAGCATCCAAAATAGTTATGTTCTTCCTCTCAATGACTCCATTCTATTGAGGGGTTCTAGGAGCAGATAATTGTCTTCTAATCCCATGCATCTCATAGAAATAATTGAACTCACCAAAACATAATTCTCCAACTCTATTAGATCTCAGACACTTCACCTTCAATCCAGACTCAGTCTCCACTTTTGCTTTGAATATCTTAAATTTATCAAATTATTTTGATTTCAACTTCAAAAAGACAACCCACATCCTCCTGGAATAATCATCAATTAGTTGCATAAAATATCTATCACCCTGGACACTTCTAACATTTGTAGGTCCACATAGGTCAGTATGCACAAGATCTAGTAGTCCATCAAATGTAGATTGTTTTCTTACCCAACTGACATTTCTTACATACAGGATTAGCAGGCTTCACAATCTTAGGAAGATCTCTAACAAAATGTGTAGAACAAATCTTAATCATTGAATCAAAGTGCACGTGACAATTTATCCTATGCCACAACCAACTCTAATCAATCTGAGCAATCAAACAACTTTTCTCACCAACATTCTAATGAAAAGTGTTACCTTCGGTCTTAGTTCTAGATGCAATCTATATACCAGAGGCATCCAAGATCTTGCATTTACTATCCTTGAATTGTAGATCATAACCTTTATCAACCATCTGTCCAATGCTCAAAAGATTATGTTTCAATCCTTCAACATACAAAACATGATCACTATTATGCTTACCATCAAAACAAATAGAACCTCTCCCATAGATTACATAGGCTTTGTCATCTCAAAGTCTAACTATTCCACCATCATACTTTTCCATGCTCACAAATTTGCTTTTATCACCGGTCATATGATGGTAACAACCGCTATCAATTACCCATTCATCTTTCTCTTCAACCTTAGCAGCTAAATTCTTCTCCTCAATAGTGCAGAAAGTGGAATCAACAGGTAAGGGTCTATCTTCTTTAATATTAATAAACACAACTTCATCTCCTTTTGATTCTTCATCTCTAATACCTTCATCAGTAGAATAATAAGAGTTCTTCTGATTTCTAAACTTCCGATTAGACTTGTAAGGCTTATCATTCTTCTCATTCTTTTCATATCTATCATTCCTATCATGCTTATCAAACTTATCATGTTTTTCATACTTATCCATTCTCTTCAAGCATCTAGAAGCAAAATATCCTATCTTATTACAAGAAAAACATTTCAGAGACAACTTTCCATCATACTTACTAGCTCCTTTAGGAAATCTTCGGGCAATCAATGTGTCAAGCTCATATAGCTCTCTTTCTTTCTCTTCCATCTCTCTCTCTCTCTCTCTCTCTCTCTCTCTCTCTCTCTCTCTCTCTCTCTCTCTCATATCTAGATATTCTGCATTCATCAAGATCATACTTCTTCTTACCAAATACAGATGTAGATGCTCTAAATGTTGTCTCAAACTTTCCATGTGACTCCAAATTCACTCAATTCAAATGCAGCAACCTTATGTTTATGAGAAAGAGGAAAATATCTCAACACCTTAGTAACAATTTCATCTTCCTCAATTGTTCCACCAGCACACCTGATACCTAAGACAAGGTCATTCACATTATCCATGAAAGAGTGTATGTTCTCATCATCTCCCATCTTCAATGTCCTCATATTTTCCTTTTAAACTCTACAACTTGGCAAGTTTCACTTGTTTATCACCTTCATATAGGATCTCAAGCTTATCCTCGATCTCATGTTCAATTTGAAGTCCTATCACATTTGTCATCTCAAAATAAATTAGGGCACTAAGCAATGCTTCCTTCACTCTAATATTGTATTCAGCTTCCTTATAGGTATTCTTTGTAATCTTCCAATAATCTTCTCCAAGACATTTCAAGTGCACTTCCATCTGGTTCTTCCATATAGTATATCTACTTCCATCAAACCTTAGATTGTCCTTCTTAAACAGAATATCTTGAGCTGCCATCCTGAATCTCCTCAAGTGATTAAGCTTCTACCGGAGGATCTAGCTTTGATACCAATTGTTCAGAGCAATCAAGAAGGAAGTCTAAGAAGGGAGGGGTGAATCAGTCTTCACCAGAATAACAAACTTAACCACCAAAAATAGATCTAATAAACTACATCAATAAGATAGACAAATTGAAAGCACAACACACAACACCAAGATTTTGATGAGGAAAACTTGGTTACGTGAAAAACCACGGTGGGAACCTACCCATAGTAAGATGATACTCTGTAGTAGTATGTGAAAATATTACAATGGGGAATTCACATGCATTGAGGCACACTACCTAGAGCTAACTGCTCAAATGATAATGGCCCGAAAGGCTACAACCCTCAGGGAAGTCTCATTGACTTACAACAAGATTCAAACTACAATCCAGAAGAAATGGACTAAAAGAATAACATCTCCAAATGCCAGATTATAGATTTGGTTAAGCACAGATGTCTTCTCTGCAACACCAATCTCTTCTCAAACTCAACTCCAAATGATAAATTACTTGTTTACACACATACATCTCTTTGATAATGCAAATACACCAACGACACCAAAACTACATGAATATATCACCTATATATACAATTCATCAACCTTGATAACAAGGTCGGCTAAACCCTAACCCTTAACTCATAACTACAAAATTACATCACATGATACAAATATCATCCACTGGAGTAGTATAATAATTTACATAACATAGCATGGACCTAAATAAAATTCCCAAATGCACAAATCCACCAGAAATCATGCCAAGATCAACCGCAACATGCTACACCACTAGAAATACTGCATAACATGAAAATCATCACCAGTTGATGAAAACCACCAAAAAATTGCACAACAATCAATGCAGATTGCCAAAACAAATAGGACATGAATAGGAAACACCACCAAGCATGTTAGAATCATCAGGAATAGCTACATTAATACCACTTATCAAATCTTCATCGATCAACATCTAAAAGCTCAAGAACACAACCAATCGACAAATGTCATGAAGAAAGATAACTTGCAGAGAACAAAATCATGAACCATAGGAAATGAAGATACAAAAGACTATCCCAAACAATATCCTAAAATATTAGCACAAGATCTAATCACACCGAAATATACCAGAGGATATACCAAACTCTGCAAAACAATGATCAACAAAACAACACTACAAACCAGATCATAAGATCTTCCCAATTACACCAGAATGAATCACAGGAATATGTTGACATCAATGACAACAACATATCCCAGCAGCATAAATTCATGACAATATCTAACATGGAAGATGTGAGAGAAGTGATAGGAACACAAGGTGGATAGTTCAGGCACAATAGTTTGTTGATTCTGAGATATTATAGAAGCTGCAAACCCCCTATGATTAGAATAATGCACTTTGAGCTCCTCTTTCCACTTGAATAGATTCCATTCTAGAAGTATGAGCTCCTCCTTTTGTAGTGGAATTCCTTTTCATGGGTGTAGAGTTTCTCTGCTAGTTGGAATGGTGCAAAGAACACATCTACCAACTCATCTATGTTGGAATCCAATAACACTGAGAGGGGGGGTGAATTAGTGCTATACTGGATAGATCAATTTTAGCCTTATTAAAACATGCATAAACAAATCGGTATACCAGTCCATATAGAATTGAAATAAGTAAAGCAACCAATAAGCCAATCACATAACTGAGAACCATAACACATAAAATTATACATTGAAAACCTCAAAGAGGAAAAACCACAGTGGGATTTATGACCCACAATATCAATCCACTGGCCATATGGAGAGATATTACAAAATATAAGGGGTATGCACTTATAGGAAGGCTTACAACCTAGAGCATGGTTCTCAATCACTAAAGGAGCCTCACTGACTACATATAAATCCAAACTACAATCCGGAGAAGTATTGAACTATAAAAGATAGTATCTTCTATGCTAGAATAAAGTTCCGGTTTAATCTCTATTTGTTCCAGTGTGAAACCCTAAACCCTTTACGTAAATAACCCTTACACAAATATCCTCACATCCATTATCTCTCTGATATATTTCACATCATAGCACATCCACATAATAATAATCACGCTCCTACAAAATGATCTAATCCAACTGACATATATACCCTATACAACTTATCATGCCTTATGTCGGCTTACAAAGATTATTACAATATCAAATTACATGTTGGATAGATAACATAAATACATGACTATCAAAAACAATTGTCAATGATGGATCCAAGAGATGTCAGCCTCCAATACCAATAACCTTATTCTAAACCATGTCAGCCTATATTGTTGGTAAACAAAGAAATCCTTCTATCTTGTCAGTGTCGGTGCCGGTGTAGCGTCTGTGAAGTGCCTGTCGATACACAAATGAACCAAAACATGAAGGCAGAATAAAATACAACGTGGCCATCAATGACAACATAGTGAAACCAATCAATTGAGTGCCAATTGCCAACAATCTCCCCCTTTGGCAGTGATGGCAACACTCATGTGAAAAGTGGTCAAGGTTTCATCTGTCGGTTTCATCTTACCTGCTCCCCCTGAGCTAAATATTCATCAATGCAAAATACTCCATACTCCATGACTTCTGGTAATGTATAAAACTCCTCTTTTCTTTTTCACAATTATATCACTCCCCCTTTGACATCAATGCCATCAAAATTTCAAAATAATGTCAAAGATCCAATACTGTACAATGAATATCTCAAAAATATCTTATCAGAGCTTAACAAATTTCAAAATTTCTGGATAAGCCTTCTCCAATAGCTCAAGATAAGTATCCCAACCAGTTTTAAAAGTGTCAAAAATATATACAAGTCCATTTAATATATGTGCAAATGAATCACTCTCACTTATCTCTATCAATGTGTGCTTTTCGACCATATCCATACATTCTTTCTTATGTACACTAAGTGAATCCAACTAGGGACTCACCAAGACTGTTAGGACCTGAGAGGCAACTAAGAGGGGGGTGGGGGTGAATCAATTGACTATGAATTTCAACCCAAATACAACTTAATCAAACTTGGTACTTAATACCGGTAAATCAAACTTAATGCCAGTTAACAGATTAATAGTTAATATCAATACTATTAAAACTTAATGCATAAAATAGAAAGAGAAACAACATTTACAACAAATAACACAAATATTTTTATGTGGAAACCATGTAAGGGGAAAAACCATGGTAGGAAACCTTACCCACAATCAGATGATACTACTACAAATAGTATGTGTATACAAATGAGGTCTACACATGCAGAAAGGACAACCGCCTAGAGCTCACTCCTCAATCACAAAATAGGAGTCACACTGACTACAATTGGATGGTTAAATCTAATGATAATGTACTACTCAAAGTAGCATCTCCAATGCTAGATTCAGTACTTGTTAAGCTCTGATAATCACCTTCAAACCTTCCTTGAACCTTCTCTATGGTCTGCTCATATGATCATCAATATTCGCACATACCATGTTACAATACCATAATCTTACATACCATATACCATCTCCTTTATCTCATCAATTGAGATCTTACATATATACCAAAACCTAAGACCAAATGTGTAGGTTGGCTCACTAAGAAATATTAAAATAAAATCAATTACAAATAAGTCAAGATGTGATGCATCATGTCAGCTCAATACATTTACAACAACATCCAATTAATAAATCATCTCCATAACATGTTGTGCTGATCTGGAATAGATAATGCATGTTGGTCCATAACCTAGACCAATTTGTCGGTAACAACAAATATGTCAACCCAATTAGACCGTTAACTAAAATACCTAGACCAAGAATAGGGACCATGTCTTTAACATAACCAATTGATCTCCAGATGATAACAAGTCATCCTCAGTGTAGGTGAACAATATACTGGTGTCTGTGCATAAGTCACTTAACATGCCAGTGAACACAATGTGCGAATTCAATATAACCAAAGATCTCCAAAAGGATAAGTGTTGACATCAATGACAAAACTAATTCAACACATCCATAATACCATCAATCTCCCCCTTTGGGATTGATGGCAACACAAGATGGAAAAACATCTAAGTGCCAAAATAGAATGCCAAAAACCAAAAACACACAATCTCCAGAATAGATCAATACCAAAAATTAAATTCAAAATACAAAGAGTATATACCTCTCTCTTAATGAATAATCTCTCCCCCTAGGATAATGTTTCCTTCATACAATTTTTTCCATAGATATCTTTCCTCCTTTGACATAAAATACCAAAGCAATACAAATACCAGAACATACAACCAACTCATCCAATTGTTATAACCAACTACTCCCCCTGAGAAGTAGCTCTCCTCCATCAAAGTTGGAAAAAGGTTTCTGTGTTATTTCTATCGGTTTGATGCCAATCTTCTATTGGCAAATGCACACTCCAATGAGAAATTGTAGGTGATTGAAGGTTTTGTCATTGATGGAAACCTTGCAATCATATGATACCGGCAAGACAAATACAGACACCAGCAATGACAAACTTTACACTGGCACACAGAACATCGATGTGAAAGGATGGATACCGACACTCTGGCCGACAGGAATTTTGTTGATAACATATTTTGTAATTAATTGTAAAATCATTGTAAGGTGACATGGCGAGTTGTAATGTGACTCATATATGTATGAGATCATTGTAGAACATTTAGTAATAATGTGATAGGTGAAATTATGCAAACCTAATATGCGAAATATAGGTTAAGGGTTTATGTATGAAGCAGAGCTAAAACCGGTACTGGATCTGGCATAGAAGATGCTAAATTGAAGTAGTACAAGACATTGGATTTGTATAATCCATTTTTGTAAGTTAGTGTGACTTCCTTTGTAATTGAGCAGTGAGCTCTAGGCACTTGGCCTTCCTACATGTGCAGGCCCCTCTTGTAAAACAATATTATTCCCTTATTGGCCAGTAAGTGAATATTGTGGGTCACAAATCCCACCGAGGTTTTTCCCACACCGGATTTCCTCATTAAACTACTATGTTATGGTGTGATTTTCATGTGGTTGTTCTTATTCTTGTTTACTGCATTATTTTTGGTTTATTGGTACACAATATTGATAAGCTTTACATGTTTTAAGTCAAGTAAATTCATAAACTGGTTAGATACTGATTCACCCCCCCCTCTCAGTATCTTTGGGAATCCTAACAATTGGTATCAGAGCTTGGTCCTCTATTTTCAGAAGCCTAACAGCTTGAGGAAGATATTGACACCAAGAGAAATGGAAAACTTGAAGAAACAATTGGAAACAACTCTTTCAAACTATGATGCAAAAAAGGTGAAGAATATCAAACTTGAAGATGATCTAAAGGCTGCTCAAGATATCATTCAAGTGCTTCAAGAAAATCTTACCATTGCAAGAAATAAGAGAAGAGAACTTTGTGAAAAGATGTAGAATGAGAATGATGATAAGGAAACTCTTAATGATCTAGTAAACAAGCTAAGATAAGAAAATAGTACAACAAAGAATGAGATGCGGGATATGACTATGAGATTTTGCAAAGAAATTGAAGATAGGAAGAAGAATGAAGAAGACTTGGCTAGAAGACTAATTGATGCTGAAAAATGAAAACACAACTTAGTCATGAAAATGATATGTTGAAGATAGATCTGATACATACACAAAATGACACAAATGAGCTCATGAGACAGAAAGGAATCTTACAAAGAGAACTAGCTACTACAAATCAACACAAGGAGAAATTCAAGAAAAGCTCAGAAGAACTTGGTAACATGCTAAAGAATCAGAAACCTAATGGTGACACTAATGGCCTTGGCTTTGAAGTTGGTGAAAGCTCTGGTACTACAAACAATCATGATCATGGCAAATCGGTAAGACAACCTACTGCTTACAAGTTCAATGGCAAATGTTTTAACTGTAACAAGTATGGTCATAGAGAAAATCAGTGTAGATCTAGAAATTATCAGAGCACTAATACACCCACCGGTCAATGTTCTAAATGCAACAAAGTTGGTCATAATTCAGAAAATTGTAGAATGAATGTGAGATGTTATGTTTGTGGAAGATCTGGGCACTTATCTAATCAATGCAGAACACATACCGGCAGAGGATATGGGAAAGCTATTCAAAAGAACAATGCGACTTGTTATGCCTGTAACAAGATTGGACATATTGCTAAATTTTGCAGAAGTAAGGCATCACTGACAAATAACAAAGGTCCTAGTTTGAAAGGTAAAGAAAAAGTTGAAGAGGTAAAGCAAGAATTTTCAAAACAATGAATCAGAAAGTCAGAACAGAGTAACATTCCACTGGCAAGAGACTCCTCATCTAACTAAAGAAAAATATTTTGGGGGTTTAGCAACAAAATGAAAAACATGCTATAATTCCCTCAGTTGATGGTGAGAAGTTGAAATTACTTCTATACCGGCAGATGAGTTAAGTTGTAACTTAACTGGCAAGCATTAAATATGGTAGCTGGAGAAAATCATTAGGCCCAATATGGAAAGCTAATGTACTGAGAGGGGAGGGGTGAATCAGTACTTCAAATCCTTTTCTTAACAATATCTTTACTGTTATGCATAAACTAAATAGTGCAGTAACATAATATAAAGCTAAAACAAATAGATAACAATCAAACATGATTCACTCCATAACACACATATTTTGGTTACATAGAAACTCTTGGTTAGAGAGAAAAACTGCAGTGGGGATGGCACCCACAACTTCACTACTGCAATAATAAAGGTTGCTCGGTTAGAGCTACATGTTTAGCTATTTCTGATAGCTTACCCTCTTAGGAGTATCAAGATCTATTAGATCTACCTTGCTAAAGGATTTTACAACACTTCATCTAAATGTTGCACCTAGTTAGAGGCTTTACAATTTATAGACTTGATTAGAGTCTTTTACTCTGTTAAATGTTTCTCTTACAACCTCAAAATATTACAATAAAATCATTACAAATATTTGCAACTTTACATCTTGAATGTTATAGTAGATTCTATGTGCTTAGAATAAAATTACCTTGCTTATAGCATACCTCGATAACCCATATAGTAACTCGGTAAACCCTTCAGTTTACTCTGTTCTTTGAATATTCTTTGAATCCTTCTCAGTGACCTTTGTGTCTCTGTAATAGTCATAACACTTAGTGCTTTCACATGTCTTGCTTCATATATTTCTATATCTTCCTTTCTGTCATGCTACATGTATATATATATGTTCTTAATCCATGTTGTCTAAATAGATCTCTTATGTCAATGATCCATTTATTGCTTCGATCTTACAAACATGTTTTATCGAATGAATAACCATGCAAAATATTTCATTGGTTAGATGACCTCAAAATCATACACAATATTTAAGTGCAATTTCCAATGTGATAATGGTTCTATGTTCCTTGATCTTGTAACACATTTCCATATGTATGTCTAGGTTCAATGAATCTGGTAACATGTTTCAATTGGTGTATATCAACTCGATGTGTCATCTTTGCTACTCGGTAGACATGGAATGATACTCGGTAGACAGCTTGGTGCATACTGGGCTCTTGACTACTTTCTTCTATAACTGACTAGACTATGCATACCGACTGAATATTTTGGTAGAGATAATCAACTTAGAGTATATCAAATAACTTTGAACATAAAACTAATGGCAACTTGATAAGTAGTAACAAAAATAACATTATAAATCAAGTACTTTGGCTCTTTTTTTCATTCACCAAGCATTCAAATCTTTGAGAGTGTGAAAATTACCGAGCGAAAGTACTCCAAGCAAAGAAGTGAATCAATCCATCAAAGCATTCATCCCTAAGGCAGATTGAGGTATTTATAGGTATGGCATCTTCATCCACTCTTGAATTTATTGCAAACCCTACTATTGTTGAAGTTGTTAAGCGACCTAGACCCATTTTTAACTAGTTCCCAAAATTGCTAAGAAAGATGATAGCATAGGTGCATTCTCTCAAATCCCTAAAGGAGTAGTATATGTTGAAGACCCTAGAATGTATATACATTGTCATATTGATGAACTAGGTGATGATGAAAATAAAAATATGTATGAGACTATAATCTATGATGAATCCAGAAATGTCAAGCCTGAACACAAGATAGTAGAAACCCTAGGTTTCACAGAAATTCTTAGTATCCCAGATTTCCCCAAGGATATCATAAGGATTGTGTTAAGCAGAGTACATGGTGAACTTTTCTAGTTAGACTCTATTCACAAGATCATAAAAGAAGCGGTAAGGGCAGTAACAAGGTTACCCTCCACCGACAACAGACCTGAAAAAACTAAGAAGGTCTCAAATGACCTAGTGACAAACCTAACTGGTGCAACATTTCATAAAAGATCACTAAGGGTAAATGATGTAAAGGATGTAAATATCAGATTTATAGGAATGATCTTAGGTTACAAGGCTACACATGAAAATAGTTTAAACTTAGTTCCTAGCCTATGTATTAAGAGTGCCTATGATATGGTTAATGATAATGCAAGAATAGACATATGTGAATGGCTCAAAGATGAGTTGATAGACAATTTGGGTAAGATCAAAAGAGACAAGAAAGGGACATTCAGATTTGGAAACTTACTTGTTTGTCTGATGCTATACATAACCAAACAAGTACCCGGTATTGGTGCTAGAGATTTTGGATTTGATATACTGGTAGGAAAACAACTATCAAAATTGTTGAACAATATGGGAGAGAACATGGAGAAAACCATAAATGAGCACTTTCAAGCACTAAAGGCTCAAATGAAAACAAGAGTAAGGTTATCACAAGCTATTGTGGATAAGTACCAAAAGGGAATCTATTTTGTAATAAAGAGAGATGAAATTTAGATGGAGGCAGTTATTCCTAGAACCATTTGGGTTACTAAAATGGGGTATGAAACTGATGACAACATAATAGAAACTTATGCAAAAGCCCTCCTGGAAGCTCCTAAGGAACCAGAAGAAAAAGTATTTGGTAGTGCTGAAACTATAGAAAGCCAAATTCAATCAAGGAAAAGAGTTAGGAAGGTTGAGGCAACTATTAGAAAAGGAACCCGATAGGCAAAAGCTATTAAAGAAGATGTGCTAAAACAAACCGGTATAACTAAAAGTGAGTTGGAAGCACTTCAACTGGAAACTCACCTTTCATCGGTTGGAACTTCTTCAGAAAGTGACATACTTGTTGTATTTAGGAGAGTTGAAAGGAAAAGAAAACCTTCACCGGCACCTTCTCCGACACCAAAGAGGACAAGATAGAAGCAACAGGCAGTGAGGCCCCCAGCAAAGAAATTAACTCCAAAGAAAAAGAAGATGACCCCTAAGAAGAAGGCACAACAAACTATTATTGTCATTGATAAACTTCTCAGTGAAATTATAGAAGATGGAATGTTGAAGAACATCAACAAATTATATGACACACTATCTGCTAATGACAAAGAGAAAGTAGAGAACAGTGTATTCTTACACTTAGATATTTTCAAGAAATTTTTTATGCAAGTTGTTGATGAAATACCAGCAGATCTATATAATAGATTAGAAGCTAGAAGAGTAGCTATTGTTGAGATAGATAAGAAAATAAAGATTGAAAAACTACTTGCAGTGCACCCTGTTAGCTCACCTAGTGAGATAGATCAATTAATCTTTGAGGATAACTGGTCAGTATTCTCAACTGCTCACTGACATGTAGCACTGATGGCAAGAAGAGTGAATTAGGTATCAAAGGAAACAATAGATGCATGGGACATATTCCTGGTAGAAAAAGAGAAATAGGAAGAGTATCAAAAACCTAAAGCCTTCAAGGTATATCAAAATGACAGGTACAAAGGAAAAGGTAAGGTAGGTGGACCTCCTAGTATAAATCTAACAGACAACTTACCCCCACCACCTCTAGATACTCCACCAGTAGACACCACTGACAATCAACCGGCAACTGGGAGTATGGACATACCACATGAGGATACAAATCATGATTTTGAGGTGTTATATACAATGAAAATTGACACCCAGGAAGTCAATATTGTAGTGGATAAGGAATCAACTAAGAAATCAGATGTGGCAATAGAGCGACCGGCAGGAAATATTGCAGTAGAAAACATGGAAATTGGGGAACTAAAACAAACTGAAGGATCAAGTGAACCCCCAGACACTGGAAAGGAAAAAACTATAGATGTGCATACTGATGCATCCACTGAGCCACCATCAACTATTGAAACTGAAAAACCAACTGAGTCACCGACAACAGGCAACACAGAGGAAAAACCGGCAGTGGACAACAAAGAGAAACAGGTAGAGCAACAGGCTCCTTCATAGGTATAGATAGAGACAGTGCCAATGGACGAAAATGAAAAGCCTAAAATTTTGTTTGTAGAAATGCAAACTTAAACAAATCCTCCAGAGAAAGAGGAAAGCAAAGCTATAACTACAACCGACAGATTTCTGATTGTAAAAACTATTGGACAAACATCTGGAACAACCATGACAGAATTCAGACCTACTAATGTAACTGAGGTCTTATTAGATTCAATAAAGAAAATAACAGAGTGAAATGCTCAAGCCTATAAGGATATAGAGGACACTTTACTAATTTTGAAGATGATAGCACCAAAGTGCAGTGTTGAAAATAAAGATTCTTTGAACCAATTAGGCACATTGTCTAAGTATATAACCGACAACCTAATAACACTGGACAAAATAAATAAGGATACATTTAAGGAAAGAATGATAAAAGAGAAAGAAAAATTCTTTATGGAAATTGTGAATAAGAACAAAGAGGAAATGGATACTCTTTTACCAGAACTCAGTGAAATCATTCTTGACTTCAAGAAATTGTATAGGGACACTTGCAAAACAGATGTATTAATAGAGGATCTTGACAAAGAAATCAGAAAAGAATAGGATAAGATTAATAATATTGTTGATAATCTGATTGGAACATCAGACTCATTTTTGGAATTAGAGAAGAAAATTGCAGAGCGGGAAGAGAAAATCAAGAAACTAGAAAATGAAAAACAAAGAATAAAGGACAAAGCAAAGGACTTAAAATGCAGACTTGGTCCAAGACTAGAGTATCTTATTTCTTTGAGAAAAGAAATATCTAAGGCTCTAGTTTCCGAACTAAAGACATTGGAAGGGAAAATGCACATACTCATCGGTATAGTGCAAAGGACTCAAGAAGCCATAAAAGACTGCAAAACATTCAGCAATGGAATAAATCTAGTTTTGACAGACATTTTTTAGATTGTAACCCACCAGTTACAAGAACTCAGGTAGGACTCCTCTGATAGCGAATGACAACCTTTGTTGTTGATGTCAAAGGGGGAGTAGAGGAATGAGAAAAATGGTTCATCTGCTCAAGGGGAGCACACAGTTTTGGGTATACAGTTTTGGTAAGACATTTTTGGCAGACTACTTTTGGATATCATTTTTGAACACTTTTTTATTTTTCTCATGAGTGCTGCCATCAATGACAAAGGGGGAGACTATTGGCAAATTCACACTCCAATGAGAAATTGTAGGTGATTGAAGGTTTTGTCATTAATGGAAACCTTGGAATCATATGATACCGACAAGACAAATACTGGCATCGGTAATGACAAACTCTACACCGGCAGTGAAAGGATGGATACCGGCACTCTGGCTAACAGGAATTTTGTTGATAACATATTTTCTAATTAATTGTAAAATCATTGTAAGCCAACATGGTGAGTTGTAATATGACTCGTATATGTATGAGATCATTGTAGAACATTTAGTAATAATGTGATGGGCAAAATTATGCAGACCTAATATGTGAAATATAGGTTAAGGGTTTATGTATGAAGCGGAGCTAAAACCGGTACTGGATCTGGCATAGAAGATGCTAAATTGAAGTAGTAAAAGACATTGGATTTGTATAATCCATTTTTGTAAGTCAGTATGACTTCCTTTGTAATAGAGTAGTGAGCTCTAGGCCCTTGGCCTTCCTGCATGTGCAGACCCCTCTTGTAAAATAGTAATATTCCCTTATTGGCCAGTAAGTGAATATTGTGGGTCACAAATCCCACCAAGTTTTTTCCCACACCGGGTTTCCTTGTTAAACTACTATGTTATGGTATGCTTTTCATGTGGTTATTGTTATTCTTGTTTACTGCATTATTTTTGGTTTACCGGTACACAGTGTTGATATGCTTTACATGTTTTAAGTCAAGTAAATTCATAAACCGGTTAGATACTGATTCACCCCCCCCCCCCTCAGTATCTTTGGGAATCCTAACATCTTCAACTGTCTAAGTCTCTACCGGTGAGGGTATTACCCCAAGATACTCTTTGAGATATTCAAAAGTTTCCTTAGGCAAAGTCTTAGTAAATATATCTGCAATCTTCTCTTTAGTATTCACATAAACCAATCTTACTTCTTTTGCTTCAACATTCTCTTTCAAAAATTTATATTTGATGGAAACATGTTTATTCTTGGAGTGGAATACCAGATACTTTGATATATCAATTGTTGTTGAATTATCACGATAAATGATTATAGGTTCTTTGCATTTTACCTTGATGTCCTTCAACATTTTCTTAATCCATAATACCTGAGTACAATTAGTTGTTGCTGCAACATATTCTGATTCTTCTATTGATAATGATGTACAACTCTGATTCTTTCTTAGCCATGAAATCAATCTGCTACCAAGAAATGATGCTCCACCAGTGGTGCTTTTTCTGTCATCTACATCTCCTTCCCAATTTGCATCGGTGTATGCACATAAATCAAAATTTTCATCTTTAGGATACCATAAACCAAGATTTGTTGTGCCTTGTAGATACCAAAAAATCCTTGTTATTATTGATTCATGATTTTATTTAGGATTACTCTGAAATATTGAAACAATACATACTACATTCATTATATCAGGTCTTGTTTGTGTCAAATATAGTAAACCTCCAATCATAGATTTGTAACTTGTCAGATTAAGAGGAGCTGAATCATCCTTCAATGTCAATTTGTCAGTTGTAGTCATAGGAGTACTTACCAGTTTGGAGTTTTCCATACCCAATTTCTTCAATAATTCCTTCAAGTATTTTGTTTAACATATGAATATACCTTTATCAGTCTATGAAATCTGCAATCCTAAAAAGAATTTTATCTCCCCAATCATATACATTTCAAATTCTTCCTACATCTAATTAGAAAAGTCTTTACATAATCCATCTTCTCCTCCAAAAATGATATCATCAACAAAAACTTCAATAACCAAGATGTCATCATTAGTCACTTTGAAATATAAGTTGTTGTCAGCATTACCTTTAGTTTATCCAAGCTTCAAAAGATATTTGTCTAATCTAGCATACCAAGCTCTAGGAGCTTGCTTCAATCCATATAAATCTTTCTTTAATTTGCAAACCATATCTTCATTATTTTTCAATAAAAATCCATTAGGTTGTTCAATGTAAACTTCCTCTTCAAGATCACCATTCAAAAATGCACATTTTACATCCATCTGATATACTTTATAGTTCTTGTGAGCTGCAAATGCAAGAAATAATCTACTGCCTCAATTCTAGCTACTGGTGCAAAGGTTTCATTATAATCAATTCCCTCTTTCTGTGAATATCCTTTACACACTAATCTTTATTTGTTTCTAATTACCTTACCATCTTCATTAAGTTTATTTCTGAATACCCATTTAGTTCCAAATACATTTTTGTATTTAGGCTAGGGAACTAATGTCCATGTATTGTTCTTTTCAATTTGTTCTAACTCATCTTCCATTGCTTTAATCCAATGTTTATCTTGACAAGATTCAATAATAGATGCTGGTTCAATTTGAGAAATTAAACACACCTCTTCATTTGCTAGTCTTCCTCTTGTCATAACTCCTTGATACTTATTCCCAATTATCTGATTTTTTGAGTGATTCAATCTTACATACCTGGGTTTATTCACATGTTGTTGTTGTTCAGTCATTGTGGAATTCTTTGCTGATGCCAGTGTGACTGGATCCACACTTTGTACTGATGTACTTTGTATTGGTTCATTTATGATCATCTCAACTACCAGTTTAGAGTCTACAGACCTTGAATTTCCTCTAAATTGTTCATCTTTCTTCATATTAGCACTCTCAATGATTTTTCGCAATCCTTTATTAAAACATCTATATGCCTTGCTCTTAGATGAATAACCAAGAAATATTCCTTCATCACTTCTAGGACCAAATTTAACAATATACTCATCTCTCCTAATATAACATTTGCTTCCAAAAATTCTGAAGTACTTAAGAGTAGGAGTATTACCAAACCATAGTTCATAAGGGGTCTTACCAGTTTC
This sequence comes from Cryptomeria japonica, assembly GCF_030272615.1. NCBI lineage: Eukaryota > Viridiplantae > Streptophyta > Pinopsida > Cupressales > Cupressaceae > Cryptomeria > Cryptomeria japonica. The sequence goes on along the minus strand of NC_081414.1, from coordinate 582,248,212 downwards.
ACCTTTGATGTGAAATCTGTTAAAAGTGTAAACTGTTGTATTCATTGCTTCTCTCCAGTACACATGAGGTAGATTTTCTTCCAATATCATGCTTCTAGCTGCATACAAAATAGTTATGTTCTTCCTTTCCACAATTCCATTTTGTTGAGGTGTCCGAGATGCTGATAATTGTCTTTTGATTCCATTCACTCACAAAATATATTAAACTCCTTAGATGTAAATTCTCCTCCTTTATCTGATCTCAAACATTTTATTTTCTTACGGGTTTCATTCTCTACTATTGCCTTGAACAATTTGAATTTTCCAAAAGCTTTTGATTTCTCCCTGAGAAAAGTAACCCAACACATTCTAGAATAATCATCAATGATTAGCATAAAGTATCTATCTCCCTGTATACTTCTTGTTCTTGCCAGACCACACAAGTCAATATGGATTAAATCAACAACATTATTGGATTTCTCAGAAATACTCTTAAAAGTTATTCTAACTTGCTTTCCCATTTGACATTCCTTACATACTGGTTTATGAGGTTTCACAATCTTAGGTAAATCCCTTACTACCTTAGTTGAACTTATATTTACAATGCAATCAAAATTTACATGACAAAGTCTCTTATGCCATAACCAACTTTCATCAATATGTGCAGTCAACATTGTCTTATCCTTGTTATTCAAATGAAAGATATTACCTTTACTCTGATAATCGGTTGCAATCTCCAATCCATTTTTGTTCATGATTTTGCATTTACCATTCTTGAACTGTAACTGAAAACCCTTTTCAACTAATTGACCAACACTCAAAAGATCATGCTTTAAACCTTCAACATAATAATCATTGTCAATATTGTGCTTACCATCCAAAGATATAGTGCCTTTTATTTTGATCAAACAATCTTTATCATCCTCAAATCTTACTAGACCTCCATTATATTCTTGAAAAGATAAGAATTTACTTTTATCACCAGTCATATGATGTGAACATCCAAAATCTATGATCCATTCATCCTTTTCTTCAATTTTAGCTACCAATGCTTGCTCTACCGATGGAACAGTAGGTGCTAATTGATCTTCTTTTATTGCAACAAAAGCCCATCCATTGTCTATTGGTTCCTCATTAGAATGATTAGTAACTCCTTCATCAATATAGTAACATGATTTGTCTCTACTCTTCTTAAAATTGTATCTCTGATATTCAGGGTTAGGCTTATATGTACTTTTAGCATCCTCTCTCAATCTTGCATGTCTGTCAGGACATCTAGATGCCATATGATCAACTTTATTGCAATTAAAATATTTAAATGGTGCTTTACCTTCATACTTACTTCCAACTAGACTTTTAGGCATTTTCCTTGCAAATAGTGCTTCAAGTTCTTCCAGTTCTTTATTTTCCCTTATGATATCTTCAAGTTCTCTTGCAGAAAGTGCTTTCCAATCAGATTTGTCAGATGATGATGATGATGATTCTATAGATGATGATGCTTTGAAGGAAAAATTTGTTTTAATTGTAGCAACATGACCACATTCCTCAAGCTCAAATGTTGAAAGTTTTCCAACCAAGGTATCTCTAGATACTAATGTATTAGGCATTGTTCTCAACTCATTAATAGCAGTTACTTTCATTTTGTATGCCGGTGGAAATGCTCTTAAAACTTTAGAAACAATTTCATCTTCACATAAGGATCCTCCACAACATTGTATTCGCAGAACAATTTCATTTACTCTTTCCATAAAAGTAGAAATTCTTTCATCTTCTTCCATTTTTAAATTTTCATACCTGACCCAAAAGCATTCTAGTTTTGCAATTTTGACAATGGTATCACCTTCATTCAGTGTATCCAATTTATCCCAAATAGATTTAGCAGTAGATCGGTCCAATAATCTAATGATTTGATGATCCAATAATGTGCTCAAAAGTGTTTCTCTTGCTTTGTAATCATTTTCTTGATCTTTACCCAATGTTGGTAGATTAGGTTGATTCAGTGTAGGACCAACATAGCCATTCTTTGTAACTTTCCATGTGTCTCTTCCAATGCAATTCAGATGTGTCTCCATTCTGATCTTCCATATACCATAGTTAGTTCCATCAAGTTTCAGACTATCCTTCTTGGAAATATTAGCCATCATAGGATCTCCTCAAGTTGTTAGGCTTTTGCAAAAAGAGGACTAGGCTTTGATACCAATTGTTAGGACTCAGGAGGCAACTAAGAGGGGGGGTGGGTGAATTAGTTGACTATGAATTTCAACCCAAATACAACTTAATCAAACTTGATACTTAATATCGGTAAACCAAACTTCATTTTGGTTAAAAGATTAACAATTAATATCAATATCGGTGAAACTTAATGCATAAAAAAGAAAGAGAAACAACATCCACAACACATAACATAGAGATTTGTATATGGAAACCCTATAAGGGGAAAAAACACTATGGGAAATCTTACCCACAATCAAATCATACTACTACATATAGTATGTGTATACAAATGGGGTTTGCACATGAAGAAAGGCCAACCGCCTAGAGCTCACTTCTCAATCACAAAATAGGAGTCACACTCACTACAATTGGATGGTTAGATCCAATGATAATGTACTGCTCAAAGTAGCATCTCCAATGCTGGATTCAGTACTGGTTAAGCTCTAATAATTACCTTCAAACCTTCTTTGAACCTTCTCTATGGTCTGCTCATATGATCTTTAATATTTGCACATACCATATTACAATACCATAATCTTACATACAATATACCATCTCCTTTATCTCATAAATTGAGATCTTACATATATACCAAAACCTAAGACCAAATGTGTAGGTCAGCTCACTAAGAATATTACAATAAAATCAATTACAAATAAGTCAAGATGTGATGCATCATGTCGGCTCAATATATTTACAACAATATCCAATTAATAAATCATCTCCATAACATGTTGTGCTGATTTGGAATATATAATACATACCAATCCATAACCTAGACCAATTTGCTAGTAACAACAAATATGTCAACCCGATTAGACCATTAACCAAAATACCAAAACCAAGAATTCAAACCATATCTTCAACATAACCAAGTGATCTCCAGATGATAACAAGTCATCCGCAGTGCCGGTGAACAATATACCGATGACTGTGCATAAGTCACTGAACATGTCGGTGAACACAATGTGCCAGTTCAACATAACCAAAGATCTCTAGAAGGATAAGTGTTGACATCAATGACAAAAATAATGCACCGCATCCATAATACCAACAAAGACTCTCAGACTTCTGGCTCTTATGATTTTTTCTTTTTCCTTCTCAAGAACAGAAATTTGGGCTTCGAAAATCAAAATTTGACCATGAATGGATGTCATCAATGAAGTCAATCCATCAAAATAATTAGCTATATTTGCAATTTCTTTTGAAATTCCTTTATCTTTTTGTCCATATTAACTGTAAGTATATTTGTGTTACAACATATGGTCCTATAAATATTTGTATACTGTTTCAAAGAATTGTCTATCAATTTCAACTTTTCATCAATCTTCTTCTTCTCAGATTCAATCACCTAATCAAGTGCAACTCTTTTAGCCTGAGTGAACCTCTCCAGTGCTTGTCGGTTTGAAATCTATTGTAAGGATTGAAAATACTTTGAAATATTCTCATTAATTGTCTTAATCTTGCTAGATGGGCTTGCTTCATTGTCGATCTTGCACTCTGGGACTAGCTGTGTAAAATAGTGATTGAATGAGCAATAATCTCTTTATCTGTAGATCCCTCCTTCATTAATTTCTATGCAGCCATCATCATGAGTTCAGTGAACTCATCTTTGTTATTTTTTTCTTTACAACCTACGAGGTGTCAATTGACAACAATGATGGACCTACTACTAGTTTCCTATCGGATTCTCCTTTCTTCACCTCTAATGATTTATCCTTTATAACTTCCTCACTTACACTAGTGGCTTCGCCACTTGGTGCAGTCTCAGTAACTATCGATTCCTTGTAGGAACTGTAACCTCAACCTGTACATTTATATCCAGAGGACTGTTATCCTCAACATTAGTATCCTGTACATCATCAAATTTTTCACTCTCTGTATTAGTGAGTATCTCAACATTTGTTTGTACATTTGTATCTACTGGGGGCTTGATTTCCACTATCTTAATGTTCTTCAAAATTGAGGGTGAAGTACCCATAATCCCCTTTCCTTTTCCCTTAACCAGTGTGTCTGCAGTGTCTATCTTTGATTCTGGTGAAGTAAAGAAACCTTTGTTCTCTCCAAAGAACTTAACCCATGCCTTTTGAGTCTCCTTTATTATCGCATTTACCCTTCCTATAATCAGACTGGTTATTCTATGTTTTCTATTAAATACCTTTCTATCTACTGCCTCAAGTGTCCTTTCCATTTCCTCTAGAGCAATAGTAACACAAACAAATAACAACTCTTGAATTTTAATATGCTTATCTTCTTGCATTGTTGATAGCCTTCTAGCATCTAATATATTATATAATTCTGTCGATATTTGGTTTTCAATTTCTATTAAGGATTTCTTATAGATATCCAAATATAATAATACAACTTCCTCTACCTCTCTTTGTTCATCATCCTCTAAATGTTCATAGTAAAACTGTACATCCTTTAACATGCCATCCTTAGTAATTTCATCTGCTAACTCTGCACAAGTTTTTGGTGGTATGATAGTTACATTACCAATTTGAATAGCCATGTCAATGTCACTCTTCTTCTTCCTTCTTGTAGTACGGGATGGAGCTGAAGGTGTTACCTTTGGTGCTTTCTTATGTGTCAGTATTTTGAATGTAACCTTCCTAACCGGTTGCTTTTTAGCTTCTACCTTTGCTTCCTTTATTTTCTTCCTTACAACCCTCTTGAAAGCCAGTGGTGTATCATCCTCAGATTTAGACTCTACTGTAATAAGCTCAATGAGTACTTTTGGATTCTTCCTCTTCCTGCCTTTCTTTGGGACAACATCAATTAATGCTTCAATGTCCTCTAAAAGATTCTCTACAAACTTGCTTGCTTTTCCTTTCTTCTTCTCTCTCTTCTTCCGGTTGAACTTTATTTCAACCCCTTGTGATTTTTGCTTCGCAGTACCATAGGGCTTCTCTACCTCATCAACAGGTGTATCAATCAACATTTTTGCATAAGCCTCAAGGATCTATGCATCCACTTCATAGCCCATTTCATCAATCCATATATTTTGGGGCTTAATCAATTCCATAAGTGTTTCATATTTCTTCACCATGAAGCATATGTTGGTTGAGTATTTTACAACAATATGTAGAGGAACCCTTTCCCTAGACTTCATAGATTTCTGGAATCCTTTACAATAAACCCATATTTTATCATCTCTCTGACTAACTAAAGTAGCAATTGACTATTTCAATTGTCTCCCTACCGGGATATCAAATGCCCATTGCCTCTTCCCAAAACCGGGAGTGTCATTCATGAAAAATAACATTAAGCAGACAATTAAGTTGCCATACCGGAAAGTTCCTTTCTTTTCACCTTTATTCTTTCCTAGGTTTATTAATAAATCATCTAACATCCAACTATAAAGATACAATTTCTCATTTTTCTCATCATCTTATATGTTGTGAAAATGCAAGAACTGGAAATAGAATTTAGTGGGTTTGACTGAGTTACCTTATACCTGATGATCATGCTACCAAATCTGATGTTCGTGTTGGTAATAGTGCTTATTCTCATAGATCTCTTGTGAGTGATTTTATTGACATAATCATTTGAAACCTTCTTCTCTGGACATTTCCCAACCTATGGCAAACCAGTGATTGCCCTAATGGCTTCCTTGGTAATCTTGTAAGGTCTATCTAACCAGATAAATTCTCCATGTACTCTTCTTAAAACATACCTTATGATCTCATCTTCGAATTCTGGGATGTCCAGAATGTCAGTAAACCCTAAGTCTTCAATGTGATTGTAAGCCATTTTGATCTTTCTAGATTCTCCCATCAGCTCTCTCATGTACATGCCCTTTATTTTAGATTTCCCCAAATCCTCAATGTGACAATGTATGTATGCCCTAACATCTTCAACATAAACAACTCCCTTCGGGACACGGGAAAATACTCCAACTAAATCTTTCAGGGTAGCCACATGCAGAGACCACTTGAAATTTGTCTTGGGTTGGTCCTTGACCTCTACTACAGTCAGATTTGCAACAAAGATTGGAATTTATTATGATCCCACTTCTATGTTTAAGGATAAATACCTGATGATCGCTTCCAGTGAAAACCTTTACAAATTTTTCCACTCGCCGATGAAATTGCTCAAGAAGAAATCTGATTGCTCTGAAATGCCTTTGATCACTTTGAATCTCTCTTAATCACACTAAAATTGCTTTGAATGCAAGGAGATAAAAAATGAAGTGAATTCGACCTTTTATCCTCGAAGAAAAACCCTAATCTCTTATTGACATCAATGACTACTGGTGAAAGATATCGAATCTCAAACAAAACATCTTCATGTCAAATAAGCATCTCTAGTGTTTGGAACATCTTCCAGAACCTCTTCCTAGGGAATATACAGTATCTTCATGAATTTTTCCTACCCCTAAGGCATCTACCTTAGTTATTGGATGAGCTATATGTCGGTGTAGGATAAACCTCCTCTATTGGATAAGTAGCTGGTGCATTTACATCTGATGATTGTTCTTCAATCTTCCTGACCCATCTCTGAATATGATCTTCTGAATTTCACTAACCTTCTCTTTCCCTTTCTCATTTGATCCTCCATTACCAACCAGTGGATTTCTACTTCTATAGAATTTAGCATTATGTCCAACCTCATTACATGCATTACATGTAACATTGTTCCTTTCAATTTCTTTTGTAAAACTAGTGAAATTGCTTGACCTGCACTGATTAGCCATATGTCCAAATTTTCCACATGCATGCCATTTAACATTCATTCTACAATCTTCTATTTTATGACCATACTTATTGCATTTAGAACATATACTGGGAGTAGAATCAGGGTTTTGATTTGCTTTGTTTCTATATTGCCTAGCCATGTTACCAAATATATTGCAAACAAAGCATCTACCATTAAATTTATAAGCATTGAATTGTCTTACCAGTGCCTTATGGTTTTGATCTTTATTAGTAGTACCAAAACTCTATCCTTTCTCAAATCCAAGTCCACTGGAATCTCCAATCTGCCTTTGTCTCTTCAACAACTCATCTAGTTGTGCTGAACTAATCTTGAATTTTTCTTTGTACTCACTTGCAGTAGTTAGATCTTCTCTTAGAATTATCATTTGTCTCTCAAGATCTTGTTCATTACTCTGGGATTGTACTAAATCAGTTCTCAACATATCATTCTCATGAACCAACCTACTACATTTTTCAAATTTATTCTTCAAGGATACAACAAGGTTTTCTTCCTTTTTCTTCCAGTCCTTAATATCCTTAGACATTCTCATAGTTATAGCCTGCATTTCATTTCTTATGACCATATTCTTCCAGCTCAATTTCTTACATTGTTCCTTAAGTGCATCTTTTTTTCATCATCCTGACTTTGACAAAGTTCCTTCCTCCTAGCTTGAACAAATGATAGTCTCTTCTATAGGACAAGAATGAATTCCTTAGCATAATTCAATTCATCTTGTAGCTTTAAGTTCTTCAACCTTTCAACATCATAATCTTCAAGTGTCATCTCAAGTTGCTTCTCCAAACCCATGTCCATGGATTTCAGATTCAGGATCCTCCTCAAGTTGTTAGACTTACTCTGAGGCATAAGGCTCTAATACCAATTGTTGGAATCCAATAACACTGAGAGGGGGGTGGGTGACTATGTTTTATACTGGATAGATCAATGTTAGCCTTATTAAAACATGCATACACCAACCGGTATACTGGTACATACAAAATTGAAAGAAGTAAAGCAACCAATAAGCCAATCACATAAATGAGAATCATAACACACAAAATTATTGTTACGCCCAATATGGAAAGCTAATGTACTAAGGGGGGAGGGGTGAATCAGTACTCCAAAACTTTTCTTCAATAATAACCTTATTGTTATGCATAAACAAAATAGTGCAGTAACATAAAATAAAGTTAAAACAAATAGATAATAATCATACATGATTCACTCCATAACACATATATTTTGGTCACGCAGAAACTCTTGGTTAGAGAGAAAAACTGCGGTGGGGATGGCACCCACAACGTCACTACTACAATAATAAAGATTGCTTGGTTAGAGCTACATTTAGCTATTTCTAATAGCTTACCCTGTTAGGAGTAACAAGATCTATTAGATCTACCTTACTAAAGGATTTCACAACACTATATAAATGTTGCTCCTCGTTAGAGGATTTACAATTTATAGACTTGGTTAGAGTCTTTTACCCTATTAAAGGTATCTCTTTCAACTTCAAAATACTACAATAAGACTTTAAAAATATCTGCAACTTTACATCTAAAATGTTATAGCAGATTCTATGTGCTCAGGATAAGATTACCTAGCTTGTAGCATACCTTGATAACCCATATTGTAACTCGGTAAACCCTTTTGTTTACTCTATTCTTTGACTGTTCACTGATAACCTTCTCGGTGACCTCTCTGTGTCTTTGTAATAGTCTTCATTCATACATACACACACATACATACATTTCTCTCTCCCCATGCTGTATAAATAGATCTCTTATAGCGGTGATCTAATTCATTTCTTCGATGTTTACAAAAAAGATTCCTCGAATGAATAACTAAACAAAATATTTCATTGGCTAGATTGACCTTGCAATCATACACAATCTTCTAGTGCAATTTCCAATGTAATAATGGTTAGATGTGCCTCGATCTTGTAACACGTTTTCATGTGCATGTCCAGGTTCAATGTATCTAGTAAAATGTTTCACTCGGTGAGTTAACTTTACTGCTTGGTAACAATGAAACAATACTCGGTAAACAACTCAGTGAATACTACGTTCTGTGACTGCTTTCTTCTGTAACCGATTAGACTGTTCATACTAACTTCTATGTGTGTACAAACTGCATGATTCGGTAATACTAACTGACTAGAATATATAGTATGACTTTGAATATAAAACTAATGGCAATTTGATAAGTAGTAACAATCTCCCCTTTTGACATTAGTTGAGATGTTTGACAAAAACTACTTTCAAAGTCATAACTCAAAAACTATATACTTGCAAAATGACTACAGTTGACAATATATACAATAGTCAATGAAATAGTATATGCAGATATACTCCCCTTATCATTATTCTATACATAACTCTGAATTTTGCATGTTTCGTTCTGTTCTATGCTTGTGTGCTCTGAATTCTCTGTATATTCTACTCACTATACTCCCCTTGTGTACAATACTCAAAACTGTGTTACCAATACTGTATCACTCTCCAAATATAGTATTACTCCCCCTTTGCTGGGTATTACTTTCCTCTATGTAGTATTATAATACTACTCCCCCTTTTTGACAAACATCAAAAACTTAATTTCCATCCGGAGGTGGTAACTGATCAAAAATAGACTTATACTTGGTCTGGGCGTTGTTGAGGGTGACTAAGAGTGAATCTTTTACACTTTCCATTAATGAATTTTGTGCTTGAATATCAGCTAAGAGTGATATTAAGCCATCAAGAGTGCTTCCCTCTTGTGTAGTTGATAGGCATGTAGCTCCGTTGATCTATTCCTATACTGATGAGAGATGAGGAAGGAATAATTTCTGAAGGGTCATTATGTCCATCCAGATTTTATGCTCTTCATTCCCGAGTTCTAACTATTGAGCCATGAGCTGTTGAAGCTTTGTATAAAAATTCTGAACTGAATTAGGCTCGGTGGTCAACTTAGTTGAGAGATCGGTGATCTCTTTCTCAATTGCATCAATTTTTATTTTGATATCTTTAATGAATAAGGAAAATGTACACAGTTTCTAGAATAAATAAAGAATATGCTTGAGTTGAGGGGACAACTCAGCAATGAATTTGACAAGCTTTACTTTTCTTATAGCGAGAGCTTTTTGTACCTCTTCAATCATTTTTGTTGTAAGATCTTTATCCTTTAGCTTGCTTAAGTACTCAGATGCATCAATTCCAGATGTTTCTATTTGAGTAAGGAGTTCATCCAGTTGAATGTGGATGGCTGCATCGGTTGACACTGTTGCTGAAGGTAGCATTTCTATTAGAAGTGTCTTAACCTTTTGAAGTACTTTATTCTTCTTTTGTATGGCCAGTTGCTTCTCCTATTCGGCCTTTGCTTTGCACAGTTCACCGAATTCAGTGAGTGCTTGCACTTTCAATTTGGAGATGTCTACATTGGGCAATACTATTGGTTTAGACAAGTCAAATTTGAAACTATCCTTTCTCACCTTTCTTTCTTTTCCTTTGGTCAGTTGCACTAAGAAAAGTGCTTGTGAGGCTTGTTTACCCTTGGTAGGTTGCTCGGTAGATGCAACACTTTGGTCAGTTCCTGTAGCCGTTGTAGTGTCCTTGGGTATCTCGGTGCTAGGGGTCTCAGCTATGTTATATCATAATCAATCTCATAACCCATTGGTTGCAACGATTGAGTCCTCGGTTCAATAGCATTCACATAACAATAATCAGTATCTACCTCAAAACATATATTATCCTTATATTTTTCTACCAGTTGTGGTGGAATACTATACCTGTTGTGCATTTTCTCTTGGAACTTGCTGAAGTAATCATCCATGATATCATTAAAGTTATCACCTAACTTCTTGATGAAGTCATTGATCTGATGGGTGATATTTCAGTGTAGCTCCCATACTACTTTACTGACTAAGGGAAAGAACTTCTCAAAGTAGAAAAACATGCATACAAGAAGTGAACCAAACTTTAGTGTATTTGCCGAGTTGTTCTTCTTTGGCTTCCTTGTTGTGTTCAGGTTCTCAAACAAGTTCTTCAGTAGTACTTCACATAAATCTACTTTCATTCCCTTCTTCACTATTTTGTAGGCCAAGTCAACTACAGCACATGGTACACTGTTTTCCCTTGCAAATTGGAAGAAACAGTAACCAATTACTCTAATTGCAAACTTGAGTTCTGCATCAGTGACATTATTCAATTTCAGTCCTCAGTAATCAGATTCTACTCCAGTTAGATTGATTAGCTCTTTTTGTGATATCATTTTCTGTGCTCGTGCATGATCATAGATAGGATACCCGGTGAACAGGTGAATGATTTCCTTAGTGATCTTAAATGGTTTCTCTTGTATCCACATGAAATCATCATGTACTTTGCTCAAGACAAACTTAACCCACTGGGGTTTGAACACACGGGGATAGACTAGGGCTTCAGTTAATCCCTTGATTTTGATATGCTCAAATTTGCTATCTAGTTTGCCATTAGTGCAAAGTTCATCATATGTGTCACTAATCTTGACATGACCGAGTTCCTCAACATGGCATTTGGTGAAGAATCTAACATCTTCTACTAACAAGACTCGATCCGAGATGAGTGAAAATGCAGTTTTGTCATCCGGTTCAGAGGCAACTTTAGGAGTTAAAGAATATTTCAGCGAGGGCTTCTCCACATTTTTGACAACTACAGGATCTTGGATCTTGGGCGCCATTGTAGGTTTCAGGTAAGATTTGACAAATTATCCTTAGGGTTTACAAATGACTGACTCTTCACACTCGGTAGACAATAGCAATTTGACTAGATCGAAAACCAGCTTAACAGTGTGAATAGATTGATGTAAATACTTCGAAATTCACTCTGAATGAAGTTTGATCGCCTTGATTCACTCTGCTCTGCTTCTCAAAAACTTGGTGAATGAAAATGACCATGAAAACACTTTTAAGTACTCAAAAATACCTTATCGGGCTCTGTGCAAGTTAGGTCAAAACATTAAATGCACTCGGTTCACCTTTTACCAATTGACTCCTTTTTTGTTTTAACCGAGTAACCAAATTTCCTTTATTAACCGACTTGACAGGTTTCCTGTATACACCGACTTGACAAGTTTCCTATAAAGTATTATAAACTGACTAATTGCATCTTAACTATGCAGATTTTGAATTTTGTACATAATAGAATAGGAACTGTTATGATTTAACCTTTAGAGAATGTAGTCCCTTCATACCTTTTCCTGACTAATTTGAAATAGGTGCACCTAACTCGGTAGGTAAGGTGCTTTCTTCATCTGACATAATTTCCTTCTTTTTCTAAATCATCTTGAATTTTTCTTTTATCTCTTCAGTGTCTCTTCTAAGTTGATCTCTGCAATCTCCAGCTAAATGTCCAACTTTGTGACAATGAAAATATGCCATACCAGGATTTGTCCATGATCTTTGGTTGTTCATTCCAAACCTTATAAAATAGTTGGCACTAATATGTCCATATCTTCCACAACATTTGCACCATATCCTTGTATTGTAATCCCATGGTACTGCTGCATATTGTCAGTAAGGATCTATGTGAGTTCAGTAACCTCTAGTGTTTGCTCGGTGTGGATACCGCATGTAGTTCTTTTGCTTAGACTAGCACTTCTCGGTACTATGTCCATATCTATTGCAGTTTCTACAAAACCATTTGAATTTTGCCTTCTGATAGTTGTTAACAGACTTTCTCCTACATTGATTAGATGTGTGACTATATTTATTCTAATTGTAACAATATCCATTGGGCTTAGTGATATTCGGTTGCTTACCTTTTCTGATCTAGCATATGTTGGTAGTATGACCTTTATTTCCATAGTAGTAGCAAATAGGCTTCTTCCTTTTGATGTTATTCCTATTTCTAGCTTGTTTTGATGATTCTCCTCTCTCAGTAGTGTAAATTCCTTTCTCGGTAGATTCTTTTCCTTTGTAACCGAGTCCTCCTTCTTTGTAGGATCATCTTGTATTCAGTTGTTCATCCAACATCTTTGATGCTTCATAACTTTTCTCCAATGTTTCTTTGGATTTCTTCTCTGTTTCAAGTTCACCAGTCAACCTTGATACTTCAAGTTTCAATGATTGATTTTCATCATTCTTTAGAATTGCTTCATGATGTACATAACCTAGTTGATCTATCATATTTTGTTGAATCCTAGTCAACCTTATGATTTCATCATCCTTATAAGATACTAGAGCTTCAAGTTGTTGTTTCTCTCTTTGTAGATCTCTTGCTTTACCCTCAGCTATCCTTAATGCATCTAGATTTTCAGTCATCTGTGTACTGAAATGTTCATGTTCCCTTTTCATTTCTTTTAGTTGATCAGCCAATGCTTTGTTCTTTTCTTTCAATATTCCAATAATCTCTTCAGTCTCTTCAGATATACTGTTCTTAGATGATGTCTCGATTTGTTCCACTAACTCTTGAGAATCCTGCAAGTCATCAGATAATCTTCTCCTTACTTTCAGAGATTTTTGCATTTGTCTTTGCATGTCTGCAATCACTTGATTTGCATTATCTAGCTCTTCTCGTAGATACACAATCCTCTGAGATTGTTTGTAGCCTTCCATTGATAAGATCTTTCTCTTTAGGTAGTTAAACCCTTTTCCAAGATTCAAGCTCTGATGCCAATTGTTAGGCCCAATATGGAAAGCTAATGTACTGAGAGGGGAGGGGTGAATCAGTACTCCAAAAATTTTCTTCAATAATAACCTTACTGTTATGCATAAATAGAATAGTGTAGTAACATAAAATAAAGTTAAAACAAATAGATAACAATCATACATGATTCACTCCATAACACATATATTTTGGTCACACAGAAACTCTTGGTTAGAGAGAAAAACTGTGGTGGGGATGGCACCCACAACTTCACTACTGCAATAATAAAGATTGCTTGGTTAGAGCTACATTTAGCTATTTCTGATAGCTTACCCTGTTAGGAGTAACAAGATCTGTTAGATCTACCTTACTAAAGGATTTCACAACACTATATAAATATTGCACCTGGTTAGAGGATTTACAATTTATAGACTTGGTTAGAGTCTTTTACCTTGTTAAAGGTATCTCTTTCAACTTCAAAATATTACAATAAGACTTTACAAATATCTGCAACTTTACATCTTAAATGTTATAGCAGATTCTATGTGCTCAAAATAAGATTACCTATCTTGTAGCATACCTCGATAACCCATATTGTAACTTGGTAAACCCTTTTGTTTACTCTGTTCTTTGACTGTTCACTGATAACCTTCTCGATGACCTCTCTGTGTCTCTATAACAATCTTCCTTCATACATACACACACATACATACATTTCTCTCTTCCCATGTTGTATAAATAGATCTCTTACAATGGTGATCTAATTCATTGCTTCAATCTTTACAAAAAATATTCCTCAAATGAATAACTAAACAAAATATTTCATTGGTTAGATTGACCTTGCAATCATACACAATCTTCTAGTGCAATTTCCAATGTAATAACGGCTAGATGTGCCTCGATCTTGTAACACGTTTTCATGTGCATGTCCAGTTTCAATGTATCTGGTAAAACATTTCACTCAGTGAATATCAACTTGGTGAGTTAACTTTACTGCTCGGTAACAATGAAACAATACTCAGTAAACAGCTTGGTGAATACTGCATTCTGTGACTACTTTCTTCTGTAACCGACTAGACTGTTCATACCGACTTCTTTGTGTGTACCGACTGTATAATTCGGCAATACTAACCAACTAGAATATATAGTATGACTTTGAATATAAAACTAATGGCAATTTGATAAGTAGTAACAATTATATGTGGAAAATCTCAAAGAGGAAAAACCACAATGGGATTTGTGACCCACAATATCAATCCACTGACCATATAAAGAGATATTACAAAATTTAAGGGGCCTACACTTGTAGGAAGGCTTACAGCCTATAGGACAGTTCTCAATCACTAAAGGAGGCTCACTGACTACATATAAATCCAGACTACAATCTAGAGAAGTGTTGAACTGCAAAATATAGCGTCTTCTATGCCAGAATACAGTTCCGATTCAAGCTCTGTTTGTTTCATTTTGAAACCCTAAACCCTTTATAGGAATAGCCCTTACATAAATATCCTTGCATACATGATCTCTAATATATTTTGCAAGATAGCACATCCACATAATCATAGTCATGTTTCCCAAAAAATGATCTAATCTAGCTACCCTATATACCCTATACAACTTATGATCATAGCACATCCACATAATCATAATCATGTTTCCCACAAAATGTTCTAATCCAAATGGCCTATATACCCTATACAACTTATCATGCATTATGTCGGCCTACAAAGATTATTACAATATCAAGTTAAATGTCAACTAGATAACATAAATACATGAATATCAAAAACAATTGCCGATGCCGGATCCAAGAGATGTCGACCTCCAATATCGATAACCTTATTCTAAACCATGTCGGTTTGTATTGTCGGTAACCAAAGAAATCCTTATATCCTATTGGTGTCAGTGCCGATGTAGTGTCTATGAAGTTCCTACCAGTACACAATTGAACTAAAACATGAATTCGGAACAAAATACCATGTTGCCATCAATGACAACATAGTGAAACCAACCAATTGAGTGTCAATTGCCAACAATCTACAATGCGATGGTGGCATGGCTCAAAAAGCAATTAGGCTACAACAATAGTGCTCTCCACCAGAATGATTTTGGACACATGTGATTTTCCTTTGTCTTGTTTGTATCGATAGAAAATTCTCTTTTCCATGTTGGGTTGAATGACATGTCATAAGGGAAGATGACCAAGTGTAAACAACCTGTAGCTTGTGTATTCCTCATTTTCTATAAAAGGAATACCAAACGTTGTATTAGGAGTTCTGAATTTTCTCATTTTCTAGGGAGATAGAATAGGGAAGTGTATTATCTATTGCTAGAGAAAATATCCTTAGGGGATGAATGTATATAATTCTTTTAGTATTTTCAGTTAGTTTACGAACATACTGTCAAAATATTGTAGGAATTGTCTCCATTTTGTATCTCCAGATTTCATATAAATTAAAATATTCAAGATGTTTTGATTTGTCTTGACATTTTTTTTTTAATTTGTAATTGTGTGTACGGATTTCCTTCAAGGAAGGAATTAAAGTCTATGTGCAAATTACAGTGAATTTGAAAAATATGTTATGGATTAACAAGAATGGTTTATGTAATAGAAAAAGGAGTTGCATTAATGTAAGGCATTAGTGTTTTAAAAGCCCACTAATATGAAGTAATTTACTATTTGGTATTCCATTTGTGATCTAATAATTGATTCAATGTCCATGGATAGACATTGGTCTACTATCTTTTAGAACTTACTTCAGAAACATTTCAAATCAATTTCATCTTTCTTTTCCCTTTCCCTTTCTTGTTTTGTAAGTTATTCTTAAGTTATTTGTTCTTAGTTGTTTGCAAAGTATATGGGATACTATATATGAGAATACTACATCATCATTAGGCTTGTAGGTAGTTGTTGTTAAGAGGTCATTGTCAAATCCAGGCCCAGAAATAGGAATACCCTCCTGAGTGTGATGAATCTCGAAGTGAAGAAGGCTATAAAAGCCTTTTTATGTTGCATTTTCTTGTCCTTAGTCTCTTGACGGTGCAAATTGAATGTTATAGGTCTCTAATCCCATAACCTAGAAGTTTATTTATCCTTAGGATTGAGGGTTGCAAGAAAAATCACCAACAAAAATAGCAACTCTATTGGAGACGAAGGAGCCAGAGTCTCTAGAGATTACATGCTATATCCATTGAGGAAAGAGTTGTCAAAGTTGAAGAATCTGAAATCCCTTTTAGATCTAGAATTTTCAACTTGGAGAAAGTTTTATTTGCAGACATCTTGATGAAGGAATGTGTGACTCTGTTGTTGGAAGAAACCTAGAATGAATATGTGTTTCAAATGGCTTTCAGCTATTTGAAAATTTTCCTCTATAAGGAGGTGGTGACTCTAAGAAAAACGAACCCAAGATGTGATGAAGATCTTCACGATTCCAGTCAGAAAGAAGTAACAACTGCTGCAATATTCAGGTATTCTTATTCTAAGTTCAAATCATACTCCTTATCAGGTGAAGAATGTCACTAAGCAAGAAATTTAGTATTGATTTTTCATGCTTCTTTGATGTAAATTTTAGTTAGGCATTTTGTGAGTAGCATATTGAATGTTACTTCTAATTTAGTAACTACATAGTTGATTTAATGAGCTTGTGAAAGCATACATAGAGATGTATCATTAGTATAACTATCCATGTATGGTTCCTGGTAATGTAATGTCAAGTCAGAATTCTCAGCCATGTCCACAGAAAAGATTGTGTATCTTATAAAAGTATAACCCTTTAAATCGCAGTCATGTCTAAGGTTATCCAAATCCTTTCCCTATTATATTAAAGAGGTATGTACCTAGATTTAATGGGAGGGAAGATGAGTCAACTAGTAAGCATGTGCAGACATTTTATGATTTCAGGGAAGATAATTAGATTTATGCATCTTTTATGCATATATGAAATTGTTTGTAATATCCCTTGAAGAGTATGTGATTCAATGGTTTTGTATCTTGCGCTTGGAAAGTGTATTTTCCTAGAAGAACCTTGAGACACTTTTTTTGAAATGTTTTGATAACAGTAAGCAATCTAAATTTACCCCAAGAGATGAAAATACATTATATATGCAGCTTATGAGTGAGATAGATGATGAGTTTAATCTTTAAGATGAATGTAGCTCTAGTGTCCCAATTAATTCATCTTAATTCCTTGTACATGATCAGCCCCAAATATATCCTGAGTCTGTTGTAATTGGTAATGACTCCATGATGCATGCTAGTGCATTATTAAATCTAAGGAGACTAGAAAATGAATCACCGAGGGAATTGTTTATGAAGTTTTTAATTGCAGTCAAGGAGATCCCTAGTTGTTTCAAACCTAAGGAATCTACTTGCATTGATTTATTCCTAAGATCTTATGAACCTAGTTTAGTCCAATGGATTGAATCTTTGAAGCTAGAGATAATTAGTCAAATTCTTGATTGGATTGATATTATTGAGAATATTAAATCTGAAAATATATTAGATGTTGGGGTTCATAGTGTTGGTGATGAGAATGTCATGTCTAAAATTATTGGGAATATATCAGAATATGATAGTGCTTGCCAAATCAATGAGTATGGGGTTTGTGATAAGTCAGTAGAAGATGAATGTATAGGTCAAATTGGTTCTCATGAGAATCAGATTTATGACAAGGATGAATGTTCAGAAAGTGTGAAAGTTGCATCAAGCTATGATTGCATTCTTCACAAGGTTATTGAAAGCTCACCTCCAAGAGGTGAGAAATTTTTTTGTTACAATGGATCCGTTGAAATTTTAGATTTCAATGATGAAGATGACAACCTCAGGGGTCTCAATTTGCAACTCAATTATATTGGCATTTATAATGAAGACCAAGAGAAAGAGTTAGTGGAAGATATTAGAGAAGAAGCATGTTCACTCAACAGTGAATGAATCTCAGATTTGTTAACCATGGAATATCAGAGGTATGCACTTTTGTGCCCAGCTCATATGAAGAGTGACAATGATTGTATTCCTGGTAGTGTCAAGGATGACACAAATGTTTTTGATTCTCCTTCAACATTTAGGGCAGTTAGTTTGTAGAGTTATAATACATATGAATATGCACATGCTAATATGAATTCATATTTTAACCAAGTATGGATAGCATATGACTATAAGATTGATCACAACAGTGTTTTAGATCAAGAGGCTTTGGTTACAAACTTGCATGATTATGAGTTCTCAAATATAGATGAGAATTATTCTGAACTTTTTTACATGAACATGGATGATGAGTTGAGTAACAAAGCAGAATATGCTTTAGAATCAGGGACACAATTTTTTAGTGAGATATAAAATAATGATGATATAAGTTTGTATTTGATGCATGATGTGGATGCCAAGGATGACGATGAGAATAATGAGTATACAAGTAAAGGTTTATATCAGCATCCTAAATTACAGTTACCAGAGGTAGATATGTATGATTCTTTCCCTTTTCATACATGTGAAAATAGTTTGCATGATATACATCACTTGTTTGAATGTTCTTTTGAGAACCCCATATTTAATATGTAAACTAAGGAACAAAATGAGGTTTATGATACCAACTATATGTTAGAGAATGAATTTTTTTTTTCTTAGCTAGCAAAGACTTCCCTAAAGTATGACAGTGAGTTGAATCTTGAAGAGTATTATGATCAACATAAAAGTATGTCGTCTAATAAGCATAACATGTTCTTGTCACACAATAATCAAAATTATCATCTTGTGCATGAGTCTCAGATATTCGATTATGGTGAATGCATTTTTTATTTATAGTATGATAGTTGGATATGAAAGGATAATATGTTACATCATTTTGGTTCCAGTGATATCTTCAGGTTGTCCTCAATAGAATCAATTGAAAATAAAATTTATGACAGGGGAAAGTTGAGGCCTTCATTGTTTGATAGCCTTGTGTATTAGCTATGTTTTGATTCTTCAAACCAAAGTAATAAGGGGTAGAGGAAAGAGAGTTGACTCTATTGCACAATGGATAAAACACCTGGTTTGCTTCCCAATTATCTAGATTCTTGCCAAGCCCACAAGGGGCATGCATCCCCAACTAGAGCCATTGTTAGTCCCAATTTGGATTTCATTAATAGAACATCAAAGCTCAAATAAAATTTTGAATCAGATTTGGCAGGCATGTCCTTTTTGTTTGTGTTACCTATTTTTCACTCTAGACTAAAAATGTTGGCAATTGACACTAATTTGGTTGGTTTTAATATATTGTAATTGATGGCAACATGTTTCAGCTTCATATTTTGGTTTAATTGTGTACCAGTAGACACTTCACCGGCACTAACACTGGTAGGTTGGAAGGAATTCTTTGGTTACCGGCATTGCAGGGTGACATGGTTCACATTCAAGTTTTGGTATTGGAGGTCGACATCATTTGGGAGATCCAACATCGTCAATAATTTTTAATATTCATGTCCTTATGTTATTGAGCTGACATGTATATTCATATTGTAATTATTTTTGTAAGCCGACATAAGGCATGATGGATTGTAAAGGGGTATATAGGTTAGTTGATTAGATCATTTTGTATATAGGCAAGGATATGGATATGTAAGGTTATGGAATGTAATGGAGATGTGAAATATATAAGAGAGATCATGTATATGAGGATATTTATGTAAGAGGGTATTCTAGTAAGGGTTTAGGGTTTCAGACCGGAACAAACAGAGCATAACCGGAACTATATTCAGGAATAGAATATGCTATCATTGTAGTTCAATCATTTCTCTGGATTGTATTCTATATTTTTATGTAGTCAGTGAGGCTCCTTTTGTGATTGAGTAGTGTGCTCTAGGCTGTAAGCCTTTCTGCTAGTGCAAGCCCCTATATTCTGTAATATCTCTTCATATGGCCAGTGGATTGATATTTTGGTTCACAAATCCCACCGTGGTTTTTCCTCTTTGATTTTTTCCACATATAATTCTCTATGTTATGGTATTCGTTTGTGTGATTGTCTTATTGGTTGCTTTAATTGTTTCAATTCTATATGTATTGGTATACCGGTTGGTGAATGCATGTTTTAATAATGTTAAAATTGATCATTCTGGTAGAACATTGATTCACCCCCCTCCTCTTAGTGCTCTTGGATTCCAATAATTGGTATTAGAGCCTTATGCCTCAAAGGAATTTTAAAAGCCTGAGGAAGATCTTGAATCCGTAGTCCATGGATATGAGTTACGAGAAGCAACTTGAGGTAGCACTTGAAGATTATGATGATGAAATGGTGAAGAGCTTGAAGTTACAAGATGAATTGAATTCTACTCAAGAATGCATTCTTGTCGTACTGGAGAGACTATCATCTCTTCAATCCAGGAGGAAGGAAATTTTGCAAAATAAGGATAATAAAGAGAAAGATGCACTTAATGAGAAATGTCAAAAGTTGAGTCAAGAGAACATGGTTATGAGAAATGAAATGCAAGCTATAACTATGAGGATGTCTAAAGAGATTGAGGACTAGAAGAAACAGGAAGAAAATCTTACTATATCTCTGAAAAACAAATTGGAAGAATGCAAAAGGTTGTTTCATGAAAATGATGTTAGATAGTTCATATAATTGAAAGACAACTGAGGGGGGGGTGAATCAGTTGTCATAGATTACAAAAACATTTGGCAATTAAACTTTAATACTAGAATAGCAGTTAATTGATTAAGCATAAACAATAATCACAGAATAAAAGCCATCCACACAACACCAAGATTTGTACGTGGAAAACCTGGTAAAGGGAAAAACCATGGTGGGAAGCCTATCCACAGTCAGATAATACTCCTGCAGTAAGTATGTGAATTAAAATGAAGGGGCCTACACTTGCACAAAGGCCAATAGCCTAGAGCACACTGCTCATCACAAAAGGAGCCTCACTGACTACATATAAATCTAGACAACAATCCAGAGAAGTGTTGAAATGCAAAAGGTAGCATCTGCTATGCTTGAGTACAGTTCCATTTAAGCTCAATACCAAAGGACTAAATCCTCTTACATAAACCCAATTCAATCTCCAATGATCGACAAACTCCTCTACTTGAATGATATTACATTTATTTGCACATTACATTCCTTAACCATGACCTGTTACATTAAACATGATGATCTACAATGAGATCTTACATCTATTTATACAAACCCTTGACGATAAACAGTCAAGTTGGCCACCAAACAATAAACCAATTACATAATTACAAACTATGATGGCCTTAGTCCAAACAAGTAATATTAACACATAAGACATCCCAAAAACATATCAATAGGTCCTATCCACATGTTACATTAAACTCGATCCATGACCTAGATCAACCAGGACCAAGTATAGGTCCACACACTTCAATAATGATCTCTGAATGCCAAGTCTCAAACATGATTACCAACAGCATCCTAAAACTCCATTTGAAGCTGCACCAACACCACTTAAGAAATTCATCAAAGATCTCCATCAAAAGATTTGTCGGTGAAACCCTCGTCGGAACCAGAAACCAATCTTCTAAGCAAGCAAGATAGCATAAAATCACCAGACCAAAACCAACTAACTAAATATGAGTATAAGTATCATGAATAACCCAATTCCATCACCAGACTATACTGGAGCCTATCGGAATATACTAGATCCAAGTTAACCAGAAACCACTTAACCTACCAGGACCAGAAGGGTGTTAGTAAAGCATCCAAACAACTAGTGTTAACATCAATGACAAAACACCAATGCAACACATAATCAATTCCACCAAGTGGAAAACAATCACCCCTTTTGGCATTGATGGCAACACTAGATGTGGAAAACATCTAAGTACCAATCAATGCCAAACAAGTCTCCCCCTGTGGAAGACAACCAACAATCACCCGCATATAGCTCTGAATATCTCTCCCCCAGAGATTTTTCTTTTTCTTTCTTTATTTTTTTCACATCAATATCTCTCCCCATTTGACATCAACACTAGAAATATGACAGAAATATCAAAGAAAAAACATAAGCCTCTGAATCTCAAAGATGACTACTTCCCCTAAGCTGTAGCATCCCACATTAGTGCCAAAGTAAATAGTATCTCAGATAATGCATGCCAGACTAATTCTAAACTGCACCAATCAAGTCTTTACTGAAGGGGTAGAAACTCTTAATCTATCTCTTAGGTACTCAAATGATTCCTTAGATAATAGTTTAGTGAAAATATCTACAATCTTCTCTTTACTGTTCACATAAATGAGTCTAACTTCATTTGCTTCCACATTCTCCTTCAAAACATTATACTTGATAGATATGTGATTTGTCTTAAAATGAAATACCGAATTCTTTGATATATCAATAGCAATAGATTTATCACAGTGGATAACTACCGATGCATCACAATCCACTTTTATATCCTTCAACATTTGCTTCATCCATAAAAATTGTGTACAGTTAGTAGTAGCAACAACATACTCAGCTTCAATAGTAAATAGAGAAGTACATGATTGTTTCTTGCTAATCCATGAAACCAACTTCTTTCCAAGAAAGAAAGCTCCATTGAAAGTACTTTTCTAGTCATCAACATCTCTATCCCAATCAGCATTTGTATATGCACATAAAATAAAGTTATCATCCTTAGGGTACCATAAGCCATATTCTGATGTACCTTGCAAGTATCTAAAAATCCTTTTTACTGCCATCTCATTATTTTCTCTAGGATCACTCTGAAATCTTGAAACAATAAAAACATCATTCATAATTTTAGGCCTAGTCTAAGTCAAATAAAGAAGACCTCCAATCATAAATTTTTATCTTGTAGGATTAACCGGTGTAGAAACATCTTTTCTTGTCAATTTCTCACTTGTAACAATAGGAGTACTTACCAGTTTAGAATCTTCGATACCAAATTTCTTCAACAATTCCTTAGCATATTTAGTTTTCATAGTGAAAATACCTTTGTTAGTTTGAGTAATCTGCAAACCTAAGCAAAATTTCATCTTA
This sequence comes from Cryptomeria japonica, assembly GCF_030272615.1. Lineage (NCBI taxonomy): Eukaryota > Viridiplantae > Streptophyta > Pinopsida > Cupressales > Cupressaceae > Cryptomeria > Cryptomeria japonica. The sequence continues at coordinate 582,224,747 of NC_081414.1, read as the reverse complement.
CCAATCATAGACATCTCAAATTCTTTCTCCATATTCTTAGAAAATTCTACATGCATAATTTATCTTCACCTCCAAAAATAATATCATCAACAAATACTTCAACAATCAGTATATCATCATCAGTTATTTTATAATATAAATTTATGTCAGCACTGCCTTTAGTAAAACCAAGCTTCAAAAGATATTTATCCAACCTTGCATACCAAGCTCTAGGTGCCTGTTTCAATCCATGTAAAGATTTCCTTAACCTGCAAACCATATATGTATCGTCTGATAGTGAAAAACCATCAGATTTCTCAATATAAACTTCCTCATCAAGATCCCCATTCAAAAATGCACATTTAACATCCATCTGATAAAATTTGTAGTTTTTATAAGCAACATAGGCAAGAAATAATCTTATAGCTTCAATCCTAGCTACAAGTGCAAAAGTCTCTCCATAATCAATTCCTTCCTTCTGAGAATATCCTTTACAAACCAATATAGCCTTATTCATTATACATTGACCATCCTCATTCAATTTATTCCTAAAAACCCATTTAGTCCCAATAACATTTTTATTTTTAGGCCCGAGAACCAAAGTCTATGTGTTATTTTTATCAATCTGATCTAATTCTTCTTCCATAGATTTCAACCAATGTTCATCTTTACATGCCTGAATTACTAATACCGATTCAACTTGTGAAATTAAACATACCTCATTAGTTTCTAATATTCTTCTTGGCATCACTCCATTGGTCTTATCCCTAATGATTTGATCTTCAGAATGATTCAATCTCATATACCTAGGAGTCTTTTGACATTTTGTTCCTCTTCCCTGTTCTTCAGTCACTGTAGAATTATTTGATGTTGTCAAAGTAGCTGGTTCAACTCTTTGTTCCAATAAAGATGCTACCAGTTTAGATATAATCATCTCCATTGTCGATTCCTTCTCATAAACTCTGGTTTGACTTATGTTTAGCTCATCTACTTTGATATTAGCACTTTCCACAATTCTCTGCAATCTCTTGTTATAACATCTATATGCTTTGATTTCATTAGAAAAACCAGTAAATATGCCTTCATCACATCTAGGATCAACATTCCTAATAGTATCATCTCTCCTGATATAACATTTACTACCAAAAATTTTGAAATACTTAACTGTAGGTGTAAAATTTTGAAATACTTAACTGTAGGTGTATTGCCAAACCATAATTCATAAGGTGTCTTGCCGGTTTCCCCTTTGATATGTACTCTATTGAAAGTATAAACCGTTGTACTCACTACTTCTCTCCAGTAGATATGAGGTAGATTAGCTTCCATCATCATTGTTCTAGCAGCATCCAAGATAGTTATGTTCTTCCTTTCCACAACTCCATTCTGATGAGGTGTCCGGGGAGCAGAAAATTGTCTTATACCATGCTCATCACAAAAGATATTAAACTCATTGGATGTGAATTCTCCACCATGATCTGATCTCAAACATTTAATCTTCAGTCCTGTCTCAATTTCCACTTTAGCCTTAAAGATTTTAAACTTTTCAAATGCTTCAGATTTTTCTCTCAAAAAAGTAACCCACATCATTCTAGAATAATCATCAATGATTAGCATGAAATATCTATCACCATGAAAAATTTTAACTCTAGCAAGGCCACACAAATCAGTATGAATAAGATCAAGAACATCATTTGATTTATCATGTATACTCCTAAATGAGGTTCTGACTTGTTTACCCATTTGACATTCTTTACATATCAGATTATAGGGCTTCATAATCTTAGGTATATCCCTAACTGCCTTAGTTGAACTGATCTTCACAATGCAATCAAAATTCACATGACATAGCCTTTTATGCCATAGCCAACTCTCATCAATCTATTTAATCAAACATGTCTTCTCACCGGAGTTCAAATGAAATATATTACCTTTCGTTTGTGTACCGGTTGCAATCTCCAAGCCATATTTGTTAATGATTTTGCATTTTCCAGCCTTGAACTATAATTGAAATCCCTTATCTACCAATTGTCCTACACTCAAAATATTATGCTTCAAACCTTCAACATAATAAACATTGTCAGTATTGTTCTTACCATCCAATGATATAGTTCCTTTTCCTTTGATCATACATGCCTTGTCATCTCCAAATCTAACTAGTCCACAATCAAATTCTTGCAAAAGATAGAAACTTCCCTTTATCTCCAATCATATTATGTGAACCATTGTCAATTACCCATTCATCCTTATCCTCAATTTTAGTAGCAAGTTCCTTCTCTTCAAGTACATTCTCTTCCAATGCTAGATCATCTTTCTTGATAGCCAGGAACACCCATTCCTTCCTATTGCTGGATCCACTAGCAGAGTCTTCTATTGGTTCATCATCTTAATCAGTAATGTCTTCCTCATCTGCTATGTAGCATGATTTGTCTCTAATTTTCTTGTACTTATATTTGTTCGGATATCCAGGGTTAGCCTTAAATGATCTTTAACACTTTCTTCAAATCTTTAATTTCTTTCAGGACATCTAGATGAAAAATGACCAATCTAATCACATGCAAAACATTTAAAAGGTGCTTTTCCTTCATACTTACTTCCTACCGGTCCTTTAGGTACTTTTCTAGCTTCAAGTTGCTCAAACTCATTATCTTCTCTCTTCATATCTTCTAAATCCTTTGGATATAAAGATTTCTAGTCTTGCTTACCGGTTGTAGATGTAGATGCATGAAAAAAAGGTTCAATATTCACCGCTCCAGAAGGTCCAAATTCCTCAAGCTCAAAAGAAAATAATTTCCCAACCAAAGTATCTATGTTGACAGATGTATTATCCATTGTTCTCAATTCATTAATAGCAGTAGCCTTCATTTTGTAATCCATTGGTAGGGCTATGAGGACTTTAGAAACAATTTCATCTTTGCTCAGAGTTCCACCACAACATTTAATTCCTATAACAATCACATTTACCCTTTCCATGAATGCAGTAATCCTTTCATCTTCTTCCATCTTCAGGTTTTCATATCTCACCTGGTAACCATCAATTTTAGCAATATTCACTATAGGGTCACCTTCATTAAGAGTCTCCAACTTATCCCATATAGCCTTTCCATATGATTTGTCTATTAATCCCATTATTTGTTGATTAAAAAGTGCACACAAGAGGACTTTCTCTATAATCATTCTCAAGCTCTTTGTCCAAGTTATCCACAGGAGGATTGCCATCTCCAAGATTATAGGGTGTGACACCATTCTATGTGATCTCTCAAATCTCCTTTCTAAGACATCTCAGATGACTCTCCATCTGAATCTTCCATACTGTGTAATTTTATCCATTAACCCTCGGAATATCCCTTCGAAAGATAGCTCCAAAAGAACTGGATGTGTTAGGTCCCAGAGACAACTAAGAGGGGGGGTTGAATCAGTTGTCCAATAAATTCAACCAAAACTTAATGCTTAATATTAGGAAACCAAAGTTTATGTCGGTAGACAGTTTTATCAGTTAATTGCAGTACCGGTAAAGATTAATGCATGAAATAGAAAGAAAACAACATCCACAACACATAACATAAATATTTGTATGTGGAAATCCTTTAAGGGGAAAAACCATGGTGGGAAGCCTTACCCACAATAAAATGATACTACTGCAGATAGTATGTGTGTACATTATGTATTTTACACATGCAGAAAGGCCAGCTGCCTAGAGCTCACTGCTCAATCACAAAATGAGAGTCACACTAACTACAATTGGATGGTTAAATCCAATGATAATGTACTGCATAAAATGGCATCTTCATATGCTGGATTCAGTACCAGTTTAGTTTTGATTGCCTTCACAAAAAGCTTCCTTCAACCTTCAAATGATGTTTGCGTGTATAGCTCTGCTTATTTTTTCTTATACCTTATAACAGTTCCTTTTCCCAATCTCATATGAATCTCACAAATGAGATCTTACATTTATACCATAACCTAAGACCAAATGAATAGGTCGGCTTACTAAAAGATATTACAATAAAATAAATAACAAATAAATCAATATCTGATGCATGATGTTAGCTCAAATGCATTTACAATAATAATAAATCATCTCCATAACGTGTCGTGCTAATCTGGAATAGATATGCCTACTAGTGCATATCCTGGACCTATTTGCCGGTAACAGTAAATATGCAAACCCAAATAAATAAATAACCAAATCGCCAAAAACAAGTGATCGAATAATGTCTTTGACAAAACCAAGTAGTCTCCAAGTCATTCCAAGTGCCAGTGAACAATATAATCTGCCAATGAACCAAATACCGATAACTATTCATAAGTCTCTGACTTGCCGGTGGACATAACCAAAGATCTCAAGTGTTGACATCAATTACAAAACCATATCAACATATCCAAAATATCAACAATATCCCCCTTTGGTATTGATGGCAACATAAGATGGAAAAACCATCAAAGTGCCAAAACATAAATGCCAAAAACTAAAAACCAACAATCTCTGAAATAGATCGTTAAATTAAAATTAAAATACAGATACAGAGAGTAATCAATCTCTCCCCAAAGTAACAATCTCTCCCCCAAGGGATAATGTGTTTTTCCATAATATCTCTCCCCCTTTGACATCAAATGCCAAAGCATTACAAAAACTAGTTTGAATACAAAATACCAACTCATTCAATATACCAACTACTCCCCCTGAGAAGTAGCTCTCCTCATCAAAGCTGGAATAAAAAATTTCTCAGTTAATTCTATCGGTTGATGACAAACATCAACTGTCTAAGTCTCTACTAGTGGGGGTAGGACTCCAAGTTGCTCTCTGAGATATTCAAAAGTTTCCTTAGGCAAGGGCTTTGTAAAAATATCTGCAATCTTCTCTTTAGTATTCACATAAACCAGTTTCACTTCTTTTGCTTCAACATTCTCTTTTAGAAAATTGAATTTGATAGAAACATGTTTAGTCTTAGAGTGAAATACCAGGTTCTTTGATATATCAATTATTGTCATATTATCACAGTAAATAGTTATAGGTTCCTTGCATTCTACCTTTATGTCCTTCAACATTTGTTTGATCCATAATACCTGTGTACAGTTAGTTGCTATTGCAACATATTCCGATTCTGCTATTGATAGACTTGTACAACTCTGTTTCTTGCTCAACCATGAAATTAGTCTACTGCCAAGAAAAAATGCTCTGCCAGTGGTTCTTTTTCTATCATCCACATCTCCTGCCCAATTAGCATCTGTGTATGCACATAAATAAAAAATTTCATCTCTAGGATACCGTAAACCAAGATTTGTAATGCCTTGTAGGTACCAGAAAATCCTTTTCACTGCTGATTCATGATTTTCTTTAGAATTACTCTAAAATCTTGAAACAATACATACTGCATTCATAATATCAGGTCTTGTTTGTTTCAAATACAGTAAACCTCCTATCATAGACTTGTATCTAGTCAGATTAACAAGTGTTGATTCATCCTTCAAAGATAATTTATCAGTTGTAGTCATAGGTGTGCTTACCGGTTTACAGTTTTCCATGCCAAATTTCTTTAGTAATTCCTTCAAGTACTTAGATTGACATAGGAATATACCTTTATTAGTTTGTGAAATATGCAATCATAAAAAGAATTTTATCTCTCCAACCATAGACATTTCAAATTCTTGTTGCATTTTGTTAGAAAAGTCTTTACACAAACCATCTTCTCCTCCAAAGATTATATCATCAACAAAAAATTCAATAACTAAGATGTCATCATTAGTCACTTTGTAGTATAGATTGTTGTTAGCATTACCTTTAGTGTATCCAAGCTTCAAAAGATATTTGTCCAATCTAGCATACCAAGCTCTAGGAGCTTGTTTCAATCCATATAAAGCTTTCCTTAACCTGCAAACCATGTCTTTGTTATCTGTCAAAGAAAGTCCATCAGGTTGTTCAATATAAACTTCTTCTTCAAGATCTCCATTCAGAAATACACATTTAACATCCATTTGATATACTTTGTAGTCCTTGTGTGCTGCAAAAGCCAATAAAAGTCTGACTACCTCAATTCTAGCTACTGGTGCAAAAGTTTCAATGTAATAAATTCCTTCTTTATGTGAATATCCCTTACACACTAATCTTTCTTTGTTTCTGATTATCTTACCATCTTCATTAAGTTTATTTCTGAAAACCCATTTAGTTCCAATTACATTTTTGTCTTTAGGCCAGGGAACTAATGACCAAGTGTTATTCCTTTCAATTTGTTCCAATTCATCTTCCATAGTTTTAATCCAATATTTATCTTCGCATGCCTCATTAATTGATGTAGGTTCAATTTGAGAAATAAGACATACCTCTTCATTTTCCAATCTTCCTCTAGTCATAACTCCTTGAAATTTGTTTCCAATTATCTAATCTTCAGAATGATTTAGTCTTACATACCGGGGTGTTTTTACTTACTTTTATTCTTCAGTGACTGTTGAATCTCTAGATGATGTCGGTGTAACTGGATCACCATTTTGTACCGGTTTATTCATAGTAGGTTCATTTGTGATTATCTCTATTGCCGATTCAGAGTCTGTGTACCTTGAATTTCCTCTAAACTGTTCATCAATCTTCACATTTGCACTCTCAACAATTTTCTGCAATCTCTTGTTAAAACATCTATATGCCTTTCTCTTAGATGAATAACCAATAAATATTCCTTCACCACTTCTCGGATCAAATTTTCCAGTATACTCATTTCTTCTAATATAGCATTTACTTCCAAATATTCTAAAATATTTAAGATTAGGAGTATTACCAAACCATAGTTCATGTGGAATCTTACTGGTTTCACCTCTTATGTGAACTCTATTGAATGTATAAATTGTTGTATTTACCGCTTCTCTCTAGTATATATGAGGTAGATTTTCTTTTGATATAATACTTCTGGCTGCATCCAAGATAGTTTTGTTTTTCCTTTCCACAACTGTTTTTTGTTGGGGTGTCTGGGGTGCTGATAACTGTCTTCTGATCCCATTCACTTCACAAAATCTATTAAATTCTTAGATGCAAATTCACCTCCTTGATCTGATCTCAAACATTTGATTTTCTTGCCGGTTTTATTTTCTACCATCACCTTGAATAGTTTGAACTTCCCAAATGCTTCAGATTTTTCCCTAAGAAAAGTAACCTAACACATTCTATAATAGTCATCAATGATTAGCATAAAATACCTATCTCCTTGTACACTTCTAGTTCTTGTTGGACCACATAAATCAGTATGAATTAAATCAAGAACATTGTTTGACTTTTTTGGAATACTCTTGAAAGTTTCTCTAACTTGCTTTCCAAATTGACATTCCTTACATACCAGATTGTGAGGTTTAACAATCTTAGATAAATATCTTGCCGCCTTAGTTGTATTGATTTTCACAATGCAATCAAAATTTACATGACAAAGTCTCTTATGCCACAATAAACTTTCATCAATATGTGCAATCAAACATGCTTTCTCATTGTTGTTCAAATGAAAGATATTACCTCTAGTCTGATTACCGGTTGCAATTTCCAAACCAGTTTTGTTTAAGATTTTGCATTTACCATTCTTGAATTGTAACTAAAATCCTTTCTCAACTAATTGACCAACACTCAAAATATTATTCTTCAAACCTTCAACATAGTAAACATTATCAGTAATGTGCTTACCATCAAAAGATATAGTCCCTTTTCCTTCGATCAAAAAAGCTTTATCATCTCCAAATATTACTAGACCTCCATTGTGTTCCTGAAAGGTTAAGAATTTACTCTTATCACCAGTCATGTGATGTGAACATCCTGAATCAATAATCCATTCATCCTTATCTTCAACTTTAGTTGCCAGGGCCTGCTCTACTGGTTGAATAGTAGGTGTCGGTTGATCTTCTGTTATAGCAATAAAAGCCCATCCATTATCTATCGGATCTTCATCAGAATCATCAATAACTCCTTCATCAGCATAATAACAAGATTTGTCTCTATTCTTCTTAAACTTGTATTTCTGATAGTCATGGTTAGGCTTGTATGTTCTTTTAGCTTCTTCTCTTAATCTTTCATGTCTATCAGGACACCTAGAAGCCATATGACCAATCTTATTACAGTTAAAATATTTAAAGGGTGCTTTACCTTCATACTTACTTCCAATTGGACCTTTAGGCATTTTCCTTGCAAATAGTGCTTCAAGTTCTTCAAGTTCTTTATTTTCTCTCCTGCTTTCTTCAAGTTCTCTTGCATAGAAATCTTTCTATTCAAATTTATTAGATGATGATGATGATGATGCAGTTGATGATGATGCCTTGAAAGCTAGATCTGTCTTAATAGTAGTAACTGGACCAAATTCCTCAATCTCAAAAGCTGAAAGATTTCCAACCAAAGTGTCTCTAGATACTGATGCATTAGGCTTTGTTCTCAATTCATTTATAGTAGTAACTTTTATTTTCTATGTCGGTGGAAAAGCTCTTAAAACTTTAGAAACAATCTCATCTTCACTGAATTTTCCTCCACAACATTGTATACCCAAAACAATTTCATTTACTCTTTCCATAAAAGCAGAAATTTTTTCTTCTTCTTCCATTTTTAGACTTTCATACCTGACCCGAAAGCATTCAAGTTTTGCAATTTTGACTGTGGAATCTCCTTCATTCAATGTTTCCAATTTGTCCCAAATAGCTTTAGTAGTAGATCTATCTAACAATCCCATGACTTGCTGATCTGATAATGCACTCAAAAGTGGTTCTCTTGCTTTGCAATCATTTTCCTCATCTTTAGCCAAGTTAGGTGGATTAGGTTGACCTTGAGTAGGAGCAGTATATCCATTCATTTTAACATCCCATATGTCATTTCCAATGCAATTCAAATGTGTCTCCATCCTAATATTCCATATGCCATAATTAGTTCCATCAAGTTTCAGAGTGTCCTTCTTGAAATAATTAGAAGACATTGGATCTCCTCAAGTTTTTAAACTTCTGCAAAAAGAGGACTAGGCTCTGATACCAATTTTTAGGTCTCGAAGACAACTAAGAGGGGGGGTGAATCAATTGTCCAATAAATTCAACCAAAATTAACTTAACCAAAACTTAATGCTTAATACTGGGAAACCAAACTTTATGCGGGTAGATAGTTTTATCAGTTAATTGCAGTACTGGTAAATATTAATGCATGAAACAAAAAGACAACAACATCCACAACACACAACACAAATATTTGTATGTGGAAACCCTGTAAGGGGAAAAACCACGATGGGAAGCCTTACCCACAATCAAATGATACTACTGCAGATAGTATGTGTGTACAATATGGATTCTGCACATGCAGAAAGGCCAGATGCCTAGAGCTCACTGCTCAATCACAAAATGAGAGTCACACTAACTACAATTGGATGGTTAAATCCAATGATAATGTATTTATATGTTGGATTCAGTACCGGTATAGTTCTGATTGTCTTCACAAAAACCTTCCTTCAACCTTCAAATGATGTTTGCATGTATAGCTCTGCTTATTTTTGCATATACCTTATAACAATTCCTTTTCCCAATCACATATCAATCTCACAAATGAGATCTTACATTTATACCATAACCTAAGACCAATTGAATAGGTTGGCTTACTAAAAGATATTACAATAAAATCAATTACAAATAAATCAATATCTGATGCATGATGTCAGCTCAAATACATTTACAATAATAATAAATCATCTCCATAATGTGTCGTGCTGATCTGGAATAGATATGCATGTCGGTGCATAGCCTGGACCTATTTGTCGGTAACAACAAATATGCAAACCCAAATAAACAAATAACCAAATCATGAAAACCAAGTGATCGAATAATGTCTTTGACATAACCAAGTAGTCTCCAAGTCATTCCAAGTGCCGGTGAACAATATAATATGTTGGTGAACCAAATACTGATGACTAGTCATGTCTCTAACTTGCCGGTGAACATAACCAAAGATCTCAAGTGTTGACATCAATGACAAAACCATATCAATATATCCAAAATACCAACAGGATGAACTTGAACTGTTAGTCACCATAGGATCTTCCTCAAGTAGTTAAGCTTTCTACATAGAGGACAAAAGCTCCGATAACAATTGTTAGACAGTTCAGATAACTGGAAGACAACTGAGAGGGGGGGGGTGAATTAGTTGTCATAGATTATAGGAAAATTCAACAATTAAAACTTTAATATAGGAACCCAAAATAATAATACTGAAATAGAAGTTAATCAATTAAGCATAAACAATAATCACAAAATAAAATCCATCCACACAACACCAAGATTTGTACATGGAAAACTCAGTAAAGGGAAAAACCACAGTGGGAAGCCTACCCACAGTTAGATAATACTTTGGCAGTAAGTATGTGAATTAGAATGAAGAGGCCTGCACTTGCAGGAAGGCCAACACCCTAGAGCACACTGCTCATCATAAAAGGAGCCTCACTGACTACATATAAATCCAGACAACAATCTAGAGAAGTGTTGAACTACAAAAGATAGCATCTACTATGCCTAAGTCCAGTAATAGTTAAGATAAATACTAGATGACTAAATCCTCTTACATAAACCCAATTCAATCTCCAATGATCGACCAACTCCTCTGCCTGAATGATATTACATTTATTCACACATTACATTCCTTGACCATGACCTTTTACATTAACCATGATGATCTACAATAAACAATAAACCAATTACATAATTACAAACCATGTCGGCCTTAGACTAAACAAGTAATATCAACACATAAGGCATCCCAAAAATACATCAATAGGTCCTATCCACATGTTACATTAAAGTTGGTCCATAACCTAGATCATTTGGAACCAAGTATAGGTCCACATGCTTCAATAATGATCTCCAAATTCCAAGTCTTGAACATGATTACCAATAGCATCCTAAAACTCCATCAGAAGCTGCACCAAAACCACTTAAGCAATTCATCAAAGATCTCCATCAAAAGCTCTGCTGGTGAAACCCTCGTCGGAACCAAAAACCAATCTTCTAAGCAAGCAGGATAGCATCCAATCACTAGACCAAAACCAACTGACCAAATATGAGTATAAGTATCATGAATAAGCCAATGCCATCACCAGACTATACTGAAGCCTATCAGAACATACCAGATCCAAGTTAACTAGAAACCACTTAACCTACTGGGACCAGAAGGGTGCTAGTAAAGCATCCAAATAGTTAGTGTTGAAATCAATGACAAAACATCAATGCAACACATAATCAATTCTATAGACACCTAAAAATTTCTCATTGATCATGTACTAATTATTCGTCTAATTGATTAAATAATTCTTTAATTATTTAATTAAGTTAATTAATCTAATTCTTCTAATTTCATATTTCCTCATCATCTTACTAATTATTTTATTTTCCTATTCTATCATCATTTAATCATTTTAACCATTTTCTAATGCTAATTAAATATTTATTATTTAATTAATTCTAATTAATTCCCCAATTTAAATAATCTTTATTATTTAAATAAATTAATTCTCAATTTTTATCTCTCATCATCTAATCATTCAACCCTCTTCTAAATATTAATTAATTATTTATTATTTAATTAATTATAATATTAATCCTTTAAATTAAATAGTCTTTATTATTTGATTAAATTCCATTTCTACATAATTAAATAGTTTCTTTAAATTATTTAATTAACTAATCAATTCTTCTAATTCCAAATCCCCAAATTCTAATTTCATTTAATTCTCTAATTTCATTTAATTAACTAATTAATTCTTCTAATTTCTTCCAAATTCAATTACATGTGCATGATTTCAAAAGCCAAATTGAAAATCAAAGTCAAGTTCTATATATATTCAAATACTAAATTGAATTAAATAAATTCAATTATTTGAATAAATATCATGGAAAGATTTAATTGAAAATCTGAGTCTAAATGCAAGTACATGCTAAATTAATTAATTCAATCAAATTAATTAAATCATTTATCTCTCCAATCTCTATTTTCATCTTCTAGCTTTCTTTGTCATCTTCTTTATTTCCTCCAATCATTTGTTTTCTTCCCTCAATTAGCTTTTTATCAATCAATTAACTCAATTAATCTATTCAATCTATTTGTTTCACCTCCAAGTCAGCAGTTTAACTATCAATCAGCATGTGAGCTCACCTGAGTTCCACCTCTTGATCAATCTGTTCCACCTTTCAATCAATCTCATCCAAAAATCTATAAATTGAGCATCCAATCTCTATTTTCAATAATCACGAACTTCGAATCTTTGTGTCATTTGCAAGTTCCCAGTGCAATATCTGAGAGCCATCATACCATAGATAAGAGAAGAGTAATGGAAGTTATATGCAATCACGGAATAGGGAGTCTTTAATTGATTTCATTTATAGTTCCTATTTTGCTTGATTGTGTTATTTCATTGTCTGTTTGTTAGAATTCTTTGATTAGATAGGGATTCATGATTTCCCTTTTCTTCTAACTGAATACTTGTTTATAAGATGAATTTTACTTGCATCCTACATTTTGGTGAACCTGACGTGAAACACAACTAATTTACCTTCTCTGTTCTCTGTGTAATTTTTGCAAGTCGTACAGTTTTTTGCATTTTTTACATATTTTGTATGGATTTCAAGAACATATTTTTCATCATGCAATCGCACTTACATCTTCATGGAATCACATAGACAGCGCTATGCATTTGACCCCTCAGGGTCATGCATTCGACCTGAGAGGGTCACGCAATCGCCCTTTCCAAATCACGTATTCGCAGGGAAAATTGTTGTTTGATTGTTTTTATTTTCATATCCTTTTTGTTCTTTGATCTATTTAATTCTTTCTAAAATTGAGTTAATTTGGAAATAGGTTACTTCTATTGCATGATTTTATTATAACAGTTTATGGCATGAAAGGTACAATTCTGGATTTTAGGTGCAAGAAGGACAAAGGAACAAAGAAGACAGGCCAAACACTATCAAAGGGTTCTCCAAGCAGAAAAGAAGATACAAGATTTAGAAGATCAACTAGCCTTTGATAGATATAATAGCTTAGTTCTTTCTTATCAAGTTAAATATGATCTAATCAATATTGAATGGATGATGAGAGATTTGGCTAGGGCCTCAAAATTGGTTTTACAGGTTTCTGATCGGGTTTAGATTTATTTAATTTTTTATTTTGTTGTTTGCCTGTCTGTCACGCAATCACCTTATTAGTATTGTGAAATTGATTTGTTATTGTCACGCATTCGGATTGTCAGGATTACACATACGTTATGTTATGTTCATGCATTTTATCTATCAGTGTCACGTAATCATGCAGGTATTGTCAAGCATTCGCTTCTATCAAATTTTGATTTTCTGTCTTCTATTGGTTTGATTTTACTACTAATCTCATGTTTGCAATCTATGGTGAATTTACAGAAAGGATCAGATTAGTATTAGATCACTTACATGCATAATCTCACACTTCATCTTTTGATGCTTAAAATCAACAATAGTTAAAATGGATATGCATGCATAATCTCACACTTCATCTTTTGGTGCTTAAAATCAACAACATTTAAAATGGACATGCATGCATAATTTCACACTTTGTCTTTTGGTACTTAAAATAAACAAATGGTTAAAATTGACATGCATGCCTTCATATTTCAATTTGTTGTTTAAAATGGACATGCACATGCATATTCAACACCTCAATTTGGGTTATAAACGAATGTGAATTAGGCTGCATTAGATTAAATAATATTTCTTTTTCTTAAGGTAAAGAATTTTTATGGTGTTTGGGGTGGACAAACTATTGCATTAACTAACTTTCCACCTACCTTCGGGGTCTTGGGAGAAAGGAAGGAGGTGACAACGACATCCAATTTTATTTTATTCCACATAGTGAGGGGTATCTTTGACTAGGGATTTCATCACCCCATAGAGGTACTTCGAATTGGGATGCATTGGGGATATCATCTCTCCCAGCATACTCTCGAGTGGGTTTTTTGAGCCACTATATAAATATACTGGTCAGGCGACTAGAGTGTTGAGTGAATTCGATGTATGTGGGGGCCTTCCCTGCACCAATAAGCTCAACTAAAGTCTTAAGTGGCTTGCTTTGAGAATTTGTTGTTGGATCAGGACCCCTCGAAACCTTATACTATGAACCAACTTAGTAGCCCAAAATCCTACATTCAGTGATTCTAGGAATGTGGATCATACCCCATAGATACCCCTCATGTACCTTACATGATGAAATAGAAATCCCTCAGTGATAAGATCTTTGAATCTTCAGGGTAAGAGAGACTGGCATGCTCAAGAAGTGTGTGTTGTGGAGTGGAGCCAGTGCTGCTAGACTCTCTATCTATCTATCTTGTTTCGGTATTTTATTGCAGGGGCCCCATTGAATGGTGTCCACTTTCCAGCCTAAGATTGTGTTCTGTACTTTTTTATGTATCGTTGTGTCAAACCAATATTGAGTCAATCCTTTGGGCTATTTCAGGCCCTATCCTACATATCTATGAATTCTCTGAGATTGTTTGAAAACCAGGTCAGTCACCTATATCTACCTCCAAACAATTATTCTCATACTTGGCAAAAACACAAAACTTGTCCTACACACGGAACTACTAAAAACAAAGTCTATTTTTGAAACATCAAAACCCAAAGCTTTAACACATTTGTGACCATAGGAAGTCTTTGCATAGTCCTCATCCCTATTATCATCCTTAGTCCTTGCATAGTCCTAATTTACGTCCCTATTATCATCCTTAGTCTTTGCATAGTCCTCATTTGCATCCCTATTATCATCTATATTACTTGCATATTCCTCATTTACCTCCTTATTACAGTCTTCATTATCATCCTAAGTCCTTACATAGTCTTCATTATCATCCCAATTCCTTTCATAGTCCTTATATAGTCCTCATTATCATCCTCATATACATCCTTGTCTAGACCTCATATACATCTATCTTAGTCCGTCCTCATTTGCATAATCATCCTAGAAAGTCATACCCCAAATGTCCAAAACACAATCAGAGGATCAATCAAACTCAACCTCAACTCAAACAAGTTGGTCAAGTTCAATCAAACATTGTCACATCCAAAGAAATGGAGAAAACATCTTACATGTGATCTTAGGTCCAAACCAATCAAGAAAACATCATGGATTGGCATTATACATTTCATAGAGAAGGTGGAGGATTCATCCCTTCCATTCCTATTCCATCACCATCCATGGAAACCTTAGCTCAACAGATCAAGACTTTGCAACAACAAGTGATAGACATGACTAGTCTTGACAACCATAGGGGTTGGCTAGAAAAAATGATGATAGAAGTGATGGCCATGAGGGGATCAGTATCAGACCAACCTTCTTATTCTTGTGAGACCATTCAAACATTCCAACCTTCCATCTTCAACAAAATCATTCCTACCCCAGTTCAACAAATATTAGAGTCACGTAAACCTTCTTTTTCTTTAAACCCACTATATCAATCATATCAACCCAACACTCAAAGCACCTCTTTCAACCAAAATCAAACCCCTTTCAACCAAAGTCCAAATAAAAATTCACACCAACCCAACATTCAAAGTACCCCTTTCAACCAAAATCAAACCCTATTCAACCAAAGTCCAAATCAAAATTCACACCAACCCAACTTTCAAACCTCTTTCAACCAAAATCAAACTCCTTTCAACCAAAGTCCAAATCAAAATTCATTCAACCAAAATCAAGCATATTTCACCCAAAATCATAGTCTTTTCAACCAAAATTAAATCCCTTTCAACCAAATCCCAAATCAACCATATCTATCCACCATTTCATCATCCCCTGAAGTCACACAAGACCAATCCATGTCATCTCTCTCTAATAACACAAGCTCCCAATGGCTATCCATCGTACAAATCCAATCTAATTCAAGTCATGATTCAGAGGATCTCATTCAAAATCCTTCTTCATCAAGACAAAATGTTGAAACATTCCAACAATCTCCCATGCATTTCCAAACTCCTTCCTCATGTCAAGAGGATGATCCAAAATCAGAAGAAATGAGTCCTAAAACAAATAAAGATCAAGAACAACCACTTCCATCCTACCCAATTTTTGATCAAGATCGCATCAACCAAGAATCTTATGATGATCCCCTTGCTCTTTTCTATTCCATTCATAATGATACCCTTTCATTTCAAGAACAAAGTGTCCTTTCAAGTCCCATCCAACATCCACCTCCTAAGCAATATCAAGACATCCCTTCCATCCTCCCTAATAATCCCTTTACAACCTTTACCTTCATGTTCTAAACAAGATCCCATTATTTCTCCAAATCCTAATCAAGATCCCTCCATCCCTTCATCTCCATGTCATAATCCTCCATGTTATTCACAATATTTCCTCTCAAATGAACTTACCATTTATCCTCATGATCCCAATCCCTCTACACAAGTTGTTCATGAACCCCTTATCAATGAAATCACTAATCCAAATCATACTACATAGAGCAACTTGTCAACAATTGTATGTGTGCCATCATCAAATGCTAAAGTGGTGACAAAAACAAGCATGGCACCAACTAATGAAATCAACACTCAAATTATTTCATCATCTTCTTCATACACAAGCATAACACCAGATAATAAGATCAACACCTGGTTGGTTTCATCATCCTCTTCAAGTGCATCAATAAAAATAGGCATAACACCCGCTCATGTCATAACTTTGAAACCAATTTGTGTCATACACCCACACTTGATATACTAGGGCAAGAGAACCTACCACAGTTGGATTTATTTGAAAATGATAAGTCTATAGCTGAATTCATGGGTTCCAGAGATGGATTTCCCTTTGATGATCCACAAAATCCAAAAAACAAAGAAATCAACATTGGAGATGATGAACGTGTACACTTAGCTGGGTCGTTATATCCTATTGGAAAACACATTTTTATCCGAATCTTCAAACAAAGACCAATGAACTACCTACACAAAAATCCTCGATCCTATAAACAACATGCACCTTAAATGATATTATATCTAAGGTCTGGGTTAGTTTAGGTTTTACTTTCTGCATTGCATATCATTTTATTCAGAAGTTGCATTCGCAAAGTTTCTGCATTTTTCATATAGTAGCATCAATAAAACATGGCAATTGTCCAAGTTGGTCATCTGTTTGCATTCAAGAGAAGCAAGGGTCATCTCCTTTCTTAGATATTCAGACATGAAGTATTTGAGGTTCTAAGGTCATTCATATTCAGCATTACCCTATGACGACGCTTTACTTATGGTTGGGTAGTGATTTCACTATTTGAGACTTGTTGACCCAAAATCTATCAATTGCTATATCTCAAACATATTAAGAAAACCTCTAATTCATTCTAGACACCTAGTTGATCATATGACTAGTGAAAAATCTAAAATTCTACTTTAGTGCCGCTATAATTATAACACCCAAGTAGTTTTCATTACTTACAAGTCAAGGCAAGAAAATAAAAAGAAAAAGAGCTATGCCAAATTCATTTCAAGGCAAAAGAGAAATGATATATAACTGAAATATCACGCATATGAGTGCACCAAAAAGCTTGACTATGGGAACATGTGAGTAACTCCATCAAGGCTATGAACGCCTATTGGCAATGGAGAAATATTTGATAAATTACAGTCTATAACCTCGTCAGAGCTCTCAAGGCTTGATGGCAACAAGGCTTTATTCGAGATGCTTTTGAAGTTAGGGTAATCCAAGTAGCTAGTCATATAGGATGTTAAGGATCTTTAGTGAACACAAGAGTAGGAATTAACTCATTTGCACACACATGGGCAAAAGAAGATCAATGTTTCAAGAACCAATTGGGAAGTTTTCTGCATCTCCATTTGTAAATTTGACTCACTAAGTGTGTTGAGTTGAATGTTTCAAAGGACCTTAGGGATCAATTGACCGCTTATCTATGAAATGTTTTGCACCTCCAATTCAATTGGTGTATTACAAATGATTCAACAAACATAGTCAGCTTTGTTCGAATAGGAAATGCATCTACATCATGCATATTGCATTAACATAGGTCATGTCAAAAATTCATTTGTCTCAACATGCATTCTACAGATCATCATGTCATACAGGTCTCCACACTGGGGGCATAACTAAAAAAATCCAAAAAAAAAAATCGTATAAAGTCCTAAAAGAATCCAAAAAATCATATAAAGTCCTGAAAAAATCCTAAAAATCATATAAAGTCTTGAAAAAATCCTAAAAATCATATAAAGTCCTAAAAAATCCAAAAAATCATATAATGTCCTTCAACAAAATTTAAAAACAATGAAAAACTCAAAATCCAAAAACAATGAAAAAACTTAAATATCCCAAAAACATCTACAAAATCCTTCAAAAAAAAACCAAAAACATCCATATAATGTCCATAAAAATCAACCAAAACCATCCATATAATGTCCTGAAAAAATCAATCAAAAACATTCAAATATCGATCTACATAATCCAAAAACATCGAAAAAGCTCTTGGAAAAGAACTAAAAATCAATAATCAATCAATCAGAAAAACTTGCAATAAAATATCTCGTGAGAAACAAATACCCTAGCAGATATCCAACAAACACTTCACATGAAGTTAACAAAGGATACGACTATCTAGTCAAATATCTGCAATCAATTGATCAAACTGTCTTATCAATCGTATTATATCTATATCAAGTGATCATTATCTTGTCTTAAACAGAAGAGAATACACTCAAAATCAGAAAAGTCAAACTTAAACGGGGTCCGCAACTTTCTGAGATCAGACATTATCAACCATCACATCAAGCAACTGAGAATGAAGGCACATGGTCAGTATAGCTGCTGAATTTTATCCGGGTTAGTCTTTATCTTTTATCATTTGGCGACAGATTATGTTCCTATGCTACTCAAGGATGTCCACAAGTGACTGGAGGAGCCATGATGGGTATTATCTTTTTCTTTATTTGTTGCTTGTCTGTTATGTGTTTGTTTCTTCAATGAGATATCTTTGCATCTTGGTTCCTTATACCCTGATGTGCTAAGCTTCATTGTTACATAATAAGGCTCAGTGATGAATATATATTGCGCAATAAATAATGACACAGATTCATGATTCATTCAATTTCATTTTCATTTGCATCTCATCTGTTTATTGCTAGTTTGCTAATTATTTTCTCATCATCTCTTTCTAAATCATTTTCTATCATCTAACATTATTCTATTTCATTCTTTCATCAATCTATTCTCTTATATTCTATCTCAATATCATCTTCACATCACCTATCTCTATCTCTAAAAAACTAACTATTCTTTCATCTCACACTCTTCTTATTTTGAGAGCTCATTCATGTCTTTAATGCACAAACAATCTCTCAAGGGGGCATTACATTCTAAGTATCATCGGGGCATACTGGGGCATAATCTAATTTTTTCTTTTTCTTTGAAACAATATCGTTCTGACATTGTCTCAAAGAGGGGCAAATGTAGACACCTAAAAATGTTTCATTGATCATGTACTAATTATTCATCTAATTGATTAAATAATTCTTTAATTATTTAATTAATTTAATTAATCTTATTCTTCTAATTTCATATTTTCTCATCATCTTACTAATTATTCTATTTTTATTCTTTCATTATTTAATCATTTTAACCATTTTCTAATGTTAATTAAATAAGAATTATTTAATTAAATTCAATTTCTAAATAATTAAATAGTTTCTTTAAATTATTTAATTAGCTAATTAATTGTGATTTTTAATCCTCAATTTAAATAATATTTATTGTTTAAATAATTCTATTCTTAATTTCTATCTCTAATCATCTAATCATGAACCCTTTTCTAAATATTAATTAAATATTTGTTATTTAATTAATTATGATTTAATCCTTTAAATTAAATATTTATTATTTAATTAATTTCCATTCATAAATAATTAAATAGTTTCATTAAATTATTTAATTAACTAATTAATTCTTCTAGTTCTCCAAATTCTAATTTCATTTAATTAATTCTTCTAATTTCTTCCAAATTCAATTACATGTGCATGATTTCAAAAACCAAGTTGAAAATCAAAGTCAAGTTCAAAATATATTCAAATACTAAATTGAATTGAATAAATTCAATTATTTGAATAAATCTCATGCAAAGATTAAATTGAAAATCTAAGTCAAAGTGCAAGCACATGCTAAATTAATTAATTCAATCAATTAATTAATTAAATCATTTATCTCTCCAATCTCTATTTCCATCTTCTAGCTTTCTTTGTCATCTTCTTTATTTCCTCCAATCATTATTTTTCTTCTTTCAGATAGCTTTTTCTCAATCAGTTAACTCCTTTAATCTATTCAATATATTCTATTTTACCTCTAAATCAACAGTTCAACTATCAATCTTCATGAGAGCTCACCTGAGTTCCACCTCTTGATCAATCTATTCCACCTTTCAATCAATCCTCTTCAATTTTCTATAAATTGAGCATTCAATCTCCATTTTCAATCCTGGACAATTACTCTAAATCATGAACTTTGAATCTTTGTGTCACTTGCAGGTTACCGGTGCAATATCTAAGAGCCATCATGCCACAGAGAAGAGAAGAGCAATGGAAACTATATGTGATCTTGGAATAGGGAGTTTTATTGAATGATTTTAATTCTTATTTGTTTGATATTGCATTATTTCATTGCATGTTTGTTAGAATTCTTTGATTAGATAGGGATTTGTGATTTCCCTTTGTTTCTAATTGAATACTTGTTTTTAAGATGAATTTTACATGCACACAAATTCCATCAAATGGCCAACAAATGATATGCTGAGAACTGATTTAGTACAAGCCCAAAGTAATGAACAAAAACTTGAGAGACAAATGATAATTCTGAGAGATGATTAGACTATTGCAAGTGAGTGAGTATAAAGAAAAATTCAAGATTAGTTCAACACAACTAGATGAGTTATTGAAAAGACAAAGGCAAAATGGATATTCGAGTGGACTTGGATTTGAACAAGGACAGAGTTCTAGTACTGCTAATGAAGATCAAAACCATAAGGCACCAGTAAGGCATCCTATTGCTTACAAATTTAATGGTAGATGCTTTGTTTGTAATAAATTTGGTCACATGGCTATGCAATGTAGAAATAGAGCAAATAAGAGCCACGATTCTTCTCTCGGTCAATGTTCTAAATGCAATAAGTATGGTCATAAGATAGAAGATTTCAAAATGAATGTTAAGTGTCATGCATGTGGAAATTTTGGACATATGGGTAATCAGTGCAAGTCAAGAAATTATACTAGTTTTAGCAAAGAAATTAAAAAGAACAATGTTACATGTTATGCATGTAATGAGGTTGGACATATTGCTAAGTTATGTAGAAGTAGAAAACCACCTATTGGTAATGACGGATCAAATGAGAAAGGGAAAGAGAAGGTTAATGAAATCTGGCAAGATCATACCTAGAGATGGGTTAGGAAGTCAGAAAAACAA
Organism: Cryptomeria japonica; assembly: GCF_030272615.1. Classification (NCBI taxonomy): domain Eukaryota; kingdom Viridiplantae; phylum Streptophyta; class Pinopsida; order Cupressales; family Cupressaceae; genus Cryptomeria; species Cryptomeria japonica. The sequence goes on along the minus strand of NC_081414.1, from coordinate 582,203,323 downwards.
TCAACAGATGGAAATGCACCAATTACTCAACTAGTAGAGGAGGTTTCTCCTGCACTGGTAGGAAGCTCCTCCGGTAGCTAAGGCAGATGCCTTAGGGGTAGGAAAAATTCATGAATATAATGTATATGCCTCAAGAAGAGGTTCTGGAAGATGTTCCAGACATTGGATATGCTTATCCGGCATGGAGATGTTTAATCAAGATCCGGTATCTTCCACTAGAAGTCATTCATATCAATGATGGATTAGGATTTCTTGGAGGTTAAAAGGATGAATTCACTTCATTTTTTATCACTTTGAATTCAGAGCAATTCAGAGGAAGTCTAAGGTGATTAAGTGTGATCGATATCTTCTTGAGCGATTTCACTAGCGATCGGAAGAGTTCTTTAGGGTTTTTCACCGATAGCTATTCATAGGTATTTATCTTTCATCATGGAAGCGATATCATCATTTTTACCTATGTTTATTGCAAATCCTATCGTTGTTGAGGTCAAGGACCATCATAAGCCTATTTTCAAGTGATATCTGCATATTGCTACTGTGGACGATTTTATTGGCACATTTCTCGTGTCTTGGAAGGAGTTGTGTATGTCAAAGATGTCAGAGATTACATTCATTATCATTTCAATATTTAAGAATGAGTGATATTAAGAGCATGTACATGAGTGAGTTAATGGGAGATATTGGAAAGATTAAGCCCGAGTATAAGTATATTGAGGATCTAGGGTTTACCGGTATTCTGGATATTCCAGAATTTGAAGATGAGTTTGTCACATATGTTTTGAGCAGAGTGCATGGAGAATTTATCTGGTTAGACAGACCGTATAAGATTTTGAAGGAGGCCATCAGGGCTATCACCGGTTTACCACAGGTTGGACAGTGTCCCAAGAAGAAGGTTTCTAATGATTAGGTCAACAAGATTACCGACACAACATTGGACAAGTGATCAATGAGGATTAGCACTATCACTAATAGAGATATCAGATTTGGAAGCATGGTCATTGGTTACAAGGTAACTCAATCAAACCAAATGAATTTTGTTTCTAGCTCCTACATTTATGCAGCTCATAAAATGATGAGGGAAAATGAGAAGTTAGATCTATGTGGTTGGATGTTGGATGAATTATTGATTAACCTAGGAAAGAATAAAGGAGAGAAGAAAGGAACATTCCGGTATGGAAACCTAATTGTTTGTTTAATGTTATTTTTCATTAATGAGACTCCCAGTTTTCAGAAGAGACAATGGGAATTCAATATCCCAGTAGGGAGGCAACTAAAATAATCAATTGCTACATTGAGTAGTTAGAGAGATGACAAAGTGTGGGGTTACTTTAAAGCATTTTAGAAGGCTATGAATTCTAGGTAGAGGGTTCCAAAGCACATTATTGAGAAGTACTCAATCGAGATATGCTTCATGGTTAAGAAAAATGAAACTTTGATGGAATTGTAAAGCCCCAGAAGATTTGGATTGAGGAAATTAGTTATGAAGTTGATGGTCAAATTCTAGATGCTTATGCACAGTTGCTAATTGATGCACCTATTGATGAATCTATAAGAACCTCTTGTACTTCTAAGAAGAAAAAGAAAGAGGTTGAAACTAAGTTCAATCAGAAGAAGAGGGAGAAGCAATAGGGTAAGGCAAGCAAGTTTGTGGAATAGATTTCACAGAACATTAAGGCATTAATTGATATTGTTCTTGAGAAAGGGAGAAAAAGGAAAGAGCCAGAATTATTCATTGAGCCAATTGCAGCAGAATTTGGACCTAATGATGACACAACCTTAGCATTCAAGAAGGTATTAAGGAAGAAAACTGAAGAGACTAAGGTAGAAGCAAATAAGCAACTGGTTAGGAAAGTTACAATCAGGGTACTGGCATAGAAAAGAGAACCAAAAGAAATACTTTTAGCCCCATCTGGTACTGGAAGAAAAAAGAAGGATGACACCGATCTTGCACTTGTATCTAGTAATGTAACTATTATTCCACGCAAGACTTGTGCAGAATTAGTTGATGAAATAACTAAAGATGGTATGTTGAATAATGTGCAATTTAATTATGAGCATTTGGATGATGATGAATAGAGAGAAGTAGAGGAATCAATTTTGTTATATTTGGATATTTATAAGAAAGCCTTATTAGAAATTGAAAACCAAATACTGACATAGTTATATGACATATTAGATGCTAGAATTTTATCAACAATGGAAGAGGACAGGCATATAAATATTTGAGAGTTGTTATCTATTTGTGTTTCTATTACTCCAAAGGAGATGGACGAGACACTTGAGGTCGCAGATAGAAATATTTTTCACATCAAGCACAAAATTGTAAGTCTTATGTTAGGTAGGGTTAATGAGATAGTCAAGGAGACCCACCAGGCATGGGTTAAATTATTTTCAGAAAACCATGGTTTTTATACTTCACCAGAACCTAAGACAAATACTACAGACATCTTGGTTGAAGGGAAAGGTAAAAGTATTGTGGGTACTTCACCCTCAATTTTAAAAAATATTAAGATATTGGATATAGAGCCCTTGGTAGAGACTAATGTACAAGCAAATGTTGAGATAACGACAAAATCAGAGAGTGTAAAGGTTGCAAGTGTATAGGTTACTAATGTTGAGGACAATGGTGCTCTAGATCAGAATGTATAGGATGAGGACACAGTTCCTAAGGAGGAACTGACAGTTAATAAGACTGCACCAAGTGGCAAAGCCAACGGTGCAAGTGAGGAAGCTATAAAAGTTAAACCATCAGAAGAGAAAAAAGGGGAATCCTATAGGGAACTAGTAGTGAGTCCATCATTTTTGTCAATTGACACCTCGTAGGTTGAAAAGAAAAGCATAATGGAGATGAGTTCTACTAAACTCATGATGATGGCTACACTGAAAATGATGGAGGGATCTATGGACAAAGGGTTATTGATCAATCTATCACTGTTTTGCATAGACTTCTCCTAGAGTGCAAATTCGACAAAGAAGCAAGCCTATCTGGAAAGCTTAAGATAATCACAAAGAACATTTCAAAGGACTTCCAGTATTTACAATAGATATCAAACCAACAAGCATTGGAGAGGTTTACACAGGCAAAAAGAGCAACATTTGATCAATAATTGAGTTGGATAAAAAGGAAATTAATGATGAGTTGAAATTGATTGATAATGAATTGAGGTAGGGTACTAATATTTATAGAGTATGTTGTAACACAAGTTTACTTACAGCTGAGACAGATAAAAGGATTAAAGATATTTAGGAGGAGAAAGTAGGTATAGTCAATTCTTTTGATGGATCAAATTCTTTAACTACATCTATAGATGGTCAGATTTTGGTTTTGGAAGCCCAAGTTTTACTTCTTGAGAGGGAAAAAGATAAAATCATAAGGAGAGCTAGAGGCCTTAGAGGATTGGTGAGTCCTCGATTGGATTCATTAAGTGTACATAACAAGGAGTGTATAGATATGGTTGGTAAGCCCACACCGAGAAAGCTAAATGAGAAAAAGTCATATGCCCATATGCTAAATGGACTTGTATCTATTTCCAACACTTTCAAATTAGGTTGGGATACTTATCTAGAGCTTTTGGAGAAGGCCTATCCAGAAATTTTCAAATATATTCATCTCTAGTAAGGTATTTTGGGACATTCATTGTATAGTCTTTCATTCTTTGTCCCAGTTTTTGGTATTTTGGGCATTGATGTCAAAGGCGGAGTATAGGTGAAAAATATTCAAGAGATATGGAGTATTTTGTTTAGATGGATATTCATCTTAGGGGGAGTAGGCTCAGGATGAAACCAACAGATGGAAACCATGATCATTTTTCACATGAGTGTTTCCATCAATGTCAAAGGGAGAGATTGTTGGCAATTGACACTCATTTGGTTCGTTTTAATATGTTGTCATTGATGGAAACATGTTTCGGCTTCATATTTTGGTTTAGTTGTGTACCGATAGATGCTTCACCGACATCGACACCGACATTGGTAGGTTGGAAGGAATTATTTGGTTACCGAAATTGTAGGCTAACATGGTTCACATTCAGGTTATCGGTATTGGAGGCTGACATCATTTGGGAGATCCGACATTGGAAATTGTTTTTAATATTCATGTGTTTATATTATTGAGTCGATATGTATATTGATATTGTAATTATCTTCGTAAGTTGACATAAGGCACGATGGATTGTAAAGGGGTATATAGGTCAGTTGATTAGATCATTTTGTATATAGGAAAGGATATGGATATTTAAGGTTATGGAATGTAATGGAGATGCAAAATATATAAGAGAGATCATGTATGTGAGGATATTTATGTAAGAGGTTATTCCGATAAGGGTTTAGGGTTTCAGACTGGAATGGACAAAGCTTAATCAGAACTGTATTCAAGCATAGAAGATGCTATCATTGCAGTTCAATCATTTCTCTGGATTGTAGTCTAGATTTGTATGTAGTAAGTGAGGCTCCTTTTGTGATTGAGTAGTGCTCTTTAGGTTGTAAGCCTTCCTGGAAAAGCAGGCCCTTATATTTTGTAATATTTTTTCATATGGCCAGTGGATTGATATTGTGTGTCACAAATCCCATCGTGGTTTTTCCTCTTTGAGGTTTTCCACATATAATTCTCTGTGTTATGGTATTCATTTATGTGATTGGCTTATTGGTTTCTTTACTTCTTTCAATTCTATATGTATCGGTATACCAGTTGGTGAATGCATATTTTAATAAAGTTAAAATTGATCATTCTGGTAGAACACTAATTCACCCCCCACCCCCTCTCAGTGTTCTTGAATTTCCAACAAAAAATAGCTTCATACTAAGTTCTAAGTAATATTTGAAAAGTGTATGAGTGCTTAATAACTATAAAGGGGTCAAATTTGATTAATCAACTTTGTGGGGTTTCAATCTTTGCTTTGTCAATTTTTTTAATGATCTCCAAAAAAGGGTTCACAAAATCAAAAAAATAAAGATTAGCATGCAACCTTATGAATCCATATACCATAGTTACAAAAAATTTTAGAGGGAAATTGAATCAAGTTTCAATTGCTTTACCATGCATCAACTTGGGTTAGAAAAGGGATAACTTGAGTTTGTTTCAAGAAGCCCTAGTTTTCATGAATAGGCTTTTGATTTGTGGAGTTTTCTATGGCCGACAGAAGTATTTAAAATCCCTAACAGAAGTTTGAAGGCTTTCTTACTATCAGTCTATGCATGTATTTCAATTATATGCTTGAAATAAAAGGCATTCACTTGTTATATCTTTAGTTTTAATCCATGAGGAGACTGATACTTGAGATTTGGATGTGCATGAAGATCACAAGGACATGATTTGTGTAGAAGACCTCCACTTTGATACTCTAAGATGCCTACAATCAAGCCATAGATAGGGAAAGCGATCTTTTGATCAAAGTCACATAGACAAATACAAATATATCATGCAAAGCTGCAAATAGGTTCTCCTTGCTATATTCACATCTCCTTAGTATTTCTTGAAAGAAAGATCATTTATTACATGACTATCAAGGGTGTTTACTTCTTCAGTTATGATTTTCAAAGCTATGTTGAGTTATTACGGATTGTAAAAATCTAAACATGCAATAGAGAGGATTTTTACATAAGAATTGTTTGAAACGTTGTTTCCTTGAACCCCAACTAAAGATAAGGGTTTATAGAGAATATTTGTAAGAGCCATGAAGGCAATGAATTATGAACATTACTGTAGAAAATACAATAATCTCAAATTTAGGACTGTTAAAACATAGTAATTGTGATATACAAGGCCAGCCACACATGCATGAGAAGGCTCAATCAAGCAATATCAAAGAACCAATGCACACACCTCTCTGAGTTAGAAAGAGAACAAAAGAAAATATCTATAACAACATTAGTGTTGACAAGTATATTAGATAAGAGTATGATGAAATGGCATTCAAAACTAAGGTTTTAGTTGAAGAGATTGGCTAACTTAATATGCACAGGGCAAGTTTGAAATACAATGGAAAGTTAAATCAAAAAGGAAAAATAGTGAGGATAAGTCTTATCACTATCATAAGTTAGTAAGCATGTATGGGTAATTATCAATGCATTAGAAAACCCTATGAGCAGTCCTAGATTTAGACATGAGTTCCAAAAGCCTTAATGGTAGTTATAGAAATGCAGTTCATAAAGACATTTAATACAAGGTTTCCTTTCAATTCCTTTGATTTGATGAACATTTGATGACAATAATGATTTGATTGATGAATATTAAGCACACAATCAAGTGAGGAGTCATGTGATATACAAGAAGCAAGTTGCATTAATAATAGAAGTTATAGGGATAAAGAACCTACAAAGAATATGTGCCTGATAAAGAATAGTCAAGGGAATCAACATGGCACTTTTGTAATGACTTGGAAACCTCATTATTATAGAGACTCAATGAATATTGAAGATGCAACTATTTAGTGACAAGACAGAGGTATTAGAAAAACAAAAAGATGGCAGATAGACCTAAAGGATAGGGGGATGATCCTATAAGATTACAGTGACCTCTTTATCTACTGTCACAATGAGCAACCCTCTACAAATAGAGAAAAGAGACATGTCACAATATTTTAAGAAATAGTAATCAGAATTTGCAGAGAATGAACTATGATTTCAATTCATTGGTAAAAGGGCAGAAGAGATACAGTAGTAAAGCATATTGATGGATTTAAATTAGACCATGAAGATCTCAGATATCAGAGGATAGTTAAGAAACTCTAAGAGTAGTAAATATCTTCATGAAAGTAGTCTTGTAGTCTAGTAAATGAGTATGGGCTCCCTTGCTCTTCAAATCTACCAAGTATAAGATAGTCAAAGGGATTGCTAAAACAATGATCAATCATATCCAAAGTCATAAGGAAGCAAAGATTAGTCACATTGTTGCAGCCCTAGATCATAAAAAAAGGATAGACAATAATGTTCTATTCATAGTGTTTGGAGAAATCATTAACACAAATTTTAGTCCAAAAGAAGATAGCCATAGAGAAAGTTCAAGGATACTTGTAGTGGTCAAAAAACCTGAGATGGAGCCATTAGATCAGTATAAAATTAAGACTATGTATCTATGAATAGGCATCCATAAAAGAACTTTGACAGAGAAATTATTATAGTCCTTCAGACTTCAGTAGTCCAAAATGATTGTGTAACAACCCTTAGCATGAGGGCACAATGAAATCATTAAAAGCTAGAAGGGTACAATACAATCAATCCTAAGTTGGTGACAGTCATGGAAAACTCATATGCCAACAATAAAGAAGCATTGACAGTCCTCCTAAGGAAGAAGATAAATGTTCAACAACAGTTTCAGGAAAATGACTCAATAACGATTATCCTCATGAAGGGCATTCATAGGATTAGGGAAGAAATGTAAATCAAAGCTCTTATTTTCAATTTGAGAATTCATGAACACAATGAATGTGCAAACCATGCATTGAACATTACAGTCCAAAAGAATGCATTCACAGTGAGCCTAGAGAATTGGAAAAGATAGAAGCATCCATATCACTCACCCAATCAAAAAATCAAGTAATTTCATGTTTGACTGGTTCTAATTATCAATCAATGCTACAAGGTTATATGTGGTGAAAACTAATAGCATGGTCATAGTAAATATAAATGTGAGAGATTAGAGTCAGTCACTATCAAAGAAATATTACAAATCAGTTGTAATAACATGCTACAGTCCAAAGGGCAATAAATGATTGTCCTAACAATCAAAGGAGTACCCATAAAGTCCATGTAGATGGTTTTGAGGAGTACCAAAAGATCAAAAGATAGTATTAAGGCTAAATGAGTAGTCTCTTTTGATAGGAAAGATCTCAGACCAAGAGAACATTTGTAATCCTCGAGTATGAAGAAAAGTTCCTCAAAAATAGTGAGTTAGAAGCATATGGTAATCTCATTTTGGGAAGTTTGAATGAAATCATGTCATGATTAATGTGCAAAGAGATCAGAAAGAGCAGTAAATACATAGAAAAGGTATCCATTAATGCATGACCTATGAGAAAATGATCTCAATACCAAAAGTGCACAAGTAGAACCATTGAGAAATCTCCAAATATATGACATGAAGGACTACTGTATCACTTATGGGTGCACATTTCATACCTTATAAAAGAACAAAAATGAGTCATGGATGTAGTGGTTGAACAACATGATAATGATCAGCAACAATAGCTTGATGACTAAAACACAGTAATAGCAGTCTCAAACAATATTGATAAAGGATATAGTAGAAGAATAGTGGTAGGCATGTATCTAAGAGACTCAATAGGCTTAGAACACCATGAATGTGTCATTCAAAGATATAAAATTGGCAGGGCATAACACAAGTCAAAGATAGTAAATAGTGATAACACAATCAAATACAATCCAAGCAACATACGATAGTGAATGGATGAGGCATCAAACAAAGAAATCTTGACATCTTGAAGCTTACATATAATCCTCTACATTAGGAAATTGTAGTCATGAGGATGTTCATAGAGTTTTAGTCAGAGTCCCAAAAGGCACACAACCACAAGTAGTGATAGTCATAGTGTTAGGATTCCCAAAGATACTAAGAGGGGGGGGTGAATCAATATCTAACTGGTTAATTGATTTTCTTAACTTATTAAATGAAAAGCATTCCAAAACTATGTATCAGTAAACCAAAATTAATGCAGTAAATAAGAACAACAACCACAACATGAAAGACACACCATAACACAATATTTTTAACCAGGAAACCCGGTGTGGGAAAAACCTCGGTGGGATTTGTGACCCACAATATTTGTTTGCTGGCCAATAAGAGAATATTATTGTTACAATAGGGGCCTGCACATGCAGGAAGGCCAACTAAAGCTCACTGCTTAGATACAAAAGAGAAGTCTCAATAACTTACAAAAGTGGATTATGAAAATCTAATGTCATGTACTACTACAAAAGGGCATCTGCTATGCCAGATCCAGTACCAATTTAAGCTCTATAACTTCCAAAATCTTATTCCAAACTCTGCCTTAATATTTGCACATAATATGCATCATATATCCTATCTGCAAATTATCTCTAAGATCTCATACTTATATATGAGCCTTCCTACAATATGCCTTGTTGGCTTTCAAAAGGATATTACAATTAATTACATATTGCAATAAATAAAATCCTATTGGCCAGGGTGTCGGTAATCAATATTTTCAGTGCCGGTGAATGTATGCTGGTGTAGAGTCTGTCGGTGTCGTTACCTACCAGTATCATATGATTCTAAGGTTGCCATCAATGACAATACCTTCAATCACCTACAATTTCTCATTGGAGTGTGCATTTGACAACACATAGCTTCATTTGTCCGATACAATCCTAGAGCACAGTCATGACTGAGATTGCAGTCACTCAGAAGTTTGTATAGTAGGGTATATAATGGCAAAGCAATAGTATATAATATATTTCTACATTACATCAATCCTTTATATGGATAACTCATCATTTGAAGAAGGGTTTGCACTCTTAAAACCACCCATTGAAAGTAATTTTAGACCTTTTGAGCATGATAATAGTTCAAATTTGACCCAATGCTCTAAAGGATCATCAATCAGTTGACTCATCATACCAATCAATTCATAATCAACTTAAAGGAGCAAATGGTGGAGTTCCAGGTGCATCACTCAGTTAAAGGCCCAAAATAAGGAGTTTCCAAGTAGTTACAAGAAGTCTTACATCAATTGAGACACCTTTTAAGGTCATCTTCAATCATTTTATTTCAGTTTGGACTCCTCTTTGCATGCCTTTTACCTCAATTTCAACCCCAAGCCTAATCATGCAGATTTGGAGATAAAATCAAAGTGGATGTAACTAGTTAGAGTGGAGATAGAAGATGGAGAGGTGAAGCTTAGTTTTAATTCTATCTTTCATTTGAGGAAAGGGTTTCTCTTTTATAAGACTTCTATTCTTCTCTTTCTTTTCTAGTTCCTTTCTCTCTACCTTTTCTTTTCAAATGGGCATGAAGCATTGTAAACTCATTTCTGAGTTTTGTAACAACAACACTCTTTCATTTTTTAATAAAATAACAACAATATTCCTTCTTAATACTTTGTATTTCCTTTCATGGATGAATGATTTGATGTTTTTCTATGGTTTATTTATTAAATCCTCTAATATATCACATTCAAATATTATTGGTGTAGGAAGATACATGATAGGTGTAGGTCTTAGATTGTGCTAGTTGAATCTAGTAGCTTGTAGCTATGAAAACACATTGGTTTCCTACAAGAAAGCTTTGGATTCAAACCTTTCTAGGAAATACTTATGCATCTTAGTGTTTAGTTGAGTTGTGAGAGATTCAAGTCTATTTTGTTGAAGGGTTTTTTGAGTTCGGCAAGTTGTAGGGCTTAGATAAAACATTTGGTGCATCACCTCTTAGGATAGGTTTCATTTCCAAGTTATCCTTCTATTCTTTTTCCAGAAATTAATTTGCAGGAGGTTCATCAAAGAGAGCCAGCATGCTCTGGAGGTTGATATCCACCATAGGCAACCCACAGGTCTAGAAATAATCCCATGTTTCATGAGATTGCTGATATTTTTATCTTGAGCATTCATAGGTGCAATCTTCATGGCAACAGCTTGTTGACTTGTTACCCCAGTCATTGATAGGATAAGTAATTTGGATGGGATAGTATCATTTGGAAACCAACCCAAAACCCCTTGCCTACAAGGATTAACCAATAATATGTTGAGGAGTCAACATATTTTCAAAAGGATAATGAGGTTTTGAAATATGGTGACATGGTGGTACCTTGAGATGAAACTCAATGCTCGGTCAGGGCTTCTTCTCATCTTGGTTGAGTCTTGAGTTGTCCTACATAAACTTGGAGCTTGGTCCTTAGTAAGTTTTTCTTTTAGTTCGAGCGAGTTTTGAGTATGGGTAAGTTTTCAAAGTGTTGAGGTGGGACCACTCAAAACTCGACAAGAGTGTTTTTTCAACTTCAGTAAGCCCCGAGTAAAAAGAAGATGCACGTTGTGCAGCAACCACCTAGACATCCAAGATGTTAGATCGACACTCAAAAACATAGATGATGGAGTTTAAGGGAGTCTCAAGTAGAGGGACATCTCCTCATGACTTGCATAGCTGTCATATGAAAGACAAACACAAAGGCTAGTGTCCAATCAAATGCAGACCCGATAATCAAAAGGTGAAGGTTGGCACAAGTGAATCAAAAGGAGAGGACATTCGAGGCATGAAAATCATGATAAAATCGCTTGTTTAGGATAAACATTGAAACGAGTGACTGAAAAGTATGTTTAACCTCAAGCATAGGGAATTCAAAGTGACGACAAATCAAATTAAGTACAGATGGCTGAAATTTTCTAAATTAACAATTGAGAAGTATGAAGGGAGTTTTAAAGCATAAAGCCTAAAAGATAGTTTACATGTGCGGATAACTCATGATAGACTATTTTTAGAGTTCCGTAGTGTTCTTATAAATTCAGTAGGTCTTCTTTTCAACCAGTGGATATTATGAAAAAAAAATTGCAAGATTGTTTGAGAATGATTTCAAAGATGAGGAAGTCATCCATTAAGCAATAGTGTGCATTCATCACATAAATTTTGTGACATGGGTTGAAGAATATTCAGAATAACTATTTTATAGAGGAAGGGGCCTTGAAAATGCATTGAATAACAGAAGGGATCTTGAAAGGTCTTTTTGGTTGAAAGGGACCTTTCAAGGGTTATCCAATTTTTCCCCTTCACCACCAAATGGCAACAAGGCAGCAAAAGAGGAGACAAAAGTGATAGGAGAACGACGTGGATGTTTTAGGCATAGGATTTTGTTAATTCTGAGAGATTATCGAAGCTGCAAAGCCCAGTCTAATTAGAATACTACTCTTTGAGCTCTTCTTTCCACTTGAATGGCTTCCATTCTAGAAGTATGAGCTCCTCCTTTAGTTTTAGGGATGCTCCACTTCTTTTGTAGTTGGATTCCTTTTCATGGGTGTAGATTTCTTCTGCTAGTTGGAACGGTGCAAAGCACACCTCTGCTGAGTCATCTACAACACAATGGTGGCATGACTCAAAAAAAAATTAGGCTACAGTAACAGTTCTCTCCACCAGAATGATTTTGGGCGTACGTGATTTTCCTTTGTCTTTTTTGTAATAGTAGAAAATTCTCTTTTCCATGTTGGGTTGAATGACGTGTCAAAAGGGAAGATGGCCAAGTGTAAACAACATGTAGCTTATGCATTCCTTGTTTTCTATAAAAGAAATACCAAGGTTGTATTAGGGTGTTAGGTCCTGGAGACAATTGAGAGGGGGGGGGTGAATTAGTTGTCTAATAAATTCAAACCATAAACCATTTAACCAACTTAATGCTTAATACTGTTAAACTAGTTAAGTATGTCGGTAGATAGTGTTAATAGTAAATTTCTATACCGGTAAAGATTAATGCATGAAACATAATACCAATATTTGTACATGGAAACCCTGTAAGGGGAAAAACCACGGTGGGAATCCTTACCCACAATCAGATGATACTACTACAGATAGTAAGTGTACATAAATGGGGTCTGCACATGCAAAAAGGCCAATAGCCTAGAGCTCACTACTCAATCACAAAATGGGAGTCACACTGACTACAGTTGGATGGTTAAATCCAATAATAATGTACTACACAAAATAGCATCTTCATATGCTGGATTCAGTACCGATGTAATACTGATATGCTTCTACAAAAATGTAGCTTCACCTTCAAATGATGTCTTCGTGTATACCTCTGCTTAATCTCGCATATACCTTCACACAATTCTTTTTCGCATTCACACATTCGATCTTACAAATAAGATCTTACTTTTATACCATACCCTAAGACCAATTTTAGTAGGTCAGCTCTACAAGATATTATAATAAAAACATTTTAAAAATAATATAATATCCGATGCAATAACCAATTGAACATGTTGGCTTAATGCATTTACAACAATAATAAATCATCTCCATAGCGTGCCATGCTGATCTGGAAAAGATAAATCTGTCGGTGTAACCCTAGATAACCCTGGACCTATTTGTCAGTAAAAGCAAATATGCAAATATGAATATACCAATGATTAATTCTTCAAAACAAAGTGTCCACATGATGTGTTTGACATTACCAAGTGTCTTCTAGATCATTCCAAGTGCCAGTGAACATTATATCCTGTCGGTGAACCATATACCAGTAATTGTGCAATACTTGCTTGCCGGTAAATGTTGCTAGATCTCCAAAGTGCTAGTGTTCCAATAGGTGATGACATCAATGACAAAACCATACCAAAATACCAACAATCTCCCCCTTTGGCATTGATGGTAACACAAGATGGAAAAACCATCAAAGTTTCAAAACAGAAATGCCAAATACCAAAAACCAACAATCTCCTCTAAATAATTTCTCCCCCTGGGAGCAACATGTGTTTATCCAAATACCAATATCTCCTCAAAAGATAATGTCTTTTCCCATAGATATCTCTCCCCCTTTGACATCAAATGCCAAAGTTACAAAAATCAAGTTCATATACAAAATACCAATTAATTCAATATACCAACTACTCCCCCTGAGAAGTAGCTTCCTCATCAAAGACCGGAGTAAAAGATTTGTCTTTAAATTCTAGCGGTTGATGACAATCATCAACTATCTAAGTCTCTACCGGTGGTGCTATGACTCCAAGCTGATCTCTGAGATATTCAAAAGTCTCCTTAGGCAAAGGTTTTGTGAAAATATCTGCAAGTTGTTCTTTAGTATTCACATAAACCACTTTTATCTCCTTTTCTTCAACTTTTTCCCTTAGAAAATTTAGTTTGATAGAAACATGTTTTGTTTTAGAATGTAATACTAGATTCTTAGATATATCAATTGCTGCAGTGTTATCACAATATATACTAATAGATTCTTTACATTTTACCTTTATGTCTTTCAAAATTTGCTTAAGTCATAGTACCTATGTACAGTTAGTTGCTACTGCAACATATTCTGATTCTGTTATTGATAAAGATGAACAACTCTGTTTCTTACTCAGCCAAGAAACTAATCTCTTTCCAAGAAAGAATGTTCCTCCAGTGGTTATTTTTCTATCATCCACATCTCCTACCCAATTTGCATTTGTGTATGCACATAGATCAAAATTTTCATCTCTAGGATACCATAATCCAAGATTTGTAGTGCCTTGTAAGTACCAGAAAATTCTTTTTACTGCTGATTCATGATTTTCCCTAGGATTAATTTGAAATCTAGAAACAATACATACTACATTCATAATATTAGGTCTGGTTTGTGTCAAATACAATAGACCTTCTATCATAGATTTATATCTAGTTGGAATAACATGTGTAGATTCATCCCTTTGAGATAATTTGTCATTTGTAGTCATAGGTGTGCTTACCGGTTTAGAGTTCTCCATCCCAAATTTCTTTAGTAATTCTTTCAAATACTTGGATTGACTCAAAAATATACCTTTATCAATCTGTGAAATCTACAATCTTAAAAAGAATTTTATTTCACCAATCATAGACATTTCAAATTCTTGTTGCATTTTAATAGAAAATTCCATACATAATCCATCTTCTCCTCCAAGATTATATCATCAACAAATACTTCCATAATCAAGATGTCATCATTAGTTACTTTGTAATATAGATTGCTATCTGCATTTCCTTTAGTAAAACCAATCTTTAAAAGATGCTTATCCAACCTTGCATACCAAGCTCTTGGGGCTTGTTTCAATCCATACAAAGCTTTTCTTAACCTGTAAACCATATCATTGTCATCTATCAAAGAAAATCTATCAGGTTGTTCAATATATACTTCCTCTTCAAGATCTCCATTTAAAAATGCACATTTAATATCCATTTGATAAACTTTATAGTCCTTGTGAGCTGCAAAAGCCAAGAATAATCTGATTGCCTCAATTCTAGCTACTGGTGCAAAGGTTTCATTGTAATCAACTCCTTCTTTCTAAGAATATCCCTTACACACTAGTCTTGCTTTATTTTTTACAACCTTACCATCTTCATTAAGTTTGTTTCTAAATACCCATTTGGTTCCAATTACATTTTTATCTTTAAGTCAGGGAACTAATGTCCGAGTATTATTTTTCTCAATTTGTCCTAATTCTTCTTCCATAGCTTTAATCCAAAATTTATCTTCACATGCCTCATTGATAGATGATGGTTCAATTTGAGAAATAAGACATAACTCTTCATTTGCCAATCTTCCTCTTGTCATAACTCCTTTAAATTTGTTTCCAATTATCTGATCTTCAAAATGATTCAATCTTACATACTGGGGTGTCTTAGTTTGTTATTGTTCTTCAGTTACTGTGGAATCCTCTGATGGTACCGGGGTAACTGGATCTTCATTCTGTACCGGTGGATTTAGTGTAGGTTCATTTGTCACAATTTTTGTTGCCGGTTTAGAGTCTATATACCTTGAAGTTCCTCTGAATTGTTCATCAATCTTTACATTTGTACTCTCAACAATTTTCTGCAATCTCTTATTAAAACATCTATATGCCTTTCTTTTAGATGAATAACCAACAAATATTCCTTCATCACTTCTAGGATCAAATTTGCCAATATACTTATCTCTTCTAATATAGCATTTACTTCCAAAAATTCTGAAATACTTAAGAGTAGGAGTATTACCAAACCATAGTTCATGAGGGGTCTTACCAGTTTCACCTTTGATGTGAACTTTGTTGAATGTATAGATAGTAGTGCTAATTGCTTCTCTCCAATACACATGTGATAGATTTTCTTCAGATAACATACTTCTTGCTGCATCCAAGATAGTTCTATTTTTCCTTTCAATAACTCCATTCTACTATGGTGTCCGAGGTGTTGATAACTGTCTTATGATTCCATTCACTTCACAGAAAGTATTAAAGTCCTTAGATGTGAATTCTCCTCCTTGATCTGATCTTAAACATTTGATTTTCTTACCGGTTTCATTTTCAACCATTGCTTTGAATAGTTTGAACTTTCCAAGTGCTTCTTATTTTTCTTTGAGAAAAGTAACCCAACACATTCTAGAATAATCATCAATAATTAGCATGAAATATCTATCACCTTGTAAGCTTTTAGTTCTAGCTGGACCACATAAATCAATGTGAATCAAATCAAGAGCATTATTGGATTTTTTTGGAATACTTTTGAAACTAGCTCTAACTTGTTTTCCAAATTGACATTCCTTACAAATTGTATTCTAAGGTTTCATAATTTTAGGTAGATCTCTAATTGCCTTAGAAGTACTAATTTTTACCATGCAATCAAAGTTTACATGACATAATCTCTTATGCCATAACCAACTTTCATCTATATGTGCAATCAAGCATGCCTTCTCACTATTATTCAAATGAAAGATATTACCTCTACTCTGATTACCGGTTGCAATTTCCAAACTAGTTCTATTCATGATTTTGCATTTTCCATTTTTAAATTGTAACTAAAATCCCTTCTCAACTAATTTACCAACACTTAAAAGATTATGCTTTAATCCTTTAACATAGTAGACATTGTCAGTGTTATGCTTACCATCAAGAGATATTGAACCCTTACCTTTGTCTCCTATCATATGATGTGAGCATCCTGAGTCAATGATCCATTCATCCTTTACTTCAACTTTAGCTGCTAGGGCTTGTTCTACCGGTTGAGCAGTAGGTGCTAGTTGATCTTCTATTATAGCAACAAAAACCCATCCATTGTCTACTGGATCCTCATCAGAATCATCAGTCACACCTTCATCAACAATGTAACAAGATTTGTCTTTGTTCTTCTTAAATCTGTATCTCTGATATTCAGGATTAGGCTTGTATGTTCTTCTAGCTTCTTCTCTTAGTCTAGCATGTCTATTAGGGCATCTCGAAGCCATATGACCAATTTTATTGTAGTTGAAACATTTAAAGGGTGCTTTACCTTCATACTTACTTCCAATTGGACCTTTTGGCATTTTTCTTGCAAATAGTGCTTCAAGTTCTTCAAGCTCTTCATTCTCCTTCCTAGTTTCTTCAAGTTCTCTTGCATAAAAGGCTTTCCAGTCTGATTTGTCAAATGATGAAGAAGATGATGTTGATGCTTTGAAGGCCAAATCTATCTTTATAGTAGCAACAAGACCAAATTCCTCAATTTCAAAGGCTGAAAGTTTTCCAATCAATGTATCCCTAGTTACTGATGTATTAGGCATTGTTCTCAACTCATTTATAGCAGTAACCTTCATTTTATATGCCGGTGGCAATTCTCTTAAGATTTTTGAAACAATTTCATCCTCACTCAGAGTTCCTCCACAACATTTAATACCCAAAACAATTTCATTTACTCTTTCCATAAAAGCAGAAATTATTTCATCTTCTTCCATTTTCAAATGTTCATACCTGACTCGGAAGCTTTCAAGTTTTGCAATCTTGACTGTGGAATCTCCTTCATTTAGTGTTTCCAAATGATCTCAAATAGCTTTAGCAGTAGACCTATCTGATAATCCCATGATTTTTTGATCTGATAATGCGCTCAAAAATGCTTATCTTGCTTTGCAATCATTCTCCTCATCTTTAGCTAAGGTAGTTGGAGCAATCTGAACATCTACAATAGCAGTATAACTATTCTTTGTAACTTCTTAGATGTCTTTACCAATGCAATTCAGATGTGTCTCCATCCTGATCTTCCATATCCCATAGTTGGTTCCATCAAGTTTAGGACTGTCCTTACTAAAATAATTAGTAGACATTGGATCTCCTCAAGTTGTTAAACTTCTGCAAAAGAGGTATTTTCTCTGATACCAATTGTTAGGTCCCGAAGACAACTGAGAGGCGGGGGGGGGGGGAGGGGGGGGGGTGAATCAGTTGTCTAATAAATTCAAACCATAAACCATTTAACCAACTTAATTCTTAATATTGGTAAACCAGTTAAGTATGCTAGTAGATAGTGTTAATAGTAAATTGCTATACCGGTAAAGATTAATGCATGAAACATAAACATAAAGTCATCCACAACACATAACACCAATATTTGTACGTGGAAACCTTGTAAGGGGAAAAACCACGGTGGGAATCCTTGCCCACAATCAGATGATACTACTGCAGATAGTAAGTGTACATAAATGGGGTTTGCACATGCAAAAAGGCCAATAGCCTAGAGCTCACTGCTCAATCACAAAATGGGAGTCACACTGACTATAGTTGGATGGTTAAATCCAATAATAATGTACTACACAAAATAGCATCTCATATGCTGGATTCAGTACCGGTGTAATGTTGATATACTTCTACAAAAACCTAGCTTCACCTTCAAATGATGTCTTCGTGTATACCTCTGCTTAATATCGCATTTACCTTCACACAATTCTTTTTTGCATTCACACATTCGGTCTTACAAATAAGATCTTACATTTATACCATACCCTAAGACCAATTTTAGTAGGTCGGCTCTACAAGATATTACAATAAAAACATTTTACAAATAATATAATATCCGATGCGATAACCAATTGAACATGCCAGCTTAATGCATTTACAATACTAATAAATCATCTCCATAGCGTGCCATGCTGATCTGGAAAAGATAAACCTACCGGTGTAACCCTAGATAACCTTGGACCTATTTGCCAGTAAAAGCAAATATTCAAATATGATTATACCAATGATTAATTCTTCAAAACAAAGTGTCCACACGATGTCTTTGACATTACCAAGTGTCTTCTATATCATTCCAAGTGCCGGTGAACACTATATCCTGTCGGTGAACCATATACCAGTAACTGTGCAATAGTTACTCTCTTGCCAGTAAATGTTGCTGGATCTCCAAAATGCTAGTGTTCCAGTAGGTGTTGACATCAATGACAAAACCATACCAAAATACCAACATAGGGGTTCTGAATTTTCTCATTTCCAGGGGAGATAGAATAGAATTGTGTATTATCTATTACTAGAGAAAATATCCTTAGGGCATGAATGTATATTATTCTTTCATTATTTTTAGTTAGTTTATGAAAATACTGTCAAATTGTTGTAGAAAGTGTCTCCATTTTGTATCTCCAGATTTCATATAAATTAAAATATTCAAGATGTTTTGATTTATCTTGACATTTTTATGTTAATGTATAATTGTGTATATGGATTTCCTTCAAGGAAGGAATTAAAGTCTATGTGCAAATTATAGTGAATCTGAGAAATTTGTTATGGATTAACAAGAATGGTTTATGTAATAGAAAAAGGAGTTGCATTAATGTAAGGAATTAGTGTTTTAAAAGCCCACTAATATAAAGTAATTTACTATTTGGTTTTGCATTTGTGATCTAGGAATGGACTCAATGCCCATGGATAGACTGCTCTACTATCTTTTAGAACTTGTTTTAGAAACATTTCAAATCAATTTCATCTTTCTTTTCCCTTTCCCTTTCTTATTTTGTAAGTTATTCTTAAGTGATTTGTTCTCAGTTGTTTGCAAAGTATATGGGATACTATATCTGAGAATAATCCATCTTCACTAGGCGTATAGGTAGTTGTTGTTGAGAGGTCATTGTGAAATGTAGGACCATAAATAGGAATACCCTCCTAAGTGTGATGGAGCTCAAAGTGAAGAAGGCTATGAAAGCCTTGTTATGTTGCATTTTCTTGTCCTTATTTTGTTGAAAGTGCAAATTGAATGTTCTAGGTTCCTAATCCCATAAAATATAAGTTTATTTATCCTTAGGATTGAGGGTTGCAAGAAAAATCACCAACACTACTCAAAGCATTAAATACTAGAGTACAAGCAAGGGAGTTGCATCATGTGTGCTCAAAGGTATGACACCACATGGAACCAAGAATTATCATGCAACATCTAGTGTCACAAGTGCAGACATACCACTCTAGGTAAGATCCAGTGTCACATGTGCATACATACCACTCTAGGTAAGACCCGGTGTCACATGTGCAAGCATGCCTTTCAATGTATCGTTGGCCTCATAATAGCACTCAAGTAATGATTCAGAAATAAAATTATCTTATTATGTGTTTTACCCCAAGTTTATTATTATATTTTTACATGTTAAGAGACTCCCCGAATGTGATTGCCAATGTGCCACTTATGGGCTAGGAACACATTGGCAGCCACTCCCTACACTTCATCTAGGACCGAACCCTGGGCTCATGTCATAAAATAGAATGTAATACATCCTAGTATCCATCAAATAGTCACATTTGCATTGCCATTTTCACATATATACATGGCATACTCAATTGGCCATAATGCCAAGCTAATGATTTGGATAGATCCAATAATAAAATTTACTTATATAATATCATGATTCCACCAAAAAATATATTTACAACATCCAATTGTAACTTGTATTAAATGCCCAATTTGGCTTAAAACTAGTCATGGAGGCCATCCACCATTCATGGACCTCCAAAAATGATTAAATTTTAAAACATCATAAATTGAAAACATGGAGAACCAAATGTATCTATAACTACACAACACTCCAGAAATGCAATAAAATCAAAATTTCATCCATCCATAAAAGTTTGGGTAGAGTTGTATACACATAAAAATGGCTATGAGCAATTAAATAAATATTATATGTTTATTTAATAATTATTCTTCTATTAAATAGTTAATTTGAAAAGATTAATTTATTTAATTCATTTCATGTCTTTCTATTAATTAATTTAATTGAAATGTTTTATTAATTAATTCATCTATTCTATTCCCCTAAAATAATTAAATATCTAATATTTAATTATCTTCTCCAAACAATTAAATATCTAATATTTAATAGTTGTTCTCCTATCCTATAGTCTCAAATATTAAATAATCCTAAATTATTTAATCTATTTTTCCAACTCACCTTCCATCTCCACTTCATCTTCCCTTTGCCAACTCATCCAACATGTGTCTAAGGAAATTAATATTTCTTAAATATTAATTCATCATTTATCTTCAACCTCCAAATTTAATGAAATATTGTGTACGTACACATATTTCATAACCATCTCCTATATTTCGATAATGCGCCCGACGAAGATGAAAATCCTGATTGTGTGCCCCCTTAGGAGATTAATCGTGAATTTGTTGAAAACTTTGGGTTGAACGATTGATCTCGTGATAATTGATAAAAATTCAGTCAATTAAATTCATTTGTAAAAGACAAATTAAATTGCCCCATTGAATAGCATTAATTACTCATCAAATAGTAAACATAAAATTAACCAAGGCTAATTTTAACTTCATTGTTATCCTTGTTAGCTTGTGAAGAAAATATTCTTGGTGAGATGGTGAAATGGTGATTCCTATGGAGAACCATAATTTGGAGAGTGTACGACAATATCAACGACCTGCCGAGTATGGGTATCTAGTAGGTATCTTATCCCGAGCTTTGTTTTCAACTTGTTGTGTAAATTTTCATGTTTTTAGGCGTGTTTGTGAATTTTTCAAATTTTTTGTGATTTTTGGTTTTAAATTAGGGCTTTTGCATTTAGTTTTAGTGCATTTGCAAAGATTAGCACTTATGCTCATTAGAATAGCGCATATGTTAAGGATGTTAGCGCTTTTGCATAGGATAGCGCTTGTGACTTGTTTGTTTGTGCTTTTGCTTTGTTTTGCGCATATGTTCGTAGGTTTAGCGCATTTGTAGATAAAGGTAGCACATATGCTTGATTTTAACGCATTTACATTTAGATTTAGCGCATATGCTATAATTTAGTGCTTTTGATCAATAGGATAGCGCAAATGCTCAAAATTGATGTTTTTGATAAGTGCAAAAGCTAAAAATCACTTTGATGATTAGATTTAACGTGTTTAATATGCATGTATGATGAATAGGGACTTGATTGATTGATTGATTGATGTTTGATTGATTGATTGATTGATTGATTGATTGATTGATTGGTTGGTTGGTTGATTGATTGGTTGATTGATTGAGTAGCTCTAAGAAACCAATTTAGTTTCTGATACAAGAGCTTAGCAGAGTTTTGATTGAACTTAGTGATTGATAGAAAACCATGATTGATAGGTTTTAAAATGATTTGATAGCTTAATTTGCTTCAATTTTATTTGATAAATTTGATAGCTTAAGTTGGCTTGAGTTTTATTTGATAGATTTGATAGCATAGATTACTTCAGTATGATTTGATAAATTTGATAGTTGATTGATTGATTGATTAAATTCTCTTGAAAAATAGGAGAAACTTGATGTTCTCCAGTGTCAGGAGAAATTACTAGTAGTACGACATTTAGTGCAAGAGCTGACACAAGCAGAGGTTAGACATATAAATGCCTATGGTTTACGCTATTTTTTGTATATGCCTAAGATCATGCATAATAGAGGATTGTTGATGGCATTAGCCAAGAGATGGCATAGTGAGCATAACACTTTCCACTTGCCCACTGGTGAGATTAGTGTGATGCTCAAGGATGTGTATAGGATTATGCACATCCCAATGACTGGTGAGCTAGTGCAGTATGATTTTTCAGGATCGTGTTGGGACAAAGACTTGTAGAGCCATGTTTGCTGATGATAGCATTGCTAGAGGAGAGATCTGATGGGAGGATATGGTGTTGTATTACGAGACTCTCCCTATGATTCTTGCTGGTTTGATTGGAGGATTTATTTGTCCAGATAGGCGATCATGAGGTTTTGTTGTTGGATGGGGTGAGATTCTCTTGAGTATGATGCAGCATCATACTCGATATGCTTGGGGTGTTTGCATGCTTGCACATTTATATCATGATCTTCATCAGGTGGTGTATGATGAGAGTGCTAGTTTGTCTACAGGATGCACTTTATTGCAGATCTGGTGTTGGGAGCACATTGCTATTATTCAGCCTATCCATCATAGAGTTCATGGAGAGAGGTAGCCATATGTGTATTTTTATGCAGGTATCCTTACTCAGCATAAGCTGGGTAAGATGGAGTATTGGCATTGGTTGCTTGATTCATTGGATAGCATTACTTGGAGACAATTTGTTGATTGTGAGCCATGGACAGATGATGCACAGACATTACCATTTATCATGCAGAGTAGATATCTCATTGGTTGGAGTCCTTACATTGTTGAGTGATAGTTGATTAGTCACATTCTGAGATAGTTTGATATCATTCATCCTATGCCTACTAGTGTGACGAAATATGCTCGGTTGTACAAAGATAGGTGATATTGGGGACCTTCCTTGTCATTTGAGATTTCTTGTGCAGAGTTTCTTGCTACTCTAAGAGTGGCTTATGATATGAGATTGCACATTCTTGATCCTGGGGTTACTACATATTATGCTCAGTACATACTAGCTCATCCATTTCCTCGCATTACTGATCCAACAGATCCTCCTCCCAGCTCAAGAGATGATGATGATGATTCAGATGATTCAGGTGTTAGGAGACATAGATGGAGACGTGATCTCAGAGCTTCTCAGGAGGCTAGGGGAGATGAGATGAGGGTGGGGATGGAGGTGGTGGTGGTAGGAGACCTGGATCGAAGGGAGGTCACTTGAGAGTCTGTGGGGGACAGTTTGGACTGGTTGGCAGGATTGGGAGACCACATCCTATGGGTGGGAGGGATGTTGGATGGATTGGGAGGGAGCATGGTAGGGTAGGTATGAGATCACCAAGAGGGTTGCCATTGAAAGGAGGAGGCAGGGTCACTAGACTAGATGGGGGTTGCGGGAGAGGCATTTATTTTCGTCAGATTCAGCCAGACCCTATGGTTATTGTAGCTCATGGTGGAGATGATGAGGATCCTAAGGATCATGTTCCCCTTATTAGATGATGGGTTTGGAGAGTTACATGGACTGAGATTCCAATAGTTGGATAGGTTGGTGGTGAGGAGGAGATTGGCCTTCATGCACCACAGCAGGATTTGCCAGAGCAGGATGCACCAGTGCATGATATGCCAGAGTAGGAGACCATTGACAGTCTTAGAGCATAGATTGATCAGCTACGAGCATAGGTGCAAACCCTTATGGGTGAGAGGGATAGAGCTGTTAGGAGACAACAGGATACTTAGGGCCTTCTTGATCATACGTAGCAGGTTGAATCAGGTACTCTCTCGGCTAACACTATTTAAGCATTAGTTCAGGCTGGGAAGGAGACTTCCCATTGGCAAAGATGATATGAGGAGGTAGTTGTAGAGAGCCAGAGAGCAGGTAGTTATCATACCACCGTGTTGATGGATACTAGCAGTGGTGGGGTCATGGGACTGTTATTCTCAAAATCTGATTCACTTTAACATCCTTATAGTGACATGATAACTCTATATGCAGAAGAGATATTAAAGAGAAGGAAACTTCCAGGACAACATATGACAAGGTTTGATTAACCTTCTACACTACGGACTTATTCAAAGTCCAGACGGGTATACCTTTGTGAACTAAATTCACACTTTTAAAAGATAAATCCATAGAAAACCAGTCCAAAAACCAGTGGACCTAATCACCTTAAAACTAACTGAAACAAAGGAATGAAAATTGTCCTCATGTTTAGTATTGACCTACAAGATATGTAATAGACAACCTCGATCTATACCAGTGCCTTATCCAAGGTCACAGAGTCATCTAAGTTCAAATAATACTCCCATAATCAAATATCTCCACATATCCCATTAGTTTGGCTTCTGCAGATCCCTATATATGCTTGACACACATAAGAATTTATTCATACCAAACTAAACCGTGTTCATCAAAATTAAAAGTATACCACAAAGAATTTACTGGTAGAAATGATTCCTACGTATTTAATTCCCCTCCTGAAGAGAAAAGCTAAGAAACATATCTACTGAAAGTTGCCTTACAACCCCTATTCAAACGAAATAACCCTAGATTACTCAGAATGAAATAGTAAACACTTGCAAACATATTTGAAGACAACACAAAGTTTAAACTCAAAACCAATGGTCTATATATTGATATTCTCTTCAAAAAAGTATTACAAAAAACCTTTGAATATTCTCCATTAAAACTTAAAAACGCCTAGATAAATTTCTGTAGTGTTTTCTTACAATTCTTTGCAATCATCTTTTTACTAGTCTTGGTATCCATTTATAACAATATGGATGCATACAAAGCTTCAGACTTTCCTAGGAGAATTTGTTACAATCATTACTTCTCAAGTAGAAGTTACAAAACCTTTTACAAATGCAGTTACAAGTCTCTTTCAACATCTGCGGCTTCTTCCTCTTGTTGTTCTGTTGCAACATTTTCTAACTGCTCCACATCAAGCACGGCATATTTTCTTGTCCATTCCTGATACACCTCATCAGCAGGCCACGAGAAGTTAATCACTCTTGTTTTTGTCTTGGCTAAACTTTTCCAAGAATTCCTCATTTTATTGACCTCTGAATTTAGGAAACCATAATGAGATTTGATTTTCTCAATCTCTTCAATTGTTTTAACAAATATGGAGGCATCCTCTGATTTGACAATTCCTTTTATCCTTGATGACAATTTGGCTTCCAATTCCTTAAGCCATATTTTTTTGTCCTTTAATTGGTTTGGGCTGACAAAACCTCCTAGGAGTAATTCAAAAACTTGATCAATGTACTCTTTCTTGTACAAGTTGATCTTTCTATCTGCATTATCCACTCCTTCTGCCAATTTTACTAAATCCTTTGTCATATCATTTGTAGATTTAAAAATAGGGTCAGCCCCTGCCTCATCATAGGATACACAAATTAGTTCTATATACTTCTCTTTGGGTCTCCATTTATAAAAAATAGGCATTAATACAGCCTTGTCCCCATTTAACTCATTCCACATTTCCATAATCTTACTCATGTTGTTATACATTAGTGAAGACCCTATAGTGTCAGCTGAACTTAAAATTGTAGCCTTTACCCTCTCTTCATATTTCTTTACATATAAGGCTTGAGCCTGTTTTAAATTATCCAACTCATGGGGAGTGATCTCAAACAACTGCAAACTAGAAGGTGCTAGAGATGGTGGGAACTAAATAATAGGGCTGGTAGGTGGAGGCCTTACAAGAGAAGAGGAGATCATCAATGTTGAGGACTCACCTTGATGGTATTGTCTTGCCAACTAGCTTTGTAGCTTGGCAATAATGTTGTCTCTACCTCTTAACTCTTTCTTGGCATTGTTGTAAGCTTTTAGAACCCTTTCCAACTTAACTTGGAGATCTGCCTTTTCCTTAGCCTCTCTTTCTGCTACTACAACACTAAACTTTGCAGTCTCTAACATAGTGCTAGTAGATTCCACTACCCCAATGCTCTGCACTCTTTTTACTATCATTCCTCGAAGGTAACTTGACCCTGGGGTGTCCTTATTCCTCTTATTTTCATCTCTTTTAAGAGACCACATGACCAGTGCAGTATTATCTTTGTTGAAAGTGACTCCCTCCATAAGTTTGGTCTCTTTTCTTACTACCTCTAAAACCAAGGCATCTGCTATGTCCCATTCGGGGAGAATGAGTACCCCACCCTGTGCTACCATGTCCCTTCCCTACTTAGGAGTGATGGTCTTAAACTCATCAACCATTTAATGCTTTATCTCTTCCTCTACCACAGCTGGATCTTTGTGGGGCTGCTCCACTTTCCTCTTTTCACACCTAGCATTAAATTTATCAAAGTTTTGCTTCCACACAAATTGCATGAAAGCTCCTGATATGAAAAATTTACTATCAGCCAAGAAATCTTCACTGGCTTGCTTGATCTCAGGATCCCACTCCTGGCCTTTGAACTCATTAGCAATGATGTTCATTTCAGTAGTAAGGGGCTCTTCTAGCATTCCCTCTTCCACTTCATCATGTGTATGCTATCTCTACAAGGCTGCCTAACTGTAACAATTGCTCATCTACTAGCTGTTCACCTCTTATATGAATAGGGGATTGAGATGGAGAGTACAAAGGTTCATCAAACTGTACTTCTTTTCCCACTCTTTGTTTCTTTGGGCTATCTTGAATGTCAATGACATCCTGTATCTTCCTCTTCCCTTTTGAGGTAGAGGTCTCCCCTATTGTTGGCACCAACACACTGTAGTTGGACTTCTTGTGCAACATGTAATCACAAAGAGGGATTGCTCTGGCAAATGCAGACCTATTCAGAACCGGTCTTGCTTTCTTAGGGTTGTTCTTGATTACAACCTCCCTCTTTTCTTTCAATGTTTGTATCACATCCTCAAAACAAAGAATTAAGAACTCTATCTTCTCTTCAAAAGGGTGAAAGCTAGACAAAGGGTCATAGCTATTGTCAAATTGGTGCACAAAGTCCAAAGCCTTTTTGTAGGCCACCCACTTTTCCTTCCTTAGCTCTTGCTCATCTAAATCAAACTCATTCCTAATGAGGTCTTCAGGAAATTGGAATTGGTGGGGTCTACCTCTGCATATTGCTCTCTTTCTGAACATGTCGTTAAAGAAGTCTTCAGGGTCAGCACATTAGGATACTACAGTTGACAAATGATATAGTTGAAGGAAATCTTCAAAACACTTCCAACCTCCTTTAGTTATCACAAATTGATGTGCTATGGTAACTGTAGGGAAAATGGTCCCTTTACCTCTTCCTGTTAACTCTACCTCTTGCACACTACCAATCTACCTGAGGATCTTTGCAATTCCCACTTTAAGAGGGACCTGATAGGGCAACAAAAATGGAGTGCCTTTGAAGCCATATATTTTGAAAACTATGGAGACAGCGTATAAGTAGATATCACCCCAATTGTGGACAATTTTAACATTCTCAGCAAGCTCTTTTGGCCTAATGAATTCCAAAAGAACCTTAGGGACTGTTGGATTCTCTGAACAGATAAGAGTCCTAATCTTAGATGCAAAACATTTATCAAACTTTAAAAATCTTGCATCTTCTTTGTCCCATGACAACACTGTACTCCATAACTGCACTGGCATCTTCTCTCCATCTTTCTGTTTTACAATATCCATTCCACTTGCAAAATAGTCACCACCCTTGAATAAAAATAAATGCATAAGAAGGGAGTACCATCCAAAAGGCCTATCCACTTTTCCATTCTTTATTCCTATCAATCCTTCATGGATGGGATCAGTGATATATGAAGCATAATCAAAAGTCACTGCCAAAGAAGGGTTCAAAATTTGAGCCATCATTAACATGTAATGAGTAGGCATATTTGCCTCAGCATCTTCTCCTAAAATTTGGCAGAGTGGCCAGTATACTCCTTTGGCCCTGAGGGTAAACAAATTTAAAGAGAAAGGCTCCTCAGTGTTAGGTCCTACAACTATTAACCCGCCTATCTTCACGAAGAATTCTTTAAGAGGCCCATTTCTAAGGTGATTCTTCTGCACACTGTAAACCTAAGCTAGTGATTTAAAATTAATAGGTTCTAAAAAATTGGTAAATTCACTAAGCCCAAAAGCATTTCTAAACTCCTCATTATTTATTTCAATGAGGGTTTTCCCACTTATATCCTTAACACTTCTTGTGATTGGGTCATAGTTGTGTGAAGTCTGAGTTAGGAGATCCACATCCATGAATACTCCAGGGACCACCAATTTGCCTACATCCAGCTCCTAGATACTATTCATTGTGGTTGGGGATTTTCTCATACCAAATCCAACCTTAAATAATCGCAACCCAGACAACCCAACTTGAGGGTCTCTTAGCCAGTTGCCATTGTCATACAATCCTTCTCCTATGTTTAGGCGAGGAGCTCTTGGCATGAATTCTTTTACCTTTGCTGCCATATTAGTTGGCAATGTCAACTATTCTAGGAAATCATCATAGATAGCCCTCTCCTGGTAATTAAACTTTCCTGAGAATTCTCTTTTAGGTGCCATCTTAAAGACTATGCAAGCAATTTAATTACTAACCCCAACTATTCTATGACAAATCAAGACCCCAATTAAAACACACTATTAAGTAATTCCCAAACAAGAGTATAAGAGAACCTATTTTTTGCTTGAAGAAATCTACAACTGAAGAAATTTGCTCTGCAAGCGCTTTTCTGTAACTACTCTTCAAAATGATGCCTTCATTCAATTGATGCGAAATCATATATCGTAGTCGAGCTCTTAACTGCGACATTGGTACCACATGCTTCAGCTGTCCCTTCAGAATTGAATTCATACAAGAATTCAAAAATTTCTCTCCAACGGGTCATAACATGCTTGTGTATTTTCCTTTTCGCTCTTTCGCCATTTCGCAGAGCATAACCTTCTAGCAATTTTGCCAAACAAAATAACACCAGCCATCCAATCAAATGAGACTTGATCGGCCTTTACACTGCCTTAACCTCTTTGCTTTTGCATCGAGCCCTACCTCCTTTTCGCCATTTCGCAAGCTTTATCCCGTGAGAACTTTCCTTTCGCGAAGCCATGCCAAGCATTAGATGGAACTCTAACCACCCGATTTTTAACTCCTACCGGTATCGTCAACTTTTTCACTAACCGTGCCTCATCTTGATAGCTAACGGTTTTTTGCTATTTTGTAGGGGTTAATCCGCTTGCATCTTTGGGCCATGAAACAACGAGAAGTTTTGGATCAATCTTGAGATGACTATCTTTTAAGTGAGACCTTTATTGCTTACCCCACTTATTCACCGGTTAACAAATGGCATGTGGCATTCGGCCATTAGCCCTGGAAAACTCCTCAAGTTTAGTTCAAAGTCAACCACACGTCACTATTTTCTGCATAATCACCAGTTACACCTTGGCGGGCCCTTAATCACCTTTTGAAACTACGTGTCAATCGACACATCACCATCAAGCTTTACAAGAAGTAATAGCTGTCACTCCATGTCATGCAGGGAATAATCTCTTTTTCTCTTTTGCCATTTCGCAGGCCTTAACATTCATTTGATTTGCAACCATGAAATGACGAGAACCCTTGGATCAAAATAGAGTTGATCCCATTTTACCTTTATGCTTTACCTTTTCTTCGAGCCCACTTTCTCTTTCGCCATTTTGCAGGCTTTAAAACACAAGCATCTTATCCTCATGAACACACGCAGACCGTTAGATCATATCAAACTTGTTCGATGCTTAACAACCTACTTGAATCCGGTAGACATGGGTTATCTGACTGAGCATTATCCACCTAGTATCTAATCATTTCGGAACTAATGTGTCAACTTTCTACTTGCTGAGAGGAAACATCGGGATCCACCTTTTCCTTGCCACCTGTATCTGCCAGGTCACTTCTTATCCTGTAGCATGACTCATCTTCTTGGACTCACCTTTTAATCCTTAAATCTGATTCGCTGACCACTTTGATTTTTGGCCATGTGTCATTATCTTACTTGCCATCTCAGCCAGCTTGACTGCTTGCTTGGAATGCCATGTCATTTCACTATTTCGTGAAAGCTATCTTTTGAGCATCTTTCTCCTATGAAACTGCACTAGTCGTCAGATCTTTTAGAACCTCCGCATCTGTTATGCTTCTTATAAACCTCCCTTTTCCAGGGCCCAAAAAACCTTTCGTTGTTTTGTAGAGTGTAACATGTGAGCATCTATCAGCTGTGAAACAACGCGAGCCATCGATTCCTTTTAAACTTGGTCTCCTTTTAGCCATGGGAAAGTCTTCACCGTTGGGTCCCACCAAACCTTTTCACCATTTCACAAAAGGTAATTCACTCGCTTATTTTGGCTATGAATTAACGCCAGCCATTAGATCTAAAATGAGATGGAGTCTTGTTAAACTAGATCCAATGCACACAGTCAGATATGCTTTTTCCTTTCGCTATTTCGCATAGCTTAACACACCCACAACTTTGCCTAACGAAATAGCAAAAGTCATAGATTCATCTGGAAGTTGTGCAACACTTGCTAGACCCGACAATATTAGAAGGGAAAAAGGCATTAGGCATAGATTTTTACAATTATTTAACGACCACCTAGGTAAATAACAAGGGGGAACACTTCACACGACCCCAAGACCCATTACTTAAGTGTAAAAAGTAACACGGGAATAGAAACCAGAAGGTTTTGATCAGACATTTGAGCGATTAAAACTAAAAACCCTAAACCCTTAAAGACCTAACATAGATTTGAAGCAATTAATAGCATACCTGATTCAAAATTTCAAAAACTTAGCCAATTATGGGAAAATAAAAACCATTTCTTAAGCAGTGATAACAGCGGCTCTAACTGGGGATGGTTGATCACAAGGTCAACACAAGAAACTCAAGAAACTCTAGAGAATAGACCAAAACACAGACCCAAACAAAAACAATAGGAAACAAACAATATATATACAAACAAAGGACCTACTGTGCATGGACTTCAAGAGAAATAATGTTTCAGGAATTATCCATGCACTAGAAATTCCTGTACTTCATCACTCTAATTTTTCAAAAAATAAGAATCCCTTCCATTTAAGTCACAGACCACAAAAGGGCCCATCCATAATGATTCAAATTTCTTATGTTTTCCCTTGTCTTGTCCTCTTGCATTCCACTGAAGAACAATATCATCAATTTGAAACTTCCTTAATGATGTCCTCATATCAAAAAGGTATTTGGACTATAGTTGGATCTTCAGATTTCTCTTATGAGCTAGAGTTCTGATCTCTTCCACTTCCACTATCTAAATCATTTGGTTTTCCATAGGTTCAGATAGCTCCATGTCTTCATCTTGCAAGAATTTATAAACTAGAAGAAGATTATTCACTGGTAATCTAACTTGTGTACCATAAACT
Organism: Cryptomeria japonica; assembly: GCF_030272615.1. Lineage (NCBI taxonomy): Eukaryota > Viridiplantae > Streptophyta > Pinopsida > Cupressales > Cupressaceae > Cryptomeria > Cryptomeria japonica. The sequence continues at coordinate 582,171,736 of NC_081414.1, read as the reverse complement.
AGTTCAAAAGGTGACATTCCAATGGCCTTCTTGATTGTTATTTTGTCTGCCCACAAAGCTAGTTTCAACTTTTGATCCCATGACCTCTTGTTTTCTTCTAAGATTTTCTTGATAATATTCAAGAGGATTTTATTGCTGGATTTATCTTGTCCATTTCCCTGAGGATGATAAGGTGAAGAGTAAGACATGATTATTCCATGACTGGTACAAAATCCAACAAACTCTTCTGACTTGAAACTCATGGCATTATCCATTACTAATTTCAAAGGAACTCCAAATCTAGTTATAATACAATCCATCAAGAAATCAATAAAAATTTTACTTGTCGCTCTTCCAGTGGGAATAGCTTCAATCCACTTTGTAAAATAATAGTGGCTACTATGATCCATCTATGACCTCTTCCTGATCTCTCAACAATCTCTCCAATAAAATCAATGCCCCATTGGACAAAAGGGGCTTCCACTGTGAATGGATTTAGGGGTAACGCTCCTTCATACTTCAATTTGAATGAAATTTTTTGACATGGGTCACATTTCCTGACATGTTCATGGGCATCCTTGAATAAGGTAGGCCAATAGTACCTAGCCCGGATTATCTTACCAATGGTTGTCTTAGCAAAGTAATGGCCTCCACATACTCCATCATGCATTTCAGTCAACACCTTTTTAGCTTGGAATTCATCCAAACACATTAGCAGTTCCCCATCTCTTTTTCTCCAAAATAGATCACCTTGAATGAGAACATATTTTTGTGATTTGAGTTTTAGAGTTCTTCTCTGATTATGTGTCATTCCTTCTAAGAATGTAGCATCTCTTAAAATTGGACTATCTCTGAATACCAAGGTTGCCTTTCAATACTAGTGACTGAAGTACTTTTGACTTCAACATTATGTATCTCAACATTCAGAAGATTAGATTCAGTCATGAGCTTGGCTAGACCTAAGCTTCTCACCAATTTGGTGATCTTTATTTCCAAGTCAAATTCTTGGATTCTATTGATTCATCTGCACCTTTTTCTTGTAACCTCAGACTGGGATAGAATATCCTTAACTGCAGCATGTGGGACATAAGCAATGATTTTTGCATTCACAAGGTATGGCCTGAAAGCCTTAACAGCTTTAACTAAAGCACAAGCCTATTTCTCCATGGTTTCATATTTTAATTCCATGGCTTGCAAAGACTTTCTATAAAAGGCTATGGGATGTTCATATCCCCCATTGTCTTTTTGTAACAACACTACAGCTACTGTATGGTATGAAGCAAAAGAGAATAGAGAAAAGGGCTTACTGTAATCAGGAGATTTTAGCACTAGTGCTTCCTGAATAGCCTTTTTAATTTCAGCAAAAGCCTTTGAGGCTTCTTGATCTCAACAAAACTTGGTATCCTTCTTGAGCAACTTGACAATGGGCTTCACTATCTCTGCAAAGTTTGCAATGAATCTCCTAACGAAATTTACTTTGCCTAAAAAGGATTGAATACCTTTAACATTCTTTAGTTCAGACACTTTGTTTATTGCTTCTATTCTTTCAGGGTCTATTCTTACCCCTTCCTTGGAAACAATATGCCCCAATAATTTTCCTTCAGTGACCCCAAAATGACATTTCTTGCGATTTAATGACACACCAAACTCCAAAGCTTTATTGAACACCTTTTCCAAATGTCCATAGTGATCATCAGCCCTTTTGGAGAAGCAAGTTAGATCATCTTGATAAACCACCATGATGATATTAATGAATTCTTTAAAGGCTGCATCCATGGCTCTCTGAAATGTAGCTCTAGCATTTTTTAATCCGAATGGCATTCTTACATAGACATATGTTCCCCATGGAGTAGTGAAAGTAGTTTTAAACTGTTCAGATTCTCTCACGAACACTTGATTGTATCCTGAAAAACTATCCATCATGGACAAAAGATCACAACCTGTTACTCTCTGCAGCATAGCCTCCATATTTGGGGAAGAGTAGTTATCTTTTAAAGAAGCAACATTCAAATTTATAAAATCCACACACAATCTAATGTCCCTATTTTTCTTTCTTACTGGGACCAGATTGGAGACCCATGAAGAATGTCTTATAGGCTAAATAATCCCCCCTTCTCTTAACTTAGTCAACTCTTGTTGCATCTTAGTTTCTAACAGGGGGTTAATAGGTCTCTACTTCTATCTGAAAGGCTTAGCATCTGGAAGTAAAGGAACTTCATGCTGAAAAAGGTCTTGTTTATACGCCTTTAGGTCTTCATAAGACCAAGCAAAAACATGTTTATATCTTTTCAATAAATTAATAAGATTAGATCTGACATGAGAGGGTAATTTCTTGCCAATGTATAGTAACTTAGGGGATGATTTAGACCCAAGTTTACCTCCTCCAACTCTTCTAATTTGGTGGTAGACTGGTGATGTAAGTGACTATCATTGTAACTGAACATGCTCTCTAGCTCTACCAACCCTTTAGGTATCTCATTTGTTTCCAACTAGACCAAGTCATTTCCAAACACTATTTCCTTATTGTCAACCACCTCAACCAGTGCATTGCAATCAATCTTTTGTCCATCATAATCATCAACACATTGGATGAATCTAAGAATATCTTCATCATCAACAAAGACTTGCCAATTATACACATTATCAGGGATGGTAGGCCTAGCTTTTATTTCCATAGTGGAGATGTCGGTTAGTGTTGCATCATCATTTTTCAAGGCAACATTATCTAGGAAATCTGCCATAATATTCTTTGCTCGCCCTATCCAATTAATAGAAAATGCACCAAAATGCTCAATAACATCCCAAACTGCATGTTTATATCTCTTTAATCTATCATTTTTGGATGCATATTTGGATCTTACCTAAGAGACTACCAATTCTGAATCTCCTAACACTATCAACAGCTGGATTCCATTCTTTTTTGTAACCTCAAGCCCCAATAACAGGGCTTCATACTCTACAGTATTATTTGTGCACTGGAAAGCCAATAAGAAAGAATACTTAAAAGTTATACCTGATGGGGATACAAAAAGAACCCCTGCTCCAGATCCTTCTTTGGAGCAAGCTCCATCAAAATACATCTGCCACAAACCATGCTATTGTGATTCTAGTTTGACCACAATGGGGTCAGTATTCTTCAATTGGGGTAAAATTGGTTGTAGTCTGAAATTATCAAGATCCATATCAATCATACAATTGAGCATACTAGGATCTACACTCTCAATTACTCTAGGAGCACGTGGTTCTCTATACAACTTGACCTAATTCCAATTGATTGGGATAGTAGCATAAGATAAATCCAGTTGGACATTTCCTCCTACTGTTGTTGCCCACTGCCTAGACAACAACATACCATAATGGGGTTTAGTGTCAGTAAAAATAACATCCATATTATAAGTTGCCTCAGGGAATGCTACTATTTTTAATTCAACATCTCTCATTGTACCTATCACAAGTACTTCCCTATTATCCATAGCATAGCACTTTCCATATACAGTGGTTACTGATAGTCCTAATTCTTTCATAACACCATAGGGCATAACATTAGCAGTAGCTCCTGAATCTATCATGCAGTTTTTTATCAACCGGTTGTTCACTAACAAAGTAACATAAAAAGGATCTACCTATGAAGGCTCTTGAGTGATAGTGGTTCCAACATAAACCTCTAGGGTTTGGAGTTCTTGATCCTTTCCAATTTTAGTTGAACCGGTGGGTAGGACTATGTCACTGTCAGATATATTAGAAAACAAAGACAAAGCTGCATCCCTATGTTCTTTTATTTTCAGTAATTCTACTAATGGGACAGTAACCTTCATTTTTGTAAGAGCTTGAGCCATGTCAAATGTGGAACTATTTCTTAATTCAGTATTAGCTCTAACTTTTTTTGCCTTGAGCTGACTTGCCCTTTTTGCTGTGGCAGCTCCTTGTATATCATTTGCACTTATATCATCTATACTCTTGGGTACATCTTTAACCTATTCCTTCTTTTCTTGACCAATTTTAGGGACAGTAGTAGCACTACTTGTTGCCCCCTTTTGAGTAACCTCTTTTATAAACATGGAACCAGGTTCACCCTGATCAGTGTCCTTCTTGGTGCTCCTTAAGTTGTAATTGTGTTTTGCTTTAGCAATAGCAGCTTTGGTGAGACTTTTAACTTCTTCCTCACTAGGCCTTCTAAGATGAACTTCTTCATCTTCAATTGTTACCACATTCAAGGTACGATGCCAGTCCAATTTTAGTTGTCCTTGAACAAACCTTTCATTATCCAACACATCATTGTATTCACTTTGTATATATTCCTCATCACTTTCTATAATAGTCTCAAACATGTTAATGTCAGGCTCGGCTTCTTGTCTCATGGATTCTTCAAGGGCTTGAGCTATTGCACACTGATGAGGAGAATGTGGCCCATCACAAGCAATACACCAAGGAGTGTTTTCTATATTATGGACATTTTTCCCTTTTAAGGGATCTGGGGTATCTTGATTTTAAGCAATTTTAGGCTTCTCATTTTGGGGTTTGCCATCTTTCCATTTGGTATTATAAGGCATGTCATGCAGTCTAGGGGGTCTATCTTGCCAGTTATAATGAGGCTTATCATTTTTGTTTGCCTTGGCAGTCAAATCCTTCATAGCAATGACCAACTTTTCTATCTTCTCTTCTTCCTTAGCAGCTTTGCTAGGTTGTTGTTTCATTTCTTGCCATAACCTACCATCTGTTCTCCTTCCTAACTTCCCAGATGCTTTTCTATTGCTTTCCACATTAATGGCAATCATGAATGCATCCCTCAAGTTATGTGGATTTTTATCTCTCAAGATATAGGCCATCTTAGAATCAAATGCATTATAATAGGTGTTCAAACACATGTTATCATCTAACCTCATCACCTGATATAATCTATGCATGGCCTTTTGAAATCTAGCATTGAAATCGGTGACCATTTCATTATCAGATTTTTTGATGTTATTAAATTCATTGAGCATGAAGCTCACATTTGTTTTGTCACCATATTGTTCTTGAAAATAATTCTTAAAGTCCTCCCATGACCCAATGCTATTAACTGGAAGACCTCTGTACCAATCTCTTGCATCATCAACCAGGGATTGAACAAACAATTTCATTATAACATCTTCATCCACTATCTCATAATTATTTATTAGGTCACCAAAAGATTTTAAATGTTCTTCAGCACTAATTGCATTATTTCTAGCAAACTTATGGAGTTTGTCCCTTAACTCAGTAAGAACATGGTTGGGATATCCTAGGATCCCACCAAAAAAAATTGTCTATACTGCTCCAAATTGATAGGTCTCCTTTGAAAAGGGTTAGTAGCATTATTGTTTCCCAGATTCATTCTGACTTTTGGAATTGGGGACTGAGATATTTGGCTATGCTGATTGTTCACGGGGATTTGACTTACTGATGTTGTATTAGCAGGCACAGTAGGCTGAATCTTAACCGAGGGAAGGGAAATTTGCTGAGGATCAGGCTTACCAAGATCTCCTGATGGAAAAATGATAGGGGGAGCTTTTAGGTAACTAATTTTTCTTTTGACTTCTTGATTAGCTGCTTCCAACTCAGCTTTCTCTAACTCCATTTGCAGATCCTCCTTTTCCTTCCTCATTCTTTCCATCTCTTTCTCATGTGCTGAAATCCTATGAGAAATCTCTTCTGTATTTCTAGATCTAGTTCCATCTTCCACCCATTTTTGTTTCCCTTTATCAACATTATTCCTAGGAGGCTGTGAATCACTAAGCATTTCCCTGTTTGGTTGGACTACTGACCTATATGCTGGCTTAGCCTTAGGGATTAGAATCTCTCTGATCATAGGGCCTTCATCATCACTCTTTTCTTTTTCCTTAACCAATACTTCAAGATCAGCTATCTATCTTAGAAGCCTATCTCTCTCTATTAGTTTTCCTTTGACTTCCTTCTCCTTATTTGCTTCCTTTCGGGTTCTTAAGGAGATTAAGTGGTGAACCCTCCTATTTAAATCTTCTATTTCTTGTGACACTTTATCTTCATTAGGGAAATTCTCCTCAGAGTCAAATATATTGACCTGATCTATATCAATCAAGCTAATATTTCCGTCAATTGTTCTAGGAACAGAATGTCTAATTGCATTTGAACTAGTCCTATCTCTCGCACACACACTAACATGAGATATATCTTGATTTAAAGCATGAGAATTATCTATATTTCCAAACAATCCAGAATGGAAACCTAATATATCATGTTCAGAATCTTTGGAAGAAGAATTAGACTTTGCATAAACAGGTCGATCAAGTATTTTACCGGTATTATTATTCTTTTGCACCCAAGCAACATTTGATGGTTCATGAAGCACTGATCTCTTCTGACCTCTTCGTGACTATTCTGGTAAACCTTCTTGCAAAGTTTTAGGAGGATGCTTCTTCATGAATGATCTGGTGTTTTTCCCTCCTGGCATTATGCTTGTCTTCCCTTCTAGAATTTTATGTATTTCACAAGGACTGGTTCCAAGATAACAGAGTCGCCACCCATAAGATTATGGGAATTATGAAAACAAGCTTAGAATAAAATGTTGCACAACTTCAGACCAAATCAAAGTCAACAGAAAATAGGGGGAACTCCCAAAGGGGTCTCCAGACACCACTGCTATAATCACCGAAGCACCAATTGATTCCACAAACACACGATGACTTTCCTTTATAAATCTAGGCACAAATCTATGTCTGGATCCTTATTTGTGACTCTCCCTAGCAGAGTCGCCACTTTTGTTATTCTCAAAATCTGATTCACTTTAACATCCTTATAGTGACATGATAACTCTATATGCAGAAGAGATATTAAAGAGAAGGAAACTTCCAGGACAACATATGACAAGGTTTGATTAACCTTCTACACTATGGACTTATTCAAAGTCCAGACGGGTATACCTTTGTGAACTAAATTAACACTTTTAAAAGATAAATCCATAGAAAACCAGTCCAAAAACCAGTGGACCTAATCACCTTAAAACTAACTGAAATAAAGGAATGAAAATTGTATTCATGTTTAGTATTGACCTACAAGATATGTAATAGACAACCTCGATCTATACCAGTGCCTTATCCAAGGTCACAGAGTCATCTAAGTTCAAACAATAATCCCATAATCAAATATCTCCACTTATCCCATTAGTTTGGATTCTGCAGATCCCTATATATGCCTGACACACATAAGAATTTATTCATACCAAACTAAACTGTGTTCATCAAAATTCAAAGTATCCCACAAAGAATTTACTAGTAGAAATCAATCCTGCATATTTAATTCCCCTCCTGAAGAGAAAAGCTAAGAAACATATCTACTGAAAGTTGCCTTACAACCCCTATTCAAACGAAATAACCCTAGATTACTCAGAATGAAATAGTAAACACTTGCAAACATATTTGAAGACAACACAAAGTTTAAACTCAAAACCAATGGTATATATATTGATATTTTCTTCAAAAAAGTATTACAAAAAACCTACGAATATTCTCCATTAAAACTTGGAAAAGCCCAGATAAATTTCTGCAGCGTTTTCTTACAATTCTTTGCGATCATTTTTTTACTAGTCCTGGTATCCGTTTATAACAATATGGATGCATACAAATCTTCAGACTTTCCTAGGAGAGTTTGTTACAATCATTACTTCTCAATAAGAAGTTACAAAACCTTTTACAAATGCGGTTACAAGTCTCTTTCAACATCTGCGGCTTCTTCGTCTTGTTGTTCTATTGCAATATTTTCTAACTGCTCCATAGCAAGCACAACATATTTTCTTGTCCATTCCTGATACACCTCATCAGCAGGCCACGAGAAGTTAATCACTCTTGTTTTTGTCTTGGCTAACCTTTTCCAAGAATTCCTCATTTTATTGACCTTTGAATTCAAGAAACCATAATGAGATTTGATTTTCTCAATCTCTTCAATTGTTTTAACAAATATGGAGGCATCCTCTGATTTGACAATTCCTTTTATGCTTGATGACAATTTGGCTTCCAATTCCCTAAGCCATATTTTTTCATCCTTTAATTGGTTTGGGCTGACAAAACCTCCTGGGAGTAATTCAAAAACTTGATCAGTGTACTCTTTCTTGTACAAGTTGATCTTTCTATCTGCATTATCCACTCCTTCTGCCAATTTTACTAAATCCTTTGTCATATCATTTTTAGATTTAATAATAGGGTCAGCCCCTGCCTCATCATAGGATACACAAATCAGTTCTATATCCTGCTCTCTAGGTCTCCATTTATCAAAAATAGGCATTAATACAGCCTTTTCCCCATTTAACACAATCCACATTTCCATAATCTTACTCATGTTGTTATACATTAGTGAAGACCCTATAGTGTCAGTAAAACTTAAAATTGTAGCCTTTACCCTCTCTTCATATTTCTTTGCATATAAGGATTAAGCCTATTTTAAATTCTCCAACTCATGGGGAGTGATCTCAATCAACTGAGAACTAGAAGGTGCTAGAGATGGTGGGAACTCAATAATAGGGCTGGCAGGTGGAGGCCTTACAGGAGAAGAGGAGATCATCAATGTTGAGGACTCACCTTGATGGTATTGTCCTGCCAACTAGCTTTGTATCTTGGCAATAATGTTGTCTCTACCTCTTACCTCTTCCTTGGCTTTGTTGTAAGCTTTTAGAACTGTCTCCAACTTAACTTGGAGATCTTCCTTTTCCTTAGCCCCTCTTTCTGCTACTACAACACTAAACTTTGCATTTTCTAACATAGTGCTAGCAGATTCCACTACCCCAGTGCTCTGCACTCTTTTTACTATCATTCCTCCAAGGTAACTTGACCCTGGCATGTCCTTATTCCTCTTATTTTCATCTCTTTTAAGAGACCACATGAATAGTGTAGTATTATCTTTGTTGAAAGTGACTCCCTCCATAAGTTTGGTCTCTTTTCTTACTACCTCTAAAACCAAGGCATCTGCTATGTCCCATTCAGGGAGAATGAGTACCCCAGCCTATGCTACCATGTCCCTTCCCTACTCAGGAGTGATGGTCTTAAACTCATCAACCATTTAATGCTTTATCTCTTCCTCTACCACAGCTGGATCTTTGTGGGACTTCTCCCCTTTCCTCTTTTCACACCAAGCATTAAATTTATCAATGTTTTGCTTCCACACAAATTGCATGAAAGCTCCTGATGTGACAAAGTTATTATCAACTAAGAAATCTTCACTGGCTTGCTTGATCTTAGGATCCCACTCCTGGCCTTTGAACTCATTAGTAGTGATGTTCATTTCAGTAGTTAGGGGCTCTTCTAGCATTCCCTCCTCCACTTCATCATATGTGTATGCTATCTCTCCAAGAATGCCTAACTGTAACAGTTTCTCAGCTACTGCATGTTCATCTCCTATATGATTAGGGGATTGAGATGGAGAGTACAAAGGTTCATAAGACTGTACTTCTTTTCCCACTCTTTGTTTCTTTGGGCTATCTTGAATGTCAATGACATCCTATATCTCCCTCTTCCCTTTTGAGGTAGAGGGCTCCCCTATTGTTGGCATCAACACACTGTACTTGGACTTCTTGTGCAACATGTAATCACCAGGAGGGATTGCTCTGGCAAATTCAGACCTATTCAAAACCAGTCTTGCTTTCTCAGGGTTGTTCTTGATTACAACCTTCCTCTTTTCTTTCAATGTTTGCATCACATCCTCAAAACAAAGAATTAAGAACTTTATCTTCTCTTCAAAAGGGTGAAAGCTAGACAAAGGGTCATAGCTAGTGTCAAATTGGTGCACAAAGTCCAAAGCCTTTTTGTAGGCCACCCACTTTTCCTTCCTTGGCTCTTGCTCATTTAAATCAAACTCATTCCTAATGAGGTCTTCAGGAAATTTGAATTGGTGGGATCTACCTTTGCATATTGCTCTCATTCTGAACATGTCATTAAAGAAGCCTTTAGGGTCAACACATTGGGATACTGTAGTTGACAAATGATACGGTTGAAGGAAATCTTCAAAACACTTCCAACCTCCTTTAGTTATCACAAATTGATGTGCTATGGTAACTGTAGGGAAAATGGTCCCTTTACCTCTGCCTCTTAACTCTGCCTCTTGCACACTACTAATCTGCCTGAGGATCTTTGCAATTCCCACTTTAAGAGGGACCTAATAGGGCAACAAAAATGGAGTGCCTTTGAAGCATATATTCTAAAAACTATGGAGACAGGATATAAGTAGATATCACCTCAATTGTGGACAATTTTAACATTCTCAGCAAACTCTTTTGGTTGAATGAATTCAAAAAGAACCTTAGGGACTCTTGGATTCTCTGAACAGATAAGAGTCCTAATCTTAGATGCAAAACATTTATCAAACTTTAAAAATCTTGCATCTTCTCTGTCCCATGATAGCACTGTACTCCATAACTGCACTGGCATCTTCTCTCCATCTTTCTCTTCTACAATATCCATTCCACTTGCAAACTAGTCACCACCCTTGAATAAAAATAAATACATAAGGAGGGAGTACCATCCAAAAGGCCTATCCACTTTTCCATTCTTTATTCCTATAAATCCTTCATGGATGGCATCAGTGATATATGAAGCATAATCAAAAGTCACTGCCAAAGAAGGGTTTAAAATTTGAGCCATCATTAACATGTAATGAGTTGGCATATTTGCCTCGGCATCTTCTCCTAAAATTTGGCAGAGTGGCCAGTATACTCCTTTGGCCCTGAGGGTAAACAAATTTAAAGAGAAAGGCTCCTCAGTGTTAGGTCCTACAACTATTAACCCACCTATCTTCACGAAGAATTCTTTAAAAGGCCCATTTCTAAGGTGATTCTTCTGCACACTGTAAACCTAAGCTAGTGATTTAAAATTAATAGGTTCTAAAAAATTGGTAAATTCACTAAGCCCGAAAGCATTTCTAAACTCCTCATTATTTGTTTCAATGAGGGTTTTCCCACTTATATCCTTAACACTTCTTGTGATTGGGTCATAGTTGTGTGAAATCTGAGTTAGGAGATCCACATCCATGAATACTCCAAGGACCACCAATTTGCCTACATCCAGCTCCCAGATACTATTCATTGTGGTTGGGGATTTTCTCGTACCAAATCCAACGTTAAATAATCGCAACCCAGACAACCCAACTTGAGGGTCTCTTAGCTAGTTGCCGTTGTCATACAATCATTCTCCTATGTTTAGGCGAGGAGCTCTTGGCACGAATTCTTTTACCTTTGCTGCCATATTAGTTGGCAATGTCAACTATTCTAGGAAATCATCACAGATAGCCCTCTCCTGGTAATTAAACTTTCCTAAGAATTCTCTTTTAGGTGCCATCTTAAAGACTATGCAAGCAATTTAATTACTAACCCCAACTATTCTGTGACAAATCAAGACCCCAATTAAAACACACTATTAAGTAATTGCCAAACAAGAGCATAAGAGAACCTATTTTTTGATTGAAGAAATCTTCTCTGCAACTGAAGAAATTTTCTCTGCAAGCGCTTTTCTGTAACTACTCTTCAAAATGATGCCTTCATTCAATTGATGTGAAATCATATACAGTAGTTGGGCTCTTAACTGCGACATTGATACCGCATGCTTTGGCCATCCCTTCAGAATTGAATTCATAGAAGAATTCAAAACTTTTGCTCCAACGGGTCATAACATGCCTGTGTATTTTCCTTTTTGCTCTTTCACCATTTCGCAGAGCATAACCTTCTAGCAATTTCGCCAAACGAAATCACACCAGCCGTCCGATCAGATGAGACTTGTTCGTCCTTTACACTGCCTTAACCTCTTTGCTTTTGCATCAGGCCCTACCTCCTTTTCGCTATTTCACAAGCTTTATCCCGTGAGCACTTTCCTTTCGTAAAGCCATGCCAAGCATTAGATGGAACTCTAACCACCCGGCTTTTAACTCCTACCGGGACCGTCAACTTTTTCACTAACCGCACCTCATCTTGATGGCTAACAGTTTTTCGCTATTTCACAGGGTTTAATCCACTTGCATCTTCGAGCCACGAAACAACGAGAAGCATTGGATCAATCTTGAGATGACCATCTTTAAGTGAGACCTTTATTGCTTACCCCACTTATTCACCGGTTAACAAATGGCACATGGCATTCGGCCATTAGCCCTAGAAAACTCCTTGGGTTTAGTTCAAAGTCAACCAAGTGTCAATATTTCCTGCATAACGATCGGTTACACCTTGGCGGGCCCTTAATCACCTTTTGAAACTATGTGTCAATCGACACATCACCATCAAGATTTACATGAAGTAATAGCTGTCACTCCACGTCATGCCGGGAAAACTCTCTTTTTCTCTTTTGCCATTTCGCAGGCCTTAACATTCGTTTGATTTGCAACCACGAAATGACAAGAACCCTTGGATCAAAATAGAGTTGATCCCCTTTTACCTTTATGCTTTACCTTTTCTTCGGGCCCACTTTCTCTTTCACCATTTTGCAGGCTTTAAAACACAAGCATCTTATCCTCACAAACACATGCGGACTGTTAGATCATATCTATCTTGTTCAATGCAAGAAGATGAGTCCACTTTTTGGCCAAAAAGTGGAAGTGTTTTCCCTGATTTTCAGATTTTGTCTCATTTGAGCTTAAATTTTGAAACACTTAGAGATTGAATCTTGGAAAAAGTCAGTAATATAAAAGATAGCCCTCTGAGTGTAGTTTCCAAATATATAATTTATTTTAATACCCACATAATAAAAAATAACTTTTTAAATGGAGTTCTGAAAACTATGTTTTAAAAATGCCTGTTTCAGGACCATACCATGCATGTGTACGACCCACACTTTTTGACACAATTAAAATTATTTTCTCAAACCGTTTTGGAAAATGGTTTGTAACACACTGAAGATTGATGAGCATATTTTTTTGTATTTTTTTTTCTAATATTTTTTTTTTAATTAATTTTTTAATGGCCGTAATTATCTTTTTAAAAATTTGACGTGTACGACCCACATAATTTGATGTAAACTTAACATTTTTTGATTTTTTTTTTTTTCAAATACAAAAGATTTTTGTGTAGATTGATGACATATAATTTTTTTTCCAAAATTCTTTAAAATAAAAAAGTTATTAAATTAACAAAATTAGTTAATATTTCAAATTTATGGACCCGATTTAGTATAAATTAAATGAAAAATAGTTAAAATAATCAATTTTTAAATAAATTTACATATTTAGAATCTAGACAGTATAATCTGAAATGGGTTTTAATTTCGTATAAAAATTCTCTAATTAGAGGCGCGTAAACTATTTTTGAAGTTCATATTTGTGCTTTCATTCATGGAGATTTGAATTTGCAGGTCCATGTCTCAGGTGTGGCCATCCCAGGCCTATCCCGGGCCTAATCCCGAGCCAAGTGGCGGGTTGTGGAATCAACTTCCACAAAACGGGCCCCCGTTTTCAAACAAGGGCGGATTGTGGAAAAAAAGGAAAAATGCCATTTAGAAACGGGGGCCCGCTTTTAAACAAAACGGGCCCCCGTTTCTAAAAAATGGGCAACAAAACGGGGGCCCGTTTTTAGAAACGGGCCCCCGTTTTTTAAAACGGGCCCCCGTTTCTAAAAAACGGGCCCCCGTTTTGTTTAAAAGCGGGCCCCCGTTTTATAACAAAACGGGGGCCCGTTTTTAAACAAAACGGGCCCCCGTTACCTTTCGGCTCGGGAGCCCGAAGCACAAACGGGCCCCCGTTTTTTGAAAACGGGCCCCCGTTTATAAGAGCGCATTTTCCAATGCGCAGACTTCCGCGAATTTGTGACTCATTACCTTGCACTTGCCCTGGTATCTAGTCATTTGTGAACTGACATGTCAACTTTCTACTCGAAGAGAGGAAACATCAGGATCCACCTTTTCCCTGCCACCTATATCTGCCAAGTCACTTCTTATCTCACAGCATGACTCATCTTCTTGGACCCACCTTTTAATCCTTAAATCTAATTCATTGACCACTTTGATTTTCGGCCATGTGTCATTATCTTACTTGCCATCTCAGCTAGCTGGACTGCTTGCTTGGAACACCATGTCCTTTCGCTATTTCGCATAGCTTAACACACCCACAACTTTGCCTAACGAAATAGCAAAAGTCATAGATTCATCTGGAAGTTGCGCGACACTTACTAGACCCGACAACATTAGAAGGGAAAAAGGCATTAGGCATAGATTTTTACAATTATTTAACAACCGCCTAGGTAAATAACAAGGGGGAACACTTCACACGACCCCAAGACCCATTACTTAAGTGTAAAAAGTAATGCAGGAATAGAAACCAGAGGTTTTTGATCAAACATTTGAGTGATTAAAACTAAAAACCCTAAACCCTTAAAGACCTAACACAGATTTGAAGCAGTTAATAGCATACCTGACTCAAAATTTCAAAAACTTAGCCAATTATGGGAAAAGAAAACCCATTTCTTAAGCAGTGATAACAGGGACCTCCTCAGAGGAGTGGTGATCATGGGAGACATGCATCTGGAGGATCTTCTTGCCCACAGCCATAGAGACAGACAAAGTCAGGTGGTAGTGGTACAGGACAGCCGTGACTTGATTTGAGGCACTTGTATTGTGTATTTGATATCATTGTAGACTTGAACTTTTATTGTTTTATGATGATCTATATGCAGACATGGACTCTATGTGAGGATGATCTTTCTTATGCATGTTATTATATTTGATGATGATTTATATGCATTGATTACATGGATGCAGTGATTAGATGGATAATGATCTTTATGCATGTTACTTTATTTGATGATTATGCTTTATATGATGATGCCATGATAAATGCTTTTGTTTGATTTTTTATTTTGATGATCTTGGATGTAAATGAAAATTATAACTAACTTAAATGATATGATGCAAATGTAAATGATCTATAATAGAAATGTAAATGAATGATTGCTTTAATGCTTATGATGATGCAAATGCAAATGATCTACATGAAATGTTTTTTAATTTTTATATGTAATGTTTATGAATCTAAGTGCAAAGATGCAACTAAATGATCGTTAATGGGATGATAATGCAAATAATAATGATGATACACTACATGATGAATGAAATGCACTTAATTGAATGCAAACTAATGCAATGATAAAATGAAACTAAATTAAATGGATAATGATTAAAATGATTCTAAAAATGAATGCACCTATTGTTTTTGTTTGTCTAGGTATACTCAATCTTTATTTATGACTGTTGATCTATTAATGAAATGAAATTCTTATAATGCAGCTGACCATGAATGCTTATAATGCCGATGAATAATGAGCTAATGAAATTATATAACTAAAAATGATATTTCCATTCTTCATATGCTATCTTGTAACAGTGCTTGATTTCATCATTGAGCTTTAAAATGTTGTAAGAAAATACAAGCAACTTGACATAATGATTCAAGATGACCTGAGTATTCCTTACATGGATTTTGATATAGAAAGTTAATACAAGGAACTTAATATATAATGGATCAAGTTGACCAGAGTATTGCTTGCAGAATAGACAAGGATTATCTCCTTTCATGCATGACTTGGAACTTCCTCCTTGATCTTTTGTCGATCATATCCTGATACAAGTTCATACCGTAGTAAGAGATAAACCACAGACAGTAATCAAAGAAAATAATCATGCCCCATCATAGCTTCTCTAGTCATGGACATCCTTGAGTTGCATAGAGTACATGATTAACAATAAAATCAAGATATAAACACTGAATCTTGCATGGCATTCACATGTTCTTATGGTCATTAACTGATATAATCATCTTGATGAATGATCTTTTGATAATCCTTTATTACTTGTTGATTGATTCTTCATTTCCTGAGTTTCATGATTCAGTTGTTGATGAAATGCCTTGATTTTCATTGCTTTGTTGCTCATTATCTATTTCAAAATCCTAGATGTTTTTGGTTTTTTATAAGTTTTCCGAATGTTTTGGGATTTTCAAAGATTCAAAAGATCACCTTAACAAAAAGGAATTAGGATTTTTGCCCCTAGTGAAAACGAAAATTTATTATGGATGTATGAATTGATCAAGATCCAAACCATGGCGAGATACAAATGCATATATGATTGATTTTGATAAGATCTAGGATAGTGACTATGACAAGTATGTCAAAGATTGATAATTGTTGGTAAGTTGCATATGTCTTGCTAAATGGTTTAAAGCAATGGGTGTGAAAGATGGAATGGATAAGCTAGGATATATGGAAGTGATAAATGTGATAGGATGGAGTGGATAGGTGTGCAAAGTGATCTCATAGATGGAGGAACTTACTTCTTAGATAGCGCCTGTTTACCAGGTTTTCACTATCTAAATTTATTGCATTTTTTCCATTTTTTTTTTTAAGACTTTATATGCTTTTTGTTGATTTGTTCAGAACTTTATATGCTTTTTGTTGATTTTTTCAGGACTTTATATCTCAAGCATAGAATTTCCTGAGATGGATAGAATTGATAGGTTCACCAAGCCAATCACCTTCAGGGGTAGATAACTTGTATGCTCCTGATCCATATGTTTCTGCTATGACAAAAGGTCCTAGCCAATTTGGTTTATATTTTCCCTTCTTTTCTCAATCTTGTTGATTTCTTGGATTCTCCCTTAGAGCTATATCTCCAATCTAAAAAATGTGTGGCTTGACTCTATGGTTATAGCTTCTTGCCATTCTTTGTTGATATACTTTCAAATGATCTATTGCATTCTGGCGACGTTCCTGAATCAGTTCTAGTTCTTGGAGTCGAGAGACTCGTTGTTCTTCTTCTGGTATAAGACCTTGCAAGGAAACTCATAGAGAAGGTATCTCTAATTCTATAAAGTAATATGGCTTCAGATCCATAGACCAAACAATATGGAGTTGCCCCTATTGGAGTGCGGATGCTAGTTCAGTATGCCCAAAGAGCAGGATTTAGCTGAATGTGTCAGTCTTTTCCAGCTTCATTAACTGTTTTCTTTAAGATTTTCAAGATAGTTTTGTTTGATTCCTCAGCTTGACCATTTCCCTATGGATAATATGGAGTATAAAACCTATGTTGGATATGAAATTGTTCACATAGCTCCTTCACATCTTGATTTTTGAATGGTCTTCCATTATCAGTGATAATGGTCATAGGAACTCCATAGCGACAGATTATATAATTCAAAATAAATGATGATATGTGTTTTCCTGTCACTGTTGTTAAAGGAATTGCTTCAATCCATTTAGTAAAATATTCAATAGCAATCAAAATAAACTTATGTCCATTAGAAGATGAGGGATTTATTTTTCCTACCAAATCAAGGCCCCATTGTGAAAATGGCCATGATTTTGTCATAGGATATAACTCTTGTGTTGGTGCATGAATGAGATTCCCATGGATCTAACATTGTTTGCATTTTCTAGCATATGTGAATGAATCTCTCTCCATAGTAGGCCAAAAGTAACCCATACGAAGAAGTTTCTTAGCCAATGTTAAACCACTTGAGTGTGTGCCACAAATACTTGCATGAACTTCGTCAAGAACTTTTTCAGATTCTTCTTGTTCAAGACATATTAATAAAGTACCATCTAGACCACACCTATATAAGATATCAAGAATTATAGTATAGTGAGAGGACTGACGAATAAAATTCCTTCTCTGATTGTGAGATAAGTCAAGAGGATGGATATGTTCTTTTAAATATTGATAAGTTTGACCGTATGAGGATTGATTGGTTCCTGATATATGGAAAATTCGGTAGGTATGTTGGGATTGAATGATAGGGGTTAAGATATCTTCCATGATAAATTTGTAACGTTGTTGATTTTCCTTATTTTGAAAGAGAGACGCTATTGTAGCCATTGCATCTTCTACTTTATTCTCATTTCTTGGAATCTGGGTGGATGATATTTCTTTAAAGTGACCTTTAAACTCCTCCACCAGTTGTTTGTATGGCATAATCTTATCATCCTTTGTTTGATATTCATCATTTACTTGGTTGATGATAAGTTGTGAATCACCATAGACATGTAGTTCTTTGACATTCCATTCAATGGCCATTTTAAGCCGAATAGCCAATGCTTCATACTCTGCAATATTATTGGTGCATGGAAACCGCAGTCTATATGATTTAGGAATTGTGTGTCCTTGAGGTGTGATAAAAAATATTCATGCACCTGATCCATATCATGTATAAGAACCATCAAAGTACAATTCCCAAAATTTTGTACTTACTATCAGGATATTTGCATTAGGAAATTCAATGTGCAAAGGCATGTTATTTTGTAAAGGTGCATCAGCCAATTGATCAGTGATAACTTGTCCCTTGATAGCTTTCCAGTCAACATACTCTATATCAAATTCACTCAGTATCATAACCCATTTGGCTAGTCTCCCTGTCAATGTTGACTTGCTCAACAAATATTTGAGAGGATCTATCTTTGCTATTAGTTTCACAAAATGAATCAACATATAATGTCACAGCTTCTGAGTTACAAATACAACTACTAGACATGTCTTTTCTATTGAGGAATAATTTAATTCATAACCAACAAGCATTCTACTAATATAATAAATTGCTCTTTCTTTTCCTTCATCATCATGTTGGGCTAGGAGGGATCCTAATGATACATTTGTTGCTGAGATATAGAGCAACAATGATTTCTCTTTGGTTGGTGATATCAGTACTGGAGGACTCATAAGATATTCTTTTATTTGCAAAAAAGCTTCTTCACATTTTGGATCCCATTTGAATGGAACATTTTTATGTAGAAGATGTGTAAGTGGAAGACATCTATCTGCTAATTGAGAAACAAATCTCTTGATTGATTGCAATCTTCCTTGTAAAGATCATAATTGACTTATGTTCCTAGGTGACTCCATCTCCATGATAGCTTTGACTTTTTCAGGATCTACTTCAATTCTGTGAGCTGATATAATGTAGCCAAGGAGTTTTCCAGAGGTTACCCCAAATGCACATTTCTTTGGATTTAATCTCAATTGATATATTTCCAACCTGTCAAAAATCTTGCTTAAAATGTTCAAATGTTCTTGTCTTGTATGAGATGTTGCAAGTATGTCATCGATATAATCTTCCATAAATGTATGCATCATATCATGGAAAACCATTGTCATGGCCCTTTGATAAGTCACTCCTGCATTATTAAGCCCAAATGGCACAACATTCTAGCAATGTGTTCCCCATGCATAGGTGAAAGCTATCTTTTCTTGATCTTCAGGTGCAATTCTTATTTGATTATATCCTAAGAAGCCATCCATTAATGAAAACATCTCATGCCCTACTGATAAGTCCACTATGATATCAATGTTTGGTAGCGGGAAATAATCTTTTGGACATGCTTTATTCAGATCTCCAAAATTTGTACAGACCCTTATGCTTTTATATGGTTTTGATATTGGTACAATACTTGAAACCCATTCTGGATAAGCAACAGGTCTTATAAAACCCTCTTCTAATAGTTTCTTCAGCTCGGTTTTTACAAGAAGAGCAATGTGCGGATGCATCTTTCTTAGCTTCTGCTTAACTAGTTTTTCTTTTAAATCCATATTAAGATGATGCATGATAAGATTTGGATTAAGTCCTGGCATATCTACATATGACCAAGCAAAATTTAGTTGTCTTTTCTTAAAGAATTCGATGTATTCTTTCCTCTCTTTTTCTGATTATGAGGCAGCATAATGAAGCATTTTAGGATCCTTTGATGTACCAATGTTTACTTCTTCTGTTGGTTCTATCAGAATAATAGATCTCTCTTGAAAATATGCAAGAAGAATGTCAAACTTTCCATCTTCTGGTGCCTCAAAGAGATTTTCACCCTCAAATACATCCTTTGTTTTCTCTTTTGATTGATCTAGTGTCACCATGAAATGTTTTTCAACAATAGGTCTCTTTCCTTGTTTTATTTCGCTTTTGCGATTGGAAAGTTTGGCATTCTCTTGACTACGAGAAACATTACTTGATTCTGCAATGGAAGATATCTTAGGTGGGATGGGTTCAACAGCGTTAAGGTACACGATTAAGTCATGATCATTGGAAAAGACATTCAGTTTGGGGTTGTCTAAATTATCCCAATCAATTAGTTCAGGATGAAGAAGGGGTAAATCATAATCACTGTCATCATTAGGTGGTTCAATGTTCATGACATAATGATCATAACTTGGCATAGAATAGGTATTGTCATAGATTAAATATTTTTGAGAATTGTCTTTCTCAAGCGTCTTCGAATTAGTTCTAACAAAATCAATATTAGCATTTTGTAGTTCATACTCAAGTGGTTCTTGAATTGACATTTGTCCCTTAAATGAATGGATCATATCAACACACACATCTTTAATACTACAAATTCCTTCTTGATTGACCTCATTTTCATTTTGGAGTTGACATACTTGTATACATGATAAAAAGGATTCTTTTGCTATATTTTGTCTCCTTTCAAACCCAACTTCTTCTAGACTAATAGTCAATCCAACTTGACTATCTCTTAATTCTTCTATGGTTCTGCCATATCTGGATACATCTTGTTCCTCTTTTGATGAAAATCTTGTATTTTCAGATGCTTGATCTATCCTTGTTTGTACTTCTTGAGGCATTACTTCTTTGTCTTTTTCATTCCCTTTCCTTTTTGCATACGCCTCTTTTCTCTGAATTCTGATTTTTTCTTGTCTTCTTTCTAATTCCATATTTTGTTTTGCAATAGACAAGTCTTCTTTTGTGATAGTTGCTTGGTCTTCATTATGTTCCTTACTTGATGTAGTAGGTAAGACATCTGGCCCCCATTCATACTCATTTGAATCTATCTTTGAATCATGATCTAGGACTACTCCACTATACCATACAGGAATGTCATATGGTGCAAAAAGTTCTCTAATTTCTGCCATCTCTATTTTTACTGCTTCTGGAATATCTTGTTCAGATTTTGCATTTGTTTGTATTTCCAGAACTTGTTGACAATATTTTTCTTTACCTTGGATGGCAATCTCCTCTTCTTTCTTTTCATGTTCTTCTTGCTCCTTTTGTTTATTTGTTACTATTTCTGCCACTTGATGTAGCTTTTCTTGCCAATTTTCTTCTTTAGAAAATGATTTATTTTTCCACTTTTACTGTGGATGATTATGTTGCTTTTGATTGGATTTTAGATATCCAAGTCCAAATTTAGCTTCTTTGGATTGTGAGTGTGGATAAATAGGTTCTAAAATACCCTGATGTCGCTTACCAATTGGTCTTTTTCCTTCAAATCCCATTTTTTGCATGATTTCATAACCTTTGCCATATTGTTTTATGGGAATATTGACTTCTGCTGCTATTGCTATAGTTTTATCTTCATCCTTGTACAACCAACCAAGAATGTCTTTGTCTTCATTTTCTTCTTCAAGAGTTCCAACACTAACAAATGTCCCTTTAAAAATATGTTTTGATCTTTTTGATGTCTTTGATTGAATATATGTAGGCTTTCCATATGACTTAGGGGAAAGTGGAAAATTATGCAAAGAATATTTTCCCATTCCTTCATCATTTAATTTGATCTTTTCCTCAAAAGTTTCCCATAACTTTGCTTGAATTTCTTTGGTAGGATATACCGATTCTTTGTTATGTGTAACTCTTGTATCTTGTGTTGGCTTCAAATTATTGCAATATTGACTAGAATTTGCAATTATAGTGATCTCTTGTCCTTCATAAGGAAATTTCACACATTGATGATATGTAGAAGGAACTACTTGCATCTTGTGAATCCATGGTCATCCTAGAAGAATGTTGTAAGAGAGGTTCAAATCTAAAACCTAACACAATGTATCCCTTTCCACAGGTCCTATTTTTATTGGTAGCACAACAGTTCCTTTAGAAGAACGTTCTGCTTCATCATAAGCCTTGATGGTTATTTTCTTTTTTGGGACCACTACATTTTTTGAATATCCCAAAGCTTTTATCAAACTTAATGCACAAATGTTTAAGCCAGCTCCTCCATCTATGAGTACACGTTTGACACGAGTTTTATTAATCGAGACTTCAACATGTAAGAGAGCGTTGTGAGGATGTTGCAAGGATGCATTATCATTTTTAGAAAACGATAAGCAATGAGGAGCTATAAGGTGTCCTACCATGTTTTGAAACTGATCTATATCCAAATCTTTTGAAACTGTTGTTTCCACTAAAGCTTTCTCCAAAATTTCCTTATGCATAGGTGAAACTTTGAGAAGTTCTAGAATTGATATTTGAGCAGGTATTCTTTGTAATTTATCTACTAAATTGTATTGTTGTGAAGTGGATGTTGGATCTTTTGCTATACCTGGAAAGGTAACCTTTTCTTTGCTTCTAGTAATAACATTGATTGGCTTTGAAGATGGATTTTCATTAACAATGATCACATTTACCACATCATCATATGTATAAGTGTAATTCACTTTGGCTTTCCCTTTGTCATCTTTTAATTGTGATGGTTCACCTTTGTCATAATTTGGAAGTGGAGTTTTGAAAGCCAGGTGTGATTCATTTGTCTTGTGGCATCCATTGTGATGGTTCTATTATCGATTAGATCTTGGATAAGGTACTTCAATCTCTGACAATCATTTGTTAGGTGTCCTTTATTTTGATGGTAATTGCAAAAATGATTGTCATTCCACCAATTTGGCTTGACTGGTGGTTCATAACTTTTTGCTTCTGGTAAAACAATCAATTTATTGGCAAGCAGAGTTTTTAGAGCTGATTCCAAAGGTTCTCCAATGTTTGTGAATTTCCTCCGAGGATTGGAGAAAAAGGACTTGGCTTTATTATTTTTTGGATTATTATTGCTTGGGATCTGACTTGATAGATTAAAATTTGGTTGTTGTTGTTTTGTAATACTATTATCATTATTTCCTTCATTGCTGGCATTCCTATTCTTTGGCCAGAACTTGGGTTTGTCATTGTTGTTGTTGTTGTTGTTGGAAATGTTGTAAAGTTTTAGTTCTCCTTTCTTTACCATTGCGTTCTCTATTTTTAGACCATTCTTGATCATTTTGGAAAAGGAGGGAGGACATTGCATTCTTAGTCAATAACTCATTTCACTGATAAGATTATCAATGAATATGTCCATTTTTTCTTGATTAGGTACATCTCGGGGAAACCTATTAAACATGTGTTTCCATCTTTGTAAGAAGATCATAAAAGATTCACCATTCTTTTGTTTAACATTGCAGAGATCCAGCATTGTTATTTCATTCCTTATATTGTAGGAGTATTGTGAAATAAATCTATTCACAAGTTCTTCAAAAGATTTGATTCTGGATGGTAATCTTGAAAACCACTCCATTGATTGTCCATTTAAACTCCTAGTAAAAAGATGCATAAGGTAAGTTTCATCATGAGCAAATTCCATGCTCATAGTACAAAACTCCCTAATGTTATCCAGAGAATTAGATTTTCCATCGTATTTGTCATATTTAGGAATCTCGCAATGTTGTGGAAATGGTATCATATTCAGATTCTTATCAAACAGATATGGGCATATATCTTCTAATGAATACTTCTTAGAGCTTGTTCCATTTTGCATGTCTTGTATCTGTTGTTGTAAAGTTTTCATTTGCTGAGTAAGGTTTGATAATGGATTATCCACATAGTTTCTCCTTGTTTCTTCGTGAGTTCTTTTATCACTAAGTTCTTTTCTTGTGTCATCCCTTTATTTCCTTGTTTCTTCATGACTTTCTTTGTTCACATTCTCATTATTTGGATCATCTGTGTTTTGGGTGTTACTTGCCTCTACATCTTGTTTCAAGCTTTCTATGTTAAAGTCTTATGGTAGTTTAGCTCTAGATTTTTCCAACATTAAGAGATATTTCTCTTTTTGCTTTGCCAACAATTTTCCATTAGCCTATCAAATTTGAAATCTTGCTCAAGGTCTCTAATGGTGCTATTGACTACTTCTTCATCAATAGCGGTAAACCCAAAAGTTTGAAATACAAGATTATCTTCTTCCTCCATTTGTTGTTGTTTTCTAAGTTGTTCATATTGGGCTCTAGTCCAAACTAGCATGTGATTATTTCAAAGTTGTTGAAAGTGACCAAAGGACAAAGTCAATAGGTGATTATTGGTTTAGGAAGATAATCTTTGTTGATTTTACCGTTATTGTTTGTTCGTTGTGATAAAGCATCTCTTTTTTGAAAAGTGCATCCTTGTAAAATTTCTCCATTAAACTCTATACCGCAGCCATGTAGGTAGTGACAGAAATGGTGTAGGAATGTCCTATGTTTTAATAAGATCTTGTGATTGATATACAAAAATCTTATTCTTTTCTGAGTAGCTTTATAACTGTGTTTTCTTTTCTTAAGGTGATACTTAAAAGTCATATAAGCATTTGACAATTTACAAGTTTGTTTGATTCCAATGTTGGTGCAATTCTGATATTGATATAACCTAGGTTCAAAATAGGAAAGATATATCCAAAATTCTAAACCTAGTATAGATTGATCAAGCTTCGTGATAGAGGATTTGATTATCTTGATGAGAAACTTGATAATGATGTTGATTTTTTTGCACTTAAGATGTTTGAATCAATAGCTTGTTAAATGTTGATGTTTATAGAACTTCTTGGGAATAACCTGTAGGATTAGTGACCTAGTTGTTTGAGCTAGTTTGACAATATGTGATGGTATAGAGACAAACCTACTTCAAGAATAATTTTGATACTGACATTTTGACACTTTGGTTTTGATCTAGTATTTCAAGTGTTGGAAAGCTTTTTGTATTACCTTTTTGATCAAACTTTTTCAGCAATTTGTTGGTTTTTCTCTCATGCATAGATGATAATTATCTTCAATTTTTGACCATTTGGAACATGTAACAAACATAGAAGACACAATGTCTAATAAACAAAATGCACAAGCAAGTACAAATCTTATGGCAGGCTGAGACAATAGTTGTTGAATCTCACGTGGGGTTTCCCCCGAGGCTACGCTATTCAAAGCGGATATTTAGATGCTTGACCCCACTGGCTCCACCTTTGGTACTCACTTCTTCAGGGCAGCCAAGTACCAGTTTCCATGAAAACTCCTCATGGCAAACTTTATATCTCTACTAGGAACCGTCTGTGTGTGAGCCGTTTCAGAGGTTTGACCTCCTGCACCAACAACTAGAAGGATTTTGGCAACTAGTACAAGTGGTTTTTAGTAAAGGCTTTCGGTCATGTGGCCATACATGTGGCACTTTCAGCTCTGTAAATACAAAAGGTTCCCAACCTATAGAGGTTACGCTCCATAGGGTTTATGGGGAAACATAGTGTCGATATGAACTTATTAGCACATATTGTTTGGGACTTTCATCACAAACATGATTTATTTATAGTGGATTGGAAAGACTCGGTATTAGCCCGTTTACACTTTAGGTCGTTCCCCTCTCACTGGCCCCCTCAAGGCAGCTCGGGAAAGGATTTAATTGCTTGAAAGTAAAGAAAGCATAAAAGAGTGGGTTTGGCTTTTTGGTCACCCAATTAAGGGGAGAGTATATACCTACCACTTTCGAGACATGGAATATAAGTATTCTTTTTAACCTTTTCAAAGCAATTGTTGGTTAAGTCCAATTTGGAGATGTTGCTCCAACAAGCATGGTGTTTATTTTAGCCTTTTTAGAAGTCTATGTGCAACTATTTTAGAGAAGTTACTAAAAATGCAAGTTGCATGTTGTCAATTTATCCTCTTAGTTAGATTAAATGAACAAGACATGATATATGACTTCCCAAAATAAGACGTTTAATTAACTAGATGAAGAATTGCATAAAATTTTCCTTAAACACCATCCTGCACATGCATGTTAGTAATTTGGAAAATCTAATTTCTTGGACATTTGAGCCTGCAAGAAAATTTTGTTAGTTGGAAACAAAAGCGCTATTCTAACACATGCACTATCTTTCTCCTCAAAAGTGCTAACTTGTAGAGAAAAAGTGCTAACCTAGACTACAAAAGCGCTAACATGCATGGCATATGCACTAACCAGTGATGCAAATGTGCAGATTTTCAAACAAAAGTGCTAACTTGCATGGCATATGCGCTAACCAATGATGCAAATGCGCTAACCTATGAGCAAAAGAGCTGTCAGAATTCACATATGTGTGAATCTGCATTACAAATGCGTTAATTTTATTTCTGAGAGATTTTAAAGGTATATGCAAGGTCCATGAGCCCCACAGTGGGCGCCAAAATGTGTTGACTTGAATTTCATCCTCAGAATGCTACCTGTAACAAGTTAGTTTCACAAAATACAAATGGAAATGCTATAGGAAATCCAAACTCAACCAATGAAACTACATGAAATACATATGAAATAAAAATACTAATATTACCTTCATAGTTTACATCTCATTGTGTCCTAACTCCATTGTTCCTGGTTGCAGATGGTGTGCTCTTAGACAATGCACTGATAGCTTCCAAGATGGCATATGAAGAATGGACTGATAACTGGTAGTTAACTGATGTTATGATATGCAAAACTACATGATTATGCTAAAATGATTATGCTATATGATAATGGCTATTTTCTTCAAGGTTTAAAACTCACAAGGTGAAGGTTGAGAGAAAGGGGGAAGGAGAAGACAAGTGTCACTCATCTCATCTTGACTGGGTTGCTGACTGAGGGAATCTAGGGATGGTTAGAGAAGATTTAGGCATGATAGGACAAGTGGACTCAAGTCCTTCCTAATATGTAGGGGGTTTTGGAGAGAATATAGGAGATGGTAATGAAATATGTGTACGTACACAATATTTCATTAAATTTAATGAAATATTGTGTACGTACACATATTGCAAATGGGGACCCCCCACTTTTTTCTTTCTAGGGTTAGCTGTTTTAGTTTTGTTGTTGGTCATTTTAGTGTCTTAGCCTTTGCATTGAAGGGATTGAGTTTCTCAAAGGTCATTGAGCCAGGTGGATCTCCTTAAGGTGGAGTGGAGGAGGTCAAGTTAGTTGAGTGATTAGGGGTTATTTGATCATTCCTAGGGTTTTTTGTGTACTATCTGGTCACACTTCAAGTTGTTAAATCAAGCCTTGGTTGAATGCATAGTGTCCTCCTAAGTCCCATCCCTTTCATCAAGATCAGAGCGAACTTGCCTTAGAAGTCTAGAATGTCATCCTAATCCTAAAGTGTCCTGAAATTTGACTAAGTCTGTAAATTTGAAGGATCCTCGAAAAACTAGATTTTGCATTATAACTCCTGGAGGTCCAAAACCACTTTCAAATATCCTGACAATATATATGAAATATAACTTAAAGTATAATAAAGAGAAAAGATATAAGGAAATGTCACTTATTGAAGGAGAGGTGAGCTAACTTCATGTTGAAGGAGAGGTGAGTGAACTTCATGTTGGAGGAGAGATGAGCGAAGTTCATATTTTCATCAAGTAGAGCGGATTTTATAAGCGTGAGAAAAATTGAATAAGAAAGGATAATCGCCTAAGAAGGATACAATATCAAATGAACTTCATAATCCCATTGACAAGAGCGAAGTAGAGTAATTTCACAACTTCAGCTTCAAGGAGAGAGGAGTGAACTTCAAGTTCAAGCAACTAAGAGCAAAATTTTTAGTTCATGAGTTAAGTGAAAGGAGTGAATTTCATTATTTGGAGGACATGGGAAGACTTCTTCATGTTGAAATTAGAGGAATGAAGGAAATTTGATAGCATTTACTTCATGAGTTGAGTGAGGGGAGCAAATTTCAAAGAATAAATTTCTTAAACACATCACTTTTGGAACAAACTTCATATGCACACCACTAAGAATGAACTTCATGAGTTCAAGAAGGAGAGCAAATTATATCTTCATGTTCAAACCCACATGAGAGGATATCAACTTCATGAGCGAATTTTAACTTCATATTTGAGATAAGTGAGCTTCATGTAGGTGGCTTCAACGAAAAATTCCAACTTTACAAACCAAGGGATACAAATGAACTTCAAGAATTAAGACATGAGCGAACTTCATGATTTGATCTACATTAACAAATTCATGATCTCAGTGAAGTGAGTGACTTCAAAGACAAGGAGAACAAGTAATGAACATCAATAATGGAATACATTTCAAAAGCTCCTCTTTACGAGAAAACAAGAAACTTCAAGTGTTGCTTCATGATGGAAAATCCTCTCTATATGCCTTAATCAGCCTATGTTAAGTATGTGTAATACTTGCTTGTTTCTTTTGCAGGACATGAAGAGAGTCACAAGAGAAAGGATTTGGAGTTTCAAATGACAAGGATAGTGGTGACATCAGAAGTACATCAATACTTCAAAACTAAGATCTACACCTTGCACATCTATGATTGAAATCTACATCAAGCACGATTGAAGAAGCAGGCAATTTCAAAAGAGTTAATCAAAGTTAGAAGATCAAACCTACAAAGTGTGAAGTGACATCCTAATCATCATCCCTGTCACTACTTGCCAATCAGGGAAGGTCTACCTCTGCATGTCTTGATTCAACATACCTGATTCACCAGTGATGTCACAAACTTTGAGGCACCTACCCTTATCATCTATTGGTCATGCCAAAGTGTTGTAATTATTTCATTTGGTGAACTGAGTTTGTTGTAACAAACCCTGATTATGGCTTTCATTGTAAAATTTTGGTCATTGTTTTCAAATGGATATGAGCCATTGAATTGTATTGAGAGAATTATAAAAGGCTCAAGTCTCTCATTTGTAAAGGTTAATAGCTAATAGTTGGTTAATAGTTAATAATTGGAGAATAGCTAATAGTTAGGAAAGAATAGAATAGCAATTAGAATAGAAGTAGATTAGGAGAGGGAAGAATTGTTGGTATGACTTGTAAATGAGATGCTCTTTTCATTGAAGTTGTGGTGAAATTTGTTATTTCAACAAGCCTCGTGGTTCTACTTGTCAATTTATATTCATGTTGATTAGATTGAATGGAAGAAGTTGTTGAATGTATGAACATGTGGAATTTGCCTAATCCATACCACTAGCCTCTTGCTGCTTGTAAGTGTGCCTTGTCTGGTCAACTGGAATGAAATGAGCTTAGCTTTGAATCGTTATCCATCCATTGCTTATGCATTAACTTGAATGGTGAACATTGTTCGATGGTAATGATTTGAACATATTTGAAATGTCCTTAGAAGATTTCACTAAGGTTGTGTCAAATTGTTCAGCTTGATGGTGAGACCTCGCTCAGTAGGATTCCATATAGTCATTCATCTATATATTCTTACATTCTAGGTCCTAGCATAGACTTCTCAAAACCTATTCCTTTTACTCTTTTTTTTATCTTCCAGTCGAATAGATAGGATCTTAGTTCCAGTAAATCAAGCATTCAGGCATTCAAATGTAAGTCCCCTTGTGATTCCAACATAATCACATCAAACCAATGAACTTATCCACACATAGTGACCCTACATTCATGAACCATGGAGTTGTCTCGAATGATCCTTAAGCTAATCTTCAACATTTGAGAGATTTTGTTCAAGAGACGATAAGATACTTATGGTATTTTATTTTGTGTTCGCATGTACGTAAAAAACACATCAACACTACCCATTTGGTGCACTTAAATCAATAAAAAAGTTGTATCCTAGGCCCTTTATCTATTGTCTTCAATTTTTTTCTATTAAAGGCTTAGTTAAGAAACATTTTCCTCATAGCCTTGGTTATTCAATAACGTAGAAAAGGTATTTATCAATATTTCCTCTAACGAAATCTAAAGGAAAAGGCAAAATAGACGATCATCATCATAGCAAGTAGAAGCAAAAATTCCAAGATCTGACTAAGACAAGTTTGCAAGAAATTGACTAATTCATGGTCATGGATTAATGCCAAACTCATGGTAATGTCGACTAACATACTAGAGAACAATCGTATAGTTTATAAGGTCTATAACAAACAAAAAAGTTGCATACTTCTCTTTATGAAACATCAACTCATTCAAGATCTTTATCATTTAATCATAAAACTACATTTTCTTATTCTCCTCATTCTATTTCTAATTATAACATTTCACACATCAATTAATCTAACAATTTAAATTTCTAATCTAAACATCTTATTAGATTAACCTAAACTAAATGCAAGAAATATTTATTTCCCTTTTTAATCCAATCTTTCCCATTATTTAGATCAATTTACATGCTTTTCATACTTGATCAATTGTCTTGACTATGACCTTAATCTCTTATAAGAATTGTT
Source organism: Cryptomeria japonica (assembly GCF_030272615.1). Taxonomy (NCBI): domain Eukaryota; kingdom Viridiplantae; phylum Streptophyta; class Pinopsida; order Cupressales; family Cupressaceae; genus Cryptomeria; species Cryptomeria japonica. The sequence continues at coordinate 582,141,629 of NC_081414.1, read as the reverse complement.
GGTGCTTCCACCTTACTCATAGATAAAGAAGAATGTTTTGTAAGAAACTATTTCTTATTATCCCAACACTTATTATACTATTTTCCTTTTGATTTTTGCTATGATTTGATATGATAGGTAGCACTTTGAATATGCATAACGTAAACAACTCTAATAACTTTAATAAAGTAGTGGTGTTGAAAAACAATTGAATGGAAAGAAAAAGAAAGACTGAATGTCCCCCACAATAAAATGAAAGTAATTAATTGGGTGAAAGAAAAAAGAAAGAATAGAATGTCCCCCACTATAAAATGAAACTAATGAAAACAGCTAAAGAATCAAGAGTCAAGACAGTACTCACCAAGAGAATTGATGGGGCTTCCATAACTTAGTCCATCTAATCATGGGGGAGAAGAATCCTTGGGCCACCTGTGCTCAAAATTAACCAGTAACAAAACCCTAATTCTCAATCTCTCTATATCATGAAAATCAATGACTTCCTGAGTGCGATGGTTCTAAACGGCGGGAGTTCGACTCCTGCTGCAGACTCAGGAGCAGAAACGAACGGCAGCTGTGATGCTGCGATTCCTTCTGCAATTCTAAAGGGCACTGGAAATAATGAAGGAGAATTGATCAAAAGGCCAAGACTGAAAGCAAGGAAAAACCTGTTTTCTTCTTCCCTATCACTAAAGAGATCCCCATAAATAATTCCTTAGATGAAGAAATCGAACACACCATTACGCTTCAAAGGTAAAGGGCTCAAGGAATAATAGTATATAAAGTGGGATATGGAAAAAAAGAAAGAAAGACTTCTTTTTTATTATGTATTCTGTGGGAAGTATTTAATTGTGTTACAGATGAGCCTACACATCTTACTTTTTTAACAATTTAAACTTAAAATTTCTCTTTTAAAAACACAAATTCTCTTGGAAAAAGTTCAATTTTGATCTTTAATCCTAAAGATCTGAGAGTTCTGGAGAAGTTAAGGTTACATGAACTGCCTGTGAAATTCTAGAAAGAAGATATTTTGGTGCCATATGCAAAGACAAGTTAATGGAAATCTACAGACTTGCCAGACTTTGTGTTAAAATGGATCTTTCAAAACCCTTGCCCGCTGCCATTAACTTCAAATTGGGGAATCCAGGGATTCGATCCGATGATGCATTTAGAGAGTACTGATTTTTTTTAACAGAGATATAATTGTTTATTAATTCATATATATTTATAAATATTTAAATCTTTTTATTTTGTATTATTATTTTGTAATGGGATAATTTTTTGTTCATTATTATCAATTATCAATCAGATATTAATTCGATTTATGAAATCTTTTATCATATTGTACTAAAAGGTGTATTCAAGTAGAATCTCATTTCTTATTTAAATTTGTATTTAATTTATGATGTATTTAAAACTAAATAAATTTATATGTAATATAGACATAAAAAATATAGCCAATTCTTCTTATATATTTATGTTTATATTTTTTAAGATATCTTCCTATCTCTTAGATGCAACACAAACCCCATCCACTTTCTAACCATCAATATTATAGAAATACATTAATAATATTACCTTTTCTACACTTGATACTTAATGATGCATCTATTTATAAACAATTATAGAGTAATAAGCTATTATAATGTCTATCTAGTGATGCCCCATAATCTCCTCTTGATAGCTTGAGGGATTAGCCAAAAGGAGGCTCGAAATATAATTTAGAGACCAAAAGAGATAAAAAATGCTTGATAGATGAAATAGAATTTACTAAAGAAACTAGGATTTTGAGGATTTTTATCCAAAAATGGACAATGAAATGTTTAAAATTTTGGTACAAACAAAAGAAAAGACTGTTAAATATGACCTCCTAAGTTTAATATTCAAAATTGAGAGTTTTTACTTGACATTAATCATGGTAATGCTTAGTTAACTTACTAAAAATAAGATTAGATCTATAGACAAACAATGAAAAGAAGGTTAAATTGCAATGTCATTTTAAGTGAAGCTAATAAGAAAAGGAGAAAGTAAGTCTCTAGATATATTTGTAGATAATAAACATGTCACTCATAACTATAAATAAAATTGGTTGCCACAAATTTAGATATTAAAGTAACAACTATAATTTTGAATTTGATACAATTTACTACTATTGAAATTTATAAGACTAAACACTGCATTGAAAACTTCAAAGAAATTTCTTATAATAAAAAAGATAATTTACTTGATTAATTAAAAATCTAATATTTACTACAAAATCTAATATTTAGATAAAATATGTCACACATTTGTAACTCATAAGTGCTAACCCAAATTATCTTTAACCAAAAATTGAAAAATCAATAACTTTCAAAAGTAAATAATGAAGGTCTAAAATTAAAAAATCAATAACTTTCAAAAGTAAATAATGGAAGTCTAAAATGTAATGTAGAGATCATAAACAATCACACTAATGTCCGTAAGTGCTGATAATACATTCTTGAGAGAAAAATCACAATTGAAATTTGCAAGTCATGGTGTTGCTTGCCTATGCTTTTTGGAATCTGGTTTGCCTGCTGCACGTGGGTACAATTGATCACGAATACTAGTACTGTTTCACCGAATAGACATTATTCACAAGCTATTACTATTTGCAAAGAAGATTCACGAGAGCTACTTTGAATTATCATAAAATCGTCGACAAGTACATGCACTGAAAAATCTTATAATAATCATTCTTATATATCATCAATCCAAACCTTAAAAAACTACAATTATTTTGCTTCACTTTGTACATTTTCTAGCTGCTTAAACCCATGTTCTCGCTCTAGATAGACCAAATGGTAGCAATAACAAGCCATTAGTTTATTATTGTTGTTTTGTTAAAGTCTTTTGCGATTTCGTACTAAAGCAGCAGTCTTTGACATTTGGGAAACGTGGAGATAAACCTCAGTTTCCTCTGAAATGGCTACATTTATAGGCCCAATGCCTAACACCATCTTTCAAACATGTTCTTCATTATGTTGTGCTCCATCTTTTTTATGGCTGGAAAGGGATTTGAAGAAAAGTTTAGGAAAATATGAGTTTTATTATGAATTCAAATTTTAGAGTGTTGTGAACTTGCTAGAGTGTAGATTGATAGCCTGCAGTATGTAGCAGCACTGTCTTGATATCCTCAGCTGGAATCTCATTTCCCATAGTTTTCTGCAATCAAACTCAAAAGAAATATCAGAAGTTCATAATTTATTAGATTATCTCTATTTTGCTTCTATATTTGATTGTGTGTCTATTTTTTAATATCAACATTTTTAATTACATTCCGTGATCCGTCATCAAAATGTTCAAGAAAATATCATTGACTGTTATTATGAATTGATCCTATTTACTCAAGAATGAAGTCAAAGACTATAATTTTAGTAAGTACCTCTGCTTGAAAAACATTTAGTGCAAACCCATTGAAGCAACTTATGACAGCTTGTTTGACATCAAGACCAAGTCCATCCAAAGCCATCATTGTGGACAGAAGCAAGCTAGGCTTTCTGGCACAAAACATGTGAATATTCAAAGTCTTGCCTTCTGTTGTCCTCACTTCCACCTGCAATTTGAGACACAATATATCAGGAAAGATGGTATCAATCAGATCGGACAAGCCTAATTGGATCTCTGTATAAGGGAGTTCAATGAAAAAGAAGACATAAGTTCATCATATAGAGTCACTGGAAACATATTTTACTAAGAAAATTAATTTAATCACATATATATAATGAAATACTACAAATTCAAAACTTTTAAGGTGGGAGAGATGTGTGTTCTTCAATAGGAGCTTCTTCATTGCTACCAATACTTGAGTTTAAACAAGTTGGTGTTTTATGATTTTGACCTTACATTCCCATCCCTAAGTTAGTTATAAAGACAACTGACCATGGAAGTCAGAGATCAAGGGTTCAAATTACACTATTATTTTTAAACAACCATCATTGGTATGTTCTCGGACAGGAATTGAAGGTGTTGCCATACTGATTTAGTTTGCACAATAAACCCTTTATTTTTGGATAAGAAACCCTTTATTTTTGGATAAGAACTAGAAGGATTTGAAATTTTTGTTGTTTATGTTAATGATTCCTCCGTCAAATAGTCAATAATTTTATATTGCATCCGCATACAAAAGTGATAAAAAATTCTTCTATTTTTATTGAAGAAAATTTTAAAAACTGTTTGTTTATTTAATGGAAGATTTTATATCATCCACAAGATCATTTTTCTTTCCAATTCAGAAACATGAACCGTAGGCTGAATCTCTTTGACCAGGAACCAAGAATTGAAAGATATCCATTCTGCCAAAGATAACATCTCTTATTAAAAAAAGTTCAGTGCTGAAACCTTTGATTTTGTAGAACAGTTATTTTTCTAAGGTGCACTTTTCACAATTTGAATCCATAAAATTGAAAGCATTAACAAATATGAAATTCTTAAATAAGAATTGAAAGACATTTTAATCTATAAGATCGTTTTGTTTTCAAATAGAGGAGCATGACTCTTAGACTAAACCTCTTCAACTGTCTACCAAAGATGCCCTCAACCGACCTCATCCCTTATTGAAAAAATGTCAACTTTGAGTGTTGAAGCCTTTGGTATTGAAGAACAGTTGTTCTTTTGAAATGTACTTTGCACAATTTAAATTCTCAGAAAGGAACTGAAAGGAGCTATAATGGGGAAGAAGATTGGAACTAGGTTCAGGAGAAGACCTGATATTCCTACACAGGGGAAGATGATCATTGGCATCTGTGTACCAATTGTTATGAGTTTGTATTTCTCTACTTTTAAGTCACCATCGTAAAGCACTTTCGTGAGTATGATTTACCAATGTTTCTTTAGGAATTCTACTGCCAATTTTCGCTATCCCTTGGAAACTAGTATAATTTCTACTTAATAACTGAAGTACAATTACAGGCTGACAAATCGTACTCACCTTTGCTGGCTGTGCATCTGGATCAGGCACTGGAAGATGATAGTATTTCTTATCCCCACAAACAAAAGCAGGGTGTATGGTTCTCAAGGAATGTAAATTAGAAGGACCAGTAAGAAGAGGATTATCTGAAGTTTGCATGACCTCATCATGCAGCTCATTAATGCGTTTCAGAAGCTCCTTCAAATATTCAACAGCATCTCCCAAAATTGACGCCCTGTCCATCTGCTAAACAAATAAAGCAATCCCGTTTACTACATAGAAAAACTCTCAAACATAAGATGAAACTGCAAATTTCTGTCCAAATTAACAAAGTCAAATCACCATGTATGTGACACATCATCTAAAACCAGACCCTTCTTTGCTATGCCTTTATAAATAGTGAACTAAAGCTGTTATGTATTATCTAAAATATTCATCTAAATTATCAGAACATAGAATCTTAATATGTTACTTTAACAATCTAAAAATTATTTTGATGTGCTCTAGATTCAATTGTGTAAAATTTATTTATGTCAATGTTTCAGATCACACTCCATGATCTATCATTAAGATGAGAGCCTTTGACAGTTTGATTCTCAGCAGCTCAAATTATTTGACTTTGAAACATAGTTCCCTCCCATGAAAGGTATCAATCTGAGACATTAGATTTTCACAATCTATAATGATTATTGTGTTGTGCTTCTGAATTCAACTACATAGAATATATTTACATCAAATTCAATGCAGTTGAATCTAAAAATAGAGCACACTAATCATTATAGACTCTGGAAATCTAATATCTCAAATCTAAAACCTGATTTATACTGGAAGGAAAATATTCATTGTTCTGTTAAATGAAAGACTCCACAGATATTTTTGGAACCACTTCTATATTTTTTGCGGGGAATGAGAAACGCAGGTTACTGGAGGAGCTGTTGAATCAATTTGCTGATTAAAATCTTACTTCAAACCCAGTTCCAAACCATAAGAAAAAAATAACTCTAACCATCATCATTTTGGTTATTGAAAACCCAAACAAGAACTGTATCATCTACAGAAACATGAAAGTCTTTTGTTACATTTCACAGTAAAATTTACCTAAAAGGGCATCTCTCCATAGACTTACATCTTAGAGTAAAGATCATTTGACTAATGAAACTACTGTGAATTTTCCTTAAATGAGAAGTAAGCCTCCAAGATAATCAGAATTATCATTGAAAATATGCCATCCAGAGTATTGAACTGCAAACTGATAAGTTACATAAAGGCTCATCCAGCAAAGACAAATTTGGGCAGACAAGGAAAATCAAATTTCATTGACTTCAATACCAGCAAGTGTTGCTTACAAATTTCTACCAATTGGAACTGATTATATACTTGCATCTAACAGATTTCATTGAATTTAATACCAGAATGTGTTGCTTACAAATTTCTACCAATCGGAACTGGTTATATACTTACATCAAACAGATTTCATCGACTTCAATACCAGCAACTGTTGCTTACAAATTCGTATCAACTGGAGCTGATTATATACTTAAATCAAACAGATTTCATTGACGTAATACCAGCCAGTGTTGCTTACAGATTCATACCAATTGGAACTGGTCATATGCTTACATCTAATCGATTTCATTAACGTTAATACCAGCAAGTGTTACTTACAGATTCATATCAATCGAAACTGATCATATGCTTACATCTAACAGAATGCCAGACTAATTCATAGTAGAATTTAACTATTAATGTACCTGTGTAATTGGGGAAAAGGGCAAAATTTGAGGTAACAACACTCAATACAGACCTTGGAGATGTTGGGCACAACAGAACGGAGCATGGAGAGGCGATCATTCAGTCTTTTCCTTCTCCTCCTCTCTGCCATAAGATTCTTAGCGGGCAAACAGTTCCCATTCTTTTTCCCTTTGCTGTTGATGCTTTGGCCAGGTCCACCAGCACTAACTTTACCAGAATCAACATTATTGGCCTCTCCTCCAACACCAACTTTACCAAAGACACAGTGCATCTTCTCATTCATTCCCTCTCCCCATTTCCCTTCCTTAATTATATCCAATTCACACTTGTTCCCATCTCTTTTCTGTCTCAGATACTCACCACCATCAATCCAAGGAAGGGCTTCCAAGCCCTCAAACTTGAAGGAAAACCAGTCATGCTCCTCAAAACTCTCCACAGAATCAGGTACCCCATTCACATTATTAGTTGTAGAATTTAGTGGGCATTGAGGGAAATCTAGAGAAGATCCCAAAAGATCCACTAGGGTCCCCTCATTGCCACCAAAAGCTGGAGAATAATAGCATTGATTCCCAACAAGAGAATCATCATCGTTATATCTGTAGCTGAATTCATAGTCTGCTTCTTGAAAGCTCTCATCTACAGACCCAACCCAAGCCATTTCCATACATAAACTCTGAGCTAAAACCTCAATTTTTATGTTTTCTATAACCTAAAAATCTCACTTTTGCAGAGCACAGAATTCAACCTCCATTTTCCCTGGCAAAGAATGTTTCATGGGAGCACGGAAATATGTTATATAACTCACTCTGATCTCTGGCATGCAGCCTTAAGCGTCCTTTATACTGGCTTTTTCTTTTTGGATTTTCAATTATTCTTGTATTTTCTGATGTTAACTGAAGTTAGCAGACATGGTCAAAATTGACTCCAGACAGTAGACGACATTCATGCACTGTAAATTATACCTAATGATTCTAAAACGAATTAATAAAGTATGAATAGCCCTTATCTATATTAAATCAAAGCCTTCGCCATCGCCATGGATTTAAAAATCAAGCACAGTCCAATATGTTAGAAATAACTAAAATTTAAATGGGTTTACCGTGAATAAGGGCCTAAAGAATGGTGAAGTTGACAATGCACACAAGGAGACAATACTTAAATTTTGAAAAAATCAAAACAAAACAAAAATCTGTAATTATGATATCTTAAGACTTTCTCAATACACACTCCAAGGAAAAACAAAACAAAAAATTCTGTAACTATTCTGTCCTATAATTTCTTCATACACTCTTAACGTATAAGGCAAGGTTTAGACTTGGGCTATCAAAATCATACTATATTCAAGGCATTATGCCAATTTCAATCCACTCGAGATGATTTTGGTGGATATTGTTTCCTACAACTAGCAATATTTTAAATTAAAGGATATTGGTGGGAATTTTATTACTAGGATTCAAATAAAGAATATTTTGGGTAAATGATTTTATATGTGTTAGTTGTTGGATCGTGAATAATTTATTATGGGAGATTTCTTTTTTATTTTAATTTCAGCTTTTAAACAATGATATTGGATAACTTTTTGTTTCAGTTTTAGATAATTGAATTAAAATGCATGTATATTAGCCGTTGATTCTTTCTCAAAGAAAAATAGATTGTTTATGCTCTTGGTTGCTAAAAAGGTAGTGATATGTTTAGATATTAATTTAATACTTGCATAAATAATAATGAAGAGTGTGATAATGTATAAGCAAACGAAGAATATATGATTTTTAATTACAAGTTCTAGACATACACTTTTTCTTTGTATTTAAAATCTTTTTCAATAAACGCTTTGAAAATGTTCTTCCACTTAATATAAATGTCTCATGTGAAAATTATATCTTTAGCATATGCAATGAATCTTATGATAAAAGTTTGATTCATTTAATTAAAATACATGTATATTGGTCCTAATTCTTTATCAAAAAAATTAGATTATTTATGCTCTTGGTTGCTAAAAAGTAGTAATATGTTTAGATATTTAAAAAACAAAACTTGCCTAGAAAAGTAATGAAGAGTGTGTAAAGTATATGCAATCAAAGAAGATTTTATTTATTTACAAGTTGTGGATAAACACTTTTTCTTTGTATTTAGAATTATTTTCAATAAATGTTTTAAAAATGTTCTTTCACATTATATAAATGTCTCAAGTGAAAATTATATCTTTAGTAATGCAATGAATCTTATGTTAAAATTTTGATTCATTGATATATGACTCAATGTGAATAGAATGAAATTAGCAACCCAAGGTGCCCAACTACTATGTCACTTAATGAAACACAAACATTGTTGTATGACAATTTTTTAATGACGAAACCTAAAAAATAGCATTGGTTGTCTATATATAGGAGTGTTACAAGACACTTAATTTGCCAATTGATAAATACATTTTTTTTTCATGACCCACTTTGCCTCAGGACTCTTGAATTATATTTTCATTAACAAATTATTGAATTTAGCTTGACCAAATTACTAGACATTAATTAATAGTAAGTTTAAGATTTTGCATAACTTGACATTATTTTTACTCATTTATTTTAGATTGCTCTAAAGAAATTACTGGTTAAGTTCACTATGACCTTCATCAATATGATCATTCTTATTAGCAATAAAATCGACATCAACAAAATTTAATTGAGGACAAGAAGAGATAAATTATGTTGTCTAAAGAGGAGCAACTAAACCACACAAATAAAGATCAACTATGTAGATGTCATTAATTAAAGCAATCTGTGCTTATAAATAAAAGACTACACTACTAAACATTTATACTTGTTCTTATGATACCTTAATATTATAGAGTAGGAAAGAAGCTATAAATTATTTCAAAAGACTTTGTTTGATTTATTTTTATTGGTAGTTATAGAATTATTAACTTTAATCAATGTAATCCTTTGCACTTAAAATTTTTTATATTATTATTTTTGTTGGTTATGTTTATCCTTATTTTTAATATATTCAATTTTATTATTTTTTCTCACCACTTGTGATATTTGTATCAAGTGAACATTTCATTTAATCTTTCAATATCATTTAGGCAACCTTATCATTTCTCCACATATCAAAGATTACTACCTTTACTATTGTTCATGAATGGACAATCCTTACAAATGACCTTATTTGATTGATTTTTGTTGGTATTTAGTAGCTTTTCTTGACTTTAACTCAACATAACCCTTTCCCCTTTAAAGTTTTTTATTTTTATTGTTGGTCATCTTTATCCTCATTAATTAACCTTTAATTCATTATTTTTTCTCTCATCTGTAACATTTTATTTAATCTTTCAAGTTCATCTAGAAAAACTTCTCATATCCCTTATCATTCTTATTTCTCCTCATGTCATTACTACCTTACTATTATTAATGAATGGACAATAATTACAAATTACTTTTTTTGATTGATTTTTGTTGGTAGTTGAAATTTTTGACTTTAAGTAAGCATAATCCTTTGCACTTAATTTTTTTTATATTATTAATGTTGGTCAAGTTTATCCTCATTATTAATCTTCAACAGTCGCATCTCTACCCCGTTTCCAGGGCTAATAGTAGTAGTATTTTTTTTCTCATCACTTGTGACATTTACATCATGTGAACATTTCATTTAATCGTTCAAGCTCATGTAAGCAACCTTCTTATATCTCTTATTATTCTCCTTTTCCCTCATATCATTTATACCTTTACTAGTCTTCGTGAATGGACACATGATCTTTGCATAGGTCACAATATATATTTTAATGATTGCAATAATATTCAATTTTTCATAAATAAATTTTCCTGATATATTAGAAAATATATACTATCCATAAGAAATTATCAATATTTATCTTGTTTATATTGATAATCCTAAATGAAAACATTACATAAAGGAAGACTATGTATATAGATCTAATATTTTGGTCAAAACGAAGTCCATCAAATTTTAAGCTTCAATTTTAGTTCTAAATCCTAATATAAATTAATACTCCACATTACTCAAAAAGAGAACCTAAAATTTTTTGCATTCTCGTTATTGATTTTTAATCATATAATTGATTTTCTTATAAGAAATAAACGGTTCACACTATAGAAATTTTAAAATGAAAATTTATAATATGAAGTATAAAATATCCATATAATTGTTTTTCTTTTAAGAAATAAATAATTCAGATTATAACAATTTAAAAATGGAAATGATAATATGAGGGATAAGATATCTGTATTATAATTAATTTTCTCTTAAGGAATGAATGGTTCATATTAATGCAATTTTAAAATGAAAATTCATAATTTATGAAGAATAAGATATCTATATATATAAATCCCTAATCAATTATCATAAATTAGTTGAATTTTGTATAATTTAAGTAATATAAAACTGGTAAATGTGATAGATTGATCATATTATTATTTATTTTATCATTTAATAATGCATTTATGAATATAATTTCTTCAAAAGAGATTTCAACGTATAATTGAGATAAATTATAACAAGTTGAACAAATACTTCATAGTGTCCTCATGAGATAATTAAAATTGGCACATGCTATGGAATTGTTCCATCATAATAAATAGTCTAATTTAATTTTCATTGATCAAATGATTACTTCAGAATCATTAAAAATAATAAAAATTAAATTAAAAACATTGAACCTTATTAACCATTGTAATGTACAATATACTATAGATTTGAAAAAAATATAGAAAATTGATAATTATTGGAAATGTAGACTAGTCATGTGGTCCTACTCATTATATATTGAGAACTCCATAGCTTCAATTATTTAAATGTATGTTCATGTATTGTCAAAGAGAAAGTAATTATAAAGAAAATAAAAAATTCTCTATCTTAAAAAGTTTAAACAATGAGACCACCTTTCTCATAGATAAAGCATGCCATAATACTTTAACTATAATCCTTATAATCATGTCCTAAGGCCCACAAAATAATAATTTTTAAACCCACCCATACCAACATATATAGGTGAGAATTACACCAACAAATCCACTCTACCCCTCACTTGTCTACTTGATCCCCACACACTTGCCCCCTTGCCCCTCCTACCATATCCTTGCATAACCCCCTTGCACTCCCTGCCCCCTCCACCTATACTACTTTAATGATGATGAGATATAGTGAGTGATGACACCAGCTCTAAGTTTTATATTCTTGTTTTTTCATAATAGTGTAACTAAGAGAGTTGGCCTAATAATGATTATATTTACTATGCATTCTTCTAACTCCTAAATAGTAAGTTCAACTTCTTCAAATTTCAAACATCATGTTTCCCCTTCAAAGTCTCAAACATCTCATAGATCTAGGACATATCATAATGATTTCAATGTACTCATTTTTCTCATACCCTAAAACCCAGAAAAATAACATCACACCAATATACATAGATGAAAATTACACCAAGTTATCTTTTCTTCATCAACCCTAGCTCCTCTCTCCCTCTTATGATAATATCGAGATATAATGCATACCTAAGTTTTATATGCTTGTTTTTCGTAATTTGTATAGCTCTAGAAGAGATGACCTATTAGCTATGATCTTCAATTTTTGTCCTTCAAACTCCTAAATAGTAAGTTCAATTTCTTAGAATCAAACATCTCATAGATAAAGCATACCTTAATAATTTCAATATATGACTTTTTCTCATACCATAAACCCACAAAAATAACATCAAACCAACATATATAGATGAGAATCATATCAATAACCCTTTCTTCTCCAACCTCGGCTCCAATGTCGAGATATAACAAATGCCCTACAACCTAAGTTATAAGTAGGGGACTTGCCAAGTAGGCTTCTGTAAAAAATTGAGAATGATTTGAAACTTCGACGTAAGATTTTGAGAAGCCCAAAGTTAGGGTACTCAACTATTGGATCCTCTCTCTTATATAAATAAAAATTATACCAAATAACCATTTCTTCTCTAACCTCGACTCCTATCTCAAGATATAATAAATGCCAAAACTATAAACATACTTTTCATATCTAATATTCCTAACAAAAGCACCTACAACATTCCCCCTTCAAAATTTCAAACCTTTTATACCAATCATTCTACCATGTACTTAATCCCAAATCATTCCCACAATGTACTTGGAGAGAAATAAAAAAATCTCAAATTTGTTATAAGAATGTATACGGTCGGTCAGATCGTAGTCGACGACCTTGACCTTTTTTTTTAATTTTACACTAGGAAGGAAAGCTACATACGATCAAAACCGCGGCCAATTAAGAATTCCACCTGAAGTCGAAACGCCGGGAAAAGTAGGTTCCGTGTCGACAAAAAAATAAAAATACTTTGGATAAACCAGTCGACAAAAAAAATTGTTATAATTCTGTCAGAGGGACAAAACATTATAATTTATTCCAAAGTTCACGAGACGTTCCGTCTACCCCACACTGAACATCCCTTTAAGTACAAGAACTAAAAATAAATTGGTTTTTTAAACATTAGAGACGAAAGCAAATGTGTTAAATTGTTTTATGGGCGCTGTGAATCCTCCTTTTCGATAAAACAAGTCAAGTAAAGAAAAAAGGAATAAAAGCAATGGACGAGAAATGACGAGCTTGATAATAACATGCCCGGTTTTTGCAAATACATTGAGAGAGCAGGAAGAGAGATTTCTATGGGCTCAGTCTGTGTGTTTAAATTTGTGGGCTGAATGGCCTTTTATATGTAAAGACACAAGAAGTGACTTGTAAGATGCACAATATCTATTGGATTTGGAGGCATGGTGGCCCTTTTGATCCAATCAAAACATTGGAATTATCGTTATGTGTTGCTCAATTTCCCTAGCTTTTTGTGGAAAGATACAAAATGTGTACGTGTGGCTTCTTCATTGGGTAAGATGGTGGATAAAAGGGTCCAAAACTCTCCATCCATCTTTTCCACTGGGAAATGATGGATTGCCAAAGTGTTGTGGTGGGGTTCAAGCACAAGGTTTTCTAGTTGCCACTAGTGGTGGTTCCTCACTTATTTTTAATATATTTGTGTTATTTTTCATTTGGTTTTGTGTTTATATCGATGGAAATATGATGATAAATTAAGGAGTTTGGTTTATGGTTTAACTTCTTTTTACATCTTTTCATCTGTCTTTGTATCATTTTTCATGTGTTCATCATTTAGTTATAATTATTACAATTTCATTCACACTTACTTTCATACATTTGTCATTTAGTTATTATTATGGGAACTTTATTCCCACGTTTACATTTATTTATTATTGACTTTGAGATCATCATTGTATCCTTGTAGTTCATTTGCGTATCATTCAAGATTGACCAAATTCAATCCCAACTTAATATATGTTTATGTGTGTGCTACTATACCAGTCTACTAGAGTAGGTGTTGTTGTGGTAGGGTTTAAGCACAAGGTTTTCTAGTTACAAGTGTGGTTCCCCACTTATCATTGATATATAATTTAGGTTGTTTTTCATTTGGTTTTGTGTTTATATTGATGGGAATGTGTGAATTCAATAATCTATTAACAAGTTTGGTTTATGGTCTAGCTTATTTTTACATCTTTCATCTTTATTTGCATAATTTTCTTACGTTCATCATTTAGTTGTTATTATTATAATTTCATTTGCACTTACTTTCATGCATTTGTCATTTAGTTATTATTATGTCAACCTCATTTGCACTTTTATATTTATTTATTATTGACCTTGAGATCACCATCTTATCTTTGTAATTCATTTATACATCATTTGAGATTGATTTGGTTCAATCTCAAGGTGTGTTGAGTGAATGCGAAATTTAAGTTTTAAAATTAGAATACCGAGTCCCTTGCCACTTTCTACTCTTTGTTTTGAGCCAACTTAAAATATGTTTATGTGTGTATTGTTGCGATATAGTTTTCTAGAGGAGGCATTATTGAGGTAGGGTTTAAGGACAAGGTTTTCTTATTGCAAGTGTGGTTCCCCACTTACCATTAATATATAATTTAGGTTCTTTTTCGTTTGGTTTTATGTTTATATCAATGTGAATGTGTGAATGTAATGATATATTTAATAGGTTCGGTTTATGGTTTATCTTATTTTAAAAATTTCTCACGTTTATAATTTACATCATTTTTCATGTGTTCATCATTTAGTTGTTATTGTAATGGGTGAAAAATTAGGGTTTCCACCCCAAGAAGGATGAAAACCGCTAATTTTTACTTGGGGGACCTATTACATTCAAAAGAGGGATAAGATCCAATAGATTCAATCACAAACTAGCAAGGATAAGGACTAAATAGTGATTGGATTCAAGGGGTGGATTTGTTAATATTATTTTGTCAGTTGAATTGCTGAAATTAGGGTAAAGTGATAAAAATGAAGGTAGAAATACATAAACAATGAGTTACAATCATCCAATTGAGGCACACACCTGTATCTGAGAAATATAAGCAGACTCAAACTTGATCCTCGAAAAATCTCCAAAAACGTCGGGATCATAGCAAAATTCGCCCCGGTCCTCCTAAATTTTCGCAAAAAGCAGTTGCTTTGTCTCTGCAAATAATTCTGATTATGAAGATTGCAGCTCTATACCTATTTCCCACACACAGAAAGAAAGGGAAATAGGTTGGGAATAGGGGCTTGCCTAAGTCAAACCCTAGTTAAGGAATTAACCTTGATTGCAATATTGCAAATACCGAAATAAATAATGGAAGGATATAGATCTTCAATGACTAATAATGATGCTTTGCTTCTTGAATGTAATCACATAAGTTGTATGAAATGGTATGCACATGACAAAACCCTAATCACACACACATACTTGCTTATGATTGATGCAATGATGCTCCACAATCAATGAATGAAGAATGTAGCCTTGAAGACCTTTAGAGATGCTTAATGATGAATGCTTCAATGCTTGAAAGTTAAAATGCTTTAATTATTGAATGGGCGCCTTATAATTCTCCTATATATCTCCCCCAAATGAGAAGGGAAAGCCTCCTTATATCCTTGTGCATCGAAAAACATGTTAATTTCCTGACATAGGCCAACACGAGGAGGGATTTCCTGCCCAAATTTGGAAATGCAATAGGGGTTAAAAATGGGGCCCAAATAAGGAGGACCAAAGCATGGCGCCCTGGTCCCAATGAGGACCAAAGCGCCACATCCTGGTCCTACCATATTTTAAGGCTAGACTAAGGGGCCATGCAAGGTGTAAAATGAAAATAAGGCCATATTTACATGATGCGAGCATAATCAAGTCTTAATTAAGCATTGGGAGATTAACATTAATGTGAGGGCCCAAAATGTGGACTAAATTGTAAGAGAGTATAATTTAGGATGCTACATTTGGCCCCCTTTAGTGGGAGTATGAGCTTACACAAATACTCACAATAAATTAGACAAAAGAGAGATGAAGAAGAGGAGAAATGAGTAGAAGACATCACTAATTTTGAGGAACCAAGCCCCCAATCTTAGGATCTTAACTCACTCAAACATATACAAGGGCACACAAAAACAAGACAAAAACAAAAAGAGTCAAACAAAGACAAACAAAGGCAAAAGACACAAAAAGACACACAACAAAAAACTAAGAACCAAAAACAAGACCTCAAGTCAACTAGATGAAGAGACCTCAATA
This sequence comes from Cryptomeria japonica, assembly GCF_030272615.1. Lineage (NCBI taxonomy): Eukaryota > Viridiplantae > Streptophyta > Pinopsida > Cupressales > Cupressaceae > Cryptomeria > Cryptomeria japonica. Next base: position 582,125,361 of record NC_081414.1, on the reverse strand, counting down.
TCAAAATATCTCAACAACTAATATCATTCTTGAAAAATTCCATCTCACGAACACAAGCGATCACATAAAAGAGAAAAGAACACATCATTCATGAACTATCAATAGAAAAGCTACGAGTTCATGAGAGGAAGGAAAGAGAGAGCATAGATACACACTAGATGTGTTTTCCAGGTGATCCATGAGAAGAATAATGAGAAAGGACATGGATACCTCACCCCTAGAATTTTTTATCCAGGCGATCCATGTTGGGGAGGAGAATAGGAATAGTCTAGGTGTTTTTAGCTAGTTCCACTCATCCTCGTGCATGTGTGCAAGTGATGTATGGTTTCAAGTATATATCACCCCATATAAGAGTGTGCATCAACCTGTTTAATACATGTAATGTAAATGCAAATGCCAAGTGGTGATTGTATAAATGCCAAGGGGCAAATGTATAGCTTTGGGAACATCTCACTCTAAGAGTTTCCTCTAGTTCTGAGAATGTGTAACCTTGATTGAAAGAGAAACGTGCTTGGTTTTGAGGACATCCTATGTAAGAGTTTATTTACTCTAGTTTCAGTGGTGTATAACCCCGCTTAAGACATATATCACATGCTACGTCTGGATTCGAGTGTGAAGCATCTTTCTCTAAGAGTTTTTTGTTTTTTTTACTTTGGTTCTAAGGATGAACACCCCATTTAAGACATGCAAGAATAATATGCAAAAATATAGTACAATATGGTACAAAGGGAGTGATATGGGTGCCCTCCCCTTAAGATGTCAACATAGCCCTATGTTTATGTCTTAAGGAATCTTAGAGACAAGTATACCTAGCCTTCAACACTAAAGAGATATCCTTTAGGCAACAATTTCATTAATCCAAGCTAAAGAGGGAATACTCTTATAAGAAAGGATAAGATAGTTGAAAAAGAGATATCTTGCAACAAGTGTAAAGGAGATCCTTGGAGGAGAAGAGATATTTTCTCAAAAGACATCTACCTCCAAGAGGAGTTTCTTGAAAAAATATAGCATCTTCTAAAGAAAGGAAGGGGAACAAGAATTCATACCTTCCTCCTATTTCTAGGTGAAAGAGATTCTTGATGAAGGATAATAAACTTTTGACTTAATGAGAGGGGGTAAGTTTATAATAGATATACATTGCCAAGTGAAGAAGAGGTTGTAGCTAATGACTTACACCTCTTTCATGAGAGATAATCCTTGAGAAAACAACATCTTCACACAACAAATGACATCAAATCATAAGCAAACACCACTCAACAAAGAAAAAGTAGATCTTAGAAAGGAGGGAGAGAGCAAAATCATTGCCCCCCCAAGTGTAAGGGCAATGAGAAGAATTACTTCCAAAGAGAGATTATACATAAGAAAATGCACAATGTACTCACATGAAGGAATATTAAATGCAAGAAAAGAAAATAATATATGTAAAATACAACTCTAAAGAAGAGGTAATCTTCAAAGAGAGAAAGAGAAATAAAGAAAGAAAGATAACAAATTCCCCTATGGAGGGATTAGTCATAAGAGACATACAATTCCATGCAACAAAGGATATCAACATATGAAAAATGCAATCCCTAAAGGGAATAGTGATACTATAAATAGAGAGAGAGAAAGGGAAAATGCCATCCTTGTCCCCCAAGAAAGAGGACAAGGAAGAATCATGCATTTCCTTAGGAAAGTATTTATAAAAGACATGTCATTTCAAACAAAGAATAGGTCCTAACAAGGGACACATATGCACTCGCATGAAGGATGATTCTATGCAAGAAAGGACATCAAGTTATGAAGAATTCAATCCATAAAGGAAATGGTAAAACTCTAAAAGATAAGATAGAGGTAAGAGAGAATCATGTTGCTACCCCAAGATGTTTGAATTTGAAAAAGCAACAACTCTAATGACAAAGAGTCCTCAATTAAGTTAACTACTTGTGTCATAGGGTGAGGAGAAACATGAGGGTTAAAGGAGTGCTAAGGCACTACCTTTTCACCAAGAAAGAGAGCAAGATCTGTTGAAAGACATATACGAGCAAGATCTATTATTATTGAACAAATTTCTTAAATGATTTATACTTTCCAAGAGAATGACAACAACCATGATGAGAAACACAATATCCACTTCCTTCTTTATGCTTAGTGCTAAACTTCACAAAAGGAAAAACAACATTCTTTTCATAATTCAATTTCCAAAAGATTCTAGAGTTGCTAATTGTTTTTGATCATCAAAAAGTGTAGGATTATTCTTTTGTGATATAGGATTAGAATTGTTAGAATAAGAAGGTTTGTCATCCATGATTTTAAATTTTCTACTATCAATAAGTCCTTTCATTAAATTTTGAGAATTAGGACAATCATTAGCATGATGATCATGAATTTGATGAAATGAACAAAAGGAGTTTTTGAAGAAAAACCACTTTTACGGGAACAAATGGCTTGTTGTCTTGCAAGATGGTCTTTGAAGTCTTGAATCCTAAGGATGTTATCCATAGGAGATTTATTATCATGTCCTGGGCCTTCTGTACTAATTTTTGTAGGAGGGTTTATAGGGACTCTAATGCCTTGTTCAAATTTTCCAAGTCCTTGTCCTTTAAAACCTTGTTTTGATATCATGTTAAAGTTGTTGGCCATCTAGTGGAATTGATTATGTGTCGCATTGATGTTTTTTCATTGATGCCAATACTAGCTGTTTGGATGCTTTACTGACACCCTTCTGGTCCCAGTAGGTTGAGTGGTTTTTGGTTAACTTGGATCCGTCATGATCCGGTAGGCTCTGGTATAGTTTGGTGATGGAATCAACTTGTTCATGATACTTATACTCATATTTGGTCAATTGGTTTTGGTCTAGTAATCGATTGATATCCTTCTTGCTTAGAAGATTGGTGTTCCGGCGAGGGTTTCACCGGTAGAGCTTTTGGTGGAGATCTTTGATGAAATGCATAAGTGGTGATGATGTAGCTTCTGATGGAGTTTCAGGATGTTGTTGGTGATCATGTTTGAGACTTGGCAGATGGAGATCATTGTTGTGGCGTGTGGACCTATACTTGGTCCCGATTGATCTAGGTTATGGACCGTCTTTAATTTAACATGTGGATAGGACCTATTAATGTATTTCAAAGATGTCTTATGTGTTGATATTATTTGTTTGGTCTAAGGTCGACATGGTTTGTAATTATGTAATTAGTTTATTTTCTGGTGGCCGACCTGATTGTTTATGATCGAGGGTTTTGTATAAATAGATGTAAGATCTCATTGTAGATCATCATGGTTATTGTTAGAGGTCATGGTCAAGGAATGTAATGGGCGAATAATGTCATATCATTCAGGTAGAGGAGTTGGTTGATCATTGGAGATCGAATTGGGTTTATGTAAGAGGATTTAGTCCTCTGGTATTGAGCTTAACCGGAACTGTACTTAGGCATAGGAGATGCTATATTTTGTAGTTCAACATTTATCTGGATTGTAGTCTAGATTACTATGTAGTCAGTGAGGCTCCTTTTGTGATGAGCAGTGTTCTCTAGGCTGTTGGCCTTCCTGCAAGTGCAGGCCCCTCAATTGTAATTCACATACTTACTACAAAAGTATTATTTGATTGTGGGTAGGCTTCCCACCGCGGTTTTTCCCTTTACCAAGTTTTCCACGTACAAATCTTGGTGTCATGTGGATGGTATTTATTCTGTGATTATTGTTTATGCTTAATTGGTTTATCTTCTATTCTGGTATTAATGTTTTGGGTTTCGGTATTAAAGTTTAAATTGCTAATGGTTCTGGTAATCTATGACAACTGATTCACCTCCCCCCTCTTAGTTGTCTTTCGGTTATTTGAACTGTCTAACAAAAGACACTCCTATAAGAATCCTTTAATTGATAAGGACCGGTTGTTGGAAACAAGGATCACTGAGTGTGGGGGTGAATAAGTGATCTATCAACAATCAAATTTTTGTCTTAAACTCAAACCATCGGAAGCATATACAAGAAAGTAAAATGCAGAAACACAAGATAATCAACCAGAAAATTATAACACCAGAATTTTTTACATGGAAACCCAAATGGGAAAAACCATGGTGGGATTCGAACTCACAATATTATTCCACTATGGCTAGTAGAAAAATAATATTACATAAAGGGAATGCACTTGCATTGAGGCATATTGCCTAGAGCTCACTGCTCAATTACAAAGGGCTACAACTCGGAGGAAGGCTCACTGCCTTACAATTGATTATGAACAGGTTACAACAAGTAGTGAATTGGTAAATAGCATCTAACTATGCCAAAAATTAGTTCCGGTTAAGTGCAAAATGATCTGTTCCAACTGATCTTCTTATCTGCTCTGTTCTTCTCTGTAACAACTCACTTGATCAGACATAATCAAAATGCACATGTAAAACTATGCTCAATTGCTCCAAAATAGTTTACCACACCACATCACACACATAATGCATCATCCAAATAGGTCTTATATATATCTAGATCAACAAGATTAATCTCCCAAAGGTCGACTTCCAAAAGTTGCATAACACACAACATGAAATGTGTAGCTGCAACTTGGCTTCAATCTTTTCAAAAACTTTGTACCGGACCCAAAACATATTATCACATGCTTCCTATAGGTCTCACATAACTCCCAAACATGATTGCAACCATTGGAAATAACTTAAACAATTCGAACACACACTACATCATCAAATATGAAGAATACTCTACTTTGCTGCTCTACCAGATACCGGATCTTCAAACAAGTGATAGAGTCAATACTAGAGGGTATATTTGCATGATAACAGGCTTTTGATACTTAACCAATCAACCCTAATCACAAAAACCAAAATCTTCTTCACCGAAAAAGAAAAGTGTTCTCAAAGAAAACTGATCACAGAAGATATACCCCAGATTACCAGTTAACCAAAACTTCATTCCAAACCAAATCAAAAGGCTGAGTTTCCATCAATGACAACTCCTAAGCATCTGCAATCATTAGAGACTACCAATCTTCACCAGAGCATCACCGGAACATCAAATGCCAACAATATCCCCCTTTGGCATTGATGGCAACACTGGTGAAAAATGATAAGTATCCCAAAATTGTGGTGACACCAAAAATCTGAATTTTGTACATTCAATCTACACTTGACTCCCCCTTAACTGATTACTCCATTTTTCACTGCTCTCTCTCTCTCTCCTCCTTTGACATCAATGGCAAAGGGTGGGGATCCACCAAAACATATGAACAAAATAATGAATGAATGTGCTTGTCTAAATAAACTTAAAGATGTCTGAGTAAGTCACCTTTAAGGACTTCAAATAATCATTCCATCCTCTTAGGAAACAATCAAAGACATTTATTAAAGCACTATATATAAATGCATGAATCTCAAGATTGGGAAGGTTGGATGGAATAGGTTTTGCTAAGGCACTTACTGCATCTTGTTGTGCTCCCAACAAGGTATCCATCCGTGGAGTTATCAAACTCCTCAGTTCACCAAGTTTTCTCAAAATTTTATCCTTGTCTTGATTCAAACCCTTTATTTTAGCAGTGTAATCCAAAATTTGTGCTTCAAGGGTACTTGGGAAAATTGATTGAGGTGTGAAAGATTATCCTATATTGGCTAGCTTACCCTCAAGTTCTCTTATTTTCCAATCAATGTTTGTAGTGAATTTGGGCAAAAATAGACACGATTTAAAGATTTTTCTGCCCTCATCCAAGACCTCTTTTACACTCTTCATTGTAGTTCTCAGGATTGCCCTATCTCTCTCCACATATTTTAAATTCTTCTGCAATCTCATCTCATTAAACCTCTTCTGTACAGTTTCATCTACAACCTTTTCTAATGATACAAAATTGGTATTAACAATATTTAATCAATTCTTAAGCTTTCCAGATGGAGAAGCACCAGATTCCTGATCAAAATTGGGTAAGAATTTCTCCAAAACCTTAGTGGCAAAAGTAATAATTTCCTTTTCTTTTGACTGAGATTTCAACAGATCTTCGCTTGCCTTAATTTGAGCTTGGGTGGCAAGTCTCAATGCTTGAAGAGGAGAAAAAGTGATCAAGTCCACCAAACCATAGGAAAAGTCATCCTCAATAACAATCTTCTTACCTTTGTCAGTGACATTGGTCACAATCATGAATACGGGATGTTGCTTTGAAGGTTCACCACTCTTCTCCTTCTTTGCCTCTTCCCTTTTATCCTGTTCACCTTTGGCAATCTCCTCTTTTATCATTTCTACAATTACCTCAATCTTAGAAGGGTCTTGAGTAGCTTCACCAGAGATATTTTCAGTGGGTGTATCTTGTATTGCTTCTTGCTCAACCTGCTCAATAGATGGCTGATCCATCTGACCACCGAAGACGTTTGTATGTACTTCTAGAATGGAAGTGTCTTTAGGAATGTCTTATGTTGAGTGGGTGCTAACCTAAGGTTGATTTACCTTATATTTCTACTCAATCAAAAATTCTTTCATAATCTGCTCAGTCTCATTGGCAACTTCATCAATTTTACCGAGCATTTTTCGGTTGACCCTTTTCTTACTTCTGAACTTTTCTTTGGCCAACTTTAGTAAATTATAGATTTATTCTCTAGAAATATCCGAACAACAGTTAACCAAAACATACTCCTACTTCCTTATCTTTTCGGCAGCAGCATTTCTTTGGATATCCAAAATATCATACAATTCTTTTGGTAACTCAGATGATAATTCAAATAAGGTTCTACTAAAGTTATTCATATAATGAACAACTGGTTCCTCTAACTCTCTCCTCTCATCATCATCCCCATTTTCATAATATAAAGAAAGATTATTCAGGTTACCATCCTTAATGATTTCATCCCTTATTTCTTCTAGAGACTTAGGAGGAATAATCTTAACATTGCCAGATTTCAGGGCTTCATCAATCTCATTTTTTTATTTTTTTCTTCCTCTAGACCTTATGGATGGCTCACCTTGGGTCTTTGACTTCTTTGAAGGTGGAGCATCACCAGATGTCTTTCGGACTACATGAGCATAGGTTGCAGTCTTTTTAATCTCTCAGAATCTTTCATTAGACTCAGTCTCTTCCTCTACAACATGTTGCCTAGAAGGCTTCTCCTTTTTCCTTTTTTCCACTCCACCGGTAGATACTAGGGGAAGAGCACCAGTAGCCGTCATAGCTAACTTCGCGCACCCACATATCCTAAACAATATATCGAATTTTGATTTTTTTTTTTAATGTCTTTGTATGCGACTTAACTTCTTAAACCTATTGATTTGGCTTCTGGGTAGTAACGATCTGATCTCTATGGGTCATTATGCGTCGAAAGGTCAAAAAGTGGTCATTTCAAAGTGTCGACCGATACTTGAATGCATTTGCGCCAATACTTGCACACCAAAACACCATTATCCATTTGTAAAATACCTAAAAGCTAATATATTTTTCACCTTTTTATAAAAATAATTAACCTACAAAAATTATGACATGCATATAATTAAAAATAATGATAAATGTAAGCAAGTTTAAAATGGGTGGTCAAAAAACATGTTGACCACCCATAACCCCCTTCCCACGGAGGTATGGTGGCCCCACGTGGCACGAACTCCCGCTATCTTTTTTGCCCTAAAAACTTAGGGAAATAAAATGTTTTACCTCTGTCGGCGGCGTCCTCTGCAACCTCGGCCTTCGACGACCTCCTCTGTCAGCAGCCTCCTCTGCAACCTCGGCTCCTAGGTAACGATAGCTTATCCATATTGCATATTGGATGTCCAATGATGGTTTTTCTCCTTCGTAGCTGCATTATGCTTTGTCTATTGCATATTGGATGTCTAATGATGGTTTTGCTCCTTCGTAGCTGCATTATGCTTTGTATGCTCTGTTAAATGGTGTTTCTCTGTTTATATTGCCAAAATCATTACAGTTAATGCGAAAAAAATTGATTATTGTTCATAATAGTTTGAAACCCCTTCATTATTTATCATTTCCTTTTATGGGTGCACTGTTAAATGGTGTCTCTCTATTTATAATGCTGAAATAATTACAGTGAATGTGAAAAAGTTTGATTATTGTTTATAATTGTTCAAAACCCCTTCATTATTTATCATTTTCTTTTATGGGTATGTTGTTAAATGGTGTCTCTCTGTATATAATGCCAAAATCATTATATTGAATGCGAAAAAAATTGATTATTGTTTATAATTGTTCGAAACCCCTTCCTTATTTATCATTTTCTTTTATGGGTACGTTGTTAAATGGTGTCTCTCTGTTTATAATGCTGAAATCATTACAATGAATGCGGAAAAAAAATTATTATTGTTCATAATTGTTCGAAACCCCTTCATTATTTATCATTTTCTTTTATGGTTGCGTTGTTAAACGCTGTCTCTCTATTTATAATGCCAAAATCATTATAGTGAATGCAGAAAAAATTGATTATTGTTCATAATAGTTTGAAATCCCTTCATTAATTATCGTTTCCTTTTATGGGTGGGCTGTTAAATGGTGTCTCTCTATTGATAATGCCGAAATCATTACAGTGAATGCGAAAAAAATTGATTATTGTTCATAATAGTTCGAAACCTCTTCATTATTTATCGTTTCCTTTTATGGGTGGGCTATTAAATGGTGTCTCTCTGTTTGTAATGCCGAAATCATTACAGTGCTTGCGAAAATTATTGATTATTGTTCATAATAATTCGAAACCCCTTCATTATTTATCGTTTCCTTTTATGGGTGGGCTGTTAAATGGTGTCTCTTTGTTTATAATGCCGAAATCATTATAGTGACTGCGAAAATAATTGATTGTTGTTTATAATTGTTCGAAACCCCTTCATTTTTTATCATTTCTTTTTATGGGTGCATTGTTAAATGATGTGTCTTTGTTTTGTAATGCAGAAATCAGTACAGTGAATGCGAAAATAATTGATTATATTTCATAATTGTTCAAAACCCCTTCATTATTTATCATTTCCTTGTATGGGTGCATTGTTAAATGGTCTCTCTGTTTATAATGCCGAAATCATTACAGTGCATGCGAAAATAATTGATTATTGTTCATAATAGTTCGAAACCCCTTCATTATTTATCGTTTCTTTTTATGGGTGGGCTGTTAAATGGTGTCTCTCTGTTTATAATGCCGAAATCATTATAGTGCCTATGAAAATTATTGATTATTGTTCATAATAATTCGAAACCCCTTCATTATTTATCATTTCCTTTTATGGGTGGGCTGTTAAATGGCGTCTCTCTATTTATAATGCCGAAATCATTACAGTGACTGTGAAAATAATTGATTGTTGTTTATGATTGTTCGAAACCCCTTCATTTTTTATCATTTCTTTTTATGTGTGTGTTGTTAAATGATGTGTCTTTGTTTGTAATGCAGAAATCAGTACAGTGAATGCAAAAATAATTGATTATAGTTCATAATTGTTCAAAACCCCTTCATTATTTATCATTTCCTTGTATGGGTGCATTGTTAAATGGTCTCTCTATTTATAATGCCGAAATCATTACAGTGCATGCGAAAATAATTGACTATTGTTCATAATTGTTTTAAACCCCTTCATTATTTATCATTTCCTTTTATGGCCGCATTGTTAAACGTTGTCTCTCTATTTATAATGCTGAAATCATTACAGTGAATGCGAAAATAATTTATTATTGTTCATAATTGTTCGAAACCCCTTCATTATTTATCATTTTCTTTTATGGTTGCGTTGTTAAATGTTGTCTCTCTGTTTATACTCTCGAAATCATTACAGTGAATGTGGAAATAAATGGACTATTGTTCATAATTGTTCAAAACCCCTTTATTATTTAGCATTACATACACACACACACACATGCATATATATATATATGCGTGTGTGTGTGTGTGTGTGTGTGTGTGTGTGTGTGTGCTGTTAAATGGTTAATGGGTGTGCTGTTAAATGGCGTCTCTCTGTTTATAATGCTGAAATCATTACAGTGAATGCAAAAATAATTGATTATTATTCATAATTGTTTGAAACCCCTTCATTATTTATCATTTTCTTTTATGGTTGCGTTGTTAAATATTGTCTCTCTGTTTATACTATCAAAATCATTACAGTGAATGTGGAAAAAAATGGACTATTGTTCATAATTGTTCAAAACTCCTTTAATATTTACCATTACATATATACACACACACACATATGTGTGTGTGTGTGTGTGTGCTGTTAAATGGTTAATGGGTGTGCTGTTAAATGGTGTCTCTCTATTTATAATGCCGAAATCATTACAGAGAATGCAAAAAAGATTGATTATTGTTCATAATTATTCGAAACCCCTTCATTATTTTTCATTACATATATACAGACATACACACACACACACACACACACACACACACACACACATATGTGTGTGTGTGTGTGTGTACACATGGCACGAACTCCCACTATCATTTTCGCCCTAAAAACTTAGGGAAATGAAGATTTTTGTGGCATTTTCATTGTTTGCTCTGCCTTCAATTTGTTAATATATTCACTGTAAATAATATTATCAGGCATATCATGTAGTACTTCCATTAAATTTCATATGAGAAATACAATAACATCATTTAGCCATTTACTCATTTTGTTTTCAGCTATATGGTTATTGTCTATATTATCATGCATACAGAAATAGAGACACAATACCATTTTATTTTGTTCAATGATGAGTTACGGAAATAGATTTGTTTTTCATCATTTATCTCAATGGCATTGAGGGGTTAATTTCAATGATCTCTGTCTGTATATATATTTATACGGTAGCATTTTTTTTGTTGTTGAAAGATGTTCAATGATGTAATTGTTCTCTATCTAGTAGAATATCAACAATATCCAATTTTCAATCACATCACAGTTCACTATCTCATGCTTCTAGTTTCTCTCCTTGTTATATAATGTTTCAAGTTTTGTACCTATGTCTGTGTGTCTATACACACACACACACACACACACACACACACACACACACACACACACACACACACACAAAACACAATTACATACTTATAACTCCTGCATGGCTCTTTTGAGTTCTCTAGCTATATAGTTAATGTTATATAATGTTTCAAGTTTTGTACCTATGTCTCTGTGTGTGTGTGTGTGTGTATATATATATATATATATATACACATCACAGTTACATACTTACAACTCCTGCATGGCTTTTTTGAGTTCTCCGACTATATGGTTATTGTCTATATTATCATGCATACACAAATAGAGACACAATACCATTTTATTTTGTTGAAAGATGTTCAATGATGAGTTACAGAAATAGATTTGTTTTTCATCATTTCTTTCAATGGCATTGAGGGTTTCATTTCAATGATCTGTCTCTCTTTATATATTTATACGGTACCATTCATTTTTTGAAAATCATGTTTAATGATGGAATTATTCACTATCTAATATAACATCAACAATATCTAGTTTTCAATCACATCACAGTTACATATTTTGTTCCTACATCTCATGCTTTTAGTTTGTCTCCTTGTTATATACACTTTCAAGTTCTCTACCTAAATGGTTATTGTCCATATATATGTAACTATTACATATATATACACACATATACATATATATGTATATGTATATATATACATGTGTACATGTATGTACATATACATGTATATGTATACATGAAGAAACACACAATAGCATAATATATTCTATAACGATGGTTGACGCTAGTTCTCTGGCTATATGGTTATTGTCTATATATATTTTTATATGTATATGGACAATAACCATATAACCACAGAACTTGCTGTAATCAACAACAGTTTCCTTATTCAAGGGCGGTCATTCAGATTGGTACACATTGAATAAGTAAATTCCTTCTACAGTCAATGTTAAATTTTATAAATCTTTCAATTTAAATTATACTATTTTTAGTAAACCAATATTTATTTCAATATAGTCATTGTAAATAATATTAACGGCCATGGTGGATGTCCAATGATGGTTTATGCTCTTTCGTAGTTGCATTATGCTTTGTATATTGACAATTTCTTTGTATGCGGTTTATAGTTTCATTTCAATGCTCTCTTACAGCTTAGTGTGCCTATATGTTTGTCATCCACACACACACATACACGTATTGTTATTGTCCATACACACATATACATGTGTGTGTGTGTGTAGAATAAAACTAAACAATTCAAAGCAATGGAGGTCTGCATATTCAATATGACATGAACGAATGTTTTCCACAAAAATTCAAATTTGAAAATTGGTAGCTACCACAATTGAATGCATTGCACATTCAAATTATATTATAAGAAAAAATTTTCCATGTCACTTTGATTACAATCCAATTCATTGCATATTTCTGAGTTCTGCAAATTCCCTTTGCACATTCCTTAGGTAACTATTTCTTTGCAATATGTATGTATGTTATACATATGCATATGCATATGTATGCATATGTGCAATTCTATGTACATGTGCATATGTATGTAGTTGGATATGTATATGTATGTACTTATGCATTCAATAATGTATGGATGATTTGTTGTTACAATGTTACGCTACCCTCAATTATTGTTGTTTTTTGCAGGCGTGCTAGAGCATCAAGGGAAGAACCATACTTGTGGAAGATCATCATATCAATGTAAATGTGTTTATTAACACACTTCAATTCTTTGGAGATTATGCCTTTAATGCTTACATTTTATATTAATTTGTGTAGATATCTTAGGTAGTTATGCATTTCTTATTAAATGTGTTTCTTAACACACCTTAGTTTGTTTTGCATTTTTTTGTGATTGTTATGGTAGGCAATGATCTAGGACTCACTATGTCAAAGACAACAAGCATGCCTCTCAGGTAAAGTCCATATGACTTTACTTTGGCAATGATCTAGTAGACAATGCAATTTGTGAAATTGTTTATGTTTCAATTTTTGAATTTTTTGTGTTTCAATTTGTTTTAATTTCTCACTTAGTTCATATGTTTCAATCTTCTCTTTGTTGGAATTGTACTTTCGCAATGATCTAGTAGACAATGCAATTTCTGATTTGTTTATGTTTCAAATTCAGAATTTTTTTTTTTTTTAATTTGTTTAAATTCCTCACTTAGTTCATATGTTTCAATCTTCTCTTTTTTGATCTATACTTTGACAATGATGTAGTAGACAATGCAATTTCTTATTTGTTTATGTTTCAATTTTTGAATTGTTTGTGTTTCAATTTGTTTAAATTCCTCACTTAGTGCAATAGAAAAAGGAAGTGCCCTATTGTTTGTGTTTCAATTTGTTTAAATTCCTCACTTTCTGAATTGTTTGTGTTTCAATTTGTTTCAATTTCTAAATTGTTTGTGTTTCAATGATCAAATGGAAGTGCCCTATTTGAGGAAAAGAACTAGACAAAGAATTGTCTTATATTGCCTTAAAAGATGTCTTGTTAGATACTGCTAAGAATGATAACTTGGCAGATAACAAGATATATTTTAAGGCAGTAGAAAATAGTTCTTTGTCTGGTGCCTTTTTGCAAATAGGACACTTCCTTTTATCATTTCGAGGCAATGACCTAGTAGACATATTACACTGCAATTTATATATGATGACTACAATTTGAATACTTATAATATGATGACTGCAACTTGAATATTTATAAGTGTTCAAATTTCTCACTATCAAAAGAGGACATATCAGTGGCATGTGAATGATCAAATGCCATTGATATGGCCTTTTTGATAGTGAGTAATTTGAACACTTATGTGGCCTTTTTTGATAGTGAGAAATATACGAGATCAAATCAATTGATATATGAGAAATATCACATCACAAAAAACAAACATATCAGATTTACAACAACACCATCAATTCATTGGAATATCCATCTGATATATCTGAAAACAATGGAGTTCTGAACACATTGCAAAATTTGGTAGTATGTCATTCTATAATCACATCACAGTTTTATCGAATCTCAAAATCTACTCTCCATTTGGGTATTAATCACATCACGATTATATCAATTCTCCATTTGAGTATTAAATGGAGGAGGTGTGACAAATCCAACCCCAACGAACTGTGGCCTACTAGGGTCTGGCCCACCAAAATTGTTGTCTTCGCTGTGAGGGGTTTGTAAGCAACTTTCTATTTGAGCAAGTAATGCCTGGTTTACACCTGAAGTAAGTTGCATGGTGTCTGAGGGTCCAGGTGCAGTCCCAACCTGCATAGTATTAATAGCTGCAAAGGCTGGAGACAAGAGGTTCATCATTTCCATGAGAATTGGGTGTCAGATGGGTAGAGGTTCTGCGATTGTGGCAACATCTTTTGTCCTCTTTGCATGCTTGGGTGCCTTTTAAGCTTTCATCCTCTCCTTCTCAAGCTTTGCTTCTGCATCTTTCTTTGCCTTGCCTTGTCTTCGAATGAACTTGTCTTGGGAATCTTGCAATTTTTTGGCCTGTTTTTCCACCCTCATAGCCTCCTTTTCTATCGCTTCTGCTTCACGTTGTGCCTTCCTCTGTCTCATCTGCTCTTTCTTTCGCTCTGCCAATTCCTCTTCTCTTTTCCTTTCAGCCTCTTTATCTTTTTCCCTTTGAATGTACTCATCAGATGTCAAGATCTGTGACTGGCTACTAAGACGTAGAACCCCTTTCTTACCTCCACGTGAAGATTGGTTCATACTCTGCACTGGAAGTCTTAAGAATTGGCTGATTTACCTTGGCTGTTGCTGCCCATCCTCTTGTGTGCATGGTACAAACTCAGGTTCGTCTTCACTTATGTGAACTTCGTCTTCACCATCAGCACCATCTTGCTACTCCCAGTTGACTGCATTGGTGAAGTAATGAATGACATCTGCTGGATCAATTTCTAGCAGACTAGGCATGGAAAGCGTTTCATCATCATAGTTGGCTGCATCTTGGGTCCACTCTGGTATGTCAGCTTGTGTTGGCAAAGACATGCATGTTGATGTATTTTCAAAACCCTCATTTGGCTGGCTGGTTTGTCGGGGTAGACCTACTTCGGCAGTTTCTAGTGTCAAACTTGTACCCTCAACCGTTGCTTGTGTTCCGCTATGGAGCTCTACAAAATCTTGAATCTGTTCCTCATTAAAACCTGCCAATCGCAAGCATGCTTCCGCTACCATATACTCTAGTTCTTCATCCCTTGAAGTAGCATCATGTTTTGTTCCAACCTCAAATGCCTCACTTGGTCTCATATCATTCTGTAATGCATTTCGGTTAAGTGGCCAAATCCCTATCCTACGGAAGCCACTGATTATATTGGCCGGTGTCAATGCTTGGGCAAAGGCCTTGCTCGCAAGAGTTGCCAACTCTTCCCTTCCAATTTCAATTTGTGGGAACTTAGACATCCATATACTCCTTTGTTGTTTGAAATAATTTTTGAAAGGTGAGAATATAGAGACATCAAGTGGCTGCAGTTTGTGGCTTGTATGAGCCGGAAGGGTCACCAAATCAATACCTATCTGCCTTGCTTCTTCAATTGTCTTGAAGGCTACATGGCTGCCATGACCATCGAAGATCAGTAAGGCCCTATGTGAGGGTGAAACTCCACTAGGGACTGAACGTGCAAAATGTTCCAACCAATTTAAGAACAACTCCTTTGTCATCCATGCATGTTCTTGGACTGCCATGCATGCTCCTGGCTCGCAGTTTGCTATGTAGTTTCGGATATGCCTCTTAGATTTGAACAAATAAAATCCAAGAATGCTGAAACCACATGCACTAACACATGCCAAAATAGTGATCCACTCTCTACTCTTTGAAATTAGGTGCGGTACACACCTCTGCCCCAATTTGGCTATCACTCTCATTCCATAATTCCTCCCAGCTTGCACACCAGTCTCATCACAATTCCAAATCTGACTACTACCATAGTGATTAAGGTTGTACATTAACTCCAAGTTGTCATAGAAAGAGGCAACAATAGAAGGTCAAAGCATAATAGCCCTATTAGAGTCCACTCCTTCTACTGTTCTCATCGTCAGATCAGGGTGCCTTCATCTAAAACCTGCCCACCATGACCTCCCTAGCATCCCATTTTTGAATGGATTAGGCCTATTCTCAGTAGTTTGTGCAACAGTTGATTGAAGTTGACTGATTTGGAGACCGTGACCAATTTCAGCCATGTCTTTGCACCATTGAACAGCTGCATCCTCCTCCTCTGCTGATAAAATGGTGCGTGGACCCCTCACAGTTGTAGTTGTGGTTCCCATCAGCCATGCCCTCAAAGAAGCAATGGGGATACCATATTTGATTGGTGTGCCTCTAAGAGACATGTGCCTATCTTCTATGCATGAAATTGACTCTTTCATGTCAGATATGCTCCATTTTGGTTTAGGATCCTTTGAGGCCACCTCTACTTGTGGTGTTTGTGGAATACGATTAGAATTTGTAGTAGGATGGTCATGTACAGCAGCAGTATCCACATCAATTGCATTGTTAGGTGAGTGGTCATCCATAGCAAGAGTAAGTGGGTCTTCATTTTGGACAAAATTATCTTCAGTAGGGAAGTGCACCCCACGAGTGACTCTAACTGTTCGACATCTAACAGACCTATTTCCCTTTCTACCTCATGCCATTATGTTCAGTGAACCTGCAATAGATCATTTCCATGAATCCCTTAATGCCATTGAAATAAATGATGAAAAACAAATCTATTTGTGTAACTCATCATTGAACAAAAAAAAATGGTACTGTCTCTATTTCTGTATGCATGAAAATATAGACAATAACCATATAGCCAGAGAACTCAAAAAATCCATGCAGGAGTTTAGTATGTAACTACGATGTGATTGAAAATTGGATATTGTTGATATTGTATTAGATAGTGAACAATTACATCATTGAACATATTTCAACAAAAAAAAAATGGTACAGTATAAATATATATACAGAGAGAGATCATTGAAATCAAACCCTCAATGCCATTGAGATAAATGATGAAAAACAAATCTATTTTTGTAACTCATCATTGAACAACTTTCAACAACAAAAAAAAATGCTACTATATAAATATATATGGAGAGACAGAACATTGAAATGAAACCATCAATGCCATTGAGATAAATTATGAAAAACAAATCTATTTCTATAACTCATCATTGAACATCTTTCAACAACAAAAAAAAATGCTACCCTAATATATATAGAGAGATAGAACATTGAAATGAAACCCTCAATGCCATTGAGATAAATGATGAAAAACAAATCTATTTCTGTAACTCATCATTGAACATCTCCAACAAAAAAAAAATGCTACCATATAGATAGACAGATCATTGAAATGAAACCATCAATGCCATTGAGATAAATGATGAGAAACAAATCTATTTCTATAACTCATCATTGAACATCTTTCAACAACAAAAAAAATGCTACCATATAAATATATAGAGAGAGAAAGATCATTGAAATGAAACCCTCAATGCCATTGAGATAAATGATGGAAAACAAATCTATTTCTGTAACTCATCATTGAACATCTTTCAACAACAAAAAAAATGCTACCGTATAAATATATATAGAGAGACAAATCATTGAAATGAAACCCTCAATGCCATTGAGATAAATTATGGAAAACAAATCTATTTCTGTAACTCATCATTGAACATCAAGGGAAACAAAAAAAAAATGGTATTGTGTCTCTATTTCTGTATGCATGAAAATATACACAATAACCATATAGCCAGAGAACTCAAAAAAGCCATGTAGGAGTTTAGTATGTAACTGTGATGTGTCTATATATATATATATATATATATATAGACACACACAGACATAGGTATAGAACTTGAAACCTTATATAACAAGGAGAAAAACCACAAGCACGAGATGCATGAGTGGAATATGTAACTGTGATGTGATTAAAAAGTGGTTATTGTTGATATAGTATGAAGATGCAGATTCATTTCTCAAATGAGTAAATGGTTCAATGATGTTGTTGTATTTCTCATATGAAATTTAATGGAAGAACTACATGATATGCCTGATAATATTATTTACAGTGAGTATATTAACAAATTGAAGGCAGAGCAAACAATGAAAATGCCAAAAAAAATCTTCATTTCCCTATGTTTTGAGTGCAAAAAAGATAGCGGGAGTTTGTGCAACATGGGCCCATAATGTGTCCATGGGAAGGATGTTATGGGTGTTCAACATATTTTTTTACCACCCATTTTAAACTCTGCAATAAAAGTTTACTAGCCTGGTGTATATATATATATATGTGTGTGTGTGTGTGTGTGTGTGTGTGTGTGTGTGTGTGTGTGTGTGTGTGTGTGTGTGTGTGTGTGTGTAGCCAGTATATAGTCACTGTAAGTAATAGTATCAGGCATACACATTGTTGTAATGATAAATAATGAAGGGGTTTTGAACAATTATGAACAATAATCAATTTTTTTCACATTCACTGTAATGATTTTGGCATTATAAACAGAGAGACACCATTTAACAGTGCACCAATAAAAGAAAATGATAAATAATGAAGGGGTTTCGAAGAAAACAAAAAGCTATTCAGTTGGTTTGAAATGAAATTGTAAACTGCATACAAAGAAATCATCAATAGACAAAGCATAATGCAGCTATGAAGGAGGTAAACCATCATTGGACATCCAATATGTCTATTAATATTATTTACAGTGACTATATTGAAAGAAATGCTAGTTTATATTATTTATAGTGACTATATTGAAAGAAATGCCGGTGTATTGAAAACAATATTATTTGAATTGAAAGATTTATAGCATTTAGAATGTAGGGAATTTAGTTACTTTCTGTGTACTAGCCTGAATGTGCGCTCTCCAGTAAGGAATGTGCAGAGGGTATTTGCAGAGCTCAGGAATATGCAATGAATTGGATTGTAGTGAAAGTGACATGGAAAATTTTGTCTTATAATATAATTCGAATGTGCAAAGCATTCGATTGTGGTAGCTAGCTATTTTCAAATTTGAATTTTTGTGGGAAATAGTCGGTCATGTCATATTAAATATGCAGTCCTCCATTGCTTCGAATTGTTCAATTTTCTTCCCTGCTTTGAATGAAACTTGGTTTTTTAAATTGGATTTTATGCAAATTCTTGGATATTGGGGAGCCTTACACTAGTTGTTGCAAATGCAGGTATCAAATACAGATCCATTTAATGCATGAAGTTGTGAAGTGATATTTGGAAGGATGTACACTTGAGTGTCTAAGAAGTTTACAATTGATTGTTTTTATGTCATTTAATGCACCGATAGCTGTGCATATGTATTTGTAATTGGAGTACATTTGTACTCTTAAGCCACTTGCATAAAGTGGCAAATGTAAACATTAAGTTTTTTAAAAAAAAAAAAGTGTTTATTATTTTTGCAAGATGTTTTGTATTAAAATAGGAAATGTACCAGTAGTTGTTTATTTTTTTTACTTTTTGGTTTTCAACTACTAATTCATTTGTGAACATGTATTGGTGTTAAAATAAATATTTACTGGTATTTTTTTATTTATGTACTGACAATTTTTTTTTTTATGTTTTGGGGGGTCAACATGGTATTAAGGTGACGGTTATTGGAACTATTTCAGCTATTGGTACTCTTCCCCTATTGGTTTGGGATTTTGTGGAGGTACTGATTTCTTCAAACTAGAGACAGGTGCAGACTTACTAGGCTGAGGCTACATAGCAGATGAGGATACTGGTTTAGATTGCGGCTTGATCACATCTTCTTCTCTCAGAATGTTCTGAGCTCTAGCCCTCTCCAGGACTTCCTTAGTCAGCCCCATCTTTTCCGCCACCACCTCTACTTCCTTCTAGATCTTCCTCTTCTAGGCTAGTTCGAAGAACTTTTGATGTAAGCTTAATTCCTTTGTTGGCATTTTTGATGTTTATATTGTGGTTGTTATTGATGGACACACACTTGATTTGATATCACTTTCTTTGTATGAGTTATGCTCAACTGGTATATGTTCCAAACTAGTATTATGTATTATAGTCTTTAGGCTATCAGTGTTTTGCAGAAAGTGTTTACCGATCTCAAGCGGTATGAAGACCTCAAGCGGTTTGAGGATCTCAAGTGGAGCGAAGAAACTGAAGCGGCAATTATCATTTTCCCAGTCTTCATTTTTGGACAACTAGTAATTGGTTTAATGTTTGAACCGGTATTACTCTGTGATGAGTTACCAACCATTAATCGGTAAAGTTGTATGAACCAGTAATACTTTGTGATGAGTTACCAACCGGTATTTTTGTGACGAGTTACCATCCACCGACACTTTGATAGTGATTTTGTGTCATGTTATCAAATGTGTCTAGATGCAATGAACCTAGGAACTTGCAATGTAATCTTATTAGACCGACATGAAATCAAATTCCTTTTTAAGGACATCATGTCTAGGGTTTTAGAAGATGTAGCTGTTAGGGTTTTTGGTGGTTGATGAGTTTTTGTATGTGCAATCTTAGAAGAGAAGATCAAGTCTGTGTGCTATAATAGAGTGTGGATTTACTGAAGACTAAAGTAATGCTAAAATGCATTAGCAATGAGCTATCATGGATCAAACCAAGCAAATTGTACTATTTGCTATATCATTCACTTGTTGATTACTCACATCTTTGACAAGTCTAAAACCCTTAACTAGGTAGGCCCAAAAAAGCCTTTGTAAATCCTCTAACAAGGTGGTTCACATCTGTGGATTTGAAATCCTCTCACAAGGTAGTCTTTAATTGGACTTATCTCCTAATAGAGATTGAGATTCCTAACAGGATCTGTTCTGGTGAAGAACATTGTATGACCTTAACCGGTCTGGTTACTATTCTACAGATAGTTACTTGTGAGTTTCATCTCACCATGGTTTTTTCCATTTGGGTTTCCATGTCAAAATCTCTTGTGTTATGGTGATTGTGCTTCTGTGGGTGAATGCCTTATTTGCTGTTTGGTTTGCATTTGTGTTAACCAGTTTGTTAGTAAAATTGTTATACCGGTTTACTGCTAAACTATTTAAGTGTTTAAGTTAAGTATTTTTTTGTATACTAATTCACCCCCCCTCTTAGTATTGATCAATTGGTATCAAAGCCAACCTTTCTATAAGTTTAACCACTTGGAAAGAGATATGGGGGAATATGCTATGAGGGAACTTACTCATCAGCTCACTCAAACTGAGAAAGCCTATAATGAACTCAAAGTCAAGTATAGGGCCTCTCTGGCAAAAAGGAGAGATCATGTTGAGAAACTGATGGAGCTAATTGAAAATAGTTCCTTTGATGAAGTGGACATGGAAGCCCTAGTTGAAGAAGTTGAAAAGCTGAATGAGTCTAATGCCAACCTGAGAAGGGAACTTGAAGGACTAACTATCAAGATGTGTCAAGAGCTTGAGAACCGGAGAAAAGCTGAAGATCTAGTAAAAGACAAAGATCATGAGATCTCCAACTAAAGCAAGAAATTAGTGCACTTACCGCTCATCTCCAAGAGAGCAAAGTGGAAAAAGAGGAAATGCAAGGTGAAATAAACATGGCTCACTAATACATTTGGACTAGATTTTTGACTGAGGTTTCCGATGGAGAAGGTATATTGTGGCCAAATTTGATTTTTTTTTGAAAAAATGCCCGCATTTGTCATAATTCTGATGGAAATTACCCATTTGGTTTCGACGAAGGCAGCATTAGCAATGAGAATTTTCTTTTTTTCAAAAAAGTGCTCGAGTTCATTGTAATTCCGATGACAACGACCATTACAAAATAAAAAAAGAGGCGGGGAATTCATTTGTGAATTGCAATCCCACGTAGGTGTCCGTGGCGACTTCAACCCCCAAGAACATCAAACCCATGTCGAAGGCAATCCCACGTAGGAGGTAGATTCAAATTGCCCTAGTTTTTAATTTCATGTTGCAAAAAATATACATGTGGTGGTTAATTGTCCTAGTTTAATCTTGTAAAACCATAGAACTATGATTGAGGAGTGAGCGTTCAATTTTGTATCAGCAATCCCTTCCTCTAGTATACACGCGTGTTGATTGTTCACATGAGATCACATCTCTTTGCGGCATCGTATCAAACAATTCACGAGCCTTGTCCATGTTTCCACATTTTGCATTCATGTCAAGCAGGGCATTTGCAAGTACAACACCTAACAAAATTCCTCTATCCGTTATGCTTTGATGGATGTCCATACCCTGTTCCAAAGCTCCCATTTTTGCACAGGCAAGGAGGATGCTGGCAAAGGTTGTGGAATTTGGCTTTATGCCTTCCAATTTCATTTGCTTGAAAGTGTCTAAAGCCTTTTTTTACAAATCCATTTTGTGCATATCCAGCAATCGTTGCAGTCCACAAGACAACATTTCTTTCAGGCATTCTATCAAATAGTTCACGTGCCTTGTCTATGCTTCCACATTTTGCATACATGTCTACAAAGGCAGTTACAACTACAACATCTGACAAAATTTCTCTATCCTTTATGCTTCGATGAATGTCCATACCTTGTTCCAAATCTCCCATTTTGGCACAGGCAGGGAGGATAGTAGCAATGGTCGTGGAATTCGGATTTACACCTATCGATTGCATTTGCTTGAAAGTTTCTAAAGCCTTCTCAACAAATCCATTTTGTGCAGTTGCAACTACATCTGACAAAATCCCTCTATCTTTTATGCTTTGATGGATGCCCATACCCTGTTCCAAAGCTCCCATTTTGGCATAGGCTGGGAGTAGGCTGACAAACGTAACTAAAGAAATGCAATGATCAGCTCCAAAGACATCAAACCACTACTAATAAAAAAGAGAATCTAAAATATGATAGGGAATAGTGTGAGATGTCCTGAAATAAAATATTTTATTTTCAATTTCAACTAAAACATAATTACTCAGCCATTTAATGTTATTAATAAGTGTTTAATTTATGAAAGAGATAAATGGTTGGCCACAAGTACATGAGTTACTAAATGCACACAAATAAGTGAATTTGATATTAAAAACTATCTACAATGAATTCAATTCTTGTCCATTAGTCATTTATGTTTGCAATAAGCATCTTTCTTTGTTTTTCTTAATCTTTATTCATAGTTATGTGCATATTTCACATTCTATAATTAGGATATCAATTGCTATGGTTGAACACTAGCATGATGTTTATGTTGTGGTGTAGATGTGTGGAAACATAATTATGGGATTGTTATATTATAGAGATCATAAATCTAGATATCGCATATTAGTTATAGCTCTTCTTGGATTGAGTCTAAAGTTGACATACAGTCATAAAGCCATTATTAGCAGATATCTCCATTTCTAGTAAAGACAATTGAGAAAGTCATTTTTATATTGAGAGTTTCTTATCTGTTTACCTATTGATCATTATTAAGCCATAATATTTAGGTCTATTTATCTCTCTTCCAAAACCTCTGTAAGTGTCCTAGATTGTCCCTACTACTCACTCTTCAATTTGGAAAAATGGAGTTCTAAAGATTTGTTGCACAAGATGGTGTTGAACGTATCAACAAGGCTAGCATGGAAGGCATGTTCAAGCTTCCTCTTGTACAACTTACAACTAATGATTTGTTGATAGAAGAAATTCTTGAAATAGGGATACAATCGAAAGACAAGTAAGTACATACAAACCTCCTCAATTGAAAGTAAAATCTGTGTATAAAAAGAGTACATTGAATCCCAATCCATAAACACAATAGAGATACCGATGGAGACTTAATTGGATGTAGCATGTTGCACCAAAGTTGTTAGAGTATGCTAAGCTAGTACATAATGTTTTGTAAAGCCACATTAGTATTTTACCCATATCATTATCTACCAAAACTAACTATAGTAATCTTTTTGAGGATTAATTTCATGGTGCTAGATCTTCATTTAGTTCCACTTCTTGTTGGAGAAAAGAACAGTTATTTCTTGAGGTAGATGAATATCCCATCAACAAAGGACAAGACCCTTTCTAGAATATAACAAATTCTACTCCAAAAAAAGATCATGGGGGTTTCACTAGAGATATTGAATAAGAGATAGACTTCTACTGCTGCATTAAAAGCAATGGCATGTTCTTCATTTATTGATGTAAACTCTTTGTGACACCACCACAACCAACAAAGGTGTAAAAATTTGTTTGCAATGCATGGACTTTTAGGATTGTCCTTTGAGAAAATAGAATTAAAGTATGGAAGCAGGATCTGCCAGCTCCTGAGGGAAAGACCATGTCAGACAATAATTTCTATTTTCTTGCCTGTGAAGAAAGACCATGTCAAACAATATCAATGAACAACAAAATAAGGAGACAATTGCTAGATTGTGGTCTAACTTGAAAAGAAAAGGTGATGGAAAATATTATTGTCCGTGCAAAATTTGTAAGGGGTTAAAGACTAGAAGACTTCTAATCAAAACAATGAAGAAACATTGTAGGCTGCGTGGTCACATTGAAGGTGGACATGATTATCATCCATTGGTAAGTTTTTCATTATATCGTTTTGACAATTTATATACATAATAAATCACGTGATGATGAGATCATGATCACGTTTTATTTATGTATATCAATTTTATATAGGTCGAGCACCCTGGAGCACATGGTATGGATCAACACAACCTTGAGAATATGGTTTTCGAAGTGGAAGAACATGGAGGTGTGAATATTGAAGCTGAAGATAATGATCCCATGGAAGATGACGATCATGAGCTAGAAAACACAATTGAAGATGATGGTACAAATACATTGATCCATGACTCGTTTAGTACTCGTGCAGCTGATCATGATGATGAAGATGACCTTGATGTTTTTCATGATGTCCCTCTACCTTAGAAGGCATTTGAGGCCCTTTATGAAGGCTCGCAGGCAACTCTTCTCTCCGTTGTATTGTTGTTGGTGAACTTGAAGGTTATGAATGGTTTATCCAACATAACAATGTCACACATGTTAAGGCATGTCATATATGTCATAATAAACTGTGAATCATGCTATACCATTAATATTCTTTATTATAACTGTAGCATAGAAATTAGGAATCATCACAAGAAGTAGATCAATCAAAACACTAGACATGATAGCAATATCATGAGAATACTCATTGAAATGAACCTAATTCTAAAGCACATTCAATAGAGGTATGAAAACGAAGCATTCAAAAGAAAACATTATGCAAACCAGATGTAAGATTGAATACTCCTTCCATGCGGCTCCATTGTTGTTCTTTCCTCTTCAATAGGTTTGTGGATCTCACCTACAAGTGCATACACAATTGAAAGCAAAAAGCTCAAGAGTACTAGAAACGAAAGTTCGGTAGTTTGATAGAAATTCGGACCAGGTTTGATTGAAAATCATCCAATTTATAGAAGAATTGGATAAAAGAGCAAATTAGCATGAAAGAGATTTGAATAGAAATTCAAATCAATAATAGCAAAGTTATGACATATTGCTATGCAAAGAGGCTTATGACAGATTTTATGACAAATTGCTATGCAAGACAAATTCTATGACAAATTGCTATGTCAAGACAAATTCTATGACAAATTGCTATGTCAAGAGTATGACGCATGAAGCACAAAAATAGGGAGCACTAAAGACAATTTAATTAGGTGGAATTGCAATTAGGAAATTAGAAAATAGGTGGAAATTAGAAATTAGGAAATAATGAAAATTAGAAATTAGGAAATTAGAAAATGAGAAAATTAGGTAAATTAATTAATAATCTTTCATTTATTAATTAATTCACAAGAGGAAGAATAATTAGCCAATTAAATAAAGATTTAATTGTAACTTAGGATTAATAAATAATTTAGTAACCCTAGAAGAAGAAATGACAAATTAGGTTAAATGAATAAATCATAAAACCTTAGAAGACGAATTAGAAATGCGAAAATGACAATTAGGTCTTGATTGAAGATAATTAATGTCATGATTTTGAATTGATAAATGACCAGTGTTGATAAACGATTTAATTGAGAAAATGCGCCAATTGATGAGGAACAATGGCAAATTGATCCAAATCGACACAATTGAGACAGATAACGATCGATGACAAATCGGTCGCAAAATGACAAGATTGACAAAAGGACAAGAATCGATGACAAAATCATGACTGAATGTTGTTGTCGACAAGACCAAATTCGAAGGCAAGATGATAGAAGAATGACTCGATGCTCGCAAATGATAAAAACCAAGTGCATGACATAGGAGAAATGTTAATGCGACGCAAAAACCTAAAATGAGGCAATGCGCAAATGTTAAAGTATGATCCCGCAAGCGTTGACCATTTTTAGGTGTCTACAATAACAAATTATATTTTTTTGCTGTAGATTGATAGGTGAGTTTTTGTTACCACCATCAAATATTCTACCTTGCTCATACCGAGAATTATCTGCCATTATGAAAGATATTGGAATGGAGTATCAGGCAATAGATGCTTGTCCCAATGATCATATTATATATCACAAACAACATGAATGTTGAATTGAATGTCCTGAATGTCATATCAGTAGATATCGAACAGATCAAATAACAAAAAGGGTTCCTCACTAGGTTCTTTGCTATATTCCCATTATTCCACGTATGCAACGATTATTCAAGTGCACTAGCTTGGCACAATTTATGGATTACCATGCACACAATAGAAGTCGAGATGAAATTATTCGAATGCCTGTGGATGGTTCAACATTTATGGACATAGAGGAAAAGTGGCTACACTTTAAAGAAGAACCTCGTAATCTCAGGCTTTCATTGGCAGCAGACGGTGTCAATCCATTTGGAGAGATGAGATCTGTTTACTCAGTGTGGCCTGTTTTTGTTATCAACAATAACATTCCTCCATGGATGTCAATAAAGAGGGAGCACATAGTGTTGGCAATGATTGTTCCAGGTATTTTATCATTTAAATATAGTTGTCTAAATTTAATTATAAATATTGCAGTAAAATGGTCATAATAATTATGTAATGTTTTTGTTCATTCGATTAGGTAAGTGCCAAGTTAAAGATATGAATGTATATATTGAGCCTCTTATCGACGAGTTGCTGGAGTTATGGAATGGTGTCACTATGTATGACATCTCTAGACCACTAGGACAAAGACAATTTTAATTCCGTGCGATGCTTCTATGGACAATACACGATGCCCTAGGGCTAACACATTTTTGTGGTATGTTATAGTGTTTAAGTTGTGCATGAACATTATAACTCAAAAAATTATCATATTTAATCCAATTATACATTATCTTGTAGGTCTTCGAACAAAGGGAAAATTTGCATGTCCTATTTGTGGTCCAAAGATGAAATCTCATCAGTCAAAAAGTTTAGGAAAGCAGGTGTTTGATGAGTATAGACACTTTCTCCACAAAAATCATAAGTATCGAAATACTGAAAAACATCTTTTCAATGGGAAAGAAGAGAATAAATCAAAGCCACAAAGAATGACACCTCACCTATGGAAGTTGGAATATAATAGAATTAATCGTCAAGGTAATGCCATTCCATCTATTGGTTTGTCATAAAACATCTTTTCTATTTTGTTTTGTTTACTGATGATGTGATTGATGATCATGAAGGTCATGAAGGCATAAATGACCACCTTCCTAAGGGAATAAAAAGTTATCCCTGACAATTTAGTAGGTTTCCCTACTACGGTTAATTACAAATTGTTCATTTGTTTGATAGTATGCATATTGGAAAGAATATAACAGAGACATTATGGAAAATATTGGGTGGAAGGCATGACAAAGAAAAAATTGTCAAAATATGTAGTGACATTCAGGATTCCAAACATGCAATGATAAATGTCATTCAATCAAATAGCCATGGAGACCAGATTAATATAAGTGAGCTTCCTTGGTTATTAACGGACCAGTAAAGCAATGCTATAAAAGAAGTCATACGAAAAATTCGATTTCCCACAGGATTTGCTGAGAACATAAACAATTTCATATCAAAGAAAAGTGAATTTGGGCCAGGGATGAAAACGCATGATTGGCATACCTTCATTAAGGTAATTCATGTTCTTTTGTTTTTAGTATGTATTTAAGTACTAAGCGTACGTGTACTTTTCATTATGTTACAAAAAAATGAAAAGATAATTTTATAATTGTTGCAATATGTTCTACCTCTATCTCTCCCAGACGACTTCGACAATAATGTCAAGCAAGTCATATATGATCTTGGAAAATACATAAGGTAAGTAGTGATATTTGTTTAGTTCGTTGTATAGATATTATATTTGTGATTTGTTTTACTTCTTATGTAATATATTTTTTTGTGTCTTGAATACCTTGTAGGTGGTTGTCATGTAAAGAAATCTATAAAGACGATATAAAATATTGGAAGAGAAAAATTCCTCATTCAATGTGTGAAATGCAAAAGTGTCTACCTCCAGCTTTTTTCAATGCACAAGAACACTACCTCATACACCAAGTTGAGGAGATTGAATTGTGTGGACTTGTACACACTAGGTCAATGTGGATGGTTGAGAGGCACTTGAAATTTTTGAAGGCTTTGGTTAGACAAAGAGCACATCCTGAGGGTTCTATGGTGGAGGGATATATGGTATACCAAACTATGGTGTACATTTCTGAATATCTTCCTAAGTTTGCAGCAAAGATCCACGTGGATCGCATTTGGGATCCCAACACCATTAACAAATTTGAAGGGGAGTACTTGATGGGGAAAGGTAGATTGAGGAAAGTGAGAGGTAATTATAAGATGTTATTGTAGTTAATTAATTCTTAATCTTCAAAATAAATCGATTGTAAGACGTCTATTTATTTTTTGTACAGTTGGGCGAGAGTGGGATGCACTACATTTGTATATTGCAAACAATCTTGATTGGATGATGGTATGGATTGAACGTTGTCAACATTTTGGATGCACGTTAACATGGAAAGGTGTGGCTTCATTGGTTAAAGAAGCACATCGTAATGGAGATTCCAATGTTACACAAAGGGAAATTGATTTAGCATATGGTTTAAGTTTTAAACAGGTACATATAAATTTATTAATCACCCATATGTTTATCAACTCACAATGCAATAAATTTTACATGTTTGACATATCGCAGGTCAAACACCACAATGTTATGTGCTACAATGGTCATAAATTTTGCATAAAAAAGTTGGATGACATGAAGAAAACTTGTGATTCTAGCATCACTGTAGTCTTTGAGGTGACAAATATTTCATCAAGAAATGACATTCATCCTCAACAGTCTCAAAATTGATACTATGGCATTTTGGATGATATACTTGAGTGTGACTTTAATTCCTTCAAATTAGTTTTGTTCGTCGTCAAATGGTACAGGCTACGATTGAATAAAAATGATCCTGATAGAACTGTTATTGAACATGATAATGGTTTTATAATGCTAAATACAAGGTCATTTGAACTAGTTGGGGATGAGCCCTACGTTCTTCCAAGCCAATGTGAGCAAGTATTTTACTTAGAGGTTCCACATAAATTGGGTTGGTCATTTGTTTCTAGACAGGATCCAAGAGGAAGGCTGATAAAGTATAATGTGATGGAAGAAGAAGATACTGAAGAAGTAGAAGATGAAGTGGATGATGATCATGATCGACAGTTTCACAATGACGATGAAGAAGAACAAGAAGAAGAAGAAGATGATGATGATGATGATGATGATGATGATGATGATGATGATGATGATGATGATGACGGTGATGGTGATGATGGTGATGATGATGGCGAAGACGTTGATGATGATGATGATGACGACGACGACGACGACGATGACGATGACGATGACAATGACGATGACGACGACGACGACGACGACGACGACGACGATGATGATGATGATGATGATGATGATGATGATGATGATGATGATGATGATGATGGCGATGATGACCTTGATGTTCATAATGATGAGGAATGAAATGTATGAGGAATGCGATTAGTATATTATCTATTGAATATTGACTTCTTGATAGAATTTTTTTTACATAATTAATTCATTCTATTTTGAATTCTAATGCCATTACATAATTAATTCATGATGCACCTTTTAATATGGAGATGGAGATAGGGGGTGTGACTATTTATGTGACAATTTTTAAACTGTGTTTATTTATGGAAATTGGATTGTTTATTAGCTATGTGACTATTTATGTGACCATTTAGTTGAGGATCCTACATAGTCTACATAAAGTAAAGGTAAGGAATTACAAAATTTACAATGATTTTGATGACAACATCTTTTTATTATTTAATACTCTTTTTGTCAACAAAGTTCATGTTGTTCATGTTGTGTATGATATAATTTTGCTAACGTTTTTTATATTTTTTCTTTGTCACAGGCCGACATGGATCCATCACATATTGCAGACAGAGATGTACCTTGCGACACTTCTACCAAGCAAGTAAACCTCATTGTAATTGTACAAATTAGGTAGAAGCAAACTGTTACATTATTATGTTCTTTTTTTTAGTGATTTATACTAATTTTGTAATTGTTAATGATATTCTTGACACAGACGGATGTTCGGGGAAAGGGAAAGGGAGTTGCAGTACCTAAGAACCTTTCTATGGATGTGGAATCATTAGGGTTAAGAAATGATGACCCTGAAGATCCCACAGACCTTGTGAAATTCTTTAAAATGCCTCTTATAAAAATTAGAAAAGAGATTGCTGCTTTGGTAGCCATGCATCCTACCACTGATGAGATACGATAGAGGGTGGAATTATTGTATAAGACAATAGAAAACTTGCAAGTAAGCAGTAATGAAAGCTTTAATTATAACAAAAGTTCAATAATGGTTTATATTTTATTCTCTTTTTATGTCATTAACTAAAATATGTACGTATTGTTTTTACAACAATTTATCTGCCCTCATGAAAGTCGTTCCTATGATCAGGGTGTTGCAGGATCAGGTGATGACAATTTTCTTGTATTATCACTTGCTTGGCTTATCACTCTGAGTACCCAAAACACATCATACTTGATACTGTCAATTTTCAAAATAAAGGTTCATCCTTGTTTACAATTCTTGCACTTTTCATATATTTAATGTTTGATATATTTAATGTATTATTCTTTAGGTGCTATCAATGTTACTGTGCAAATGCCGACACCGCCTCATCAGAGCTCACCCTCACCTGTATTGCCAACTGCAATGTCGGCAACACGTAGCATGCATACATCCTCTAGTGCACATCATATTGGCCCACCCACTATTGGTAGATCCCTCTTTTTCTCTATCTTCTGTCATGTGTTTATTTCCCTTCAAGCGTTCTTTCTTGAATTCTAATGACATTTCATAGTGGAATCATTTTTTGTAGGAGGAGATGCATGTGAGGATGTGCCACAGGTGACTACTGCTGATAACATAACATCATTTCCTGGATCTTCTCGTATTGCTAGTACGGGAACATTGCAGGCCACATTCATGGTGAGCAACGAAGAAATGCTTCCCTTAAAGATACAAAAGGTTCCAGGTACTTTAAAATTATTATTATATATACTCTAATTGTAATTTACTTTATGATCACTCATTTTGGACTAATATTGATCCCATGAATTTTTTGCAGGCAATGATATTTTCTATAAACATCTTAGTGACATTGCATTGTAGATATTTGGGCCCACCATACGTAAAAGGTGGTACATCATATGTGAACTAACCCTTATCCACTTTTGATTTCATATCATTGCTAGAATACTTTTCCTTTGGTCCATTTCTTGAAGTGTAATAAATGTAGCTTCAGTTCATTTCTGAATCTAACAGGTTTGTTTTTGCTTTAAAAGGTGGAATGACCAAGGAAAAAGGTTAAAAGATGAATTGACAAACCAAATGGTTTAGTGGTTTGGAAATGACACCTTTGACAAAACCAAGCTCCTTGAAAAAGTTGGCACATATCTAAAGTATGTGAGGGACCGATACAGGACCCATTTGGAGAGGAACCTAAAGTACGAGCATCCCCCCATGATTCCAGAGAGGGAGTGGAAGGACCTGATTTTGGATGCCAAGGAGAGAATTGAAAGGAAAAAAGGAAATACACCAGTAGATGCTAGAAGAAGGTATGGGATACTATTAAGAATGTAATTATGTACTAATTAATTACTCTTTATATTTATATAATCTAACATATTTCAAACTTTTTATAGACTGAGTGACATGTCAAAGGAAACCAAGGCAAGGCAAGAAAAGCATGGGCAACACAAACTCGGCTCTGGTGGTTACATGAAACTTGCTGCACGAATTGTAAGTATCTCATGTAAACTCCCATATTGTCTCAAAATATTAATAAATTGCAAACATTTTTTTTTATCAAACAATGCAAGCAAAATTCACGGTACCAAGCAAAAATGCAGGGCTCTGAATTCAATAGAGTGTCCATAGAAGATGACAAGAGAATTGCCTACTAGCAAGGCTATTTAGCCATGGCTGATAGACTATGAGAATTGAGTGGGCATACACAACATTCGAGTGCATCCGTCACATAGGTAAATATGGTAAATGGAAGTTGTTTCAAATTGAATACTTTACCAATAATCTAATTGATGTTGAGTTCCAACATAAAGTGACTATATTTGTTTTAAATAAGAAAGCAATGATAACAATGTGCATGTCATTGGAATGCAGCCTGCTAATTGTGAAACACCACCTGCACATGAAGGTCCCGATGTGCATCCCACTAGTGGAGGTATTCATTTGCTATTCAAATTTATTTATTTAGCTATTAATGCAATTAAACATCTTAATTTTTAATTAGAGTAGTAATTAATGTAACCTTTCTTGTTAATATTTTAGAGCATGTAGTCGGTGGTGAGCAAGTGGAGCATGATCTGGGTACACAACCTGAAGAATGTGATGTTCCCCACTCAGGTGAAGAGGGTTGTGGTGTTCAGTATGTTGAGGTTGAGGCTACACAAAATGATGTGGCCCCATCAGGTAAAGAGCACAACAATTATGTTCTCTAAATTAATGAAACACTTGTAACAATAATAATTTTTTTGTTATGAATTTAACCCATTTCTTTGTTATTGCAAAGGACCCCCCTTCGCTTCAGTGTCCTCATCCTTAGTATAGGACTAGGCATACATTAAGATCACGAGCAGTTGGCAGAACATCTGCAGAGGGGGGAAATGATGAAGACACCGATGTTCCACTTAGTCTTTTCATAGCTTCAAAGAAAAAATAAAGAAATAAATGATTGTAATCTAACTTATTTGATAATGACTGATTTTTATGTGTTAGTGAATGTAATTATGTGCTAATTAATGGTTATGGATGATATGTGTTAATTAATATTGATGAATGTTGCGTGTTAATTAATGTTAATCAATGTTATGTGTTAATGAATGTTATGTGATATTAATGAATGAATGCTATATTTTATTAATGGTAGAAAGAATTAATGAATGAATGTTATAAGATGTTAACGGGGAATTTAGAGTGATGTTAGGGGGGTGGAAGGGGCCAAATGAGCTTCCACCTTCATGTGGTTGACTTTGTTAAGTAGAGAATATTAAACTATTCTCAAAACCAACCGAAGCTCAACAAGGTAACACACCTTTCAATATTTCATTATGTTGCATAGTTAATCTTATTGAATAATGTATATTGAATCTTAATTGCAGGGTCCAACAGAGCCAACACGAACAACAACACCATGAGTTGCTGGGTATAATGAACTCCCATATTTTCTTGTCTATACACGAACATTATGAGTTGCTTCTAGTGTTGATATCCAAGGTTGGACTACAAAAGTTATGAATATGCCTCATCCTTGTAAGTTTTTTTATTACAACTCCTAATTCTTGAGACTAAACTTTTTGTTCTTGATGTTTCTCACTAGTTGTCATAACCTCTGACTTTGATGCTTGTGCCTTAATAGAACTAGATGTTTCTGGTATGCTATATGGATACAAACTAAGATTATTTATTGTATTGAGTTGCACATTTGACATGAGTTTCCCTATGACTGTTATGCACATTTATGTATATACACTATTTCTAGTCTGTATATTGATATTAATTTTGAGAAAATATTACAAAACTCAGAGTATTCTCCATAAGACTAGAAAAAAGCTCAAATAAATTTCTGCAGCATTTTCTTACAATTACTTGCGATCATTTTTTTAGGAGTCTTGGTATCCATTTATAATAGTATGGATGCATACAAGCTTTGGACCCTTCAAAAGAAAGTTTGACACAAACAACCGGTCATTTTCAAGAAGCGGTTATAAGTCCTTTTCAGCATTTGTGGCTTCCTCTATTTGTTGTTCTATTGCAACCTCCTGTAACTGCTCCCAAGCATCTTCTTTATGTCCCATATACTTATCTTTCCACTCCTGATACACATCATCACTAGGCCAAGTAAAACTAGCAATCTTCTGTTTCATATCTTCTAGCCGCTTCCAAGTGACTCGTACATGCCCAATCTCTGTTTCTATGAAACCATAATGAGATTTCACTTTTTCAATTTCCTCAATTGTTTGGACAAATAAGGATGTGTCATCAGTACTAATAATCTGATTGATCCTTAGGGACAAATTGTGGTCCACCTCCTTTAACCAAGTCTTCTCTTCCTTTAGTTGGACAGGACCAATGAAACCTCCTGGAAACATTTCAAATTTATGATTTGAATATTCTTTCCTATAAAGTTGGGCTTTTCTTTTTATACCTGCTCCTTCCACTGAAAGAATATTCGTCTCTTTTATAAACTCACATGTGGACCTTAGATTGTCATTCTCTTCTGTATCTACATGGGAAGAACACATGAGCTCTAACTCTTTATGTCTAGGCACCCACTTATTCAGGATTGGTTCCAAAGTGGCGTCTTCTTCTCTCAATTTGTTCAAAATATCAAGAATCCTCTTCATATTTATGTATACATTGGAGGTTTTGACTAAGTCAACAAATTTCAAGATGGTGGCTTTCACCTTCTCCTCATATTTGTTTGCATACAATGTTTGAGCTTGTTCAATTTTTCCAACTCATGTTGGACATTTTCAAGTAACTGAGAACTAGAAGGCATAGGAGAAGGGGGATATTCAATGATGGGACTAGTAGGAGGGGGTCTTGCTGGAGAGGAGGCTATCATGAGTGTAGAAGATTCACCAGGATGATATTGACCTACCAGTTGACTCTGGAGTCTAGCAATTATGATGTCTTTGTTGGCTATTCCTTCTTTAGCATCATTGTAAGCTTTTAAAATAGTCTCCAACTTCAATTGGAGATTAGCCTTTTCTTGTGCCTCTTTCTCTGCCATCGCAACACTAAATTTTCTAGTCTCTAGGACTGTGCCACTACCCCTGTGTCTTGGACTCTTTTAACTATCATGCCTCCTAAGAGGCTAGAATCTGATGCATCCTTCCTTCTTTTGTTTTCATCCTTCTTTAAAGACCACATGACAAGAGCATCATTATCTTTGCTGAATGTCACTCCTTCCATAGGCTTTGTTTCTTTCCTCACTACATCAAGCACTAAGGAATCAGCTATATCCCATTCAGGGAGAATCAACACACCAGCCTTTGCTACCATTTGTCTTCCTTTCTCAGGGGTGATTGCTTTGAACTCCTCCGTCATTTATTTCTTAACCTCTTCTTCTACCTGAGTTGTATTTTTAAGACGCTGTTCACATCTAGTCTTGAATTGATCAATATTTTGCTTCATAGAAACTATATAAAAGCTCCTGATGTGACAAAATTACTGTTAGCTAGGAATTCTTCACTAGCTTTCTTAACAGTAAGGTCCATTTCTTGGCCCTTTAACTCACCATCAGTCAAATCCATTTCAGCATCAAGTGGCTCTTCGGGCATCCCCTCTTGGGTCTCCTCATAGGTATAGGCAATCTCACCAAGACTCCCTAACTGCAATAATTGTTCAGCCACAACTTGTTCATCTCCAATGTGGATAGGAGACTGAGATGGAGAATATTGAGGCTCATCAGTTTCAATTTCCTTTCCCACTCCTTGCTTCTTAGGGGAATCCTGGATGTCAATGACATCTTCAATTTTCCTCTTCCCTTTTGAAGTGGAAGGCTCACCTATCACTGGCATTATCACAGTGTACTTTGACCTTTTGTGCATTACATAGTCACCACGTGGGATATCTCTAGCAAAGGCAGGCTTAGCCAATACCATCTTAGCCTTATCAGGCTCATTTTGCATTATGGCCTCCCTCTTTTCTTTTAGGGTCTGCATGATATCTTCAAAATAAATAATCAGGAATTTTATTTTCTCCTCAAATGGATTGAAGCTAGAAAGGGGGTCATAGCCAGTGTCAAATTGATGGATAAAATCAAGGGCTTTCTTATATCCCACCCACTTCTCCTTCTTTAGTTCTTGCTCATCTAAGCTGAATTCATTTCTAATCAAATCTTTTGGGAACTAAAATTGATGTGGCCTACCTCTACACACTGCTCTTTTTCTGAACATGCCATTGAAAAAATCCTTGGGGTCTGCACATCTTGACACTGCAGTAGACAACCTATATGGCTTAAATAATTCTTCAAAAAATATCCATCCACCCTTAGTGATCACAAAATGGTGAGCCATGGTAATAGTTGGGAAAATAGTCCCTTTACCTCTATTGGTTAGCTTTGCTTCTTGTACTCCCCCAATTTGTCTCAGAACTTTTGCAATCCCTATCTTCAATGGGACCTGATAGGGTAGTAAAAAGGGGGTGCCTCTAAATCCAAACACTCTAAAAATAGTAGACACAGGGTACAAATATATGTCCCCAATTGTGAACAATCTTGATATCCTCTGCAAACTCCTTTGGTCTGAGAAACTCCAAAAGAGCCTTAGGAATTCTAGGGTTTTCTCTGCATAGAAGAATCCTAATTTTAGATGCAAAGAATCTATCAAACTTTAAATAACTTGCATCTTCTCTATCCCAAGATAGAACAATACTCCACAATTGCACTGGCATCTCCTCTTTATCCTTGACCTTAATCAGGTCCATCTCCTTTCCAAAATAATCAGCCCCTTTGAATAGAAACATATGCATTAACATGGAGTACCATCCAAATGGCCTATCCACCTTACCATTTTTGATTCCTACTAGCCCTTTATGAATTGCATCAGCAAGGTATGAGGCATAATCAAATGTTATTGCTAGGGAGGGGTTTAGAATTTGTGCAATCATTAACATATAATGGGTTGGCATATTCTTTTCAACATCCTCTCCAAAAATCTAGCATAATGCCCAATACATACCCTTAGCTCTCAGAGTGAATAGGTTGAGAGAGAATGGTTCCATTGTGTTGGGGCCTACAAATGTTAACCCCCCTATCTTTACAAAGAATTCTTTTAATGGGCCACTTCTAAGATGATCCCTTTGTGTGTTGTAAACCTAGCCTAATGACTCAAAGTCAATAGGTTCTAACAAATTGGAGGACTCACTAAGTTTAAACACTTTCCTAAATTCATCTTCATTTATCTCAATCAAGACCGATCCCTTTATGTTCATGATGCATCTTGCCACAGAGTCATAATTCTGTGCAATTAGGGCTAACAGATCTACATCCATAAAAACACCTGGGACCACAAGCTTTCCTACATCCTGCTCCCATATGCCATTCAAAGGAGCTGGGGAATTCCTCTGCCCAAAACTGACATTGAAGAGTCCTAAGCCTGACAATCCTAGTTCAGGGTCCCTCAACCAATTACCCTTATCATAAAGGCCATCTCCAATTTTTAGACGAGGGTTCTTAGGTACTAGCTCTTTGGCCTTAGCCCCAGCATTGGTGGACATGGTTAATTGCTCTAAAAAATCATCACATATATTTCGGTCCTAGTAATTCACTTTCCCTGTAAATTCTCTTCTAGGTGCCATTTTGGTCAAACAATTATACCACTAGAAGCTAGCACAGACCTCTAATGAAGTAATTCACATAGTAGTATTTGAGAACAAACCAAGAGTTATCAAGAAAAGCACAACAAACTTGATTATTCACCTGAAGAAAATCGCTTTGCAACAATTCGCTCTGCAACAAACTTTGGTGAAACAATACTTAGCAATCAAGTTGATGCAAACTGAAAAGGGCAAGTTGGCATTTAAGTTTTTAGAAATTTACTCTGCATGCTTCGGCTTTCTTTTCAGAATTAAATTCACCAAATCGAATTCAAAACTGGCTCCAATAGGTCATAATTTCTCTAAGTCTTTCCTCTGTTTCGCTCTTTTGCTACTTCACAAAACATAAAACCCGTGCTCTTTTCTTTCGCGAAACAACGGTGGCCATTGGATCTCGATAACTTACATCGTCTTTATCTCCATTTAATCTCTTTTCTTTAGTGTCGGGCCCTACCTCCTTTTCGCCACTTTGCGGAGTTTAACAGTTGTGCACTTTTCCTTCACGAGGCCACGCCAAGCGTTAGATCAAACTCAAATAACCCAGCCTTTAACTCCAACTGGGACCATCAATCCTTTTAACTACCTGCACCTCATCTTGATGGCTAACAGTTTTCACCATTTTGCTGAGGTTAAGCTGCGGGCATCTTCGGGTCACGAAACAACGAGAAGCATTGGATCAATCTTGAGATGAATGCCTTTTAAGTGGGCCCTTTATCCAGGAATTACTTACCCCACTTGTTATCTGGTTAATAAACGCCACATGGCAGTTGGCCATTAGCCCTGGAAAC
Organism: Cryptomeria japonica; assembly: GCF_030272615.1. Classification (NCBI taxonomy): domain Eukaryota; kingdom Viridiplantae; phylum Streptophyta; class Pinopsida; order Cupressales; family Cupressaceae; genus Cryptomeria; species Cryptomeria japonica. Next base: position 582,086,873 of record NC_081414.1, on the reverse strand, counting down.
TCCTTTTGGTTCCACCCTTAATCCGCCACGTGTTCCCTTTTACTATTCCCACATAACTGCCGGTTACACCTAGGCGGGCCCTCAACCACTTTTTTAAACCATGTGTCACGTCACTCCTCCGTGTGATTTCCACTTGTCTTTCGCGACTTCGTGAACATTAATCTTCGTTTGGCTTGCAGCCATGAAAGCACGAGAACCGTTAGATCAAAACAGACTTGATCTGCTTTTAACTTCATGCCATGCTTGTCCCTTGGGCCCATCGGCCTTTTTGCTACTTTTCAATGACTAACTTGCTAGCATCTTATCTTCGCAAATTCACACGAGCCGTTAGATCTCAAGAACTTGCTCGTTGTTTACTCTTTTTATGACAACCTTTCCCAGACCCACTGCATACCACCAATTGAGTGCCTTGTCACTGCCATGTCATCGCCAACTGGGGTTGCCACATTTACTACCACTCTTAGCGAGACCCTCCACCTTTTCGCTATTTCGCTAAAGGTGTAGCTCGTGCATCTCCTGACCATGAAATAATGAGAATCCATTGATCTTTTTCCAAGCTCTACAAAAATTGGCAGCTGTTATGCCACGTCACTCCTCTGTGTGATTTCCACCCATCTTTCGTGACTTCATGAATATTATTATTCGTTTGGCTTGCAGCCACAAAATCACAAGAACTGTTAGATTAAAACAGACCTGATCTGCTTTTAACTTCATGCCATGCCTATCCCTTGGGCCCATCGGCCTTTTCGCTACTTTGCAATTACTAACTTGCTAGCATCTTATCTTCGCGAATTCACGCGAGCCGTTAGATCTCAAGAACTTGCTTGTTGTTTACTCTTTTTATGACAACCTTGCCCGGACCCATTGCATACCACCAATTGAGTGCCTTGTCACTGCCATGTCATCACCAACTAGGGTTACCACATTTACTACCACTCTTAGTGGGACCCTCCACCTTTTCACTATTTCACTGAAGGTATAGCTTGTGCATCTCCTGACCACAAAACAATGAGAAGCCATTGATCTTTTTCCAATCCGATAATTCTTTAACCAAAGAAGACCACTTATCTCTGGGACCCGCCAAACCCTTTCACCACTTTACGAAGGTTAAAACACGTTCAAATTGATCTCATGAAACCACGCTATCCGTCTGATCAGATGAAACTTGATCGGTGTTTAGCTTTGGTCCAAACCTATATGCCGGGTCCACCTTCGCCTTTCGCTACTTTGCGGAAACTAAGTTTCGAGCACTTTTTGGTCATGAATCAACGTGGGCTGTCAGATCAACAGAAAATCGCATGATACTTATAAGGCCCAATGGACATTAGAAAAGGCAGATTAAAAGTGAACAAGAATAAAATATTTAAAGGGACCGCCTAGGTAAATGACAAGGGGAGAACACTTTTATGATAAATGGACCCATCACTTAAGTGAATACAGTAACGCCAAATTAGAAACCAAAAGGGATTTTCTCAGGTATTGAAGTGACTTAAAACCTAAACCTTGAACCCCTTAGGATTTAAAACAAATTGAAAGAACTTCCTTCCTTCGATGGCTCTTTTATATTTATTTTTTTTATAAAAATGATCATCGTCGGAATTACGACGAATACCAATCTTTTGACCGATGACTTCTTTGACCATCGGCAGAGTCCATTGGATTGTCAAATTTCTGACGGGCATGGCATCGTCGACCAATCCGACGCCGAGTTTTCAACGGTGGATTTTGTCGACACTTCGACAAAAATTCGTCAAAAATATGACAAACGGCCGTCGAAAATCATCTCCGAATGTACTAGTGGCTATTTTTAAGAATGCAACCTTGAAGGAATTCAGTGTTGCTATTACCAAAGAGCTCACTGAGTCAAAGGAAATACTTGCCAAATTCAATAAGAGCACTGTTAAGCTAGAACAAAATCTTGAATTAGCAAAACCGGTGAAGAATACTAATGGACTTGGTTTCTCTGAATATGAGGAAGGTGAGACCTCTGGAGCAAAAGATGTAGCATCAAAGAAGCAACCGACACCAAAGGATAAAGGTAAGAAAAAGTTCAAACTTGTTTTCTTTAATTGTCTCAAGGAAGGACATACTACTAATGTATGTAGAAATAAAGCTTACAATAACTTTCCTTACTTTCTAAACAATAAGCCTAGATCCAATAGATTCAATGGAAATTGTTATGCATGCAACAAGTCTAGGCATAGAGCATTTGAGTGCAGGTTTATCATGCACAACACCGGAAAGTATCCTCAAAGGAGTCAAGGAGTCTTTCCTGAACTCTCTGGGAATCGAAATCCAAACCGGTTTAATACCTATAATCATCAATCAGGAAGTGGTGGCTATGAAGCGGCAGCTAGATGGAGAGCAACCTGTTTGATCTGTCATGGTAGTGGTCACATAGCTGTAACATGCAGAAGGAAGAATGGAAACATGAATAATGGACCTTGGAGAGCACCTGGAATGGTTTTCTATCATTGCAACAAACCGGGTCATACAACAAGATTCTGTAGAACAAGAAAGAATATATTGGATGATATACTGGTCACTCCGGAAGGAAATATTAATGTTGAAACTATTCAAGTAGATATGAAGAAAACCTAGAAAAAGAAGCCAGAAGAAGTGTCTCTAGAAGAACCAATTTCTGCACTTGGTGTGGAAATCTCTGAACCAAAAAACTAAGCTACAGGAAAGCTTAGGGGGAAACAAATTGGTAAAATATTTCAAACCCCTGATTTACACCGGTAAAAGACCTTAACTGGTATGTGATACATGTCAATTGGCAGAAGACTGGAAATAGCAAAAGTCAAATTAGGGTTTACGCCCTAATGATGGAGCATTTATTATGGTAGGTGGAGAATTCATTTAAAAGGGATTTTCAAGTCATTTTCACTTATCAATTTTTGAGCGAAGAAGTTTTCAAGTGCAGAGTGACAAAAGACAATTTTTCTTGCAATTCAGAGAGATTTCAAAAACTTGAAGAAGAATCTGAAGATAACATCAATCGGTCCAGTGTAGAACTCAAAGCGGTAACCCAGCAGCTAAAGTAGTGAGTGGCGAAGTGAAATTTGCAAGCCCTAAATCTTGACTTTCGAAGGTTTTTTTGAGTTTCTCTATTTTTCATGGCTTCAACATCGCACTCTAGTTCTAGTGCACCCATTGATTCAGTAGATTTCATCCAATGGCAGGAAAAATATAATGCACTATCCCAAATACCTACCAGTGTTATAGTTGAGGAAGGTATTTCGGACTACATTGATTGTAAAATTGAAGACCTAGGATCTCTAGTGATCCATTCTCAGTTGAGTTTGTTCTACAGAAAGGACAAGAAGATCAAACCAGAATTCAGCATCTTGGAAAAGAAGAAGCTTCACAATGTGGTCTATTTCCTTGAAGAATTTATAGATGATCACATCCGCATCATTCTAAGCAGAGTGCACGGTGACAAAATGTATTTGGAGTGGACACATGACATCACACCAGAAGTGATTCATGTCATCACCAGTTTCTATAACGTTGGAGGAGTGCCAGCCCTAAGGAAGATCAGCAAGACCGAAATGACCAAGCTCACTAGTTCTATGAGCGACCAATGGGTAATGACCATCAATACCATCAAGGACAATCTGGTCAAGTATGCCTGCATGGTGATAGGTTACCGGACATTCCATGCTAGTAGAATTAACTTTGTCTTTGCTGCAGCGGTAAATGCTAGCTATAGGATGATCATGGAAGATGCCTCGTTTGATTTATGCACCTATATGCAAAGGCAACTACTGGTGAACCTGAAGTCAATCAAACAGGACAATGCCTTGAGATTTAAATTCGGATGACTATTGGTCGGATTGTTCTTCTACTTCCAAGGCTACTTCCTAGGAGTCGGTGATATTCAGTGGTCTGCTCACCAATCGGTTACAAAGCAAATCAGGGAAAGTCTTCAAGCAGTTGGAACCGGTTATCCTAAAGTCCTGAACAAATACTTTGATGAGTTAAGATGCAAGATGAGCCAAAGGGTGACAATATCTGGTGATATTGTCAAGAAGTATGAAGAGGAAATCTACTTTATCATCAAAGTAGATGAGTGCATAATGGAGGTTGTTGAGCCTAGAAAGGAAGAAGTGGGGCCTATGGGTTATGAGGTGATGTATGACATGCTAGACTGGTATGCTTCTACCCTACTTGCCTCACTGCTTGATCCTAAAATGAAGAGAACTAGAACCTATCTGGAAAGGGTTACACCGGTTGAGGAGCCCTCTGTGAAGAAAGGAAAGGCAGTACCATCTGTATCAACACCGGTTACTTTAGCAAGTCCTAAAGTGACCAAACGGTCACCAGCAAAGAAGAAACCGAAAGTTGCACTCGCCAAAGTATTTGAGAGAAAGCAGAAGACAAAAGGCAACACACCAGACTTAGAAGATATAGAATCTAAAGAAAAGCCTAAGAAGACTAGGCGAACAAGAAAGAAGACAAAGACAACCAGCAATGAGCCGGCATCATCAACACCGGTAAATATTGATATTTCCTCTTACAAACCTTTGACACATTGTCAAAGAACTATTAAGAACATTAGGAGAAAAGTGTTGAGTGATTTGGTAGATTGTTTTGATGATTTCAATGATAATGAGAAGGAGGAAGTAGAACATGAAGTCATTCAATATTTATGTATTAATGACCGGTCGCCATCAGAAATTAAATCTGTGACACCGAATTCTTTATATAACTCTTTAGACAATAAATGGCGCATTGCCATAGAAAAGGAACATGAGATAAGAGAGGAAATATTTGCTCAACATTTTCTTGATGTGTCTAGTTTTGAACTTTATGAAGTTATGGAAAAATATAAAGGCCTCTTCTTTATGCGAAGGAGACTCTTGTTGCTAGAAGGGAAAGTCCCTGAGGTGGTAAAAGATACCCACTCTCATGCCCAGACAACCCTAAGATTGCACCAAGTGTTTGAAGCCAACAAAAAGGCTTAACAAGAACTAGAAATAGCAAAACTAGATGAGGTGTATAACAGTGAAGGAGAATAGGTCATTGAGAAAATGGACCCTATTGATGTTGATGCTTTGGACAGTGAAGATGTTACTTCGGATACACCAACAGAAATGGTAGGATAGGAGAAACATGACAAGGAAAAGAGAAAGGAGGAAGCAAAGAGGAAACAGGTAGAAGAAGAGAAGAAGCAAAAGGAAGAGGAAAAGAGAAAATAGGAAGAGAAGAGAAAAGAGGAAGAGAAGAGAAAAGAGGAAGAGAAGAGAAAACAGGAAGAGGAGAAGAAGAAGAAGAAGGAAGAAGAGAAGAAACATGAAGAGGAGAAGAAGAATAAGGAAGAAGACAAGAAATAGGAAGAGGAGAAGAAGAAGAAGGAAGAGGAGAAGAAATAGGAAGAGGAGAAGAAGAAGCAAGAAGAGGAGAGGAAAGAAGAGGAGAAGCGGAAAGAAGAAGAAAGGAAGAAGGAAGAAGAGAAAAGAAATAAAGAAGCTGAGGAGCAGAAGAAGGCAGAAGAAGATAAGCAAAAAGACAAGGAAAAGGAGGAAGCGGCAAAGAGTGTACATGTAGAGACCCCAAAGGAAACTGGTGGTAAAGCCAAACCGGCTAACATCACCAGTTCCATTGACCTCCAGTCTGCAAATAAAACGGAGCTACTGCAAAGTATTAAGCTTTCTCAAGAGTGACTAGAAGCACTAAGGAGGAAAAAGGAGGAAGATGTGATTCAAACTGCAGTGGAAACTCTCACCAGTTTGATTCTTGGTACCAATCTCCCAAGTACTGATTCCTCTCTAGCTCAATTGAAGCTCCTATGCACAGTTGTAGAGGACCAAGTGCAATGTCTAGAAGATGTTGCTAAAGCCAATGCTCAAATGAAGCATCAAAAGGCTCTGAACACTGTCGTGGTGAAGAAGTTGAATGAGCTCCGGTCTGAACTTCAGAAGGCACAAAAGGATATAAGAGATGCTCTGGATGAGGGGAATCTGCTACTCAGTAAGATATGTCAACCTCATCTATTCTATGATGATGTACTTGCTCAAAAAGACAAACTGCAAACTGATTTGCAGACATATGTAAACACCTTCAAGATGCCCTATGATTCCTTCACCGCATATGGGCAAACCGTTCACCGGTTTCAACTCCATTCTGCAAGAATAGAGTTAGAGATCAATAACCGGACATGAGATTTGTAGGAACTTCAATTGGTTCTACTACCAAGACTGCAAATACTTTAGAAATGCTATCTCAATCTGTTTGCCTTAACGGTCACTCAAGAGATGAGTACCTTGGATGCCATGGAGGAACAAGTATCCCAAATGCAAATAGAGAGTGAGGTTGCTACCTCATTGCTTGAGTCATGGTCTTTATCCATGAAGACATTTATGCAGGACTTTAAATCAGTTTTTGACAAGATTCACTCTTTATTGTCATTAACTCTTATGATTTTAATGCTAATGGAAACAAGGGTTATTTAGCTGCACTTTGTCATTGTTGGCAAAGGGGGAGTAGTATTCTATATTTAAAATTTTTGATGCATGTTATGTATACTTTCATGTTTATCTCTATAAGGGAGTAGTATACATTGTATTTTCTGCAAAAGGGGTAGTGTATATGCTTAGGGGGAGTAATTTTGATTATGGCATATTTTTGTTGTAAAACACTTAGATGTCAAAATTTTTCCTTAGTGTTGCCATCAATGCCAAAGGGGGAGATTGTTGGCATTTTTTATGTTTATGTTGTGGTTGTCATTGATGGACACACACTTGCTTTGAGATCACTTTCTATGTATGAGTTATGCTCAATCGATATTTATTCCAAACTAGTATTATGTATTATAGTCTTTAGTCTATCGGTGTTTTGTAGAAAGTGTTTACCGAACTCAAGCAGTATGAAGACCTCAAGTGGTTCAAGGATCTCAAGTGGAGCAAAGAAACTGCAGCAACAGTTATCATATTCCTAGTCTTCATTTTTGGACAACTGGTATTCAATTTAATGTTTGAATCGGTATTACTTTGTGATGAGTTACCAACTGGTAATCGGTAAAGTTGTATGAACTAGTAATACTCTGTGATGAGTTACCAACCAGTATTTTTGTGATGAGTTATCATCCACCGACACTTTGATGGTGATTTTGTGCCATGTTATCAAATGTGTCTAGATGCAATGAACCTAGGAACTTGCAATGTAATCCTATTGGACCGACATGAAATCAAATTCCTTTTTAAGGACATCATGTCTAGGGTTTTAGAAGATGTAGTTGTTAGGGTTTTTGGTGGTTGATGAGTTTTTGTATGTGCGATCTTCGAAGAGAAGATCAAGTCTGTGTGCTATAACAGAGTGTGGACTTACTAAAGACTGAAGTAATGCAAAAATGCATTAGCAATGAGCTATCATGGATCTAACCAAGCAGACTGTGCTATTTGCTAGATCATTCACTTGTTGATTACTCACATCTTCGATAAGTCTGAAACCCTTAACCGGGTAGGCCCAGAAAAGCCTTTGTAAATCCTCTAACAAGGTGGTTCACATATGTGGATCTGAAATCCTCTCATAAGGTAGTTTTTAATCAGACTTATCTCCTAACAGAGATTGAGATTCCTGACAGGCTCTATTCTGGTGAAGAACATTGTATGACCTTAACCGGTCTAACCTTAAATGGTCTGGTTACTATTCTACAAATAGTTACTTATGAGTTTCATCTCATCATGGTTTTTCCCATTTGGGTTTCCATGTCAAAATCTCTTGTGTTATGGTGATTGTGCTTCTGTGGGTGAATGCCTTATTTGCTGTTTGGTTTGCATTTGTGTTAACCGGTTTGTTAGTATAGCTATTATACCAGTTTACTGCTAAATTGTTTAAGTGTTTAAGTTCAGCATTTTTTTGTATACTAATTCATCCCCCCCCTCTTAGTATTCATCATCCTTCTCCTTGAAAGTACCAAATATCGCTTCTTTTCCATCAACTGGTTGGCTCAACAAATGTTGAGCATAGACATCAAGAGTGATTTCATCAACTTCATATCCCATTGGAAGAATCCATACCATCCTTGGCTCAACAACTTCCATTAAACATTGATCTTTATCAACAATGAAGTAAATGGGTTGTTCATATTTCTCTACAATCTCCTTGGAGATTCTTTCTCTATTCTTCATGGAGGCTTGAAAAGTTTTGAACTAGCCCCCTAATGAGGATATTCTCATCGTGGCATCTCCTATTCCCCACAATCCTTCCTTGATCTGCATTGCCACCGATCTATTGTAGGCCCATTGGACCTTTCCTTTTACACTGGGTATCTCATTCGAGAAGTATAAGGCCAGACATATAAGAAGAGATCCATACTTAAAGGTGTGCTTCTTGTCTAGCTTAATTTTCTTCAAATTATTCATCAGTTCATTCTAGAGGACTGTACAAAGATCATACCTCATGTCATCCTTGAGCATCTGATATGTAGTATATATGACAGTTCCAAAGATGAAGTTATGTCTACTTGATTTATAGACTTTGTAACCAACCACCATTGATGCAAATCTTACATCATGCTACAGAATGTCGCTGATAGTCATTTCTCAATTGTCAAACTTGGAACCGACAGTGACTATCACTATGTTATTTGATACCTTTCTTAGGCTGGGTACTTCACTAGTTTCATTGAGGCATGTCACAACTTGAATTGCCTGTTTAGTGATCTTATGAGGCCTATGAAGCCATATGAACTCATCATGGACTCAACTAAGAATATACTGGATCCACTCTGCTTCATCGAACAATGGAAAATGGATGAAATGCAAAAAATCCTTGTCCTGAAGAACCTTATATTTTGGATTGAAATTTCCCAAACTATCTGCCAAATGTTTGTTGTATAAGGTCAGCATATCAGCACTACCAAACTCCTCAAAAATATCACAATGGATGTATGCCCTAACATCCTCATTGTGAAGGATGTCATAGGGTACCGAAGAAAATTCTCCTTTTGGATCATCTTCAATAGACTTGAAAGGATGTTTCTTGAAAATAGGTCTAGATCTATCCTTAATTTCAACAACCAATGGGGTAGAAATTCCAAATGCTAATGCCATTTAAATCTAGGGTTTAAAAAAACTAATAGCTTTGTGAAATAGATAAATACCTTAATTCACAACCGGGTGGAAGAATTCGCCTTTGGATTGCTATAAGCTTGGTTTAGATCACCAAGTCACTTCACTTCATTGTATTGCTCTATTCACTTTGTTACATTGTGAAAAATGAACTTTTGGAGTGCCCTTTTAACCTCTAAAAATCTAATTTTGTGTTGTAATAAATGCTTTGACCGGTTACCATGATATTCATGAAATATCGGAGCCTCAAATCTTCATCCAATCTTCTAGATAACATTTGCATACATGATTTAAACTTCCTACAACATTCTGGAATCCGTTATAGATCTCCGAAGAGGGGGTTCTATGAATTTTCCTGAAAAACACCCCTTAAGGCCAAAAAGCCCTAGTTACCAGATGAGGTTCCATCACCGGATGGAGGTGAGGAGCCATTTTGTTCATTGGAATATTCTTTCTTAACCCACATCTTCTTGTGCTAATCTTTGATTTCTTCTACTTTTTCTTTACCTTTCTCATCTGATTGGCCTTTGTTTACCAGGCCATTGTTCTTGCTTCTATAGTATTTTGCAATGTGACAAGTCTTTTTGCATGCACGACAAACAAAATTTCTCTTCATAGGTCTAAAATTCATCTAATTTGCTCTCATCCTGCATTGGTTAGAGATATGTCCAAACATCCCACATGCATAAAATCTCTTGTTCTAAAAATTATTTATTATTTCTCTGCACATATTTGACTTGTGACCAAAATTATTGCATATGAAACACTGACCGGTAAAGGTAGGACCATTGTTCATATTGTTCATTGCATTATTCATCCTACTTCTGCATTTATTTTCCATATGACCAAATTTATTGCAAGACATCTACCATTGAATTTATGGGCATTAGGCTCTCTTGTTGGCAATTGACACTCATTTGGTTTAGTTGTGTTGTCATTGATGGAAACACATATCATTTTGGGTTGGACACTTAACCGATACTCATCGTTATTCATGATTTGGCAACCGACATTCAGGGAAACCGACAAACTAGGAACTGGTACATGAGGCCGACATAGGAGATCAATTCGACAGGTCTACAAGGTAGCATTCAGCGGCATCGGTCATGAATTTTAATGTATTTTTTTTGTCTAGGCCGACACGTAAATAAATTGTAATATCATTGTAAGCCGACATAAGACATTTATGTTTATGTTTGGGAAGGGTATTTAAGTCAGTCTGGTTAGGATATTTTGGATATAATGATATTGAGAGATATACATATGATGCGAGATATTGTGTGAACAATATTGATTGACTGTATGCAAATATAATATTATGTAGTCAGTCTTGGTTATTGGTTTTAAGGTTTGGGATGCAGAGAAAGTTAGTAAAGGAGTACATAGTGGAAACCGATACAGTTAGTGCTTGAACCAAAACTCATCCAACATAGCAGATGCATTCTCTGGGTTCAAAATTTTGTTTGTAAACCAGAATTTGGTGCTTGTATTCAATGAGGCTCCTTCTGTGATGAGCAATGTGCTCTAGGTTGTTGGTCGTCTTGCATGTGCAGGCTCCTATTGTAATATTTATTCATTTGGCTAGTGGATAGATGTTGTGGGTCACCAATCCCACCATGGTTTTTCCTCTTTGAGGTTTTTCATGTATAAATCTCTATGTTATGGTGTATATTCTTGTGGTGGTATTATTTGTAGTTGCTATTATATTCTTTTATGGTTACCGGTTACTGAAACACTTTGTTAATAAGGTTAAAATTTATCTTACTGATAGAACATTGATTCATCCCCCCTCTTAGTGTTATTGGATTCCAACAATTGGTATCCGAACTTGGTGCCTTGGAGTAAGTCTAACAACTTAAGGAAGATCCTGAATCCAAAATCCATGGAGATGAGTCTGGAGAAACAAATCGAAGTAGCTCTTGAAGACTATGATGTTGAAAGGATGAAAATTTTGAAATTACAAGATGAGTTGAACTTTGCAAAGGAATTCATTCCTATCCTATAGGAGAGGTTGTCATTTGCTCAAGCTAGAAGAAAGGATTTTTTACAAAATTGGGATGATGAAGAGAAGAATTCCCTTAAAGAACAATGGCAAAAGTTGAGTCAGGGGAATTCTTTCATGAAGAATGAAATGCAAGCCCTAACTATGAGGATGTCCATTGATATTGAAGACTGGAAAAGGAATAAATAAAATCTTGGTATATTTCTAAAAGACAAATCTGAGGAATGCATTAGGTTGGCACATGAGAATGATATGTTGAGAACTGAACTGGTGCAATCCCAGAATAATGAGATGGAGTTGGAAAGATTGATAATAGTCCTAAGAGGAGATCTAGATACTGCAAATGAATATAGAGAAAAGTTCAAGGATAGTTCTGCAAATCTTGATGAACTACTGAAGGATCAAAGGCACAAGGGAGACACTAGAGGTCTTGGATTTGAGCAAGGAGAAAGCTCTGGTACTGCAAATGAAGTTGAAACAATCGATCAGAAGGAGAATCCACCTATCAACTAGAAATCATTGGTAAGGTAACCCAATGCACATAAATTCAATGGTAGATGTTTTGTTTGCAATAAAATTGGTCATATGGAAAGACATTGTAGAAATAGAGCAAATCAAGATAATAATGCAGTTCTTGGTCAATGTTCAAATTTTAAGAAGTATGGTCATAGGACAAAAGATTGTAAAGTGAATGTGATATGTCATGCATGTGGAAAGTTTGGATATATGGATAATCAATCCAATTCAAGGAATGATTAAGGATACAGTAAGGTAATTCAGAAAAATAATGTCACTTGCTATGCATGCAACAAAATAGGACATATTGCTAAATTCTGCAGAAGCAAGAATAATTTGGTAGGAAATGATGAAAAAGAGAAACAAAAAGTTGATGATATCCAGAAGGAGCATGAGAGGAAATGGGTTGGGAAATCTAAAGATCAACTGACAAAGACAATCAACCTGATTACTCAACTGGTAGAGCAGAATGTTCTTGCATCGACAGAAGACTCATCTGGTAACTAAGGCATTAGCCTTAGGGGGAGGAAAATTAATGATAGATCTTGCATTACCCCTAGTAGCAGTCTGAAATCTTGTTTCAGATCTTGGAGAAGTAATTCTAAAGGTTTCCTAGCACTAAGGTCATGGATTTTGAATCCGATATGACAGACTGACACGCATTTACGTTAATGAGAAATTAGGGTTTTTGCAAAATAAAAGATAAATGTTGGTTCATCATAACATTTAGAGTGAAGCAGAGAGAGTTTAAGGAAATTCAAGGTGATCAAAAGCATTTTCAAGCAAATTCCAGTGCATTTGGTGCAAATTTTCAAGAACTTTCACCGGTGAAGGTTGTGAGGTATTTTATCAGTTTCGAGACTATCTTTTGTTTATAATGGCTTCTAGATCTACTCCCACTCTGATAGGTGTGGCTACCCCTATTGTTGTTGACATAAAGGATCATCCACGCTTGATTTTCATGCAATGCCCTTAGATTGCGAAGGTTGATGATTCAGTTGGCGCATTTTCTAGGGCTCTAGATGGAGTTTTGTATGTTGAATATGTTCGTGCATATATCCACTACACTTTGGAGAATTTAGGTTCAGATGAGATCAAAAAAATGTACATGACAAATCTGTTGGATAGAAGGGGATTGATGAAACCAGAATTTCAAATTCTAAAGGATCAGGGTTTCACAGACATTTTGGAGATGCCATAATTTGAAGATGAAATGATTTAGTATGTACTGAGCTGTGTCCATAGGGAATTCATATGGTTAGACCGACCCTACAAAATCACCAAGGAGGCTATTCGTGCAATCACTGATTTGCCCCAAACTGGTCAGACTCCTGGAAGGAAGAAAATACCTAATGATGAGGTTGAGAAGTTAACTGATGCAACTTTTGACAACCAATCAATGAGGATAAGCACTATCAGAGACAAAGTTGTTCAATTTGCAAGCATGATCATTGGTTACAAGTTAACCCAATCAAACTGATTGAACTTTATTTCTAGTTCATGCATTTATTGTGCTGATCAGATGGTCAAAAGAAATGATAGCTATGAGCTCTGTCAATGGATGTGTGAAGATCTTATTTTAAACCTAGGGAAGATTAAGGGTAAAAAGAAAGGTGTTTTCTGGTATAGTAATCTTGTTGTTTTCTTGATGCTTTTCTTTTTGAATGAGTTACTAGGATCTGGTAAAACAATGGGCATTTGATATGCCGGTAGGAAAGTAAATAAAGAATGCTATAAGAGGTTTAGGACAAAACAAAGAAAGAGACTCCATTCTATGGGGTTATTTCAAATCATTTCAGAAGGCTATGAAGAAAAGAGAGAGAGTGCCAAAACATATAGTTGATAAGTACTCTATTGAAATTTGCTTTATGGTTAAGAAGGATGAAATATTAATGGAAGCAGTGCAACCACAGAAGATCTGGATCAATGAGATGGGTTATGAGGTTGATGCCAAGATCTTGGAATTATATGTCAAGACTTTGATTGATGCCCCAGTTGATGAAACTAAGAAAACCTTTGGGACAACAAAGCAAAAGGAATCTGAAGCTCAAATAGGCTTCAGTCAGAAGAAAAGGGAAGGAAAAATCAAGAAGGTTCAGGAAGCTGGGGAGAAGATGTCCTCTGAAATCAAGAAGATCATTGGATTGGCAGAAGGGTCATCTCCGGAAGCAATTCAGACTCCACCGATAGCAACAACCGGCAAGGGTATACTGAAGAGGAAGAAACTGGAAACTTATATTGCCCCTATTGAATCTGATTTTGATACTGATGTTGTGCCCCCAAATATTCCCCAGACATACACCAGGATATAGAGGAAGAAGCTCGTGGAAGGAAAGGTACAAAAAGTGAAGGTCACTCCTCCGATAGCTCCTAAGAAAATTTTGAAGGAGAGGAAACAAATAGAGAAGAGGAAACTGGTTAAAGAATCTACTTCTACTCCTGGCAAGAAGAAGAAATAAGAATTAGATATAGATCTCGAATCTGGTAAGATTATTGAGGTCACTACTCCTCTCTCAATTGCTGAATTAATAGATCAAATAACTAAAGATGGAATTTTGAGTAATATCCAACATTATTATGTACATATGGATGATAAGGATCAAATAGAGATTGAGGAAGCAATTTTGTTGTATTTAGATATATATAAGAAGGTATTACTTGAGATTGAAAATCAAATACCATGAGATTTGTATAATAAGCTAGATGCTAGGAGATTATCTGTAGTTGAAAAGGATAAAAATTTAAAGTTGTGGGAGTTATTAACTATTTGTGATGCAATAACTGATGAGGAGTTGTAGCAGTGTCTTGAATATACTAATAGAACATATTTTTGGAGCAGACACCGACATGTGAGTCTCATGATAGGTAGAGTAAATGAAATAGTTAAGGAGACCCATGAGGCATGGGTAAAATTATTTGTAGACAAACTAGATTTCTTTACTACACCAATATTTTTGCCTAAGTCTGGTATTAAAGACATATCTATTGATGCTAAGGGAAAAGGTATATTGGGAATGGATTCAACAGTTTTGGGACAAAAAATAACATAGCATATTCCTCCAATAGTATCACCTGTACATAATATAGACAAACTGATAGATAACTTTGAAGTTGTGCATGATAAGAAGGATACACCGGAACAAAACATTCCGGATGTAGAGGTTATTGATGCGGATACAAATAATAAACAGGTTGAGGATGTTGAACCTCTGGCAACAAATGTACATACTGAAGAGGCTAAGGTTGAGATGGTTACTGCACTAAGTGGTGAAGCCATCAGTGCTAGTCAGTAGGTTGGAGAGTCTAGTCATTCATTGTTGGAACTTGGCTCATCCAATCAAGTTGATTTTGGGTAGAAGAACATTGAGCAGCTGAGTAGTTTTGAATTAATGTTTGTTTCAACTCAGAAGTTGAGGAAGGAAGGATCAAAAGACAAGAAGGTCATTGAGCAGACCATTTTGATTTTGTAGCAACTAGTTCTAGGATACTCTAGTTCCCGATAAGCTTAAGAGTTTGACTGAACATATTTCAAAAGAGTTTCAAACTCTTCAATAGATATTAAACCGACAATTGATAGAGAGATACAATGCAGCTAGGAAGGTCACCTGGGACAATATGCTCATACCAGACAAGGTCAAGGTGATAGAGCAATTTACAAATATTGATAAGGCTCTTAATCAATGAAATTGTATATATAGGTCTTGTACTAACAACAAAAAACTTACAACTGAATTGGAGGTGAAAACAAAAGCTACAAAGGCCCGGTTGGAACATCTGGTTAACAGTTTTGATGGTACTCAATCATTGACCAGTGCCATTGATGGTCAAATTTTGGTTAAAGAATCTAAGATATCAGCCTTGGAGAAAGATATGGATAGATTAATCCGATGAGCTAGGGAATTGAGAGGATTGGTAAGTGATTGAAAACACTTTATTACTCCGGAAAAGGAAAAGTCTAGAATTGATGAATAAACCCACACCGACGGATCTAATAGAAGAAGAAATACATGCATACATTCTTAATGGGTTTGTAACTATTTTGGGAACTTTGAAAACTGGTTGGGATACTTAGGATTTTTGAAGGGTGCTTACTTGGATATATTCAAGTACATCTAGATCCGATAAACACATTTTGATTTAATTCTTTCATTCTTTTACCCTGCCTTTGTCATTCATGTCAAAGGGGGAGTGGTTGTTGTGAAAAATGTCAAGGTGCATAAGAAGTAATGTATAGCTCAGGGGGAGTAGGGTCAGTTTGGGTCATCAATTTTTGGGAGGAACTAGGACAACACTTCAGTGATTCATTTTTCACATGAGTGTTTCCATCAATGCCAAAGGGGGAGATTATTGGCAATTGACACTCATTTGGTTTAGTTGTGTTGTCATTGATGGAAACACATATCATTTTGGGTTGGACACTTAATCGGTACTCATCGATATTCATGGTTGGGCAATTGACATTTAGGGAAACTGACAAACTAGGAATCGGTACATGAGGCTGACATAGGAGATCAATCTGGCAGGTCTACATATAGAATTCAGTGGCATCGGTCATAAAGTTTAATGTATTTATTTTTGTCTAGGTCAACATGTAAATAAATTGTAATATCATTGTAAGCTAACATAAGGCATTTATGTTTATGTTTGGGAAGGGTATTTAAGTCAGTCCGATTAGGATATTTTGGATATGATGATATTGAGAGATATACATATGATGTGAGATATTGTGCAAACAATATTGGTCGACTGTATGTGAGCATAATATTATATAGTCAGTCTTGGTTATTGGTTTTAAGGTTTGGGATGTAGAGCAAGTTACCAGTAAAGGAGGACATAGTGGAAACTGATACAGTTAGTGCTTGAACTGGAACTCATCTAGCATAGCAAATGCATTCTCTGACTTCAGGATTTTTTTTGTAAACCAGTATTTGGTGCTTGTAGTCAGTGAGGCTCCTTTTGTGATGAGAAGTGTGCTCTAGGCTGTTGGCCTTACTGCATGTCCAGGCCCCTGATGTAATATTTATTCATTTGGCCAGTTGATAGATAATGTGGGTCACCAATCCCACCATGGTTTTTCCTCTTTGAGGTTTTCCATGTATAAATCTCTGTGTTATGGTGTTTATTATTTTGGTGGCATTATTTGTAGTTGTTGTTATATTATTTAATGGTTATCAGTTACTAAATGACTTTGTTAATAAGGTTAAATTTTATCTTACTGACCAAACATTGATTCACCCCCCCCTCTCAGTGTTCTTGGATTCCAACATGTCATACTTGAGGATTATTGTTCTTAGGATTTTTATTTCTTTGTCTGGAACCAGAGGATTCACCTTTTTCAAATCCAAGTCCTCGCATGTCTTTTCCATGTCTTTGACTTTCCAGCATCTCATCAAGCCTTGCTGAGATAGCATTGAATTTGTCTTTGTATTCATTTGCACTAGTAGGTTCATCTCTTAGGGCAACACTCTGTCTTTCAAGTTCTTGTCTATCATTCCTTGATTGTGTCAATTCAAGCTTCAGCTGATCATTCTCATCAGTAAGTATGAAGCATTAATCTGATCTATCTTTCAATGATTGAGTCAAACTTTCTTCATTCTTCTTCCTATCTTAAATCTCCTTAGTCAATTTCATCACAATAGATTGCATCTCATTCTTCAGTACAACATTCTCTATAGCAAGCTTGTCACATTCATCAAATTTATCCCGTTTCTCCATGCAGTTTCTTGAAGTGTTCACTTGATCTTTCAAATACTTAATGAAGTCTTCAGTTGCATTCAATTTTCTCTTTAAGGAACTTATTTCATTTCTTTCTGCATCAAGATCCTCAAGTGCCATGCAAAGTTATCTCTGAAAACTAGAATTCATTGATTCAATCTCTCAGACCTTCCTCAAGTAGTTAGGCTTCCTCAAAGGAAGTAGACTCTGATACCAATTGTTGGAAATAAGGTGTTGGCAATTGACACTCATCTAGTGGTTGATGATGCTTGATTAATGGTTTAGGGTTGTCATTGATGGAAAATATTCTTCAAATTTCTATTTGGTAATCATAGATCTTGATATCCAGAAGAGGATGTCAACCGGTAGCTAGTTAACTGGTATTTCAGGTTTAGTAGAGAAATTTTGGTTCGGAAGCTTTCTGGTGATTACGGTGTTATGAATTGTGTATATGATGATTGGGCCTACATAGAGACATCATTTTATCACCTATCTGATGATCCACATTTATCTTTGGTGATCTAGTAAAGTCGGCATATGACTACACGTTACATTAGTAGGCTGACTTGATGAATGATCTATTTTGTGATTGTGGATATATAAGACCGGTGCAGAAGATCTTTTTGGTGTGTGGTATGATTAATATGCAAGTGAATAATGATTGAGAATCCTTTGTAGAGTAGTTTCATGTGCGCATTCTTGATCCACTAGCTAACTAAGATAGAAAATAGAGAAGAGTACTAGAGGTGATTCAGTCAGAATATTTGGGACTTAACCGAAACTCATCCAGGCATTGTTAGATGCTATTTTGGAGTTCTTTCTATTGGCATGATTGGAATAACCGATGCAAATGGAGAATGATAACTGAACTGGTAAAAGACTATTTGTGATGACATTATGATGAAGAGATTGAGATTGCATGATTGATGACTTTAATAAGTTATTTGTGTTGTCATTGATGGCAACTAATGTTTATTCATGTCTACTAATGTTTACTTATGATTTATTGTGTTATCTAAATCTTTTTGGTCTACCAGAATGATCTTACCGCTAAAGAATTAAGAAACTGGGAAGTAGGACCTTAACCGGTAAACGAGGAAATATTTTGATTATTTCTGGCAGTTGGTGATGATTGAGGATTTGTGGTTTTGAATGTGAGTTTTTATCATTGTAACATGTATCTGAACGAAATTGCATCATGTTGTGACAACCAAAAGTTATGTTTATAATTTTTGTTGAGTTTTTGCTAGGGTTTAAGGACCAGTAAAGAATTCTCTTAACCGATAATGATTTTTGGTTTAGCGGTGATCTACATCAAGTTTGCATGTTGGTGATGACGTGGCACAACCTGTGTGAATTGTTTGAATTATTTTTTGCATTATCAAGATGGAATTTATTGGGAATATGCAAAGTGCTATGGAATGTGTTAAGGGTTTGACTTTGTATCAGATCGATTTGTTGTGATGAGTTATGATCACTCAATGGTTGATATTGATTTTTAATTGATTGTAATGATCCATATGACGATCTGTAATGAGCTATAAATATCTGTGATGATCTATGTTGTAAGTCTTAGGGTTTTGTTGCTGACCTAGTTGTTAAAGTTATTTATATTGGTACAGTTGATGATTGTTGTGTTGGTGATTTTGAAGTGTGTGAAGCTGAACTAGAGTGTGAGAAGATTTGCCAAAGTGTTGCAGACTTAGAGCTTAATTGGATCTAATCAATCAAGCAGCTGAGTGCTATATACAAATCATTCACTATTGCTCCCTAATAGTTGTAGTAGATAAAATCCCTTAAGCGGGTAGGTCCTAATAGGCCTCACATTGTAAATCCCCTAACAGGGTGACTCAACATCCAAGTTCTAAATCCTCTTGCGAGGTTGATCCTAATAGATCAAATCTCCTAACAGGGTTGAGGTAAATCCCTTAATCGGGTGACTCCTAATAAAGTCTTCTCCTAATAGGGCATCTTTGTAAGCTCTTAACCATGCTAGGCTCCTAACAAGGCGCATTCCAAAAGAGTGCAAAATTCTTATGGGTACCAATTCCCACCGTATTTTTTCCCTATTTGGGTTTCCACGTGAAAATCATGATGTTCATGTGGTGAATGTTTTTAATGTGATGTTATTCTTTACTTTTAGTTTATGCATGGTTAACGAACACTTAATGGGAAGCATTGATATATCAGTTTAGCAGATGTTTATCAATAGATACCGATACTGGTAAATGAATCTAGTGTTGGTCTATGATTGATTTGGTGAAAGTTTTATGAGTCTAAGTTTTTTTATTTCAAATTACTATTAATACTGATTCACCCCCCTCTCAGTATTAATCGGATAACCTAAGATTAACAATTGGTATCAGAGCATTGGTCCTTTGTGTGTAGAAAGCCTAATAGCTTGAGAGAAAGATCCTGTGAAAGATGATGAAGAAGGAGGGTCCCAAGTTTACCAAGGACAACTACTGGATATGGAGTGATCGGATGAAGATCTACATTAAAGGAATGGGTTCACAATATTGGAATCATGTGGTAACCAATTATGTTGCTCCTACTAGCAACTCCTTGACACCAGATGAACTTAAAGAACAATAAGAAAACATTCAAGCCCTTGAAACAATTGTAAGTACTTTATTTGGCTATGAGTATATAGATATTCATGGATTAGACATTGCAAATGAGGTATGGGAGAAATTAAAATTAATTTATGGAGGAGATGAACATGTACAAAGGGCAAAGGAAGAAATTTTAAGAGGTAAATTTGATGATATGAAAATGGTTGATGGTGAGAACATAGAACAATATGGTCAAAGGACTAAGGAAGTTGTAGGTGGTATATAGAGTACCAGAGGTAAGATTGAAGATGATACTGTTATTAGTAAAATGCTTAGAACTGTTTTATCGTAATATTCTATCAGAGTTTCTTCTATTCAAGAACTGAGATCTATTTCTAAAGATAAAGTCATTGTTGACTCTCTAATTGGAAAGTTAACCATATTTGAGCTAAATAGTTTTGATAATAGTGTTTCTAAGCCTTCTAAATCTTGTTTTAAGGCTTCTGTAACCGGTACATCTATGAGGAAAGGAAAGGACACTTGTCATAATCAAGACTACAGGTCTAGCCATGGCAGCAGTAGAGGTGATGGTGATGAAGAAGATCATTTGATAGAATTGGAGGCATTATTGGCTAAAAGATTCCCTAGAGGTACTGGAATGTATAAAGGTAAATTAACCTTCAAGTGTTTCTCTTATGGTAAAATTGGACACATAGCTGCTAACTGCCCTAACACTGATAAGAAAGAGAAGTTTAGGAAATTCAAAGGAAAAGGCAAGAAACATTGTTATGTTGTAGTGGATGAAGGTGTGACTATGATGAATCGAAAGAAGATGACAATGAGGAGACAGTGTTTGTTGTTGTGAAGGAGGATCAGAATGATGAGAAGGCATTGGTGTCTCACATGGATAGGAGTGATGAGTGGATAATAGATAGTGGTTGCTCACACCACACGACTGGTGATAGAAGTAAGTTCTTATCCCTTGAAGAGTTTGATGGAGGTGTTGTAAGGTTTGGTAATAACTCCCCCTGCATGGTTAAAGGTAAAGGATCAATTTCATTAAATGGGAAGAGTAATGCAGATGATGTGTTTTGGGTTGATGGACTAAAACATAACCTCTTGAGTGTTGGACAACTTAATGATAAGGGATATTTACTTGAATTCAAAAGTGGAGTGTGCAGGATTCTTGGAAACAATGGAGAATTGATTGCTACTAGAAAGAAGACTAGAGGTAATCTATTTCATTTGAATACTAATGCGAATGATTGTTTGGTGGCAAATATTGAAGATAGCTAGTTGTGGCACAAGATATTTTGTTGTGTGAATTTTGACAATTTGATTAAAGTTAGTAAGTCAAGTATTGTGAGAGGTTTGCCCCAACTTGTGAAACCGGATAATGTGTTATGCAAGGATTGTTGGGTAAGATGACCTCTGTATCTTTTAAGAGTAAGTCTTTCTCTTGAAAGAATATTCTTGATTTGGTTCACACTGATCTTTGTGGTCCTATGAGGACTAAGAGCTATTTTGGTGATAAGTATTTTATGATTTGTATTGATGATTTTTCCAAGATGATGTGGGTAACTTTGCTGAGAGAAAAGTCTGAGGCATTCAATAAATTTAAAGAATTTAAATATTTAGTTGAGAAAGATACCAGGAAGAATCTAAAATGTTTGAGATCTGACCGACAAGGTGAATTTACTTCTGTTGAGTTTGTAAAGTTCTGTGATGAACATGGAATTAAGAGGTAGATGTCAGCTCCTAGAACTCCATAATAGAATGGGATAGCAGAGAGAATGAATAGAACATTTATTGAAGTTGCTAGAACCATGATGATTCAAGGTGAAGTACCGAAGATTTTTTGGAGAGAATCAGTTAGAACTACTATTTATACTTTGAACTAGGTACTTGTCAAAAAAGGTAACAACAAAACACCATATGAATTATGGCATGGGAGGATTCCTAGTGTAAGTTATTTCAAAAAATTTGGGAGTAAATGCTTTATTAAGAGAGATGATTATAATGAAAAGTTTGATGCTAAGTGTGATGAAGATATTTTTCTTGGTTACTCTACAAAGAGTAAGGAATTTAAATGTTATAAAAAGAGAACTAAGAAGATCATTGAGAGTGCTAATGTGAAGATAGATGAACTCTCTGAGAAATTTGGTGAGACTAGCAGATCTGAGCTTGAGAAAGATGAAGAACGACTTGTGTTTATAGAACCGGAGGTGCAGAAGGATGATGAGCAAAATGCTCAATTGGTAAATGCAAAGAGCGATGAAGAAGATGAAGAACATGAAGCAGGAAGCATAGCACCAAAACTGGTTATTCCAAGGTATGTCAGGCTAAATCACTCTAAAGATCAAATAATTGGAGATAAAAATGTTGGTGTACAAACAAGGAGGAAAATCAGAGAAAATTCTTGTCTGATTTCTTCTATTGAGCCTAAAATAATAAGGGAGGCATTAAAGGATGATGACTAGGTTAATGCAATGAATGAGGAATTGGACCAGATAGAGAAGAACAAAACATGGACACTTGTACCTAGACTGAAAGACAATAATGTGATTGGCACTAAATGGGTCTTTAGAAATAAGTTAAATGAAGAAGTCAAGGTTGTGAGAAATAAAGCATGGTTGGTTTGCAAAGGCTATGCACAAGAAGAGGGAGAAGATTATGGTGAAACCTTTGCACTGCTGGCGAGATTGGAAGGAGTAAGAATGTTACTTTCTTATGCTACATTTAAAGGATTTAAAGTCTATCAGATGGATGTTAAATCAACTTTTCTTAATGGCATCCTTGAGGAAGAAGTGTACATTGAACAATTAGATGGATTTGCTTTGTCTAAGGATAAAGATATGGTTTTTAAATTACATAAGCCACTGTATGGATTGAAGCAGGCACCAAGAGCATGGTTTGAAAGATTGCATGCACACCTAATCAAGATAGGATTCCAACGTACCAATGAGGACAACAACATATATCTAAAGACTGATGGAGACAAAGTATGGATAGCTGAAGTATTTGTGGATGACATAATTTTTTATGGTAATGATGATTTATGCATGGATTTAGCTGAGGAGATGAAGAAAGAATTTGAGATGTCTCTTATTGGTGAAATTAAATTTTTCATTGGGTTGCAAGTCCAGCAATTGGATGGTGGAGTTTTTATTTGTCAGAGTAAGTATGTTAAAGAGGTGTTGAAAACATCTGGCATGGAGGCTTGTAAACCGGTTGGTACTCCGATGGTGATAGGCTGCAAGTTGCCTAAACAATATGATTCACCATCTATTGATGAGAAAAAATACAAGTCTATGATTGGTAAGTTGCATTATGTTGTTCATAGCAGACTCGATATTGCACATTTTGTTGGATTGGTTGCTATATTTCAAAAGGATCCCAAGGAGACTCACTTGGTAGTGATGAAAAGGATATTCTAGTACTTGAAAGGAATAGTAGATTATGGCTTATGGTATCCTTATAAAGGAGATTTTTCTTTGAATGTGTTTACTGATGCTGATTGGGAAGGCAATGTTGATGAGCAAAAAAGCACTACCAGTGGATCTTTTCTTCTTGGAGGCAGATTGGTTGCTTGGACAAGTAAGAAGAAAACTTGTGTTTCTCAGTCAATAGTAGAGGCATAGTATGTTGCAACATCAATGAATTGCACACAATCAATCTAGATGAGACATGTGCTTGAAGGATTCAAATTTGATATGTCTAAACTAGTAACTATTTACTGTGACAATGCTAGTGCAATTAATATTTCAAAAAATCTTATGTTACATGCAAGAACAAAGCACACAAAATTGAAATATCATTTTCTAAGGGAAAGAATACAGGAAAAACAAGTTTGAATGGAGTATATGACAAGCAAAGAGCAGCTAGCATACATTTTCACTAAACCATTGCCAAAGATAACCTTTGAGTATCTCAAAGGTAAATTAGGGGTCATACCCCTACATAAGAAAAACTAAGATGCAGGAGATGCATCAATCTAGTGGGCTAAATGGATATTTTTCACTTTGGATTGACGAGATGCAGGCTACTCCGTAGGGGGAGAAGCTTAGATGAGTTTGCAGACATGTTGAAGACAACAACAGTTTTGATGAACGGTGATGATTATGCACCTTTGACATTGCTGTCAAAGGGGGAGAAGAAATATGATCAGTCATGGGAGAAGAAATTTTTTCATTCATGGGAGAATAAATATGATCAGTCATGGGAGAATAAATATGTCTAGTCATGGGAGAATGAATATGATCAATCATGGAATATGAGGTGCAACAAAGAAGAGAAGAGTTGTAGAGAAGGTCCAGAACAGAGAAGAGCAGAATGAGTTGAGTACATTGATGTTTAGTGTTTCCATCAATGCCAAAGGGGGAGATTGTTGGCATGATTGGCATAACTGATGCAGATGGAGAATAATGAGTGAACTAGTAAAAGACTATTTGTGATGACATTGTGATGAATAAATTGAGATTGCATGATGGATGGCTTTGATCAATTATTTGTGTTGCCATTGATGACAACTAATGTTTATTCATGTCTACTAATGTTTACTTATGTTGTATTGTGTCATCTAAATATTTTTGGTCTACCGAAATGAGCTTACTGGTAAAGAATTAAGAAATTGGGAAGTATGACCTTAACCTTTAAATGAGGAAATATTTTGATTATATCTGGCAGTTGGTGATGATTGAGGCTTTGTGGGTTTGAATGTGAGATTTTATCATTGTAATATGTATCTGACCGGAACTGCATCATGTTGTGACAACCAGAAGTTATGTTTATAATTTATGTTGAGTTTTTACTAGGGTTTAAGGACCAATAAAAAAATCTCTTAACTGGTAATGATTTTTGGTTTAGCGCTGATAAACATCAAGTTCACATGTTGGTGATGAAATGGCACAACCCGCATGAAGTGGTTAAATTATGTTTTGGCATGATCAAGATGGAATTTCTTGGGAATATGCAAAGTGCTTAGCAGAATGTGCTAAGGGTTTGAATTTGTATCAGATTGAGTTGTTGTGATGAGTTACGATCACTCAATAGTTGATATTGATTTGTAATTGATTGTAATGCTCTATATGATGATCTATAATGACCTATAAAGATATGTGATGATCTATGTTGTAAGTCTTAAGATTTTGCTGCTCACCTAGCTGTGAAAGTTATTTATGTTGATAAAGTTGATGATTGTTGTGTCAGTGATTTTGAAGTGTGCGAAGATGAACCAGACTATGAGAAGATCTGCCAAAGTGTTACAGACTTAGAGCTTCATTGGATCTGATCAAGCAAGCAGTGGAGTGCTATATATAGATCATTCATAGTTGTTCCCTAATAGTTGCTGCAAATAAAATTCCTTAACTGGGTAGGTCTTAACAGGTCTCACATTGCAAATCCTCTAATAGGGTGACTCAACATCTAAGTTCTAAATCCTCTTGCGAGGTTGATCCTAACAGATCAAAGATCATAATAGGGTTGAGGTAAATCCCTTAACTAGGTGACTCCTAACATGGTCTTCTCCTAACAGGGCATCTTTGTAAGCTCTTAACTGGGCTAGGCTGCTAATAGGGTGCATTCTAAAAGAGTGCAAAATTCTTGTGGGTACCAATTCCCACCATGGTTTTTCCCTATTTGGGTTTCTACATGAAAATCATGGTGTTCATCTGGTGAATTCTTTTGATGTGATGTTATGCTTTACTTTGATTTTATGCATGGTTAATGAACACTTAATGGGCAACATTGATATATCAGTTTAGCAAATTTTTATCAGCAGAGACAGGTTCTAGTAAATGAATCTAGTGTTGGTCTATGATTGATTTGGTGAAATATTTATGAGTCTAAGTTTTTTATTTCAAATTACTATTAATACCGATTCACCCCCCCTCTCAGTATTAACCGGATCCTCTAAGATTAACACTTTCATTGTATTTCATCATTGTAATTGATCAGTAAGGTAGTGAACCTTTCAGGGTTGTAGCCCTTATTGTAATTAAGCTATAAGCTCTAGGAAATGTACCTGAATGCCTATGTATTCCCCATATTGTAATATTATTTTTCTAGTGGCCATAGTAGAATAATATTGTGGGTTCAAATCCCACCGTGGTTTTTCCCATTTGGGTTTCCACATAAAAACCCAGTGTTATAATTTTGTGGTTGGTTATTTTGTGTTTCTCCATTTTAGTTTCATGCTTATGCTTCTGGTTGTTTAAAGTTAAGTTATAAAATTCAATAACTGGTAGATCAGTGATTCACCTTCCCCATCTTAGTGATCCCAATTTTCAACAAGGATCACTAAGAGGGAGGGGGGGGTGAATCGGTGATCTACTGACAATCAAATTTTTGAAATAAAATCAAACCACCAGATGTTAGATCCCAGAGACAACTGAGAAGGGGGGGGTGAATCAGTTGTCAAATAAATTCAAACCAAAACCAACTTAACCAACTTAATGCTTAATACCGGTAAATCAATATTTTTCACCAGTTGACAGTTTTATCGGTTAATTGCAATACCGGTAAAGATTAATGCATGAAACCAAAGACAAAGTCATCCACAACACATAACACCAATATTTGTACGTGGAAACCCTATAAGGGGAAAAACCATGGTGGGAAACCTTACCCATAATCAGATGATACTACTACAGATAGTAAGTGTATACAAATGGGGTCTGGACATGCAAAAAGGCCAAGCGCCTAGAGCTCACTGCTCAAAAACAAAATAGGAGTCACACTGACTACAATTGGATGGTTAAATCCAATAAGGATGTACTGCTCAAAATAACATCTTCATATGCTAGATTCAATACTGGTGTAGTTCTGATATGCTTTCACAAAAACCTTGCTTCACCTTCAAATGATGTCTGTGTGTGGGGGAAAAAGCGAGACTAGGCTAACATGTCCTAATCCTACCTTTTGACACACATTACGGAATACGAAAGAGCCTAGAGGTATCACACAATTGGCTACTTCTTTTTGTGAAAGAGAGAGCCACGAGCTACCTATTAGGGTTTCTATTCCTTTGTTGTAATTGAAAGGTAAGATTATGCAAGTTCAATTCCTAACCCCAAAATGCAAGCATGAACTAATAACAAGATTGCAGAATTGAACTTAAATAATGGAAAGCTACAAACACAAGGACAAGACAAGAATGCAGATGCGTACCCGGAGTCAAAATCTGAGTGAAAATGTTCGGGACGGGGGTGTGGGCGCCACTATCCTAGTCTTCTACTCTGAAACTTGGTGTATGGTTCAGTCTCCGTCTGCTTCTTTCGGATCTGCAACTTGCAGTGTCGTCTGAATCCCGAAATCTGCACTTATATCTGAAAAGGTGTTTGGGCGGCTATATAGGGTTTTGCCTTAGTCAAACCCCCGCTATGGTGATTTCCACCTCCATGAATAGCCAAGTTGTATTGTAAAAGTAGTGTGTGTGCAGACCTTGTGTGTGTGCAAGATCTAAAATGCAAGTAAGCAAACTAGAGCAACCTAGAAAGTAAACCCTAATTGCTTGTAAATGACAATGTAAATGCTCCAAATCAAGATGTAGAATGATCTAAAGCATGAATGTAAATGATGTAAGGAAGCTTATGCAAAGACATGAAAACAACATGAAATCATACCCAACTCCAAGGGGGGGGTACAAGCCAATCTTCAGTCGGTGATCCCTTATTGCTCTTCAATGCCTTCAAAGCCTTAAATGAATGAAATTGATGGATGCTTGATGGACGGATGTTGAGTGTTGCTGAAGTATTCAAAGATCTGCTCTTTCGTTGCATAGAAGGTCCTAAAAACAAAATTCGGATCCTTTCTAATGAAGAAAGAGAGCTCTTATGTATGAAACCCTAGGTCTTAATTCCAACTTTTGGCCGACCTAGAGATTGAATATCCTGCCAATTTCTTGGGGTTAAGCTTTATTTTATGATTGGATCGCGCTCCTAAAATTTTGAGAAAAATGTTCGGGACCGTGTGCACTCTGGGCGCCATGGTCCCGACAACTTTTCACCAAATTTTCAGGGCCATCAGATATGATGATTTTAGAGCGAATCCCGAAGTTATAGGTGATTTCGAGATGTTTTGACCCTCGAAATCAAGCCCCCAAGTTCAAAATAGGACCTAATTAGGGTTTTTGATTAAATGATGTATTGGAGGAATAAAATGAAAAGGGGCACACTTTAATGAAAGGGCCCACCTTTATGATGTGGAGGATGATGAAATAGGACCTTAGACCTAATTAATTTGATTAATTAAGTGCTAAAGGGGAAATGCAATGCAAAATGCAAACCGCGTCAAGGCGGGTGCTAAACTAGGTGTGAAATTGTACTGCTTTAGCAAGTGCGTACAATTTACGACGCTACATTTAGCCCCCACTTTAGTGGTCATATGAGTACTACGTGCATATGCAAGCTAAAGTACAGGAAAGTAAACATTATTTGAAAAAGGATATATCCATAAGTTTGTCGAACGAAGCCCCCAACGGTATCTGCAGTACACAGTTAGGAACCGCACCCTACAAAACACACGTTAGCTCACAAAATCACCTAATGCTTACTAAGGAAAGTGATGAAATTTGTGAGTAGCTATATGCCCCCCCCTGTTTCGGCTTGCTTATTAGGGAGGTGAAACAGGGTAGCATGTTTACTTACAACAAATTGTGTGAACGATTATTGATGAGAGATGTTCACTACAAAGGCTTCATTAGAGCACATTTTGGAACATCAAGGGAGTAAGGGAACGAAAATACGATTCCTACGCAACAAATGGTTCAAAAATCGCATCTCCCAAACTCAAGTTATGATGAAATGAGTGATTTAGGGAAAATTAGGGTTTTGAAAGTAAAGGTAAAGGAATGAAAGTATATACCTTGAAAGTGACAATTGCATTTGTCACTTTGTTGATTCTAAGTATTGTTCATTGCAGCGGAGCCCACATAGCCATCATCATGCCTTCATGATGACCGGAGCATCCCGCGAGGATTGAGATCATGCGACAGGCCGTGATCAACGATGAGCCACTGGACGAGGTGAGTTGACTAAACTTTGACTTTGACTTTCTGCATTTTCGTTGACTCTGATATTCTGTGATCGAATGCGGGCCCTGGAATCTGGCCCTGGGTCCCACCCAAGGCGCCATGGTCCCACCAAGGTGCCATGGTCCTTTCACAGCACCATGGTCCTTTCAGGGCGCCATGGTCCCAATTAGGACTTGGCAGGGGTCAATCTTCGATGTTCGTCAGTTTGCGTATTTGGCATAGATGATTTTGATGATTGATTACTGATTACACTGATGTTTTTTTATTGCAGGGTCTCCCATACATGAGAGAGCACATGGTGGGGCAGATTCTTCGTAGTTTGCGAGATCAGATTCCCCGGCTGACTCGGGCAGAGAGAGATACATTGTCCATAGTAGGTTTGTGGTCTATGATTCTTATGCTGACCATTCGATTTCATCCTGCGATGCTGATGGCACTCATGGAGTGATGGGATCCTGACACATACACATTCTAGCTTCCAGTAGGGGAGATGACAGTGACACTTGAGGATGTGTACCACATTCTTCACCTACCGATCAGAGGAGCTACCGTGACATATGCGACTGATCGGTCAGCAGAGGATCATCAGAGGGAGCAGGTATACTACATAGGGAGAGTCATGCCAAGTGAGACGAGAGGTCGCATCATGGTCAGATGGCTCTTACATCCTACAGGAGAGGTGCCCCTCATGAGACGTCTTATGATAGCCATCATCGCACTAGCCGTCTGCCCTAATGGGCGAGGTACACACATGCATGGGGGTCTCACATGGTGCATTAGGGCTATGGAGAGACATAGGAGAGTATATGCCTAGGGTCAGAGTATTCTTGCACATCTCTATCACGACCTTGAGGAGTATGTTTTTGGACAGGGTTGTAGCTTGATGACATGCACACTTCTGCAGGTGTGGATATTTGAGCACTTTACATGCACCAGGCTTGTCGGCTATCCGATGAGTGCGGCTAGCGAGCGAGCTAGGGTATTTGCTTATCCACTTACCAGCGAGTGGAGATTTGGAGATTTACTGTATTGGAGAGTGACATTTGACAGATTGACAGCTGAGGTAACTGTATGGAGACCATATCTGCAGATGCATAGATGGGATGGGATGGAGAGACAGTTAGCATGCTTACAGAGGAACTGCCTACTGAGAGGGCGATATCCACATATCATAGTCCCATTCTACTTTGACCAAGTACGGAGGCAGTTTGGGCTAGAGCAGTGTGTTCCAGCCGATGTACCCATCTACACTCGACACTCACGAGTACTTCCCAGACCCAGAGCAGTAGCGAGACCTACGATAGATGATATCGAGATCATAGATATAGAGGGATCCGACCAAGATGTGGTCACTGATTATGCTGCAGACCCCGGGGCACAGCGCAGGTATCTCTCATGGTTTGTGAGGACATACTCGGGGCCTATCTTTCCACCAGATCACTCGACAGGCCATCTAGGTCCATGGAGACATGGAGACCGAGATGAGGATCAGGGATCCAAATCAGAGGAGCCAGAGGAGGGAGAGGGTCATGAGGAGGCAGGAGGGCCTGATCCACCCATAGGAGATCAGCCTAGTGCCGAGGAGGAGGAAGGAGAGGAAGATGACACAGATAGAGATGATGATGAGGAGATAGAGGATGCGGATGAGGATGAGGATGATGATGAGGAGGAGGATAGAGATGATGAGGAGGAGTCAGATGCAGCTCCCCATCACTCAGGAGATGATACCATAGCCTTAGATCCTCCCGTTATTCCCCAAAAGGGGGAACACGAGGTGATACGGAGACCTGTACCCATCGCGCACAGATCATTCGAGCGTGGGGAGCCTAGTAGTTCCCAGTCACAGGTGCTACCATATCATGATCCCTACTGGCGTGAGGGAGATCCAGGTATAGTAGGTTTATATTGATTGATTAATGTTTTGATGATATAAAATGGTACTAATATACAATCTGTTCTACTGCTATAGCTAATGTGTAGGAGTGGCGTTCTCTGATCCAGCAAGCAGTGACAGATATCTCCACGATGGCGCAGATCCCTAGTTCCTCACAGGTTGCTTATAGACCTCAAGGGAACGCAGGTCGGCATGATGATTTGTTTTCCCCATTTTGAGTACAGGTAGAGATATGGAGGGAGAGAGAGAGAGCTCTATCAGAGGACCTTTAGCGGGTACAGCGTGATCTAGCAGCAGCTCAGGTCGAGGCTACCTCATATCACGTGATCCTTATGGATAGGGATCGTAGGAGTTCCTCTCGGAGTCACTCACGATCTATATCACGGTATACCCCTATGGGTCCACCTGCACGGTCGGATCAGGAGGGAGCATCTAGTCGTCACTCTCCAGCCACTAGCCCTAGGGATAGGAGATGATCTTATGATGTAGGGTAGGTCACATTTTGGATGTATAATGACCTACCTTTGTATATTGATCCACATATATATATATATATATATATATATACATGCTTCTTTGTCTCAAACGTGTTATCTTTAATGCCTAAAACAATGTATATATTTTGCTTTGATTAAAGCTAACACATTTGGTAGATTTATATGTATGTTCTAAATTTAATTTCCATGTGATTGATTTCTCAATGCTCCATGATTAAATTGATACATGTGTGACTTAATTAAAATATTTGATCAAGTACTACATTGATGATAGGGAAGAAAATATGTGTTAAGCCTAAGAATCATATAACTAATGTGATTTAATTTGAATTTAAACACAACATGACACGATTCAACTTAACACATAAAGACATTGTATAATATGCCAACATAATGAAAAATGTAAATCTTTTGCAATTTACATAAATGAATTCAAGACAAACCATAAAGTAAAGAAACACGCTTGTCAGGAACAAAGCAATATAGATTAAACAAAACATCATTTAATTCTATTTGCTCTAACAAAGATATGCTAACATATTATCCAATTTTGAAGAAGTGAGAAAGGAAATAGATGAATGATAAGGAATGAGGAATTAAGCATAGTATCTACGCAAGTGCATAGCATTTATAGGGTCTTTAAGAGACATACCATCTACACCCGCTATTTTATAAGCACCTGATCCATAATCTTCAATAACGATATACGGTCCAAGCCAATTAGGACTAAATTTTCCCTTTTCTTCAGGTAAGGCATTCACATTGCGTTGATTCTCATAGAGAACTAAGTCACCCACTGAGAAGGAATGTTGAATAACCTTATCATTATAGCTTCGTTGTAGAGTTTGTGATATGCTTGAATATGCTCAAGAGCATTTATACGCTATTCATCAAGCATCTCAAGCTGTTGAAGTCTTTGTTCTCTATAAGCATCATCATCTACTATACCTTTGAGAGAAACTCTAAGTGATGGAATCTCTAATTCTAAAGGCATAATAGCATCAGCACCATAAACAAGATTATAAGGGGTAGTTCCAGTAGCAATTCATACACTTGTTCAGTAGGCCCAAAGAGCATAGATTAGCTGAGTACTCCAGTCCTTACCATGCTTATTCACGGTTTTACGAAGAATTTGTTCAATTATCTTATTGGATGATTTGGCTTGACCATTTGATTGAGGATAGTATGGTGTAGAAAATTGATGTTTGATATGATACTTCTCGAGGAATTTCTTCACATCCTTGTTCTTAAATGACGTCCCATTATCAGAGATTATAGTGGAAGGTATCCCAAATCGAGAAATAATGTTTTCTAGAAGAAATCGACAAATCACTTCAGCAGTAGTAGAGCGAAGGGGAATAGCTTCTACCCATTTTGTAAAGTAATCTGTTGCGGTTATAATGAAAGTATGTCCTTGAGATGAAGGAGGAGAGATTTTACCGATAAGATCCAGCCCCCATGCAAAGAAAGGCCAAGAAGCTACATGAGAACGAAGTTCTTGGGCAGGAGCATGAATCAAATTATTGTGTTGTTGACATTGATGACATTTTTTAACAAATGAAAAGGAATCCTGCTGCATAGTTTGCCAATAATATCCCATACGAAGGAACCTTTGAACCAAGGATTTGCCTCCAAAATGCCCCCCACAGGCACCTGAATGCGCCTCTTCAAGAGCAATAGGGATTTCTGATTTGTTAAGACAACGAAGGAGAAGACCGTTATAACCCCTTCGGTAAAGAACATTAGAAAGAATGATATATCTAGCGGACAGCTTGCGAATTCTAGCCCTAGTGTTCCTATTGGTGGAATCAGGAAAGGTACCATCGGTCAAGTATCTTACGATATGCGAATACCATTCATCTGAGTCTATAAAGTCACAACATGTCACCAATCTAGAATCATCTACAATAGCTGGAGAAATAAGGTTGTGAATAACAAATTTAAGATCAACCACAGGGTCCTCTAAAGATACCAGAGAAGCCACACATGTCATTGCATCCGCATGTCAATTATCTTTTCGAGGAACAGGTTCCATGGTATAAGAATTAAATTTTTGTAACAAAGAGATAGCAAGGTCTTTATATTGTGATAATTTGTCTTGTTTTGCTTGATACAGTCCTGTTACTTGTCTTATAATCAGTTGAGAATCTCCAAAAATATTTATGTGTTTTATATTCAAAGCTAAGGCTGCC
This sequence comes from Cryptomeria japonica, assembly GCF_030272615.1. NCBI lineage: Eukaryota > Viridiplantae > Streptophyta > Pinopsida > Cupressales > Cupressaceae > Cryptomeria > Cryptomeria japonica. The sequence goes on along the minus strand of NC_081414.1, from coordinate 582,053,394 downwards.
TTTATTCCTGCTATAAGAGCCTCATACTCAGCAATGTTATTGGTACATAGGAAATTGAGACGATAAGATAAGGGAATGGACTTCTTTGTAGGAGAAATCAGAACAACACCTGCCCCCGATCCCGTACGACACTTAGAGCCATCGAAGTATAACTCCCAAGTTTCATCTTTCTTTGTACAAAGAATGAAGTCGTCAGGAAAAGACTCAGGGTTAGGGAGGGAGAAAGGTGAAGGGGCCTCAACTAGGTGGTCGGTCAACGCTTGCCCTTTAATTGCTCTTTGTGAAACAAATTTAAGGTCAAATTCAGTTAACATCATAACCCACTTAGCTAGGCGTCTTGATAAATCAGTTTTAGAGAAAAGATGCTTCAACGGGTCAAACTTTACCATGACGTGGACTTCTGAATTTAAAAGATAATGTCTCAATTTCTGAGTCGCAAACACCAAGGCCAAGCATTGTCTTTCTATCGTAGAATATCGGGTCTCATAATCGAGTAAGGTACGACTTATATAATAAACCGGACACTCCTTACCATCTTTATCATGTTGTGCCAATAATGTTGCGAGAGCATAAGAGGAAGCAGCTGTATAAAGAAGAAAGGGTTTAGAAGGTTCGGCAGGTTGAAGGATAGGAGGATTAGCCAAATACACTTTTAAATCTTCAAATGCTTGCTGACAGTCTTCATTCCATTGAAAAGTGATATTCTTTTTGAGAAGTTGAGTAAAAGGAAAAGTACGATCCGCAAGTTGAGATACAAACCTACGAATAGCTTGAATCTTTCCTTGTAAGCTTTTGAGTTGAGACACATTTCTAGGAGGTGGCATGTTGACAATAGCATCTATTTTCTTAGTATCCACCTCAATCCCATGATGCGAAACTATGAATCCTAATAGTTTTCCACTATCCACACCAAAAACACATTTTCGGGGATTCAAGCACATGTGATATTTACGAATCCTTTCAAAGATTTGACGAAGGATCTTAATATGATCTATGTGGAGAATGGATTTGGCTAAAACATCATCAACATAATCTTCTAAAATCTTATGCATGTAATCGTGAAAGATAAGGGTCATCGGTCGTTGATAAGTTGCGCCAGCGTTTTTAAGTCCGAAAGGCATCATTACCCAACAAAACATACCCCAAGGAGTGGTGAAAGCAGTTTTGAATTGATCTTGAGGATTAATGAAAATTTGATTGTATCCTGAAAAACCATCCATGAAGGATAACAAAGCATGTCCTGCTGTAGAATCAACTATCATGTCAATGTTTGGGAGGGGAAAATCATCTTTCAAAGAAGCTTTATTTAAATCTCGAAAGTCAGTACACATTCTTATTTTATTATCTGATTTAGCCACAGTGACAATATTTGAAATCCATGGGGAATAATCAATAGGGTGGATAAATCCAGCCTCCAATAATTTTTCAATCTCAGCCTTAACAAGCAAAGCTACCTTAGGATTCATTTTTTGAATCTTTTGTTTCACCGGCTTAGCATCAGGAACTAAGACAATATTATGAGTGACAATCTTAGGATCTATACTAGGCATGTCAGAATATGTCCAAGCAAAGATCTCAGGGAATTCAAGCAATAAATCTTCATATTGTTTTTGTTCCTCTTCGTCCAGACATTTTCCAATTTTAATAACTTTTTCTTCATTGCCAGAATCCATCTTAACATCAATGGTGTCACTTATAAGAAGATTACTTTGTTGAGGAGTATCCTTTAACTAAGGAAAATCTTTCACATTCTCATCGTTATCAGTCTCTTTTCCAAAATAGGCTTCAGTGTTCAAACAATAAGGGAATCCCCTATTGTGATGATAACGAGGAAGAGTATCATATGCTCCTAAAAACTTAGCTAAAGCATCATTGGTAGGAAAAACATCCAAAGCACAGGCATACAAAGGATCAATATACTCAGGGTGTCTCATTGGTAGAGATGTAGAAATAACATTAACACTAATACATGGTCTTCTAGAAGCTTTAGTGCGCTTGCAGGGATTATAACCAAGTCCAAAGGTATAATCATAAAGATTATTCTCTAGAGGAACCTTTATTCCTTGTTCGTGAGCGCCATAGCCATTCCCACTATACCCATGCTTAGCTAGAATACGAAAACCATGACCATAACGATCAGCCATTTCAGAAAGAGAAGGTGGTTTTTCATAAGACAAAGAATCAAACCCTTCAGAATTAGAAGTGTGAGGAGAAGAAGTTTGAGAAGCGGCCATGAAGTTATTGCTCATAGGCTCAGGTAATGTTGATTGATTTTTAGCTTCTTCCTTCTTTTCGGCTTTAAGCTCTCTAGAAGGAACCTTATATTCACCTACAAAGGTGGGATTAAAATCAAGAGATCCCCAATCGTCTTCTGCGAGAACCTTCTCAGGATCAAAATCCTTCTTATGTGTAGATTCAAGTCGAGAAGAATCTTCTTCAGGAGCTCCAGACTCATCCAAAGAATTTTGATCACCAGAGAGTGAGGATTCATCGATAGGTATCTTGTTTAAAGAGTCATCACTAGACGAGGAAGGCTTAGAAGAACCCCCTTTGGAAGTAGATGTTTGTAAACAAGCTTGGAAATTAGTATCACCTATCAAGGTATATGTCTTATTATTATAAATAAATTTAACTTGTCTATGCAATGTAGAGGGGATAGCTTGCATACTATGAATCCAAGGTCTCCCTAATAGCAAGTTGTATGTTAGATTTCCCAACATAACATGGATAGGAGTAGGCAAAGTAATAGGCCCCACTGTGATGGGTAAGGTGATAGTACCTAATGAAGTTTTAGCCACATTATCAAAGCCTCAAATAGGACGAGAGTCAGGATCAATTAGAGACGTATCCACATTCATCTTATGCAAAAGATTAATGCTACACACATTAAGACCAGAGCCATTATCTACTAGTGTTCGTCTTATAGCAGTATCATTTATGATAACCACAATCATCAAGGGATCATATTGATGTTGAATTTCACTAGTGGGCAACTCATCTTGAGTAAACACAATATGAGCTTTAGGATTCATCACAGAGTTAACCAAAGACACTATATTACTAGATGTATTTGGTGGAGGAACATTCAAATCTTTCAAAGCATCTTGTAACATTCCGTGATGAGTAGAAGAAGTTTGAATCAAATCCCAAAGGGATATCTTAGCAGGGGTAGCTTTAAGTTGTTCTATGAGATCATATTCCTTACTAAGAACTTGTGAAATATGTGGAGCTTGCGGAAGAATTGGTTGAGGATTAGGAAGAGAAACTGGAGTAACCGGAGGAGGATTAGGCTGCCTATTATTTCTAGTATAATAAGTATGGGCAACCGCATGATAACTCTCTCTAGTTAATTGCTTGGCATAATTATAAGGACTTATAGGTTTTCTTCCTTGCACAGTGATGATAGGTTTATTTGGAGTAAGAAAGGAATCATACCCCCCTTGGATAGTAAGGAGAGGTGATTTAGGAACTTGAAAGGTGGTAGAAGGACAAGCACCTTGGACTTCAAAGAGAGGCTTATTATGCTCATTCAGGTTTATCATGTTAACTAATTTAGAAGTCTTGTTCTTGTTTAGAGATTTCGATAAAGCCACAAAGTCATCAAGAGCATCATCCAACAAAGCATGATCATATCTATTAAAAGGTTTATCTTTTGATTCAAAAGGAGACATTTCCTCATAGAGGGGATTATTGAAAACAACCATGTTACTAGATTTAGTGGAAGAGTTGATAGGAATGTACCCTTGAGAGGAATCATTCAACTTATCTTTCTCATCACAACGAAATGGCATAGTAACAAGGTTTATGATTTTTTGGTAAAATGAAGGTTTGGCCTCTTTAGGATCCAAAAACTCATCTAAAGCTTCATCTAATTCATCTTGGCTATACTCATAATCGGCATAATTGCATACATCATCATAAATATGAACATCTTACAAATAAAAATCCGACATTTTGAAATAAAAGTTGCATAAAACTTAGACACACCATGCAAAGAAACAAAGAAACACACTCTTTTTTTTTTCTTTTTTTTCTTGAAAATGAAACACACTAAATCTAGATCTAGATCTAACAAATGCAATGCAAGAGAAAGAAATAATTCGTTCACGTCGGGTTCACCAAAATGTGTGGGGGAAAAAGAGAGACTAGGCTAACATGTCCTAATCCTACCTTTTGACACACATTACGAAATACGAAAGAGCCTAGAGGTATCACACAATTGGCTACTTCTTTTTGTGAAAGAGAGAGCCACAGGCTACCTATTAGGGTTTCTATTCCTTTGTTGTAATTGAAAGGTAAGATTATGCAAGTTCAATTCCTAACCCCAAAATGCAAGCATGAACTAATAACAAGATTGCAGAATTGAACTTAAATAATGGAAAGCTGCAAACACAAGGACAAGACAAGAATGCAGATGCGTACCTGGAGTCAAAATCTGAGTGAAAATGTTCGGGATGGGGGCACGGGCGCCACTGTCCTGATTCTGTTCTTGAAACTGCACCTGAAACTGCCACTTTGCAACCTGGAAAACTGTTGGAACTGCCAAAACTTGCTGTCTGTCAGGAGGACCAGGGCGCCCAGCACCCCTGTCCCAGGGACCAGGGCGCCTAGCGCCCCTGTCCTGGCAGGACCAGGGCGCCCCATGCCCCTGTCCTGGTCTTTTGCTCTGAAACTTGGTGTATGGTTCAGTCTTCATTTGCTTCTTTCGGATCTGCAACTTGCGACGTCGTCTGAATCCTGAAATCTGCACTTATATCTGAAAATGTGTTTGGGTGGCTATATAGGGTTTTACCTTAGTCAAACCCCCACTTCGGTGATTTCCACCTCCACGAATAGCCAAGTTGTATTGTAAAAGTAGTGTGTGTGCAGACCTTGTGTGTGTGCAAGATCTAAAATGCAAGTAAGCAAACTAGAGCAACCTAGAAAGTAAACCCTAATTGCTTGTAAATGACAATGTAAATGCTCCAAATCAAGATGTAGAATGATCTAAAGCATGAATGTAAATGATGTAAGGAAGCTTACACAAAGACATGAAAACAACATGAAATCATACCCAACCCCAAGGAGGGGGTACAAGCCAATCTTCAGTCGGTGATCCCTTATTGCTCTTCAATGCCTTCAAAGCCTTAAATGAATGAAATTGATGGATGCTTGATGGACGGATGTTGAGTGTTGCTGAAGTCTTCAAAGATCTACTCTTTCATTGCATAGAAGGTCCTGAAAACAAAATTGGGATCCTTTCTAATGAAGAAAGAGAGCTCTTATGTATGAAACCCTAGGTCTTAATTCCAACTTTTGGCCGACCTAGAGATTGAATATCCCGCCAATTTCTTGGGGTTAAGCTTTATTTTATGATTGGATCGTGCTCCTAAAATTTCGAGAAAAATGTCCGGGACCGTGTGCACTCCGGGCGCCATGGTCCCGGCAAATTTTCACCAAATTTTCAAGGCCGTCAGATATGATGATTTTAGAGTGAATCCCGAAGTTACAAGTGATTTCGAGATGTTTTGACCCCCGAAATCAAGCCCCCAAGTTCAAAATAGGACCTAATTAGGGTTTTTGATTAAATGATGTATTGGAGGAATAAAATGAAAAGGGGCACACTTTAATGAAAGGGCCCACCTTTATGATGTGGAGGATGATGAAATAGGACCTTAGACCTAATTAATTTGATTAATTAAGTGCTAAAGGGGAAATGCAATGCAAAATGCAAACCGCGCCAAGGCGGGTGCTAAACTAGGTGTGAAATTGTACTGCTTTAGCAAGTGCATACAATTTACGACGCTACAATCTGCATGTAGCTCTGCTTATTCTCGCATATACCTTCAAACAATTCTTTCTTGCATTCCACATTCGATCTTACAAATAAGATCTTACATTTATATCATAACCTAGGACCAATTTTAGTAGGTCGACTCTAAAGGATATTACAATAAAATCAATTTACAATTAAAAAAATATCCAATGCAATAACCAATACAACATGTCGGCTTGATGTATTTACAACAATAATAAAACATCTCCATAGTGTGTCGTGCTGATCTAGAAAAGATAATCCTGCCAGTGTATATAACCTGGACTTATTTGCCGGTAACAACAAATATGCTAATACGAATATGCGAATAAACAAATCTCCAAGAAAAAGTGTCCAAATGATGTCTTTGACATAACCAAGTGTTTTCCATGCATTTCCAAGTGATGGTGATCATTATATCCTGCTGGTGTACCAGATATCGGTGACTGTGCATAAGTCACTTGCTTGCCGGTGAATATTGTTGATTCTCCAAAGTGCCAGAGTTGATAAGGTTTAGTAGGTGTTGACATCAATGACAAAACCATACCAAAATACCAACAATCTCCCCCTTTGGCATTGATGGCAACACAAGAGGGAAAAACCATCAAAGTGCCAAAACAGATATGCTAAATACCAAAAGCCAGCAAAAACCAACAATCTCCCAAAAGATATCATAACCAAAAATTAAAATACAGATACAAAGAGTAACAAACTCTCCCCCAATGAATAATCTCCCCTCAAAAGGTAATGTGTTTTTCCATATCAATCTCTCCCTCTTTGACATCAAATGCCAAAGTAAAAAACATTTTTTAGATACAGAATACCAACTAATTCAGTATACCAACTACTCCCCCTGAGAAGTAGCTTCCTCATCAAAGCCAGAGTAAAAATATTTCTCTCTTAATTCTGTCGGTTGATGACAAACATCAACTTTCTAAGTCTCTACCGGTGGGGGTATGACCCCAAGCTGATCTCTGAGATATTCAAAAGTTTCCTTAGGTAGATGTTTAGTGAAAATATCTGCAATCTGTTCTTTAGTATTCACATAAACCAGTTTTATTTCTTTTGCTTCAACATTCTCCCTTAGAAAATTCAGTTTGATAGAAACATGTTTGGTTTTAGAATGTAATACCGGATTCTTAGATATATCAATTGTTGTAGTGTTATCACAATAGATAGTAATAAGTTCCTTGCATTTTACCCTTATATCTTTCAACATTTGCTTAAGCCATAATACTTGTGTACAGTTAGTTGCCGCTACAACATATTCTGATTCAACTGTTGATAAAGATGTACAACTTTGTTTCTTACTCAACCAAGAAATTAATTTTCTTCCAAGAAAAAATGCTCCGCTGGTGGTGCTTTTTCTATCATCCATATCTCCTGCCCAATTTGCATCTATGTATGCACATAGTTCAAAGTTTTCATCTCTAGGATACCATAATCCAAGATGTAGGGTCCACCCTTGACTTGACTTGTTTGACTAGATTTGACCTTTAATTCATGTGTGATAGACACTATTGGGCATAGGCTATTTCAGATGATTTATAGGATGTTGATACTAGCATTAATGATCGTGTGATTTATTAGACACTACATGCTTATTATGTGATTGACTATCGAAAGATTATATTGATCATGTGATTTGATGAACATAATTGTTGATGGATTTTACATGCCTTACTATAATTGTGAATTATACTAATCATGCACTTGATGATGTTTTTATGTACTAACCATATTTAATGATTATCTATGATGAGTTGATCTTATGGTGTGTTTGATTGTTGTATGACTGTCTTCGGGATAGAGACAATTCCACATCACTCATTGCGAGTGGGATGTGTCGTTGCGATTCTCTAGCCCTTGTCTGTTATTATATATATGCATATGTTGTATCGTTTCTTTGTGGATGTAGGATTTGCAAGTACCAGACATCGACTCCACCTGGCTCCACAAGTCTGAGCATGTCTTTAAATCCCAATGGTATGTGGTTCGAAGTTGGCACAATTTCCCCTCACATACTCTAGGTCTAAGTTGTTCACTGTGAGTCATCAGTGTCTTGGTGCAAGTCGCCATGATAGTTAGTAAGCTGGGTTTCTTCTGTGTTGTGAGTATGTTAGTATTGGTTGATTATTCCTTTTATGTTGAGATTTACTATTTGATTATTGATGCGAGATTAAATAATTAATGATGTTTATTTTAATTATTTTGATTAATAGCGATTTGATTACTTGGTTATCTAATGTTTAATTTAATTTATTGGATTCTTGTCTTTTTGGTTATTTGATTATTTGATATTTAAATGATGATTTAATGTTTATTTAATTTTTATTGCTTAGCTTATGATGTGTTTTATATTTATTTGAGATTTGACCTTTATTGGTATTTATTAATTTATTTATTTAATCGCCTATGGTTTAATATTTATTTGGCTTTTAATGTTTATCTGGTTCATTAATTCATTTATGAGCCTTTGGTTTATTTAATTTAATTTCTCCATTTAATTTATTTAATTGTGGCTCATGTTTTATTTATTAGTTTGACTTTTATATTAAGTGGGTTGTATAAATAATAAAATGATAAAACATTCCCACCAGATTGTAAAAAAACATGATTTATATTTACCTTACCTACCCTCTTCTCTTATTGGTTGAATTTAAAAAGGGAGGTAAAATTATAATATATGGTTGGGTTGGTAAAATATATTATAGATTGGAATATTTTGATTGGCTGAGATTGAGGCTAGGGTTTTTGGTTAATGTTTGACTTTTTATTTTCTTTTTCGTGAATTTTTCGGGGGTTGGTTCCTCTCTGGAAAATCTTCTCCAACAAATTTTCTTCTTGGTTTTGGTTTTCTTCTCTCTTGGATTTTGGCTGGAGCTTGGGTTGGATTTGGTTTGGCTGGTGGAATCTCTGCTTTAGCTTCTTCCATAACACGGGTTGCAGGTTGGAGATGCATTCTACCTTTTTATATTTTATTTTATTTTGCAGTTTTTCTGTATGCTCTGTGTCTATAGATTGAATGAATTTGTATAGTGAGGAAGGAAATTTATGAAGGCATAAATTTGTTGTAAGGTTTTATTCTATAGTTTGTGGGAAATATTTGTATTTTTGGGTTTGTCTTTCTGAGTCTGCATGGAGTTTTGATTTAATATTGGCCTTCAAGTGTGTATTATTTATTTAATGTTGAAGTGAATTTTATTTATTGGGTAATATTATTTTACCCATTAAGTAATTTAAAAGGGGGTAATTTGTATTCTTTTATTTAAAAGTTATTTTCACCCCAGGTCAATGGTTTAATTTATTTTACCTACCCTTGGAATTGATTGGTTGGAAGTTTATGGTGGGTAGAAAATATATTTTATTTTCTTGAACTTTGGGAAGGTAGGTATGGAATATAATATTTTTGAAATATTTTGATTGGAGCATGGTTTTGCTTGGTTTTGTTTTATTTTTATTTTATTTTTGATAAATAGGCCTTCATTTGCTAGTTGCTTGATTTTGTGGTACTTTCCAAATTAATTCTTGTACCAGAGTTGAGGGTGTTGATGATTTATAGTTTTATATCTGATTTTATTTGATGTATTTTGTTGGTTTCAAACATATTTACCTTCCTATGTTATTGGGGAAAGAATTGTTCTTTCATCCACATTGATGTGCTATGGTTGGTGAGTTGGAAGTGTTGTTGTTTTGGGGCAGCAAGTGAGTTGGCCTTTCTTTGGTTTTACTTTCATTAATGAGAGAAAATTTAATGGCTTGATGTGCCTTTGTTGATTGCTAGCCAAGAGGCTCATTTTGTTATATTGATGTTGTTGTAGCCTTGCATATGTTGTCAGAGTATGTGTGGAAGTTATTAGCTGCATTGAGTATTATTTTAATGTATTTATGTTGGTAGAGCCTCTTGTGATGTGTTGTTGGACCATATTAGGAGGAGTGGGCTTCCTTGTGATAACCAGGGTCACGAGAGATAGACTAGCATGAGGTTCCTTGTAAGGATGCATGAAGTCTAGACAACCAGGGCACAATGGAGTTTTCCATGATTTGTAAACAAGTGATAACATTGATAATGAATTAATTGGGATGGGAAAATTATAACTCACTTAAACAAGATAATGAATAGTTTTGAGCCTCATGACTTATGTCCTAGGGAGGATGTTTTAGGATAAGCATGAGAAGGCCGTGAAGATGGTAAGCTAATCTCCCTTGGTCTCTCATAGGTTGAGATGGCTCCACATGTCCATCAGGTCGGTGCCTTGTGTTATTATGTTATGAAGATGGCATGTGATGACACTCCACTCTTACATGTGTTCCCCTTTATGATTTATGATTATGCTTATTGGATGCATTTATGTCCTGATGAGTTTTATGCCTCTGGGAGTTTATTCTTGTGGCTCTGTGTGAGTTCTTGCTTGAGAGTCCTTGTTGGTTAGTCTCTTTGGTTTTGAGTGTTAGCCTAGATGTAGAGTGTGTGTTGGGACCTTGTGTCATCTCCTAGCATGGGGGGTGGTTCCTTTGGTTCCACATGGTCGGGTGGTTGGTGCTTTTAAACCATTGGGAAGTTCATGTCTTTGGATTCTTCTTGCATGGATGAGGATGCTTCTTTAGATAGTTCATGGATAATAATTGCAGAAAGAATGTAAATGATGATGTGATTTATGTAATGAAATTCTTATGTAACGGTTGTAAAAGAAGCCATGCTTATGAGAAATGATTATGTTGTTCTAGTTAGAGTAATAGATTTTGGCTATGGTATGTGATTATAATGATGAACCTTGAGTTGTATTGTAACATGTTTATATTAAATGAAATGGATGCATGAGATGTGGATAAGTATTGTTGTTTAAAATGAAATGATGTATTTTGTATTCTTGATGAGCCATGTTAAAAGTAAATAGGGTAAATGTTATGATAATGGTATTAGATTTGAAATGATGTCTTTAACTAAAGATTTAAGTAGAAGAAATGTTATGTCTTGATAGGATGTATGAGTTTGAGTAATATTGGAAGATATCTTAGGACATGTTTATGAGTTGTGATTAAAGAATTTGAAATTATAGTATCATACTTCATAGACAGTGATCTAATGATTGAATCGAAATCCTATAATGCTTGGGATGTAATTGAAGGTTCCTTATGAAATATTGTATGGATGTTCTTAGTGAATGAATTGCTAATTTTATTAATGGAAATTACTAGTAAGTGTATGGGAAGATGATTAAATGAGTTCTTGTCTTTTAGAAAAGGATTAGAATGTATCATGTGTTATAGTTTAAAAATTATATCTCCATTTGGTGGATGCTATTAGTTGTTATGGAATTAGGATATTGTACCTTATTCTGTGTTGAGATGAATTCGTGTAGTTACCTGATTTGTAATAAGATGATTGTTGGTTAATTGATATAGTGTAAGAGATTTTATGATTATTAAACGAGCTATGGGTTAAATGGTTTGTGAGTATTGCCTTATGTACTTTAGGAATCATGATGAAGTAATAAGTATGCTAGAAGCATAGAATCATAAATGATTATGTGGAAGTTAATCGTAAATGGAAATTATGTTAATGCAATGTAAGGGTTAATCTTGATATATGAATGGTGATGTCCGTAGTCGAAGGTTGGTTAAAGGTAATAGGAACATTTGGACTTGGTGTATAAAATGAATCTAAGTGAAAAGGGAAATAGATGTGCATTGAAAGATAGAATCTCATGTTAAATGAAAGATTAAGTAGATTGCATATCATGAGTGTTAGGTATTGCTATGTTGCACCTATGTGTGTATAATGATTAAGATTATGAGGTATTGAACTGGAATAAAGTAAATGCTTATTCCTTATGTAGGTAGATTAAGTAATGTTGTTGAGATACCCTAGGGAGGAGTAGAAATGATTTATTGTATTCTGCTTGCATAATTGTTTGAATAGCTTGAGTGAATTATTCTATGTTCATAACACTCAATTGTTTGTGTGCTCACTGAATTTCTTAAGTGATGTTATGTGTTGTATTGTTTAAAAAAAAAAAATTAAATTAGCATGTTTTTAGCTATATTTCTTTGGGGTATTTTGGTGGGCATTACACAAGATTTGTAGTGCCTTGCAAGTACCAGAAAATGCTTTTCACTGCTGATTCATGATTTTCTCTAGGATTACTCTGAAATCTTGAAACAATACATATTGCATTCATGATATTAGGTCTTGTTTGTGTCAAATACAGTAAATCTCCTATCATAGATTTGTATCTAGTCAGATTAACAAGTGTAGATTCATCCCTTTGTGATAATTTGTCATTTGTAGTCATAGGTGTGCTTACCGGTTTAGAGTTCTCCATCCCAAATTTCTTTAATAACTCCTTCAAGTACTTGGATTTGTTAGGCCCAATATGGAAAGCTAATGTACTGAGAGGGGAGGGGTGAATCAGTACTGAAATTTTTTCTTGAATAGTAACTTTACTGTTATGCATAAACAGAATAGTGCAGTAACATAAAATAAAGTTAAAGCAAATAGATAACAATCATACATGATTCACTCCATAACACATATATTTTGGTTATGCAGAAACTCTTGGTTAGAGAGAAAAATTGCGGTGGGGATGGCACCCACAACTTCACTACTGCAATAATAAAGAGTGCTCGGTTAGAGCTACATTTTAGCTATTTCTGATAGCTTACTCTATTAGGAGTAAAAAGATCTATTAGATCTACCTTGCTAAAGGATTTTACAACATTTATTCTAAATGTTACACCTGGTTAGAGGCATTACAATTTATAGACTTGATTAGAGTCTTTTACCCTGTTAAAGGTTTCTCTTTCAATTTCACAATATTACAATAAAATCATTACAAATATCTGCAACTTTACATCTGAAATGTTATAGCAGATTCTATGTGCTCAGAATAGATTACCTTGCTTATAGCATACCTTGGTAACCCATATAGTAACTCGGTAAACCCTTCTGTTTACTCTATTCTTTGACTGTTCTCTGAAAGCCTTCTCGGTGACCTCTGTGTCTCTGTAACAATCTTCTTACACACACACATATACACCCTAACTCATGTTGTATAAATAGATCTCTTAAGATAGTGATCTAATTCATTGCTTCGATCTTACAAACATGATTCCTCAAATGAATAACTAAACAAAATATTTCATTGGTTAGATTGATCTCAAAATCATACACAATCTTCTAGTGCAATTTCCAATGTGATAACAGTTAGATGTGCCTCGATCTTGTAACACATTTTCATATGCATGTCCAGGTTCAATGTATCTGGTAACACGTTTCACTCGGTGTATATCAAATCGGTGTGTCATCTTTACTACTCAGTAGACATAAAAAGATACTTGGTAGACAGCTCAGTGTATACTACGTTCTGTGACTGCTTTCCTCTGTAACCGACTAGACTGTGCATACTGACTTCTTTGTGTATACCGACTGCATGATTCGGTAGTGCTAACTGACTAGAGTATATAGTATGACTTTGAATATAAAAACTAATGGCAACTTGATAAGTAGTAACAATCTCCCCTTTTGACATTAGTTGAGATGTTTGACAAAACTACTTTTAAAGTCATAACTCAAAAATCTATATACTTTTGCAAAATGACTATACTAGACAATATATACAATAGTCAATGAAATAGTATATTCAGATATACTCCCCTTATCATTATATTATACATAACTCTGATTTTACATGCTCACTGTGCTTGTGTGCTCTGCTTACTGTCCTTGGATACTCTGCATACTCTTCTCGGTATACTCCCCCTGTATACAATACTCTGAATACTGTATCAAAACTGTATCACAAAAACTATATCACTCCCTCAATATATTATATTACTCCCCTTATATAGTATCACTCCCCCTTTTTGACAAACATCAAAAACTTAATTTCCATCCGGGGGTGGTAACGGATCAAAAATAGATTTATACTTTTTTTAGGCATTGGTGAGAGCGACAGAGAGTGCATCCTTTACACTTTCCATTAAAGAAGTTTGTGCTTGAATATCAGCCAATAGGGATATTAAGCCATCAAGAGTGCTTCCCTCTTGTGTAGTAGATAGGCGTGTAGCTCAGTTAATCTGTTCTTGAACTGATGAAAGATGAGGAAGGAATAATGTCTGGAGGGTCATTATATCCATCCTGATCTTATGTTCTTCATTTCTTAGTTCTAGCTGTTGAGCCATGAGCTGTTGAAGCTTTGTATAAAAATTCTGAACTGAATTGGGCTTAGTGGTCAACTTATTTGAGATATCAATGATCTCTTTCTCAATTGCATCAGTTTTATTCTTTATATCTTTAATGAATATAGAAAATGTGCAAAGTTTTTGAAATAATAAAGAATATGCTTGAGTTGAGGGGACAACTCAGCAATGAATTTGGCAAGCTTGACTTTCCCAATAGCTAGATATTTTTGTACCTCTTCTATCATTTTTACAGTAAGCTCCTTGTCTTTTAGCTTGCTCAAATACTCAGATGCATCTACTCTGGATGTTTCTATTTGATTAAGGAGTTCATCCAATTGAATGTGGATGGCTGCATCGATTGACATTGTAGCTGATGGTAGCATATCTGTTAGTAGTGTCTTCACCTTCTAAAGTACTTTATTCTTCTTTTGAATGGCCATCTATTTTTCTTGTTCGGACTTTGCTTTGTATAGTTCACTGAAATCAATAAGTGCTTGCCCCTTTAATTTTGAGATATCCACATTGGGCAACACTATTGGTTTAGATAAATCAACTTTGAAACTATGCTTTTTCACCTTCTTTTCTTTACCTTTGGTCAGTTGGACCAAGACAATAGCTTGAGAGGCTTGTTGACCCTCGGTAGGTTGCTCGGTAGAGGCAACACTTTGGTTAGTTCCTGTAGCTGCTGTGGTGTCTTTCAGTGTCTCGATGCTGGGTGTCTCAGCTACTATATTTTTAGTGCTTGAGGGTGCTTGAGAGGTCTTTTCTTGAGTTGGACCTTTTGTTGCTTCAGACTGGTGACCTTCGGTGCCTTGTGTTGTATCTTGAGGAGCTTTGGTAGAGACAGGTTGATTAATCGGTGGGTAAGGCTGAACTTGTTCTAAAACAGATTCACTAGATACAAGTTTGGCATATTTAGTGCCTTCGATCATTTCCTGCTCTGGTGCTTTTGCATCCATGACATCTTCATCAATTTGAATAGTGTCAGCTAGGTCTTGCTTGGTAGCATCAGGACCATGCTCGGTGACATCAGGATCTTGTTCGGTGACATCAACAATCTCAACTTTAGATTGCTCACCGACATCCTTAGTTTTGAAGATTTCCTGCCATTTTGCTTTTGTCTCATTTTCTACATCAATATATAGCCCATTCATCAGTTTTAAGGCTCTTTGTTTGACAAGAAATTTTGAATTGTAGGCTGTCAAATGTTCCTTTATTTCTACTATAGACATATCAGAAAATAGATGGACTAGGCTTCTTTCTCTAATTTGTTTCTCTGAGTCCATTGTATATTTCCTAGTCTCATACTTGACATATCTAAATCCTACAAATCCACCATATTCTTTTAGATTGGCACATAAGTTTTCAACACTATGAATATTTACCTTCTTTCTTTTTACAATATGGAATTTGTTTGCATCATCTGATTCTGTATCACTAGACTCTTTTGCTAGAATGAGTCTCCGAGTAGATTTCTTGTAGGTCTTGGTTACCTTGGGAGCAGTAACATTCTTTTGTCTCTTACTCGGTGATGCAGCTCATGCTCTAGTGTTAGGTCTCTTTGTTGGTGGACTCGGTAGGGCCTTTGAAGTGTCCAGTTTCTTTCTCTTCAACACTTTACCCTTAGGCAATTCAGTGCTTAGTGTTATTGCTGCCTCTTGAGCTTCTGATTCCTCTTTGGTGATGGCAAGAGTGCCTTTGACAGGTGTAGAGGAAGATTCTTCTTTGAATTTCTTAGATAAAACCTTTATCATCTTTGTAGCCTTTCTTGTAGCCTTGGGTACTACAATGCTCATTTTTACCTTTTCCTTAACTTCTTCATAAGTTCCATATCTTAGCTCGGTAGCATGCCTTGGTAATGTGAGATATACATCAATTTGTTGTTGTGTGATATCAAAGTCAATCTTGTAACCCATTGGTGGCAAAGATTGAGTCCTCAGTTCCACAATATTCACATAATAGTAATCAGTATCTACCTCAAAGCATATATCATCCTTATATTTCTCTACCAGCAAGGGTGGAATTCGGTACCTGTTGTGCATCTTCTCTTGAAATTTTCTGAAGTAGTCATCCATTATATCATTAAAATTATCTCCCAACTTCTTGATAAAGTCATTAATTTGATGGGTGATTGATCGGTGTAGCTCCCAAGCTACTTTACCAACTGATGGAAAGAATTTCTCAAAGTAGAAAAACATGCATATAAGAAGTGAACCAAACTTCAGTGTATTTGCCGAGTTGTTCTTCTTCAGATTCCTTATTGTGTTCAAATTCTCAAACAAGCTCTTCAATAGCACTTCACATAAGTCAACTTTCATTCCCTTTTTCACAATTTTATAGGCTAAGTCAACTGCTGCACAGGGTACACTATTTTCCCTTGCTGATTGGAAGAAGCAGTAACAGATTACTCTAATGGCAAACTTAAGTTCTGCATCAGTGACATTATTCAGTTTCAATCCTCTATAATCAGATTCTACCCCGGTTAAACTGATTAACTCCTTCTGTGATATCATCTTCTGAGCTCATGCATGATCATAGATAGGATAACCGGTGATCACATGAATGATTTCCTTGGTGATTTTGAATGGTTTCTCTTCTATCCACATGAAATCATCATGAACTCTACTCAAAACAAACTTAACCCATTGGGGCTTGAACACACGAGGGTAGGTTAGGGCTTCAGTCAATCCCTTGATTCTGATGTGTTCATACTTGCTGTTTAATACACCATCAATACACAATTCATCATAGGTGTCTCTAATCTCAACATGACCAAGTTCTTCAACACAGCATTTGGTGAAGAATCTAACATCTTCAACTAAGAAGACATGATCTGGGATGAGTGAAAAGGCGGTTTTGTCATCCGGTTTAGAGGTGACTTTAGGAGTCAAAGTGTATTTCAGTGAGGGCTTCTCCACATTCTTGACAACTATGGGATCTTGGATCTTGGGTGCCATTGTAGATTTCAAGTGAAAACTTAGTAAAATATCCTTAGGGTTTGATGGTTTACAAATGATAGATGCTTCACACTCAGCACATAATAGCAATTTGATAAGATTGGTAAACTAGCTTGACAGTGTGATGAGATTTGATGTAAATACCTTGGATTCACTTTGAATGAGGTTTGATCCCCTTGATTCGCTCTGCTCTACTCTTTTGAAAACTTGGTGAATGTAAATGACCACAAAAATGCTTTTAAGTACACAAAATACCTTATCGGGCTTCGTGCGGGTTAGGTTAAAACATTAAATGCACTCGGTTTACCTTTAACTGATTTACTCTCTCTTTTTTCGTTTTAACCGAGTAACCAAATTTCCTTCATTTACCAACTTGACAAGCTTCCTATAAAGTACTTTTGATAGAATTTCAAAATTACTAATGCATCTTTACTATGCAGATTTAGAACTTAGTTCATAATAGGAACTATTATGATTTTAACCTTTAGAGAATGCAGTCCCTTCATACCTTTTCTAATTAATTTGGAATAGGTGCACCTAACTCGGTAGGTAAGGTGCTTTCTTCATTTGCCATGATTTTCTTCATTTTCCAAATCATCTTTAATTTTTCTTTTATTTCTTCAGTGTCTCCTCTAGGTTCATCTCTGCAATCTCCAGTTAAATGTCCAACTTTGTGACAATGAAAACATGCCATACTAGGATTTCTCCATGATCTTCGGTTCTTCATTCCAAAACTTATTAAACAATTGGCACTAATATGTCCATATCTTCCACAACATTCACACCATATCCTTGTGTTGTAATCCCATGGTACTATTGCATATTGTCGGTAAGGATCTGTGTGAGTTCGGTAACCTCTAGTGTTTGCTTGGTGTGCAGACCACATGTAGTTCTTTTGCTTAAGACAACACTTCTCAGTACTATGTCCATATCTATTGCAGTTTCTACAAAACCCTTTGAATTTTTCCTTCTGATAGTTGTTAACAGACTTTGTCCTACATTGATTAGATGTGTGACCATATTTATTACAATTGTAACAATAACCATTGGACTTAGTGATATTCGGTTGCTTACCTTTTCTGATTTGGCATATGTTGGTAGTATGACCTTGATTTCCATAGTAGTAGCAAATATGCTTCTTTCTTTTGATGTTATTCCTGTTTCCAGCTTGCTTTGATGATTCTCCTCTCTTGGTAGTATGAATTCCTTTCTCAGTAGAGTCTTTTTCTTTGTAACCGAGTCTTGCATCTCTGTTGGGTCTTCTTGTATTCAATTTCTCATCCAACATCTTTGTTGCTTCATAACTCTTCTTCAATGTGTCTTTGGATTTCTTCTCTGTTTCAAGTTCATCGGTCAACCTTGATACTTCAAGTTTCAATGCTTGATTTTCATCATTCTTTAGAATTGCTTCATGATGTGCATAACCTAGTTGATCTGTCATATTTTGTTGAATCCCAGTCAACCTTATGATTTCACCATTTTTATCAGATATTAAGACTTCAAGTTGTTGTTTCTCTCTCTGTAGATCTCTTGCTTTATCCTCAACTGTCCTCAATGCATCTAGATTTTCAATCATTTGTGTACTAAAATGTTCATGTTCTCTTTTCATTGCTTTTAGTTGATCAGCCAATGCTTTGTTCTTTTCTTTCAATACTCCAATCATTTCTTCAGTCTCTTCAGATATACTATTCTTAGATGATGTCTCAATTTGTTCCACTAACTCTTGAGAATCCTGCAAGTCATCAGATAATCTTCTTCTTACTTTCAGAGATTTTTGCATTTACCTTTGCATGTCTGCAATCACTTGATTAGCATGATCTAGCTCTTCTTGCAGATATACAATCCTTCGAGATTGTTTATAGCCTTCCATTGATAAGATCTTTCTCTTTAGGTAGTTAAACCCTTTTCCAAAATTCAAGCTCTGATACCAATTGTTAGGCCCAAAATGGAAAGCTAATGTACTGAGAGGGGAGGGGTGAATCAGTACTGGAAAACTTTTCTTGAATAATAACTTTACTGTTGTGCATAAACAGAGTAGTGCAGTAACATAAAATAAAGTTAAAGCAAATAGATAACAATCATACATGATTCACTCCATAACACATATATTTTGGTTACACAGAAACTCTTGGTTAGAGAGAAAAACTATGGTGGGGATGGCACCCACAACTTCACTACTGCAATAATAAAGAGTATTCGGTTAGAGATAAATTTTAGCTATTTTTGATAGCTTACCCTTTTAGGAGTAACAAGATCTATTAGATCTACCTTGCTAAAGGATTTTACAACATTTATTCTGAATGCTACACTTGGTTAGAGGCTTTACAATTTATAGACTTGATTAGAGTCTTTTACCCTGTTAAAGGTTTCTCTTTTAACTTCACAATATTACAATAAAATCATTACAAATATTTACAACTTTACATCTGAAATGTTATAGCAGATTCTATGTGCTCAGAATAGATTAACTTGCTTATAGCATACCTCGGTAACCCATAGAGTAACTCGGTAAACCCTTCTGTTTACTCTGTTCTTTGACTGTTCTCTGAAAACCTTCTCAGTGACCTCTGTGTCTCTGTAACAGTCTTCTTACACACACACATATACACCATAACTCATGCTGTATAAATAGATCTCTTAAGACAGTGATCTAATTCATTGCTTCGATCTTACAAACATGATTCCTCGAATGAATAACTAAACAAAATATTTCATTGGTTAGATTGATCTTAAAATCATACACAATCTTCTGGTGCAATTTCCAATGTGATAACGGTTAGATGTGCCTCGATCTTGTAACACATTTTCATATGCATGTCCAGGTTCAATGTATCTTGTAACACTTTTCACTCGGTGTATATGAACTCGGTGTGTCATCTTTATTGTTTGGTAGACATAAAAAGATACTCGGTAGACAACTCAGTGTATACTACGTTCTATGATTGCTTTCCTCTGTAACTAACTAGACTATGTATACCGACTGCATGATTTGGTAGTGCTAACTGACTAGAGTATATAGTATGACTTTGAATATAAAAACTAATGGCAACTTGATAAGTAGTATTAGGGTTAACTCAAGAATATACCTTTATCATTCTGTAAAATCTGCAATCCTAAAAAGAATTTTATTTCTCCAATCATAGACATTTCAAATTCTTGCTGCATTTCAATAGAAAAATTCTTTACATAATCCATCTTCTCCTCCAAAGATTATATCATCAACAAAAACTTCTATAACCAAGATGTCATCATTTGTCACTTTCTAATAAAAGTTGTTGTCAGCATTACCTTTAGAAAAACTAATCTCCAAAAGATACTTATCCAATCTTGCATACCAAGCTCTTGGAGCTTGCTCCAACCCATACAAAGCTTTTCTTAACCTGCACACCATATCTTTATTATCTTTCAAAGAAAATCCATCAGGTTGTTCAATGTAAACTTCTTCTTCAAGATCTCCATTCAGAAATGCACATTTAATCTCCATTTGATATACTTTGTAGTTCTTGTGTGCTACAAAATCTAAGAATAATTTGACTGCCTCAATTCTGGCTACTGGTGCAAAGGTTTCATTATAATCAATTCCTTCTTTTTGATAATATCCCTTACAACTAGTCTTGCTTTATTTTTGATAACCTTGTCATCTTCATTAAGTTTGTTTCTAAATACCCACTTTGTTCCAATCACATTTTTGTCTTTAGGTCAGGGAACTAATATCCAAGTGTTATTCTTCTCAATTTGCTCTAATTATTCTTCCATAGCTTTAATCCAGTCTTTATCTTCACATGCCTCATTAATTGATGATGGTTCAATTTGAGAAATAAGACATACCTCTTCATTTGCCAATCTTCCTCTTGTCATAACTCCTTTATACTTGTTTCCAATTATCTGATCTTCAGAGTGATTTAGTCTTACATACTGGGGTGTCTTCGTTTGTTGTTGTTCATCAGTTACTATGGAATTTTCAGATGATACCGGTGTAACTGGATCTTCATTCTGTACTGGTGGGTTCAATGTAGGTTCATTTGTTAGAATCTCTGCTGCTGGTTTAGAGTCTATGTACCTTGAAGTTCCTTTGAATTGTTCATCAATCTTCACATTTGTACTTTCAACAGTTTTCTATAATCTTTTGTTAGAACATCTATATGCCTTGCTCTTAGATGAATAACCAAGAAATATTCCTTCATCACTTCTAGGATAAAATTTGCCAATATATTCATCCCTTCTAATATAGCATTTACTTCCAAATATTCTGAAATATTTAAGAGTAGGAGTAATACTAAACCATAGTTCATGAGGGGTCTTACCGGTTTCGCCTTTGATGTGAACTTTGTTGAATGTATAGACTATTGTACTTACTACCTCTCTCCAATACACATGTGGTAGATTTTCTTCTGATAACATACTTCTTGCTGCATCCAAGATAGTTCTATTTTTCCTTTCAACAACTCGATTCTATTGTGGTCTTCGGGGTGCTGATAGTTGTCTTCTGATTCCATTCACTTCACAGAATGTATTAAATTCCTTAGATGTAAATCTCCTCCTTGATCTGATCTCAGACATTTGATTTTCTTACCGGTTTCATTTTCTACCATTGCTTTGAATAGTTTGAACTTTCCAAGTGCTTCTGATTTTTCTTTGAGAAAAGTAACCCAACAAATTCTAGAGTAGTCATCAATGATTAGCATGAAATATCTATCACCTTGCAAAATTTTAGTTCTAGCTGGACCACATAAATCAGTATGGATTAAGTTAAGAGAATTATTTTATTTTTCTAGAATACTTTTAAAAGTAGCTCTAACTTATTTTCCAAATTGACATTCCTTACATACTGTATTGTGAGGTTTGACAATTTTAGGTAAATCTCTAACTACCTTAGTAGTACTGATTTTTACCATGCAATCAAAGTTTAAACGATAGAGTCTCTTATACGATAGCCAACTTTCATCAATATGTGCAATCAAACATGTCTTTTCACTATTATTCAAATGAAAAATATTACCTCTAGTTTGATTACCGGTTGCAATTTCCAAACCAATTCTATTCATGATTTTGCATTTTCCATTTTTAAATTGTAACTGAAATCCTTTTTCAACTAATTGACCAACACTCAAAAGATTTTTCTTTAAACCTTCAACATAGTAAACATTGTCAGTATTATGCTTACCATCAAGAGATATTGTACCTTTACCTTTGATCAGACAAGCTTTATCATCTCCAAATCTCACTAAGCCTCCATTATATTCTTGAAAGTTCAAGAATTTACTTTTATCTCCAGTCATATGATGTGAGCATCCTAAATCAATGATCCATTCATCCTTTACTTCAACTTTAGCTGCCAGGGCCTGCTATACCGGTTGAATGGTAGGTGCCCGTTGGTCTTCTATTATAGCAACAAAAACCCATCCTCATCAGAATCATCAGTCACTCCTTCATTAGAAAGATAACATTATTTTTCTTTATTCTTCTTAAATCTGTATCTCTGATATTCAAGGTTAGGCTTGTATGTTTTTCTAGCTTCTTCTCTTAGTCTAGCATGTCTATCAGGGCATCTAGAAGCCAGATGACCAATCTTATTGTAGTTAAAGCATTTAAAGGGTGCTTTAACTTCATACTTACTTCCAACTGGACCTTTAGGCATTTTTCTTGCAAATAGTGCTTTAGGTTCTTCAAGTTCTTCAAGTTCTTCATTTTCTCTCCTGCTTTCCTCAAGTTCTCTTGCATAAAAGGCTTTCCAATCAGATTTGTCAAATGATGGTGCAAATGATGTTGATGCCTTAAAAGCTAAATCTGACTTTACAGTAGCAACAAGACCAAATTCCTCAATTTCAAAGGCTGAGAGTTTTCCAATCAATGTGTCCCTAGTTATTGATGTATTAGGCATTGTTCTTACCTCGTTTATAGTAGTAACCTTCATTTTATATGTCAGTGGAAATCCTCTTAAATTTTTTGAAACAATTTCATCTTCACTTAAGGTTCCTCCACAACATTTAATACCCAAAATATTTCATTAACCCTTTCCATAAAAGTAGAAATCCTTTCATCTTCTTCCATTTTCAGATTTTCATACCTGACCCGGAAGCTTTCAAGTTTTGCAATTTTGACTATGGAATCTCCTTCATTCAGTGTTTCCAAATGATCCCAAATAGCTTTAGCAGTGGATCTATCTGATAATCCCATGATTTGATGATCTGTTAATGCACTCAAAATTGCTTCTCTTGGTTTGCAATCATTTTCTTCATCTTTTCCCAAGGTAGGTGGATTAGGCTGACCAGGAGTAGGAGCAGTATAGCCATTCTTTGTAACTTCCCAAATGTCTTTTCCAATGCAATTCAGATGTGCCTCCATTCTGATCTTCCATATGCCATAGTTGGTTCCATCAAGTTTAGGACTGTCCTTCCTAAAATAGTTAGTAGACATTGGATCTCCTCAAGCTATTAAACTTCTACAAAAGAGGACTAGGCTTTGATACCGATTGTTAGATCCCGGAGACAACTAAGAAGCGGGGGGGGGGGGTGAATTAGTTGTCAAATAAATTCAAACCAAAAATAAATTAACCAACTTAATGCTTAATACCGGTAAATCAGTCTTTTATACTGGTTGACAATTTTATCAGTTAATTACAATACCGGTAAAGATTAATGCATGAAACAAAAGACAAAGTCATCCACAACACATAACACCAATATTTGTACGTGGAAACCCTGTAAGGGGAAAAACCATGGTGGGAAACCTTACCCATAATCAGATGATACTACTGCAGATAGTAAGTGTATACAAATGGGGTCTGCACATGCAAAAAGGCCAACCGCCGAGAGCTCACTCCTCAAACACAAAATAGGAGTCACACTGACTACAATTGGATGGTTAAATCCAATAAAGATGTAATACTCAAAATAGCATCTTCATATGCTAGATTCAGTACCAATGTAGTTCTGATATGCTTTCACAAAAACCTTGCTTCACCTTCAAATAATGTCTGTGTGTATAGCTCTGCTTATTCTCGCATTCCACATTTGATCTTACAAATAAGATCTTACATTTATATCATAACCTAGGACCAATTTTAGTAGGTCGGCTCTAAAGGATATTACAATAAAATCAATTTACAATTAAAACAATATCCTATGCAATAATCGATACAACATGTCAGCTTGATGTATTTACAACAATAATAAAACATCTCCATAGTGTGTCGTGCTGATTTGGAAAAGATAATCCTGTTGGTGTATAACCTGGACCTATTTTTTGGTAATAACAAATATGCTACTATGAACATGCCAATAAACAAATCTCCATGAAAAAGTGTCCAAACGATGTCTTTGACATAACCAAGTGTTTTCCATGCCATTCCAAGTGCCGATGATCATTATATCCTGTCGGTGTACCAGATATCGATGATTGTGCATAAGTCGCTTGCCGGTGAATGTTGCCGATTCTCCAAAGTGCCAGAGTTGATAAGGTTTAGTAGGTGTTGACATCAATGACAAAACCATACCAAAATATCAACACCAAAAGCATATGCAAGAAGGTAAAATGGAAAAACACAAGATAATCAACCACAAAATCATAATACTAGAATTTTTTACGTGGAAACCCAAATGGGAAAAACCACAGTGGGATTTGAACCCACAATATTAATCCACTATTGATAGTAGCAAAAAATATTACATAATTTGGCCATGACATGGACACATTGGAATGACTACCAGTGCTAAACCACTCTCTCAATTGCATCCATACTGAAATGAATAAAGGGAATGCACTTGCATTCAAGCATACTTCCTAGAGCTCATTACTCAAGTACAAAGGGATATAACCTAGAGGAAGGATCACTGCCTTACAATTGATTATGAATAGGTTACAACAAGTAGTGAACTAGTAAATAATATCTAACTATGCCAAAAATCAGTTTTGGTTAAGTGCAAAATGATCTGCTACAACTGATATGCTTATCTGCTCCGTTCTACTCTGCAATAGCTCATCAGATCAACCAAAATCAAAATGCACACATGAAGCTACACTCAATCGATCCAAAATGGTTTACCACACCACATCACACAATTAATGCATCATCCAAATCAGTCTTATATATATCTGGATCAACAAGATTAATCTCCCAAAGGTCGGCTTCCAAAAGTTGCATAACACACAACATGAAAAGTGTAGCTACAAGTCTGCTTCAATCTTTTCAAAATATTTATACCAAACCCAAAACATATTATCACATGCTTCCTATAGGTCTCACATATCTCCCACACATGATTCCAACCACCCGAAATAACTTAAACAATCCAGACACACACAACATCATCAAACATGAAGAATACTCTGCTTTGTTGCTCTACCAAATACCGAATCTTCAAACAAGTGATAGAGTCATTACCAGAGGGTATATTTGCATGATAACATGCTTCTAATACTTAACCAATCAACCCTGATCACAAAAACCAAAATCTGCTTCACCGAAAAATAAAAGTGCTCTCAAATGTGTACATTGAGCTTCACGGGGCAAACTGATCATAGGAGATATACTCCAGATTACCGGTTAACCAAAACTTCATACCAAATCAAATCAATAGGATGAGTTTCCATCAATGACAACTCCTAAGTACTTGCAATCATCAGAGACTACCAATCTTCACCAAAGAATCACCGGAACATCAAATGCCAATAAGAGGAACATTATAATAAATTTCTTTGAAGTTTGTATTGTAAGGATGTTTAGACAATAAAAGGATTAGTAGATGAAGAAGGGATATCTTGTGAAGGAATATTTTCCTTTCTTTAATCATGCATATCATGAATGAAATGCTATGTGGGGAGAGAGATCATGAATGAAATGCATAACATTATCTTCTCTACAAATGTTTTGATGATTAAGATAGGCTCTATGAGAATCAGGAGGATCTAGAGAGATGAAAACACCAATATTTTGATCTTTCCCCCCTTGTGCTAGGGTATGTGTATGCAAAGATGATGGGGCCATGTTTCTCTTCAATGCTTTCTCTCCATGAGAGAGATCATTGTTAGGAGTATTATCTCTTTCTTCATTCACATTAGATACCCTAGGAGAGGTACAAGTATTAGGTTTTCCATTAGCATCTCTAGAATTGGGATTTACAAAAGATTTGAGATGATCTATATATGAAATTCACTTTCCTAAAAACATCACCATAAAACAACATTCACCATAAATGAAAGCTTTGAGATCAAATTGATTGAAAGGAAGGAATTTTTAAATTCTAAAAACACAATATGCCAAAGTGCTATGAATGAAATAAGCAATGTGAAATGAAAGAAGCCATTATCCAACACTTGATTTTGATAAATATAAGTGAAAAGAAAGGTAATAATATGTGAAATAGAAAATAAATAAGATCTATTAAGTTCCATCATTAAGTTTTAAAATTAGATCTGAAAATTGACGTGAAAAATGAAGCAATCCACAAATCAAATTAACCAAAATAAATTAGGGTTTTTATGGATTAAACCTCTAAATTTATATAATTTGATTAAAATGAGATCTATGAATTTGAATTTAAATTTTCAAATGTTTCTAAATCAGATCTGAAACAATTAATCCAATTTAAACAACCTACAAGCTCAATTTTAGAATAAAAAATTAAAGTTTTTTGTGAATTTCACCTCTAAATTTTTAAAATTCAATTGGAAATAAAAATTGTAAATGTAAATTTTAATTTTAAATTATATAAATACTTAGACGTGAGAACAAAAATTAGAATTAAAGGTGTAAGGATTTGGGTTCACCAAAATGTAATGGGTAAAAAATTAGGGTTTCCACCCCAAGAAGGATGAAAACTGCTAATTTTTACTTGGGGACCTATTACATTCAAAAGAGTGATAAGATCCAATAGATTCAATCACAAACCAGCAAGGATAAGGATTGAATACTGATTGGATTCAAGGGGTGGATTTTTTAACCCTCTTTTGTGCTTTGAATTATTGAAATTAAGGTAAAGTGCTGAAAATGAAGGTAAAAATGCAAAAACAGTGAGTTACAGCCGTCAGATTGAGGCACGTGCCTAGATTTGAGAAATATAAGAAAACTTGAACCTAATCCTCAAAAAAGCTCCAAAAATATTGAGACCATAGAAAAACTCTCCCTAGTCCTCCTAACTTTTTGCACACCAAAAGGGGCTAATTCATCTTTGCAAATAATTTTGATTCTGAAGATCGAAGCTTCATACCTATTTTCTACACATAGGATGAAAGGGAAATAGGTTGGGAATAGGGGCTTGCCTAAGTCAAACCCTAGTTAGGAATTGACCTTGATTGAAATATTATAAATACTTAAATAAATAATGGAAGGATATACCTTAGATCTGCAATGACTGATAATGATGTTTTGCTTCTTGAATGTAATCACATATGTTGTATGACATGGCATGCATATGAGAAAACCCTAATCATAAATATACTAGCTTATGATTGATGTAATGATACTCCACAAATGATGAATGAAGAGTGCAACCTTGAATACCTTTAGAGATGGTTAATGATGAATACTTCAATGCTTCAATGCTAGAATGGTTGAATTATTGAATGGGCACCTTATAATTTTTTTGTATATCTCCCCCAAATGAGAGGGAAAAGCCTCCTTATATACTTGTGCATCGAAAAACATGTTAATTTCTCGACATAGGCCAACATGGGGAGGGATTCCCTGACCAAATTTGGAAATGCAAGAGGGGTTCAAAATGGAGCCAAAATAAGGAGGACCAAAGTGTGGCGTCCTAGTCCCAATGAGGACCAAAGCGCCACACCTTGGTCCTACCCTATTTTAAGGCCAAACTAAGGGGCCATACAAGGTGTAAAATGAAAATAAGACCATATTTGCATGATGCATGCATAATCAGGTCTTAATTAAGCATTGGGGGATGAACACTAAGGTGAGGGCACAAAATATGGACTAAATTGTAAGGTAGTACAATTTAGGACACTAAAGTAATTATTACAATTTCTTTCACACTTACATTCATGCATTTGTCATTTAGTTATTATTATGGGAACCTTATTCGCACTCTTACATTTATTTATTATTTCTCTTGAGATCATCACCTTATCCTTCTTGTTCATTTATACATGATTTAAAACTGAACTAGTTCAATCCCATTGTGTGTTAATGAATGCAAAATTTAAAGTAAAATTTAGAATACCAACTTCCTTGCCACTTTCTACTCATTGTTATGAGTTGAATTAACATGTGTTTATGTGCATGTTCCTATGTCATTACATTTAAAGACATTTATTAATACATATACCGTTTGTTAAAAAACGTGGGCCACATCAAGGATAATCATTAGAGCACACTTCAATTTCTCAAGTTTATAAAGAATTAGAAATTCAACCCATAATAAAATCCCCTTCCCTACTCATACTATGCTAGAGGAAATTGGAAATGAGTTGAGTTATAGAAAAAGAAAGTTATATAAATCTAACAATCAAGAATGAAAAGAAGACTCACAAAATAGAAGAGAAATTTAATACATACCTAGAAAACTAAGAAAATGTCTATACTAGATTCTAGCACGATGCCTTATAATCCTACTCATACATTGTCAATTTGCTCATGTGTTGTCATTCTAGAAAGTTATAGAATTTAAATATTCTTCTATATTATTATTTCTCTACACATTAGGAAATAAGGATAATAACAATAATAAACAAGTGGAACACCAACATGCACATAAATGATTAAAAATGAAAATAAACTATCTAATTTAAATGAAATGTTAAAATGAACTAGTAATTTGGGAAGAATTAAAAGAAAAACTTTGTGCATTTGAATTATTTCATCACTTGTAGTTTGGACAAAATAAATTTTATAGACTCTTGGGAGCTTTCCATGAATTATCAAGGTTTTTGTGAGTATTCAATGAAGAAGAATGAAATGAAATGTGTGTGAACTTTGCCTATGTTAGTCTAGAGCTAAGATAAATACATCAAATCGACGAATAAAAAATCCTAGGTGTAAAAGGATTGGTGAGCTACTATGTCTAATAATGACAAGGAAAATTAAAAACGTTTATAGTGCTAACAACATAGAAAGAGTTTACATTGATTTTAGTGGAATGAAACCAAATGAAAGGTTTTGAATATAATCACATCATGGAGATGAAACCTACAAAAACCACAACAAAAAAACCTCAATAACTTAGAGTAGAGTCAAGAAAATTAATATTGGAATGTAGTGTTAGAGTTTGCAACACACTTGCATGCAAGATCAAACAACAAACAAAGGACACCTTCCACAAACGATAGGAGAAGGAAAATATTTTCTATATTCCTCAAAAGAAAAAGATTATAGAATGAATTCAAAAGAGCATAAAGGCTTCCTTTATAGAAAATCAAGAAAAACCTAATCTAAAATTAGGGAACTAAAATTAGATCAAGGCAACTAAAGTTATCTCAACTAAGTGAACGTAAGCTAAAAAACCATGCCTCCTAAATATAGAATGCACCAACTGTTGGCAACAACAATGGAGGAAAACTGAGAGGGGGGGGGGTGAATCAATTTTCACTAGATTAAGCTAATTAAGCATAATCTCAAATTCCAATCAACTACAATAGGAATAAGATAAAGACAATAACAAAAACACACATAAAACCAATATTTTGACATGGAAAACCCAATTAAGGGAAAAAACACGGTGGGAACCTACCCACAATAAGATGATACTCTGTAGTATTATGTGTAAATATTACAATGGGGAATGCACATGCATTCAGGCACATTGCCTAGAGCTCACTGCTCAAGATAAAATGACCCAGAAGGCTCCATCACTTAGGGAAGGGTCACTACCTTACAATAATGGTCAGACTATAATCCAGATTACATGAACTGCAAAAATAACATCTGCTTATGCTTGATGACGGTTTTGGTTAAGCTTATTTGTCTACCCTACAACAATCTCTACTCAATACACCACACCGAAGGATAAATTATCTTATGCACACATACACCACTCTTTGATAATGCAGACACACCAACCATCCCCAAATTACACGAGCCTAACACTTATTTATACAATTCATCAACCTTGACTAAAAGGTCGGCCAAACCCTCAACTCTCAATTACAAAAATACATCTCATGATACATAAATAAACCACCAGACCAATATAAGGTCATAGAAAAAATAGCATGGACCTAAACCAAATCTCCAAACATGCATCACCACTGAAAATCTCGCCAAGATCAACCGGAACATGCTACACCACCAAAAATATGACATAACATGAAGAATATCACTGGATCAGCAAAATCACATATATCATGCATAAGGATCAATGTGGACCAGCAAAACAAATAGGAAATGATTAGGATACACCAACAAGCACATTAGAATCATCCGCAATAGCTGCACCAACACCACTTAATCACATCTTCACTAATAAACATGCTAACTCTCAAGAACACTTAGCAACAACAATTCAGACTAGAAAGATGACTTGTGGAGCACCAAATCATGCACCATCTAAAATGTAGATACACATGTACATCCAAAACATTCTCCCAATTCCATAACTAAATATATGATCATATTAGAGCACAACATATCAAATACCAAACTCTGCCAACCATTGAACAAAAGGACTAAACTTCAAACCAAATCAAATGATATGATCAAGTAAACTTTCGGATCACTGAAACCAATAAGGAATGAGGTATTCCAGCATCCCAAATAGATAAACCAACCATATCAACTCAATGCAAACACGGAAACACCAAACAACTCTTTGCAACACCAGAACACATGAATATGTTGACATCAAAGACAACAACATATCCTAGCAGCAACAATATCCAATAATATCCCCCTTTGGCATTGATAGCAACATATGAATGTGAAAAATAATTAATGCAAAGGAATAGATCAACACCAACAATCTACAACAAAAATCCCCCTAATTTCATGCTCACAAAGTTCCAAAAATAAAGCAATTTTTCACATGCCTCTCTCCCCCTTTGACAGCAATGCCGAAGACAGAATACAAATTATACTCTCTCCCCAAATAACTCATCCTTTAAGAAGGACAATCTCCCCCTTAGGATAAAATCACAAGTAAACTCAAAATCACACACTGACTACTTTGGTTGAGTAGTAGCACCAACTCATCAACCTGGATAAAAATATAAGGCTCTAAAATCCACCAGATTGATGCAACTCCATGCATCTAGTTCTCATCAGGAGTGGTAGAGACCCCTAACTTGTCTCTCAAAAAGACAAATGCATTTGCAAGCAAAGGCTTAGTGAAAATATCCTTCAACATCTGCTTCATCCAAACTACCTGAGTATAGTTTCTAGTAGCAACAATATATTCAACTTCAGCAATAGATAAAGATACAACATCTTGTTTCTTACTGGACTGTGAAATCAACTTCTTTCCCAAAAAGAATGCTCCATCGGTAGTACTCTTCTAGTCATCTACATCACCTACCCAATCAACATTAGTGTAGGAACATAGAAGGAAATCATCATTTTCCGATACCACAAACCATAGTCAATAGTCCCCTTCAAGTATCTAAAAATCATCTTCATAGTAGTGACATGAGTCTCTTTAGGATCTTTTTGAAATATAGCACAAAGACAAACAACATGCATACTATTTGGTCTAGTATGATTTAAGTACAATAATCCACCAACCATAGATCTACACAAAGTGTGATTAAATTTGTGATATTCATCATTCTTAAACAATTTACATCCAGTCACCATAGGAGTTCCAACAGGTTTAAAATCAGCTAACCCAAACTTTTTCAACAATTCCTTCACATACTTAGATTGAGAAATGAAAATACCTTTACTAGTTTGAGTAATCTACAATCCTAAGAAGGATTTCATCTCACCTATCATAGACATCTCAAATTCCTTTTGCATATCATCAACAAACTTCATACTTAAATCATCATCTCCTCCAAAAATGATATCATCAACAAATACTTCAACAATCAAAATGTTATCATTATCAACTTTAAAGTATAAATTACTATCAGCAGTACCTTTACAAAATCCCAAATTCATCAAATATTTGTCTAATCTAGCATACCAGGCTTTAGGGGCTTGCTTAAGTCCATATAGAGATTTCTTTAATTTGCATACCATATCTCCTTCATCTGATAATGAAAATCCATCTGGTTTCTCAATATAGACTTCCTCTTCCAAATCACCATTCAAAAAGGCTGACTTGACATCCATCTGATATACCTTGAAATTCTTATAAGCAACATATGCAAGCATCAATCTAACAACTTCAATTCTAGCCACAGGAACAAAAGTCTCCTCATAATAAATTCCTTCCATCCGAGAACACCCTTTACATACCAATATTTCTTTGTTTCTTACCACTTCATTAGCTTCATTCAATTTATTCTGGAACATGCATTTAGCACTAATTACTTTCTTGTCTTTAGGTCTCAGAACAAGATCCCAAGTGTTATTCTTCTCAATCTGATTCATATCTTCTTCCATTCCTTTTATCCAATTCTCATCCTTACATGCTTCTGCAACATCTTTAGGCTCAATCTTTGAAATTAAACATATCTCTTCAGCAACAATCCTTCTCCTAGTCATCACACCTTTATTCTTATCACCAATAATTTGATTTTTTGAATGATTCAATCTTACATACCTCAGAGTCCTCTAATTGTTTTGATTCTCGGACTCAAGAACTTCTTCACCGACAACAATAATATTCAAATTAAATGTCTCTACTAGATTAGTTTACTTTAGGATCTCAGTCTGTACAGGTTTAGGAACAACATCTTCATCTTCAAAATCATAACCGCATGCTCTGATCTTCTTTCCAAGATAATCATCATCCTTCACATTTTCACTCTCCACTATCTTTCTCGGTCTCTTATTTATGTAACATTGGTAGGCCTTCCTCTTAGTAGAATAACCCAAGAAGATTCCTTCATCACATCTTGCATCAAACTTTCCTATATCCTCATCTCTCTTGATATAACACTTCCAAAAACTCTGAAATATCTAACTGTAGGAACATGACCAAACCATAACTCATAAGGAGTCTTACTAGAATCATCTTTAATATGGACCCAGTTGAATGTGTAAATAGTAGTGCTAACAAATTCTCTCCAAAAGGTTTTTGTAACATTTCCTTCAATCAACATAGTTCTGACAACATCCAAAATGGTTATGTTCTTCCTTTCAACAACTCCATTCTATTGAGGGGTTCTAGGAGCAGATAAATATCTTCTAATTATATTCCGCTCACAGAATGTATCAAACTCTCTTGATGTAAATTCTCCTCCTCTGTCAGATCTTAGGCACTTAAGCTTCAACCCTATCTTAGAGTCCACTCCAATTTTATATATATTGAATTTCTCCAATGCTTTTGATTTCTCCCTTAGAAAGGTAACCCACATCATCCTAGAATAATCATCAATCAACAATGTGAATTATCTGTCACCCTACATGCTTCTCACTCTTGTAGGACTACATAAGTCAGTATGCACTAGATCTAACAATCCATTAGATGAATACAACTTACTCTTAAATGAAGTTCTTGTTTTCTTTCCCATCTAACATTCCTTACACACTAGATTAGCAGGCTTCATAATCTTAGGAAAATATATAACAACTTGAGTAGAACATATCCTTATCATGCAGTCAAAATTAACATGACACATTCTCCTATGCCACAACCAAATTTTATCTATATGAGCAATCAAGCAACTTTTCTCACTAGCACTCAAGTGAAAAATATTACCTTTAGTCTTAGTTCCTGATGCAATCTCTATACCAGAGGCATTTAGGATCTTGCATTTACCATTCTTTAATTAAAAATCATGTCCTTTGTCAACCATATATCAACACTCAAAAAATTACGCTTCAAACCTTCAACATACAAGACATCATTAGTATTATGCTTACCATTGAAAGATATAGAACCTTTACCATGAATCACACAAGCTTTATCATCTTCAAATCTCACTATGCCACCATCATATCTTTCCATACAAATTTGCTTTTATCTCATGTCATATGATGTGAACAACTGCTATCAATTACCCATTCATATTTCTCTTCAATCTTAGTAGCCAAAGCTTTTTGTTCAACAATGCATCTTGTAGGATTCACTGGTACTAGATCATCTTCCTTGATAACAATAATCAAAAACTCATATTCTGAATTCCCATTCTTTGATTCTTCATCTATTACACCTTCATCAGTAGCATAATAGAATATCTTCTAATTTCTAAACTTCCGATAGGGCTTATAAGGCTTATCATGCTTATCATGATTCTCATATCTATCATACTTATTAGATCTATCATGTCTTTCAAATTTATCATGCTTATCATATCTAGACATTCTCTCAGGGCATCTAGAAAAAAAGTGTCCTATCTTATTACAAGAGAAACATTTCAAAGGTAGCTTTCCATCATACTTACTAGCTCCCTTAAGCAATCTCCGAGAAATAATGGCTTCAAGCTCCCTAATTTTCTTTCTTTCTCTTCCATCTCTCTCTTCTCTCTTTCAAATCTGGATACCCAACATGAACTTTCTCCTAGATCATACTTCTGCTTCCCAGATACAGAGGCTCTAAATGCAGTCTTAGATTTTCCATGTGATTCTCCAAATTTTCTCAACTCAAATGCAACAATATTCTTAACCAACATGTCTCTAGTCATTGTAGTCACTCTTCGGATTTCATCAATAGTAGCTACTTTATGCTTGTAAGCAAGAGGCAATGATCTCATCACCTTAGCAACAATCTCATCTTCTTCAAGGGTTCCACTAGCACATCTGATATTCATGAAAATCACATTCACATTAGCCATAAAGGATGTTATGTTTTCATATTCTCCCATCTTCAATGCTTCATACTTTCCTTTCAAACTCTGCAACTTAGCAACTTTGACTTGCGCATCTCCTTCATACAAGGTCTCTAGCTTCTTCTAGATCTCATGTGTAGTCTTCAAGCCCATCACATTAGTCATTTCTGAATCAGTCAAGGCACTTAGCAAAGCTTCCTTAGCTCTTATGTTATGTTCAACATCCTTGATCTTAGTAGAAGTAACTGGTCCATTTTGAGGAACATTGTAGACATTCTTTGTAATCTTCCAATACTCATCTCCAAGACATTTCAAATGAACTTCCATCCAGTCCTTCCAAATAATATAATTACTTCCATCAAATCTTAGACTCTCCTTCTTGAAGACATAAGCTATCATCCCGGATCTCCTCAAGTGGTCAAGCTTCTTTTGGAGGATCTATCTCTGATACCAATTGTTGGCAGCAACAATGGAGAAAAACTGAGGGGGGGAGGGGGTGAATTAGTTTTTATTGAATTAAGCTAATTAAGCATAATTTTAGATTCCAATTAACTACAACAGGAATAAAGATAAAGACAATAAAAACAACAATAATAACACCTATATTTTGACGTGGAAAACCCAGTTAAGGGAAGAACAACGGTGGGAACCTACCCACAATAAGATGATACTCTGCAATAGTATGTATAAATATTACAATAGGGAATGCACATGCATTCAGGAACACTGCCTAGAGCTCACTGCTCAAGATATAATGACCCAAAAGGCTCCAACCCTTAGGGAAGGTTCACGACCTTACAATAATGATCAGACTACAATCCGGTTTACATGAAATGCAAAAATAGCATCTTCTTATGCTTGATGACAGTTCTGGTTAATCTCATTTGTCTACTGTACAATAATCTCTACTCAATACACCACACCAAAGGATATTTTTGCTTATGTGCACATACACCACTCTCTAATAATGCAGACACACCAACCATCCCCAAATTACATGAACCTAACACTCATTTATACAATTCATCAACCTTGACTAAAAGGTCAGCCAAACCCTCAACTCTCAATTACAAAATTACATCTCGTGATACATAAATAAACCATTGGACCAATATAAGATCATAGATGACATAGCATGGACCTAAACCAAATCTCCAAACATGCATCACCACTGAAAATCTCCCCAAGATCAACTGCAACATGGTACACCACCAAAAATATGACATAACACAGAGAATATCACCGGATCAACAAAATCACCAATACTATGCACAAGAATCAATGCGGACCACCAAAAAAAATATGACATGATTAGGAAACACCAACAAGAACATTAGAATCATCTGCAATAGTTGCACCAACACCACTTAATCAAATCTTCATTGATCAACATGCTAACTCTTAAGAACACTTAACAGTAGAAATTCAGACTAGAAAGATGACTTGTAGAGCACTAAATCATGCACCATCTGAAATGTAGATACAGATGGATATCCAAAACATTATCCCAAATCTCCAACCAAAGATATGATCATACCAGAGCACAACAGATCAAATACCAAACTCTTCAAACCATTGAACATAAGGACTAAACTTCAAACTGGATCAAATGATATGATCAAGTAAACTTCTGAATCATTGAAACCGATAAGTAATGAAGTATTCCAACATCCCAAATAGATAAACCAACCATATCAACTCAATGCAAACACTAGAATACCAAACAACTATTTGCAACACCAGAACACAGGAATATGTTGACATCAATGACAACAACATATCCTAGAAACAACAATATCCACACCAACACCCCCAAGAAAAACTTAATGAGAAGTAAAATATCCCTAAATGCAAGTGCATGAAATGCAAATATGGGTCCTGAAAAATAAACCCCTAGTGAGGTACCCATGTACAAAATAAAAAATCTCTCACAACCAAAGAGAAAGAGAAAAAACCAAACGGAGAAAACTCCTCAACAAAAGAGATAAAAATGAATGAAGTACTAAGAAGCCTCCAAAAAAATGTCCCAAAAAGAATAGGAACGTGAAGAACATCATTGAAGCATGAAGAAGTTGTAGACAACTATCGAATGATAACTATAGTATTAAATGAAGAACATCCTTTAAACCAAGATGATGATCATGATCAAGGAAACAAGAATCTCCATGAGTTCCACCAATGATACTACTCAAACAATAAATAGACGTACATCTAGTAGTCAAAGATATAGATGGCACATGAATCTGCATAAGTGACCCTCACGACACTACTTGAAACCATGCAAGAGTAATATGCTAGTAAAAAATACAAGTGTCAATTGTCTAAAGAATACTAATCAATTGAGGATAAGTCACCTCCATAGAATTAGAATGAAAGGGAATCTATATGGTAGAAGTTCCATCTCACTAAAATATAGCTACTACATCTATCTATTACATAGGAATAAATATTGTATACATGGCTCACTCCAAAGTGAAACGAAGGAAGCATTGGCACTAATAGTAGAAATCCCCACATAATGTTGACAAGGGAGAGGCATTCAATAGGTCCATTAAAATTGTGTCTCATGAAGTAGATCATGAAAGAGAAAAAATATCTATTCAAATGTAGACAAGAATATACCTACAACTAAAAAAAGAGTATGCAAACCAATGCACACATGCATGAAGGATCATGAAGGTTGATGTCATGATGGATGGACACTCACTTGACAAAGGTATGATGGAAAAAAAAGCACTTAATTACCTAATTAACTATTACATTAGGTAGGAGAAGCATGTAATAGATCTAGCCTTGATAGATTAAGATTCTGATTAGATTCTTGCCTCTTTAGATAGGGGCTTTCTTCTCCTTAAGTTGAATTGATTTGGATTGTTGAAGATTAGGGTAAAATAGGTGGTAAATGAAGTGATTAGACAAAAAAAATGAGCTACAGATGTCATACAAAGCCATCAACCTGGATCTAGGAAAAATAATATGTTTCGGATATGTTCCTATAAGATCGGCCTGATTTTTTAGGACCGGGTAGTATCAATTCACAATGGTCCTCCAAATTTCTCATCCTCGAAAGCTGAACATGTTTGTCTCTATGAATTATGTCGATCCTTCTGAATGCAACTCTATACTTGTTTCTTGCACCCAAAAAGAAGACAAAAATTGTTGGGAATAGGGGTTTCCCTAAGTCAAACCCCAGTTTAGGAATTAACGTTCAATGAAATAATGCAAATACTAAAATAAATGTTGAAAAGAAATACTTGTAGACAACTAAAATTGTCCTAACATAATTAAATACATATTTTATTTATTTAATTATTTTTTCCCAAACCTTCTATTAATTAAATAGATTTTTATTTATTTAATTAGTTCATTAATCCTCTTCTATCCTTTCCCTATTTAAATAAATATTTTTATTTATTTAAGTTATCCTTTCCTCAAAATTAAATAAATATTTTATTTATTTAATTGGCCCCACTTCTTCTATTAATTAAATAGATCTTTATTTATTTATTTAATTCATTAGCTTTTTCTCTCCATGACACTTTTCATTCATCTCTTTGTTTTTCTCTAATCACCTCCCTAATATTTTCCTATTTTTCACACCTACTATTAATCCTAGCTGACCATTTATCCCTCCACCTCTTAATTCTATTCCTCCATTTCTAAGGTGTTCTCTATACAAGATGATACTTTCATCCTTGTCAGAACCTAACTAGAAAATCAATTTTCATGCAACCTTTCATAGCTATCAAGCAATCAAGCGACTACACAACCACAATCCATTATTTGTTGAGCTCTTGTGCACAATACAAAATCTGAGAGCAACCATATCAAGTAAGATCAATGGAGATCAAACCATACTAAGCATGTGAATGGTATAATCTTTCAATATTTTTTTTTTTGCATTTTTTAGGTTCTTCATTGGTGTATGGTGGATTTTAATACTAGAATTAGGGTTTTTATGTGCTTGGATCTTTATTGGTTTTACAATACTTGAATCTCCAATTTCATTGTATACAATACCTCAAATCTGCAATTGTTGATGATGATAATTTTCCCTTTAAATGTAATCACAAATGTTGTATTAAATGGCACGAACATGACAAAATCCTAATCACACACACACACACATGCTTGCACAATATTGATGTATTTTTGCTCACATTGGTTGAATGATGAATATCCAGCCTTGAAGATCTCTAAAAGTGCTTGATGAATGCTTTATGGATGCATGAGTCTTAGATTGCTTAGGTTGTTATATGAGAATAGGTTGATAAGATGTCATTATATAGGGGTTTCAAGAAAAATTACTGATTAGGCCAACCTCCAATGATCATGTATAGCCACAGGATGAATTCCCACTCGGAAAATACAACACCCGCCCTATTTCAAATTTGGGCCCCTTTAAGGGGTACCATGGATTTTTAGGGTGCCATGGTCTAGACTAGGCTGTACCACACCTTGGTCCCACTGCAAAGGGGACCAAAATAAGGTGTCGGCGAGGTGGGTACCACTCTGTGGGGCCCACAACATGTTGCACATGATATCAAAGTTGGGTAATTAGCACAAATCATACCTAGAGAGGGGATGATGATAGATCATGCTAAAGTGGAAGCACAAACATGAGGTGTAAATTGGACCAGTGACAATTTACAACACTACATTTAGCCCCCACTTTAATGGGAGTATGAGCCTATGCAAATACTTGCAATAAAGTAGATGAAAGATGAGAGAGAATATAAGTTAGGAGCACAATCATAATGAGATAAGACATTACTAATTTTGAGGAACAAAACCCCAATCTTAGGATCTTAACTCACACAATTGCATGCAAGGGCACAGAAAACAAGACAAAGACAAAAAAGGCAAACAAAGGCAAACAAAGACCAAAGGAAAAAGGAACACAACACAAAAACCAAAAAAAGACCTCAAGTCAACTAGTCATAGAGACCTTGATAACTAAAATGCCTCAACCACAAATATCATTCTTGAAATGCCATCACAAGGATACAAGTGATCACGTAAAAAGAGAAAAAGTATGCATCAAATCTTGAACTACAAATAGACAAGCTATGAGCTCATGAGGAGAAGAAAAGAGAGGCATGGATATAACATTCAATTGTGTTTTTATAGGTGACCCATGAGAAGAAGAGTGAGAGAAGAAATGGAT
This sequence comes from Cryptomeria japonica, assembly GCF_030272615.1. Taxonomy (NCBI): domain Eukaryota; kingdom Viridiplantae; phylum Streptophyta; class Pinopsida; order Cupressales; family Cupressaceae; genus Cryptomeria; species Cryptomeria japonica. Next base: position 582,013,469 of record NC_081414.1, on the reverse strand, counting down.
GCCATAGGCTAGCTGTGTTTTTCTTGATGACCCATGTTGGGGAGCAGAGTAGGAATAGTCTAGCTATGTTTTGCTAGGTGATCCATGTTGGGGAGGAGAGTAGGAATTGTCTAGTTGTGTTTTTCTAGTTCCATTCATCCTACTATATATGAAATTATCTGGTTTTAGGTGTTAAGAATCATGTATAAGAGTTTATTTTCTTTGGTTTTGAGCATGCAACAACCTATATAAGACATGAACTAAAAATGCAAATGTGTGTTTGTTTTTCAGAATATCTCATGTAAGAGTTTGTTTGCTTTGGTTTCGAGAATGTGTAACCCTGTATATGACAAATATATGCCTGGTTTCGAGGACATCTTATGTAAGAGTTTGTTTTCTCTGGTTTCAAGAATGTGTACCTCATATAAGGAATTTATGAGTGCTACATCTGGTTTCGAGCATGAAGCATCTCATGTAAGAATTTTTTTTCTCTAGTTTCGAGAATGAACACCCCATTTAAGAAATGTAAACATATAGTACAATATAGTACAAAGAGGGTGATATTATCTACCCCCCTTAAGATGTCAACATAGACCTATGTTGATATCTTAAGGAAGCTAGAAACAAGGATGCACACCTTCAACACCAAGAAGATATCCTTTTGGAAACAATGTTCATAAATCCAAGATAAAGAGGCAATATTAATAAGAAAGGAAAAGATATTTGAAAAAGACATCTTGCTACAAGTGTAAAGGGAATCCTTGGAGGAGAAGAGATATTTTCTCAAAAGACATGTACCTCCAAGAGGAGTTTTTGAACAAATATAACATCTTCTACCAAAACAAGAGAAGGAGAACAAGAATGCCTACCTTTCTCCTATTGCTAGGTTAAGGGATTCTTGATGAAGGATGACACACTTTTTGACCTAAAGAGAAGGGTTTGATATAATATATATATATTGTCAAGTGTAAAAGAGGTTGTAGTCAAGGATACACACTTCTTGTATAAGAGAGAATCGTTGAGAAAACAACAACTTCACACAAGAAATAACATCACAATGTAAGTGAATACCACTCAACAAAGAAAAAATGGATCCTTAGAAAGGATAGGAAAGATCAATTCCCCCCAAGCATAGGGACAATGAGAAGAATTACACAACCTCCAAGGAGATATTTTACATAAGAAAATGCACTATTCTAAGAAAAGAAAGGTCTTAAACAAGGAACACACATGTACTTGAATGAAGGAATATTCAATGCAAGAAAAGACATTATGTTATTGCAAAATGAAAGTCTAAAGAAGAGGTAATCTTTGAAAAGGAAATATGTAGAGTTAAGATGAAGGATACCACAACTCTTGTAAGAAAATATTATTCACAAGAGACGTGATGTTTCAAGAAAGGAATAGATCCTAACCAAGGAGCACACTTGTACTAACATGAAGGATAATTCAGTACAAGAATGGACATCTAGTTATGAAAAAAAATGCAACCCATAAAGGAAATAGTGAAACCTTAGATAGAGAGCAGAGATAAGATGATATTCTTGCCCCCAAAGTATAGAAGCAAAAATGAATTATGTTGCGGCCCCAAGATGATTGTAATAGGGTGAATGGAGTTCTAAGGAACTACCTCTTCACCAAGGAAGAGTGCAAGATCATTTGTAAGAGCTATGCAAGCTCTATCATATTGGTCGAACAAATATTTTAAATGTTTTACATTTTCCAAGAGAATGAGAGTAACTACGTTGAAAAATACAATGTTCATCACCTTCCTTATTCTTATAACTGTAATTAAGTCTAATGAAAGGAAAATCACATTCTTATCATACTTTGATCTCCAAAATATTCTAGTATCTAATTTATCTTGGTCATGAATAGGAGTAGGTAATGTGTATTGAGATGTAGGACAAGGATTGCTACAAGAGGATGGATTGTTTTCTATGATTTTGATTATGCCATTATCAATGATTCCTTGCATTCCATTTTAAAAATTTGGACAATCATTGGTATCATGATCATTAGTTTGAAGATGTGAGAAAAATGAGTGTTTGAGGAAGAAGCACCCTTAGATGGATGATAGAGTTTATGTCTTGCAAAATACTCCTTAATATTTTTAACTCTAAGGAGATCATCCATAGGTGAATGATGAGAATGCCCTAGACCTTCGGTACTAGCTTGTGTAGTAGGGTTTATAGGGTCTTTGATTCCTTGTTCAAGTTTTCCAAGGTCTTGTCCCCTATAACCTTGTTTTGAGATTATGTTATAGCCACTCATATAAGAGATTTTTAATTAAGAAGAAGAAGTATTATAATGAATTTCTTTAAAATTTGTAGTGTAAGTATATCTAGAAGGAACAAAAGGGGAAGTAGATGAAGAAGGAATATCCTTTGCAGGAAATTTCTATTTTCTATCATCAAACATATCCTCTTTGATAGGTTGGGAAGGAAGATGCTTATCATCTAAGGTCTCATCTTTACTTAATGTTATGTGAGGAGATACATCATGAATGAAATGCATAACATCATCTTCTTTACAAATTTTTTGCTAGCTAAGATAAGCTCTAGGAGAGTAAGGGGGATCTAGACAGATTGAAACACCGATATTTTGACCTTGCCTCCCTTGCACTAGGGCATGTGTATGAGAAAAAATGGTGCCATTTTTCTCTTCAATGCTTTCTCTCCATTAGAGAGATAATTGATAGGAGTATTATATCTTTCTTTATTCACATGAGATACCCTATGAGAAGTACAAGTCTTAGGTTTTTCATTAGCGTCTCTAGGATTATGATCTAAAAAACCTTTTATGTGATCTACATATCTAAGTCATTTTCCTAAAAATAGCACTATTAAACAACATGCATCATGGATAAAAGGTTTGAGATTTAATTGATTAATAGGAAGTATTTTGGAAATTCTAAATAATGCAATATGCCAAAGTGTTATGAATTATTAGAAGCAATGTAAAGTGAAAGAAACCATTATCTAACACATGATTTTGATAAATATAAGTAAAAGCAATGTAATCATATGTAAAATGGAAAATAAATCAGATTTATTAAGTGCCATCATGAATGCCTAATATCTGATCTTAAAACAAAAGTTACAAATGATTAAACCCACAAATCAAATTAACCAAAAATAAATTAGGATTTTTATGAATTTAACCTATAGATTTATGTAATTTGATTAAAAATATAATCTATGAGTGCAAACTTGAAAATTAAAATGCATGCAAATCAGATTTGATAAAACTAGGGTTAGGGTTAAATTAATATAATAAAACCACTTATTTACCTAATTAACCATTAGATTAGGGAGGACATGAATCCAATAAATCTAGCCTTGATAGATTAAGATTCTGATCGGATTCCAACCTCCTTGGATAGGGGCCTTCTCCTCCTTAAGTTGAATTGATTTGGTTTGTTGAAGATTAGAGAAAAGTTTGTGATAAATGAAGTGATCAGGCAAAAAAAGTAAGCTAAAGATGTTGTAGAAAGCCACCAAACTAGATCTGGGAAAAATAATATGTTTTGGATCTCTTCCCAAAAGCTTGGCCTAATTTTTCAAGACTAGGTAGTATCAATTCACCATGGTTCTTTGAATTTCTCACCATTTAAATTTGAACCTATTTGTCTCTATGAATTATGCCAATCCTCCCCAACATATCTCTGTACTTGTTTCCTGCACACATAAAGAAGAGGGAAATTATTGGGAATAGGGGTCTTCCTATGTCAAACCCCAATTTAAGAATTAAACTTAAATGAAAAAATGCAAATATTGAAATAAATGATAAATAGATATACCTCAAATATGCAATTATCGATGATGATTCTTTTCTCTTTGAATGTAATCACAAATGTTGTATGAAATGGCATGAACATGAAAAAACCCTAATCACACACACATGCTTGCACATAATATTTTTGTTCCACAATGGTTAAATGATGAATATGCAGTCTTGAAGATATCTGAAAAATGCTTGATGAATGATTCACAGATGCATGAGTCTTAGATTTCTTAGGTTGTTAGATGAAGATGGGTAGATAAGATGTCTTTATATAAGGATTTCTTGGTAAATTACCAATTAGGCTGACCTTTGATAGTCATGTATAGCCACAGGGATGAATTATTGCTAGGGAAATACAACACCCACCCTATTTCAAATTTAGCCCCCCCTAAGGGGGACCATGGCATTTTAGGGTGTCATGGTCTAGATGAGGATGTACCATGCCCTGGTCCCACTAAATAGGGGACCAAAATAAAGTGCCAGGGAGGAGGGTGCCATGGTCTATATGAAGATGTACCATGCCCTGGTCCCACTACATAGGGGATCAAAATAAGGTGCTAGGGAGGTGGGTGCCACTCTTTGGGACCCACAACAGGTTGTACATGACATCACAGTTGGGTAATTAGCACAAATAGGACCTAGAGAGGGGATGAGGATAGATCATGCTAAAGTGGAAGCCCAAACATGAGGTATAAATTGGATTGGTGATAATTTATGATGCTACTATTAGAATCTGGGATCACTGGGGGGGGGGTGAATCAATGATCTATAGAAAATCAAATCCACAGACTATTATTTATCTAGTGGTTAGCAATGCATAATGTAAAAGAACATAAACTTGCAACAAATAATCCATAAATCTACAACACTAGAATTTTTACGTGGAAAACCTAGAAAGGGAAAAACCACAGTGGGACTAGAACCCACAATATTTATATACTATGGCCATGAGTACATAAATATTACACAGATGGCGAATGCACTTGCATTTAGGCTCACTGCCTAGAGCTCACTGCTTAATTATAATTTCCTGGAAGGCTACAGCCTTCAGGGAAGTCTCACTGACTTACAATTTATTTATAATGAGGAAATACAATGAAATGAACTCTCAAGAAGCATCTGAAAAATGCAAGAATGAGTTCTGGTTAAGCACTGAATCTCTAACTATCTTTGCTCTATTGAATACTCTATTTCTGTCTTAGTCAGCTATCAGATTGTTTGTAAGCAAAGTGTGCATGTGAAACTATGCTTAATCATACCAAAATGGATCACCAAAATTGTATTACCACCAAAACCAATCACCAATTCAATCTTATATATCCGGTCTTAGCACAAAAGTAATCTCCTTCAAGTTGGCTTCAAGAAGTGTAACATGTAGCTCCAAATCAGCTTCAATCTTGAACAAAACATAGTACCAATAATCAAGAACAAGAAATCAACCACCAAAATTACCACAATCATTGGAAAGTATTTCGGACCAAAAAATCATCGAGATACCCTATTTTACTGGTTAACAACATACCAGTTAACTCTAGCTTATGAAGATGAATCACGACTATCGGATCGAGTCACCAAGAAGAGTTGCTATCAATGACAACCCTAGACAATTAATCAAGTATCAAAGATCACCGGATGAGTGTCAATTGCCAACAATCTCCCCCTTTGGCATTAATGGCAACACCTGTGAAAAATGTCTAAGTATTGAAGCCTGTGAAATCTATACCTTGGATGAAAGAATGAAAGATCTTTAAGGCTCCCCCTTAGATCAACAATCTAAAAATCTACATTACACCAGACTATACACTCCATACATACAATCAGCCTGTACATTTTTCACCTCATCTCTCCCCCTTTCACAATAATGCCAAAGATAGGGTATTCATGAAAATTACCTGTACATATAGACACATTCACCAGATGATCAAATCTATACATGTCTCAGGACATCTGCATATGCCATCTTAAGGAACCCAAGATATGTGTTCCATCATGCTCGCAACTTCTCCAAAATTGAAACAAAACCATTCAAAACATAAGCATGAAATTCTATAGCCGCAATCTCAGTAGGAGTCTCTTGAGACATGTTTTGAATGCAGTCCATCTTATGATACACTAAGGTGTCCAACTGGGGACCAATTAGGTTCTGAAGTTCACCTATCTACCTGATCATCCTCTCCTTCTCCTTCTCAAAATTCCTAATTTGCTCCATGATATTCAAATTTGTCCTTCAATACTGTCAGTTAAGTTAGCTGTAGGATCATAAGCCTGAGAAATATGAGCTAACTGTCCTCTACAATTATCTATCTGCTTGTCTATCTCAATAGTAAAATTGGTAAAAATTAAACAAGACATAAATTTTACCTCTTGCTAAGGCCTCATCAATTAGTTTTAACTCCTTATCTTGTTGGACTTATCATTTCCAATCATTTGCAAAAATGTTTGAACTTTAGCATCTTTAAATTTCTCTATAGCTTGTCGGGCTGATGCCTTGGTCAAAGAATCAAACTAGGTGGATATATGATCTATTAAGTTTTGAATCTTACCGGATGAACTGGTGTTTGCATCAAGTTGTAGTTTCGGTACCACTTGTTCCAAAACTTTAACTGATTTTTCAACAAGTCTCTTCTCTTCAAATTTTGTTTATGCTAACTCTTGACTAGCTTGTTCTTGGAGCACATCAGCAACAATCATCCTCTCTGTCAGAGACATCTGATTGAATTGTTTATCAAAACTGATATTGAACTATGAAAAACTCCCTTGGCTTTGAATTTTAGTTGTATCAATTGCCACAAGGATCGGAGCCTTTGTTTCCTTACCCTTTCCTTTATCTAGTTCTTCTTGTTTCTTCTCTTCCTTCTTCTTACATTTGACCTGTCTAGATTTTCCTTCTTTAGGTGCCTCTTATGCATTGGTGTCACCACTTGGTGCACCATCCTCTACCTCTAGTGATTTATCATTCTCTTTAGTAGGCTCAACCTCAACAGAATCCAAAATTTGTTGCTCTGCAACATCTTGAGTATTCTCTTCCTTATTTACATCATTAACCAGAGGATTTTCTAACTAAGTGGCTTCATCTTGTGTGACAATTTCTACAAGTCGGTTCTCAATAAGAAACTTCTTCTAGATTTTACTAGTTTCTCTCCTTATTTCACCAACTTGCCCAACCATCAGACTATTTACTCTATTTTTTCTTTTGAATTCCTTTTTATTAGCCACTAAAATTAATCTATCAATTTCCTTTATAGTGATACTGGTGCGCTGATTGACCAGTTCACTCTCCTTTATTTCTTTGTCCATTTGGCTAGCATATTTTCTCCTAGCATCAATTAAACTATACAAATATTTGGTAAGATATTTTTCTAATTCAATCAATACTTTACTAAATAAATCCATGTACAAAATTATAGCTTCCTCAATCTTCCTTTGATCCTTAACATCCATATTCTCATAATATATAGAGATGTTCTTCAAATTTCCATCTTTAATAATTTCACCAATCAAATCTTGAATAGATAAATAAGAAATAATATGATATTATGCTTTAGAAGTCTTCATCTTACCAGATTCTATAGCTTCATCCAAGTCTGATTTTGTCTTCTTTCCTCACTTGGGCTTGTCTGCCGGTAGAGAATCAAACCTTGCTTTCTCCTTTTGCACTTTCTTCTCACTACTAGATGTCAGAATTAGCCCATTTGAATCCCAAAAATCAACTAAAACTCAATCCCTACCATCTGTAATCCATCGACTACAAATCTTATCAAGGGGTACTACAAGATTTGCATTAGTTTTCCTCCCCCTAAGACCAAAAGCCCTAGTTACTAGATGAAGGTTCTGCACTAGATTCAGGTACAGATCCATTATCTACCTTAGATTCATCCTCCTTTGATCACATCTTTTTATGTTGATCTTTGATCTAATCTGTTAGGTCCCGGAGACAACTGAGAGGGGGGTAGGTGAATTAGTTGTCCAATAAATTCAACCAAAATTAACTTAACCAAAACTTAATGCTTAATACCGGTAAACCAAACTTTATGTCAGTAGACAGTCTTAATAGTTAATTACAATACCGGTAAAGACTAATGCATAAAATAGAAAGCCAATAACATCCACAACACATAACACAAATATTTTATACATGGAAACCCTGTAAGGGGAAAAACCACAGTGGGAAGCCTTACCCACAATCAAATGATACTATTGCAGATAGTATGTGTGTACAATATGGATTCTACACATGCAAAAAGGCCAGCTGCCTAGAGCTCACTACTCAATCACAAAATGAGAGTCACACTGACTACAATTGGATGGTTAAATCCAATGATAATGTACTGCTCAAAATAGCATCTTCATATGCTGGATTCAGTATCGGTTTAGTTCTGATTGCCTTCACAAAATCCTTCCTTCAACCTTCAAATGATGTCTGCATGTATAGCTCTACTTATTTTTGCATATACCTTATTTCAATCCTTTTTGCATTCACTCTTCAATCTCACAAATGAGATCTTAAATTTATACCATAACCTAAGACCAATTTGAATAGGTCGGCTCACTAAAAGATATTACAATAAAATCAATTACAAATAAATCAATATCCGATGCATGATGTCATCTCAATGCATTTATAATAATAATAAATCATCTCCATGATGTGTCATGCTGATCTAGAATAGATATACTTGTCGATGCATATCCTGGACCTATTTGCCAATAATAGCAAATATGCAAACCCGAATAAACAAATAACCAAATCGCCAAAACCAAGTGATTGAATAATGTCTTTGACATAACCAAGTAGTCTCCAAGTCATTCCAAGTGCCAGTGAACAATATAATCTGCTGGTGAGCCAAATATCAGTGACTGTGCATAAGTCTCTGACTTGCCGGTGAACATAACCAAAGTTCTCCAAGTGCTGATAAGTGTTGACAAGTGATGATAGGTGTTGACATCAATGAAAAAACCATATCAACATATCCAAAATGCCAACATCATCTACTTTCACCTTTCCCTTTTCATCTGATTTGTTCTTGTCAACCGAAGCACTATTTTTGCTTCTGGAAAATTTTGCAATATGACCGGTTTTGTTGCATGCTCTGCAAACAACATTACTCTACATAGGTATGAAGTTCATCTGATTTGGTCTTGTCTTGCACTAATTAGAGATATGTCCAAACATTCCACAAGCATAACATCTCTTGTTCTGAATGTTATTTATTACTGCTCTACACATATTTGACTTGTGTCCAAAGTTATTGCATGTGAAACACTGGCCGGTAAAGGTAGGAACATTATTCATGTTGTTCATCATATTGTTATTGTTCATCATTCCATTATTCATTCTACTTCTACACTGACTCGCCATATGACCAAACTTGTTGCAAGTAAAACATCTACCATTGAATTTATGAGAATTATATTGTCTTACCAGAGGATTCTTTCTCTTGTTCTGATCAGGTTTTGCATTGCCTTGTCCAGATCCAAAGGATTCACCTTTCTCAAATCCTAGGCCTCACATATCCTTTCCATGTCTCTAAATTTATAGCATCTCATCAAGCCTTGTTGAGCTGGCTTTGAATTTTTCTTTGTATTCATTGGCAGTAGAAAGTTCATCCCTCAAGGTAGCAATCTGTCTTTCAAGTTCTTGACCATTATTCCTTGATTGTGCCAGCTCAAGCTTCAACTGATCATTCTCATAGGTAATCCTGAAGCATTCGTTAGCTCTTTCCTTCAACAATTGTGCCAGATTCTCTTCATTCTTATTTCGGTCATCAATCTCCTTAGTTAGCCTCATCACAATGGATTGCATCTTATTCTTCAAAGAACAATTCTCTCTCTCAAGCTTGTTAACTTCATCAGCTTTGTCCTAGAATTCCATGACTTGATCTTCTTTCTCCTTCAACTTGTCCATTAATTCCTTCATCTTCTCTCTACAGACACTTGCTTGATCCTTTAGCTCACTAATGAATTCATGAGTACCATTTAGGTTCTTCTTTAAGGTATAGACCTCATTTCTACCTGCATCAAGATCCTTAAGTGCCACATTGAGTTGTCTCTGAAAACTAGAATCCATTGAATCAATCTCCCAGATCTTCCTCAAGCAGTTAAGATTTCATAGAAGAACCAGGCCCTAATACCAATTGTTAGAATCAGGGATCACTGAAAGGGGGGGGGTGAATTAGTGATCTACTAAAAATCAAATCCACAAACTTATTCTTTATCCACCTGTTAGAAATGCACAACAAAAAAGAACATAAAAATGCAACAAAGAATGCACAAATCAACAACACTAGAATTTTTACGTGGAAACTCGGAAAGGGAAAAACCACGGTGGTGCTGGAACCTACAATATTCATATACTATGGCCAGGAGTGCATAAATATTGCATAGATGGGGAATGCACTTGCATTTAGGCTAACTGCTCAATTATAATTACCTGAAAGACTACAACCTTCACAGAAGTCTTACTGACTTACAATTTAATTATGATGAGGAAATAAAATGAAATGAACTCTCAAGAAGCATCTCGCAATGCAAGAATGAGTTTTGGTTAAACACTGAATCTGTTTCCATCTCAAACAGCTACCAGATTGTCTGTAAGCAAAGTGCGCATGTGAAATTGTGCTCAATTGCACCAAAATAGATCACCACAATTGTATTACCACCAAAACCAATCACCAATTCGATCTTATATATCTGGTCTTAGCACAAAAGTAATCTCCTTCAAGTCGGCTTAAGGAAGTGTAACGTGTAGCTCCAAGTCGGCTTCAATCTTGAACAAAACATAGCACCAGACCAAAAGAATGTATTCACACACTTCCTAAGGATCTTTCCATTAATCAAGAACAAGAAATCAACCACCAAAATTACTGCAATCATCAAAAATTATTCTAGACCAAAACATCATTGAGATACCCTATTTTACAGATTAACAGCATACCGATTAACTCTAGCTTCTGGATAAGATGAATCATGACCATCAGATCGAGTCACCAAGAAGAGTTTCCATCAATGACAACCCTAGACCATAAATCAAGTATCGAAGATCACCAGATGAGTGTCAATTGCCAACAGCTACACCCCCCATGCCACTTTCTAATAAAGTGTGAGTACAATAAGACACAATAGAATGAAAAAAACCCCCATAAACCATAAATAAAAGTGACACTTTATCTAAATGTTTCTACAAACAAAGGAATGCATGCGAAGGATGCTCAAAATGCTCAAATTGTAGGCAACAAGGCAAAAAACTAAGAGGGGAGTGAATCAGTTTTCACAAATCTTTACTTAACTTAAAAACAATTTTAGATATGATTAGTAACAGTGAAAGCATAAATCAACACCACATCAATAGAACACATAACACCAAGATTTTTGATGTGGAAAACTAGGTCAAGGGAAAAACCACAATGGGAACCTACCCACAATATGATGATCCCTATTAAAAGTATATGAAATATTACAATGTGGAATGTGCATTCATTTAGGCACACTGCTTAGAGTTCACTACTCAAAACAGAAATAAAAACAAGGGCTACAACCCTAGAGAAGACTCACTATATTACAAAATTATTCGGATTACATCTAGAAGATCATCAACTGATAGAATAGCATCTCCTCATGCTTGGTTACAATTCTAGTTAAGCTCATATACTGCTCTACCACATTTCTTTTAGACTTCTCTACTACTGAAAGATCAAAGCATTATTTACACAATATACACCCTTCTAGATACCATAGATACATCCGCAACATGATATTACATTAATTTATACAAATCATCAACCTATATTTCAAGGTCAGCTCAACCCACAATACAAATTACAAAATTTAACCACACATACTACAATAGCACATGCAGACCAAAACAATGTCAACTAAGATATAGTATGGACCCAAATCACCACCATGAAAAAGAAACACCTCCAATAATTATGCCTCGAACTTCTGCAATACACTACAATCATCTGTAAGTTCTTATACTTAATGTAAAGTACAGATGCCAACAGCTAACAAGATGAGAGGGGGGGGGTGAATCATACAAACTTAATCTTCCATAAAATCAACAGATTCAACCTCGGTAATTTATACTTCAGCTATATAACCAAAACTACTAAACATGCTAACTCATAAACACATAATCATCATAACACTCATAACACCAGATTTAACATGGAAACCCAAATAGGGAAAAACCACTGTGGGATTTTGGACCCACTAAGAAATATACTCTTCTAGAGTATGCTCGGTTAAAAGCAAATCCTATTAAAGATTACAAACACATTTCTAGATGTGACCCAGTTAAGGGATTTCCCTCAAATCTGTTAGGATCTTCACTTTGTTAGAAGTGACCTTGTTAAAGGATTTCAAACACTCAACTAGAATGTCACCTTGCTAGAGGGTTTACAAATAAGATTGTTAAGTCCACTCAGTTAAGAGATTTTATGTCACTTACAAAATAACAATAATAAAGATATATCTACAACTTCACATCTGAAATGCTAAAGTAGATTCTTATTTGCTCAAAAAATCTAGTCATAAGAATTATCTTGTCCCTCTGCTGGGCTCTCTACTCTGTTATTCAAACAGGTCTTCAAGCTTCTGTGCTCGGTAATCACTATGTAGCATCCTTGTGCTTACACTTGCCCGCATACATTGTTTATTAACAATTCCTTATTTATAAACAATTGCTAATCGCTAAATCTCCTTGATCACAATTCCCATGATCAATCTTAGCCATCAGATCTTCAAACTTGACCAGGTTCAATGTATCCTTCTGATCTGAAAATGTTTTACCTTACCTAGGGACTTGCATTCCTTTCTTGGAACTTGCACAAGGTTATTGCGGTTCAATCGGAGCTGTAGATCTTCCTGCCGATTTTCCTTTGCCATAGATCCTTAACAAACTTCATGCACAACATACCAATCATTTATACATCTCTAGCTAATCATTGTCCTTCATTAAATAATGTTTTTATCCATCCAATGCAATCTGTCATAACTCGGTTGCAACTCGGTAAATACTAAACTTTACTCGGTAGACATTCCACCTTCATTAACCGATATCGATAACCTTAGGGTTTACCGACTAGGTTCCTTAGGGTTTACCGACTAGGTTCTTTGCTTGGTGACATAGTATAGTATTAACCTTACAATCAACAACATATGTAGGATATCAAAACAATCTAAACATCATGATCTCATCATTGTCTAACTCGGTAATTGTTGCCCATTGAATAACTTATTTCTCCCCTTATTCATCACATTCTTTCTATGTCTTTTATCGACATCTTAATTCTCTTCAAATCAATCTTCTCAAGATATGGCAACATCATACTGAATCAGATAATCAATTTCTTGACATCAATGACAAAATAATGTTATAAAGATAGTTATCCTCCTTCTTTAGTTATATCTATAATCTTCAACAACCTTCTCAATATCCTTATTGAATATCAACAATCTTTCTTTCTACTGAAATACCAACATCATCATGTTGGCCAAGAACATGAATAACACCACCAAAATAAGGAAAATAATCAATAACACATACAATGATCAATGTGGACCACCAACACAAATATGAAATGATATAGAAACATCCACAAGCATCATGAATTATCACAACAACAACCACAACATTACCACTTACTATAGTTTTCATCATCATTATACCGAACTTCAAGAACACTAACTCAACTAACTACCAAACTAAAAGATATGCCTATGAACATTCAAATCATGAACCATCTAAATTGTGGACACACCAGAATGTCCCAAACACTTTTCCAAATCCATAAACAAAGATATTGCAATTTCAAAGCAATGCAGAGAAAAATCTAGAACACTGAACACTAAAAAACCAACCACAATACCAGATCCCATAACTTGATCAAACTATCATGCGGACCTTTGAAACTTCTACTGAATTAACTAGAGATACTTATCTCAAAACCCTTTAATCCATAACAACTTAACTGCAACACACTGCCCAAACCAACTCACTTAATCTGACTGTAATATTGAAACACACAGAGGAATATGCTGACATCAATGACAACAACACATTCCAACAAACTTCTCAACAATATCCAACAATCTCCCCCTTTGCCACTGATGGAAACATATGATGTGAAAAACAATCAATACAAAGAAAGAAAATAATTTGCTCCCCCTAAGATCATGCACACAACTCAACACAGTTTTTTCACATAGCTCTCTCTCCCCCTTTGACATCAATTCAAAAAGAACATATTGCACAAAGATCTCTCACAAAAAATGAACATGCAATCATATTAAATCAAAACTTTTGAATCATTGACTACTCCCCCTGAGTAGCGGCCACCACTCATCAATTTGGATCACAAGATATCTCTGTGAAATCCACTAGACTGATGCAAAACCATGCATCTTAATTCTTATCCAGAGGGGAAATCACCCCTAGCTTCTCCTTGAGATACTCAAAAGAATCCTTAGACAAAGGCTTCATGAAGATATTTGCAATTTGTTCCTTTATAGAGACATACTCCAATCTGATTTCCTTCTCATTCACCTTCTCTCTCAAGAAATGAAACTTTATTGATATATACTTAGTCTTGGAATGCAACACTGGATTCTTAGAAATATTGATAGCACTTTGAATTATCATACTATATAATAGCAGGTTCATCATACACAACTCTAATATCCTTCAACATCTTCTTCATCCATATTACCCATGTACAATTGCTAGCAACAACAATGTATTCAACCTTTGCAGTAGATAAAGAAATAACATTCTTCTTCTTACTCATCCATGAAACCTATCTCTTTCCCAAGAAAAATGTACCACCACTAGTACTCTTTCGGTCATCAACATCACCTACCCAATCAACAACTGTAAAAGCACTCAAAGAAAAATAATTATCTTTAGGATACCACAAACCAAAATCAATAGTTCCTTCAAATATCTCAAATTTCTTTTCACAACTACAACATGAGATTCTCTAGGATCAACTTCAAATCTAGTAACAAGACAAACAACATTCATAATATCAGGTCTAGTATGAGTCAAATAGAGAAATCCACCAATCATATATCTGTATCTAGTTTGATTTTCTTTTGAAGAGTCATCATCCTTTGTCAATTTACATCTAGTCACCATAGGAGTATAAATTGGCTTTGCATCATCTAAACCAAACTTTTTCAATGATTCCTTCACATATTTAGATTGATATAGGAAAATACCTTTACCTGACTGTGAAATTTGCAATCCCAAGAAGAATTTCATTTCACCAATCATAGACATTTCAAATTAATTCTTTATTGAATTTAAGATTCATCAAATACTTATCCAATTTGGCATACCAAGCTTTGAGGGCTTGCTTCAGTCCATACAGTTCTTTCTTCAATCTGCATACTGGAGTAAAAGTCTCCTCAAAATCAATTCCTCCCATCTAATAATATCCCTTACAAACAAGTCTAGCTTTATTCCTAACAAATTCACCTTGTTCACGCAATTTATTCTAGAAGACCCATTTAGTTCCAATTAAATTCTTATCATTAGGTCTGGGAACAAGATTCCATGTATTACTCTTCTTAATCTAGTTCAATTCTTATTCCATTGCTTTAACCCAGTTTTCATCTTTACAAGCTTCATCAAAATCTTGAGGTTCAATTTTAGAAATCAAGCAATACTCTTTAGCAATTTTTCTTCTATTCATTACACCTTTATTATTATCACCTATGATCTGATTCTCTGAATGATTCAATCTTTCATACCTAGGAGTCTTAGAATTTTTTTGTGATTATTGGACACTTGAGCTCTTTCTTCTGCACTAGTACTTGTACCTTCTCCTTGATTCTGAATATTTTATAGATCAATATGATTTTGATTCTAGGTCTGCACTTGTTTTCCTTTATCTAAACTGACATCATGATCATCTGAATTATATTTGTAAGATCTGATCCATCTCATATTGCTTTCATCAAACTTTACATTAGCACTCTCAACTATCTTTCTCAATCTTTTATTATAACACTAGTAGGCCTTAATCTTAGTAGAATAACCAAGAAAAATTCTTTCATCACATCTAGCATCCAATTTTCCTAGATCTTCATCTCTTATGATATAGCATTTACTTCCAAAAATTATAAATTATCTAACTATAGGAACATGACCGAACCATAACTCATAATAAGTCTTACCGTTATCACCTTTAATATGTACCCTGTTGAGAGTATATACAATAGTACTCACAACTTCTCTCCAAAAGATATGCAAAACATTTCCTTCAATCATCATAGTTTTGGTAGCTTCTTCAATTGTCCAGTTCTTCCTCTTCACAACACTATTCTGCTGAGGGGTTCTAGGTGCAAAAAACTATCTCTTTATTCCATATTCTTCACAAAATGCATTAAACTCACCAGAAGTGAATTCACCACCTCTATCAGATTTTAGACACTTCAACTTTAGTCGAGTCTCAATCTCTACCATAGCTTTGAAAATCTTGAACTTCTCCAATGCTTCATATTTCTCCCTTAAGGAAGTAACCCACATCATCCTTGAATAGTCATCAATCAACAACATGAAATAATTGTCTCCCTACAAACTTCTCACTATAGAAGGACCACACAAATTAGTATGAACAAGATCCAATAATTCATTAGAATTATACTATTTTCTTTTGAAAGTAACTCTTGTTTGCTTCCCTAGCTGACATTCCTTACATACTAGATTAGTAGGCTTACCAACTTAAGAAGATTTCTCATTGCTTGAGTACAACTTATCTTAATCATACAATCAAAATTCACATGACACATCCTTCTATTCCATAACTAAATTTCATCAACTTGAGTAATCAAACAAATTTTACCACTAGCATTCAAGTGAAAGATATTACCTTTCATCTTTGACCCTGATGCAGTTTCAATTCTGGAGCCACTTAAGATTTTACACTTGCCATTCTTGAATTGTAGATCATATCCCTTGTCAACCATCTATTCAACACTCAAAAGATTATGCTTTAGGTGTTCAACATATAATACATCATCAATATTATGCTTACCATCAAGAGAAATACAACCTCTACCATATATTATACCAACTTTGTCATCACCAAATCTTACTACACCACCATCATACTTTTCCATACTCATGTAGTGTCATAAATTGTACACCCTTGATACAATTTCACACTTAGGTTAGCATCCGCCTTAATGTGTCTTGCATCTTACATTATTATTTCCCTTTAATCATTTAATGACTTAATTTAATTAAATATAAAGTCATATTTCATCACTTCATACATTATAAAATTGGGCCCTTTACCCTAAGTGTGCCCCTTTTTATTTTATTCCTTCAATAAATCATTTGATCATAAACCCTAATTATGTCCCATTTAAACCTTTAAGGCCCAATTTCACATATGAAAACACCTCGAAATCAGCTGTAACTTTGGGATTCTCTCTAATATCATCATATCTAACGGACCTAAAAAATTTGTTGAAAAGTTGGTCGAACCGTGGAAGGAATGCACATGGTCCTCGTTTTTTTTCTCAAAATTTTGGGAGCACAATTCTATGATATTATAATGCTTAACCCCAAAATATTGGTGGGAAATTCAATGACTAGGTCATCCTAAAGGCGGAATTAAGTTGAAATTAAGATCTAGGGTTTCATACATAAGAGCTCTCTTTCTTCATTTGAAGGGAACTAAGAGCTAAGATCTATCTTCCTAAGAATCTAAGAGCAGGTTTTTGGAGCATACAGAGCCTTCTATGTAGTTAAAGAGAAGCCTATGTGGAGTCTTCAACAACATTCAACAACATTCAACAACATTTCATCAATAATTCATCGTAAACTAGGAGCCTTGAAGACATTGAAGAGTAATAGGAGATCTAGTGGCAATATCTCTCCCTTGGGGATTGGTATGATTTCATGTTATTTTCATGTCTTTGTATGAGCTTCTTTACATCAATTTGCATATTTAAATTCATTCTTTAGATCATTTAGAATATTTTGTTTGAAGCATTGTTATTTACATTTATATTTACATTTAGGGTTTACTCTCATGTGTAGGGTAGCTCTAGTTTCTTATCATTTAGGATCTTGCATACACACAAGGTTATAGCAAACACATTTTCAGTACATTATTAGTTATTTGTGGAGGTGTAAATCACTAACATAGGGGCTTAACTAAGGAAAAACCATATATAGCCACCCAAACCTTCCCTTTTTAGTTGCAGGTGCGGAAACAGGCATCCAGAGGCAGTTTCAGATCTGGAAAAGGCATCAACACCACCCAGAAGTCTTGGAAGTGCAGAAATCTATCAAGGATAGGGGTGTGGCATCCTAATCCTACCCAAGATAGGGGAGTGGTTCCTTGGTCCTTCCCAAGACAGGGGCATGGCACCCTGGTCCCTCCACTTTGCAGCAATTTTTGGTAGGATACAACTTCAGGGTCTCTAGTTTGCATCCTTTCAGTTGCAGCTCTCTGTAAGTCCATCAGGGACAATGACATGGCACCCCGGTCCTGGTCAATTTTTTTTAATTTGAAGCATCAAGTACACATCCAGAATCCTCCCCCTTTCATTCTTTCAGTATCTTAGTGTCAGATCTGCAAGATTGTTCAATTTCAAGTTCATTTATGCTTCATTCTTTATCTTCTAGTCTAGTTGATCATTCAAACCCTAGTTTTTCTCATCATTTGCAACAAGAGGAATAGAAACCCTAAGAGGTAATCCTTGGCTCTCTCTTTCTCACAATAAGTAGACAAAGTGATCTATCTCCCTAGGCTCTTTCATATTCTCAATGTGTTGGCAAAAGTAGGATTAGGTCCTAGTCACTCGATCTCTCTTTTCCCGCCCCCCCATTTTGGTGAACCCAATGTGAATCCAACCTTCTTTAATTCTGATTTATGTTCTCAGATCTGATTTTTTTTTCTATTTCAAATTCAAATTTATATTTACAAGTTTCAATTCCTTGCAAATTTCAAAATTTAGAAGTTAATTTTGTTAAAACCCTAATTTGTCAATTCAAAATTGAACTTGTGGATAGCTTAGTTTGGATCATTAATTTAAGATCTGATTTAGGAACACATTTCACTCATAAATTTCATTTTCTAAATCAACATTTAGAGTGCTTTCATTGGTTAAAAGTGATCATTTCCTTCTATTTTGTATATGTTATCATTTGAAAGAGGAATTTTTTTGTCATGATGCATTCATTTCCTAAATGTGACAATGAGTTGACTTCCCTTGTTCCAATTTTTCCCTCTCTTAACCAACTTCCTCCTATCTATGATAACATTTTAGTTCCAAAAAGAGTTGTTACCAACCCCTTCAAAACTCTCCCATGCTCTGAGGATGAAGATTTGAAGAGTGATCTTGAAAATTTTCCAAAAATATGCTCTTCCCATCTAGCTATCTTAGAGGAAGAGGATGATATCATAAACACTTTTCTTAATGATACATTACCTTCCTTACATGATGCCTCTCTAAGTGAAAATGTATTAATGGACATTGACTTATCTTCTCCTAAATTTGGTCTTACCAATGGGGGCATATTAGTACAACAGAGGTTATGAGTACTTCTTCCAAAGATCTCCTTCCTAAGCATGAATCTTTGGAGAAAGATGTTAATCTCCCTCCTAAAAAATACTCCCCTCATGAGGTTCATTTTGTGAAAGAATATGGTATTGTCCCTACTTTTCCTAGTGAGGGCATTTCCTCTTTTGATTCCAACAAAATTCCCACTAGAGATAATGCATTAATGAGAAACAATTTTCCTTCTCCTAAAGTTTGTCTTACCCCTAAAGATGCCTTAGAGAAAGAAGATGAAACCATAAATTTTCTTAATTATCTCTCCCCTAAAGATCCTATTGAAGACATTTTGAGTAAAGAGGATGATTTAAATACATGTAGTGATTCTCTCCTTCCTAAGGATGAAGAATTAATGAACAATGTTATCCCTTCCACAAAAATTAGCAATAGCAATAAGGACATCTGTGTGCAAGATATTTCTAATACTTTTCCTAATGACCTCACTATTTGGGATGAATTATTAAAAGAAGGTGTTGATTATTCTCTCCCCCATGAGAGAACCCTATCCAAAGGGGATAAATCATGATTGATAACTCCCTTGATAGAATCTCACCTTCCATGAATCTCAATCATTCTCCTTCTAAAAATAAAGCATCTCCCTCCCCTCAACTTTGTTCTACTCGTAAGGATACCCTAGTTCATGGTAATATTGTTGACATCTCTTTCAAATATCTCCCTCTCAAAGGTGAGACTTTAAAGAGTAATTTTGATCCTTCTCCTAGAGAGTCTATTCCCCATGTATATCCTTTTATGATAGAGGATTATCTATTAAAAGTATTCCTTCTAAAACAATGCCTACTTCTAGTCTCCCTCCTAAAATTGGCCTTATCCATGATAGAATTTTAGTGCAAGAAGAGACTATCAACAATTCTTACAACAATCTTGTTCATTCTTCTTCTAAGGACACCTTTGATATTCCTAAACCATCCTCAATCACTTTGATACATGTGAATGAAACACATAATAAACCCCTCTTCACAGTTCAAGGTGCTTGTCCTTCTCAAAATTCCCCATGTAAGCCTATCTTAGTGGTTCAAGGTGGTTATGCTAATGATTCTTTTTGCACTCCTAAGAAACCTATTATTACTATGCAAGGAGGTTATCCTACTAAGAGCCCTTATGATTATGCTAAGAAAATTATCAAAGAGTTATAATACGGTTGCTCATACTTACAACAAAAGAAACAATAGGAAGCCTACTCCTCCTCTAGTTATCCCAACTTCACTTCCTCTCTCTCAACCTACCCTTCCACAAGCACCTCATATATCAAATCTTGGCAAGGAGTATGATCTCATTGAACAACTTAAAGCTACTCCTGCTAATATTTCTATTTGGGATTTGGTTCAAACTTCACCTGCTTATCATGGGATGTTACAAGATGCTTTGAAAAATAGATGTCCCACCTACAGTGACATATAATAACATGTCTGCTTTGATTGATCCTACAAACAAATCCAAAGCTCGAATTGTATTCACACAAGATGAGTTGCCTTCTTCTAAAATCCAAAATCAATATGATCCTCTTATGATTGTGGTTATTATCCATTATAGTGCTATAAGATGAACCTTTGTGGACAATGGATATGGCCTTAATGTTTGTGGTGTATACTTATTCGATAGGATTAAAGTGGATCATTCTCTCATTGAATCTTCTTCTCCTACTATTTGAGGCTTTGATAATGTTGCTAAACAATGTGTAGGTGTCATAACCTTGCCTGTTAGGGTAGGCCCTGTTGTTTTACCCACACCTATTCATGTTATGCTTGGTAATTTGACATATAACCTTCTATTAGGGAGACCTTGATTTCATAGCATGCAAGTTGTCCCCTCAACTTTTCATAGGCAAGTCAAATTCATTTATAACAATACAACATACACCTTGTTTACCACCAAACCTCAAGAACCATTTAAATCTAGCTCTTCTTGTTCAACTACTTCCCATTCTTCTTCCAATCCTTCTAATTATTCAAATACATCTACTTCCTTTAATGATGTTGTTCCTTCTAGTACTCCCGATTCTTATACTCAATTTGAATCTCCTCCCAAGGATATCTTTTCTCCCAAAGAAGTGTTCACAAATGATTATTGGGGATCTCTAGATTTTACCCCTACTTTTATAGGAGAATATAGGGCACCTTGTAATGAATCTAAGACTAAGAAGGAGAAATCTAAGGAGGAACCTAAAGAGCAACCTACTTTGTCTAAACAACTAAGTAACCATTTTGTGGCTGCTTCTAATTTAGATGATTCTTCAAATCCTTCCTCTAATTAATATAGCACTAAGACCTATTAGGCATCCCCATATCCTTTTGATTTGGCATCCCTTTATGGTCTTGGTTTTCACATTTTAGCTAAGAGTGGCTATGATGGCAATGGTTGTGGTGCAAATAAACAAGGAATTAAAGTTTCTTTAGAACATGATACACATGAAGATTCATTTGGAATTGGATATAATCCTTCTAAGCCTACCAAAGTATCTAGAAAACCATCTCTCAATGTGAATGCTATATTTAGTAGTGATGATGACCTCACCTCAATTAAATCATCTCCTACTTATTTCAACACTCATCCTCCTCATAAGGAAATCTTGGTGATGAACAAATCTCTTTATGAATCTCCTCAAGAGATTTCTAATCCCCCTTATGAGACTTTATCTTCTACTCATTCTAAAATCCCTTCTTCTTGAAATAAGGCTCTAATTAATTATACTTATCCCTCTCCTAAGATTTCTTGTGTGCAAGAGAAGTATGACTTAGTGGCCTATTCTTCTCCTATAAACTTCTCTCTTTCTAAACACTTTTTAACATTCATCATTTTATACATGTTTTTAATCTCACTTATAGTAGAGAATTTAGCATGTCATATTCAAATACCTCATTCAATCTATCATGTCTTTAAATAACATTAATGGCTATTATGTTGCTCATCCTCATGTGACATTGGTAGCTCACTTACTGGGGGCTCATTGTGATTCATGATGGTACAATTTCACATGAAATCATACTTTTGGAAGCAACATAATATCCTATTTCTATCTCATCTCTTCTCCCTATATATATGGGGGGAAAGAGTGATTTCAAACATCTCTCCTTCTTAAGATTAAAATTTCCCCTTTGTGAAGTAGTGTCTTCTATAAGGATTTCTTATTGATTGTAGAGGTGTATTCATACTTGAATTCCTTCTCTCATATTGGAACAAGCATCCCTAATGGGGATCTTAAGTAGATATCCTTAATTGTGACCTCCTCCTTGGTGATTGGAAGTCTTTGATCATTCATCAATTTCTTTTCTTCATTGAGTAGTATCTTTTATAATAGACCCTTCTATTTTGTGCACGTACATATCCCTAATGAGGATATTTTGCCTTCTTTTAGAAGAGTTTTGTTATAAATAATCTCTCTTTGATGTCATCTCAATCCTTTGCTCTTTTCAAATCTCTTGCATTTATTCATTCTAGAAGATGTTATATTTGTCTAAGACAACTCCTCTTGAAGATAGATGTCTTTTGAACAAAGATCTCTTCTCCTCAAAGGATCTCCTTTACACTTATATAGAAATATATCTCTTTTAAACTATCTTATCCTTGCTTGAAGAGTATTCCCTCTCTTTCTTGGATATAAGACATTGTTTCATGATGAATATCTTCTTTGTGTCGAAGGTAGGTATCCTTGTTCTACTTGCACACACATTAATGAGGTTGAGTAGAACTAACAATGTTCTCACTCTCCTCCCTTACATGGATCACCCAGATAGACTCTGGGGGCTAGTTTTCCATGTCCTTCTCTCCATGGCTCACCTAGTTTTAGGGGCAAGATGTCCATGGTTCCTTTTCTCTTCTCATGGATCACCAAAGTGTGTATTCATGCTTTCTATCTCTTTTTCCTTCTCTTTGCATTTGTTTCCATTTAAATATTTCATTTTGTTTTAGAGAGATCTCAAATCCTCACACTCTTTGTTGTGTTGGAATTGAGGCTTAGTTCTCTTTCTTACCAAATTATTCTCCATTAATTTTTGATCTTGTATCAAATCTTCTTGTGAGAATTTGTCATCAATTTTCTTTCACAATTTGATGTGGTAAACATGATACCCTGTTTCAACTCACTAAAATTAGCAAGCCAAAATAGGGGCGGTATATAGCTACCCTTGAATTTTCATCACTTTCCTTCGTAAGCATTTAGGTGATTTTGTGATTTTATCTAACATGTGTTTTTGTAGGGTGTGAATCCTAACTATGTACTACAAATACCATTGGGAGCCTCTTTTGACAACTTGTGGATATATCCTTTTTCATGAATGTTTACTTTTCTTTACTTTAGCTTGTATATGCATGTAGTTTCATATGACTACTAAAGTGGGGCCTAAATGTAGTGTCATAAATTGTACACCCTTGATAGGGTGGTACAATTTCACACTTAGGTTAGCACTTGCCTTAGTGTGTCTTGCATCTTGCATTATTATTTCCCTTTAAGCATTTAATTAATTAATTAAATTAAATCTAAAGTCATATTTCATCACTTCATATATTATAAAATTGGGCCCTTTACCCTAAGTGTGCCCCTTTTTATTGTATTCCTCCAATAAATCATTTAATCATAAACCCTAATTATGTCCTACTTCGACCTTTAAGGCCCAATTTTGCATATCAAAACACCTCAAAATCAGCTATAACTTTGGGATTCACTCTAATATCATCATATCAAATGGCCTTGAAAATTTGGTGAAAAGTTGGTCGAACCGTGGAGGGAATGCACATGGTCCTCAACTTTTTTCCCGAATTTTTGGGAGCACAATTCTATGATATTATAATGCTTAACCCAAAAAGATTGGTTGGAAATTCAATTCCTAGGTCAGCCTAAAGGCATAATTAAGTCAAAATTAAGATCTAAGGTTTCATACATAAGAGCTCTCTTTCTTCATTTGAAGGGAACTAAGAACTAAGATCTATCTTCCTAAGAATCTAAGAGTAGGTTTTTGGAGCATAAGGAGCCTTCTATGTAGTGAAAGAGAAGCATGTATGGAGTCTTCAACAACATTCAGCAACATTCAACAATTTTCAACAACATTTCATTAAGCATTCATCATCAACTAGGAGCCTTGAAGATATTGAAGAGTAATAGGAGATCTAGTGGCAATATCTCTCCCTTGGGGATTGGTATGATTTCATGTTATTTTCATGTCTTTGTGTGAGCTTCTTTACATCAATTTGCATATTTACATTCATTCTTTAGAAAATTTAGCATATTTAGTTTGAATCATTGTTATTTACTTTTACATTTATATTTAGGGTTTACTCTCATGCATAGGGTAGATCTAGTTTCTTATCATTTAGTATCTTGAATACACACAAGGTTCTAGCAGACACATTTTCAGCACATTATCGGCTATTTGTGGAGGTGGAAATCACCAACATAGGGGTTTGACTAAGGAAAAACCCTATATAGCCACCCAAACCTTCCCTTTTCAGTTGCAGGTGTAGAAACAGGCATCCGAAGGTAGTTTCAGATCTGGAAAAGGCATCAACACCACCTAGAAGTCTTGGATGTGCAAAAATATGTCAAGGACAGGGGTGTGGCACCCTAGTACCACCTAGGATAGGGGTGTGGCACAGTTGTCCTTCCCAAGAATAGGGTGTGGTGCCCTGGTTCCTCCACTTTGTAGTGATTTCTAGCTGGATACAACTTTAGGGTCTCCAGTTTGCATCCTTTCGGTACCAACTCTTTGTCAGTTCATCAGAGATAGTGGCATGGCACTCTGGTCCTAGTCAGTTTTGTTCAATTGTTCAGCACTAGGTACACATCTAGAATCCTTCCCCTTTCATGCTTTCAGTATCTCAGTTTCAGATTTGCAAGTTTGTTCAATTTCAAGTTCATTTATGCTTCATTCTTTATCTCCTAGTCGAGTTGATCATTTAAACCCTAGGTTTTCTCATTATTTGCAAAAAGAGGAATAGAAAACCTAAGAGGTAATCCTTGGCTCTCTTTCTTACAAGAAGTATCCAAAGTGATCTATTTGTTGGTATTCTACACTCTAATGAGAAATGATGGTGTTGTCATTGATGACAAGCTTCTGGCAACCACCCGACATTCATCTGGTAAAGCCACTGGTAGGCACTGGCACCGTCATAGACATCTACATACACCGGCAAACACTTCACCAATAGCGGCTACAATGCATACCGACACTCCAACTGATAGGGTATAAACTTTTGTTTATTGTATTTAATGTAATTATCTTTTGTAAAGCTGACATGGCATATTGTAAAAGACTCATATATATGTATGAGAACTTATAGGTCATTTTGAGAAGTAAGGAATATGGTAGAAGGATAGCATGAATGAATAATATTTTTGTATAAGGAGATATAAGTTGATAGCGAAGTTTTTGGTTATAGAATGAGCTTAAACCGGTACTGAACCTGGCATAGTTGATACTGATTTGAAGCAGTACATTGTATTATATTTTCATAATCCATTTTGTAAGTCAGTGAGACTTCTATCTTGTGAATTGAGTAGTGAGCTCTAGGCAGTTAGCTTTCCTGCATGTGTAGGCCCCTCATTGTAAGTAATATTTATTCATTGGCCAATGAGTGCATATTGTGGGTTACAAATCCCACCGAGGTTTTTCCCACACCGGGTTTCCTTGCTAAACATCTTGTGTTGTGGTGTGTTTTCTATGTTGTCTTTATTGTTCTCGTTTACTGCATTAATTCTTATTTATCGGTACACTTTTTTGGAATGCAAAATACTTAATAAGGTTAAATATTTTGTTAATTGGATAGATACTGATTCACACCCCCCCCCCTCTTAGTATCTTTGGGACTATCATTAATCCTAACAATTGGTATCAAAGCCTGGTCTTCTATTTTCAAAAGCCTAACTGCTTGAGGAAGATTCTGACACTAGTATAGATGGAGAACTTAAGAAAGCAATTGGAAGGAGCTCTTGTA
Source organism: Cryptomeria japonica (assembly GCF_030272615.1). NCBI lineage: Eukaryota > Viridiplantae > Streptophyta > Pinopsida > Cupressales > Cupressaceae > Cryptomeria > Cryptomeria japonica. The sequence continues at coordinate 581,987,183 of NC_081414.1, read as the reverse complement.
GACTATGATTTAGAGAAGTTGAAGAATATCAAACTTGAAGATGATCTAAGGACTTCAGGAGAATCTTAGTATAGCTAAAAATAAAAGAAAATAACTTCATGAGAAGATGTAGAAGATAATGATGAAAAGGAAACTCTTAATAAACTTGTGAACAAGATGAGATAAGAAAATAGTACTATGAGGAATGAAATGCAAGATATGACTATGAGATTTTGTATAGACATTGAAGACAGGAAGAAGAATGAAGATGAATTGAGTAGGAGACTCAATGATGCCAGAAATGAAAATCTAAGACTCAGTCATGAAAATGGTATGTTAAAGACAGATCTGATTCACATGCAACATGATAAAACTGAACTTATGAGACAAATGGGAATTCTGGAAAATGAGCTGGCTACTGCAAATCAACACAAAGAGAAATTCAAGAAAAGTTCCTCTGAACTTGATGATATGCTGAAAAGTCAGAAACCTAATGGAGATACAAATGGACTTGGATTTGAAGTTGGAGAAAGTTCTGGTACTGCAAACAATCATGACCACAGTAAACCGGTAAGACAACCTAATGCTTACGAATTTAATGGGAAATGCTTTAATTGTAACAAGTATGGTCATAGAGCTAATCAGTGTAGATCTAAAAACAATTAGAACATTAATGCACCCACCAGTCAATGTTCCAAATGCAACAAAGTTGGTCATAATTCATAAAACTGCAGAATGAATGTGAGATGTTATGTTTGTGGAAGATTTGGACACTTATCTAATCAATGCAGAACACAAAATGGCATAGGATATGGAAAGGCTATTCAGCAGAATAATGTGACTTGTTATGCTTGTAACAAAATTAGACATATTGCAAAATTTTGTAGAAGCAATACTTCACTGGCAAATAATAAAGGACCTAGTTTGAAAGGCAAAGAAAAGGTTGATGAGGTAAAGAAAGAATTTTCAAAACAACGTATTAGAAAGACAGATCATAATGTTGATGAGACTATTCCTTCACTAGTAGAACAGAGTATTACTCCACCAGTAGGAAATTCTTCATCCAACTGAGAAGTAACCCTTTGGGGGTATTGCAGCAAATTGAATATCATGTAGTTTACCCTCGGTCAATGGTGAGAAGATAGATTTCTTCTTTACCGACAAATGTGTTAAGTTTTCACTTAACCGACAAGCATTTAATGCAATTGTTGAAAGAAATTTCATTATAAATCATCAGTTTTCCTTCATTTTTGATTCACCGAGCATTCAAATTAGCAGAGAGCATGAAATCCAAGCAAAGGCATTCAAGGCGAAGGTGTGAAGCAAGCATTCAGACATTATCAGGCAGCTTAAGGTATTTTTTCAAATGGCTTCCTCTTCTGCTCCTGAATTTATTGCAAACCCTATTGTTGTGGAAAATATAAAATGTCCTAGGCTCGTATTCAAAATTATTCCCAAGATAGCTAAGAAAGATGATTCCATAGGCACATTTTCAAAGATTCCTAAAGGTGTAGCTTATGCTGAAGACCCGAGGATATATATTCACTGCAATATTGAAGAATTAGGTCCCGAGGAAGTGTTAAAGATGTTTAAAACTATAATTTGTGATGAAAATGGCAATGTCAAACCCGAGCACAAGGTTATTGAGACTTTAGGTTTTGTGAAAATCTTGAACATCCCTGAATTTCTGGAGGAAGTTGTGAGAATTGTCCTAAGTAGGGCACATGGAGAATTTCTCTGGTTAGATTCAATCTGCAAATTCACCCGGCAAGCAATTAGGGCATTGATAGGTCTACCCTTAACTGACAACAAACCTAACAAAACTAAGAAGGTTCCTAATAACAAATTTATGACCTTAACCGAAGCAACATCTGATAGTAGATCTCTGAGAGTGAATGACATCAAGGACATTAATGTGAGATTCATAAGCATGATTTTAGGTTACAAGACTACACATGCAAACATAATTAATTCAGTTTCTAGTCTTTGCATTAATAGTGCTTATGAAATGGTAAACAATAAAGCAAAAATAGATGTGTGTGAATGGTTGAAGGATGAACTAATTGATAACTTGAAGAAGATAAAAGGTGATAAGAAAGGGACATTTCATTTTGGAAATCTCTTAGGAAATTCTTGGTATTGGACATAAAGACTTTGGATATGACATATTGGTAGGCAAACAATTGCAAGAAGCTTTCACTGGCATGGGTAATGCTAAGGAAAACAACATAACTGAATATTTCAAAGCTTTCCAAACCAAAATGAAAACCAAAGAGAGACTACCATAGAGTGTAGTAGATAAATATGATAAGGAAATCTATTTTGTAATTAAGAAAGATGAAACATGGATGGAACTTGTATTACTTAGAACTGTATGGGTAATAGAAATGGGTTATGAGGTAGATCTGAACATTGTTGAAACTTATGCAAAATCTTTATTAGATGCACCTAGAGAACCATCAGAAGATGTTTTTGGTAGTGCTGAAACAATTGAGAGTGGTGTACAAATAATGAAACAAAGGAAGAGAAGAGAAAAGTATATAAGAGATGCTTCTAAGCAGGTCAAGGAAATAAAAGAAAATGTGATGAACCTTACTAGTATAAAGGCAAGTGAACTAGAAGGACTGCAACCAAAGGCACACATTTCACTGGTTGGCACATCATCTGACAATGAGATACCTATAGAATTCAAGAGAGTTGATAGGAAGAGAAAACCCTCACCGGTACCCTATCCTCCACCCAAGAAAACAAGAACCTTGAGAAATAAACAACAAGTAGTAAGGCAACCGGCAAAGAAACTTACACCCAAGAAGAAATAGAAATAGGTTATACCACCATTGGATAATTTAATGAATGAAATCACTGATGATGGTAACTTGGAAAATGTGAGAAAATTGTATAACACATTCACTGATTTAGAAAAGGAATGTATTAAAAAACATATAATTCTACATCTAGACATATACAAGAAAGTGTTAATTGAAGTTGTAGATGATTTACCAAATGATCTGTATAGAAGGTTAGATGCAAAGAGGATTGCAGTAATGGAGTTGGACAAGAAACTTAAAGTTGAAAAACTTCTAGTTGTACATCTAGTTAACTCTAAAGAGGAAATTGATGACTTAATTTGTGAGGCTAATAGATCAATTTTTGCTAGTGGTCACCGACAAGTGAGTTTGAAGGCTGGTAGAGTTAATGAAATTGCAGAGGAAACGATTGATAAATGGGATCTTTTTTGTAGAAAAAGAAAAAAAAGAGGAATTGAACAAGTCAAAGAAAATATTTAAGGTATATCAAAAAGATAAGGACAAAGGGAAAGGTAAAGTTGGTGAAATACCAAACATAAAAATAATTGACAACTTACCACCACCCTTGGACACTACAACAGTACATACTAATGATACACCGGCTACTGACAGTGTGACAGTGTAGGTATAACACATGATGACACTAACCTTGAATCAGAAATTCTATTCACCATGAAGGTTGATACTCAGGAAGTGAACATTGTTGTAGATAAAGACAACATAGAGGTATAAAATGATATTGCTGGCAGTGGAAACATTGTTGAGCAACCGATAGAGAATGTTGAGGTCCAAATGCAAACAAAGCAAACAGAGCATATACTACAAACAGAATAACCATCAGACACTAGTATGAATACTAGTAGTATAGATGTTAGCACTGAGAAACCTACAGAAACATAAATACTGGTAGGTGAGAACACTGAGAAACCAACAAAGAAACTGGCAGAGGCACAGGTACATATCGAGATAGTGAAACCGGTAATCACTGAGAAACCCAAACCATTGCTAGTATAAATACAAACTCAGACTGATCCACCAGAGGTTGATAAAAGAAAATTGGTTACTAAAGTTGGAAGCACCGAAGTGATTAAGGCAGTTGGTCAGACATCTGGTACTTCTTTAAATGAATTCAGGCCTACCAATGTGACAGAGGTGCTCCTAGACTCTATCAAGAAGATAACTGACTAGAATGTATTGGATTAGAAAGCAATTGATGATACAATACCTATTCTTAAGATGATTGCACCAAAATGTAATATAGATCATGTAAAGGATTATTTAAGTCAGTTGGACACATTGTCTAAATTTATTGCTTGAAATTTACTAGCAGTTGATAAGGTGAATGAGGATACATTCAAAGAGAAAATGGAAAAAGAAAAGGAAAAATTATTTGAGGATACAATAAAAAAGTGTAGTGAACATATTAACACACTTTTACCGGCATTGAATACAACAATTTTGGAATATAAGGATCTGTACAGAGAAACATGCAAGCCACATCCCTTGACAAAGGACATTGAAAAGAAAATAAGGAGAGTAAAAAAGGAGATAGATGATATAGCTGATAACATTATTGGTTCATCCAAACCTATATCAATTTTTGAGCAAGAAATAGCAGGATTTGAGGAAAAGTTGGAGAAGTTTGAGAAGGAAAAAGCAAGGATCAAAGCAAATGCCACAGAGCTTAAGCATAAACTTAGTCCTAAATTGGATAACCTTATCTCTCTGAGAAATGAGTCTCTAAGGCATTAATTCAAGGGGAAAAATCATTAGAGGAGAATATGCATCATCTCACTGGCATGATCCAATGAACTGAGGCAACCATGAATGACAACAACAGATTCATGCAGAGTTTAAACTAGGTTTTGGCAAACATATTTTAGATTGTGACCAACTGGTTACAAACCTTAAGGTGAAATTTTGCACTCATTTGAAAATTTTTGATAACCTTTGTCATTGATGTAAAAGGGGGAGTAGTAGACAGAGAAAAATGATCATTCAGAGGAGATCATCTACTCAGGGGGAGAACACATCTTTTTGGTAAAGTTTTAGACTTCATCTTTTGGAATAGTTTTGGATTTTTCTCATGAGTGTTGCCATCAATGCCAAAGGGGGAGATTGTTGGCATTCTACACTCTAATGAGAAATGATGGTGTTGTCATTGATGGCAACCTTCTGGCAACCACCCGACATTCATCTGGTAAAGCCACCGACAAACACCGACACCGGCATAGACATTTACATACACCGACAGACACTTCACCGATAGTGGCTACAATGCATATCGACACTCCAACTGACAGGGAATAAACTTTTGTAAATCCGACATGGCCTATTGTAAAAGACTCATATATAAGTATGAGATCTTATAGGTCATTTTGAGAAGTAAGGAATATGGTAGAAGGATAGCATGAATGAATGATATTTTTGTATAAGGAGATATAAGTTGACAGCGAAGGTTTTTATTATAGAATGAGCTTAAACCGGTACTGAAATTGGCATATTTGATGTTGATTTGAAGCACTACATTGTATTGGATTTTCATAATCCATTTTGTAAGTCAGTGAGACTTCTATCTTGTAAATTGAGCAGTGAGCTCTAGGCAGTTGGCCTTCTTGCATGTGCATGCCCCTCATTGTAAGTAATATTTATTCATTGGCCAGTGAGTGAATATTGTGGGTCGCAAATCCCACCGAGGTTTTTCCCACACCAAGTTTCCTTGTTAAACATTTTGTGTTATGGTGTGTTTTGTATGCTATCTTTATTTTTCCTGTTTACTACATTAATTCTTATTTACCGATACACTATTTTGGAATGCAAAATACTTAATTAGGTTAAATATTATGTTAACTGGTTAGATACTGATTCACCCCCCCTCTCAGTATCTTTGGTTCTATCATTAATCCTAACACTATCTCCCTAGGCTCTTTCGTATTCCCAATGTGTTGGCAAAAGTAGGATTAGGTCATAGTCACCCGATCTCGCTTTTCCCACCCCACAACTTACAAACTTACTCTTTGGTGCAGGAGCACCCATGGCGTAAGGAAAATATATGGTCAAATTCATCATTTGAAATATAATTTATATTTTAAGGTCATTTATAATGTATTTGAATCCATTTGGAATGATTTGTAAGACTTGGAAGCCTAAAAATGTAAGCAAGTCCTGATTATGTCCTAGTTGTCCATATAGGCCCTTATAGGTCAAGATGGTCAAAATTGTATAAAAGGCCATGAGAAGGCTATCAAGTATGTAAAAGGTATTAAATATATTATTTGGACATTTTTAGGGGGTTTTTACAATTTGGAGAGTTATTAGGAAAAAGTGTCAAAGTTGCAAGAAAATTGCAAAAGTGCAACATTTGCAAAAATGTAAAAGTGCAAAAATTGCACATAAAGTTGTAAAAGGGAAGATGAAGGGTCATAAAGGTAGTTGGATGGTTTATAACTACAAAAGAGTCTATAAATATGTTGTATTGGTCGAACCAAATGATTATTGGAAGAATAGAGAAGTAAGGAGAACATTTTGGATACATTTTGGTGCATTCTACTATTGTTATTTTGGTTGGCTTTCCAGTTTTTGTGTTGGTTCTAGGCCTTGTACGACCATTTATGGCCTAGAAACCTTTGTATATGTATAATGGTTAGTTATATATATTAATTACCTTTCTTTTCCTTTTGGTTTGGAGTTATTATGTTTAGAAATGAAGAAGATATGAAAGTTTTGGTGAAAGTTGTTAATTGCAGATTTGATACTTCCTGAGAAAAGTCACATTGCAGTGTATGGTATGAACTCATATGATATTATTAAGACCTATAAATAGACTTATTGGAAATATATGTGAATAATATTTCTTTTTCCTTTGGTTTGAGACATTTTGGTTTTTATTTGTGGAAGTTATGAAGATTTTGGTGAAAACTGGTTTTAAACTATCTTAAATGGAGTTGCTGGAAAGGGTTTGTACTTATCTTGTGATTTCACCATTGCAAAAATTAATGACTTGAATATTATGAAAGTAGACTCAGAGGGCTTTCATTTGAGTATGGTATTGTTTTAGTTTGGTTAAATATTTGCTGTGAAATATGATGCCCTAGCAGGCAGCAAGCATACATTTTCCAGATTTACGACAGTCAAAATTGGTCTCGGTGCAGAGATGATAAGTTTTTATTTCACTGTTGGATCATTTTCAATTTTGGATATAGATTTATAAACCTAGTTTTCTACAGCTTCACTGAAGAGATCTTCAAAATGTTGTCAGGTTCAAAAGTTATTAATAACTGAGTACGGGTATATCAGGCTGTCATTAACTGGGACAGCATAATGCATTGTTTTGGTCTTGATTAATGTTTTAAGGGTTATTAAATGATATGATGGATTTGATATTGGATTGGTTGGTTGATATTAATATTTTTTTGGACTTTAGAATAATGATTATGATCAGATTATGCCTCTAATACAAGTGAAGATGTTGTGTTGAGATTGAAACTCCATGTTGATTTGGGGTTCTTGAAGGATTTTTCATGATGCTCCGCATCACTCTTATCACCTGTCATACGATGAGAGAAGCCACTATCAATAACCCATTCATCTTTCTCTTCAACTTTAGCAGCCAAATTTTTCTCCTCATTAATGCAGCTAGTAGAATCAACAGCAACTAGATCATCTTCCTTGATAGCAATAAACACCCATTTGTCTCCTGAATTTCCTTTATCATATTTATCATTTGTCACACCTTCATCAATAGCATAATAACACTTCTTCAAATATTGAGGCTTGTATGGTTTAAATAGCTTCTTACAAACTCTTTCTGGACACCTTAAAGAAAAATATCCTATCTTCTTACATGAAAAGCATTTAAGAGGCAATTTACCTTCATACTTATCGACACCTTTAGGCAATCTTCCAGCAACAAGCCATTCAAGCTCCTCAATTTCTTTTTGTTCTTCTTCAATTTCACTCAAAATCATCAACCTATATTTCAAGGTCGGCTCAACCCACAACACAAATCAAAAAATATAACCACACATGCTATAATAACACATGCAGACCAAAACAATGTCGACTAAGACATAGTATGGACCTAAATCATGACTGCGAACAAGAAACACCTCCAAGAATTACACCTCAAATATCCACAACACACTACAATCATCATGTCAGCCAAGAACATGGAGAACACCACTAGAATAAGGAAAATCATCAATAATGTGCACAACAATCAACATGGACCACCAACACAAATAGGACATGATCTAGAAACATCCAAAAGCATCATGAATTACCATAGAAACAACTGCAATATTACCACTTACTAGATTCTTCATCATCATTATACTAAACTTCAAGAACACTAACTCAACTGACTATCAAACTGAAACATACAGTTGTGAACCTCCAAATCATGAACCATCTGAATTAAGGACACACAAGACCCAAACACTCTTTCAAATCCACAAGAAAAGATATTGCAATAACGAAGCAATACGAAGCAAAATCCAGAACACTGAACAACATTGAACACTAAAAAACCAACCACAATACTGGATCCTATAACTCAATCAAATTAGCATGTGGACCACTGAAACTTCTTCTGAATCAACTAGAGATACTTATCTCAAAACACTTTAATCTGCAACAACTCAATTGCAACACACTGGCCGAACCAACTCACTTAATTTGACTCCAACACTGAAACACAAAGAGGAATATGTTGACATCAATGACAACAACACATTCCAGCAAACTTCTCAACAATATCCAACACAAATAGGGCATAATGCTATTAATACATGTAGAATAGTTCAAGTGAAGTCATCCAACACAAACATAAAGTTTCTAGGAGTTAAAATGATTAAGTAATCATCCATAATGTGAAAAAATGAAAAAAATATACTTGGGGAAAAATCTAGAAAAAGTACATGGATAGATGTGAAGAAATTAAAGAGACCTTTCCAACACCACAAGAATCATTAAAAATGGAGGAAATGAAAAATACATACTAACTCAAGAGAAAAAAAAGCACATTTGACTCCAATATATGATATAATATACACCAAAAGAATTTAAATCTTAGAAAAATACCAACACCATCAGATCAAACTTGAAATTAGTTTTCTGGCAATAACTTATTTTCTTGATTTTAAAATTGTATGCAAAAGTTATGACCATTTTACAAAAATAGATCAAAAAGACAAAAAAGGGGCCTAAATGAAATATATTTTGTCATTGTGTTAGTGACTGTACAAATATATACAAATGAGTTTTTCTTGGAAACGTGCCCACAAAAAATTGCACAAAAAAGTCAATTGCTCATAATTTTTTCAAATGAAGAGTCAATCTATAGGTTTTTGGTCACTTCAGATGCACTGGTGAACTTTTCTTTTCTCCGGGATGCATAATTTTTTTGGTGAAATCTTAAAGCCACCTCAAATTTTGTTCCTAAAAAGACCCAAATTGTTAACTACCCATATTTTGATGAAACTACAGTTGATTCATAGCTTTTGGGATGCTACAAATGCATTGGCGAGGTCCACTTTGTTTCAAAGTGCCTAAATTTTTTTTGATCCCTAGATCTTGTCTCGAAAGTGTGTCCTTAGAGAAAAGACCCAAAAACTCAACCGTTTAGATTTTAATAGAACAACAATCAATCTATAAGTTTTGGGAAACTATGAATGCAATGGTGAGGTCCTTTTTTCTTCAAAGTTAACAAAAAAATTGGCCACTTTAGATCTAGAAAGAAGGCTAGATCTAAGATCTTGTAATACTTTTGAGAAAATAAACTCTCAATCATTGAGAAGGGGTTTGTTTAATCCAAACTCTGATATCATGTGGAAGTATACAACACAATCTTGCAAGATCAAATAATAAACAAAGAACACCTTCCACAACTGAGACTAGGAAGAAAAGATTTTCTATGTTTCCAAAATGATTACATAATGAATGCAAAAGAACACAAAGGTTTGTTACATAGAAAATCAAGACACACATAACCTATAATTAGCTCAAAGAAACTAAAGTTATCTCAACTAAAAGCAAACTTAAGCTAAAAAGTCATGCATCCTAAATATAAAATACTTTAAAATGTACTATGTTCAAGAAACTTTAGAGTGTTGGTAGAATCACATCGAAACATTAGAACTTATACGAATAAAATCAAGAGATTCCAAGATTAAATGAGTTAGTGGTGGTATTCAAAGTTGGATCTAGAATGACAGATGAAGAGGCAAGCAACCTAAGCTAGTCATTGGGATTCATCATAGCATAGTCACCATGCATGCTCAACCAAAGAAAGATGACAAGATTCAAATAAAATAATTATTGTATAATGGCTGAAATTCTAATGGGAGCTAGCACATCATGTGGACATACACATATCATGATAGTGTCCAAGTAAAATATTCCAAAAGAATTCTTTGAATAATAGCATAGTAATGGGTCCTAGAATTGTCAATATTTCACTTACTTTACTACTACTTTTATTAGTCTTTTATATATTTTAAACTATATCTTGAACCATACTTTTATCTAGTTAATAATATATATGATATTTGAATATATGAATATTCTTTGAGAATTATTATTGTTGATATTATTGGAAAGAGACACTATTCTAGTGAAGATTGGTGCATGATAGATGTTTAGGAGTTGTCATTGATGGAAACTTAGTTTGCAGATCACATCCAGTGTACATAGATTTGGTTTAGCAAAAGCCATATTATTCATAGGCATAAGTCTGGAAGGTGGAACATGATAACCGATAGAGCATGAGATCATGGTGCACATCTTGGTTTCAGTGATGTATTTTGGGCTATGGTGATCAAGACAATTGATTTAAGGTTTGAGATAGATTATCTCCTAATCCTGATATCCGGTGTTCAATTGTGTGCAAGTTTAGAGCTTTGGTATTCAACAATTTAGTTAGGGTAGAGCTATCTTTGTGTAACGTATGTTGTGGAATCATTGGGTTAATTTTAATGATCAGTTTCGTGTTTGAGGTGATTGGGCTGACTTATGGGAAGCATTTTATCATCTTGTTTTGATCCGCATTTGGATTTGTGATTGAATTGAGTCAACTTGGTGGAACACATTTCATGTTGCATGTTATGTGGTTTCTGGAAGCTGACTTGGTTATTGATTCTTTTTGTTGATGCAGATATAAGAGATTGATTTGGTTGATCATTTTATAGGATGTAATGAGAAAAGGGGTGGGCCCCCTCTATCTATATGGGGCAGAATTCGCTTGCTTGCGCATAATTTTTCAATCAATCTAGTTGTAGTCGGCGCTCACCCTAGAGGCGCTTATCTAAAATCTATCTAAGTCTATGTGGGCGAATTTGTAATTTTTGTGAAGATTTTGTTGCTTTGGTATGTGACAGAGCAGAAGAACAGAGCAATATATCAGATTAGTTGTAGGAGACAATCTGAGGCTAATCAGGACTATATTTTGGCATAGTAAGATGCTATACTTCAATTCAATTATCATTGTAATCATTTTATATTATCCTATAAGGAAGTGAGCCTTCCTTCAAGTTGTATCCCTCTTTGTAATTAAGTAGTGAGCTCTAGGCAGTGTGCCTGAATGTGAGTGCATTCCCCTTTTGTAATATTGTTCTACTACTGGCCATAGTATAATAATATTGTGGGTACTCAATCTCATAGTGGTTTTTCCCTTTCCGGGTTTCCACGTAAAAATCTTGGTGTTATGGTTGTGTGGTTGTTTACTTTATATTTCTGCACTTTGCTTTCCTTCTTATGCATCTGGTGGTTTTGGAATCAAATTGAAAAGTTTGTGAATTACAAAACTTTGATTCACCCCCACTCTCAGTGTTCATTCACTCCAACAAATATATTGTAAATGTGTAATAAATAATGATTCATGTGGATAAATGATAGTTTTGAGAAACTAACATGTAGCTTAAGGAATCACAAAATCCCACAACCAAAGGAAATCTTTCCCTATTGCTTGTGAGGAAGAATTCAAAGGATTTTGAACTAGGATGTGGTTGCAACAAAGTTGTGTTGACTTTTTCATGCCAAATAAATGCAAGGAAGGACTGTAGGAATCTATGAAATGATGGAGTTATGCTTCATAAATCCACATGAATGATTCTTGCATGTTCTTGATTTGTTGTTTCTGTTTACATAATGAGTCCAATTTAGAATGGGGCTCATGTTAGAGTTAGTTGTTATTTCAATTTCTCTTTGGAATAAGTCATTCTTAGTACTAAAGAGGATTGACACCCGTTTTAGTTGGTTTGGAGGAGTAATTACTCCACTCTTATAGATTGTTTATACAAGTATAGTTTTACTTGAGTTAACTATTCTTCAAATTTTTATTATGATGTTAAATATACATATGTAATATAGATTAGATTCTTACCTAGAAATCTGAGTAGTTAAGAATATTACTATTACTGTTGTTATGAATTTATTAATATGGTTAAAGCAAATGATTAGTAGTATTATGATTTAAAGGATTGTTGTAATACAAGGTTACATCTCATCAAGAAAGGGCCACTTGAGGTAGTGTAACTCTCTCTCTTTCTTAGTTAGTTTCATTGATGTAAAATATTAATCATATTGTTGTTACTTTCATAGAACTGTTAAGGTTTTTTCTTAGTTCATGCAATCTATTGACATAGTTAATAGTTACTATCCATGATGCAATCAAGACATTATGATGTTCACCTATAGCCACTATTGAGTCACTTATCAAGTTACATGCAACAACTATTGTATATATAATTCCCTTTGAATATTGTTTATGCTTTCATTAGTTAGTATTTATATTTACACAACTGATAGATAGCTTGAGAGTCCTTTGCAACAAATATAGTGGCAACACCATCCAAGTATATACATCTCTGGTCAATAATTAAATGAGCCTCTACTTTAGGGCATTAGGTTACTCCATGTGGCATTAGTTACCCAATTGAGAAGAGTGCAATGAGTTATTGCACCAATCTGTTGCACTTAGTAAAGACCAATCATTTTTGGCATTGTTGTCAAGGATGGTGCTAAGGTTTAGAATTCCTGAGTTTAGATTTACTTAATGTTATTTTCTTTATATCATTTTCTTTATGTCATTTACTTTATGTTATTTATTTTTCATTAGCATAAATATTTTATTTTCAACATTAGGAACAATAGTTTTCAAGATCAGTTTCAAACCATCCACTAACAAGTGTAGGAAGAAAACTCATAAGCTCCACATTTACATTGCATAAGATGATATAGGGATGCATTAGGAATTTTTATTCCCTCTTCACAAATTTTAAAGGACATCTTAGCTTTAATTAGGGGGCTATAAGACTCATCAGAGACAACACAAGCACCAATATATCCATTTAGTGCACAACAAAATCCAATATCTTCTAGAAATACACAAACACAAGAAGAGCCTACCAAAGTTCTTACACGAGAAATAATTATACAACAATGGTTGAAGCAGAGGTATAAAACCCTACAAAACTAGTTACTTTTGAATTCCCCATCTCTAAATTGGAGAGAGAAACAATGCTCAAGGATATAACCCCATTTTATCTCTCGAATTTCTATGACTTAATCACAGAAGTGATTGACACCTTTTGTTTGAATTTGACTTATTGTGTCGTATATATGACTCCAGTGTCATGAAATTGCGACCCTTGTAATTGTCAACCATATTAGGCCCTCACGCATGCTATTCAAATCCCTAAGCCTGATTAGAGACCAGAGACTTGCTCGATGCCTGAGAACTACATCTTGCTTGCCCTTTGCACTTCCTAGACTGCATCTTGTCCTAAAAAAAAGGGGAGGACAGGGGCATGGCACCCCTGTCACTGCCCCATTTTAGGGTAGGACCCTTTTCAATTATGCTTTGGTGGTTGTGCATTGAGCAAGAAAACTCCCCCAATGTCTGCCTGCGATGAAAAATCAATCAATTAGCCCTAATTGACAAGTATATAAGTCACATTTCCCCTTTCATTCTGGCATAACACAGATACATGAGATCACACATTCAAGCATTCAAGAGCATTTAAGCATTCTTTTCCAGCATTGAGCATTCTCAAGTCTCCCTTCAAGGCTAGGTGTTACATTCAAATCAAGGATTCAACCATTGAAGAGGAGATTCATTCCAACATTCAACTTCATACAAGCAATTCTATCAACATTTCTATCACAACCTCCCTTGAGGTGATTTACAGTTCACTCTTTCATTTACATTTACTTGCAATACTTTCTTTCATCATTTGGTTAATTCCAAAACTGGGGTTTGACCTGAAGACAAACCCCTAATCCCAACACTTTTCCCTCTCTTTCGTATGTGTAGGTTGTAGGTGCACTGTTATAATTTCGAATTTGGACTCCATTTGCAAAGGCAGAAAAAACCTTTTCATTTCATGGATTTTTCGGAGGACCGTGTACACTCCCACCAAGGTCTGGGCAACTTTTTCTCAAATTCGTAGGGCGGCTTTGTCTTGACATATTATTGCCAGATCTAGGTGCACAAATTCATCCTCTGCTTCTATCTCGAGTTATAATTAGATCTTTGATGCTTTTTTCACTTGGTTATAAGTACACATTTTATTTAATTCAAATCTCAATCTCAAAAGAGGGGATTAACTTACCATTCTTATATCACTCAGAATTCAATCTCCTTTTCTAGAGGTTGAATCTAGTGTCACCCCTCTTCTAATGTAATGCGTGAAAAGTGTTTGAAGGGAAATCCGAAGTGAAACTTTCATTTCTCCTCGGAGGGAAGAAAAGCTTTCCTCTACATCTCCATTCATTCACCCCTTTTTCAACATTTCATTTTGGTGAACTTGACATCTTACATACTTTATTCTAAAAATAATTACATATTTTCATTTGCAAGTTTAATTTTTATGCAAACTTAGTGGTTAATTCATTCAAAACCCTAGTTTTTAAAATTGAAATTGAACTTGTGTTTTGTAAAAGTTGCTTGTTATTGTCTTAGATCTTAAAATTGCTTTGTTTGTCAAATTCAATTTTTTCATTTCCTTGTTCAATTTGCAAATCAAATTCACAAAATTAAAAGGTTAATTATCAAAACCCTAATTTTCAAAAATCATCTTGAAATTGTGCAAAAATTCAATTTCCATTTAATTTTCAGATTTGTGACTGTTTTCAGACTTATCTTCTATCCTACAATTCAAATTTTCAATTTCCCTCCTTTTTCAAATTTCAAAATTTTAAAAATTAAGTGGTTAGGCCATAAAACCCTAATTTTCAAATTTCATTAGATTTTGTGCAAATTTCAATCAATTTCATTCAAATTCAGATTTCAAAAACATTCTCCAAGGTGTCTCTCCCCTTTAGGTGTGACCCTTTTCAAATTTGTAATCCCATTCCCTTTTTTTCTTCAAAATTCTAATAGGGTCCTATTTCCACATTTGAACCTTAATTTCGCCTATCTCGAAATCGTAAAATTCGCCAATTTTTTGGGGTTAGCTTTAAAATCATTGTAATATTCATCCTTGAAAATTTTGAAAAAAGTTGGTCGGACCATGTGCATTCCCGCCATGGTCCTCGACTTTTTCCTTGAAATTTTGGGAGACTATTATGACTGCATTTAATAACATAAAACTAGAAGATTGGCTGATTTTGTCAATTTTTGATCCCTCTAACATCGAAAATACCTCCAAAATTCAACATTTTAAATTTCAAGATTTTTTTAAAATTAAGAGGTTAATTATAATCTACCCTTATTTTAAAATTTTCATTTTTGTTAATTTTAAAATTAAGTGGTATCCCCTTGGCCCTAATTTTAAAATTCCAATTTCCTTTGATTTAATATTTTGGAAATTGTGTCATTTTTTTCTTCCAACAAAGTTCAAATTGTTTAATCATTATTTTTTGAAATTTTGCATTACTCAATTTTGTAAACTTTGTTCAAAATTCAAAAATTTAATTTTCCCTCTAGTGCATGAGTTTTATGACTATTAGTCCTACCTATAATATCCCCGTTAGATGAAGCATTAGAATTAAGGCTTCCCAAGGTTTAATTACTGAGGAGACGGAGCCTAAATTAGGTGACTTCTTTAATGAGGATAATGCTAATGCATCCCATCCTAATCATGAGCCAATTTATTCCATTGATGAATCCCATGATGAAGAAGAAGCTTTGACTAGAGTTTCCATTTATCAACTTTCAAAATTGGACAATCAATTTGATAACTTTCAACAATGGATGTCTCAAGAATACCCTAATAGTGAAGCTCTTCCATTAATTGAAGGCCTTAAATGCATGATTCAAAGTGATAAGAATGGAATGATATATTGTGTGGCATTGCTCATATTATTGATTCTAATGTCATGCCTATCAAGAGTTGTACAGAGAACTTAGGTTATTCATAACCTGTTATCACTATTTAAGAAATGGGTTTTCTTTTCCCATGATTGGCTAAATTTTTGAAATTTTGAGTCAGTTATGCTATTAATTGCTTCAAATCTGTTTTAGGTCTTTAAGGGTTAAGGGTTTTTAGTTTTTAATCGCTCAAATGTATGATCAAAACCCTCTGGCTTCTATTCCTATGTTACTTTATTCACTTAAGTAATGGGTCTTGGGGTCATGCGAAATGTCCTCCCTTGTTATTTGCCTAGGTGGTCGTTAAATAATTATAAAAATCTACACCTTATACCTTTTCCTTCTAATGTTGTCGGGTCCAGTAAGTGTCGTGCAACTTTCAGATGAATCTATGATTTTTCGCTATTTTGTTAGGCGAAGTTGCAGGTGTGTTATGCTCTATGAAATAGCAAAAGGAAAAAGCATGTTCGACTGTGTGCATTGGATCTAGTTTAACGAGACTCCATCTCGCTTTGAATCTAACAGCTGGTGTTGATTTGTAGCTGAAATGAGCGAGTAAATTACTGTTTGCGAAATGGCAAAAAGGTTTGGCAGGACCCAGCGGTGAAGACTTTTCCATGGCTAAAAGGCGATCAAGTTTAAAAGAAATCGACGGCCCGCATTGTTTCACACTTGAGAGATGCTCACATGTTATGCTCTGCGAAATGGCGAAAGGTTTTTTGGGCCCGGGTAAAAGAGGTTCATAAGAGGCATAATAGATGTGCAGGTTCTCAAGATCTAAAGGTTAGCACAGTTTCACAGGAGAAAGATGCTCGAAAGATAGCTTTCACGAAACAGTGAAATGACATGGCGTTCCAAGCAAGCAATCGAGCTAGTTGAGACGGTAAGTAAGACAATGACATGTGGTCGAAAATCAAAGTGTTCAGCAAATTGGATTTAAGGAATAATAGGTGGGTCCAAGAAGATGAGTCATACTGTGGGATAAGAAGTGACCTGGTAGATACAAGCGGCAAGGATGAAGTGGATCCCGCTGATTTCTTTCAGCGAATAAGAAGGTGACACGTCAGTTCAGGAATGACCAAGTTCCAGGTGGGTAAAGCTGAGTCAGAAGACCTGCGTTTGCTGGTTTCAACTAGGTTGTTAAGCATCAAGCAATTTTGATACGATCTAATGGTTTGCATGAATTCGTGAAGGTAAGATGCTAGTGTTTTAAGGTCTACGAAATGGCGAAAGAGCTAGTGGGCCTGAAGAACAGATAAGGCATGAGGGTAAAAGATGATCAACTCTTTTTTGATCCAAGGGTTCTTGTTGCTTCGTGGCTGCAAATAAACTGAGGATTATGGCCCACAAAATGGCGAAAGAGAAAGAGAGGTTCTTTCCAGCATGACGTGGAATGACAGCTGCTACTTCTTGTAAAGCTTGATGGTGATGTGTCGATTGACACGTAGTTTCAAAAGGTGATTAAGGGCCCACCAAGGTGTAACCGACGGTTATGCAGGAAGTAAGACACGTGGTTGACTCTAAACTAAACCCAAAGAGTATTCTAGGGCTAATGGCCGAGTGCCACGTGGCATTTGTTAACCGGTGAATAAATGGGGTAAGCAATGTTTGGATAAAGGTCTCACTTAAAAGATGTTCATCTCAAGTTTGATCCAATGCTTCTCGTTATTTCATGGCCTAAAGATGGAAGTGGATTAACCCCTACAAAATAGCAAAAAATTGTTAGCCGTCAAGATGAGGCACGGTTAGCGAAAAAGTTGATGGTCCTGGTAGGAGTTAAAGGCCGGGTGGTTAGAGTTCCATCTAATGCTTGGCATAGCTTCGCGAAAGGAAAATGCTTAGGGGATAAAGATTGTCAAATGGCGAAAAGGAGGTAGGGCCCATATGCAAAGGCAAAGAGGTTAAAATAGTGTAAAGACCGATCAAGTCTCATCTGATCGAACGACTGGCGCAATTTCGTTAGGCAAAATTGCTAGGATGTTATGCTCTACAAAATGGTGAAAGAGCGAAAAGAAAATATACAGGCATGTTATGACCCGTTGGAGCGAAATTTTTGAATTCTTCTATGAATTCAATTCTGAAAGGACAACCAAAGCATGCGGTATCAATGTCGCAGTTAAGAGCTCAAGTACCATATATGATCTCGTATCAATTGAATGAAGGCATCATTTTGAAAAATTGTTACAGAGAAGCAATTGCAGAGAAATTTTCTTCAGTTGTAGAGCGGATTCCTTCAAGCCAAAAATAGGTTCTCTTGTACTCTTGCTTGGCAATTACTTGACAGTGTGTTTTAATTGGGGTTTTGATTTGTTACAAAACAGTTGGGGCTAGTAATTAAATTGCTTGCATAGTTTTTTAAGATGGCACCTAAAAGAGAATTCTCAGGAAAGGTTAATTACTAGGCGAGGGCTATCTGTGATGATTTCCTAGAACAGTTGACAATGTCAACTAATGTGGTAGCAAAGGTAAAGGAATTAGTGCCAAGAGCTCCTCGCCTAAAAATAGGAGAAGGATTGTATGACAAGGGCAACTGGCTAAGAGACCCTCAAATTGGGTTGTCTGGGTTTGGATTATTTAAGGTTGGATTTGGTATGAGAAACTCCCTAGCCCCAATGAATAGTATCTAGGAGTTGGATGTAGGAAAATTGGTGATCCCTGGAGTATTCATGGATGTAGATTTCCTAACTCAGATTGCACACAACTATGACCCAATCACAAGGTGTGTTAAGGATATAAGTGGGAAAATCCTCATTGAAATAAATAATGAGGAGTTTAGAAATGCTTTTGGGCTTAGTGAATTTACCAATTTTTTAGAGCCTATTAATTTTAAATCACTAGCTTAGGTTTATAGTGTACAGAGGAACCACCTTAGAAATGGGCCTCTTAAAGAATTCTTTGTGAAGATAGGTGGATTAACAATTGTAGGACCCAACATTGAGGAGCCTTTCTCTTTAAATCTGTTCACCCTTAGGGCCAAAGGATTATACTGGTCACTCTGCCAAATTTTAGGAGAAGATGCTAAGGCAAATATGCCAACTCATTACATGTTAATGATTGCTCAAATTTTGAATCCTTCGTTGGCAGTGAGCTTTGATTATGCTTCCTATATCACTGATGCCATCCATGAAGGCTTGATAGGAATAAAGAATGAGAAAGTGGATAGGCCTTTTGGATGGTATTCCCTCCTCATGCATTTATTTTTATTCAAGGGTGGTGACTATTTTGCAAGTGGAATGGATATTGTGAAAGAGAAATATGGAGAGAAGATGCCAGTGCAATTATGGAGTACAGTCCTATCATGGGACAAAGAAGATGCTAGCTACTTAAAGTTTGATAAGTTTTTTGCATCTAAGATTAGGACTCTTATATGTTCAGAGAATCCAAGAGTCCCTAAGATTCTTTTGGAATTCATTAGGCCAAAAGAGTTTGCTGAGAATATTAAAATTGTCTACAATTGGGGTGATATCTACTTATACCCAGTCTCCATAGTTTTCAGAGTATATGGTTTCAAAGGCACTCCATTTTTGTTGCCTTATCAAGTCCCTCTTAAAGTGGGAGTTGCAGAAATCCACAGGCAGATTAGTAGTGTGCAAGAGGTAGAGCTAACAGGCAGAGTTAAAGGGACCATTTTCCCTACAGTTACCATAGGACATCAATTTGTAATAATTAAAGGAGGTTGGAAGTATTTTGAAGATTTCCTTCAACCGTACCATTTATCAACTACAGTATCTCGGTGTGCTGGCCCTGAAGATTTCTTCAATGACATGTTCTGAAAGAGGGCAATATGCACAGGTAGACCCCACCAATTCCAGTTTCCTAAAGACCTCATTAGGAATGAGTTTGATTTAGATGAGCAAGAGCTGAGGAAACAAAAGTGGGTGGCCTACAAGAAGGCTTTAGACTTTGTGCACCAATTTGACACTAGCTATGACCCTTTGTCTAGCTTTCACCCCTTTGAAGAGAAGATAAAATTCTTAATTCTTTGTTTTGAGGATGTGATGCAGACATTGAAAGAAAAGAGGGAGGTTGTAATTAAGAACAACCCTGAGAAAGAAAGACTAGTTCTAAATAGGTCTACATCTACCAGAGCAATCCCTCCTAGTGATTACATGTTACATAAGAAGTCCAACTACAATGTGTTGATGCCAACAATAGGGGAGCCTTCTACCTCAAAAGGGAAGAGGAAGATACAGGATGTCATTGACATTTAGGATAGCCCAAAGAAACAAAGAGTGGGAAAGGAAGTACAATCTAATGAACCCTTGTATTCCCCATCTCAATCCCCTATTCATATAGGAGATGAACAGGCAACATCTGAGCAACTATTACAATTAGGCAGTCTTGGAGAGATAGCCTACACATATGATGAAGTGGAAGAGGAAATGTTAGAAGAGCCCCTTATTGCTGAGATGAACATTACTACTAATGAGTTCAAAGGCCAAGAGTGGGATCCTGAGATCAAGCAAGCCAATGAGGATTTCTTGGCTGATAATAACTTTGTCACATTAGGAGCTTTCATGCAATTTGTGTGGAAGTAGAATATTGATAAATTTAATGCTAGGTGTGAAAAGAGGAAAGGTGAGCAGCTCCACAAGGATCCAACTATGGTGGAGGAAGAGATAAAGCAAGAAATGGTTGATGAGTTCAAGACCATCACTCCTAAGTAAGGAAGAGACATGGTAGCATAGGCTGGGGCACTCATTCTCCCTAAATGGGACATAGCAGATGCCTTGGTTTTAGAGGCAATAAGAAAGGAGACCAAACCTATGGAGGGAGCCACTTTTAGCAAGGATAATGCTACACTAGTCATGTGGTCTCTTAAAAGAGATGAAAATAAAAGGAATAAGGACACCTCAGGGTCAAGTTACCTTGGAGGAATGATAGTGAAAAGAGTGCAGAGCACTGGGGTAGTGGAAGCTGCTACTACTGTGCTAGAGACTGCAAAGTTTAGTGTTGCGGTAGCGGAAAGAGAAGCAAAAAAAAAAGCAGATCTCCAAGTTAAGTTGGAGACAATTTTAAAAGCTTACAATAGTGCCAAGGAAGAGGTAAGGGGTAAAGATAGCATCATCGCCAAGTTACAAAGCCAGTTGGCAGGACAATACCATCAAGGTGAGTCCTCAACATTGATGATCACCTCTTCTCCTACAAGACCTCCACCTACCAGCCCCATTATTGAATTCCCACCATCTCCAACACCTTCTAGTTCTCAGTTGATTGAGATCACTCCCCATGAGTTGGAGAATTTAAAACAAGCTCAGGCCCTATATGCAAAGAAATATGAAGAGAGAGTAAGGGCTACAATTTTAAGTTTTGCTAACACTATAGGGTCTTCACTAATGTATAATAACATGAGTAAGATTTTGGAAATTTGGAATGAGTTAAATGGGGACAAGGTTGTTTTAATGCCTATTTTTGATAAATGGAGACCCAAAGAGCAGGATATAGAACTTATTTGTGTATCCTATGATGAGGCAGGGGCTGACCCCATTATTAAATCTACCAATGATATGACAAAGGATTTAGTAAAGTTGGTAGAAGGAGTGGATAATGCAGATAGAAAGATCAACTTGTACAAGAAAGAGTATACTGATCAAGTTTTGAATTACTCCTAGGAGGTTTTGTTAGCCCAACCCAATTAAAGGATAAAAAAATATGGCTTAAGGAATTAAAAGCCAAATTGTCACTTAGAATAAAAGGAATTGTCAATTCAGAGGATGCCTCCATATTTGTCAAAACAATTGAGGAGATTGAGAAAATCAAATCTCATTATGGTTTTCTGAATTCAGAGGTCAATAAAATGAGGAATTCTTGGAAAAGATTAGCCAAGACAAAAGCAAAAGTGATTAACTTCTCATGGCCTGCTGATGAGGTGTATCAGGAATGGACAAGAAAATATGCAGTGCTTGATGTGGAGCAGTTAGAAAATGTTGCAACATAACAACAAGTGGAAGAAGCCGTGGATGTTGAAAGAGACTTGTAAACGCATTTGGAAAAGGTTTTGTAACTTCCTCTTAAGAAGTAATGATTGTAACAAACTCTCCTAGGAAATTCTAAAGCTATGTATGCATCGATATTGTTATAAATGGATACTAGGACTAATAAAAAAGGGATCGCAAGGAATTGTAAGAAAATGCTACAGAAATTTCCCTGAGCTTTTCAAGTCTTAATGGAGAATATTCAAATGTTTTTGTAATACTTTCAGAAGTAATATCAATACACAGACCATTGGTTTCGATTTTAAACTTTGTGTTGTCTTCAAGTATGTTTGCAAATGTTTACTATTTTATTCTGAGTAATCTAGGGTTATTCCTTTTGAAATATGGGTTGTAAGGCAATTTTAAGTAGATACGCTTCTTAGCTTTTCTCTTCAGGAGGGGAATTAAATACGCAGGAATCATTTCTACCAGTAAATTATTTGTGGGATACTTTGAATTTTGATGAACATAGTTTGGTTTGGTACGAATAAATTCTTATGTATGTCAGGCATGTATAGGTATTTACAGAAGCCAAACTGATAGGATGTGTAGAGATATCTGATTGTGGAAGTATTGTTTGAACTTAGATGACTCTGTGGCCTTGGATAAGGCACTGGTATCTACTAAGGTTATCTTCTATATATCTTGTAGATCAATACTGAACATGAGTATAAGTTTCATTTCTTTGTTTCAGTTGATTTTAAGGTGATAAGATCCACTAGTTTTCAGACTAGTTTGCTGTGGACTTATCTTTTAAAACTGTGAATTTAGTTCACAATTGTATACCCGCCTGAACTTTGGATAAGTTCGAAGTGTAGAAGGTTAATCAAACCTTGTCATATGTTGTCCTGAAAGTTTCCTTCTCTTTAATATCTCTTTTGCATACAGAGTTTATCATATCACTATAATAATTTTAAAGGGAATCAGATTTTGAGAACATATAACCTTCAAATCAAATCAATTCTTCTATTCATTTGACCACTTCAATGGCTAGTATTCCTACTTTCACTTCAAACATCATGGCTACATCAACTCAAAATGTCATTCTTACAACCATTGGTCATGGGGAAATCCCTCTCCTTCATTTAATCCTCCATCTTTACCTATGTCTTCTATAAGTATTCCTATTGTCCCTCAACCAATCAATGTGACATAAGGGGGCAATTCATTCAACAATTTTATTCCTCCTTTAATTGTCCCATTTCCTACTCAATCATCACCTATGCCTACTTATCACAATTTCCTACCACCTTATTCTCAATCCATGCCTTCCTTTAACAACATCACACCACCTTCTCAATCAACCATGTCTAACATTAATTCTTCTACCCAAGCCACCATTAACAATCTTGCTCAAATTGTGTCTTCCTTACAACAACAAATTGCTTCTATGAGTCAATCCAAGTTTAGTGTGCCCACCTTTGATGTTGCAAGCCCACTATCTCTTGATATTGTTAAAGTCATGCCACCTAAGCATGTTGAGGTCCCTCAATTGGAACTCTATAATGGAAAAGGTGATACTCTTACACATGTTAAAAAATTTCAAACCTTGTGTACTGATTTTGCTTATGATCAAAGATTGCTTGCGAAACTGTTTACAAGAATATTAAGAGATAAGGCTTTACAATGGTATTTCTTTTTTCCTTCTTATTCCATCACTTTTTTTCAACAATTAGCAAATTCTCTCATCCAACAATTTCAAAATAACATTGGTCCTAAAATCACTTTGATTGATTTAATGCACTGTAAACAAGGTGTTAAAGAAAAGTGACTGATTTCATTGGTAGATATAAGCATTTGTGTGCTCAAGTTACTTTTTATGTACCTGATAATTGTATTCAATGAATTTTCATTTCTAATTTGCAAAAAGATATCAGGGAAAAGCTTATTTTGTCTGAGTTCACTTCCTTTCTATAGTTGTGTGTAACACTCCATAATTATCAACTGGTTGTGAGTCAAATGGAGCAATCTACTCCTATGGCTCCAAGTGATAAGGGGGAGAGTGTTCAACAACCATTTGCAAAGTTCAAACCAACAAAAATCTTCATCAAGTTCAATGATACAATCAACAACATTAATGTGAATGCTACAATAGGCATGCCTTCTATTTCTAAAATTTTCAAAAGAGAAAGACAATTTACTCCTTTGAATGAACCTATGCATAGTATTATGTCTTAGTTGTTGCAAAGAAATGTTATTGAACTTCCTCCTATAAAAAAATTTGCTCCTTCTAAACTTGCATCCCCTTATTTTGATGACAATTCCTTTTGTCAATTTCATCGTTAGCCTGGTCATGACACTGATAAATGTTTTGCATTGAAAAGTAAGATTCAAGATTTGATTGATAACAATACTATATATGTGATAGGTGTAAATGATAAGGGAAATAAATCAGTAGCTCTTCCTAATCAAAATCTTAAAAATTTTACTGATCCTTTGCCGTCTCATACCTCTAACATGATTGAGACTGAGTATACTTCTTTCTCCTATGAGGAATTCACTTCTATGGTGCTGAACTTGGTAAATATGGTAGAAAAACAAGATACACCTAAGGATTCTTGTATTACATTTGACCCTAGTGAGACCATTAGAGAACCCGATGGCCCTTTATACATAGTTACAAAGGTTAAGGATATCCCTTGTTGTGGCGCTCTTATGGATCCCTCTTGCGTGGTTAACATCATCAGTGAGGAGTATTTTTTTCTTTACGATTGCATAAACCAATATATAATGCCTCTAATGTAGTGGTGAATTTATTTGATGGCTTCTCTTCTCCTACCATTGGCTCTATCACCCTTCTTGTTGAAGTTCATAATAAATCCATGGATGTTGACTATCATACCCTCTTCCAAGAAATTCTATGTGAAGTTGGGCTATCCTTGGCTATCTTCTATTAAGGCTATTACTTCTCCAATCCATAAGTGTTTGAAATTTCCTCACAATGGTGAAATCATAACTTTGAACCATAGCTTATTTAGATCTTCTGCAAGAAGCCCTAGCATTCCTATTGATTTCTTTTGGCCTAAGAAATATCAATCTCTTCCATCAAGGAGTGATGCTCTTTTCCAATCTTATCAAAAATGGAAGAAAGATATGATCTTATCCTTGAGTCAACCTAGATCCCCCACACTTGAAATTCCTATCATACTTGAAGATGAATTTCTTCCCCTCATGGATAGAACTAATCTCCCTCCCAAGGAAGATCTTCAATCTATTACTATGGATGTGACTATGCCTTCTCCTAAGAAGAACAACAACATTCCTCCTCAGGTTAGACCTATACCTCCTCCTCATGATGGACCTGGACTTCTTCCTACACCTAACATTCCTCCTTTATATGGCGTGGTTCCACCTCCTTTATATGGCACAGTTCCACCTCCTTTCTCTTATAGAGATAAGAGGCCCACCTCTCCTCTTGTCCAGCCTAAAAGACCTCAACCGAAGCCTTCAACTATCACAGAGGAGACTGTTCCTCCTTTCATAAATATTCCTCCTCCTTTGCAGTCTTCCACTAAGACTCGACAAGATCATTGTTCGATAGAATGTCGATGAAGATGTCATGTTTGAGCTCGTGAAGTTGTTCCTCAAAATATTCAATCTCCCAATACTCCAACAGTTGATATGATTCCCTTTTCCCCTAAGAAAGACGTTCAACCTACATCTCCAAATCATAAGTTGCACAAAACATGTGATGGCTTTACTCCTATTCATGTCTGTTCTCCTCTTTCTCTAAATTTTGCTAAAGAAATGAGTGAAAATATTATTCATGATGGCAATACAAATCCTAATGCTTCTGATAGTGATTATAGATATGTTGATGTGGAGAAGAATTTATCAACTGAATTTTCACAAACCCTAATCCTAGCTCCTAGAATTGAACAAAGTGACTTACCACATGAGCATAGTCCTTGTTTGGATCTTATGATAGCTCCATATGTTGTGCTCAATGTCTCTCCTCTAGCATGTTGCTCACCTTCCCAAAATAGTGATTAGCAAGATCGGGAGGTGGATGTCATGCTAGATTATCAATATTAGCACTCTAGATCTTCTCTCTCTCTCCTTTTTTTCTCTTTGGTGACCATCCTTCTATGTGTATCCCTGTTCTTCTATATTTTTTCCCTCAATGTCTACTTAAGGATGATGCAAAGCATTGAGATCTCTTTTGATCTCTTTCATGTTAACTCAAAAGACATCCTCTCTTCCCTTTCTTCTAAGGTAGTGTCCTATCTTTGGGGAATAAGGATTATTATATGCATATACATATATGATATACATGAGTTATCATATAGCATACTGACCCTGAGAAAAGTGAAAGTAGCTCATGCTTCATGTTTTGTGTTCATTATCCTTGGGTTTACTCCTCACTTGGGGGCTAAAGTCTTGCGTTAGTGTGCTCCCTCTCTTCTCTCTCTCTTGGGTGTATCCTACCTTAAATAAATCGCTCCCAATAAGGTGTGCACGATCACTTTAACATGGGGGCATACACTCCGCTCATATTTTCCTTTTCGATACTTAGAATTATTTAGTGAACTTGGCTTTGCTTCGTAATTTTGTTATCTTTTTTTGTGACTCATAGTGAGGGGAACCTTGCTACTTGCAGTCACGGTTTTCCCTTCTTGATCTTCCCTTTTACTTTGTCAATCAGTGTTAAATGATCCTAAGTCCATTATGGGCTTGGTGCATCTTTCCTCCTAGACATGGTAGAAGTCATTCAATCTTGCTTCCTTGTACTTTATCGACAGTATTGGCATATGCTTATACTCCCACTAAAGTGGGGGCTAAATGTACTATCATGAAATTGTGACCCTTGCAATTTTCAGCCATATCAGGGTCCTCATGCATGCGATTCAAATCCCTAAGCCTGATCAGAGATCAAAGACTTGCTCGACACCTGAGAACTGCATCTTGCTTGCCCTTTGCACTACCTAGACTAAATCTTATCATTAAAAAAAGGGGAGGATAGGGGTGTGGTACCCTTGTCCCCCTAGGAAAAGGGCATTTCCCTACCCCATTTTGGGGCAGGTCCCTTTTCAATTATGCTTTGCTGGTTGTGCATTGAGCAAGAAAACTCTGCAAGTGTTGACCTATGACAAAAAATTAGTCAATTAGCCCTAATTGACAAGTATATAAGTCGCATTTCCCCTTTCATTTTGGCATAACATAGATACATGAGATCATGCATTCAAGTATTCAATAGCATTCAATCATTCTTTTCCAGCATTGAGTATTCTCAAGTCTCCCTTCAAAGCTAGGTGTTTCATTCAAGCAAAGGATTCAAGCATTGAAGAGGAGATTCATTCCAACATTCAACTTCATACAAGAAATTCTATCAACATTTATATCACAACCTCCCTTGAGGTGATTCATAGTTCACTCTTTCATTTACATTTACTTGCAAGTACTTTCTTTTATCATTTGGTTAATTTCAAAACTGGGGTTTGACCTGAAGGAAAACCCCCAATCCCAACACTTTTCCCTCTTTTTTGTGTGTAGGTTGCAGGTGTGTAGTTATACTTTCAGATTTGGACTCCATTTGCAGAGGAAAAAAAACCCTTTTCATTTCATGGAGTTTTTGGAGGACCATGTACACTCCCACCACGGTCCAGGCAACTTTTTCTCAAATTCGCAGGGTGGCTTCATCTCGACATATTATTGCCAAATCCAGAAGCACAACTTCATCCTATTCTTCTATCTCGAGTTATAATGAGATCTTTGTCACTTTTTTCACTTGGTTATAAGTACACATTCATTCAATTCAAATCTCAATCTCAGAAGAGGGGATTAACTTACCATTCTTATATCACTCAGAATTCAATCTCCTTTTCTAGAGGTTGAAGCTCGTGTATTTTCCCCCCTCTTCTAATGTAATGCATGAAAAGTGTTTGAAGGGAAATCCAAAGTGAAATTTTCATCTCCTCATAGGGAAGAAAATCTTTCCTCTAGATCTCCATTCATTCATCCCTTTTTCAACATTACAATGAGTATACCACTAATGCCTATGGACTAAAGTTCTTCCTAGAAACCTTGAAGGATGTTGCACTGAGATTGTTTATGGGATTAGGTATAAATGCCATCACTAGGTGGGACACAATGAAAGAATTTTATTTTGCAGAAATATCAGGATTGTTGCAAAGGTGGAGATATGAGGAAAGAGGACATCTAGGATGTCCCAAAGGGAAGATAAACCTCTTGAGGACTACATAGAGAGATTTTAGTCCCGTCTAAAGAAATTGAGACAAAATAGACTCTCTCATGAGTCCCTCAAGCTATTTTTCCTAAGAGGAATTGATGAGGACTATACAGATGCATTGAAATTGATGGGGGCAGCTGGCATCTCACAACAAACATTTAAAGACATCTACAAGCTTAATAGGAACTACTCCAAGTCCACTTTGAGGAAAAACAAAAACTCTAGACTTCTTCCAAATTCCAAGACATGTAATGGTGTCTCTAGAGTGGACTTAAGCAACCTTATTTCTAATATGAAAGAGGATATTATCAGCCCTCTTTCTACTCAATTGAATACTCTTCATATTAAAAATAAGAAAGAAGAGGTGGAAGCTACCCTAACAAAATACTACCCCCATTGTAGGTAGAAGAAGTTCAATTGCAAATGTAGAAAGATTTGTTGCCATTTCTAAGTAGAAGTTGACCCATCCTGAGTTTCAAGCCTTGAAGGATGAAGATGGACAATTATTGTATATTTCCCAATGTAAGAAATGGTAGAAAGAATGAGGTATGCCTGTAGACCCATCTTCCTATAATGTTTCATTTCTTGGGGTCAATCAAAGTGTTGCAAATTGGGATTACTAGCTTTGGAATTCAATGCCCGACAAAAAATGGCAAGGTAATGCAACATCAAATTGGATTCCAAAATAAGGATCATGACCATAATGATCTTAGTATTAGTTTCAAAGATATAATTAGTGGCATAACCCTTGAGACCCATGGTATCAATCATGACAAGGAAACCAATAGTGGAAATAGTCTAATGTATCCTACTCATAGCAATAACAAAACCTAGCCCAACAACTTGCACTTATGCCTAATACACTTCCTTAGTAGCCAACCATTATGCCCAGCTAAAACATGTTTTCCTCTACACAAAAAAGTGTACCATGATTTCCTTTTCAACCTACACCTAATTCTAACTATAAGCCTATTTAGCAAGCTTACACTAATGAGGCAACAATATTCAACTTATACAATTAAAAATTAGTGATGTTCACCTTCACTCATGCATGACTCTTGTTGGTCTTACATCTCCACAAATCACTTATTTGATGAAGAACAAGTAGTATATTGTTGGCAATAAGGCAAAAAACTGAGGGGGG
Source organism: Cryptomeria japonica (assembly GCF_030272615.1). NCBI lineage: Eukaryota > Viridiplantae > Streptophyta > Pinopsida > Cupressales > Cupressaceae > Cryptomeria > Cryptomeria japonica. Next base: position 581,957,779 of record NC_081414.1, on the reverse strand, counting down.
GGGAGGGGTGAATCAGTTTTCTCAAAACTTAACCTAAACACAATTTATGATCTGATAAATAATAGTGAAAGCATAAATAAACACCACATCAGTAACACACATAACACCAAGATTTTTAATGTGGAAAACCTGGTTAAGGGAAAAACCATGATGGGAACCTACCCACAATATGATAATAACCTGTTAGAAGTATATGAAATATTATAATGGGGAATGCACATGCATTCAGGCACACTACCTAGAGCTCACTGCTCAAAAAACAATAAGAACAAGGGCTACAACCCTAGGGAAGACTCAGTGTCTTACAAAAAGATTCAAATTACATTTGAAAGATCATGAACTGATAGAATAACATATCCTCATGCCTATTTATAGTTCTAGTTAAGCTCATATACTTCTCTATCACACTTTTTCACACTTCTTCACACTACTTCTCTACTACTGAAAGATCAAATCATTATTCGCAAATCACACACACTCACAAATATAGTAGATACTTCTGCAACATGATATTACATTGATTTATACATCTCATCAACCTATCTTTCAAGGTCGGCTCAACCCACAACACAAATTATAAAGTATAACCATAAACACTACAATAATACATGCAGACAAAAATAATGTTGGCTAAGACATAGTATGGACATAAATCACCATCTTGGACATGAAAACCTCCAAGAATTATGCCCCGAACATCCACAACATGCTAAAATCATCATGTCAGTAGAGAACATGAAGAACACCATCGGATAAAAGATAATCATCAATAACAAGCACAATGATTAATACATACCACCAACACAAATAGGATACGATCTAGAAATATCCACAAGCATCATGAATTGCCACAACAACAACCGCAACATCACCACTTACTATAATCTTCATATATATTATACCGAACTTCAAGAACACTGGCTAAACTAACTATCAAATTGAAAGATATACTTGTGGACCTCCAAATCATGAACCATCTGAATTGGGGATATACCAAAATGTCCCAAACACTCTGCCAAATCCACAAACCAAGATATTGCAACACGAAGAAATGCAAAGAAAAATCCAAAACACTGATCAACATCGAACAACTAAAAAACCAACTACAATACCAGACCTCATAACTTGATCAATTCTCCACGTGGACCTTAGAAACTTCTGCTAAATCAACTAGAGATACTTAGCTCAAAACCCTTTAATCCGCAACAATTCATCTGCAACACTGTGGCCAAACCAACTTACTTATTCTAACTACAACACTATAAAATAGAGAGGAATATGTTGACATCAATGACAACAACACATTCTAGCAAACTTCTCAACAATATCCAACAATCTTCCCCTTTGGCATTGATGGCAACATATGATATGAAAAAGAATTAATGCAAAGAAAAAAAATAATTAGAAATGTTGATACCACTAGAATTATCACAATATATAGTAGGCACATCATTAACAACTCTAATATCCTTCAATGTGTGCTTCATCCATATTACCTATGTACAATTGCTAGCAGCAACAATGTATTCAGCCTCTGCAGTAGATAAAGAAATAGCATTCTACTTCTTACTCATCCATGAAACCAATCTCTTTCCCAAGAAAAATGCACCACCCCTAGTACACTTCTAGTCATCAACATCACTTTCCTAATCAACATCTATAAAAGCACTCAAGGTAAAATCAGTATCTTTAGGATACCTCAAATCAAAATCAATAGTTCCTTTCAAATATCTAGAAATTATTTTCATAGCTACAACATGAGATTCCTTAGGATCAACTTGAAATATAGCAACAAGACAAACATCCTTCATAACATCTGGTCTAGTCTGAGTCAAATAAAGCAATTCACCAATCATAGATCTATATATAGTCTGATTTGCTTTCAAAGAGTCATCATCCTTTGTCAACTTACATCCAGTCACCATAGGAGTACCAACTGTCTTTGCATCATCTAATCCAAACATTTTCAACAATTCCTTCACATACTTGGACTGAGATATGAAAATACCTTTACTCGACTGTGTAATTTGCAATCCCAAAAATAATTTAATCTCACCAATCATAGACATTTCAAACTCATTCTGCATGTCATGAACAAACTTCTTGCACAAACTATCATCTCCACCAAAAATAATGTCATCAAAAAATACCTCAACAATCAAAATATTATCATTATCAATCTTAAAATACAAATTACTATTAGCAATACCTTTATTGAATTCAAGATTCATCAAATACTTATCCAATCTGGCATACCAAGCTCTAGGGCATTTGTTTAGTCCATACAATGGTTTCTTCAATCTACAAACCATATCTTCCTGATCTATCAACTAAAATCTATCTGGTTTCTCAATATAAACTTCTTCTTCTAGATCACCATTAAGAAAGGCTGACTTGACATCTATCTGATAAACTTTGAAATCTTTGTAAGAAACATAAGCAAAAAATAATCTAACAACTTCAATTCTTTCCACCAGAGAAAAAGTCTCTACAAATTCAATTCCTTCCATCTGATAATATCCCTTACAAACAAATCTAGCTTTATTCCTAGAAAATTCACCTTGTTCATTCAATTTATTCCAGAAGCCCCATTTAGTTCCAATTACATTTTTATCCTTAGGTCTAGGAACAAGAATCCATGTATTATTTTTCTCAATCTGGTTCAATTCTTCTTCTATTGCTTAACCCCAATTTTCATCTTTGCATTCTTCATCAACATCTTTAGGTTCAATTTTAGAAATCAAGCAATATTCTTCAACGATTCCTCTTATAGTCATCACACCTATATTCTTATCACCCATGATCTAATTTTCTGAATGATTCAGTCTTACATACTTGGGAGTCTTACGATTTTCCTAACTTTTGTTCTCTTCAACTCTTTCTTCTACACTAGCACTTGTACCTTCTCCTTCATTAACAGGCTTATCTGGATCAATTTTATTTTGATTTTGTGTTTGTACTTTCTTTCCTTTATCTGAACTGACATCCTGATCATCTAAATCATATCTGCAAGATTTGATCTATCTCATATTGCTTTCATCAACTTTCACATTAGCACTTTCAACTATCTTTCTCAATCTTTTATTATAACATTGGTAGGCCTTAATATTAGTAGAATACCCAATAAAAATTCCTTCATCACATCTAGCATCAATTTTTTTTAGATCTTCATCTCTTCTAATATAGCATTTACATCCAAAAATTTAGAAATATCTAACTGTAGGAACATGACCAAACCATAACTCATAAGGAGTCTTATCGGTATTACCTTTAATATGCACTTGGTTAAGAGTATATACAACAGTACTCACAACTTCTCTCCAATAGATACACATAAAATTTTCTTCAATCGTCATTCTGGAAGCTTCCTGAATTGTTCTATTCTTCCTCTCCACCACCATTTTGCTAAGGAGTTCTAGGTGCAGATAATTGTCTCTTTACTCTGTGCTCTTCGTAAAATACATTAAACTCACCAGAAGTGAATTCACCACCTCTGTCAGATCTCAAACACTTCAACTTTAGTCTAGTCTCAATCGCAACCATATCTTTGAAAATATTGAACTTGTCCAATGTTTTATATTTCTCCCTTAAGAAAGTAACCCACATCATCCTTGAATAGTCATCAATCAACAACGTGAAATACCTGTCTCCCTGCAAGTTTCTCTCTCTAGAAGGAACATGCAAATCAATATGCACAAGATCCAATAATTCATTAGAATTGTACCATTTACTTTCGAAAGTAACTCTTGTATGCTTCCTTAACTGACATTCCTTACATACCAGATTAGTAATCTTTACCAACTTAGGAAGATCTCTCAATGCTTGAGTAGAACTTATCTTAATCATGCAATCAAAATTCACATGACACATCCTTCTATGCTATAACCAACTTTCATCAACCTAAGCAATCAAACAACTTTTACCACTATCATTCAAGTGAAAGATATTACCTTTAGTGTTTGTCCCTAGTGCAATCTCAATTCCAGAACCACTTAAGATTTTACACTTGTCATTCTTGAAGTGTACATCATATCCCTTGTCAACCATTTGTCTATCACTCAAAATATTGTTCTTTAAACCTTCAACATATAAGACATCATTATTATTATGCTTACTATCAAGAGAAATAGAACCTCCACCATGGATTATACCAGCTTTATCATCATCAAATATTACTACACCCCCATCATACTTTTCCATACTCACAAACTTACTCTTATCGCCCGTCATATGATGAGAGCAGCCACTATCAATAACCCATTCATCTTTTTCTTCAACTTTAGAAGCCAAATCTATCTCCTCATTAATGCAGCTAGTAGAATCAGTAGTCACCAGATCATCTTCCTTGATAGAAATAAACACCCATTAATCTCCTAAATTTCCCTTATTAGATTCATCATCTATCATACCTTCATTAGTAGCATAATAACACTTCTTCTTATATTTGGGCTTCTATGGCTTGAAAGGCTTCTTGGGAACTCTTTCCAGACACCTTGAAGCAAAATGTCCTATCTTGTTACATGAAAAGAATTTAAGAGGCAATTTACCTTCATACTTACCGACACCTTTAGGCAATCTCCTTTCAATAAGCACTTCAACCTCCTCAAGTTATCTTTCTTCTTCTTCAAGTTCTCTCATCTCCTTCTGATATATAGACACCCTTGTTGAACTTTCTCTTGGATCATATTTTTGCTTCTCCAAGATAGTAGCTCTGAATGTAGATTCTGACTTAGGAAGAGATTCACCAAATTCACTCAACTCAAAGGTAGAAAGCTTCCTATTCAACATTTATATAGTCACATCAATCACCATTTGGATCTTCTCAATAGAAAAACTTTGTGTTTATAAGCAGGAGGAAAGGATCTCAAAACTTTAGCTACAATCTCTGATTCATCCAACACTCCATTGACACATCTAATATTCAACACAAGCTCATTCACTTTCTGCATAAAAGAGGTAATGTTCTCATCTTCTCCCATCTTCAACATCTCATACTTTCCTTTTAGGCTTTGTAACTTACCAACTTTCACATGACTATCACCTTCATACAAAGTTTCTAGCTTCTTCCAAATCTCATGAGTAGTATGCAAATCCATCACATTAGTCATCTCAAAATCAGTCAAGGCACTCAACAATGCTTCCTTCACCCTAATATTGTATTCATCTTCTTTGATCTCATCCGGAGATGAAGGACCATTTGGAGGAACATTATACACATTCTTACTAACCTTGCAATAATATTCATTGATGCATCTCAAGTGGCACTCCATCTAGTTCTTCCAAAGAGAGCAGTTCATTCCATAAAATCTTGTGCTATCCTTCTTGTAAGTATAGGTTTCCATCTTGGATTACCTCAAGTGAACAATATTCTTTTGACGTATCTATATCTAATACCAATTGTTGGCAACAAGGCAGAAAATTGAGAGGGGGGGTGAATCAGTTTTCACAAAACTTTACTTAATTTAAACACAATTTTTGATCTGATAAATAATAGTGAAAGCATAAATCAACACCACATTAGTAACACACATAACACCAATATTTTTTGACATTGAAACCCAGTTAAGGGAAAAACCATGGTGGGAACTATCGTGACCTATTTCACACATCGCCCCATCGTAGATAGGGACCCCCTATTTTTGCTTTTAGGGTTTTGTCCTAGCTTTGTAGTTTCATAAGTCCATTTTCCTTTGAGAGTTTTGAGTTAGAGTTTTGAAGTGATCTCGAGCCAAATAGAGGAATCATGCTCAGAATCACATTTGAATGTTGTCAAAGTACTTAGAAGGTCTAGAGGACAAGGATTGCAATTGCTTTGGATCATTTCTGACAACTTTTTATTTTTAGGAATTTATGATTTTTTTTTTTCTTTTTCTTGGTTTTTTGAAAGTAGAACCTAGGTTTTGTCCCTCAGGTCATTTGGTCAGGTACCCATGTTGTCAAATTTGAAAATCTTATCTCTAAGTATAAAAAGAAGGGATTTATTTTTCTCTCTTTTTATGGAATTAGGGTTTTGATCTTCAGGCCATATCATTACTGCCCATGTCTTTAGATTCAAAAAAATTTGCCTCCAAGTGCAAAAAGTAGGGTTTTTCTTTTTCTGCTTTTTTCCAGAATTAGGGTTTTGATCTTCAAGCCATATTACTGCTACCCATGTTCTTAGAATTGAAAAATTTGGTCTCTAAGTGTAAAAAGAATAGTGGAAACCCTAATTAGGGTTTTTTTCCAAAAGATTAGCCATATGATAAGTGCCCATGTCCTCATATTTGAAAAATTATCTTTAAGGGTAAAAGCAAGGTAAAACCCTAATTAGGGTTTTGTTCCAAATGATCCAGGTATAAACATGGCAGGTCAGAGATGGACATAACCATTTGAATGAATATGTTTGGAAGAAAAAGTGGCATGAAGATGAATATTCATTCAAGGGAAGACCAAGTTTGACCAGCCAAGCACATGAAAGAATTGCAGATAGAGGATAGATTTGCCCAAGGAGAGGAATGGCAAAAAAGGGTTGAAGTCCACCTTGTCTAGAAGCATGGAAGATGTCACACCAACTTGGATGTCCAAACTCCTCTAAAATCCGGCCAAGGCAAGAAGAAAAGTTGGCATGCACATGGAAAAATCCTACCTTCAGTTAGCCAACTCATGGAAGAGGTTAATCAAACTCCTACCTTCGATTAAGGTCAAGCAAACAAAGATGACAAACATCTTTCAAGTCCACCCCATGATCAAGAAAAATTGGCAGACACTTGTTAAACTCCTACGATCAATCAACCAACTCATGGCAAGAGTTATTCAAACTCCTACTCGAGGTTAAGCTACCATGACCAAGTTGAAAGGAGAGAAATAAAACTAAGGCATGGAAAGTAAAGAAGGAAGGAGAAAAGATAAATTTCAAAATTGGCAAGTCAACTTCTAAATCCACCTAGCATATGTCAAGGTTGGAAAATCCTTTGCCAAGTCCACCTTACCAAGTGTGTGGCACAAGAAACATAAAGTCCGCCCAAGGCAATGTGTCCAAGATACTTCCAAGTCTACCCTTGGAAATGTGAAGAGATGACCAAGCCTAGACAAAGTCCTCTTAGGGTGAATAATAAAACATGGCAAATAGAAGACAAAGTGCGCCTAGCATTGGAAAAACATAAATTAAAGCAAATTTTTCCAAGTCCATTGAAATTTGAAGGAAAATTAAAAGGCAAGGAAGATTAAAGTACACAAAAGGCATGTCCAAAGGGTTTGGAAATTTGACCTTGGCATAGGAAAGAAAGCCAAACACAAGATATGTTCGTAATCAAGTTGTCTTAAAACTTGCCAAGTCCGCCAAAGACACATATGAAGATGGACAAACAAAAAATACAAAGCAAACAAGGGAAAACTAACCAATTTTAAAGACATCCAAAGACTATCCAAGCCCATCATGGCGTAGAAAGCTTCAAGTACACTTTGTCTTAAGACTCTCAAAGTCTGCCTAGGATGGATGATAAAGAATGTACCAAGAAGTATCAAAGTCTGATGCGAAAGGATGTCGTAAGCATGCCAAAAATAAAGTGAAGTTCACCTTGGCTAGACATGATCAAATTTTTCCCTCTTCTTGACATGGTATGTCAACTCCGCCATCTAGATAAAGAAAATCAAGCAAGCACAAGGAAAGGATAGCCAAGTTTTGAAATTGGCATGATGTCTTCCAAGTCAGCCCTATAAGAGAAAGATAAAAGCAATAAAGCATGACATAAAAGAATTTGTCTAAGACACCTTAAACTCTGCCCTAGCAAGATGAAAAAATGGCACCTAGACATGAAAGATGGCAACATATTGATGAAGTCCACCTAGGCATGGTGGAATAAAACAAGACCAAATTGGCTAAGACATGAAGTTCGCCTAGACATGGTAAGATGAAAACATGAAGAATTTGTCCAAAGGAAAATTAAAGTTTCCCAAAGAATATTGTCCAAACATCTTGGAAATTTGATCAAGTAAGACTAAGATCTTCAACATTCGACCTAGGAATAAATGGAATATGTGAAGATGCCTAAGCCAAATGAAAATTCTCCCATGACCTGTGTGTAAAACATGAAGAAAATCAACTTGCCATGATGAAAGACAAAAATTGGCTAACAAAAAAATAATTTTGATAAAAATTTGTACATAAAATCAAGGGTCATTCAACGAATGGGTTGGAAAATAAAATTTGACACATGAATATTTCTAATTATTTTCCAACACTTAGAATTATTTTCGAAGGAAAAATAATTTCAACACTTAGAAATATTTCCAAAAATTCAAGAAAATTCAATTTTAAAAGAAAGTTCTTAAAGATTCTTTGTTAAGGATGAATTTGAGAGAGAAATAAAACTTTCCATTTTGGAAAGATTTAAAACATTAAAACACAAAAAAATAATAAAAAATTAGAAAAACAAAAAAACATAAAGAAGAAGCTTCTAAGTTTTAAAACCTTAAACTCTATATATTTTCAACCAGTCACTTTCAAATTCATTATTCAGGTTGCGAATTTGGAGAGCAATTGAGAAGAAATTTTCTCTCAAATTTTGTGAAAATTGATTTCTTGAAGAGAAATTTTGAAGTGAAATTCTTCTAAGTTTTGGAAGTTAAGAAATTAAGTGTCGAAATTGAAGGTGAATTTCAGTCACAAAGATCAAAATCTAAGACACAAAATATGAAATTGACTAAATTTTTCTATTATCCTATCTTATTTCTCTCAAATTTTATCCAATTCTTGACCAAACCCTTCACTTTTAGTTTGCTTTTTCGTAGAAATTTAACCTTTTAATAGGCTGAAAGTGAAATTTTTAGAAAAAAGATAAAAAAGAAGACTTAAAATCTTGAAAGTAATATTAATTTTTCATGTGTTTTGCAGGTTGATGACAACCAAGACAACACTTTCCAGAAAAACACCAATGAAGTTTGCCAGTAAAGGAGTACAACTAGAATCCAAGATCAAATCTAAATAGAAGAATATCACAGACACTGACCTTGGACGTGGATTTAGAATAATTCAAAAAGAGAATGTACGGTAATGATGGACACCTACCGACACCCATTTCTTGGTAGATGATGAGAAAAGGCATCGTCCAAGCAGCTGGATTTCCTCTAGCTAAACAATGTGTTGAGCTGATGGTTGAGTGTGCTAGACACTACAATGCATAGTCAAGAGAGATCATTGCACCTGATGGTAGGGTTTTAGCTAATATTTCAGAGTTGTCCATTCAAGAAATGTTTGGAATTCTAAACTACAATAAAACCTCATATAGGACCAAAGAAGATACCCAAAAGATTTATGATGCCCAATCTGAACTATGTGCGACAAATGTTAACAAATCATGGTTTGAAAAGAAAAGACCCCATGGGGGAGTGCCAAAGATCTTGCAACACCCATACTTCAAGGAATAATATCGTGACATTATCTTATTGCTGAATAGAGTAATGGGTGGCTCGAAGAATGCGCTATTTGAGACATGTATGTATTACTTCATATATGAAATTACCTCGAGAGTCACGGTGTTCAATTGGTTCCACATAATCAGCAGCAACCTTCATGAACAATTAATCAATTTGGAGAGGACAAAGTCATTCTGCATAAGCTCCTACATTATCTACCTATTGGCTAGTACTTATAGATATTCCAAACTGATTTGTAGAGGCGTGGTTAGTAATGGTGAAGGTGAATTTAGATCTTATGATTGTTACCTGCAGCTATAGCTTAAGGAGAAGAGATATCGATCCCATGGTGCATTTCTAATGTACATCACAAGAACATTACAAGGAGGATCTCACTAAAGGTTATCTCCTGAAGCCAAAAGTTTAATCAACAAAGTATGGATCCTGGTTTATCCAGTTTCCAAAATTTACATACATAAGAGTCCAAGGTTTTGATGGTCGTCCTTACCAACTTCTGATCTATCCAACCAACAAGATGGTCCTACTTAAAGTTCTTAGACAGCTTGAAACATATCAAAGCTTCAAAAGGATAAGGCAGAAGGAAACAATTACCTTTCCATTCTTTATTGGAAATATGGAGGAGTTTTATCTGACAGCACAAGAACCAAAAAGTGCCAAGCTAGAAATGTAGTGGTATCCATTTACATTCTACCAGTCCAGAGCTAATTATGATCCTCTAGGTAATAATAGATTAACGAATGGAGACAAATTCAAACATAAAGTGGACATAGAAGACTTTTGGGCAAATGCTGCAAATAAATTTGACATCAGGAAAAGGTTATGTTCCAAGCTACCAGTAAGCTTGATCAGGATAACTGAACTTTTCCTTGTGCCTGATCAATTGGAAGAAAATGAAGAATACACTTAGCCACACTTTGAAAAATATGCACCTCTTCCTCCTATCATGTGGTCAAAGTCAGAGCATGCTGAATTGACCACCTTGATGCGTCCAGTTGAGAACTATTCTCATTGGTGGGTTGTGATAAAATTATAAGGCACTGAGAGGGGGGGTGAATCAATGCAAGCAAAAATAACACAAATCTGATCACCACTTTAAATCAACTTGAAGCTTATCAAATATGCAAGGAAAATAAACACATAAGCTAACACCCAATAACATATGCACCACATAACACAATGTTTTTTCACGTGGAAACCCAGATGGAAAAGCCACGGTGGGAATCGATACCCACAAGACCAACTATCTACAGAATAGGGATCTAACCAGTTAAGGTCTTACAACTGCTCTGTTAGGAGTACACCCAGTTAAGAGTGTCTTAGCCCAATTAAGAGCTATTACAATAATTCTTGTTAGGACCAGCCCTGTTAGGAGCTACCCAGCTATGGGATTTACACAACACAAGTTAATGTGTGACCCTGTTAAGGGATTTAATCTTTGGACCTATGAGGATCCTACCCCACCCTGTTAGGAGTGACCTTGTTAGAGGATTTAATCTTGTTGTAACTATTAGGGAATAACAAGTGACTGATCTACTATTAGCATCTTTGTGCCTAATTAGATCTGATTCAAATATGCTTCTAACACTGACAAAACATCAATACATAGCTTCTTCTTTCACCGCACAATCAAATTTGCACTATAGATCTCATGTCTGATACATCATCACATAATATACTCTTTTTTATAAACAACTCTTCTAAGTCGACTAAGAACCTTTGGAACAATTTCCTAGGTTCATTGAATCTAGTCAATCTTTCTCAACATGATTTCCTTATGTCAACAAAACATATCACAACACAAAAGCATAACATTATGTCTACTGGTTTACCGATCTAAGTAACTTTTCTCTAACTAATGTGGTTCCAATAATAGACTCTTATCAATGTCATAAGCATGTGTTTCAAACCGCAACACTTAACTCATCACCAATATTCTATACCAGTCGCTTGAACATAACTCTATCCATGTTTGTCGGTTGTTGTCCTATTTATCGGTTCACTGTTTAACTTCTTCCACTATCGATTAGGCTTTACCGGTTGGACTAAAAGACTTATATGATAGACAAAACATGGTTTCCATCAATGACAACACAATACAAGTCATCAATCAACCTATTACAACAAAATCATCATCAATCCAATAGGTTGATCAACAAATTCATAAGCTAATAATGAGAAACTTAACCTTGACATATGACTTGATGGGTAAGACATAAGAATTCTCTTCAAATTTTGAGGCATCCTAGAATGCCAAACCAATTGAAAGTACAAAAGAAAAAGGGAAGGCAATTGTGACTAAAGGACCTACTCAGAAGAAGCAAAGGTTGGAACCATCTCATTCTGCCAGATCAACAAACATAGATATATTGGTCATTGATTAGTCATTGGCATAGATGGAAATTCCTTCCCTGATTCATGAAGAAAATGCAGAGTCAGTACATCAAGAGGATGAGAATTCCTCATCTCCTACTGGCACATAAGTACTAGAGTCAGACAATGAAATGGATGTTGAAGAAGGTGAATTTTAAGAAGGAATGATTTTTTCCCTTCGGGATATCATGTGTGGAAAGGACAATCAGGAAATGGAAGGCATTGAGCAACCCACTATTCCTAATTGGTTGAAAGAGAGGTTGAAAATAAAGACACAAGTAGTAGAAGAACAAGAAGAAGATGACATGGCTGATTTCTTGGCCAGGCTAGAGGAAACTACAGTAAAGAATCCAGCTAGAAGGTTTTCCACCATCTAGAGAGATGAAACAGGATATAGGACAATACAAATTGTTGTATCAAAAGTGGACAAGGCAAAGGGAGATATTGGTCACCATGAATATGAAGTGACTACAATTAATTTAGTACCAACTACCAAGAAATAGGAAGCTGAAGACTTGGGTACTTGAGTTGCTTCCATGAAGGCAAGAGTAGATAAGGAAATATAAAAGAAGAAATAATATAAGAAATAAGTTGAACGCCTAAGAGAATACATTCAGCACTTGACTTAGCCACTTAACCAAGCCAACCCAGAAGCTCCTCCACTCTTGAATCCACAAGAAACAGTCAGAAGTTCTGAGGAAGAAGCAATAACAACCAGAGAAACCAAGGCATGGATGGAAAGCACAAGTAAAGAGGCAACCAAATTCATGGAATGGTTAGCACTAGCATATGGACAAACCTCCTCTTTACTCTCTAGGATTGCAAATATGGTAGAAGCATGGGTTGACCTTTAGGACATCCAAGACAGAATTATTCCATGCCTTACAAAATTGAAGGGAGTTTTGAAGCAAGAACTAATTGATGGAAATGTAATAGAAGTAGGAGCTACATATGACTTCAGCACTTGGCACTAGACATTAGTTGCATGTAGTGAAGTCTTGGAGAAAGTGAAGACAAATGATGATAGAGCAGAGGAGAAGATAAGAGAAATTCAAGACAAGGTTTGTCTTGTAGCTATAGAGGTACATGGAAAGGAATCCATATGAGAGAAGGATATGCGGCTAGAAAACCTAAAGGTCAAGACATAGGAAATCTTCTCCAATGGACCAATCTTGAAGTAGAATCTGGCTAAAGCATCGAGCCTCCTATGCATTAGAGATGCTTTCCAAAAATAGAAATTAGAATGGGAAATCACTTTTTCTATATGTGCAAATGATTTGGAAGGATTAGAATTCAAAGTCAGTGGGTTGCCACATGTCACAATGGAAGAGGTTGATCAGATTGTGTCCAAGTTCATTGAAATTTCTTCCTCTCAATAGGAGAAGGGGGTGCAATCCTAATAAATAGCACCTTGTGCCATTTGTATTACATGCACTAGATATTGATTTAATTTTGGGAAACTCTAATTAGTGTTAGGTTGTCTTGATTTCAACTATTCATTTGTTTTCAGAAACTCTATATAAACTCATTCTCTCATTTCATTTTAGGGTGGAGAGATTTATGAAATTATTTTGTAGAGCTACTTGGATAATAAAAATTTCATTATCAGTATTGTTTTGAAGTCTTATTTGTGTTAGGCCCAATATAGAAAGCTAATGTACTGAGAGGACGGGGGTGAATCAGTACTCCAAAACTTTTCTTTTGTAATAACCTTACTATTATGCATAAATAGAATAGTGCAGTAACATAAAATAAAACTATAATCAACAAATAACAATCATACATGATTCACTCCATAACACATATATTTTGGTCATGTAGAAACTCTTGGTTAGAGAGAAAAACTATGGTGGGGATGGTACCCACAACTTCACTACTGCAATAATAAAGAATGCTCGGTTAGAGCTACATTTAGCTATTTCTGATAGCTTACCCTATTAGGAGTATTAAGATTAGTTAGATCTACCTTACTAAAGGATTTGTACAACACTATATAAGTGTAGCACCTGTTTAAATGATTTACAATTTATAGACTTGGTTAGAGTCTTTTACCCTGTTAAAGTTTCTCTTACAACTTCAAAATATTACAATATAATCATTACAAATATCTGCAACTTTACATCTGAAATGTTAAAGCAGATTCTATGTGCTCTGAATAAGATTACCTAGCTTGTAGCATACCTCGGTAACCCATAATGAAACTTGGTAAACCCTTTTGTTTACTCTGTTCTTTGACTATTCACTGATAACCTTCTCGGTGACCTCTCTGTGTCTCTGTAACAGTCTTCCTTCATGTATACACCCTGCTATCTCATTGCATCTCTTATCACATCATATCATGTCTCATATCTAACCCTAGAATCATGTTGTATATATAGATCTCTTACAGTGGTGATCTAATTCATTGCTTCGATCTTACAAAAAGATTCTTCAATTAAACAAAATATCTCATAGGTTAGATTGATCTTGTAATCATGCACAATCTCCTAGTGCAATTTCCAATGCAAAAAATGGTTAGATGTGCCTTGATCTTGTAACACATTTTCATGTGCATGTCCAGGTTCAATGTATCTAGTAAGACATTTCACTCAGTGAATATCAACTCGGTGAGTTAACTTTACCACTCAATAGCCATGAACCTTTACTCGGTAAATAGCTCAGTGAATACTGTGTTCTGTGACTGCTTTCTTCAGTAACTGACTAGACTGTTCATACCAACTTTTCTGTGTGTACCGACTATATCATTCGATAATACTAACCAACTAGAATATAGTATGACTTTGGATATGAAACTAATGGCAATTTGATAAGTAGTAACAATCTCCCCTTTTGACATTAGTTGAGATGTTTGACAAATACTACTTACAAAGTCATAACTCAAAAAAAATATACTTGACAAAATGACTATACTCGACAATATGTACAATAGTCAATAGTATAAGTAGATATACTCCCCTTATCATTATCCTGTACATAACTCTGAATTTTACATGTTCGGTTCGGTTCTGTACTGTCCTTGTGTGCTATGTATATTCTGCATATTCTGCTCGGTAGGCTCCCCTTGTATACAATACTCAAAATTGTGTTATCAAAACTGTACTATTCTCCAAGTGTAGAATTACTCCCCGTTTGCTGGGCTTTCCTCCCCAGTGTAGTAACATAATATTACTCCCCCTTTTTGACAAACATTAAAAACTTAATTTGCATCCGGAGGCGGTAACTGATCAAAAATAGTCTTATACTTGGTCTGGGCGTCAGTGAGGGCGACTGAGAGTGAGTCCTTGAGACTTTCCATTAATGAGTTTTGTGCTTGAATATCAGATAAGAGTGATATCAAGCCATCAAGAGTGCTTCCCTCTTAGGTAGTTGATAAGCTTGTAGCTCGGTTAAGCTGCTCTTGGATTGATGAGAGATGAGGAAGGAATAATTTTTGAAGGGTCATTATATCCATCCTAATTTTATGCTCTTCATTCCTTAGTTCTAACTATTGAGCCATGAGCTGTTGTAGCTTTTTATAAAAGGTCTGAACTGAATTAGGCTTAGTGGTCAACTTGGAGGAGAGATCGGTGATCTCTTTCTCAATTGCATCGGTTTTATTTTTGATGTCATTAATAAATAAAGAAAATGTACACAATTTCTAGAATAAATAAAGAATGTGCTTGAGTTGAGGGGTCAACTCAGCAATGAATTTGACAACTTTTACCTTGCCAACAACAATTGATTTTTGGACTTCCTCTATCATTTTTGTTGTGAGCTCTTTATCCTTGAGCTTGCTTAGGTATTCGGATGCATCAACTCTAGATGTTTCAATCTGATTAAGGAGTTCATCCAACTGAATATGGATGGCTGCATCAGTTGACACTGTTGCTGATGGTAGCATTTCTATGAGCAGTGTCCTAACCTTTTGAAGTACTTTATTCTTTTTTTGTATTGCTAGTTGTTTCTCCTGTTCGGCCTTTGCTTTGCATAGTTCACCGAATTCAGTGAGTGCTTGCCCTTTTAATTTGGAGATGTCGACATTGGGCAATACGATCGGTTTAGATAAGTCAAATTTAAAACCATGCTTTCTCACCTTTTTCTCTTTTCCTTTTGTCTGGGGAACTAAGACAAATGCTTGTGAGGCGTGTTGTCCCTTGGTAGGTTGCTTGGTACATGCAACTCTTTGCACTATTCCTATAGCAGTTGCAGTGTCTTTGGATGGCTCAGTGCTACGTGTCTCTGCTGTAATATTTGCTGTGCTTGTCTATCCTTGAGATGATTGATCTTTTGTTGTGTCTGCTACAACTTCAGATTTGTTACTTGCATCTTCTGCAACTTCAGATTTGTTACCTTCGATAACTTGTTCGGTGTCCTTGGGGGCTTTGGTTGGTACTATTGGCTTCACCAGTGGATAAGGCTGAACTTGTTCTAAGACCGATTCACTAGACACAAGTTTTTCATAAGTGGTGCCTTCAATCATTTCTTGCTCTGGTGCGGCTTCATCCATTACATCTTCATCAATTTGTATTGTGTCAACCAGGTCTGGACCTTGCTCAGTGACATCTGGATCTTGCTCGGTGACATCAACAATTTCAATTTGAGATTGTTCACCGACATCCTTTTGTTTGAAGATCTCCTGCCACTTGGCCTTAGTCTCATTCTCCACGTCAATATATAGCCCATTCATCAATTTTAAGGCTCTCTGTTTCACAAGAAATTTTGAATTGTATGTGGACAAATGCTCCTTGATTTCAGCTATGGATATGTCAGGAAATAAGTGGACAAGACTTCTTTCTCTTATTTGTCTCTCTAAATCCATTGCATATTTCCATCTGTTATCAATATGTGAGTAGAGTTCACTTGGAAGTGACTTTCCTAGTTCCAATGGTGCTAACCGAAACTTCAAAAGTGTACATATGATAGCTTCTTCAATCTGTCATTTCTCATCATTGTTCCTAGACTCATACTTAACATATCTGAATCCTACAAACCCACCGTATTCCTTAAGATTGGCACAAAAGTTTTCAACACTGTGAATGTTTTCCTTTTTGCTCTTCACAATTTGGAATTTGTTAGCATCATCAGACTCTGTATCACTCGACTCTTTTGCCAAAATGAGTCTTTGAGTAGATTTCTTGTAAGTCTTTGTTACCTTAGGAGCGGCAACAGTCTTTTGTTTCTTGCTCGGTGATGCAGCTGATGCTCTAGTGTTGGGTCTCTTTTTTGGTGGAGTCGTTAGGGCCTTTGAAATGTCCTATTTCTTTCTTTTCAAAACTTTTCCCTTTGGTAACTCTATGCTCAATGTTATTGCAGCCTCTTGTGCTTTTGATTCTTCCTCGGTAATGGCAAGATTTTCTTTGACAGGTGTAGATGAGGATTCTTCTCTGAATGTCTCTGATAAAGCTTTTATCATCTTTGTTGCTTTCCTTGTAGCCTTAGGAACTACAATGCTCATTTTTACTTTCTCCTTTACCTCTTCATAAGTTCATACCTTAGTTCAGTTGCATGCCTTGGAAATGATAGGTAGGCATCAATTTGTTGTTGTGTGATGTCATGATCAATTTCATAACCCATTGGTTGTAACGACCTCGCTTCAACAACATTTACATAGCAGTAATCAGTGTCAACTTCAAAACAAATATTGTCCTTGTATTTTTCAACCAGCTGTGGTGGGATCCTATACCTATTGTGCATTTTCTCTTGGAATTTGCTAAAGTAATCATCCATGACATCATTAAAGTTATCTCCTAACTTCTTGATGTAATCATTGATCTGATGGGTGATAGGTCGGTGTAGCTCCCATACTACTTTATCGACTGAGGGAAAGAACTTTTCAAAATAGAAAAACATACAGACAAGTAGTGAACCGAACTTGAGTGTGTTTGCCGAGTTGTTCTTCTTCGGCTTCCTTATTATGTTCAGGTTCTCAAATAAGTTCTTTAGTAGTACTTCACACAAGTCTACTTTCATTCCCTTCTTTACTATTTTGTAGGCCAGGTCCACTGCAACACATGGTACACTATTTTCCCTTGCAGATTGGAAGAAACAGTAACCAATGACTCTGATTGCAAATTTCAGTTCAGCATTAGTGACATTATTCAATTTTAGTCCTCGGTAATCAGATTCTACTCTGGTTAGACTGATTAGCTCCTTTTGTGATATCATTTTCTATGCACGAGCATGATCGTAGATGGGATATCTGGTGATCAGGTGAATGACTTCCTTCGTGATCTTGAATGGTTTCTCTTGTAGCCACATTAAATCGTCATGTACTCTACTCAATATAAACTTAACCCATTGGGGTTTGAACACACGAGGATAGACTAGGGCTTCAATTAATCCCTTGATTCTGATATGTTCAAATTTACTATCTAGTTTGCCGTTAGTGCATAGTTCATAATATGTGTCACTAATCTCTACATGACCGAGTTCCTCAACACGACACTTGGTAAAGAATCTAACATCTTCTACCAATAAGACTCAATTCGGGATGAGTGAAAATGCAATTTTATCATCCGGTTTTGAGGTGACTTTAGGAGTTATGGAATACTTCAGAGATGGCTTCTCCACATTTTGGACAACTACAAGGTCTTGGATCTTGGGCGCCATGGTAGATCTCGAGTAAAAATTCGACAGGTTATCCTTACGGTTTACAAGTAGCTTACTCTTTATACTCGGTAGATACTAGTAATTTGACTTGATCATAAACTAGCTAAACAGTGTGAATAGATTGATGTAAATACCTTGAAAATTTGCTCTAAATGAAATTTGGCTGCTTTGATTCGCTCTGCTCTGCTTCTTGAAAACTTGGGTGAATGAAAATGACCGCGAAAACACTTTTAAGTACTCAAAAATACCTTATTTGGCTCTGTGCAAGCTAGGTCATGGTATTAAATGCACTCAGTTCACCTTTTACCGATTTACTTCATTTTTTGTTTTCACCGAGTATTCAACTTTTCTTTGTTAACCGACTTGATAGGTTTCCTATATACACCGACTTGACAGGTTTCCTATATACACCGACTTGATAGGTTTCCTGTATAGTATGTAAATTGGCTAATTGCATCTTAACTATGAAGATTTTGAATTCTCTTCATAATAAAATAGGAACTGTTATGATTTAACTTTTATAGAATGCAGTCCCTTCATACCTTTTCTTGACTAATTTGAAATAGGTGCACCTAACTCGGTAGGTAAGGTGCTTTCTTCATCAGACATAATTTCTTTCTTTTTCCAGATCATCTTGAATTTTTCTTTTATCTCCTCAGTGTCTCTTCTCAGTTGATCTCTGCAATCTTCAGCTAAATGTCCAGCTTTGTGACAATGAAAACATGCCATACCGAGATTTCTCCATGATCTCCGGTTGTTCATTCCAAACCTTATAAAACAGTTGGCACTTATATGTCCATATCTTCCACAACATTCACACCATATCCTCATATTGTAATCCCATGGTATTGTTGCATATTGTCCGTAAGAATCTGTGTGAGTTCGGTAACCTCCAGTGTTTGCTCGGTGTGGATACTTCATGTAGTTCTTTTGCTTAAACCAGCATCTCTCGGTGCTATGTCCATATCTATTGCAGTTTTTACAAAACCCTTTGAATTTTGGCTTCTGATTGTTGTTAATAGACTTTGTTCTACATTGATTAGGTATGTGACCATATTTATTGCAATTATAACAATATCCATTGGACTTAGAGATATTCGGTTGCTTACCTTTTCTGATCTGGCATATGTTGGCAGTATGACCTTGATTTCCATAGTAGTAGCAAATAGGCTTCTTCCTTTTGATGTTATTTCTTTTTTTAGCTTGTTTTGATGGTTCTCCTTTCTTGGTAGTATTAATTCCTTTGTAACCGAGTCCTCCATCTTTGTAGAGTCTTCTTGTATTCAGTTGCTCATCCAACATCTTTGATGCTTCATAACTTTTCTCCAATGATTCTTTGGATTTCTTTTCTGTTTCAAGTTCACTAGTCAACCTTGATACTTCAAGTTTCAATGATTGATTTTCATCATTCTTAAGAATTGCTTCATGATGAGCATAACCTAGTTGATCTTTCATATTTTGTTGAATACCAGTTAACCTCATGATTTCATCATCCTTATCAGATACTAGAGCTTCAAGTTGTTGTGTTTCTCTTTATAGATCTCTTGCTTTATCCTCAACTCTCCTTAATGCATCTAGATTTTCAGTCATTTGTGTACTGAAATGTTCCTGTTCTCTTTTCATTGCTTTTAGTTGATCAGCCAATGCTTTGTTCTTTTCTTTCAACATTCCAACCATTTCTTCAGTTTCTTTAGATATACTATTCTCAGATGATGTCTCGATTTGTTCCACTAGCTCTTGAGAATCCTGCAAGTCATCAGATAATCTTCTCCTTACTTTCAAAAAATTTTGCATTTTCCTCTGCATGTCTACAATCACTTGATTTGCATTATCCAGCTCTTCTTGAAGATGCACAATCCTCCGAGATTGTTTGTAGCCTTCCATTGCTAAGATCTTTCTCTTCAGGTGGTTAAACCCTTTTCCAAGATTCAAGCTCTGATACCAATTGTTAGGCCCAATATAGAAAGATAATGTACTAAGAGGGGAGGGGTGAATCAGTACTCCAAAACTTTTCTTTTGTAATAACCTTACTACTATGCATAAACAGAATAGTGCAGTAACATAAAATAAAACTATAATCAACAGATAACAGTCATACATGATCCACTCCATAACACATATATTTTGGTCACGCAGAAACTCTTGGTTAGAGAGAAATACTGCGGTGGGGATGGCACCCACAACTTCACTTCTGCAATAATAAAGAAAGCTCGGTTAGAGCTACATTTATCTATTTCTAATAGCTTACCCTATTAGGAGTATTAAGATCAGTTAGATCTACCTTACTAAAGGATTTGTACAACACTATATAAGTGTAGCACCTAGTTAAAGGATTTACAATTTATAGACTTGGTTAGAGTCTTTTACCCTGTTAAAGGTTTCTCTTACAACTTCAAAATATTACAATATAATCATTACAAATATCTGCAACTTTACATCTGAAATGTTAAAGAAGATTCTATGTGCTCTAAATAAGATTACCTAGCTTGTAGCATACCTCGGTAACCCATAATGAAACTTGGTAAACCCTTCTGTTTACTCTGTTCTTCAACTGTTCACTAATAACCTTCTCGATGACCTCTCTGTGTCTCTGTAATAGTCTTCCTTCATGTGTACACCCTGCTATCTCATCGCATCTCTTATCACATCATATCATGTCTCATATCTAACCCTATAATCATGTTGTATATATAGATCTCTTATAGCGGTGATCTAATTCATTGCTTGGATCTTACAAAAAGATTCTTTGATTAAACAAAATATCTCATAGGTTAGATTGATCTTGTAATCATGCACAATCTCCTAGTGCAATTTCCAATGCAAAAAATGGTTAGATGTGCCTCGATCTTGTAACACGTTTTCATGTGCATGTCCAGGTTCAATGTATCTAGTAAGACGTTTCACTCAGTGAATATCAACTCAGTGAGTTAACTTTACCACTCGGTAGCCATGAACCTTTACTCAATAAACAACTCGGTGAATACTGTGTTCTGTGACTACTTTCTTCAGTAACCAACTAGACTATTCATACCGACTTCTCTGTGTGTATCGACTGCATGATTCGATAATACTAATCGACTAGAATATAGTATGACTTTGGATATGAAACTAATGGTAATTTTATAAGTAGTAACAATTTGTTATCAAGTGGTTGCATGGTTGCATATTTTCTTCAACACTTAAAAATAGATTTTCTTTAAGTAATTTGCTTTGAAGTTGTTAGATGAATGAAGGATTGATAGTTTAGATTGGTGAAATTTTTCTCATACTTTTGTTGGATGGATGATTTTCATTCAATGTGTAAAGTTAGCCTAAGCTTTTGATGTGGATGCTTAACTTCTACTTTGAGTAATATTGTTCAATTGTTGGTATTATTCATAAGTGTGAAAATCTTAAGCATAACCCTAGAAGATTGCACCCGCTTTGCATAGTTGTCCAAGTGTGGAAAAATAGTGTCGTTACCAATTTCACCCAGTCTTTACCATCTATTGAGTTCATAGGAATAGCTTAGAAGTAGCATAGAATTCCTAAACCATTCTCCTTTTTATCTTTTTTTTTTTTGAAGTCTTAAATCAAAAAATCTAAAAACAAAGAGCAGTCATTGATAAATTTGCATAAGTCTAGCTTGTGAATGATACCAGTTGATAAGCGTAAGTCCCCCTTGTATTTTAGCACACACTACCCAAGAATCTATCTACATAAAGTCATTTGTTCACACATATAGACCTTGGAGTCGCCTTGTGGTCTTTCTCGCAATCTTGGCACAAGTAGTGATTTTGTTTAGGAGAGGATAGAGTATCCTGGGATATTTTATTTTAATATTCAGTATATGATAAAACATACACCAACAAGAACCTACCCACAATATGATAATACCCTATTAGAAGTATATGAAATATTACAATGGGGAATGCACATGCATTCAGACACACTACCTAGAGCTCATTGCTCAAAACACAATAACAACAAGGGCTAAAACCCTGGGGAAGATTCATATTACATCTGAAAGATCTTGAACTAGTAGAATAGCATCTCCTCATGCCCGGTTACAGTTTTGGTTAAGCTCATATACTGCTCTGTCGTGAACACTTTTTTACACTTCTTCACACTACTTGTCTGGTATCGAAATATCAAAGAATTATTTACACATCACACACACTCGCAGATATAGAAAATACTTCCACAACATGATATTAAATTGATTTATACAGCTCATCAACCTATCTTGCAAGGTCGGTTCAATGCACAACACAAATTACAAAGTATAACCATTCACGCTACTATAACACATGCAGACCAAAACAATATTGGTTAAGACATAGTATGGACCTAATTCACCACCTCGAACATGAAACACCTCCAAGAATTATGCCTCGAACATCTGCAACATGCTACAATCATCATGTCAGCCAAGAAAATGAAGATCACCACTAGATAAACAACAATCATTAATAATGAGCACAATGATCAATGTAGACCACCAACACAAATAGGACACACTCTAGAAACATCCACAAGCATCATGAATTACCACAAAAACAAATGCAACATCACCACTTACTATAATCTTCATCAATATTTTACCGAACTTCAAGAACACTAACTGAACTGACTGTCAAATTGAAATATATACTTGCGGACCTCCAAATCATGAACCATCTAAATTAAGGACACACCAGAATGTCCCAAACACTTTGCCAAATCCATAAATCAAGATATTACAATGTGAAGCAATGCAAAGAAAAATCTAGAATATCGATCAACATCGAACAACTAAAAAAGAAACCACAATATTAGATCTCATAACTTGATCAATTCTCCATGTGGACCTCATAAAATTCTATTAAATCTACTAGAGTTAATTATCTCAAAACCCTTTAATCCACAACAATTCATTTGCAACAGTGTGGCCAAACTAACTTAATCTGACTGCCACATTGGAACATAGAGAGGAATATGTTGACATCAATGACAATAACACATTCTAGCAAACTTCTCAACAATATCCAACATAATATGTCACTAACAATTTAATACCTAAATAGACTCAAACACATGTTAAACTTTCAAACAAGGAATCCCCCTTTCTAGAAAGATAGACAACTCAAAATTATAACCCCGAGCCTCAATTTGACCTTCTAAGATAGTTGAAAAATGTGAGTGTCAAGATACCTCTAATTCAAGACATTAAGGATGTGTCAATCTAGACTATTAGGGAGCTATGTCTCGAATTCCTAGGAAGAAAGAAGAAGGACCCATAGACTATCCATGTCATAGGATAGCTTGTTGATATTATGTTGGGAAGTCTAGTAGTACCCAAGTATTTAGACCCAAGTAGTCATGGTGTGGATGTGAACATTAATGAGACTCTTACCATAAACACCTTGATTGATCTTGGTGTAATTATAAATGTCATTACTAAAGAAATAACGAATGAACTGAAATCAATAAACATAAGACCAACACCAACAATCTTGCAACTAGTACATAGATCTATTGTTAATCCAGAGAGAGTTGTTATAGCTTTACTAAGTTTTAGGATTTGTAGGTTTATTCTATGAGTGCAAATGTTATTTTCTCCTAAAACCCTAAACCCTTTAATCCTTTCAAGGCTCCACATTATAATTTTGTGTTGAAAACCTCTAACTAATTGTTGGCTATGTTAGTTATAACTTAATCCATGTTAATCATCACCGTGAGTGACCCTTTGGTCCTAGTTCATCCTACTACCTAATCAATAGTTTCCCCTAATACTTAAGTATTAAAATTAAAATTTTGGCTTATGGCTCCCTTTCTCATGGCCCCTTGTTCCTAGTTGATGAAATTTATTCTCGTACCTCTTTATAATTTAAGTTGTGGGCCCCTAATGATCTATTTCAGCATTTGAGTTGGAGATTTTACCTTTGCAAGAGCCTTGTTTTTGTTCCTGTGTGTCACCAATTTATTGAATGTTTCCAACATGGCTAATGACTAGGCTTTTCATTGGAGATACCTCCTTCAGGGAAACCTTTCTTGAGCTCTAGCAGTCCAATGACAAGAGAAAGAGAACTTACATAAAAATTGTGCTAAATACTTGTAGCACTTTACAAGAACTTTGAAGTCCATTGGAGCTTTTTTTGAGCTTAAAAAACCCAACAAAAGAGGGACTAGTCTTGCATGGTGGTGAGTTGGTAGAAATATTCCTTCTTGCTAGAACTTGTTCTTTTGATAGAATGATTTAAAGGCTTTGTTGGTCTAGCAAAATGTTGATGTGGATACAGTGTCATAAAGAATGAATAACAAGGAATAATGTTTGGAGACTCCCTATTTTGAAGATGACTTGGAGGCATGCTAGCATATCTCTAAAACTAAGACATTTTCTAGAAAAATTTGTGTCCCAGTAGTACAACAAAGGATGCCACCGTGGACTCTATTACTATGAGTAAAGGTTTTCACTAAAGCCATATGATTCACCAAAATGCCATAAAGGTCCCAACAACTCAATGAAAAGGTTATGTGGTAGAATAAGAAAAAGACAAAAAGTTCTTGTTCTCTTTTCCCAAAGAAATTTGAACCCCACCGATAGCTATAGATCTTTTAGATCAATGACCAAGATTTAAAACTAGCAATAGTTCATTAACGATTTAAATGTTTACATGAATTGACATTAATTGTGCTAATCAAAGGTGATTTAAACAAAATTTTCTGATTCTTTTCTAACAATTTGAACAACGAAGAATTCTTAGAGATCAAAAAGATCAAGGGAGATAGGATATTATGATTTCTTTTGAACTAGGGAGGATTTTCTCATAATAATAAAGTAAAATTTGGTGCCAAAGAAAAAATAAGTGCTCTAATTGATTCTCTTCCATAATTAGGGTTTTTTGTGTTTTTCTTAGGGCATAAAAAGAGGCAATTGCCTATAATTTTGGGTATGCACCCTAGATTAGTAATTACTTTGAGAGAGATAAAAAATTAAATTTAGAAGGCCCTAGATTTTTCTATAAAACCTAGGAAGGGAAATTCACAAAATCCTAACTTCAAAATGGAGATTTCTTCTCAAGGTTCTACCAAGAGTGAACCACAAGCAAAGAGAATGAAAAGGGAAAGGGTATTTTGTAATGACTTTAATGAATGACTACTTTCTTCTTTTCAAAGGCCTCATCATCACTAAGGATCTAGAGTTAAATCTGATAGAATCCATGATATTCAACAAAATTGCAAGGATGGCATTTTGCCAATTGATGGCTATACCCTTTTCAAGTATCATTTCAGAAATATCCTTGTATCCCACCCTTGGAGATTAGGGTTAGCAAGGTTGGTGGTGCTAAACATTTTTGTAAATGTACAATTAATCAAAGATTTGGAAAGGAACTATGTAATTGAGAAGAAAATAATCTATATAGGGAATGTGGACTCAAAGATTAAATTGACAAGAAAATATATTTTCTAGGTTTTCATACTTGATCCCAATTTGCATATGCCTATTGACTTAGGATCTTTCAAAAGATAATATGAAAGAAAATGATTATTGCAGAGGAGGGTATTTACTACCCTCAACATGAAGAAATCTTAGAGAGAAAATGACCCTTCAATACCTCACTTAACTAATGCTTTGGTGAGCTAGGAAGATCAATGTAAAAGAGAAAATCTAATTACATTAAACTATACTCAGAAACTGATAATATTAAATAATAGGAACAACAAAAGTCTCATGAGGTTTGGCATAAGGAAGGTGACAGGAATACAACCTTCTTTCTATTGGCAATATTACATTATAAGGATATTGAGAAGGTTGTTAATGATTATGGACATAATTGATTAAAGATGTTTTACTATCTCGATATTATTATTTTGTCATTGATGTCAAGAAATTGATTTTCCAATTCAGTATGATGTTGCCATATCTTGAGAAGTATGATATGAACATTATAAAGAAGTCGGTAAAGACATAGGAAAGAATATGATGAATAAGGGGATAAGTTATTTAGTGGGCAACTCTACCGAGTTAGACAATGATGAGATCTTGATGTTTTAGATTGTTTTAACATCATAAATATGTTGTAAAATGTAAAGGTTAATACTATACTATGTTATCAAGCAAAGTACCTAGTCGGTAAACCCTAAGGTTATCGCAGTCGGTTAATGAAGACAGAATGTCTACCGAGTGAAGTTTAGTATTCACCAAGTTGTAACCGAGATATAACATAATGCATTAAATGTTTACATGTGATATTTAATGAAAGAAGCTAATGAGCTAGAGCGGATCAGTGATTGGTAAGCCATGGAAGAAGTTTGTTAAGTGAATCTAAGGCAACGGAAAGTCGGCAAGAAGATCTACATCTCAGATTGAATCGCATTACCCTAACACAAGTTCCAAGGTGAATGTGCAAGTTCCAAGGCGGGGTAAAACTTTTTCAGATCGAAAGATACAATGAACCTGGACAAGATTGAAGATCTGATGGCTATGCTTGATCATGGGAAATGTTATCAATGAGATTAAGCGATTAGAAGATTGTTTATAAATAGGAAACTGTTGATAAACAATGTATGCGGGCAAGTGTATGCACAGGGATGCTACATAGTGATTACCAAGCACAGAAGCTTGAAGACCTGTTAGAATAATAGAGTATTGATGTCTAGCATATAGACAAGATTAGTTCTATGTCTAGATTGTATTGAACAAATAGAAATTTGCTTTAGCATTTTAGATGTGAAGTTGCAGATAGATTGTATTACTGTTATTTTGTGAAAGTGACAGGAAATATCTTAACCAAGTGGACTTAATAGTCATACATGTAAATCCTCTAACAAGGTGACATTCTGATTGAGTGTTTGAAATCCTTTGACAAGGTCACTTCTAACAAAGTGAAGATCCTAACAGATCTGAGGGAAATCCCTTAATTAGGTCACATCTAGCAATGTGTTTGTAATCTTTAACAGGATTTGCTTTTAACCAAGCATACTCTAGAAGAGTATATTTCTTAGTGGGTCCAAAATCCCACAGTGGTTTTTCCCTATTTGGGTTTCCACGTTAAATCTGGTGTTATGAGGTTTATATTGTTCATATGCTTTTGAGTTTGCATGTTTGACAGTTTTTGGTTATATGACTGATATATATGTTACCGAGGTTGAATCTGATGTTTTTATGGATGATTAAGTTTGTATGATTCACCCCCCCCTCTCATCTTGTTGGCTATTGGATCTGTACTTATATTAAGTATCAGAACTATCAATTGGTTTTAGAGCTTTGGACTTCGAAAGGAAAGTTTAAAGGCACTTGAGTTAAAGATCCAAAGATGTATAAGAGGGATGCACCTAAGCTAAATAAGTCAAGTTTCTCTACATAGCAGAAAAAGATGAAGCTACATCTATCAGGAGTTGGAGAATATTCTATATACTATCTGGAGAATGATTTTGTTGCACCGAGCACCTATCCATTGACTATGGAAGAGATAAAGGCAAAGCAAGAACATATTCAATCAATGATTGAAATAACATTTGCATTGACCGATTCTGAGTTTAATGATCTAGAAGGCTGCAATGATGCAAAGGCAATGTGGACTAAGCTCATATCTGTATATGAGGAGATGAACATGTTCAAAGAGCAAAAGTAGATAGTTTAAGAGGACAACTTGAATCTATGAGGATGAATGAAGGTGAGAACATAACCCAGTATAGTACAAGACTAAAGGAGATTGTAAATCAAATCAAAGGAGCAGGAGGAACTATTGAAGAAAAGGATGTAACAAGTAAGTTGTTAAGAACCCTTCTACTTGCCTATGCAATCTGAGTCTCTGCAATCAATGAATTGAGGTCTGTACCTAATATGCCAGTTTCCTTGGATGCTACTATCGGTAAGCTACATGCATTTGAGTTAAGTAATTTTGATAATAGTGGGTCATCGGTAAATAAAGTTGAACCTGCATTTAGTTCTTTTCATCTGAATGAATCTAATGATTACAATGAAAGAAAGTATAAGTACTCTGAAGGAGATCATAGTGGAGCAAGTGAAAGATTTCAGAAGAACATGGAAGAGGTACACAAACTGTATGAAGAAATCAGGATGCAAGAAGAGTTTGAAGCACTATTGGCCAAAAGGTTACCATGAGGCAAAGGTAAGTATAAAGGAAAACTACCTTTGAAATGTTTCAATTGTGATAAGATTGGACATAAGGCTTCTAACTGTCCTAACAAAGATTTTACTGAAAAGAGAGATTACCAAGATGATAGACAGAAAGAACCATTACAGAGGACACCGAGACTTCAGAAGAAGAGATAGAAAGACATGCTTAATTGCTGATGAGGAATCTGACGATGATAAATCAGATGAGACTGATACAAAGGAAGTTGTTTATGTGGCTATCAAGGATGGATAAGATGAAGAAAGGTATGAAGAAAAAGCCCTAATATCTCACATAAACACTAATGATTCTTGGATTATAGATAGTGGATGCTCAAATCATATGACAGGAGATAAACACAAGTTTGTTATGTTAGAAGATTATGATGGAGGCTATGTTAGATTTGGTAATGATGCATCATGTCCGGTAAGAGGTAAAGGATCCATAACACTTCTTGATAATGCAAGATACAATGATGTTTATTGGGTTGAAGGTTTGAAATATACTTTTTTGAGTGTAGTATAGCTAAACAACACAGGTTACCAAATAGAATTTCAAAAAGGAATTGTCAAAGTTCATGACAAGAATGGAAAGTTAGCTGCTACCAGGACACAAACAAAAGGTAATATATTTCACCTTGACTCAACTCACAATAAGTGTTTGCATGCAAAGATTGATAATACCTGGTTATG
Source organism: Cryptomeria japonica (assembly GCF_030272615.1). Taxonomy (NCBI): domain Eukaryota; kingdom Viridiplantae; phylum Streptophyta; class Pinopsida; order Cupressales; family Cupressaceae; genus Cryptomeria; species Cryptomeria japonica. The sequence continues at coordinate 581,928,612 of NC_081414.1, read as the reverse complement.
GCATAAAAGGTTTTGTCATGTTAATTTTGATAATCTGATCAAAATAAGTAAGAAGCACCGAGTAAGAGGTCTACCAAGTCTTCAAAAACCTAAGAATGCTATGTGTCGAGGATGCCAGATGGGTAAGATGACAAGATCAATCTTTACAAGTAAGTCCTACACTTCTAAGGGAATTTTAGATCTTGTGCACACTGATCTTTGTGGTCCTATGAAAGTTCAAAGTTATTATGGTGATAAGTATTTCATATTATTTGTGGATGATTATTCAAGGATGATGTCAGTAATGTTTTTAAAAGAAAAATTAGAAGCTTTTCAAATGTTTAAATGGTACAAGGCAAGAGTTGAAAATGGAACATGAAGACAACTAAAATGTCTTAGATTAGATAGAGGAGGAGAGTTTACATCTGATGAGTTCAACCTATTTTGCAATGATCATGGTATAAAAAGACAAGTCTCTGCACTGAGAACTCCATGGCATAATGGAATAGCTGAAAGAAGAAACAAATTTATTGTGGATTGTGCTAGAACAGTAATGATTGAGAAGAAGGTTCCACAAACATTTTGGAGAGAAGCAATAAGCACAACTGTTTACACCTTGAACCGAGTTCAATTGAAGAAAGGTACTTTGAAGACACCTTATGAAATCTGGTATGGCAAGAAACCTAATGTAAGTTATTTTAAGATCTTTGGAAGTAAATGCTATGTTCATAAAGATGATAGAAATGGAAAGTTTGATCAGAAAAGTGAAGAAAGAACATTTCTAGGATATTCTTCTAGAAGCAAAGCATTTAAATGTCTGATCAAATCATCTAACAAAATAGTAGAAAGTGCAAATGTGAAAATTGATGAATTTGCAAAAAGAAATGATGAAGGAAATTCCAAAGAACCAGAAGACTATGATGAATTTGTCTATGTGCAACCGAGAAGTCCTACCGAGATAACTGTTGAAGAAAATGAAGAAGATATCCAGTTACTGAGTGATGAAGAAGATCATACAGAGCCTACTGAGCCTGTATTAGCCAAGTCTATCATAAGGCACCATGCACCAAGTCAGATTATAGGAGATAAGGATGATCTAGTGATGACAAGGAACAAAATGAGATAGAACACATGTTTGATATCTGAATTTGAACCGAGAATAGTGAAAGAGGCATTTAATAGTGAAGATTGGATAAATGCTATGATAGAAGAGATTGATCAAATAAAAAAGAATGACACATGGACACTGGTCCCAAGACCAAAGGAAAAAAATGTAATCGGTACAAAGTGGATCTTTAGAAACAAGCTAAATGAAAAAGGTGAGGTCATTCGGAACAAAGGAAGATTAGTTTGCAAAGGTTATGCCCAAGAAGAAGGAATTGATTATGGTGAGACTTTTGCACCTGTTGCTAGACTTGAAGGAGTAAGAACATTGTTGGCATATGCTGCTTTCAAGAACTTCAAGGTATATCAAATGGATGTCAAATCTGCATTTCTGAATGGAATATTAGAAGAAGAAGTTTTCATTGAACAACCTGAAGGATTTGTTGAAGACAATAATAAAGATCAGGTATGTAAATTGAACAAAGATTTATATGGTCTTAAACAAGCACCTAGAGCATGGTATGAAAGATTGCACTCTTATTTGATTAAGATTGGTTTTATAAGGACAAGTGAGAACAACAACATGTACATGAAGAATGATGAAAATAAAATACTAATCTCAGCCATATTTGTTGATGATATTATATTTTGTGGAAATGACTCTTTATGCAAGAACTTTGGAAATGAAATGAGCATAGAATTTGAGATGTCATTAATCGGTGAGATAAAGTATTTTATAGGCTTACAGATACTGCAAATGAAAAATGAGATTTTCATTACTCAATCCAAGTACATAAAGGAAATCTTGAAGAAATTTGGAATGGAGGATTCAAAACCAGTAAGTACTCCTATGACTACCAACTATAAACTATCAAAGAATGATGAATCTGCATCTATTGATGAGACACTCTATCGATCCATGATTGGAAAACTACAATATGTTGTTCACAATAGGCTAGATATAGCACATGCAGTAGGTATTGTTGCAAGATTCTCTGCAGATCCTAAGGAAATACACATGACGACAATCAAAAAAAATTTCAGATAGTTAAAAGGCACTGAAGATTATGGCTTAGTATATCAGAAAGGAAATGATTTTGATTTAAAAGTTTATACTGATGCTGATTGGGCGGGCAACATTGATGACAGAAAAAGCACAAGTGGAGGAGCTTTCTTCTTAGGAGAAAGACTAGTGAGTTGGCTTAGCAAGAAACAAGGATGTGTTTCTCAGTCAACAGCCGAAGCTGAATATGTTGCAGCAGCACTGAATTGTACCAACATTGCATGGATCAAACAACTGTTGGAAGGTATAAATGAGAAAGTTACCGAGCCAGTAACTATATTCTGTGACAATACTAGTGCCATTAATATTTCAAAGAACCCTGTTATGCACTCTAAGACAAAGCACATATCTATCAAATATCATTATCTTAGAGAAGAAGCTCAAGAGAAGAAAGTGGTGTTGGAATATGTTAACACAAAGGAGCAAATAGCTGATATCTTCAGCAAGCCACTACCAAAGGACACTTTTGAATATCTCATAAGTAAGTTAGGGGTCCTACCCTTATCTTTTACTCACTGACCGAGTTTGGTGAAAACATCACTTCGATGACTCTATTGAATATCTTTTGGGGAGTTGATGTTGGAGTGATACACTTTAGAATGTTTTTCTGAAAGTGTACTGGAATTAATACTGGAATAATACAGAGAATGATACAGGGAACAGGAATTGAAGACAAATGCTCTGACCGAGACTCAGTTGATACACAACAGCAGGAAATAACTTCTTATAGAAAGAAATTATGTTTTAGTTCTTTTTCTTTTTGGCATTGTTGTCAAAGGGGGAGAAGACCTACCTAAGGGAGAGAAGACCTAAGGTGGAGAAGACCTACCAAAGGGGGAGAAGACTAAGAGAAGACTAGAAGACTACAGATTGAAATAAAGACCGAAAACAAAAAAGAAGTCTAATGAATGGGGGAGAGCATTTCAAGCATTTCAGAATCACAACAATCTAAATCTTTTAAAGGTCAAATCAATTGGTTTTTCCATCAATGCCAAAGGGGGAGATTGTTGGCAATATTACATTATAAGGATATTGAGAAGGTTGTTGATGATTATGGACATAACTGTTTAAAGATGTTTTACTATCTCGATATTATTATTTTGTCATTGATGTCAAGAAATTGATGTTCTAATTTAGTATGATGTTGCCATATCTTGAGAAGTATGATATGAAGATTAGAAAGAAGTTGGTAAAGACACAGGAAAGAATATGATGAATAAGGGGATAAGTTATTCAATGGGCAACTCTATTGAGTCAGATAATGATAAGATCTTGATGTTTTAGATTGTTTTAACATCATACATATGTTGTAAAATGTAAAGGTTAATACTATACTATGTTATATAGCAAAGAACCTAGTTGGTAAACCCTAAGGTTATCACAGTTGGTTAATGAAGACAAAATGTCTACCGAGTGAAGTTTAGTATTCACCGAGTTGTAACCGAGCTATAATAGAATGCATTAAATGTTTACATGTGATATTTAATAAAAGAAGCTGATGAGCTGCAGCGGATCAATGATTAGTAAGCCATGGAAGAAGTTTGTTAAGCGAATCTAAGGCAATGGAAAGTTAGCAAGAAGATCTACAACTCAGATTGAACCGCATTACCCTAACACAATTTCCAAGGTGAACGTGCAAGTTCCAAGGCAGGGTAAAACATTTTCAGATCGAAAGATACAATGAACCTGGACAAGATTGAAGATCTGATGGCTATGCTTGATCATGGAAAATGTGATCAATGAGATTAAGCGGTTACAAGATTGTTTATAAATAGGAAACTATTGATAAACAATGTATGCGGGCAAGTGTATGCATAGGGATGCTACATAGTGATTACCAAGCACAGAAGCTTGAAGACCTATTAGAATAACAGAGTATTGATGCCCAACAGATAGACAAGATTAGTTCTATGTCTAGATTGTATTGAACAAATAGGAATCTGCTTTAGCATTTTAGATGTGAAGTTGCAGACAGATTGTATTACTGTTATTTTGTGAAAGTGATAGGAAATCTCTTAACCGAGTGGACTTAACAGTCTTATATGTAAATCCTCTAACAAGGTGACATTCTAATTGAGTGTTTCAAATCCTTTAACAAGGTCACTTCTAACAAAGTGAAGATCCTAACAGATCTGAGGGAAATCCCTTAACCGGGTCACATCTAGCAATGTGTTTGTAATCTTTAACAAGATTTGCTTTTAGCCAAGCATACTCTAGAAGAGTATATTTCTTAGTGGGTCCAAAATCCCACAGTGGTTTTTCCCTATTTGGGTTTCCACATTAAATCTGGTGTTATGAGGTTTATATTGTTCATATGCTTTTGAGTTTGCATGTTTGATAGTTTTTGGTTATATGACTGATATATATGTTACCAAGGTTGAATCTGATGTTTTTATGGATGGTTAAGATTGTATGATTCACTCCCCCCCCCTCTCATCTTGTTGGCTATTGGATCTGTACTTATATTAAGTATCAGAACTATCAATTTCAAGCTATAGCCAAGCTTAAACAAGCTGCTTCTACAAATTTTAGTATTAAGGATTCTAAGTCTAGTTATTTCCTTAATTCAGATCAGTAGATTAGAGAGGAGTGGGTGTCTTTTTTTTAAGGTATTGTTATATCCTTATTTTTCTTCTTCCTCTATGGATCATCATGTGGAGTTGCTTTTAGATTCTATCCCCTCCCTTGTTTCTCATGAGGATAATGACTTTCTTATGAGGCCTTTTTCTTTAGATGAGCTTCATTCTGTTGTTTTTTCCATGGCCCTTGACAAAGCTCCGGGTCCTGATGGGTTTACTATCTTGTTCTTTCAGAAATGTTGGGATTTTATTGGTTTTGATTTATTAATGGATTTGGAAGAGTCTAGGAGGGGTGGGTATATCCTTAAAAAATTTAACATCACTTATATTGCCCTTATCCCAAAATCTAAGAACCCCCAAACTTTTGTTGAATTTAGACCCATTTCTTTGTGCAACTCTACTTGCAAAATCTTCACCAAGGCTATTTATTTAAGACTTAAAATTATCCTTCCTCGTATCATCTCTCCTCAACAAGGAGGTTTTGTTTCAGGTTGGGAAACTCATGAGGGAGAAATTGTTGTTCATAAAACTTTACATTCCATAAATTCATCCTCCAATATCCCAGTTTTTGTGGTCAAACTTGATATGATGAAGGCTTATGATAAAGTTTGTTGGGCTTTTTTGCTCAAAGTTTTGAGAAAATTTGGTTTCTCTAAAAGCTAGTGTAAATGGATCAAGAGTTGTATTTCTACTTCTTCATTTTATGTCATCATTAATGGAGCTCCCTCTGGATACTTTTCTTCAACCTAGGGTGTTAGACAAGGAGATCCTTTATCTCTTTTCTTATCTATCATTATGGCAGAAGCTTTTAGTTGATTGGTTATTAATAAAAGGGGTCTGAGCTTTTGGCAAGGGGTGTTAATTCCTAATTCTGATATTTCAATCACTTATAACCTTTTTGCTGATGATACACTTTTATTTGGGTCTTCTTCTATTCAAGAGGCTACTCATATTAAATTTATTCTGGATACTTATACTGTTGGATCTGGCCTATAGATTAGCCCCCATAAATCCAAGATCTTCATTTTTAATACTCCTTAGTTGGTGGCTGATAGACTTGTGAATATCTTAGGTTTCTCAGTAGACTCTCTTCCTTCTACCTATTTGGGGATTGCTTTCTTTATGGGATCTGCTAAGTCTTCTTTTTGGAATTTGGTTATTGAGAGACTTAAATCTCATATTTCTACTTGGAAGGCTAGGTGGTTGTCTCTTTTAGGTAGGATAATTCTCATTAAAATGGTCCTATCTACCATTCCTAATTACTATATCTCATTTCTTCAAGCTCCCAAATCAGTCATCTTCCAATTTGAAAATATTATTCAAACTTTTCTTTGGAAAAATAATATGACAGAAGATAAAAAGATTCCACTAATTTCTTTGACCAAGATGTCTCTTTCCAAGCAAGTTGGTGGTGCTAGGATTCAGGAATTATCTAAAAGAAATAGGGCTTTTGGGGGCAAACTAGTTTGGTCTATGTATACTAAGTCCCAATCTTTTGGTGTCAAATTATGCAAGATAAGTATTTGGATTCCTAGAATCCTGCTAGGATCTTCACAATTTCCAATCCTCCACAAGGGTCTGCTATTTGGAACTTTATGATCTCATCTAGGGAAGTGGTCTCTAATTTTCTCTCCTGGCAGGTCCATTCGGGGGAGGATATTCTTATTTGGAAAGACTCCTGGAATGGCTTTCCCCCTCTTTTGCAACATGATTCTCATGCTTCTATTTCAGTTGTTCTTTCTCAATGATGGGGAGTTAGATTGGTTGATTATGTAGATAGTGTTGATCTATTTTCTCACATGGTCTCATGGAAGGATCCCTCTACTCTTCCATTGTCCTTGCAGGAAATTCAAAATTTTAAATCTATTTTGCAAGACCGAGTGGCTTTCCTTTCTAAGATCAAAGATCAACTTATTTGGTGCCCTTATAAATCGGGAAACTACTCTGTTAAAGAAGGATATTTTGCTATTCAACAAATGGCCAATCAAAATGCTCCCCATCGTGCCATTTTGTTCTGTTGGAATAATTTAGTATTACCTAAAGCTGGTGTTTTTTCTAGTGACCATTTTGTCAAATTTAATATTGCAGCCTCCTTTTGTTGTGTTTTATGTGGTAAACCTCTTGAAGATGTCAATCATCTTTTTCTTCATTGTGAGTTTGTGAGTAGTTGTTGGCATTTATGGGACATGTTTCAGTCTTGGCCAATTTTGTATTCATCTTCTCTATTTTCTTGTATGTGGTTTATAATTCCCTCTTCAATCATATGGGCCATTTGGTGGGAAAGAAACAAGCACATTTTTAGATGTGACTCATCGGATTTATCTATTGTTCGTGGGATTTTGGAAAGAAGTATTATTGAGAAAGTTAATGCTCATGTTCAGAAATATTTTAATATGAATTCAAAGTTCTCTTCCTAGGACAATTTTATGATTTCTTCTTGGAAAAGTATCATTATTCTTGTATCACCCACCTTTCCAAGGATTCAGAAAACACCTGTAGACAGAAAATTCCATAAAATGGCATCCTCCTAATGCCAATTTTTGTAAATTGAATTTTGATGGATCCTCCTATGGAAATCCTGGTGATTCAGGAATAGGGATAGTTTTTCGTGATCATTTGGGTTCTTTATTAGCATTAAAAGCTATGACAATCTCTTTTGGCACAAATAATATGGTCAAGTCTTGTGCTCTTTTAGAAGGTCTTATTATGGCTAAGGATTTGAATTTCAAATACCTTCATATTGAAGGTGATTCGGCTATTGTCATTAATGCTTGCAAGGCAAGAAAAGCTAATAATTGGTACTTTTGGTATATTCTTGAACAAATATGGACTCTTCTTGATATGTTTGAGAACCTCACCATCTCACATGTTTATCGTGAAGGTAATACATTGGCTGATTTCCTCGCTAATATGGGTTGTGACAAAACTATTATTGATTCCTCTTGATTGGGGTGTGATTTGATGAGCTTCCCAAACCTATTAAGTATAGCCTATAGAGAGTCAAGTATTTAATCTTTCTTATTATATGATTGTTCGTTTATATGAGTTAATATTCTCTTCTCTTGGTGAGGTATTTCTTTTCATAATTCCATTTGGTTTTGATTTGAGGTACTTTACTCAATCATCACTTGGCATTCATTAATGATGAGTTGGTTGTTATTGATGTTGTTTGTGTGTTTGGTAGTCTCTTCTGGTGCAAAATATAGAGATATTTATTTTCACATTGGGAATTCGTCCTTCATATGCCATTTAAAGTTTGGCGTGGCGTTGTTTTCATGATTATCTCTGTACGCCGCTTCTTTTGGTTTGTCATATTTTTTATGATATATCTCCTATTTCTTTTCATTTACAACATAAAAATTTTGGGCTTCATTTCTCTCTATCATTTTTGCATTCACCTCTTCTCCTTTGGCATTTGTCTATAATGGCAGACCGCAGATCTCATGTCATTGGTGTCAGTCATGTTTTGGACCCTTGTGTTTCTTGTAAATTCTCTGCGTTATGTAGTATATATATTTTTTGGTTGCAGGTGTTTTTGGTGCAGGGGCATGTCAATTTTGGTTGTAAGAGTTCTTTGTTGCAAGGCCTTCAAGATATCCCATGACGATGGATTTTTCCTTTGATGTTGGTTTAGTCCTCTTGCTTTTTGGAGTTCTCTTCTTCATTCACTGGGTAGCCTATGTTATTTCTCTTTCATGTCCTTATATTGTAAATAAGCTTGCATGCTCCTATTCTGTAAAATGAGCTTGCATGCTCCTATTTGTAAATGAGCTTGCATGCTCCTATTTGTAAATGAGTCTGCATGCTCCTTTTCTGATTTCTATTTTGAAACTAGCTCTGGCTAGAGGATTGTTCACTACTTCTCTTCTATAGTCATGTTGATGAGCAATGACCAGAGTTTTTCTTGCTGGTTCTTTTCTCTAGGAGCTCAATTTGAACTAGTTTTTAAATATATTGTAAAAATTATATATTATTAATAAAATATGTCAAGTGGCATTGCCACCTTGCCAAAAAAATAAAAATCATACAGAATAGTAAAAATATTCTGATTATAGGAATAGGAAACTCATAAAGTACACTTATTACTAGTAACCTAATGAAGCCTTGGCCTTAGACACCAATGTGCCATGAGAATATTTGTGTACCACACTATAGTCTATATGACTAGAGAATAGAAAATGACAACAACTACAATAGGAAATGTCTCATGCTTCATGAATTTGTTCACCACCTACACATGCAAATGGCGAAAAATGTTGGGGTAGTATAGGGGTATTCCTCAATCAAACCCTTGTTTTAGTGTTTCCACCTCCACGGACAACAAGATAGAGAGGTTGGATAAAAGATAATAGATTTCATAATAGAAATTGTTGAACACAGCAATGATTGAGAGGGGCAATGAATTAGTCCAAATATACTCTTTTTAGATTTATATAACCATTAACCTTTTATTTTAATTTCAAAGAATGAAAGAAAAAATCACATTCAACGCATGAACACTAGATTTACATGGAAAACCCTATAAGGGAAAAACCACAGTGAGAATCACACTCACAATATAATAAAATTAATTTCAAGGTTTTAATCTCACTTCCAAGGATCAATATGCACCTCATGGACTTGCAATGCTAAAGCGCACAACCTTAGGACAAAATATAAAGAGACTTGCAAAATTGAGATGCACTATCTAAGGCTAAGATACAAAAGTCTACTAATAGAAGTCACTATCCACTAACGAATAAGAGAAATATTTGAAACTAAAATGAGTAGGATCTCTTAATCATGAACTTGACCTTGAAACTTGGTGTCAAGTGACCAATCTCATGGTAAGAAAATCTGATCATTGTCGCTCTGATATTACCATCAAGGTACTTCTCAACTGACTTTCATACATCACCAACAATAAAGACTACTTGAATATTATTCTCATCCACTTCACAATGATTCATGGACATTCAATTTATCAACACATACAGACATACATTCTTATATACAAGGTTCTTCATCAAAACCCTGAATTAGGTTGACTAAAATAGAATAAGCAATATTACATAAATTATACCATCTAGACCTAAATAATCACTTTGATCCTCTCTAGGAGATAAAGGGGATCTAAACACTGTTGGTATATGTGCAGAGTATGTTGACATGATGATATTGTGTTCTCATTGATGAAAATATGATGAAGAGTGAACCAGTAATATGCTGAAGAGTGAACCGGTAATATGTTGAAGATGAACCGGTTTATTGAAGTTAAGCAACTAGCAAAGTGAACTGGTATAATGCTGTGAACCGGTATATGTGCAAAAGGTGAAGTGGTACATTTGTCCAAGTGAACTGGTATATGGAATTTTTTCTATCAAGGTTTAATATGGTATGACTACCGGTTGGTAGTTCCAGCCTTAGGGTTCCTAGTTGAAGTGTTTCGAGCCTATGTGATTCAACTGATGGCATTGTGTGATGAGTTAGCATTGTAATGGAGATCAGATCATGTTGCCACATCAATATCATGCACATGAAGGATCTACATGAAGGAGATTGATCCTATCTACCTCGAGAATTTGTGAAGTCCCTACAAACGGTGAAGAATGCGTGATGGGTTATCGCCTCCAAGAAGCGGTGAAGAATGAATGATGGAGAATGTCTTGAGATCTATTCAAGATCATTGTATTCAAATGCAAAATGTTCACTAGTCAGGATTGAACTGATTGAATTGCTCAACCTAAATGTTTAGGGTTTAGGGTTTATGCTACCGACCTATCTATTTCCTATAAGATCGATGTTGTTTTTGATGTTGAGGTTGTTAGCAAATGTTGTGTGTGTATCTAAGTGCAAAGATACATGATTCTTGCCAGACCAAATAAGAGAATTGATACCTGCAAAGTATGTGTGTAGAAGGAAGGAACTAAACTGGGTCTGCATTGGCATTGAGTGCTATTACCAGATCATTGTAATACCTATTAATCTCTAACCACTTCAACAGTTGGAAAATCCCTTAACAGGGTAGCTTTAACCAACTTGTTGTAAATCCTTTAACAAGGTGACTCAAAGCCATTGAGTTCATAAAATCCTCTAACAAGGTAACCCTTAACTGGGTATTCTAGCCATCCCTTAACCGGGTGATCCCTAACAAGATCGGTTCCTAACAGATCTTGTTGTAACAGTCTTTAATCAGACTAGGCTTCTAACAGAGTAGACTTCTAAAGAGTTCAAAAATGGCTTGTGGGTATTCATCCCCACCGTGGTTTTTCCCAGTTGGGTTTCCACATGAAAAATATGTGTGTCATATGTGATGTCTTTTTCATGTGATGCTTTGTTGTTTTCTATCAAGCGGTGAATCATGTTGATCTAGCATGTTATTATATTTCTGATGATAGAATATCTGTTTATGCATAAGGATAAAGTAGAAATGAGGAAGTAGGTTGTATGGAAAGCTAAGTGTTTCTAGTTTATGTCTTTTACAGTCTCATTATGTTTAACCCGTAATAATCTGGTTTAGACCGGTATTTGTGTTTGTTTGTCAAGTGCACTGTTTGCAGTCAAACTGGTTCAAGAAAAGTTTTTGTGTCTGTACTGATTCACCCCCCACTCTCAGTAGCAGTTTGGTACTCATTGTTCATCATTGAGTTATCAATTGGTATCAGAGCATCCTCCAGGTCCTCCGTGTTGAAAGATTAACCGCTTGAGGGAAAGATCCTATTGTAATGATGAAGAGGGAAGGTCCAAAGTTCAACAGAGATAAATATGGAAGGATAGAATGAAGATATACATCAGAAGCATGGGTGCTCAACATTGGAGCTTTGTTGAGAATGTTTATGTTATCCCTACCGGTACTCTCATTGATGACCAAAAGAGAGAGATTTAGGAGAATGGGCAAGTCATGGAAGACCTAATTAGTAGTTTATCTTACATTGAGTTTATTGATGTTCAGGACAAAGAGAATCCCAAAGAAGTATGGGATACTCTTGAGAATATCTATGGCAGTGATGATCATGTGAAACAAGCTAAGGAAGAAATCCTTAGAGGAAAGTTTGAAGACATGCCGATGGTTGAAGGAGAGACCATTCAACAATATGGACTAAGAATCAAAACTGTTGTTGGAGATATCAAGAGTGCGGGTGGTAAAATGGAAGATTACACTATTGTTAGCAAAGTTTTGAGATCCTTATTACCAGTCTATGCAATAAGGGTTGTTGCTATTCAGGAGTTGAGGTCAATAGACAAGACTAAGGTGTCCCTAGACTCCATCATCGTAAAGTTGATAGCCTATGAGCTAAATAGTTTTGATGGCAATGTTCAAAATACTGAATCAACTTTTAGAGCATCTGCTGCACCATCTAGAAAAGGCAAAGAAGCTAGTACCAGTGGCAAACCAAGATAGAGTAGAGAAATGGATGGTGAGGAGATCCTGATGGAATTTGAAGCTCTTCCTACCAAAAGACTTCCTAAGGGAACCGGTAAATATAGAGGTAAGCTTCCTTTGGAATGCTTCTCTTGTAATCAGATAGGACACATTGTTGTAAACTGTCCTAATGGTGATAGCAAGGACAAATCGGAAAAGTTCAAGAAGTTCAAAGGAGGAAACTAGAGAAACTATTTTGTAGCAGTTGATAAGGTGTCACTAATGAGGAATCAGATGCTGAAGAAAATGAAGATATTGTGTTTGTAGCAGTCAAGGAAGATGTGTCAGACAAGAAGGCTCTTGTCTCCCACTTTGATAATTCCAATGAGTGGATTATTGACAGTGGTTGTTCTCACCAAATGACTGGTGACCGGAGTAAGTTTCTTTCTCTAGAAGAGTATGATGGTGGTGTGGTTCATTTTGGTAATGATGCACCATGTATGGTAAAAGGTAGAGGGTCCATCTCTCTGAATGGAAGAAGCAGTGTTGACAATGTGTATTGGGTAGAAGGTCTAAGGCACAACATTTTGAGTGTTGCTCAACTGAATAATAATGGACTCACTTTGGAATTCAAAAATGGAGTGTGCAAAATCAAAGGAAAGAGTGGTGAACTGATGGCTACCGGTATGCAAACCAAAGGTAACCTATTTCAGCTAAATGCTAATGTCAGTACATGTCTTATGGCTAAGTTTGAAGATAGGTGGATATGGCATAGGAGACTCTGCCATGTAAATTTTGACAATATTGTGAAGGCTAGTAAGATCAAGGTAGTTAGAGGATTGCCCATGCTAAGCAAACCGGAAAATCCTTTATGCAGAAAGTGTCAACTGGGGAAAATGTATTCCTCAACTTTCAAAGGTAAATCTTTCACTGTAGACAATTTACTTGATCTTGTGCATACTGATTTGTTTGGTCCTATGAAAACTAGGAGTGTGCAGGGAGATAGGTATTTTATGATTCTTACAGATGATTGCTCAAGAATGATGTGGGTCACATTCCTGAAGGACAAGTCTGAAGTGTTTAGAAAGTTCAAAGCATTCAGAGCACTAGTAGAGAAGGAAAGTGGTAGAAGAATCAAATGCCTTAGAACTGATCAAGGAGGAGAATTCACTTCTGGTGAATTCAACAAATATTGTGAAGAGAATGGCATCAAGAGGCAACTGTCTGCCCCCCGGACTCCACAATAGAATGGCTTAGAAGAGAGGAACAACCAAACTATGGTTGAAGTGACTAGAACTATGTTGATCCAAGGAAAGGTTGCTCACACCTTTTGGAGAGAAGTGGTGAGCACTGTAGTCTACACAATGAACCGGGTACTCATCAAGAAAGGAAAGGATAAGACTCCTTATGAGTAATAGATCGGTAAGACACCAGTGATAAGATACTTCAGAGTGTTTGGTAGTAAATGTTATATCAAGAGGAGTGAACATCAGAGCAAGTTTGATGCTAAATGTGATGAGGGAATATTCCTAGGGTATTCCACAAGAGCAAAGCTCTCAAATGTTTCAACAATAGGACTTAGAGAATTGTTGAAAGCATCAATGTTAGGGTTGATCAAAACTCTAATAAACCTAAGGAAACGGGTAGAGAGCATGTAGGAGATGAACCAGTAGTAACCTTCTTGGAACCAGTTGCAAAAGAGCCCAGTACCAGTAATTGTGCTCCTACACCGGTGGATGATGATGCTGATGAAGATGAGGATGAAGAAGAAAAGAAAGAGGAATCTATTAAGAATATACCTAGGTATGTAAAACTCAATCATGATCCAAAGCAGATCATACGAGACAAAGATGCAGGAATTCTTACAAGAAGAAAGGTCAGAGAAAACTCATGTATGATCTCTGAATTTGAGCCTAAATCATTCAAAGAGGCACATAAAGATGAAGACTGGATCAAGGCAATGGATCAAATAGAAAAGAATGGTACATGGTCTTTGGTACCCAAACCGGAGCATAAAAATGTCATTGGAAACAAATGGGTCTTTAGAAATAAACTGAATGAGGATGGAATAGTGGTAAGGAACAAAGCCAGACTAGTATGTAAAGGATATGCCCAAGAAGAAGGAGAAGACTATGGAGAAACCTTTGCTCCAATAGCAAGATTGGAAGGGTTTCGTATGCTTCTTGCATATGCAGCTTTTAAAGGATTCAAGTTATACCAAATGGATGTAAAATTTGCATTTCTAAATGGAATACTTGAAGAAGAGGTGTATATAGAGCAACCAGATGGGTTTGCTCTATCAGAAGACAGTGACATGGTGTGTAGGCTACATAAAGCCTTGTATAGATTGAAGTAGGCACCTAGAACATGGTATGAATGTTTGCATTCCCATCTTGTGAAGATTGGATTTGAAAGAACAAGTGAAGATATCAATATCTACTTGAAATCAAAAGGAGATCAGATTTTGATATGTGAAGTATTTATTGATGACATAATCTTTGGTGGAGATGACTAGATGAGTCATGACATTGCAGATGAGATGAAGAAGGAATTTGAGATGTCACTCATAGGGGAGATTAAGTTCTTCATTGGACTGCAGATTGAACAAATGAAAGATGGAATCTTTATCACTCAGTCCAAGTATGTCAAAGAGGTGTTGAAGACCTTTGGCATGGAAGACAACAAACTGGTCGGTACACCAATGGTGACCAGTTGTAAACTATCAAAAGAGGATGACTCAGCATTGGTAAATGAAAAGGAATACCGATCAATGATCGGTAAGTTGCATTATGTAGTACATAGCAGACCGAAAATTGCACATGCAGTGGGTATTACCGCTTAGTTTCAGAAAAGCCCAAGAGAATCCCACTTCGTAGCAGTCAAGAGGATTCTTAGATATCTGAAGGGAACTATTGAATATGGATTATGATATCCATACAATGACGACTTCAACTTGAAAGTGTTCACAGATGTTGATTGGGTTGGTAATGTGGATGACCGGAAGAACACAACCGGTGGTGCATTCTTTCTCGATGGTAGATTGGTCTCATGGATGAGTAAAAAGCAGAGTTGTATCTCTTAATCTACAGCAGAAGTGGAGTATGTTGCAGCTTTTATGAACTACACCCAGACTATTTGGATGAAGCATGTATTGAATGGCTTCAAAGTTCCTGTATCTGAATCAGTAAGTATATTTTGTGACAATACAAGTGCAATTAACATCTCCAAGAATCCGGTTTTACATGCTAGAACCAAGAACTTTGAACTCAAGTATCATTTCTTGAGGGAAAAGGTTCAAAACAAAGAGGTGATATTGGAACATGTTTCTAGTAAGGAGGAGTTAGCAGATATATTCACCAAGCCTCTACCGAAGGCTACTTTTACCTATTTGAGAGGAGAATTAGGGGTGCATCCCCTTCAAGAGGTAAACTAAAGGTTTGTGCTCCACATCAGTCAGATCTTACTATCCTATATCTTTTGAGGATTGATGTGTTGAAGGATGCTACTCCTCAGGGGGAGCAGCATAGTGGATCAGGGAAGCTCATGCCTCCACTTTGGCATTAATGTCAAAGGGGGAGAAGATGTGAAGTGGAGAAGATATCTACAATATTATGGAATGTTGATGTGATGTAGTAAGAGAGATATCTTTGTATATTGCCATCAATGCCAAAGGGGGAGATTATTGGCATATGTGTAGAGTATGTTGACATGATGATATTGTGTTGTCATTGATGTCAATATGCTGAAGAGTGAACCAGTAATATGCTGAAGAGTGAACCATTAATATGTTGAAGATGAACCGGATTATTGAAGTTAAGCAACTGGCAAAGTGAACCAGTATAATGTTGTGAACCGGTATATTTGCAAAAGGTGAAGCGGTACATTTGTCCAAGTGAACCAGTATATGGAATTTTTTCTATCAAGGTTTAATATGGTATAACTACCGGTTGGTAGTTCTAGCTTCAGGGTTCCTAGTTGAAGTGTTTCGCGCCTGTGTGATTCAACCAATGGCATTGTGTGATGAGTTAGCATTATAATGGAGATTATATCATTTTGCCATGTTAGTCTCATGTGCATGAAGGATATTGCATGAAGGGGATTGATCCTATCTACCTCATGAATGTGTGAAGTCCCTGCAAATGGTGAAGAATGCGTGATGGGTTATCGCCTCCAAGAAGCGGTGAAGAACAAACGATGGAGAATGTCTTGAGATCTATTCAAGACCATTGTATTCAAATGCAAAGTGTTCAATGGTCAGGATTGAACTGACTGAATTGCTCAACCTAAATGTTTAGGGTTTAGGGTTTATGCTACCAACCTATCTATTTCCTATAAGGTTGATGTTGTGTTTGATGTTGAGGTAGTTGGAAAATGTTGTGTGTGTATCTAAGTGCAAAGATACATGATTCTTGCTAGACCAAATAAGAGAATTGATACTTGCAAAGTGTATGTGCAGAAGGAAGGAACTAAACCGGGTTTGCATTGGCATTGAGTGCTATTACCAGATCATTGTAAAACCTGTTGATCTTTAATCACTTCAACAGTTGGAAAATCCCTTAACAGGGTAGCTTTAACCAGCTTACTGTAAATCCTTTAATATGGTGACTCAAAGTCATTGAGTTCATAAAATCCTCTAACAAGGTAACCCCTAATAGGGTTTAACCCTTAACCGAGTATTCTAGCCATCCCTTAACCGGGTGATCCCTAACAGGATCGGTTCCTAACAAAACCTGTTGTAATAGTCTTTAATCGGACTAGGCTCCTAACAGAGCGGACTTATAAAGAGTTCAAAAATAGCTTGTGGGTATTCATCCCCACCGTGGTTTTTCCCAGTTGGGTTTCCACGTGAAAAATATGTGTGTCATATGTGATGTCTTTTTCATGTGATGCTTTGTTGTTTTCTATCAAGTGGTGAATCATGTTGATCTAGCATGTTATTATATTTTTGATGATAGATTATGTGTTTATGCATAAGGATAAAGTGGAAATGAGGAAGTAGGTTGCATGGAAAGCTAAGTGTTGTTGGTTTATCTCTTTTACAGTCTCATTATTTTTAACCAGTAATAATGTAGTTTAGACCAGTATTTGTGTTTGTCTGTCAAGTGCACTGTTTGTAGTCAAATTGGTTCAAGAAATTTTTTTGTGTCTGTACTGATTCACCCCCCCTCTCAGTACCGGTTTGGTACTCACTATTCATCATTGAGTTATCAAACACATCATAATAAATTCATTCTACTAGTGAACCATACATACTACTACAATATTCAAGATTGGTGCTAAACAAAAAATGTAGAAAGATAATGAAACACATCGATCAGTCTGTCCCAAAACATCTTTCAAATCAAATTACTAATTCTTAATCGTTGTATGCTATGCTGATATCCATATAAAAAATCTAACTCATCCTCCAAATTATATCTAGACCAAAAGAAAATAATTCAAACAAGATAGATTAATCGAAACAACTGAGACTAAAGACAACAAATAATGCCAAGCATATACCAACATAGCTGACTTGCGGATCGAAACAAACACTTGAAAGTTGAACCAAAATACTACAAAAACCAAATAAGCCTGTCTTCTAGACCACAACCCTTGAATCCACATATCTAGAAGACACTAGGTAATTTTTGAACCAGTCTGATAGACAACCTCATTATCAGAGAACAACAACAACTAAACTCATCATTTATGCAATCAAAGGACCTTCACACTTGATAATACATCATTCACAAAAAAAAAAATTATATCCAAATCCACACATCATGATCTTAATAATTCAGAAGGATGCAAAACATTTTTCCACTAGAGCATTAAACATTGTTTACTACATGTTGAAATTTCTTGCATTTTAACCTTCTAAAACCAACTTATGTATGCAAAACATCAATACTAGGTGATATGAAAACACTCAAACATATAGTCCTAGATCATATACATTACTGAACTCTTGTAATTAGAAACAAATGAAAACCAAGAATGGCATATAAGACTAATATTCCTAACAACACAATGCATCAGTAGCCATCATATCCAAGTTTCCATACATCCCTATCATAAATAAATATTTGTTGCATACTTACACAAACTTATTGTAACAAACTAGACAAGGTACCATTTTATGCACATATGACATAAATACTCTTTCTTGCATGTTAAAGGTTACTCAACAAAAAACATGTGTAGAGACCCTCCCCAATCAAGCTATGGTTAACTTAGTTGACCATGGTTGATTGTATTAATAAATGCTATAATTCAATAGGACGGGCTATGTTAGATAGATAGATTAGTGGGAAAGATAATTGAACCAGGTTATCGAATCATTTTACCTTGCAGTGAAAATTTTGATGTGTTATGGATTTAGATCCTATATGATCCACTAATTTGATAATCTTGATATGAAATATGTCAACTATTTTAGAATTTTCATTAGTTCATTATGTAGAAAACATGGATGCATGTCGTATTAATGATTGATTTTCATGAGGATTATGATGATGCCTTTTGAGTAAATTGCTTTATGTGGATTTTATTGGATAAATGATAAACTGATCATTATGATTGAAATTGTATTTTCAAGTGTCTGAATTGTATTCTTTTCATATGTTGATATTGAATGTGATTATTTGGGGTTACTAATATGCAAAGTGAGATGTGCAGGAAAACTAATCCATGTGACCATGGAAACTATTCAGAGAATCAAGCCTAAACCTATGTACGTTTGTGAAGTCGAGGGTTGTCTATTTGGAGAGACAACACCTTGTTTGTAAATGTGTTTTAATTTATAAATGTTTATGCTTGGATGTGTGTTTAATTTGAAAATTGTTTAATTTATTAATTCCAAAAAAAGGGACATTGCCATGTGTATTTTAGTGATGTGTAATTTTTGTGGTGTCACTTGACACATGTTGTAAAGTGAGTTGGCAATGAAATGTCCCTTGGAAGGAATTTGTTTTACCAATGCATTTTTCAATTATCCTAGTATGGTCCCAAGAAAGTCTTGGATATGGAGCCATTAGAAAGGTCAACTCAGGGTTGACCTGTAGGTAAACTTTGGGTGAGTTTCTTAAGGGTTAAACTAACTCCTAGGGTCAAGTTAGGGGTACTTTTAGTGGGCCATATGATGTACCTATGGATGAAGGATAAATTTAGCCATGTGTCCACTCCCTAGGGACTATTTAGTCACCCCAAAAGTTGAGTTTTCCAAGTTGGCCAAATTTCAACTTTTGAGGATCCTACCTAGGTTAGACAACCCTCCTCATGAGTGACATTGCTCTTCCCCATTCCTTTTATCTTTTTGAGGTGCCTTGGCTAGAGAGCTTGCAAGGTGTTGGGAAGACTAGCCTATGAACATCCCTCACCCTTCCCAAGAGGATTGGAAAGAGTGAGAAGTGTCTTCTTAGGGAATGGTTTGGGAGGGAGAAATTTGATCACCCACTCTCCATTTTTGGAGACATAGATTTTCTTACGAAATTGGTCTTGCATTGCGAAGTTTTTGGCTAAGTCTTTTGAAGGAAGAGTTAGTGGATTGGGCAGCTCTCCTACAACTTCTTTTCATCCTTTTGGAATATTTAAGGTTGGTTGGTTTACTATCTCATGTATGTTGCTTTGTATTTGAAAAGATTGTTTGTTGTAGTTATTTTTCCATTGTTGATTTCTTAGCATGTTTAGGAAGATGTTGAGTTCTTCCCTATGTGTTTGTGTTATTGAGGTTTTATGTTATTGTTTTGGGAGTTTTCAAGGCCAAACTCACCCTTCAGAGGATAGAGTGGCCTTGGAGTGAAGGGTTGTTTGACAACCTATGAGTCTAGAGGCTCTCTTTGGAAGAGAGTGATTCACAAGGGATTATGGGACCCTTGCTGCATAGTGTTTTGTTTATGCAATGGGGGTCATAAGGGGAGTTTGTTGGCTTGTATGCCTTGGGGAACATAAGGAATTGTTGGGACAAGTTTGAAACTTGTGGATGTGCTTCTTGGTATCCTTGCAATGGCATTATATTCTTCCATTTTTGCAGATTCTCCTCTATGTATTTGGTCTACCTTCACCCCACTTGAAAAGTCACATAAGTGATGTTGTTTATCCTTGGGTTGGGAGTGTTAATGTTGTGAGTTTTATTGCTTGTATGTGCATTGATTGTGTGTATCCCGTTTAGTCTTGGTTCTCCTAGCTCAGGGGTGGCTTCTTGTAAGCCTAGGTTGGGAGGTGAGCCTCCATGGTCACAACCTACAACTTTTATTTGCAGGTTTGCTAGGGAAGAGATTGGAAAGGAAGCTTGAAAAGATCCTATTTCTTATTGTATTCGGTTGCAGAAAAGAAAAAGAATATATTGGATAAGCCCTCATTTAGTAGAAATGAGAGGCTTGATTTAGTTATTTCCTATTTTTAGTAAAAGAAACTATGGTGTTTTAAATGTAACTATTGGATTGTTTTACCATGTAATAAAGATGTATTTTATTTGAGTAAATCCTTGCAAAGAAAAGAATAATATTTGAGTTATTTTTTATTGTTATTTACTTCTTGAAACAGATTTGGAATGAAGTCTATTTCTATCTTATTTAGCTAATGCAGAAAGAAATGAAATATATTCAAATGTTGTAATGTAGTTATTAGTAAAGAAATAAAATATTTCTTCTATCTATAGTTTAAACACAAAATAAATAAATAGATTTTTAGAGTGAATATTAATATTGCATCACATCTGTTGTTTATGGATTAAATAGATTTATTTAAATAGTTAGTTGCAGCTATTAATAAAAAAATCTCTGTCATATTTTTTCTTATTCTGTAAATGCTTGTGTAGAGAAAAAGTTAGGAAATATTGTAAATCTAGTTATAGTTAATTTAAAGCAAAAAAAAAAGGGAAACTATATGATATTTAAAGAAAACAAAAGCTATTCTATTCTGTTATTTAAGAAGATCCTATTGTTAAACTTGAAAAAAAATAGAATTAAAACAAGAAATATATATATATATATATATATATATATATATATATATATATATATATATATATATATATATATATATATATATATATATATATATATATATATATATATATATATATATATATATATATATATTCATTGTAATGAATATGTCTTATGTTTTAAAGCCTACATCTAAACTGTTGTATTTATCTTGAAACAAAATGAATAACACATTTTTTGCATTAAAGTTACAATACATAGGTTTAATAAACTATGAGAAATCTGGAATTAAAAGAAATGGTTATTTATTTTAAATATTCTGATCATACCATATTTAATTTCTGAGAACAATTTCTATAAAAGAAAAAAAAATACTCATGTATATATATTAATATATATTAACACACACACACACACACACACACACACACACATATATATATTAAAACATATTTTAATGCTTATTAAAAGAAAAGAGAGAAAGCAGTCATATATATATATATATATATCTTTAAAAAAAAATTATTAAAAAAATTTTACATTCAAAAAAAATTTGCATTTAAAAAAATTGCATAGAAATTTCTTTTTTGGGGGCAAGTTAGGGTTTCGGGAGGTAGCCAGCCCCTCACAGGTCACGAACACATAGTGGTCTGCAGCCATTGTGGGGGTCATGACCCACACAGAAGGCGACGCCCCTATGCGGGCCGTGACCCTCACAGTGAGCTGCGCACACTGTGCTGGCCGCGACCCACAAGTAGTGGGGTGACCCTCTGGTGGCGTCGAGACCACTACCTTTGTCCCCACCTCTCTTGCAAAACGTCGCCCCTCCTTCAAACCCCCGCGACTTCTCTTCTAATTGCCATCCCTTCCTTTGGCCTCTACGTGATGCCCTTGGTTCGACCGCACCTGCACACACCCACAAACAAAAAAAAATATAATGAAGAACAAGAAGCCCTAACCCAATTTTGGGTTAGGGTTAGCTTGATAAGAAAATAAAAAGAAAAAGAGTTTAGTATAAAAGAATTAATCAACCCTAGTTAGGGTTCAAAATAAAAAAATAATATAATTGAAAAGAGGGGGAAACCCTTTTTAAATTGAAATGGGTAAAACCCATTTGTATTAAAGTCAAATAAATAGGAAGGTTATTCCTACAATATTTTTGGATATTAACTTTAAATAAAATCCATATTTTTTTTAGTAGTTATATTTATGTATATGTATATATATGTGTGTTAAAAATCATATATATATATATATATATATAATGATTAAGTTAAATTCCTTTATAAATTTTAATATTGGAATCTATTAAAGGTAAATTGTTAAATTTTAAACTATAGAGGTCAATGTTGGCCAAATATTTAATAGTGGATATTTAAAATATCTAAGGGGAAACAAATTCGACTTTAAAAGAAATGAATTTTATTAAGCAAATATTATTTCGATTTGGTTAACTTAATTAGTCTAATTCAAAAACTTTAATTTTATTTGCTTAATTAATTAATATTAATACATTAAAATCGTGTTAAAATTGAATTAATAGATTTAAGAATTAATTAAGTTATAAATGAAGAGATTATAATATCAATGATTGGGGAAACTTGATATTTGATAAATAATTATTGATTCAAGAAATTGTATTAATGTCAATTTAGTAGAATTTGGGCCATTTAAATATTATAAAATATAACTAAAATTGACGGGACAATTGAGCGAATTTATTTAATATCAAAAAGGATATTGTCCTTATAAAATTAATTTACTATGTTGATAATAGGAGTTATCATAATGGTTACGTAAGTAAAATCTAATCCTGTTGCTTAGGAGTTAAAATTGAAACCTAAGACTTCTAGTTAAATTTTAATCCATCACTCACTTTAGAATCCCATTTTAATATCAATTAAGATTTCATTTGGAACAACTTGTTAAACTATCACATATAATTAAGCATAGGTCGCAAGTAATTAAGTGTTCAAAAAAAAAATTGTTGTGTTTTTTTTGCCTAAAAGTTTGGGCATGACATTTTGGTATCAGAGCCCTAGGCTCATACACTGGTGAACATGGGCTACATTCATAACTTAGTTGAACTGAACTACAACTTCGGAGTATAACACCTAGGTGGAAACTTGTGAAATAACAAAGTGAAACATAAGTGAAAATTCTTTTTAAACCAAAGGATCAACATATATCAATTCAAGGGGTTCCAAGGGTCACCAAAAGCCCTGAAATTCGAAACTTATTAGTCATAATGGTTATGGCATAATAAGACCTCAAAGGCTACAAAAATTTCAAATTATATATATATATATATATATATATATATATATATATATATATATTTGAAGTTTAATAACGGTATTTAGATCATTAGTACATATGAGGTTGCCATTCAATTGGAACCTAAATGCAACAATTGCCCCAATCAAATCAAGTATGAGGAGTTAATTCTTCAATAGAATACCTCTAATGGTAACTAAGACAATACCATCTATCGGGGTATGTTATTGATGAGGCAAGTCAAGAAAGCTAGTTAGACATGAGATGAAGATGCAATAAACAAGATAATTGAGATAGAGACAGCTCAAGTTAACTTTTTAAGCTATGCAAAATTACGATGGTTCAAGAACTAGGACCACCATTTGAGGCACCAATGAAGAAGAGTTAAGAGGTACTCTTGCAAATCTTGAAAAGAAGCATTAACCTATCCTAATGAATAGGTACCTTAAGCATGTGGTCATGCTAGGTTGCTTATTAAGAACATTTGTTAGAGAATTCTCGTATCAATGCAAGAAGCTAGTGTTGGATAACCTTGAAGATAAGGACTGAAATGGTGAATGCCAATCTCCTTGATAAGTGAACCCTAGTAATACTATAATTGAGATAAGAAGAAAGGAGACATGAACCTCTTGGGTTAAAACACGTAATTGAAATAAACCCTAAGTTCTTCCATAAGTTAGATAATTGGGGAAACAAGCAAAGTATAGTCACAACTAGTTCCTTTATGGGAAGATAATTTTGAGAGGACTAAGTAAATGGTGAAAAGGGTAGAGATGATTTGGGAACCATGCAAAATCCCTATTAAATTACAAATAGTGTAGAAGAATAATGATCTAATTATCAAGGAGTGATTAACTTATATCCGTTCAGAACATAAGGAGAAAAGTGCAACCCAATCATGACTAGTAGCTAGATACAAGACAATATGGAACACAATTTAACTACTTGGCACAACCAAAGTAGGTTTATAAAAATTTTGGCACTCAAGTGTGGAAGTATGCAAAACATTAAGTATGGATGGGACAACATGCAATTGGATAAGGCTTATGGAAGGATAGCATAAGCAATATTATAATACCAAAGTTTTAATGAGAATTAGTTGGTAGTATAAAATGTTTAATGAAAACGATGATAAGGATCCAAATTATGTGGTTAGCTAAGGGAGAACTTGGAAATTATGGGAGTCTTAAGACATTGATAATTATTGGACACCTTTATGTTATGTCATAATTGGGTAACTTGATATTATGATGATAAGGTGGTTTATTTGGCTTAAAGATAATCAAAAGTTTGTGATATGCGGGAATTGGCTAGCAAGTAAATATAAAATAAGTAATATGGAAAGAGATAATTTCTTTTAAAATGTAAATTAAAAGGAGGGTGTTGGTTTCTATGTTGGTCACTTCTTGAGTGCACACCCCCTTGTTTTCATAGTTGCTTAAGTGGTGTAGGAGAGAATAAGTCAACTCTCTGCATCATTTGAAATAGTCATAGTGTGTAGGGAGTAGGAATTAGTTGTCAAGCATTATTATTCCACCCTTAATTGTTCTTAACCATAAGTGTTAGTAGTTTGGCAACATGATCCTTCTTGATAGGAACTAATGGATGATTAGAAATGAAAATAAAAGGAGCTAGCAAAAAGGTGCTAAGAGAACAAATGAAGTCCCTAGTGAAATTATATGAATCCTAAGTGGTTCTAAGTATACAAGTATCGATTTTGTACCCAACTATCAACCCCACTAGTAAGAGAGACATAAGAGTGTCTATGCATGAGTTACCACGTATCATTGAACCAAGATTTAACATGTTAAGGTACTTAATGGAACCTTAAGAAGAATTGACGAAGAATGGTAGAGTTAGTGCAATCACTTGTTAGAATATAATTATGGTTGCTAATAACCCTAAATGGATAGTGGATTATATCAGAAAGTGTTGCTTGTAATAGTAATCATGTGAAGGTTAAATGAAATATGATCTATAAAATAATTGCAATCTCTTGTGTATAAGATATTTCATAATAATAAGAGAATATAAATGATCAAAAAAAAACCTTAAGAGTCTAATAATCACTTCCTAACTCACTCAGGACATGTGATCTTGGGTGATGTGTTGCGGTTACTCCCTATAGTGTGGCTAAAATGGTCACCTTGTTTTGAGTTTTGATTCAACAGTGTTTTGACTTTCTTTTAATAGTATATTATGACTTTGGGGCTAGTACTTTCTTTTATATTATTTTTTATGATGGAAGGACTATTGGAAAATGCACACTCCAATGAGAAATTGTAGGTGATTGAAGGTTTTGTCATTGATGGCAATCTTGCAATCATATGATACCGGCAAGACAATTTACCAGCACTGGCAGCGACAGACTCTACACCGGCACACAGGACACCGACAGACAAAGGAAGGATACTGGCACCTTGGCCGACAGGAATTTTGTTTATAATATATTTGGTAATTAATTGTAAAATCATTGTAAGCTGACATGGCAAGTTGTAATATGACTCATATATGTATGAGATCATTGTAGAACATTTTGTAAGAAAAATATAGGCGAAATAAGGCAGACCTAATATGCAAATTATAGGTTAAGGGTTTATGTATGAAGCAGAGCTAAAACTGGTACTAGATTTGGCATAGAAGATGCTAATTTGAAGTAGTACAAGACATTGGATTTGTATAATCCATTTTTTAAGTCAGCGTGCCTTCTTATTTTGTATTTGAGCAGTGAGCTCTAGGCACTTGGCCTTCTTGCATGTGCAGGCCCCTATTGTAAGAGTAATATTCACTTATTGGCCAGTAAGCAAATATTGTGGATCACAAATCCCACCGAGGTTTTTCCCACACCTAGTTTCCTCGTTAAATTACCGTGTTATAGTGTGTTTTTCATGTGGTTGTTGTTATCTTTGTTTGTTGCATTATTTTTGGTTTACTGGTATACTGTATTGATATGTTTTACATGTTTTAAATCAAGTAAACTCTATAATCGATTAGATACTGATTCACCCCCTGTCTTAGCATCTTTGAGAATCCTAACAAGGACCACTAAATTTATGTTTCTTTCCATTTGAGCTATGGCACTTGCCATGTTGCTAATTTTAATACTTTTTGATTGCCGGCATTTTTCTTCTTTTGATTGGACTTGGCAAATGTAACTTTTACCTTGACCTTTTAAAGTGTCAAGTGGTCATTTTGAATGTTGATATAGCTAGCCCTAGTAATGTGATTAGAGTATTGTCTATCATGTTCATTGAACCATTGATAGTGTGTCAAGGAGAATACCACAAGGAGTGAAATTAGGCACAAAGAATAAATAAAAAGTATTATATCAAATTAAGATAATGGAAGGAATATCCTCTTAAATGAAAAGTCTTTGTGATTAATCTAAGCAAGAAAATTAATGACAAAGTGTGAAGGAATTGTGAAAGTGTTGATAATTGCAGACTTGTTAATTTGGCATGTGTATGGAGATGATTGCGTGGATGATATCTAAATTAAGTAGAATCATTTTTCAACAATCCTTAGAATGGGATTATTATATACCTTAATATTTGGGTTTGCAATTAGTGTAACCTATTTTAACTTAACTTTGGTGCCTAGAAGTCTAAACATTGTAAGCCCTAGAGGTAGAAAACTACCCTATTTATTGGCAGATTTTAAAAAAAAAACAAAAAAACTTAGACTTGACTACACCTTGATGCCCTATGATGTGGGGAGAAATCATGTACATAGGGTGGTTTAACAAATATGTAATTAACACCCTTATGAGGCACCTTAATGTAAAATAATCAGATTCACTTTGGATAAAGTAAGTTATGATGTCAATTATCTTTGGTAACATGCAATGGATGAAAATTGGAGGGGGATAAACAAGTTTTAAACAAATCCTTAACAAAATATGACTCCTAGAAAATTTAATAAGTAAACTAATATGTAGAACCTAGATAATGGATGATGATGATGTGCTGTATTGGTATGATTTGGATGGTGCATTAACATAAAGTGATTATAGAATGTGTAAAGTAGAACTTGGGGAAAAGTAATAAAAATGCTAAGATTTGTACCTTATGAAGGTAGTAAGATATTACATTAGTAAATTGGTTTTAGTATTGCATCTTTCTAGTAGGCAAGATATGATTTAGAGTAATTTAGTGAAATTATGGGAAATGTTATATTTTGTATCCTAGTCATGCGACTTCTAGGGGCAAGTTGAACTCTAGGGGGGGAGGATGTAGAGCCCCTCCCCGATCAAGCTCTAGTTAACTTAGTTGACCATGATTGACCATATTAATAAATGCTATAATTCAATAGGATGGGCTATGTTAGAGGGATAGATTAGTGGGAAAAATAATTGAACCAGGTTATGGAATCATTTTACATTGCGATGCACATTTTGATGTGTTATGGATTTAGATCCTATATGATCCACTGATTTGATAATCTTGATATGACATATGTCAACTATCTCTGAATTTGTAGTACTTCATTATGATATTATAAAACATGGATGCATGCCGTATTAGTGATTGAGTTTCATGAGGATGATGATGATGACTTTTGAGTAAATTGCTTTATGTGGATTTTATTGGATAAATGATAAATTGATCGTTATGAATGAAATTATATGCAAAGTGTTTGAATTATATTCTTTTCATATGTTGATATTAAATGTGATTATTTGGGGTTACTAATGTGCAAAGTGAGATGTGCACGAAAACTAATCCATGTGACCATGGAAACTATTTGGAGAATCAAGCCTAAACCTATGTGCGTTTGTGAAGCCAAGAGTTGTCTATTTGGAGAGACAACACCTCGTTTGTAAATGTGTTTTAATTTGTAAATGTTTATGCTTAGATCTGTGTTTAATTTGAAAATTGTTTAATTTATTAATTCCAAAAAAGGGACATTGCCATGTGTATTTTAGTGATGTGTAATTTTTGTGGTGTCACTTGACACATGTGTTGTAAAGTGAGTTGGCAATGATATTTCCCTTGGAAGGAATTTGTTTTACCAATTCTTTTTTCAATTATCCTAGTATGGTCCCAAGAAAGTCTTGGATAGAGAGCCATTAGAAAGGTCAACTCAGGGTTGACCCGTAGGTAAACTTTGGGTGAGTTTCTAAAGGGTTAAACTAACTCCTAGGGTCACGTTAGGGGCATTTTTAGTGGGCCATATGATGAACCTATGGATGAAGGATAAATTTAGCCATGTGTCCACTCCCTAGGGACTATTTAGTCACCCCAAAAGTTGATTTTTCCAAGTTGGCCGAATTTCAACTTTTGAGGATCCTACCTAGGTTAGACAACCCTCCTCATGAGTGACATTTCTCTTCCCCATTCCTTTTGCCTTTTTGAGGTGACTTGGCTAGAGAGCTTGTAAGGTGTTGGGAAGACCAACCTATGAACATACCTCACCCTTCCCAAGAGGATTGGAAAGAGTGAGAAGTGTCTTCTTAGGGAATAATTTGGGAGGGAGAAGTTTGATCACCCACTATCCATTTTTGGAGATGGATTTTCTTGAGAAATTGGTCTTGGATTGGAAAGTTTTTGGCTAAGTCTTGTGAAGGAAATGTTAGTGGATTGGGTAGCTCTCCTACAACTTCTTTTCATCCTTTTGGCAGATTATAAGGTTGGTTGGTTTACTATCTCATGTATGTTGCTTTGTATTTAAAAAGATTGTTTGTTGTAGTTGTTTTTCCATTGTTGATTTCTTAGCATGTTTAGGAAGATGTTGAGTTCTTCCCTATGTGTTTGTGTTATTGAGGTTTTATGTTATCGTTTTGGGAGTTTTCAAGGCCAAACTCACCCTTGGGAGGGTAGAGTAGCCTTGGGGTGAAGAACTGTTTGATAGCCTATGAGTGTAGAGGCTCTCTTTGGAAGAGAGTGATTCACAAGGGATTATGGGATACTTATTGCATAGTGTTTTGTTTATGCAATGGGGGGCATAAGTGGAGTTTGTTGGCTTGTATACCTTGGGGGACATAAGGAATTGTTGGGACAAGTTTGGAACTTGTGGATGTACTTCTTGGTAGCCTTGCAATGGCATTATGTTCTTCCATTTTTGTATATTCTCCTCTAGGTATTTGGTCCACCTTCACCCCACTTGAAAAGTCACATAAGTGATGTTGTTTATCCTTGGGTTGGGAGTGTTAATGTTGTGAGTTTTATTCCTTGTATGTATATTGATTGTGTGTATCCCATTTAGCCCTGGTTCTCCTAGCTTAGGGGTGGCTTCTTGTAAGCCTAGGTTGGGAGGTGAGCCTCCATGGTCACAACCTACAACTTTTATTCGCAGGTTTGTTTGGGAAGAGATTGGAAAGGAAGCTTGAAAAGATCCTATTTATTATTGTATTTAGTTGCAAAAAAGAAAAAGAATATATGGGATAAGCCCTCATTTAATAGAAATGAGAGGCTTGATTTTGTTATTTCCTATTTTTAGTAAAACAAACTATGGTGGTTTAAATGTAACTATTGGATTGTTTTACCATGTAATAAAGATGTATTTTATTTGAGTAAATCCTTGTAAAGAAAAGAATAATATTTGAGTTATTCTTTATTGTTATTTACTTCTTGAAACAGATTAGGAATGAAGTCTATTTCTATCTTATTTAGCTAATGCAAAAAGAAATGAAATGTATTCAAATGTAGTAATGTAGTTATTAGTAAAGAAAGGAAATACTTCTTCTGTTTATAGTTTAAACACAAAATAAATAAATAGATTTTCAGAGTGAATATTAATATTGCATCACATCTGTTGTTTATGGATTAAATAGATTTATTTAAATAGTTAGTTATAGTTGTTAATAAAAATATCTCTGTCATATTTTTTTTATTTTGCAAATGCTTGTGTAGAGAAAAAGTTAGGAAATATTGTAAATCTAGTTATAGTTAACTTAAAGCTGAAAAAAAAGGGAAACTATAGGATATTTAAAGAAAACAAAAGCTATTCTATTTTGTTATTTAATAAGATCCTGTTGGTATTCTACACTCTTATGAGAATGATGGTGTTGTCATTCCTGGCAACCATCTAGAAACCTTGTGGCACTCATCTGGTAAAGCCACCGGTAGGCACCAGTATCGGCATAGACATCTACATACAATGGCAGGAACTTCACCGGTAGCAGCTACAATGCATACCGACACCCCAGCCGATAGGAAATAAACTTTTGTATATTGTATTTAACTATAATTATGTTTTGTAAAGCCGACAAGGCATATTGTACAAGACTCATATATATGTATGAGATCTTATAGGTCATTTGTATATAGTATGTGGATAAGAGTTGCAAATTATGTATAAAGTGATATAAGTGACAGCAAAGGTTTTGGTTATTGTATGAGCTTAAACCGGTACTGAACCTGGCATAGTTGATGCTACTTTGAAGCAGTACATTGCATTGGATTTCATAATCCACTTTTGTAGTTAGTGTGACTCTTATTGAGCAGTGAGCTCTAGGCAGTTGGCCTTCCTGCATGTGCAGGCCCCTCATTGTAAATAATATTTATTCATTGGCTAGTGAGTAAATATTCTAGGTCACAAATCCCACCGAGGTTTTTCCCACACCGGGTTTCCTCGTTAAAGATCTTGTGTTATGGTGTGTTTTCTATGTTGTCTTTACTGTTCCTATTTATTGCATTAATTCTTATTTACCGGTATACTATTTTTGAATGCAAAGTTATTAATAAGGTTAAATATTTTGCTAGCTGGTTAGATATTGATTCACCCCCCCCCCCCCCTCTCAGTATTTTTGGGACTATCATTAATCCTAACAATTGGTATCAGAGCCTAGTCCTCTATTTTCAAAAGCTTAACATCTTGAGGAAGATTCTAACACCGGTACAGATGGAGAACTTAAGAAAGCAATTGGAAGGAGCTCTTGTAGACTATGATTCAGAGAAATTGAAGAATATCAAACTTGAAGATGATCTAAGGATTGCACAAGAATTCATTCAAGGACTTCAAGAGAATCTTACTATAGCTAAAAATAAAAGAAAAGAACTCCATGAGAAGATGTAGAATGATAATGATGAAAAGGAAACTCTTAATGAACTTGTGAACAAGTTGAGACAATAAAATAGTACTATGAGGAATGAAATGCAAGATATGACTATGAGATTTTGTAAAGACATTGAAGATAGAAAGAAGAATGAAGATGACTTAACTAGGAGACTCAATGATGCTGGAAATGAAAATATAAGACTCAGTCATGAAAATGATATGTTGAGGACGGATCTGATTCACATGCAACATGATAAAACTGAACTTATGAGACAAATGAGAATTCTGGAAAATGAGTTGGCTACTACAAATCAACACAAAGAGAAATTCAAGAAAATTTCAGAGGAACTTGATGATATGCTAAAAAATGAGAAACCCAATGGAGATACTAATGGACTTGGATTTGAAATTGGAGAAAGTTTTGGTACTACAAACAATCATGATCACAATAAACCTGTAAGACAACCTTACAAATTTAATGGGAAATGCTTTAACTATAACAAGTATGGTCATAGAGAAAAACAGTGTATATTTAGAAACAATTAGAACATCAATGCACCCACTGGTCAATGTTCCGAATGCAACCAAATTGGTCATAATTCAGAAAACTGTAGAATGAATATGAGATGTTATGTTTGTGGAAGATTTGGGCACTTATCTAATCAATGCAGAACACAAACCAACATAGGATATGGAAAGGCTATTTAGAAGAATAATGTGACTTGTTATGTTTGTAACAAAATTGGACATATTGCAAAATTTTGTAGAAGGAAGACTTCAATGACAAATAATAAAGGACCCAGATTGAAAGGCAAAGAAAAGGTAGATGAGGTAAAGCAAGAATTTTCAAAACAATGGATTAGGAAGACAGATCAGAATGTTGACGAGACTATTTCTTTACCGATAGAGAAAAGTATTACTCCACCTGCAGGAGATTCTTCATCTCACTGAGAAGTAACCCATTTGGGGGTATTGCAACAAGTTGAATATCATGCAAATTACCCTCGGTTGATGGTGAGAAGATAGATTTCTTCTCTACCGGCAGATGTGTTAAGTTTTCACTTAACCGGTGAGCATTTAATGCAGTTGTTGAAGGAAAAGTCATTATAAATAATCAGTTTTCCCTCATTTTTGATTCACCGAGCATTTAAATTAGGAAAGAGCATGAAATCCGAGCAAAAGCATTCAAGGCGAAGGTGTGAAGCGATTTCTTTCAAGCATTCAAACATTATAAGGGAGCTTAAGGTATTTTTTAGATGGCTTCTTCTTCTGCTCCTGAATTTATTACAAACCCTACTATCATGGAAAACATAAAATGCCCTAGGCCCATATTCAAAATTATTCCTGAAATAGCTAAGCAAGATGATTCCATAGGCACATTTTCAAAGATTCCTAAAGGTGTAGCTTATGCTGAAGACCCTAGGATATATATTCACTACAATATTGAGGAATTAGGTTCTGAGGAGTTGTTAAAGATGTTTAGAACCGTAATTTGCAATGAAAATAGCATTATTAAACCTGAGCACAAGATTATTGAGACTTTAGGTTTTTTGGAAATTTTGAACATCCCTGAATTTCTAGAGGAAGTTGTGAGAATTTTCCTAAGTAGGGCACATGGAGAATTTCTTTGGTTAGATTCAGTCTACAAATTCACCCGACAAGCAATTAGGGTAGTAACAGATTTACCCTCAATTAGCAGCAGACCAGACAAAACAAAGAAGGTTCTTAACAACAAAGTCATGACCTTAATCAGAGCAACATCTGATAGTAGATCTCTAAGAGTAAATGACATCAAGGACATCAATGTGAGATTCATAAGTATGATTTTAGGTTACAAGACTACACATGCAAATAGACTTAACTCAGTTTCTAGTCTTTGCACTAATAGTTCTTATGAAATGGTCAACAATAATACAAAAAATGATGTGTGTGAATGGCTGAAGGATGAACTAATAGATAACTTGAAGAAGATAAAAGGAGACAAGAAAGGAACATTTTATTTTGGTAATCTCTTAGTATGCCTTATGTTGTATTTCACAAAAGAGATCCTCAGTATTGGACAGAAAGACTTTGGATATGACATACCAGTAGGCAAACAATTTCAAGAAGCTTTCACCGGCATGGGCACTGCTAAGAAAAACAACATCACTGAATACTTCAAAGCTTTCCAAACCAAGATGAAAACAAGAGAAAGACTACCATAGAGTGTAGTAGATAAATATGATAAGGAAATTTGTTTTGTAATTAAAAAGGATGAAACATAGATGGAAGTTGTATTACCTAGGACTGTATGGGTAACAAAAATGGGTTATGAAGTAGATCTCAACATTGTTGAAACTTATGCAAAAGCCTTATTAGATGCACCTAGAGAACCATCAGAAGAAGTTTTTGGTAGTGTAGAAACAATTGAAAGTAATGTGAAAACAATGAAGCAAAGGAAGAAAAGAAAAAAGTATATAAGAGATGCTTCTAAGCAGGTAAAGGAAATAAAAGAAAATGTTATGAACATTACTGGGATAAAGGCTAGTGAACTAGAAGGACTGCAACCAGAGGCACACATTTCACCAGTTGGCACATCATCTGATAGTGAGATACCTGTAGAATTCAAAAGAGTTGATAGGAAGAGAAAAACTTCACCGGTACCCTCTCCTCCACCCAAGAAAAAAAGAACCTTGAGAAAGAAACAACAAGCAGTAAGGTAACCGACAAAGAAATTAACACCCAAGAAGAAACAAAAATAGGTTATTCCTCCATTGGATAATTTGCTGAATGAAATAACTGATGATGGCAATTTGGCTAATGTGAGCAAATTGTATAACACATTCACTGACTTGAAAAAGGAAAGTATTGAAAACAACATTATCTTACTGTAGACACCTAAAATTGTCATGTCTAATTAAATAAATATCTTTATTTATTTAATTACTTGAGCCAAATTCTTCTAATAATTAAATAAATCTTTATTTATTTAATTAATTCATTTATCCTCTTCTAGCTTTATTTCTCATTTAAATAAATACATTTATTTATTTAAATTATCCTTTTCCTAAATTAAATTAAATAAATATCTTATTTATTTAATTGATCCCACTTCTTCTATTAATTAAATAAATATTTATTTATTTAATTAATTCATTAACCTTTTCCACCTATGACACATGTCATTCATCTCTTAATTCCTACACTACCTACCCTTTCATTATTTTCTTATTTCCTTTACCTACCCTCTAATCATAGCTGACCATTTATCTTTTACACCTCTCAATCTTATCCCTCCATTTCTTATAGTGTCTTCTATATAAGGAGATGCTTCCTTCATTATCAACCCTAATCAATCTATGCATCCTAACTCACTCACTATGCATTCAGCCCCAACTACGCTTTCGAACTTGCATATGCAATCAAGCCTACTTGCAACCACATTTTCGTTCTTTGTTGAGCTCTTGTGCACACATAAAATCTGAGAGCAAATATATCAAGCAAGATCAATGGAGATAGGAAGAATGGAGATCCAAACCCTATTGGACATGTGATGGTATAATCTTTGTGATTTCATTTGATTTGCATTGTCTTAGGTAATCTTCATATGTTATGGTGGATCTTTGTTGTTGTTAGGCTACGGTTTTGTGGTTGAATTCATTTAGCCTTTCAATATTGTTTTATCCACTTTCACCATATACATTTTGGCACGCCTGGTGGGACATGGATTTTTGTTAGATCTGTGTTTCTTGCAGATTTCTCTAACCCTATATTGCTGTTTTGTAAAACAATTTGGAGAATAACCTTGTGCAGCTAGGGTTTTGGACACAAAATCAAGATCTTGGAGAGATTTGATCATATCTCACAACTGGCATGGAAATTTTGCACCAAATTGTTTTTGCAGGTTGAAGAAAGTATCATGAGCTCTCAATCCAAAATTCAAAATTTTTGGAGCATATTTTCATTTTCTATGATTTTTTTATTATTTTTCATAAAAATCTAATTTTGAGAGAAAATGAGAGAATGTTTTAGATTTTCTTACATTTTTGGAAATCCCTCATAATTATACATAGGATCTATTCTTTGTGATTTTAATTTTCATGCAAAATATTTCCCTAAAAATTGGATCTTTAAAAATTATGGTTTTTCATTATTTTGATCAGATCTCACAAACGGCTTTGAATTTTTACATCAAGTTTTTGGTGAAGGTCAATAAAAGTATAGGAAGGATTTAGTAAAAATTTCAGATTTTTTAGATCAAATTTTCATTTTATATGAATTTTTTATGAGTTTTCAAAAAAAATTAATTTTGAGAGCAAATTAGCAAATTTTTCGGATTTTCTTACATTTTTGGAAATCTCTTAGAATTATAAATAGGATTTATTCTTTTTTATTTTAAATTTGATGAAAAATAATTCCTCAAAAATTGGATCTTTGAAAATTAGGGTTTTGCATTATTTTACTCATATCTCACAAACTGCTTGGATTTGTTGTAGAAATTTTTTTATGCAAGTTTGGAAGACAATTAGGACTCTCCAATAAAAATTTCAGATTTTTTAGTTTGATTTTGCATTTTATATGAATTTTTTATGATTTTTCATAAACAATTAATTTTTGGAGCAAATTAGCAAATTTTTTTAATTTTCTGACATTTCTGGAAATCTTTTGAAATTTTACAAGTGGTTTTTTTTTATGATGAATCAGATCTTTTAATTGGTCAACAAAATACATTGTTGAAGGCCCCTATTTCACAAAGTCTTTTGGATCTAAAATTTAACTAACTTGTGTGTTTGCAGGAAGGGGTGATCATTTGAAACAATCCAAACTAATAACAAATCTTTGTTGCAGGACCTTGGCAAGGGTTTTTGTTCTTTATTGTTTGCTTTGTTCTCATAAACTAGCAAACACTTCAATTGGTGCACTAAAATTGAACCATTGTCTTTTGTGTCTTGAGTAATAGGCTCTTTTTGTTTCATCTTTAGAGGGCCTGTCTCCCTGTGTGGTCATTAGGACTACTAGTGAGGAGAGAATGACCCAAGTGGTAGCAAAAGAAAAGCCATCTTCTTCCAAACCACTATAAATAACTATATTCATGGTGAAAACTATGGATAACATGTGCTGATTAGTTCATACCGACACTATGTCTCCCCATAAACCCGTTTGATCAAATTTATTTGATCAGTTGTAGGGTGTAACCCCTACCGGCTGGGAGCCTTCTGTATTTACAGAGATGAAAGTGCCGCATGTATGGCCACACGAGCGGATGCCCTTACTAGCACCTTTTTGTTTTAGAAGCCAAAATCCTTCTAGTTGTTGGGGTAGAAAGTCGGACCTCTGGTAGCGGCCCACACACATATGGTTCTTAGTAGAGATACAAAGTTCGCCATGGGGAGTTTTCGTGGGGACTGATGCTTGGCTACCCCGAGAAGTGAGTGCCAAGGGTGGAGCCAGTGGGGTCAAGCATCTAAGTATCCACTCTGAATAGCGTAGCCTCGAGGGAAACTCCATGTGGGATCAACAACTGTTGTCCTGACCAACCATAAGAATTATGCTTGTCTTATTTTGAACTATCAAACATTCAAGACCAAACACCAAAACATTGTGTCTTTTGTGTCTTCAAGTGTATGCAAAATGATTTTACATCAAACAACACATTTTTCTTTCAGTCATTTTGAGTCTAAACACTTGCAAACATTGAGTCTTCATCATAATTGTGTCCTCTTGTCACGAAAAACAGTCAAACATTCAGATTTGGTCACAACAAACAACTTCACAAATTGAAAAAATTTACAGTCCAACAAACAAGAGCAATCAGTTTCAGAATTCTTGAGCTTCCTAAGCTATCTCTTCAGGTTTTCATCTAGCATTCAACCTATCTTTGGGTCTCACAAAGTCCATCATTGCTTTACACCTTACATTACATTCACATTTGTCTAAAATTGAGTCAAAAGGTCACTTGCTTGTCCTCATCTTGCTTTGTCAACACATTACATACAACAACATTTTGATGAGTGGTCCCTCATCAAGGTCTATCACCTTTGGGTCTCATTTGGTCTTACTTAGAGTCAAGGTCAACTTACCTCATCAAGAGAAACTATCATCTCTTTGGAAGCCACACATACTCTACTACATACATACTTGGTCTTACACTTTGGACATTGCAAGTACACCTCAAACTCATTTACATTCCATCCAACTCTTGGTCTTCCATACTCTTTCCATTTTCATCTAGTCTCACACATCTTGGTCAATACCTAGTTCATGGTTGAAACCCGTTCCCAAAAATATAGGAGAGAAGCTAAAGAGGCTCAAGAGTCCGCAAACATGAGTTCCTATGAGTATGACAATGATATCTTTTTCAATTATGATCATACTACATTACCTGACATGGATGCCTATAGAAACATTCCAAATGTTGAAAACATTGACACTACAAACAACAATGATACACACAATGACAATATGGACAACTTTTCCATAAATTCAGCAGAAGTGGAAGACACCATTATGAATCCTCATTTCAATCGATTGGTTGAGGAAATAATGAGGAGAGATAGACAATACTTTCTACAAGTTATGGCACAAAGTGGAACCAAGATCCCTCATGATTTTGACATGTCTCAAATAATGGAACATAGACCTTTGCAACAAACTCACTCCAACATGGATCAAAGGAGGCCTAATAGTGGAGGCAATAGAGGACTACATATGGTGCTTGAAATCACCATCATCTTTGTTTCAAAAACCAGAGGTCCCACATACACATGGTCAAGCATATGATACTCACCTTCGCAGACCATTATGGAGGTCTTATGTAGAAAAATATGCTCAATCACATACCAATGCTAAGGATCAACCACGAACGCAATTGGATATCCAAAGGCATGCTCAAAATTTGGACACAAGGAAACCCCGCGTCAAATTTGGGGGCAACACATTAGAACAAACTCATGACATGCCTGTAGAGTATGGTATACATGGACAAAGTATATATTCCATTCCTCACCATGACTCTATACCAAGTGGTCCATATACGCAACATCATTATAGACCTCCTCCATATGAACATGTGTATGATCAATATCATCCATATATGCAACATGCTCCTCCTCCACCCGATGGTTCAGGCATGGGGTATGGTCCAAGAAGTCAGTCTCCACCGAAGAACAATTTAGAGCAATAAATTAGGGACTTACAAAAGAAAATGGAGGACATAAATACACCGAAGCCAACATACACAATGAGAGACATATGTCCTTATCCATTTGACAAGAGCATTCCAATGCCTCCTTTTCCTACACACTTTGCGACACCTAAGTTTGATAAGTATAGAAGAAAAGGGGATCCTAAGGCACACATAAGATAGTTTTTCATAGCTTGCATTGAGGTAGCTTCAGAAGAGACATATTTGATGAGATTATTCCCACAAAGCTTAGGTGATCAAGCTATGGAATGGTTCTCCCAACTTCCACCTGGAATTAAGTCATGGGGTGTCTTAGTAGAGGCATTTATCCAACATTTCTCATACAATATAGAGACAGACATATCAGTCACCACTTTGTGCAACACCAAGAAAAAAGATGGAGAATATTTTTCATCATTTTTACAAAGATGGAGGAATCTAGCCAGCAGATGCTCTTGTGAAATTCCACAAAAACAAATGGTAGAGATGTTCACCCAAAATGTTAACAAAGACATTGGTTATGACCTAAGAAAAGCTTGTTTGTCCACTTTTAGGGACGTTATTGAAAAAGGCTTAGCAATAAAGAAGGTCCTAATTGAACAAGGAGTCATTAAGATATTCAAGGAAAACAAAGATGACTTTAAAGGAAAAGACAAGCCAAGATTTTGGAATAAAAACAAGAACACAATCAATGATGGTGTTGTGGATGCCAATATAGTATGACCCAAAATCATTTTTTCTGGATCAAGCTCTACAAACAATCAAGTGAATACTCAAACAACTTCAAAGTCATGAAGGAAGTACACTACATTGGGAGAACCACTTGAGTCAGTTTTCAAGAAACTAGTGACAAACAAAATCATCACAATTCCAGATTTACCTCCATATGAGCCAAAGGTCAAACCAAATTGGTGGAATGATGATGAATATTGTGAATTTCATAAGAGCAAAGGACATAAACAGGAAATTGTCATCGGCTAAAGAACATTATACAAGATCTCATTGATAGAGGTGACATTGAGATTGAAGGACACTCATCCAATCAAGAACATGAGATGTTTAAGGAACCATTCCCAAAACATGACAAGGGAAAAGCTAAAGCCACAGATGAGAAGACCAATTATACCAGAGCATCTTATACCTATGATTCAAATATCAATCACATTTCGATGGACAATTATGTCTCTACCATTATCATCAAGGACAAAATGCCTGAGATTTCTACCCAAAGACCCAAGATTGTCTTAAAAGGCATTGGATCTTCTTCCGAGCCCACCTCTGAATGTAATGTTACAAGTCATCAAGGTAAATTCACTTTGCAAGGTGCTCTAGCTAAAAACACCGCTTCTTCATCAACCAAGCCTGAGTATGACCTTGTAGAACAGTTAGGGAAGACACCCACACTTATTTCCATCATTGAGCTTCTACGCATATCCCCCACACATAAAGCTATTCTTGAAAAAATTTTGAGAGACACTTTGGTCCCCACTGACCTGAACATGGACCAGTTTCAAGCCATGGTGGGATACCTTTCCGTTCCACACTCCCTTACATTCATAGAATCCGATGATGCCTCTATAAGTCAACCACATAATGCACCTTTACACATTGAATCCTTCCTACACAAACATCAAATAAAATGAGTCTTGATAGATGGAGGAGCAGGTCTAAAAATTTGCACATTGAGCATTATTAAGAAATTGGGATATTCTGAAAAATTTGTGAATTCTACAAACAAAATTACCATCAAGGCATATGATGACAAAGAGCGCTCATCCAAGGGAACAATCACCTTACCTCTCAGAGTTGGGCTAGTTACAAAAGATGTGGTTTGTCAAGTCCTAGACCTGAATCTCACATACAACATATTGCTAGGACTCCCATGGATTCATGAGATGAGCGTAGTCCCATCTACATATCATCGATGTATCAAGTTTCCACACAATGGAGTTGAAGTGACCGTCAAAGTGGATCCAAATCCATTCATATATTGCAACAATCTACGACCTCAATTAGAAATAACAATACCAGTCAATCGAGAGGCTATTCCATCTTCAACATATATTGATCTAGAATCCTTGAAATTTTCTACATCAAAACAAGCAGAGATGAAAGAAAAGTTCAATGTTAAAGATGTGGGATGTGGTGAGCATATCTTTCATGTTGATCAACTCCCACTATCTCCTAAGGTATTCAGTCGACAGGAACAATGTACAAACAATTTGCAATGCCAAGGAATTGGGTGTGAACCACCTAGTGTTGTGGCTACTAAGTCTGAATGCAAATCTCCTCTAGTGGTGCAAGCATCTCGTGATATCAATAGTCTTAAGAGTGGTTCCAACAAAGAATCTATTGAGTGTATCACCAGCCCTCTTGAGAACTCACATAGCCTTACCATTTCATCTGCTCATTCCATTTCCACTCCACTCCCAGACTTGGATCAACAAAAATTACAAAAGCCCTTACTCATTGGGGATCAAAAATCAAGCTATGAAAAGAAAAATCTAAAAGTCAAAAATAAAGGAAAGTCCTTTAGTCCAAATCAGAATCAAAAGCTACTAGACTCTGCAAAAATCAAAGTCAAGGATAAAAATCCTATGAAGCAAAAAGAGAAAGAGATGATCTCCCCTAATACCAAAATAACTGGGGGCAAAAGTTATACAATTTTAAGTCAAAAAGCATACTTGTTGATCCTAAGTCTACATCATGCCATCCTACTTTCACTTCTTTTTGCAATAATAAGCCTTCATAACTCATCCACTTGTTCCACACATCATTTCCCTTCTGGCGATACATCATGGACCTTTAATGGAGCTTCCTTGAGGGACTTTGTTATCAGGGATGCCCAAACTTCTTCAGGTGACATGCATACGGGCTTGTGTAGTCCACACATTAGTAATTCTATCTCAGTTCCTTCATCAAGGAAGACAGTCACTCAAGCTACACATCATTCAGTTAAGGACCATTGCAGTTACAATCATAAGGTTAAGCCTCACACATTTGAGGTAGGTGGCTTGGTTCTTAGAGAAAATCCTAAAAAATTATCAAGACAGAGAGAAGAAGGGCAAGTTCGAACCAAACTGGCTTGGTCCTTACATCATCACAATAGCATATGGATCTGGTGCATATCAACTCTCAACCACAAAGGGTGAATCCTTGGAGGATCCTATCAATAGCATGCACCTTCGCAGGTTTTACACATAGCTCTTCAGAGTATCCCAATTCAAAAATACTAGAAAAAAATTCAAAAATACAAAAAAAAAAAAAAAAAATCAAAAATACAAAAAAATCATAAAACATAAAAAATCCTTACTTGGTGAAAAATTGGCAAACAGGTGCCTTGTGAAAAAAAAAAAAAATTAAAAAAAAAAATAAAAAAAACAGAAAAACATTTCGTCCAACGGTGAAAACCACTTCGGTGGTGCCCTGGGCAAGTACCATGGTGAAAACTGGGTCACTAGCACCATGCATAGAGACATTGCTCCTCCCTCCTTCAGGATTCTGTAAAGCGGAAAAATCGCAATCGAACCCTAGTTGCTCTCCCCTCTTCCAACTCCAAGGAGAGAGAAGGGAGGTCGCTAGGGTTGATGGTTTTCACTTAAGGGAGAGACTTTACATTCAAAAGAGGGGTTGAAACCCACAAGATCCAATCCCACACAATGCAAGATTGGATGCTAAATGCATTTCAAGGGTTAAGACAGCAAGGCTACCCTCTTTTGTAAAGAATGTTGATAGAAGAATTAAGCTAGGAATGCATAGAAAGTGACAAAGATTCGCTTATAAACTGAGATAGGGATATAGGATGAAGCTGCAGACTTGGAATTAGCAGTAAAATGTCGAGATGGCGCTGTCCTGCAAATTTGAGCAAAAGTTGTCGAGACGATGGCGCCCGGCGCCACGGTCCTCCAAAAAATCCGCGAAACGAAGGGGGATCTGTTCGTCTCTACACAAGGATTCCAGATCTTCAATTTCAGCCGCGTACCTGCAAACTTGTTGTAAGGATGTTTGTATCCTTATATGCGAAGGTATAGATGTTGTTTTTTGTTGTATGTTGTATGTTGTATGTAGCATGTAGTAAGTGATCTCCTCTTCAATGGTTGAATCCTTG
Source organism: Cryptomeria japonica (assembly GCF_030272615.1). NCBI lineage: Eukaryota > Viridiplantae > Streptophyta > Pinopsida > Cupressales > Cupressaceae > Cryptomeria > Cryptomeria japonica. Next base: position 581,886,070 of record NC_081414.1, on the reverse strand, counting down.
TCTTGAATGCAACACTTAGCCTTGAATGGAGACTTGGAATGAATGCTTGAATGCTTGAATGCTTGAGTATAGTTTCCACGCTTGTACACATATGTCCCTCTTCCTTACGCCAATGGGAGAGGAAAAATGTAGTTTATATACTTGTCAATTAGGGTTAATAGACTGATTTTCCCGACCTTAGGCCGACCAGGAAAGTTAATTTCCAATTTGCAAACAAAAAGACCCGAGACCCCATAGGAGACCAGGCCCAAAATAGGCCCAGGGACCAGGGCGCTGGGCGCCATGGTCCTGGGGGACCAGGGCGCTGGGCGCTCTGGTCCCACCTCCCAGGACAGCAGGGTGCAAAGGAGGTTCAAGCCAGGGTGCAAGAAAATGCAGTTTTCAGTGTCATGAGCAAGTTTCGGGGTCTCCATTCAGGTTGCGTGTTGCGTCGCCATCGTGAAGACCGAAATGCAGTCAAAATTGCAAGTGTCACAATTTTAGGACGCTACATTTAGCCCCCACTTTAGCGGGAGTATAAGCATACGCTCATACTTCTGGTAAAGTACAAGGAAACAACATTGAAAGACTTTCACCACGTCAAGGAGGCAAGATACACCAAGCCCCCAGTGGACTAAGGATCTTACGACTTCGATTGACAAAGTAAAAGGGAAGATCACGAGGGAGAACCATGACTGTCAGTAGTAAGGTTCCCTCACTATGAGTCATGCAAGAAAGATATCAAAAATTTTCAAGGCAAGGTTAAATTTGCCAAGAAATTTTCAAGTATCTTGAAAAGATATGGACGGGATGTATGCCCCCCTACGTTAAAGCGATCGCACACGCCTCACCGGGGGTGATTGCTTTAAGGTAGTGATACATATAAGAAAATGAAAAAGGGAAAGGAGCACGTTATCACAAGGATTTAGCCCCCAAGTGTGAGATAAGCCCAAGGATAATAGACACAAAACACAAAGCACAAGGTGACTTCACTTTCCTTGGGGTCAGTATGCTGTATGATAATTCATGTATATATATCATATGTATGTATGCATAATTGTTCTTCATTCCCCAATCAAGGAAGGTCACCTAGAAGAAGGGAACACATGTGTCTTTTGAGTCAACATGAGAGAGATCGAGAGATCTCAATGCTTTGCATCATCCTCAAGTAGACAACACTAAGGACAACAAATAGAAGAATGAGAATAACATATAGAAGAAGTAACAAAAGAGAGGAGGAGAGAATCTGCTATGCTAATGAAACTAGTCTAGCACATCATCTACCCCCCGATCTTGCTGATCAATGTTTCGGGAAGGTAGGGAACACACTAGAGGAGGAACATCCAACACAGCAGATGGAGCTATCACAAGATCCAAACAAGGGCTATGTTCATGTTCCGAGCCACATTGTTCTTGTCTAGGAGCTAGGATAAGTGCTTTAGAAAATTCATTAGATAAATGGTTATCAATATCAACAAGTTCATATTCACTATCAGAATGAACAAGAGTAACATTTGCCTCATGAATAACATTTTCATCTATATCATCATCAAGATTTATAAAAATAGGATCTTTAACTCGCACAGGATCAAGACCATCATGCATCTTATGTTTAGGAGATTTCAGCTCAATCGTCGGCTGAGGAGAAAATGGAATAATGCTTGTTGAAGGTGTTTTTGGGGATTGCAAAGTTTGAGCTCTAAGACGACGCTTTCGCCGGCGTTCACATGTAGAATGATTTCATCTAGTCTTAGTAGGAAGTTGAGAAGATTGAGGAGGAGGAATGTTCTCATCCTTATCACTTGGGTGTTTAGGTTGTGGTCTCTTAGTTTGAACAATAGGAGAAGAGGAAGGTCTCTTCTCTCCATAAGAGGAAGGAGGAGGAACTGCTCCATATAAGGGAGGAATATTTGGTTTAGGAAGGAGACCAAGTCCATCATGACGAGGAGGGATAGGTCTACTGTTAGAAGGTTTATTCGGCATAGGCATAGTCACATCCATAGGAATAGGTTGGGAATCTTCTTGAGGAAAGACATTAGTTTTATCTTTCAAAGGAAGAACTTCCTTCTCAAGAATGATAGGAATATCAAGTTTGGGTGTTCTAGGTTCACTTAGAGATAGGATCATATCTTTTTTCCACTTTTGATAAGATTTGAAAAGATGATCACTTCGCGGAGGAAGAGATTGGAATTGTTTAGGCCAAAAATAATCAAGAGGAACGCTAGAAGTTCTTTCAACTGGTTTAAAGAGACTATGATTGATAGTAACAACTTCACCATTATGGGGAAATTTCAAACACTTATGTATAGGAGAAGCAATAGCTTTCATGGAAGATAGCCAAGGATAGCCAAGCTTCACACGAAATTGTTCGGATGAAGGAATAATAGCAAAGTTCACATCAAGAGATTTGTTATGGACCTCAATAGGTAATCTAATAGAACCAATTGCAGGAGAAGAAAATGCATCAAATAATTTCACAACCACATCTGTTTTGTCATAGATCACTTGATTCAATTGCAAAGTAAAAAGAAATTCTTCAATAATGATATTAACCATGCACGAAGGATCAATAAGCACTCCACGGCAAGGTGTATCCTTAACTTTTGCAACTATGTATAAAGGACCATCAGGTGCCCTGATAGTTTCACTAGAATCAAATGTGATGGAAGGTTCTTTAGGGATTTCTTGCTGCTCTACAAAGTCAACCACATTCGGAGTCATAGACACAAGACCATCAGATGAGAGAGAGGAATCATTAGCCTCAATCGCATTAGAAGTATGAGAAGGTAATGGATCAGTAAAAATCTGAAGATTTTGGTTAGGAGGAGCTACAGATGTGTTTCCTTTATCATTCACTCCAGAAACAGAGATAGTATTATTATCAATCAAATCTTGAATTTTACCCTTTAAAGAAAAACATTTTTCAGTATCATGCCCAGGCTGACGATGAAAGTGACAAAAAGATTTGTTATCAAAATAAGGTGAAGTAATCTTTGCAGGATCAATTTGCCTTATAGGAGGAAGAGTAAGCACATTTTGTTCCAATAACTTATTCATAATACTATGCAATGATTCATTCAAAGGAGTATACTTTCTTTCTTTCTTGAAAAATTTAGAAATAGGAGGCACACCTGATGCTGCATTCACATTGTTGTTGATGATGTTTTCATTGAATTTAATGGACTCTCTGTTCGGTTTAAACTTCCCAAATGGTTGTTGACTACTATCACCCTTATCACTCGGAGTCATAGGATGTGATTGTTCCATTTGACTCACAGTCAGTTGATAATTGTGAAGAGTTGCGCACAACTGTTGGAAAGAAGTAAACTCAGAAAACAGGAGTTTTTCTCTAATGTCTTTTTGTAAATTAGAAATAAAGATTCTTTGAATATCATTGTCAGGCACTGGAAAAGAAATTTGAGCAAACAAATGCTTATATCTACCAATGAAATCAGTCACTTTTTCTTTAACACCTTGTTTACAATGCATTAAATCAATCAAAGTAACTTTAGGACTTATATTGTTTTGAAATTGTTGAATGAAAGCATTTGCAAGTTGTTCGAAAGAAGTAATAGAATAGGAAGGAAATGAGCAATACCATTGTAGGGCTTTGTCTCTTAATGTTCTAGTAAACAATTTTGCAAGCAACCTTTGGTCATAAGCAAAATCAGTACATATTGTTTGAAAGGTCTTAACATGTGTTAGAGGATCACCCTTACCATTATAAAGCTCCAAATGTAGAATTTCAACATGTTTAGGGGGAATAGCTTGGACAATGTCAAGAGAAAGTGGGCTCGCAACATCAAACGTGGGCACACTAAACTTAAATTGATTCATATAGGCAATTTGTTGCTGTAAAGAAGAGACAGTTTGTGCAAAATTGTTAATGGTCACTTCAGTCGAAGAGTTCATATTAGACGTGTTAGATTGTGATGGAGGTGTTATGTTATTGAAAGAAGGTAGAGAGTAAGGTGGTGGGACACTATGATAGTTAGTCATAGGAGATGATTGGACAGGAGGAACACTACAAGGAGGAATGGAATGATTAAACGAATTGCCCCTTTGCGTCATGTTCATTTGTGGAGATATAATAGGGACACTCATTGAAGGAATGAATGAAGAAGTCGGATTGAATGAAGGAAGAGGGTTGATTGAAGAAGAGGGATTGCCCCCATGACTGGTGCTCATTGGCGGAATGTCTTGTGTTGAAGTAGTCATTATGTTTGATGTAAAAGTAGGTATACTAGCAATAGGAGTCGTCAAAGGAATAGAATGATTGACTTGAGTAGGAGGTTGTGTATAACCTAAGGTTTCAGCACAACTTTTCATAGGCATCACATTTGAATCGACAATGTGTGCAATACCACGCAAAATATCAATTCCATTCTTATCACTTTGAAGCATACGTTTTAGACCCTCAATTAAAGGAAGAGCTTGACTATCAGGGTATTCTTGAGACATCCATTGTCGAAAATCGTCAAATTGGTTATCCAATTTTGAAAGTTGTTCTACAGAAACCTCATGGAGAGCTTCTTCATCATTAAGAGGATTAGAGGAATTACCCATGTCCTCGTTAAAAAGACCATTCAAATTAGGTTCCATCTCCTCAGTAATTAAACCTTGGAAGGACTTAATTCTAAGGCTTCGTCTAACGGGAATAGTGTAAGTAGGGCTTATTGTTGTAAAACTCATGCACTAAAGAAAGAGAGAAGATTTTGAATTTTAGAGGTAGCAAATTTTAGTAAAACCAGCCAATCTTCCAGATTTAAGCTGTTAAATGCAATCAGGACAATCTCCCGAAATTTCAGAAAAAATGTACGGGACCGTGGTGCTCGAAGTGCACACGGTCCTTGCAACTTTTTTCAAAATTTGCAGGGATGAAAGTTATGATGATTTTACAGCTAACCTGAAAAAATTGAGTGATTTTACGATCTGTAGATAGGCCAAATTAAAGTTGCAATCTCAAAATTGAACCCTACCAAGATTGTCGAAAAATGCAAAATTTGAATTTTGAAAAAGAGAGGGAAACTAAAATTTTGAATTTTATGATTTTAGAGGGAATACCAAAAGCAATGTAAGTTTTGAAATTTGAAGGTTGACTCAATTTCATGCAAAATTCAATTTTGAAAGCGGAAATCAAAGTTGTTGTAATTAAGCACTTAATTTCAAAAGTCACAAATTGCAAAAATTTGAATAAAGCACTGAAATTTCGAATGAATGATAACACACTTTTCAGATTTAGGACTGTAAGAAACACAATTTTGACACAAATTTCAATTTCAACAATTTTCGAATGATTAGAAGCCTCAATCCAAGTAATTGCTAGACCAACTTTGACTGTAATTTTGAAGGTGTTAAAATTGATAAAATCAGCCAAAATTGTGGATTTTAGTAGGAAAATACAGTAAGATCTCGCTCTCGAAATTTCAAAAAAAATGTCGGGGACGATGGCGCTTGGAGTGCACACGGTCCTCGCAACTTTTTTCCAAATTTTCAGGGATGAAAGATATTGTGATTTTATTGCGGAATCCAAAGTTACAGCTGATTTGGAGATATTTTGATTAGTGAAATTATCAGTCAAAGGTTGAATCAAGAGGGTTTCAAAAATTAGGGTTTTGACACTTAACCACTCAATTTTCAGAATTAAAGCACAAATATGAATTAACAATTTGCAATAGAAGGGCAGATCTGAAACAAGCATTAACAATTAAACATTTCACAAGTTTAATTACTTAAAAAGAAAATTTAGGGTTTTTATGCAATTAACCTCTAAAATTTTGCAAAAGATCAAACATGGAAATGTAATCAAAGAATCCAATTTTCAGATCTAATTATGAATAATCAGAAAGGATGTTCACGTCGGGTTCACCAAAATGTAAAGCGGAAAAATCGCAATCGAACCCTAGTTGCTCTCCCCTCTTCCAACTCCAAGGAGAGAGAAGGGAGGTCGCTAGGGTTGATGGTTTTCACTTAAGGGAGAGACTTTACATTCAAAAGAGGGGTTGAAACCCACAAGATCCAATCCCACACAATGCAAGATTGGATGCTAAATGCATTTCAAGGGTTAAGACAGCAAGGCTACCCTCTTTTGTAAAGAATGTTGATAGAAGAATTAAGCTAGGAATGCATAGAAAGTGACAAAGATTCGCTTATAAACTGAGATAGGGATATAGGATGAAGCTGCGGACCTAGAATTAGCAGTAAAATGTCGAGACGGCGCTGTCCTGCAAATTTGAGCAAAAGTTGTCAGGACGATGGTGCCCGGCGCCACGGTCCTCCGAAAAATCCGCGAAACGAAGGGGGATCTGTTCGTCTCTGCACAAGGATTCCAGATCTTCAATTTCAGCCGCGTACCTGCAACCTTGTTGTAAGGATGTTTGTATCCTTATGTGCGAAGGTATAGATGTTGTTGTTTGTTGTATGTTGTATGTTGTATGTAGCATGTAGTAAGTGATCTCCTCTTCAATGGTTGAATCCTTGTCTTGAATGCAACACTTAGCCTTGAATGGAGACTTGGAATGAATGTTTGAATGCTTGAATGCTTGAGTATAGTTTCCACGCTTGTACACATATGTCCCTCTTCCTTACCCCAATGGGAGAGGAAAAATGTAGTTTATATACTTGTTAATTAGGGTTAATAGACTGATTTTCCTGACCTTAGGCCGACCAGGAAAGTTAATTTCCAATTTGCAAACAAAAAGACCCGAGACCCCATAGGAGACTGGGCCCAAAATAGGCCTAGGGACCAGGGCGCTGGGCGCCATGGTCCTAGGGGACCGGGGCGCTGGGCGCTCTGGTCTCACCTCCCGGGACAGCAGGGTGCAAAGGAGGTTCAGGCTAGGGTGCAAGAAAATGCAGTTTTCAGTGTCATGAGCAAGTTTCGGGGTCTCCATTCAGGTTGCGTGTTGCGTCGCCATCGTGAAGACCGAAATGCAGTCAAAATTGCAAGTGTCACAATTTTAGGACGCTACAGATTCACTTTCATCCTTTCACTTTTTGTACACACTCACAACCTATCCATTCATAATAAACTTACTCATTCCCATCATGGCTTGTTATTGATCTACCCAAGATTGGTTAGCCATTCATAATAATCATTCCTTTTCATCCCTTTCCATCCATAATAAATCAGCTCCTATCTGTGGCTAAGGTAAATCCTACATCTAGTAATGGGTGTGGAACTAAGAACATCACATGTTTCGAGGAGTATAGTTTCTTCCATTTTTCTTCAGTCTATCCGCGCACAATCCGCAATAAAGCAACACTTGCATCATCAGTCCATAATAAAGTTCTGTCTTCTCCGTAATAAAGTACCAGTTGCATGGATTCAGTCAGTTTCAGATGAGACATAGCAATAACAATGGGCTTCAATGAATCAAATCTTTCAGCAGACTCAAACAACATTATGGTTCAGTGCTATCTATCCTTTTTGTGAAAATAAACATTGTGACCACAATCAAACAGACTTATACAAGTGACAAGAGACACTATAGTTGAGGACTACAGTGAATGTTGGTGTTGAGTCTTGGTTTTCTTTTGATTTTTATATTTTGGTGACATGTCTTTTAGCTTTTTTGGGATGTCTCTGACTAGAGATTTTTATCTCCAGGATGTCTTTGACTAGAAAGGTGAGGATGGGGTATCATCACCTATTTTTCTTTTGCTATCTATGGATTGTCTCTTAGTAATGCTATGACTTGTCCAAGGATATGAGGACACTGAGAGTCTAGTATGAACTGGGGCATTCCTTGTTTGCAACTATCTTATCTCCATGCAAATGAGTACAATGAATTTCTGGGTCGAACATATGCCTTGATTGTCATAACCTACTTGCCATAATAAAGCTCAATGATGATAATGCACAAGAAGCTCTTTTCACTTTCATATCTTCTATCTTGCATCCCCCTTTCTTGATTGACCTCCATCATCCTTCTTGAGTCTGTGTAGCCTGCTATCACATGATTGAGTATAATGACACACCAAAAATATTTGCATTTCATTTAGTTGCACCTATATTAACACACATAAGCATTTCATACATTCACATTTGCATTGGAATAACATATAAAAACATAAGAAATCAAAAAAATTGCATTTCATTATGTACATATTTGCATCCATATCATAACCATCACATAGAAACATACATCATGAAACATCTCATCACATAGGTACACATGCATATAGCTGCTGCAAGGATGAATCTCATATATATATAATCATAAGTATCATGATACAATGATGTCAAAATACATATGGATACTCAACCAACCCTCGTGTCACCCTATCTAGACACAGGAACCCACTGATCACTCCTAGCACTAGTGGTAGCGCCAGTCCTGTCATTGTCATGGTGTCCCAGGCGACATGTCCAGCCCTCATCTCCAATCCCGGATCCTAGAACACTCGTCTCAGTGCATCGCTATCTCCATCTCGATCATAGGGTATCAACTCCCCATTGATCAGTATCCTTAAAATCTTGTATACATCCTCTAAGGTGATTGTCATCTCACCCATCGGCAAATGAAAACTACAAGTCTCTGAGTGCCATCTCTCAGCCAGCGCAGTCAGCAACCCCATGTTCACCTAAAACTCAGGCACATAGAGAATATATCTCAGACCCATAACCTCAATGGAAGCTCGGTCCTCAAATGTCAACTCTGGTCGTAACCTATGAGTTGATGGGAATCTCTCCTGTGACTCCAGCATAGGTAAATACTCCTGCAGTTAAGAAAATCAATCATGTCAGTCAAAGTGGCATTCACTGTTCATCACAAAATGTTGCTTATTATCCTAAGTACTTATGATACTCTATCAAAGTGACACTCACTGTTCATCACAAAGTGTTGTTGTTTATTCTAGTGACATTTATTGTTCATCACAAAATGTTGCTATTTATCCTTGTGGTACTCCCTGTTCATCACAAAGTACTATGTGTTTTTGCACTCACTGTTCATCACAAAGTGCTGCTTACATTTGCACTCATTGTTCATCACAAAGTTCCTCGATCTATCTTATCCTAGGGCCTCTACTTGAGTGTATCCTCTTGAGTAGTTTCCTAATTGGCAACGTATGTTCTATCACAGAATTGTCTATCCTAGCCCTATTTGCTATCCTAGTCTTCCTTAGAGAACCTGCTTGAGTGTATCCTCTCAGCAGCTTATCCAATAGACAATGTATGTTCATCACAGAACTGCTAATTTGTCCTAGAAGACATAAACGCATTTTCATTACATGAACGTGCTTACATATTGCACAGCCACGCCTAGGCATTTTTGACATTTTTTGACATTATCCTAAAGCACATTTATTGCACTACCTAAGATGCATTAATGAAAATATTTATTGTGACAAAGTACAAGGAGGTTTTGTGGTACTTACCAGCTCTCCTGCATCTTCTGGCCTCTAAAATCGGTGAACGTGATCAAATCTATGTACCAATGCCAACGCGATCAAATCTATGTACCAATGCCATCGCTGCTGACTGCTGCTGCTCTATTCTCTCTCTGCACTCTGATCTCTTGGATGTGTGGATGACAATGAGGATGTATTCACCTTGTGGTCTATCTTATAGACTACCCTAGCCCTAGCCCTAGCCCTCGTTTCTCGAGTCAATCTTGTTTATCCTGTGACTCTGTCACTCTATTCTATCTTGTTAGTCCATTCTAGCCTTTCTTTCTTATCGAGAGATTGTCTGCGATCTTTTTAGACATTTTCATCCAATCTCTCAAGGGGGCATATCATTCCCATCTTGGGGCAACTTTGTATCAGTTCATCTTATCTTCTTTGAAACAACGTGACAAGCTACATTGTCTGAAAGAGGGGCAAAATGTAGACACCTAAAATTGTCATGTCTAATTAAATAAATATCTTTATTTATTTAATTAATTCATTTATCCTCTTCTAGCTTTATTTCTCATTTAAATAAATACATATATTTATTTAAATTATCCTTTTCCTAAATTAAATAAATATCTTATTTATTTAATTGATCCTACTTCTTCTATTAATTAAATAAATATTTATTTATTTAATTAATTCATTAACCTTTTCCACCTATGACACATGTCATTCATCTCTTAATTCCTACACTACCTACCCTTTCATTATTTTCTTATTGCCTTTACCTACGCTCTAATCATAGCCGACCATTTATCTTTTACACCTCTCAATCTTATCCCTCCATTTCCTATAGTTTCTTCTATATAAGGAGATGCATCCTTCATTATCAACCCTAATCAATCTATGCATCCTAACTCACTCACTATGCATTCAGCCCTGACTACGCTTTCGAACTTGCATATGCAATCAAGCCTACTTGCAACCACATTTCCGTTCTTTGTTGAGCTCTTGTGCACACATAAAAGCTGAGAGCAAATATATCAAGCAAGATCAATGTAGATAGGAAGAATGGAGATTCAAACCCTATTGGACATGTGATGGTATAATTTTTGTGATTTCATTTGATTTGCATTGTCTTAGGTAATATTCATATGTTATGGTGGATCTTTGTCGTTGTTAGGCTACGGTTTTGTGGTTGAATTCATTTAGCCTTTCAATATTGTTGTTTCCACTTTCACCATATACACTTACATCTAGATATATATAAGAAAGTGTTAATTGAAGTTGTGGATGACTTGCCAAATGAACTATATAGGAGATTAGATGCAAAGAGGATTGCAATAATGGAATTATACAAGAAACTTAAGGTTGAAAAACTTCTAGCTATACATCTAGTTAACTCTAACAAATCAATTTTTGCTAGTGGTCACTGGCAAGTAAGTTTGATGGCTGGTAGAATAAATGAGATTGCAGAGGAAATGGCTGACAAATGGGATAACTTTTTTGTGGAAAAGGAAAAACAAGAAATATTGAACAGGCCAAAGAAAACATTAAAGGTTTATCAGAAAGATAAGGATAAAGGGAAAAGTAAAGTTGGTGGAATACCAAACATAAAGATAACTGACAATTTACCACCACCCTTGGATATCGCACTGGTACATTCTGATGATCCACCAGTTACTGATAGTATAGTTATAATACATGATGACACTAATCCTGATTCTAAAATTCTATTCACCATGAATGTGGATACTCAGGAGGTGAACATTGTTGTGGATAAGGATAATATAGAGGTCAAGGATAACATTGCTGAGCAACCGACAGAGACTATTGAGGTTGAGATTCAAATAGAGAAAACACAACAAACACTACAAACTGAACAACCATTGGATACTGGAATAAATTCTAATAGTATTGATGCTAACACTAAGAAACCTACTAAAACAGAGATACCGACAGTTGAGCACACAAAGAAACTGACAAAGAAACCAATAGAGACATAGGTACATATTGAGGTAGTGAAACTGGTAATCACTGAGAAACCCAAACCATTGCTAGTTGAAATGCAAACTCAGACTGATCCACCAGAGGATGGTACAAGCAAATTGGTTACTAATGTTGGAAGCACTAAGGTAATTAAGGCAGTTGGTCAGACATCTGGTACTTCATTAAGTGAATTTAGGCCTACCAATGTGACAGAGGTACTCCTAGACTCTATCAAGAAGATAACTGACTGTAATGCATTGGACTACAAGGCAATTGATGATACAATACTAATTCTTAAGATGATTGCACCAAAATTTAATATAGATCAGGTAAAGGATTCTTTAGGTCAGTTGGACACATTGTCCAAATTCGTTACCGACAATATAATAACTATTGATAAGGTGAATGAGGATACATTCAAAGAGAAAATTGAAAAGGAAAAAGAAAAATTCTTTGAGGATACAATAAAGAAGTGCATAGAACATATAAACACACTTTTACTGGCACTTAATACTACAATTTTGGAATATAAGGAGCTGTACAGAGAAACATGCAAGACACATTTGTTGACAAAAGACATTGAAAAAGAAATAAGTAGAGTACATAAGGAGATAGATGATATAGCTGATAATATAATTGGTTCCTCCGAACCTATATCAGTTATTGAGCAAGAAATAGCAGGATTTGAGGAGAAACTGGAGAAATTTGAGAAAGAAAAAGAAAGGATAAAGGCAAATTCCAGAGAGCTTAAGTACAAACTTGGTCCCAAGCTAGACAATCTTATCTCTCTGAGAAATGAGATCTCTAAGGAATTACTTCAAGGAGAAAGATCACCAGAGGAGCATATGCATCATCTCACCAGCACAATCCAACAAACTCAGGCAACCTTGAACGATAGTAACAGATTCATGCAGAGCTTAAATTTGGTTTTGGCTGACATATTTCAGATTGTAACCAACCGGTTACAAACTTGAGGTGACATTTTTGCACTCATTTGAAAAATTTCGACAACCTTTGTCATTGATGTCAAAGGGGGAGTAGTGGACAGAGAAAAAAATTTAAATCAGATCAGTTCATCTACTCAGGGGGAGTAGATATTTTTGGTAACTATTTGAACTTCACTTTTTGGAACAATTTTTGGATTTTTCTCATGAGTGTTGCCATCAATGCCAAAGGGGGAGATTGTTGGCATTATACACTCTTATGAGAATGATGGTGTTGTCACTGATGGCAACCTACTAGCAACCATCTGGAAACCTTCTAGAACTCATCTGGTAAAGCCACCGGCAGGCACCAGCACCAGCACCAGCACCAGCATAGACATCTACATACACCGACAGGCACTTCACCGACAGTGGCTACAATGAATACCGACACCCCAGCCAATAGGGAATAAACTTTTGTTTATTGTATTTAATTATAATTATCTTTTATAAAGACGACAAGGTATATTGTAAAAGACTCATATATATGTATGAGATCTTATAGGTCTTATATATAGTGTATGGATAAGAGTTGCGAATTATGTATAAGGTGATATAAGTGACAACGAAGGTTTTGGTTATTGTATGAGCTTAAACCAGTACTGAACCTGGCATAGTTGATGCTACTTTGAAGTAGTACATTGTATTGGATTTCATAATCCACTTTTGTAGTCAGTGTGACTCTTATTGAGCAGTGAGCTCTAGGCAGTTGGCCTTCCTGCATATGCAGGGCCCTCATTGTAAGTAATATTTATTCATTGGCCAGTGAGTAAATATTGTGGGTCATAAATCCCACTGAGGTTTTTCCCACACCGAGTTTCCTCATTAAACATCTTGCGTTATGGTGTGTTTTTTATGCTCTCTTTACTGTTCCTGTTTATTGCTTTAATTCTTATAAAAAAAAATTTGCATTCAAAAAATTGCATCAAATTTTTTTGGGGGGGGCAAGTTAGGGTTTCGGGGGAGAGACAGCCCCTTGTGGGCTGTGACCACATAGTGGTCTGCAACCACTGTGGGAGCCGTGGCTCACACAAGAGGTGGCGCCCCTGTGCATGCCGCGACCTCACAATGGGTCTTGCGCACTGTGTGGGCCACGACCCACATAGCGGTCGAGGCCACTTTGTGGGTCGTGACCCACGCAGTGGGGCAATCCTCTGGGCCATTGTGTGGGTCACGACCCATGCAGTGGGGCGATCCTCTGGTGGCGTTGCGGCCACTACCTCCGTCTCCCCCTCTCTTGCAAAATGTCGCCCCTCTTTCCTTCCTTCCTTCGGTCTCTGTGTGATGCCCTTGGCTCAGCCACACCTGCACACACCCACAAACAAACAAAAAATATAATGAAGAACAAGCAGCCCTAACCCAATTTTGGGTTAGGGTTAGCTTGATAAGAAAATAAAAAGAAAAAGAGTTTAGTATAAAAGAATCAATCAACCCTAGTTAGGGTTCAAAATAAAATAATAATATAATTGAAAAGAGGGGGAAACCCTTTTCAAATTGAAATGGGTAAAACCCATTTGTATTATAGTCAAATAATTAGGAAGGTTATCCGTACAATATTTTTGGATATTAACTTTAAATAAAATCCATATTTTTTTTAGTAGTTATATTTATGTATATGTATATATATGTGTTAAAAATCATATATATATAATGATTAAGTTAAATTCCTTTGTAAATTTTAATATTGGAATCTATTAAAGGTAAATTGTTAAATTTTAAACTATAGAGGTCAATGTTGGCCAAATATTTAATAGTGGATATTTAAAATATCTAAGGGGAAACAAATTTGACTTTAAAAAGAAATGAATTTTATTAAGAAAATATTATTTCGATTTGGTTAACTTAATTAGTCTAATTCAAAAACTTTAATTTGATTTGCTCAATTAATTAATATTAATACATTGAAATTGTGTTAAAATTAAATTAATAGATTTAAGAATTAATTAAGTTATAAATGAGGAGATTATAATATCAATAATTAGGGAAACTTGATATTTGATAAATAATTATTGATTCAAGAAATTGTATTAATGTCAATTTAGTAGAATTTGAGCCATTTAAATATTATAAAATGTAACTAAAATTGACAGGACATTTGAGCCAATTTATTTAATATCAAAAAGGATATTGTCCTTATAAAATTAATTTATTTTGTCGATAATAGGAGTTATCATAATGGTTACGTAAGTAAAATCTAATGTTGTCGCTCAGGAGTTAAAATTGAAACCTAAGACTTCTAGTTAAATTTTAATCCATCGCACACTTTAGAATCCCATTTTAATATCAATTAAGATTTCATTTGGAAGAACTTGTTAAGTTGTCACATATAATTAAGCATAGGTCGCAATTAATTAAGTGTTCAAAAAAAAATTGTTGTTGGGTTTTTCTTGCCCAAAAGTTTGGCCATGGCAACATGCTAGTTCTCTTTTGCATACAGAAACATCCACAACTATAGGTGTTAGGAAAGCCACACACATAAACAACAACACCAACATCAAAAAGAGCATCAACATCTTAACCCATAATTAGCAACATCTTCACTAGTATTTCCAAACCATGTAGTTTGCATGACTAATCAACAACTAAGTACCAGAAAAATGATCAACAACTGAAGAATTGAATCAACACATCAACTGATCACCAGGAAAATTGGTGCAGGAGCACCCAAAGACATAAATGAAGACACAAATGAAGTCTGAAAGAGCCTAATATCACTCATGAGGTGAAAATGATCATATGTAATATGTTGATAGTTTTGTGAGTCAATAAGACCCAATTGATGTAAGGCATTGTCATGGTTGCATTTTATAAGCCACCATGGATAAATGACCATGTGGGTCAGTAGGAGTCTAGGCATGAGTCAAGAAAATAAATATTGGTCTTAGAAAAATCATACCAATCCTTGGAATAGGTTGAATACACCTTGGAGTTGCCAAATTTGAAAAGTGCAAGTTGACAACTTTTGTTGTCATTGCAAAATGTTGTAAAAAGGGAAAATTAATCCTCCAATGGTTCCAAAGTTTGAAAAGTGATTGGAAACCATTAGGGAGGCTATATTATTCCCACTTGGATCAATTCCAAGTTGTTGTTGGTGTGGTTCTTGAAGTTGATGAAATTTGATGATGTTTTGGAGTTTGGAGCAATACAATATACTTGGAGTTTTCTGAAATTCTATGTTTTTTATGTTCATTTCTGGCCAAGATGGATTGGTGGATGTTTGAAACCACTTGGATGAGTTATGGAAGTATCTTACCTATCATTTTAACCAAGTTTAAGGTTTTTAACAATTGGATTATAAGGATCCATCCAAATCTAACTAGACTGGTCACAAACCCTACCGACACCTAGGGTTTCACTATAAAGATGCCCTTAATCTGACATTTTCACCAGAGGACCAAACAAACTATGGGAAAATGTTAGAAAGGAAATTGTATCATAATATTTTTGTGTTGGTTTTTAGGGAGGCTCCAAGCCCGAAGAGATTGAATTGACCCTAGGCGGGCATCTTTATGTGACCGCCTGAACTGTAGAAATGGAAACCACTTGCAGAAGATAAAGAAGATGGGATCAAGTCTTGAAACCTTGGATTTGGGGGTTTGACACCTTACCCCACATTTAAAAAGTGTTGGTTTAGTTAGGGGACTAATACAAGGGGTACTTGCTTTGTAAATTAGGCCTAATTGGCTTAATTAGGTCTGCAAGGACAGTAAGGGTACGAACCTTTCAACTTGTGGTTAGAGTCTAAGATTTTGGGGAATTATGTAACTAGATAAAGGGTATCTGAATCTACCTTTATTTTGTCTTTTCCTTTGTAAGTTTTTTAAGTTGTGTTTAATAAACTCAACCGGTAGGGCTACTAGACAATAGGACAGTTGTGAGGCAAGTATTCCCTAACACATCTGATAGCCAGATTTTATGGGTGTTTTGTGTTTATTGGACCACGAATAGAAAAAATCCAATAGGTTTCCATCCCACCGGTACCGGAAGATACTAAACCAGTTCACACAAGAATAGAGGGTTTTCATCATACCGGTACTGGAGGATACTAAACTGGTATGGATCCGGTCACACAAATTGTTGTGTGAGTTGAGAATTTTGTAGGTGTGTTGTTCACACATTGAACAAACAAAATAACTTGTTTTGGACATAATAGTTATGGGTGAGAGAAGGTTTTCACCTAGTTTGTTGTCTAGCTCTGCATCATATTGGTATCAGAGCATGAGTTGGATCGCTTGGGGATAGTGATTTGTGGTGTATGTCCATGGAAGGAAGTGAGGGAGAGGCTAGCAACATGCCTCCTATAAGTATGTCTCAAGATGACATCAATAAGTTGTTTGAAGAGATTTTTAAAAACAGAGTGAGGGAGTTAGAGAAGGGCAAAGGAAAAAGAAAGGAGGTTGAATGTGACTATGATGAAGAAGAAGAATAGGGGAGAGAAGAAGAGACCCCAAGGTAGGAAGTTGGGTTACCTGCAGATCAGAGAGCATTTGTTGAGGTCCTAAATTCTATTAGCAGAGAATCCTCATCAGGTAAAGATGACATCCCTATGTTTAGTGGGAAAACGAATGCTGAAGAAGTGATGGATTGGATTGAGGCATTGAACAACTATTTTGAATGCAAAGAGACCCTTGAGAATAAGAAGGTTATATTTGCTAAGTCCAAGATGAAAGGAGCAATGCTCACTTGGTGGAATTACTTCCAAGGTGAGAGGGTGAAGGAAGGTAAAGTTATGGTAACCTCATGGGATAGAATGTTGGCAAAAGTGAAGGTGCAATTCATCCTGGTATACTATGAAGTCCAAGTCTACAAGAAGTTGCAAGGTTTGAGGCAAAAAAACCTTGATGTGAGTACATATACCAAGGAGTTCCATAGGTTGAGTCTAAGGACCAAGAACCATGAGGAGGAACCATAGAAAGTGGCAAGATATCTTAGTGGATTGAAATATAGTATCCAAGATGAGGTCAACATACTAGCACCAGAGACAGTGAACAAGTGATTTCAACTAGCACTAAGAGAAGAGGAGAAGCTAAAGAGAAAGAATGATTAGAATAATAGAGGTAGAAGGTGTAGAAACTTCAGAGGTAGATGCCCAATGAATGGTAGAGGATAGAGTCCTAGGCCACAAGGAGAGGCTAATCAAGAGAGTTAGATGGTAACACAAGAGGGGGTTTCAAAGGAAGAAGACCCAACCATAGAGGTAGATTTGGTGGAAGAAACTCAAAGCCTTTCTGATGTAGAGGAATAAGGCAAAATGAGTAGTTTGTCTTGGTTTCTTCTCAAGGGTTTACAAATGGAACCATCCAATGGTCCAGCATCCAAGACCTTCCAAAGGCCTTTCAATCTTGTCTCTGATCCTTCCCAAGGATCCCCACAACACTGACAACTTGAATCAAATGAGGAGTTTCCCAATCACAACTCTAACTACCCTTCTTTACCAAGCCTACTCACTACACCAAACCCTCTACCAAGTGGATCTTTGAAAAAAGGTAATTGTAGACATATCTATGGATTTTTTGAATTTTTGGGATGACAAATGAAAGGTTTATAAACATTCAAACCAAACCTTTCAACCCTTGATCACAAAATGGCCTTAGCAACCTAGTGGACAGGGCTACAAGGAATTAGTCATAGTTCTGCTATTTTTTTTAACTTTGTTTGAATTTTACCTGAACAAGCCCAAAAAAAAGTTGGATATTCTAATACCCTTTTGGAAGAATCATAGGATTCCAAATAATTGCATCTGGGTTTGGTTAGCAAGTATCTTAACCCCAATATGGCCTATTTGCCCTTCCCTATGCAGTATGGTGTATTCGTTATGAAAAACTTCACCAGTCAAAATGGATTGCAATAAAAACTTTTGTAAAAGGTCTGCACATGTTTATGGATCACTTTAATGCCAACTTGAGTCACTATTTGGTCCACCTTCATTGGTTTACACACCCTTTTACCCCTGCACAGACTTGTCACATAGAGAATGCCAAGTCTAGGGCATCATCTTAAAAATAGAAAATCATACTCCTTGCTCTTAAAACCAAGTGAAACAATTATTATACATTTTATTTCATAATTCCCCAAAGTTTCAGACTTTTCGCATGGTGGAATGATGAAATATGGCTCTTTTTGCATCCAATCCCTAGGTTCTAGGGCTTTTCCCAAGCAACGGTGGTATAAATTTAATAAATTCTCTATTTTGACATTTCAGGAGCCCACACTAGAATAAAATGAAAGATAAATCATAGGATCACATTTCCCAATGGTTCAGACCATGAATAGATGCATACAATTCTGTACAAAACTGAAAGAACAGCGAAAATGCAGTAAAAAGACAATTTTTTTGATAGTCTGAAAGCAAGAATTCTTCTTCTTCAACTCCAAATGAGAAATAGTGAATTCCAAAGGCTTATATGATGCCTAGGTAGAAGTTACAACCTCCTCCAATAGTTAAGAACAACCTTTTAACCATTGGAAACCACTTTTTGAATAGTTTGTCAATGTTGCCTAATGCAACATGACAACTTTTGACAACAAAGCAAAACATGAAACATGCCTTCATGATGACAATATAAAGTGGACCTATAACCCATATATGACCCATAAACACAAAAAACATGAATTAAATGCCCAAATAAGGCCTTTGACCAAGTTGACCAATCTTGGTTGCCTTTGGGCTTATTACATATAAAAATTGCTCAAACACAAATGTAAAGTATTAAATAGGACCTAGCCATCAAAGGCCCATCCTAATACATTATTGGACACCTTACAACATATGTGAAAGAAGGTATACCTCATATCCTTTCAGATACTACAACTACAATCAAGTAGGTCATACCATAGCTAAGTGCCTTGAGAAGACCAGATCAAGCTATCAAGAAGAGAGGAGAACACATTTGGTTCAAGACATTGATTGTCAGAGTGTCAATTCACTCGATTCCTATGGAATTCCAGAGAGAGGAGAATCCTTGATGATGAGGAGAACATTTTTGAAGATACCAAGCAATACTAAACCTCCACAAAGGAAGACACTCTTCTGGATCACATGCAAAGAAGGAGGCAAGGTATGTAAGGTTATAATAGATTCAGGTTCGACTAAAAATTTAGTATCCTAAGAAATGGTAGAGAAACTAAAATTGAGAAAAATTCCTCATCCATTTTCATATAAATTTTCTTGGCTTACTAAAGGAAAATAGACCTTGGTAGAAGAGCAATCATGGGTTGAATTTCAGATAGGAGCATACAAAGACAAAATTTTGTTTGATATTGTTGAGATAGATGCCTGTCATCTTATTTTTGGGAGACCATGGCAATATGACCTCAAGGATTGTCATGATGGACACAAGAACACGTATTCCATCACCAAAGATGAAAAGGTGATTGAATTGATACCCCTTCCTGATAATAGTGAGGATCAGAAGGAGAAGGAGGCCAAGATCATGATCATGGAAGGAAAAGAGTTCCTCAAGGCAATCAAGGAAGAGGGAGCACCTTGTTTTGCAGTGATTTCAGTACCAAGGCATGAAGAAGAGCTCATTTTAGATGGCAAAGTAGAAAAGAAAAGGGTGGCAATCCCTGAGGAGGTGGAGGAAATGTTGAGCAAATACAAGGACATAGTTGCAGAAGAGTTGCCAAGAACCCTACCACCAATAAGGGAGATAAGTCATTGCATTGATTTTATTCCTAATGCTACCTTACCAAACAAGCCAGCCTACAAAATGAGGAAGTTGCAAGGCAGATCCAAGAGTTGCTTGATAAAGGTTTGATAGGGAAGAGCTTGAGCCCTTGTGCAGTCCCGACTATATTAACACCAAAGAAGGAGGGAACATGGAGATTGTGCACTAATTCTTGGGCCAGTAACAAAATAACCATCAGGTATAGACTCCCTATACCTAGAATAGAAGATTTGCTTGATTGTTTAGGAGGTGCAAGGTATTATTCCAAGATTGATTTAAAAAGTGGTTATCACCAAATAAGGATTAGAGCCAGTGATGAATGGAAAACTGCTTTTAAAACAAATGAAGGATTGTATGAATGGAGGGTGATACCATTTGGGTTGTCAAATTCCCCTAGCACTTTCCTGAGACTCGTGAATGAGGTGTTGAAGGAGTTCATTTGTAAGTTTGTCATATTGTATCTAGATGACATCCTAGTGTTTAGAAAGACAAAGGAGGAGAACTAAAACATTTGGATGTGGTCTTGAGAAGGTTGAATGAAGAGAAACCAATGATAAAGATGGAAAAGTGTGTGTTTTTATAGGAAGAACTGACTTACCTTGGGTTTGCGATTTCTAGAGGAAATCTGAAAATGGATGCTGATAAAGTGAATGCCATTCTTACATGGCCAGCTCCTAGAACAATTGGTGATGTAAGGAGTTTTCATGGCCTAGCTACCTTTTATAGGAAGTTTATCAAGAATTTAATCCAGATTTGTGCTCCCATGTTAGAGACCATCAGGGTGGACAGAAGTGCAAATTTTCATGAACCAAGGAGGCAGATGAAGCATTTGAAATGTTGAAGAATAAGGTATCACAACAACCAGTTCTTACCTTACCGGATTTTGACAAAATATTTCAGATTGAATGTGATGCAAGTCATTTGGCAATAGGTGCAGTACTTAGTCAGGAAGGTAGGCCAATTGAACTTTTTAGTGAAAAATTGAATGATGCTAAAATGAAATATTCTTCCTATGATTTGGAGATGCATGCATTAGTTTAGACACTAAAGAAGTGGAGGCATTATTTTCTTCCCAAAGAGTTTGTTGTGTATACAAATAATTAGGCACTAAGCTTCTTAAATAGTCAAGAGAAATTGAGCCATAGGCATATGAAGTGGGTTGAGTCCATTCACACCTACACCTTTACAATCAAACACAAGAAAGGTGTCTCAAACAAAGTTCTAGATGCTCTTAGCAAGAGGGAACTATAGTGTCAGAAATCCATTTGGAGAGTGTAGGAGTTGATTCCCTCAAAGGTATGTATGCTATAGATGAAGATTTCAAAGACATCTACAAGGTATGCTCTGAGTTTGGTAGCTGGTATCATTTAGAGTATTTTGATTATTTGATTCAAGATGGTCTTCTTTTCAAATGATGTCAATTATGCATTCCTAAATGTTTAATGAGGGATAACATAATTAAGGAGAAGCATAGTGGTTGTATAGGGGGACACTTTGGATTAGATAAAACTATTGAGTTGGTGAGAATATTTTATCATTGGCCTAAATTACAGATAGATGCCAGAAAATTTGTGGATTCATGTGTGGTGTGTCTAAAAGGCCAAAGGGACAACAACAAATGCAAGCTTATACCAACCATTGCCCATTCCTTTAAGACCTTGGTAAAGTGTGAGCATGGATTTTGTGATGGGTTTGCCAAGAACTCAAAAAGTTTTTTATTGTGTTTTTGTGGTTGTTGACAAGTTTAGCAAGATGACACATTTTTTGCCATGCAAGAGCATAAGTGGTACTACATGTGTTGCAAACCTTTTCTTTAATTAAGTTGTGAGAATACATGGTTTACCCTTGAACATTGTGTCAAACAAAGATTTGAAATTTGTAGGACATTTTTGGAGGACTTTATGGAGGAAGTTAGGCACAAACTTATCTTTTAGTTCATCTTATCATCCCCAAATAGATGGCCAAATAGAAGTGGTCAATAAGTCACTCAAAAATTTGTTAAGATGCCTCACCAAGCAGCATGCTGAAAAGTGGGATTCCATCATCTCCCAAGAAAAATATGCCTATAATGACTCTGTCAATAGGATTACTGGAAGGAGCCCTTTCCAAATTGTCTATGGACTGAATCCAAGAGGTGTGATGGAATTGAGAAATATACCCTCAACTAAACATATCAATGCTTGTGGAGAAGAATTTGTTGAAGGGATAAAGAAGATTCATGACCAAGTCCAGATGCAATTGCAAAGAAGTACATATAAGTACAAGGAGTGGGCTAACAGATTAAAGAGAGATGTGCAGTTCCAAGTTGGAGACATGGTATGGGCCAATCTGAAAAAGGAGAGATTGCCTAAAGGGAAACACACAAAGCTCATGATGAGAAAGGTTGGACCTTGTCCAATACTCAAGAAGTTTGGGAAAAATGCATATGAAATCCAATTATCTTTAGATATAGGTATATCCCCAATCTTTAATGTTGTAGATCTGACGCCATTCAAAGGTACAGTGCAGGAAGATGATACATTTCTGGTGGAGGATGTTGCAAACATACTAGAAGACTTTCCAAGTCAAGGCTCACCCAAACTTTAAAGGATATTGGACACCAAGATTATGAAGAAAAATAGGAATAAGGCCTACAAACAATATTTTCAAGTGGCAAGGACTCCTTGAGGTAGATGCAATATGGATGGATGAAGACCAGATGAAGAAACATGGGACTACATTATCAGAACTCATCTCAAGTGGACTTGAGATTCAATCACTCGGGGAGTATGGTGAAGGAGCACCCAAAGACACAAATGAAGACAAAAATATAGTCTAAAAGAGCCTAATATCACCTATGAGGTAAAAATGATCATATGTAATAGGTTGATAGTTTTGTGAGTTAATAAGACCCAATTGATGTAAGACATTGTCATGGTTACATTTTATAAGCCACCATGGATAAATGACCATGTGGGTTAGTAGGAGTCTAGGAATGAGTCAAGAAAATAAATATTGGTCTTAGAAACATTAGACCAATCCTTGGAGTAGGTCGAATACACCTTGGAGTCGCCAAATTTGAAAAGTTCAAGTTGACAACTTTTGTTGTCATTGCAAAAAGTTGTAAAAAGGGATAACTAATCCTCCAACGGTTCCAAAATTTGAAAAGTGGTTGGAAACCATTAGGGATGCTATATTATTCCCACTTGGATATATTCCAATTTGTTGTCGGTGTGTTTGTTGAAGTTGATGAAATTTGATGATGTTTTGGAGTTTGGAGCAATACAATATACTTAGAATTTTCTGAAATTTGTGTTTTTGTTGTTCATTTCTGGCCAGTACGGAGTGGTGGATATATGAAACCAATTGGATGAGTTAGGTAAGTCTCTTACCTTTCATTTGAATCAAGTTTGGGGTTTTGTAACAATTGGGTTGTAAGGATCCATCCAAATCTAACTAGATTGGTCACAAACCTACTAACACCTAGGGTTTCACTGTAAAGATGCCCTTAATCTGAAATTTTCACCAGAGGACCAAACAAACTATGGGAAAATATTAGAAGGGAAATTTTATCATAATATTTTGGTGCTGGTTTGCAGGGAGGCTCCAAGCCCGAAGTGATTGAATTGACCCTAGGTGGGCATCTCTATGTGACCGCCTGAACTGTAGAAGTGGAAACCACTTGCAGAAGATAAAGAAGATGAGATTAAGTCTTGTAACCTTGGATTTGGGGGTTTGACATCTTACCCCACCTTAAAAAGTTGTTGTTTTAGTCAGGGGACTAATACAAGGGGTACTTGCTTTGTAAATTAGGCCTAATTGACTTAATTAGGTCTGGAAGGACAGTAAGGGTACGAACCTTTCAACTTGTGGTTAGAGCCTAAAATTTTGGGGAATTGTGTAACTAGATAAAGGGTATCTGAATCTACCTTTATTTTGTCTTGTCCTTTGGAATTTCATTAGGTTGTGTTTGGAAAATTCAACTGGTAGGGCTACTAGGCTACCAGTAGGGCTACTAGACAATAGGACAGTTGTGAGGCAAGTATTCCCTAACACATTTGATAGCCAGATCTTATGGGTGTTTTGTGTTGGTTGGACCACCAATACAAAAAATCCAATAGGTTTCCATCCCACCCGTACCGGAAGATACTAAATCGGTTCAAACAAGAGTAGAGGGTTTTCATCATATCCGTACTGGAAGATACTAATCCAGTATGGATCTGGTCACAAAAATTGTTGTGTGAGTTGAGAATTTGGTAGGTGTGTTGTTAACACCTTGAACAAACAAAAGAACTTATTTTGGACATAGTAGTTATGGGTTAGAGAAGGTTTTCACCTAGTTTGTTGCCTGGCTCTGCATCACAAATTGAAACACATCAACTAAACACCAAATAAATCATCAACTCATCAATTGGATATGAAGTTGAACAACCACTAGACCGTTAGACCAAATTTAGCATCAATGAAACTTATCGACTACATCAACTGATTACAATAAAACACCAAACAAGTTTGACATTAATGATGACACAACATAACATTATTTATCTTTCCAACAATATCCCCCTTTGTCATTGATCGAAACTCTTGTACCATCAAACTCTAATTAAATCTCTCCCTTTTGATATTAGGGATAAAGGACACACAACTAAAAACAAGTACTTACCCATCTTACTTCTTGAAAATATATATCACTACACAACTTCTCAAGATAAAACCACAAAATTACAACCATACCATTGATCCCCTTCAGAGAAGCCACTACATCAATCTAGAGACAAAAGATTAACTACAAACCTCCCCTAGATAGATGCACATCAATTAACATCTATTTTGTGGACCTCCACAAATATCTAGAAATATCCACAAAATATCTTCCCACACTTTGCCATGCTAAGGACATCTCAGCACACAAATCAAGAGGAGTGGGGGCACACTAGATCTGCATTTAGCTTTGCCCCTTAGACAGTGCACCACTAATTAATTTCTTGAAGAAGAATCAACACCAATAGAGGGTGTAGATCCAACCTCAACATTTCCTTCAATACTCTCATCTACTTTCTTCACCCAGGATATCTTCATTTTCTATCTTTCTTCATTTAAGTCGGTCTTCTTAATGGGACAAGTCTTCTCATTCTTTCCTTTCCAAAACCTGGCAATGTGCCTTGATTTGTAGAAGTTATAGAATTTTGGACCTTGTTGTTTTTGATTAAGTAAAACCAGGTTTTAGGGGACCCAAAACCCTATTACAATTTTGGGCCTTGTTGTGGTCCATTTCTATTCATTTTTCCACCATAAATTCTTCTAAACATTCCACTAGACCTACACTCAACAACTTTGTTCCCAAACTTGTTGTAAGCAATAACAATATCCTTTGAATGACTAAACATATCTACCATGATTTATACTTACATATCCATTTCATATCATACTACTTTTGTATTTAGTAGTTGTATGTCAAAACTTGTTAAATGTATAACATCTTCTATCAAAATACAGTTTTTGATATGATCGCTACATTCACTAGCCTATGTCTAAATTCATTACAATTAATACACTATCCATTAAAGAATTTTTATTTGATTTGACTTCTACATTCACTAGCTCTATGTCCAAACTTACTACAAGAAAAACAATACCCATTGAAAGTTGAATACATGATTTGAGTAGTGGGATAAATTATAACATTCTTCTTTTTCCACACTAGAGTCAAGACACATTGATCTTTACTAGAGTTAGTCAATTCAACCTTCACCTTTTTCTTCTCTTCATTCAACTGGATTTTTGTCAAGGTGGACATAGGTTCTACTATCCTACTTTTTTTTGCCTAATTTATCTCTGTTGGTTCCCAAATCAACAGATTGCAAAACCCTAAGAGTGTGATAGGTTCTATAATTAGGTTTGGCAACTGATTTGGCCAATGAACAATATTTTGCTAAGGATTGATATCTTCTACACTTTACGCTCTGCAAAACCTCGACGGGTATACCTTGAATATAGAAAATTTGTAACTTTATTTGAATCTTTGTTTCAAATAAACTTAGTACAACACAAATAGCTATAGTGAATGCTTAATTTCTTTTTAATCCCATTCCTATCTTATTTCCTTACACAAATAAAGAAAAAATAAACATCCAAAGAAACTCTTTTTATATAATGATGACTGGTGCCTTCTCCAAGGCTACAGGGTTACAAACATCCAATTCCTAATTATTATTCAAGTTACTTGGCATTAAAAGTGTGTATATCTTATATAAACATGCAAAATATGGTATTATCTACCTCTTCTTGTTAATTTGACTATTTTTCATTCAAATTGTTTCAATTCAATTAAATGGAGGTTAATTTTGTTGGCATTTTTTTGATGTTTATGTTGTGATTGTCATTGATGGACACACACTTGCTTTGAGATCACTTTTTGTATGTATGAGTTATGCTCGACCGGTATTTTTTCCAAATCGGTATTATGTTGTAGTCTTTAGACTATCGGTGTTTTGCAGAAAGTGTTTACCGATCTCAAGTGGCATGAAGACCTCAAGCGGTTCAAGGATCTCAAGTGGAACGGAGCAAAGGAACTAAAAGCGACAGTTATCATTTTCCCAGTCTTCATTTTTGTCAACCAGTATTACTCTGAGTTACCAACCGGTAATCAGTAAATTTGTATAAATCAGTAATACTCTGTGATGAGTTACCAACCGGTAATCGGTAAAGTTGTATAAACCGGTAATACTCTGTGATGAGTTACCAACCGATATATTTTTGTGATGAGTTACCATCCACCGACACTTTGATGGTGATTTTGTGTCATGTTACCAAATGTATCTAGATACATTGAACCTAGGAACTTGCAATGTAATCCTATTGGACCGACATGAAATCAGATTCCTTTTTAAGGACATCATGTCTAGGGTTTTAGCGTGAGTAGCTGTTAGGGTTTTTGGTGATTGATGAGTTCTTGTATGTGCGATCTTAATAGAGAAAATCAAGTCTGTGTGTTGTAATAGAGTGTGGATTTACTAAAGATTGAAGTAATACTGAAATGCATTAGCAATGAGATACCATGGATCTAATCAAGCAAACTGTGCTATTTACTAGATCATTCACTTGTTGATTACTCACATCTTTGACAAGTTAGAAACCCTTAACCGGGTAGGCCCAGAAAAGACTTTGTAAATCCTCTAACAAGGTGAATCACATATATGGGTCTAAAATCCTCTCACAAGGTAGTCTTTAATCGGAGTTATCTCCTAACAAAGATTGAGATTCCTAACAGGATCTATTCTCGTAAAGAACATTGTATGACCTTAACCAATCTGGTTACTATTCTACAGATAGTTACTTGTGAGTTTCATCTCACCGTGGTTTTTCCCATTTGGGTTTCCACATCAAAATATCTTGTGTTATGGTGATTGTGCTTCTGTGGGTGAATGACTTACTTGCTATTTGGTTTGCACTTGTGTTAACCGATTTGTTAGTTAAACTGTTATACCGGTTTACTGCTAGACTGTTAAACTATTCGGGTTTAGTATTTTTTGGTATACTAATTCACCCCCCCCCCCTCTTAGTATTCATCAATTGGTATCAGAGCCAACCTTTCTATAATTCTAACCACTTGGAAAGAGATATGGGGGAATACACTATGAGGGAACTTACTCATCGGCTCACTCAGATTGAGCAAGCCTATGATGAACTTAAAGTCAAATATAAGGCCTCTCAGGCAAAAAGAAGAGAGCATGCTGAAAAATTGATGGAGCTAACTGAAAATAGTTCTTTTGATGAAGCAGAAATGGAAGCCCTAGTTCAAGAAGTTGAAAAAATGAATGAGTCCAATGCCAACCTAAGAGGGGAACTTGAAGGACTGACTATTAGAATGTGTCAAGAGCTTGAGAATTGGAGGAAAGCTAAAGATCTGATAAAAGACAAAGATCATGAGATCTCCAAGCTGAAGCAAGAAATCAGTGCACTTCCCGCTCATCTTCATGAAAATAAAATGGAAAAGTAAGAAATGCAAGGTGAACTATACATGGTTGTTTCTGAGAATGCAATCTTAAAGGAATCCAATGCTGCTATTGTCAAAGAACTTACTGAGTCAAAGGAAATACTTGCCAAATTAAATAAGAGCATTGCCAAGCTAGAGCAGAAGCTTGAATCGGTTAAACCGGTAAAGAATACCAATGGACTTGGTTTCTCTAAGGAAGGTGAGACCTCTGGAACAAAAAATGGAGCATCAAAGAAGCAACCGACACCAAAGGATAAAGGTAAGCAAAAGTTCAAGCCTGTTTGCTTAATTGTCTCAAGGAAGGACACACTGCTAATGTATGTAGAAGTAAGGCTTACAATAATTTTCCTTATTTTCTAAACGATAAGCCTAGACCCAATAGATTCAATGGTAATTGTTATGCATGCAACAAGTTTGGGCATAGAGCGTTTGAATGCAGGTTTGTCATGCACAACATCGGAAGGTATCCTCAAAGGAGTCAAGGAGTTTTCCTGAACCCTCTGGGAACTGGAACCCAAACTGGTTTAATACCTATAATCATTAGTCAGGAAGTAGTGGCTATCAAGCGGCAACTGGATGGAGAGCAACCTATTTGATTTGTCATGGTAGTGGTCACACTGTTGCAACATGCAGAAGGAAGAATGGAAACATGAATAATGGACCTTGGAGAGCACCTGGAATGATTTGCTATCATTGCAACAAACCCGGTCATACAGCAAGATTCTGCAAAATGAGAAAGAATATATTGGATAATATACCAGTCACTCTAGAAGGAAAGATAGATGTTGAAACTGTTCAAGCAGATATGAAGAAAACCTCGAAGAAGAAGCCTGAAGAAGTGTCTCAAGAAGAACCGTTTTCTGCACCTAGTGTGGAAGACACTGAACCGACAAACTAAGCATCAGAAAAGCTTACGAGGAGCAAACGGTGAAATGTTTTGAACCCCCAATTTACACTGGTAAAAGACCTTAACCAATATGTCATACCTATGAATTGGTAGAAGACCGGAAATAGTAAAAGGCAAATTAGTGTTTATGCCCTAATAGTGGAGCATTTATTATGGTAGGCAAAGAACTTGTTTAAAAGGATTTTTCAAGTCATTTTTCACTTATCAGCTCTCGAGCGAAGAAGTTTTTAACTGCTGAGCGATGAAAAGTGATTTGGATTGTGAATCAAAGAATTTTCAAAACCTTGAAGAAGAATCAGAAGCTAATATCAGTTGGTCAAGTGTAGAACACAAAGCGGTATTTTAGCAACTGAAGGAGTGTGTGATGAAGTGGAAATTGCAAGCCCTAAATTTTGATTTAGAAAGGTATTTTTCAAATTTCTCTATTTATCATGGCTTCCGCATCACACTCTAGCTCTAGTGCACCCATTGATTTAGTAGACTTCATCCAATGGAAGGCAAAATATAATGCTCTATCTCAAACACCCACTGGTGTTATAGTGGAGAAAGGCATTTCCGATTACATTGACTGTAAAATTGAAGACCTAGGATCTCTTGTAATCCATTCTCAGTTGAGTTTGTTCTATGGGAAGGATAAGAAGATTAAACCAGAATTCAGCATCTTGGAAAAGAAGAAGCTTCACAATGCAGTCTATTTCCTTGAAGAGTTTTCAGAGGATCAAATCCGCATCATTCTGATCAGAGTGCATAGTGATAAAATATACTTAGAGTGGATGCATGACATCACACCCAAAGAGATTCATGCCGTCACCGGTTTCTGTAACATCGGTAAAGTGCTAGTCATAAGGAAGATCAGCAAGATCGATATGACCAAGCTCACCAGTTCTATGAGCGACCAACGGGGAATGACCATCAATCCCATTAAGGACGATCTGGTCAAATATGCCTGCATGGTAATAGGTTATCAGACATTCTATGCTAGTAGGATCAACTTTGTCTCTGCTGTAGTGGTAAATGCTACTTACAGGATGATCAAAGAAGATGCATCATTTGATTTATGCACCTATATGCAAAGGCAACTTCTAGTAAACCTGAAGTCGATCAAACAAGACAATGCCTTGAGATGTAAGTTTGGACAACTATTGGTTGGGTTGTTCTTCTACTTCCAAGGGTACTTCCCAGGAGTCGGAGATATTCAGTGGTCTACCGACCAATCAGTTACAAAGCAAATCAAGGAAAGCCTTCAAGCAGTTGGAACCAGTTATCCGAAAGTTTTGAACAAATACTTTGATGAGTTCAGATGCAAAATGAGTCAAAGAGTGAGAATATTAGGTGATATTGTCAAGAAATATGAAGATGAAATCTGCTTCACCATCAAAGTTGATGAGTGCATAATGGAGGTAGTTGAGCCTAGACAAGAAGAAGTGGAACCCATGGGATATGAGGTAATGTATGACATGCTAGATGAGTATGCCTCTACCCTACTCGCCTCGCCCCTTGATCCAAAGGCAAAGAGAATCGACACCTATTTGGAAAGGGTTACACCAGTTGAAGAGCCTTCAGTAAAGAAGGGAAAGGCAGTGCCTTCAGTATCGGCACTAGTTACTGCAGCAAGTCCCAAAGTGACCAAGCGGTCACCAGCAAAGAAGAAATCAGAAGCTGCACTCGCCAAAGTCTTTGAGAGGAAGTGGATGACAAAAGACAACACACCGGACTCAAAGGACACTATGTCTAAAGAACAACCTAAGAAGACTAGCCAAATGAGGAAAAAGACAAAGAATGAACTAGCAACATCTGCACCGGTAAATATTGATATTTCCTCCTACAAACCTTTGACACATTGTCAAA
Source organism: Cryptomeria japonica (assembly GCF_030272615.1). Classification (NCBI taxonomy): domain Eukaryota; kingdom Viridiplantae; phylum Streptophyta; class Pinopsida; order Cupressales; family Cupressaceae; genus Cryptomeria; species Cryptomeria japonica. Next base: position 581,855,377 of record NC_081414.1, on the reverse strand, counting down.
GAACTATTAAGAATATTAGAAGAAAAGTGCTTGGTGATTTGAAAGAGTGCTTTGATGATTTTAATGATGATGAAAAGGAAGAATTTGAACAAGAAGTCATTAATTATTTATGTATTAATGATTGGTGGCCATCAAAAATTAAATTTGAGCACCTAATTCTTTATATAATTCTTTAGATAACAAGTGGTGCATTGCCATAGAAAAGGAACAGGAAATAAGAGAGGAAGTATTTGCACAATACTTTCCTGATGTGCCCAAATCAGAACTTTATGAAGTGGTTGAGAGATATAAGGGCCTCTTCTTCATGAGAAGAAGGAGACTCCTGTTGCAAGAAGGAAAAGTTTCGGAAGTGGTAAAAGATACCCACTCCCTTGCTCAATCCGCTCTAAAGTTGCACCAAGTGGCAGAAGCCAACAAGAAAGCTGAGCAAGAACTAGAAATCAATCAACCAAATGAGGTGTATGATAGTGAAGGAGTATCGGTCACTGATCAAATGGAACCCATTGATGTTAATGCCTTGAATGGTGAAGATGTTACTCCGTTTACACCAACTGAAGTGGCAGGATAGAAAAAATAGGTAGAGGAAGAAAGGAAGCAATAGGAAGAAGGAAAGAAGAAACAGGTAGATGAAGAGGAAAAGAGAAAATAAGAAGAAAATAGGAAGTAGGAAGAGGAGAAGAAGAATAAGGATGAGGATGAAGAGAAGGGGAAAGAAGAGAAGAAAAAGGAAGAAGAGAAAAGAAAAACAGAGGAAGAGGAGAAAAAGAAGGCAAAAGAAGACAAGCTAAGAGAGAAAAAGAAGGAGGAAGCGACACAAAGCACTCAAGTGGAGACTCCAAAGGCAACCGGTAGTCAAGCCAAATTGGCTAACATTACCAGTCCAATTGACCTCCAATCTACAAATGAATTGGAGCTACTGCAGAGCATTAAGCTTGCTCAAGAATGCTTGGAGGTGATAAGGAGGAAGAAGGAGCCAGACATGATCCAAGTTGCGGTGGACACTCTTACCGGTTTGATACCCGGTACTAACCTCCCTAGTACCGATTCCTCTCTGGCCCAACTGAAACTCTTATGCATAGTTGTGGAGGACCTTGTAAAAAGCCTAGAAGAGGTTGCTGAAGCGAATGCCAAAAAGGAGCACCAAAAGGATTTGAACACTGCCTTGGTGAAAAAGTTACATGAGCTCTGGTCCGATCTGCAGAAGGCACAAAAAGACATCAGAGATGCCTTGGATGAGAGGAAATTACTACTCAGTAAGATATGTCAACCCCATCTATTCTGTGATGATGTGCTTGCTTAGAAAGACAAACTGCAAACTGATTTGCAAGCATTCATAAGAACCTTCAAGACGCCATATGATTCCTTTACCGCTTATGGGCAAACCATTCACCGGTTTCAACTTCAGGCTGCAAGAATTATTGTGGAGATCAACAACCGGTCCAGAGATTTGTAGGAACTACAACTAGTTCTACTACCAAGACTGCAAATACTTCAGAAATGCTATCTCAATCTGGATGCCTTGACGGTTACTCAAGAGATGAGTACCTTGGACGCCATGGAGGAACAGGTATCCCAGATGCAACCGGAGAGTGAGGTTGCTACCTCATTGCTTGAGTCATGGTCCTTATCCATGAAGCAATTTATGCAGGACTTTAAATTTGTTTTTGACAAATTTCACTCTTTATTGTCATAAACATTTATTCAGCTGTATTTTGTCATTGTTGGCAAAGGGGGAGAAGTATTCTGGTATTTAAAATTGTGATGCATGTTATGTATACTTTAATGTTTATCTCTATAGGGGAGTACTATACATTGTGTTTTCTCAAAAGGGATAGTGTATATAGTTAGGGGGAGTAATTTTGATTATGGCATTTTTTTTGTAAAACACTTAGATGTCAAAATTTTCCTAAGTGTTGCCATCAATGCCAAAGGGGGAGATTGTTGGCATTTTTTTATGTTTATGTTGTGATTTTCATTGATGGACACACACTTGCTTTGAGATCACTTTTTGTATATATGAGTTATGCTCGATCGGTATTTGTTCCAAATAGGTATTATGTTGTAGTCTTTAGACTATCGGTGTTTTGCAGAAAGTGTTTACTGATCTCAAGCAACATGAAGACCTCAAGTAGTTCGAGGATCTCAAGCATAATGGAGCAAAGCAACTAAAAGCGACAGTTATCATTTTCCCAGTCTTCATTTTTGTCAACCGATATTACTCTGAGTTACCAACAGGGAATCGGTAAAGTTGTATAAACCGGTAATACTCCGTGATGAGTTACCAACCGGTATATTTTTGTGATGAGTTACCATCCACCGACACTTTGACGGTGATTTTGTATTGTGTTACCAAATGTGTCTAGATACATTGAACCTAGGAACTTGCAATGTAATCCTATTGGACCGACATGAAATCAGATTCCTTTTTAAGGACATCATGTCTAGGGTTTTAGCATGAGTAGTTGTTAGGGTTTTTGGTGATTGATGAGTTCTTGTATGTGTGATCTTAATAGAGAAAATCAAGTTTATGTGTTGTAACAGAGTGTGGATTTACTGAAGACTGAAGTAATGTTGAAATTCATTAGCAATGAGATACCATGGATCTAATCAAGAAGACTGTGCTATTTGCTAGATCATTCACTTGTTGATTACTCACATATTTGACAAGTCAGAAACCCTTAATTGGGTAGGCCCAGAAAAGCCTTTGTAAATCCTCTAACAAGGTGATTCACATCTGTGGGTCTGAAATCCTCTCACAAGGTAGTCTTTAATCAGACTTATCTCCTAATAGAGATTGAGATTCCTAACAGGATTTATTTTGGTAAAGAACATTGTATGACCTTAACTGGTCTGACCTTAACCGGTCTGGTTACTATTCTACAGATAGTTACTTGTGAGTTTTATCTCACCATGGTTTTTCCCATTTGGGTTTCCACGTCAAAATCTCTTGTGTTATGGTGATTGTGCTTTTGTGGGTGAATGCCATACTTGTTGTTTGGTTTGCATTTGTGTTAACTGGTTTGTTAGTTAAACTATTATATCGGTTTACTACTAGACTGTTAAATTGTTTGAGTTTAGTATTTTTTGGTATACTAATTCACCCCCCCTATTAGTATTCATCAAATTCTGCCTTGCAGAAACTAGTCAACCAAATTACACAAAATAGGGAAAGTTTCTTTGATCTTTAAATATATTTTTAGCTCTAATATCTGCTGAGATAGGTAATGCATCTAATAATGATTTCTGCATAGGCCTCTTAGTTAGGTTTGACATTCTAGGTTTTCTTTCAAAAGTTTCCTCCCCACTTGAACTTTCACTTTCCCTAGGTTCTTCCTTCTTCCTAAGCATTTTATCCTATGCTCTTTACTGAAAACTCAAATGTATTTTACAAATTTGGTAGCTAGAGAGGTAACTAAGTACTTTTGACCTTCACACATAATTATAGCTCGTTCTTCCTTATTGTAGAGCTCACTACACGCAATTCCTCTTCTTGAAATGAGAAAATTGAACTAAAAATTAGTTATTAATGGTTACCTTTGAGGTTTTTCTTGTATTAAATTCATGCATGCCATTAAAATCTCCACCACCCTTTTCAAAATTTGATTTATGACATTGTTGAAATCACACTCAACTTTTCTCAACTCACTGTATTCATAGTATTCTAAACCTTTGAAATAAATCTTGTTTTATTTTTGTGAAATAGCGACAACATGTATCATTATATCGCAACACTCCTTTTCCCTTTCTTTTAGCTCCGCGCTATATGGCGATACCAATTTTGACTTTTATTGCTACATCACAAGATGGTTTCTCATTACTTACATCCTCCTTGTGATATAGCGATATTTCATTAAGTTATTGCTATATCACATCCTCCTGAACCCCTTAGTAACCTTCTTCTGTGAAGTAGCGATACACTTATGTTCTGGGGTGATCGCTATATCTCAATGCCTTTTCTTGATTATAAATAATCCTTTGTGATATTACGATATTATATGGGCTTAAATCCTCTCATTTCTATTTCATGGATCACTCAACTTACTAGGATATGAATTTTGTGAAATGGCAATAACACTTTATAGGCTCTATCTCCTTTATCACTATTTCACAATGTGTTCAATATGATAGGATGTGCGTCCTGTGAAATATCAATATCATAGTATGCTTTATACCCTTCATCATTGTTTCGTTGGGTTCTTAATATAATAAGATGTTAGTCTTGGGAAATAGCGATACCTATGTAGACTTCATTTTCTTTGTCGTTGTTTTAGAAGATGCTCAACATAACAGAATAGTCATCTCGTGAAATAGCGATAACTGATATTTTCTTTATGGTGGTCCACATAATATGATAAGTGGGTCATGTAGGCATTTTTAGAGAAATGGAGCAGTGTATGAATGTATTAGCTGATGAATAGGGTGTTCACTAAGGATATGATTTTTGTATGGGGTCTATTTGTAGCTCAAAATTTGACTTGTGTACAAGGATTTTGATATTTTTGTTTTGGGATTTTAAGCTAGAAAACACATTGAATTATTTATAATCATATAACTCAGCTTGTGCATGGATATATCTCTATTTTATTTGAGGATGTAGTGGGAAAATAATTTAGGACATCATGATTATTTAGGAAACTCACTATTTTTTGTAGGTTCCAACACCTTGCATCTTTGCAATACTTTATCCAAACTTACCAATGCTTCATCAAAAAAATTTCCATGCATTATAAAATCATCCATGTACACCTCAATACATGGAGTAGTTAAATCTATGAAAATAGCGAACACATCTCTTTGAAAAGTAGTTGGTGCATTACAAATTCCAAATGGTAAGACCATGTATGCATAAGTTTCCCAAGGACATGTGAATGTTGTCTTGTCGTGTTCCTCAGGAACTACTTGTATCTTATTATATCCACTAAAGCCATCAAGAAAGATAAATAGTTACAACCAGCTAGATTATCCAAAACTTGATCAATAAATGGTAGAGGGAAGTAATCCTTCTTCGTGGCTTTTTTAAACTCCCTAAAATCCACACAAACATGCCACTTCCCATTTTTCTTAGGTACAATAACCAATGGTGAAACCCACTGACTATCTGAAATTGGATAAATGAATCCTACTTGCAATAATTTTTCTATTTCTTGTTTAACAATGTCCCTCAAAGCTGGGTTGATTTTTCTTTGTCCTTGTCTTATAGGTTTAATATCTTTAGTGTAAATATGATGTGTACAAATGGAAGGATGTGTTCCTCTCATGTCCTTATACTCCCAAGAAAATTCTTATGTATATTTCTCCAAAGTGAGTTTCAACTTCTCTTCTTGTGTTGGAAGAAAGGATGAATTGATAAAGAGAGGTTTATCAACTGAGACTGGAATTTCCTTTGTATCATTTTTTCCTTCAGAGGGATCTCCAATAAGTGTGTTAATAGAATAGGGATGTTTATCATCATTATGTAGAACTTGCTTTTGACTTTCCCTCCTAACTTCTTCATGGGAAGGGCATTCTTCATCTCCTTTATTGAACATTTTACCATCATCCAACTTTTCTCCTTATTCTACATGTTCTTCATATTCCATAGCATGTTCAGATAAAGTAACCATAGCTAACTCAACCACTCCATCCCCTTCTAAATTCATTTCCTCATCAACCCAAAATTGATTGTTAGAATGAAATGTTGTCTTTGCTGGAGGATAAAGGGCCAATTCCTTCTGCTTCTGACCATTAGAAATAGTCATGCCCCCAGGTGTGCAGTCTATCAAAACTGATGCAATTTCTAGCCAAGGTCTTCCTAATTCGATCAGGCATCCTGATTCTTTCTTCCTATCCTTGAGTACCAAAAATTAAATTGGATAGTCCTAAGTATCAATAGTAACCATGACATTTTCTAGGACACCTTCAGGTTTAGCAATTTACTGATCTGCTAATTGGAGTATAGTTGTTGTCGGTTGAATTCTTAACATTCCCATCTTTGTTGTGTTAGAAGTGATAACATTTATGGTTGGTCCTAGATCAATCAAAACATTAGGTATCTCAACTCCTGCTATGCTCAAAGTAATCATAGGACTCCTAGGGTCACTATATTTCTGAGGAAGCAATCTACGTAATAGTAAATCTGTAAGTTTGGTCTCTACTTGGATTGTGAGAGGAAACTTTTGTTTTCTTCCAAGTAATCTTACACAAAGCGACTTAACAAGTTGGTTAATTTCTAGAATGTCCTTGATGGCTTGTAAAAAAGGAATTTCTATATTAATCTTTTTCAACTCACGAAGAAGTGGAGAGTCTTCCATTCTAATATGATCTGATTGGGAGGAATCGACAGTTATCTATGGTGTCTTCAAACACTTTGGATATGGCGCTTCATTAGTTACTTCCTTCACATTGTCAGAATTCTCATTATTCCCCTAGGATCTGTTGGGACTCATAAAAATCTGAGTAATTTGAGAGGCCCAATTCAAAATTTTGCATCTGCACTTTCAAATGACCACCTAATGAATCAACTTGAGAGGCCTACTTTGAGGGCATGTAAAATGCAGCCCACTGATTGTCATGAGGAAATTCTTGTTCCCCTGTGTTCCTTGCAAAATTATGTACTACCCTAATCATTTTCAGACTCCTATGATTTCATTTGATCTGTTTTCCAAAGCCAAATCATTTGTAATTTGTTGTTTTCTACAAATCAGATAGTGTAAAACAATGGTTTAGTACCCTTTTTGGAATTTTGTATCTCACACCCGGTTGACCTGCAATTAAAAGTGGTATTACACCATGAATATCTATAGGTTTTTCTACCATCTACCCAATTTATAGGCCCCCAGCTCTTTGTTTCATCAGTTTTCAAGGCTCATTCCATATGGAATTTTTTAGTGTTTCAGAAACATCATGTAAATGGGCCACTTTGAGCATCAGTATCTTTCAATCGAATGATTATTTTCTCAAACCACTTGGTCCATGAGATTCCTTGTAGTGAAATGAGTATGTGTGGCAGTTTCCATCTCTTCATGATTTTATCTGATATGTTTTCAAAATTGTTTTGAAACTAGGTTTGAAGAGGTTTTTGGCAGTTTTCACTACAAAAACAGCTAAGTAGTGAGCTTTGGGGATTAAAATCTTGAAACTTAGTAAGCTTCAAGGAAATATATTTTGTAGGGTGATTAACAATATATCATTCTATATGCTTGTCAAATGGCATTGTCTCAGGTGGCCATTTGAGTGGTTTTTGAAGGCGGTTTCCGGGGGTACAGAGGTGCTTTTGATAATTTTGCAAAAGAGTAAAAATCAAGTTTCAATGATTAAATTTTTGCAGATGATTGATCCAAATAGATATTCTAATGGTTCCAAGTCAGTGGTAATATATTATTATTTTAATCATTATTATGATTTAAATAATAATTACATATGGAGTAAATTAGAAAAATGGTTCAGGAAATTATTTAATAATGTTTTGAGATAACATAATTAAACATATTATTTGGTATTTGAAATATGATTTAATTCATTTTATAATGATTTTAAATGAAAGTGTGTATAGCATTTGGTGGGCCCAGGAAAGTTAAAAAATTAAGATCAAATGTTATCTCCCTTGCAACTTTATTTACATGTCTGAAATCACGTGATAGAGCAATTGGAAAAAGGAGGGACATTACTCATTACAACATTGTGATGAAGGGGATTTTCTTTGCTCTAATTTTTTTGGCAAGATAAAATGTAGGTTTTCCATAGTCTCACGGCCGCCATGGTTGCAGGAAAACAATGTATATTTATTAATACGACTTTAGAAATTTCAGCAGGTGCAACCAACAAAAGTACAACCAGACCCTATGCCCTTTGCCATTTTTCTTCCATGCCTGCAGCAGTTTGTAAGTTTTGATGGGGATAGTTCATATGCAGGATGAAAATATTTCAATTCTAAATTTTATTTCACTAGCAGATATATGTTTTATAAGAAATTATTGAAATTTTTACTGGTGGTGATAATGAGAGTAACAAGGTAAAGATGTTTCACCCACAGTAGAGCAAAACTTTCACATATGCACAAAAAAAATGGATAAGAGATAAAAGGCTTGTGAAGTATCTGCATAAATTTTAAAGTGGAAGAGATAGAAGGGTTAATGATTCTACCGGTATGGGTAAAGTTTTCTATCAAAGGGGATTATACAATTGAAAGTGAAAATGTTTCAATAATGAGTAAAAGCTTAGTATATGGATTGTGTGGTAAAGCATTTTCACTCAAAGGTGAAAATGATCTTTTAACAAACTATTGTAGAAGATAAAAAAATCCAACAACCAGTGTATTTACTCATAATAAAGATTTCCAGCAGGGCAATTATTTTACCAAGTGAAAAGTGAATTCATATGAGAAACAAGGAAAAGGGAAAAGGTTTTACCAAAGTAATGAGTCATTTTAACTCAATGTAAGTGCATTTTCAATTTTTTATAAAGGATGAAGCACACTCACGAGAATAAAAATGTTGCAAGAATGATTTGATATTCCTTATATCAAAGTGAAAAAATTGTAGAAGATGCTTCATACAAGTGAAATGTATTCACGAAGAGAAAATGTGGAACTTAGGTATTAACACAAAAAAAATTATGAGTCCCATTTCAAAATTTTCAAGCATGTCACGCGTGAATAGAGGGAAATAATACTTATCCCACATTGATAGTGGGAGGGTTATTCTAAATATTTAAATGCAAATCCAGTCACTTTCTTAGTGTTAAAAGCCAAGTGCTTTTGGCGGGTGAAGGAAGCTTGCAACCTAGTGGGGCCCACATGCATGCACATTCCGAGGGGCCCATACTCTGCGACAAAGAAGTAAGTTTAAAGTGAGAGAAAGTTGCGGAGGATCCAATGGTGGGATGGGAAACTGCTCATCAGTTACCCATAGTGACTTGGTGACTTGGTGGGCAAAGTCTAGTGGTGGGTCCGGCCTAAGGTGAGTTGGCAAGTTAGGTGGCGCCAAGGTGGACCCACGAGTGAACCAGCTGTTGACACATGGCACAGATGGATGCATAGTAGAGGATAAAAATTTGATTTAAATCCTATAGTCAAACTATGTAAAAAATACAAAAAAAAAATTAAATGACTGATCTGCATCCGACGTTAATTCATTGAATTAGTTATTTTTATCATAACATACAAGTGTTATATATCATTAGAAAGCTCTAAAAAAGAAGAGTTCATTTTTGCAATCAGTTTCATCACATTTCAGTTATTTTGAGATAGGTTTCAATGGGAATGAAAGTAGAGAATATTTTTCAGTTGGAAAGAGCTAATTTTCAGAAGGCCAAGTGTGCGAGCAGTAAATGGTAGAAGGAGTGGGACAGTTGTCACTACCAGATGAAATCTAAAGTTTTCCCTCCCTATTTTAATTCTAAATTCTTCTCATTTGTGGGGATTCCAATTTTTGGAAAAGGGATCCAAGGGAGAATTCAAATGGTTCCAAATTTGCAATGAATTTCCTATCCAATAATGTTTTTAGAGTTTTAGTTCTGTATGTGGGTATTTTGCATAAGATTGTAATTGGTTTAGTTGCAGGTCATACATGTGCAAGGAAAGTGTAAAGTGCCATAGAATTGTCTTCAGGCATTTGTTGTCAGTTTCAATATAATTCAATTTTCAAGGGATTTTGAGTTTATCCTCTCCAAGGGGGAGTGAAATTCCTGTTCTTAGGAATCTTTTATAGAAAGGATTTAAATTCTTGGAGCAGAAATTGTGGAACTGAATCATTGTTTGGATATGTATGGTTCTATGAAGGAATGTAGAATGTATTAATGTCAAGCATTAATGCAGGGATATTTTGGTAAGCCATATTTGCAACTAGGTTCTCTTATAATGTTATGTATTTGACTCCATGCCCAGGTTAAGGCACTGGTCCATTACAGCTAGAGGTTACTTGCAGCATTTTAAAATTAAATCAGAATATCTTTCTTTTTCTATTATGTGGTAATGTTCCACCTATCTCATGCTCAAACATAGCTGAGTTGTATGTGTAGATTTAGCCCATCTACAATACTCTCCTTGTTATGAGACTTTAATGAGATCTATCTACTTATTTGATGTTGTCATATGTGTGTAATGGGTATGATTCTATGCATCAAAGGTATACCCACCTAGGTTTTGTAGAGCCTAAAGAGTAGAAGGATTTAAATCCTTGTAATTTTGTCCAAATTCTAAAGTTCTTCATTGTTTGAAATTGGCTATTTCATAGATAAATTGCAGGTGAACTTGGGTTACTCATTTTTAGAACAACAAAAATGGCGACTCTGCTGGGGACTAATAGTGATTTGTAATTGCATCCCCAACAACTCATAATTGCATTTTTCAGTAAGGTTGAGAGAATTTGTATTCACCTTATTGATTGCAGTCAAACCCATGAGTCTGGCCAAAATTATTTTGGGGAAGATTATTAGAAGTTTAGAAATTTGAAAGTCATTTTCAGATTTGAGAGTGTATCCTGGAAAGTTTTTGTTGCAGTGAAATTTGAAAATATTATGTGACTCTACTATGTGGAATGACCCCAAAAACTTGAAATTGTTTTAAGAGTGAAGATCAGTGGTTGAAATTTTATTCCTCCTCAGGGAGGTGGCGACTCTGTAAGAATGAACCTGAGATGTGGAGATCCCCTTCATATCTTTAGTCAGAAATAAAGTGAACAACAACAACAAATATATCCAGGTATTCCTCAAAAAATTTATGAGATAACTTTGTTCCTTATAGGGTGAAACAAGTCACCAGGAAAAGGAATGTTGGTTTTAAGGCTACATACTTCATTGAAATAAACTTTAGTTAGAATTATTGTGAGAAGTATGTTGGGTTATGAAGTTAATGACTACATGTGTTTTGCAAAGTATTTGTTAAACAGTAAGATGCATTGTCTAAGTAATGGTTTAGTAGATGTTTCAATTTTGATGGATCTAGATGTGGTTCCTAGATCTAAACATCCTTTGTCAAATCTGAAAGAAATTGATAGGGAGTTTGAAATATGTCTTCAAATAATCCAAGATAAATTCATCTTGCTTTCAAGAAAGAAAGTAGGGAAGAGAAAAGAAGAAGAATCATATTATTTTTATGAAAGATTTATTGCTGCAATAAATGAGCTTTCAGCTGATGTTAGACCCCATGAGTTTGTTTGGATTGAGTTATTCTTAGAGCTTGATGAGCCTGACTCAATTAATTGGTCTACAACCTTGAGAGAAGAAAGTGTTGCACATATTAAAGAATGGATAGATGAGATTGAGCTAACTAAATCTAAAAATGCACATAGTATTAAGTATAATGATGTTGATAGTGAAACTGGTGAATACCAAAGTAATGGAGATGAATCCATGAGTGGGGATATCTCTTGTGGTTCTAAAAATTATTCTTATGATCAACATGACAGTACAAAATTTTGTTCTCAGTATGAGGAGGATGAAAATATAAATTGTTGTTCTAGTGTGCATGATTGTAACTCTATAGAGTTTTCAGATGTGAATAATATGAATGACAATACTGTTAATCCCAATCCACAAAGTGTTTGCAACCAAGGTTATGAAACTATGTTGCAACATATTGCAACACTTTATGGTCAACATGATAAAGGTTATGATGCATATGTAAGTTGTTGCAATGATAAAATAAATGTGCATAAAGACATTAGCATGAAAGATTTAATACATGCATCAGATTGGGACAATGTTTACAGCACAGAAGGTAAAGCCAAGGAAAATGAAAATGAAGGAGAAGGTTCACTAAGTAGTGAACAAATCTCAAAACTCTTAGCTACTAATCTTTAGAGGTATGCATCCAAAAATGTCTCCAATTTCTCATACCCAACCAGTATACCTTTTGATATTGATGGCATCTTTGAGGGTGTGAAGTATGATACATATGATATTGATTCTTTCCCTACATTTGAGTTGAATAGTAGACAAGATGAAAATGCATATAAGATTGATAGATGTAATGATGTGGATTCATATGTTGATATGAATTTAGAATTTAAATCTTATGTTGATCTTGGTGTTAAAGAAAAAGACAAATCTGAAGTTGTTTTCCTAGATTTGCAAGTGGTTAATGAACCATTACTTGATGATATATTTCCATATTCGCAAAGTGCAGATAGAAATTGTGATCAGCAAGATGAAGTGCAGTCATTCTATTTTGAAATGTTTCTTTTTATTTTGCAAGACAAGGTTGCATATGAATGTTTTCCTCTTGTGCAAACTAGTGATCAAGATGTGCCTGATGTTCCCAACTTTTAGAATAAGTTGGATTACTTTTCTTTTTAGTTGGGAAATGATTGTAAACAATATGACAAATATGTGTCATTTGATGATCAACATTTTGAAGTGGGTTTTGTTTTTCAAAGATTGAATGATTATGAACATGCTAATTATCTTTTATGTGATGAGCTGATGAGAAGTTGCGGTATTTGTGATCAGGCAAATGTAAATGAAACTTCCAACTTACCCTTGATTTATGGAAATGAGAATCATGTGTTTGATAGAGGTAAGAATTGACTCCATTTTTTATGGCTCGGGGCCATTTGTGAATAATGTATATATGTTGTACAATTGCTTTGCTTCAGTTGTGTGGTTTTTTTTGGAATAAAGTACCCTGATGTTTGGGTAAAATAAGGAACCTTTCTTTTTGAGAAGAAGAGAAGTGATCTATTTTTGGGTGGTCTGCTCTACCAAAGTTTCTAGATTCTTGTGTTGATCTTGCAATCAACCATCCCTAGTCAAAGCCACTATTGGGACTCATAAAAATCTGAGGAATTTGAGAGGCCCAATTCAAAATTTTGCATCTGCACTTTCAAATGACCACCTAATGAATCAACTTGAGAGGCCTACTTTGAGGGCATGTAAAATGCAGCCCGATGATTGTCATGAGGAAATTCTTGTTCCCTTGTGTTCCTTGTAAAATTATGCACTACTTTGCTCATTTTTAGACTCCTATAATTTCATTTGATCTATTTGCCAAATCCAAATCATTTGTAATTTGTTGTTTTTTGCAAATCAGACAATGTAAAACAACGGTTTAATACCCTTTTTGGAATTTTGTATATCACACCCGGTTGACCTGTAATTAACAATGGTAGTACACAATGAATATCTATAGGTTTTTCTACCATCTACCCAATTTATAGCCCCCTAGCTCTTCATTTGGTCAGTTTTCAAGGCTCATTCCATATGGACTTTTTCAGTGTTTTAGAAATAACATGTAAATGGGCCACTTTGAGCATCAATATCTTTCACTCGGATGATTATTTTATCAAAACACTTGGTCCATGAGATTCCTTGTAGTGAAATGAGTATGTGTGCCAGTTTCCAACTCTTCATGATTTTATCTGATATGTTTTCAAAATTGTTTTGAAACTAGGTTTGATGAGGTTTTTGGCAGTTTTTAGTGCAGAAACAGCTAAGTAGTGAACTTTGGGGATTAAATTCTTGCAACTTACTAAGCTTAAAGGAAATATATTTTTTCAGGGTGATCAAAAATATATCAGTCTATACACTTGTCAGATGGCATGGTCTCAAGTGGCCATTTGAGTGGTTTTCGAAGGCGGTTTCCGGGGTACAAAGGTGGTTTTGATCATTTTGCAAAACAGTAAAAATCAAGTTTCAATGATTAAATTTTTGCAGATGATTGATCCAAATAGATATTCTAATGGTTCCAGGTCAGTGGTAATATATTATTATTTTATTCATTATTATGTTTTAAATAATAATTACATATGGAGTAAATTAGAAAAATGGTTCAGGAAATTATTTAATAATGTTTTGAGATAACATTATTAAACATATTATTTGGTATTCGAAATATCATTTAAGTCAATTTATAATGATTTTAAATGAAAGTGTGTATAGCATTTGGTGGTCCCGAGAAAGTTAAAAATTAAAATCAAATGTTATCTCCCTTGCAACTTTATTTACATCTCTGAAATCCGGTGATGGCACGATTGGAAAAAGGAGGGACATTACTCATTGCAGCATTACAATGAAGTGGATTTTATTTGCTCTAAAATTTTTGGCAAGATAAAATGTAGGTTTTCCATAGTCTCACGACCGCCATGGTTGCAGGAAAACAGTGTATATTTATTAATATGACTTTAGAAATTTTAGCAAGTGCAACCAACAGAAGTAAAGCCAGACCCCACGCCCTTTGCCATTTTTCTTCCATGCCTGCAATAGTTTATAAGTTTTGATGGGGATAGTGATATTTGTGATAGAATCATAGGTTGGGCTTGTGAATTTCTTAAACAAATGCATCAGAGAGATGCCTTTTGAGGAAAATATACAAAGTGAAAAATACAACTGTGTGCTTTGGAACGATAATATTTTTGTTCATAGTTCATATGCAGGATGAAAATATTTTAATTCTAAATTTTATTTCACCAACGGATATATGTTTTATAAGAAATTATTGCTGAAGAGTTTTACCGGTGGTGATAATGAGAGTAACAAGGTAAAGATGTTTTACCCACAATAGAGAAAAACTTTCACATATGCACAAAAAAAAATGGATAAGAGATAAAAGGCTTGTGAAGTATCTGCATAAATTTTAAAGTGGAAGAGATATAAGGGTTAATGATTATACCGGTATGGGTAAAATTTTCTATCAAAGGGGATTGTACAATTGAAAGTGAAAATGTTTCAATAATGAGTAAAAGGTTAGTATATGGATTGTGTGATAGGTGAAAATGATTTTGTAACAAACTATTGCAGAAGATAAAAAAATCCAACAACCGGTGTATTTACTCAGAATAAAGATTTCCAACAAGGCAATTATTTTACCAAGTGAAAAGTGAATTCATATGAGAAACAAGGAAAAGGGAAAAGGTTTTACCAAAGTAATGAGTCATTTTAACTCAAAGTGAGAGCAGTTTCAATTTTTTATAAAGGATGAAGCACACTCACGCGAATAAAAATATTGCAAGAATGATTTGATATTCCTTATATCAAAGTGAAAAAATTGTAAAAGATGCTTCATACAAGTGAAATGTATTCATGAAGAGAAAATGTGGAACTTAAGTATTAACACCAAAAAATTTATGAGTCCCATTTCAAAATTTTCAAGCATGTCGTGCATGAATAGAGGGAAAGGATACTTATCCCACATTGATAGTGGGAGGGTTATTCTAAATATTTAAATGCAAATCCACTCACTTTCTTAGTGTCAAAAGCCAAGTGCTTTTGGCGGGTGAAAGAAGCTTGCAGCCCAGTGAGGCCCAGGTGCACGTGCTTTCTGAGGGGCCCATATTTTGCGACAAAGAAGTAAGTTTAAAGTGTCAGAAAGTTGCGGAGGATCCAACGGTGGTCACTGATCTGCGATGGGAAACTGCTCGTCAGTTACCCATCGCGACTTGGCAACAAGGCAGGCAAAGTCCAGTGGTGGGTCCAGCCTACATTAATTCATTGACTGAGTTATTTTTATCATAACATACAAATGTTATATATCATTGGAAAGATCTCAAATCAAAGAGTTCATTTCTGCAATCAGTTTCAGCACATGCCACTTATTTTGAGATCAGTTTTAATGGGAATGAAAGAAGAGAATATTTTTCAGTTGGTAAGAGCTCATTTTCAGTAGGCCAAGTGTGTGAGCAGTAAATGGTAGAAGGAGTGGGATAGTTGTCACTACTAGATGAAATCTGAATTTTTCCCTCCCTGTTTTAATTTTAAATTCTTCTCATTTGTGGGGGTTCCAATTTTTGGAAAAGGGCTCCAAGGGAGAATTCCAAATGGTTCCAAATTTGCAATGAATTTCCAGTCCAATAATGTTTTCAGAGTTTTAGTTCTGTATGTGGGTATTTTGCATAAGATTGTAATTGGTTTAGTTGCAGGTCATACATGTGCAAGGCAGGTGTAAAGTTCCATAGAATTATCTACAGGAATTTATTGCCAGTTTCAATTTAATTCAATTTTCAAGGGGTTTTGAGTTTATCCTCTCCAAGGGGGAGTGAAATTCCTATTCTTAGGAATCTCTTACAGAAAGGATTTAAATTCTTGGAGCAAAAATTGTGGAACTGAATCATTGTTTGGATATGTATGGTTCTATGAATGAATGTAGAATGTGTTAGGATTCCCACTGATACTGAGAGGCGGGGGTGAATTAGTATCAAACCGGTGATAAGTATTTCTTAAGTTAGAACATAAAATAACAGTATACCGATATGCAAGAATTAATGCAATAAACAAAATCAGAAACATCCACATGAAAAGAACACCATAACACAAGATGTTTAATGAGGAAACTCGGTGTGGGAAAAACCTCGGTGGGATTTGTGACCTACAATATTCACTCACTGGCCAATAAGAGAATATTACTTACAATAGGGGCCTGCACATGCAGGAAGGCCAACTGCCTAGAGCTCATTGCTCAATGAAAAGTCACACTGACTTACAATAAGGATTATACTAATCCAATGACTTGTACTACTTTACAATAGCATCTCCAATGCTAGATTCAGTACCGGTTCTTGCTCTGTTTTTTACATATACCCTTGACCTATAATTCGCACATTAGGTCTGCCTAATAATTTTCTTTATGCTCGCTACATTACTTCCCTAAATGTCTATAATGATCTCCTTTATATACAAGAGTAATTTTACAATTTGCCAAGTCAACTTACAATAATAAACAAAATATTACATAACAAAAATCCCGTCGGCCTTTATGCCGGTATACATCTTTTCTTCTGTGCCGGTGTCGGTGCCGGTGTAGAGTGATCTTGTTGATGTCGGTGCACTATCTTTCCTATGTAATACTTTGCCGGTATGATGTCTTGTCGGTGCCATAGGATTGCAAGGTTTCCATCAATGACAAAACCTTCAATCACATACAATGTCTCATTGGAGTGTCCATATGCCAATAGAATGTATTAATGTTAGGCATTAATGCAGGGATATTTTGGTAAGCCATATTTGCAACTAGGTTCTCTTATAATGTTATGTATTTGACTCCATGCCCTAGTTAAGGCACTGGTCCATTACAGCTAGAGGTTACTTGCAACATTTTAAAATCAAATCAGAATATCTTTCTTTTTTTGTTATGTGGTAATGTTCCACCTATCTCATGCTCAAACATAGCTGAGTTGTATGTGTAGATTTAGCCCATCTACAGTACCCTCCTTGTTCTAAGACTTTAATGAGATCTATCTGCTTGTTTGATGCTATCATATGTGTGTAATGGGTCTAATTCTATGCATCAAAGGTATACCCACCTAGGTTTTGCAGAGCCTGAAGAGAGAAGGATTTAAATCCTTGTCATGTTGTCCAAGTCCTGAAGTTCTTCATTGTTTGAAATTGGCTATTTCATAGATAAATTGCGGGTGAACTTGGGTTACTCATTTTTTAGAACAACAAGATTCTTCACTCCTCTCCCCTCCTTTTCCAAAGCACTAAGCTTTGAAGGAATGTTTCAATTCCTTAGTTGAATATCATCAACTTCTATTACATTCAAAGTAGGAGGATTAGAATCAATATTGAATTTTTGTTGCAGACAGTTGTTCTTAGGATTTGGGATAGGTTGAGCTGAATTTTGAGGTTGATTCACTTGTTCATTAAAAAAATTTGGTCCTATGATTAGAGTGGAGGTTGTCCAAATGCAAGAGCATCCTCGGTTCATAGCACTCTTGCATCAACCAAAAACATTTTCCTTTCTATTTGCAGTTTCAACTTTTCTTTTTGTGTGTCCTAGTTTTGGCTCACTAGATCTTGTGGAGTTGGATTCTACTTGAAAACTTGATCATCTTTCTTGTTTCTAGACTACATCGCATTTGGATCATTTTCCAGCAAGTTATCATTATCGGTTTCCTTGACAGTTTCTTGTTACCAGTTGGCAGTTCTTGTTACCGGTTGCCTAGACCTATTTTGATGATCTATCAGAACCCCTTCCAAAGATTACAGAGCCTTGGGCATCGATTCTAATTTTCCTTGGTGTGTGGCCAGCCTTTTCCCATGATCTATGTTTCATCCTTTTGATTTTCCAGAGGAATCTCTTGGAAGAGGCTGACCTTGTTAATTTTACACATTAGGTCTTGTTCTTTGGGTTTTGATCTCTTTTTGAGCTGACTGGATCCTTTGGATCATATATATAATTGTAATTGCACATTAGAATGCAACCAATCAAAGAATCAGGTAGCAAGACTATGCTTAGAAGATAGATCTTAATATTAAAGGTCCCAATTGCGATCTATTCTGTATGTTCTACCAGGCATGTGAGCCAGTTATGCTATAACCCGGTTGTAATCAATTTTCATGAAATAAAATAGTTTGTTCTGCATTTCCTCCATCATATCTTTGTGTTTCCGTTGTGTTTAATCTTGTTGACCGGTTCGGATTGATCTCTTTGAGGTCCCTCCTCACTGGTGACTGCTTCAAGTGGTATCAGAGCAAAGTTTTGTTCTGGAGGTTACATGTCCTAATAAAAATTTTGTAGGGTGGCGGTTTGCAGATTTGACCTACAACTGTAGAGGACCGGCATGAATGGTGGCGCGAAGAGGAGCTAGGAATGGTGGAGTGCGTGGGAATGTAGAACATGTTGTGATGGAGATGTTGTGAGGTATAGCAGCCCAATTGGAAGCCATGGAGACATCCTAGAGAAGAGGCCGACATATTGAAGATGTGAGTGAAGATGAAGGAGAAGAAGCCCCAACAGAACAAGCAAACCCATTGGTGGTTGATCTGGACGAGGAAATATTTTTAAGGGTTTTGAGTAGGGAAAATACTAAACCTCATTTTACCCCACTGGAATATGATGGGAAGTTAGATTTAGATGAATTGATGGATTGGATCTCGGAGATGGAGAAATATTTTGATTTTGAAAACACTGCAGAAGAGAGGAAGGTGAAATATGCCTGTACCCAGTTGAAAGGTCATGCATCTCTTTGGTGGGAGTATTTGCAAGTTGATAGACAAAGAAGAGGTAAAGGGAAGATTAAGACATGGGATCGGATGATTTCTAAGTTGAAGTCAAAGTTTATGCCAACTAATTATCAAGTGAATCTATTCCAAAAGTTGCAAAATTTGAGACAGAAGGAATCTAGTGTGAAGGAATACACCGAAGCATTTTACAAGTTGAACATCAGATCTGGACATGTTAATGATGAAGTTGAACAAGTTGCAAGATATTTGAATAGAGTATGGATGTCTATACAAGATGAAATTGGTTTGATCAAATTAGAGAGTGTTGAAGAGGCTTACCAGTATGCTCTAAAGGTAGAAGATAAGCTAAACAAAAGACATGAGCAGAGTCAGAGAGGCAGAGGTGGAAGATTTACCTGACGAAGATTTCAAGGAGGAAGAGGATATACCAGAGGAAGAGAAACCTATATAGATCAGAACAAGGACAAGGAAGTGAACAAAGAAGGTAAATTATACTGAAAAGATTATAGAAATTTCTACCGAAGGAGAAAACCAGATGGCCACTAGAATGAGAATTTTGAGAGATAAGACAAGAGAACATTTAGAGGAACTTTCTATAAGTGTGGATGAGAAGAACATCATGCATTCGAGTGTAAGAAGACATAAAATACCAGAAGAGAAGCAGTGGTGGAAGAAAACCCCACCACATCAGACAATGAACCAGAAGATGGAGAATTGTTGATGATGAGGAGATCTTTGTGTCATACCAAAGGAGATGAAGAGCCTTTGCAGAGGAAGAATTTAATCAAGAGCAGATGTAAGGTATCTAGTAAGTGTTGTAAAGTTGTTATTGATAATGGTAGTTTAGATAATCTTGTTTCAGAAGAGATGGTGAATAATTTGAATTTGGAGAAATTGAAACACCCTAAGCCTTATCAGATAGCATGGATTCAGGATGAACATAAGTTGTTAGTAAGTGAGCAATGTTCAGTAAAATTGAAAATTGGGAATTGTCATGATGAAGTCTTGTGTGATATTATGCCTATGGATATTTGTCATCTTTTGTTGGGTAAACCTTGGTAGTTTGATAGACAAGAAGTACGTGATGGGAGGAAGAATACATACACTATTATGGCCAATGGGATGAAGTAAACCTTGTTACCCTTGGAGGAACCTTTGGAGAATGAAGTTTGTATGAATGCTAGAATCTGTTTGGTAGATGGAAAGAAATTCTTGGATGGATTGAGATATGAGAATGTGTGTTTTGCCTTAATTACTAGGAAGGTTGAGAAATCAAAACTAGAAGGAGAACAACTGGAAGAGATAAAAGATTTGCTAATAGAATATGAAGACATCATTTCAGATTATGTACCTGATGGATTCCCACCTATGATAAGTATTAGTCAATGCATGGACTTGGTTCCCAAAGCTAGTTTACCTAACAAAGTTGCACACCGGTTGACACCAACAGAGAATGAAGAACATAATAGACAATTGTAGGAGATGTTGAAGAAAGGTTTGACCAAGAAGTGTACTTTCATGAAGGATGAGTTAGTCTATTTGGTATTTGTGATATCTGAGGATGGTTTTAAGATGGACCCTGAGAAATTGAAAGTGATTGTTCAGTGGCCTACACTGGAAAGCATTGGAGAGGTAAGATCGTTTCATGAATTTGTTAGTTTTTACCAAAATTTTATCAAAAATTCCAATTCAGTGTGTAACCCTATGGTTGAGACCATGAGGGGAGATAAGAAGGAATTCAAGTGGACCACTGGAGCAAACAAAAGTTTTGAACTGTTGAAGTAGAAAGTGACTGAGTAGCCTGTGTTAGCTTTACCAAATTTCAATAAAGTATTTCAAGTGGATTGTGATTCAAGTGGAATAGCAATAGGAGCAGTCTTGAGTCAGGAAGGGAGAGTAGTAGCTTATTTCAGTGAGAAATTGAATGATGCCTGAAGGAGATATTTATTGTATGATCAGGAGTTTTATGCCATAGTTCAAGCCTTGAAGAAGTGGAGACATTACCTATTACCTAAGGATTTTGTGTTGTATACAGATCATTAAGCTTTGCAGTATTTGAATAGTCAGAGTAAGTTGAATCAGAGACATGTGAGATGGGTAGAATTCTTGCACAATTACACCTTTGTGTTGCATCACAGAAGTGGTAAATCTAACAAAGTTGTTGATGCATTGAGTAGGAGAAGGAATTTTTTGATAGAGATGAGAGTGACAGTATTAGGATTTGAAGATTTGAAGACCTTGTATGATGATGACCCAGATTTTGCAGAACCTTGGAAAACATGTAGAGAACCGGTTATGGTAGATAGAAGAAAATGGTTGGATTACTTCATTCAGGATGGGATGTTATTTAGAGGAGTTTAGTTGTGCATACCTAAGAGTTCTATGAGGGAGAATCTGATAAAGGAGAAACACAGTGGAGGACTAGCTAGATATTTTGGCATTGACAAAATAGTAGCATTGGTGAGTGAGCAATTCTTTTGGCCCCAGATTCATAAGGATGTTAAGAGATATGTGCAAAGTTATAGATTTTGTCAGTAGTCAGAATGTGGAATTATATAAACTTTTGACAATACCAATAAGACCTTGGGAGGATATAAGCATGGATTTTGTACTGGGATTGCCTAAAACACTGAGAGGAAATGATTCTATATTTGTGGTAGTGGATAGATTCTTGAAGATTTCTCATTTCATACCTTGTAAGAAGACATCAAATGCATTACATGTAGAAAACCTATTTTTCAAGGAAGTGGTGAGATTGCATGGATTACTTAAGAGCATAGTTTCAGACAGAGACACTAAGTTTGTTGGCTATTTCTGGAGAACACTTTGGAAGAAGATGAAGACATATTTGAAGTTCAGTTCTAATTTTCATCCATAGACTAATGGACAGACAAAAGTAGTTAATCAAAGTTTGGGAAATTTGTTGAGATGTTTAGTGAGATAAAACCGAAAGTTGGGATTTGATCCTTGCACAAGAAGAGTTTGCCTACAACAATTCAGTGAATAGGAGTACTAGAAGAACATCTTTTGAGATTGTTACCAGATTGCATCCTAGAGGTATATAATAATTGAGAGATATTAGTAGTGAAGACCGGAGAATTTCAAAAGCAGAAGACTTTGCATATCACATGACAACCTTGCATATTTAGGTTAAGAAACATTTGGAAGACATGAACAACAAGTATAAGGAGAAGGCAGATGAGAAGAGGAGACATAAGGAATTTGAAGTTGGCGATGAAGTGATGGTATATCTAAGAAAAGAGAGATTCTTAGTTGGAATGTATAACAAATTGCAAATGAAGAAGTTAGGACCTTGCAGGATTTTGAGGAAGTTTAGTTCTGGAAATGCATATGAAGTGGAATTACCAGATACTCTGAGTATTTCACCTATGTTTAACATTGCAGATCTTCATGAGTATCATGAACCAGAAATTAGTGAGGACAGTATTGCAGACTTGGAGAATAGTTGCCCTTGAAGGAACCATATCAGATTGAAGACATTTTGGATAGTAGGATTGGGTGTAGTACTTAGAGCAGTCAATGTAAGGAGTATCTAGTGAAGTGGAAGGACATATCAGTTGAAGATTCATCTTGGATTTATCAAGTAGAGGTAGACCGCCTTGGTTTTCCTCTAACCCCAGCAAGGTGAGAGGCTCACTTTTTCCATAACCCCAGATGTCTGATGCAGGAGCATCCCCGGTTCATAGCAATCTTGCATCAACCAAAAAAAATTTCCTTTCTATTTGTTTTTTGTTCGCAGTTTCATCTTTTCTTTCTGCATGTCCTAGTTTTGGCTCACCGGATCCTGTGGAGTTGGATTCTACTTGAAAACTTGATCATCTTTCTTGTTTCCAAACCACGTCGCATTTGGATCATTTTTTGGCAAGCTATCGTTATTGATTTCCTTGACAGTTTCCTGTTACCAGTTGGCAATTCTTGTTACCGATTGCCTGGACCTATTTTGGTGATCTACCGGAACCCCTTCCAAAGCTTGCAGAGCCTTGGGCGTTAATTCTGATGTTTCTTGGCATGTAGCCGACCTTTTCTCATGATCTATGTTTTATCCTTTGGATTTTCTGGATGAATCTCTTGGTGGAGGTCGACCTTGTTAATTTTACACTTTAGGTCTTGTTCTTCAGGTTTTGATCCCTTTTTGGGCCGACTGGACCCTTTGGATCATATATATAATTGTAATTATGCATTATAATGCAATCAATCAAAGAATCAAGTAGCGAGACTATACATAGAAGATAGATCTTAAGATCAAAGGTCCCGATTGTGACCTATTCTGTATGTTCTACCAGGCCTATGAGCCAGTTATGCTATAACTCAGTTGTTACCGGTTGGTTGTAATCAATTTTTATGAAATAATTAATCTATTATGCATTTCCTCCATCATATCTTTGTGTTTCCATTGTGTTTACTATTGTTGACTGGACTGGGTTGATCTCTTTGAGGTCCCTCCTCATCGGTGACTACTTCAAGCGGTATTAGAGTGAAGTTTCGTTTTGGAGGTTATGTGTCCTGAATTTTTTGTTGTAGGGTGGCGGATTGCGGATCTAACCTATAGCAGGAGAGAACTGACGTGAATGATGGTGCGAAGAGGAGCTAGGGATGGTGGAGTGTGTGGGAATATAGACCCTGCTATGAAGGAGATGTTGGAAGGTGTAGCAGCCCATTTGGAAGTCGTGAAGACAACCCAGAGAAGAGACTGACATATTGAAGATGTGAGTGAATATGATGGAGAAGAAGCCCTGATAGAACAAGAAAACCCACTGACAGTTTATCTAAATGAGGAAAGGTTTCTTAGGGTTTTGAGTAGGGTGAATACTAAACCTCATTTTACCCCACCAGAATATGATGGAAACTTAGATTCAAATGAATTAATGGATTGGATCTCAGAGATGGAGAAATATTTTGATTTTGAAAACACTACAGAAGAGAGGAAACTGTCAAGGAAACTGATAGTGATAATTAGGATTTTGTGACTAATTTGAATTCCAATTATTCTTAGGACCAAATTGACTTAAATTAGCATTATATCCAAAATTTTGAGACCTTTGTCCAACATAATTAATCTCTTCTTCCACAATGGGAGGTTTCTTCAGATGATTTTTAATCTTTAGTAAGAGATTAGAAGAGCTTGTTGGATGGTTATTTTCACATATCTCATAAATATCATCTCTATTTAATGGACATTCCTTCAAAATATGTTTTCCCCTACATTTGAAATAGTAAATGGCTAAGGGCTCAATGATTTTTTTGTCTACCTGAGTGTTAAGATGGAGGAGTAAATTATTTTTTCAGGTTTGTTATTTCCTCCATTACTCTAGATACATTAGGTGGTGAAGTCTTGTTTCTCCTAAAATCCCTAGTCCCAACTCTAGTCCTAGAATAGTTTCTACAGATATCAATAATTTCTTCAAGATGAATTTTATTGATGTCTCCTTTTCCCATTAATTTTAAAGCTTCTCTTGAGTCATCATCAATTCCTTGTAGAAAATGTCTTGCTAATATCCTCATTGAGTCCTTCAGCACTCCTTTTATAAAAAAACATAAACTAATCAACATAATCTTCCAAACTCTCATCTTCCATCCGTTTCATTCGAAACAACTCTTCTTTCCTATATCTTACTCAACAATAATCTTGTTATTTATCCAAGAATACAATTTCCATTTCCTGCCATGTTGAGATAGAGCCAATTCGTAAACCCATAAACCATTGTAATGCTAATTCTTGTAAGGTAGAAGGTAATAACTTCAAAATTTGATTTTTAGATGTATAGTCATAAGTTTGACAAAGGACTTTGAACTCAAACAAAAATTGATCAGGATCTTGAAATTTTTTTCCTTAAAACATGGGCAAAATTGAAGGTGATATATTTTTTATTTGGGGCTTATTATCTCTCACATTCAAATTAATAGGATATGAAAATGTCCTATTGGGTAGGGGATCTTCTGCTACACAATCACCCATTTCTTGTTGTTGTTGTTGTTGTTCAAATTGTTCAACTTGCTCTTGAAAATCATTGTGTTTCTCTTCTTGTAGTGGTTCAATATTTTAATGTCTTGGAAGGAATCTTCCAAAAGGATCTCTAGCTCTTCTCATCAACTATTTATATGTTTTCCTATCACGACTAAGGCTTCAACTTTGGTAGCCAAATCTTTTAGTCCCCGACAACAATGCCAAAAATGGTGGGCAAGGTTGTTGATGTCACAACTTGCACCATTTAATTTCCTTTCAATATCAAACTAGGTGTGGCTTAAATCTGTCTACAATAGGGGATTTATTAAGGTTGGGGTTTTTTGCACCATAAAATAGTGACTTAGGCTCGATCGTGCTCCATCAGGAGCTATCAAGATCTTTTTTTCTATGGTATAATTTCTAGACTAAGGATATATCATGAACCTAAGTTAAAGAATCTAAACCAGCCTAAGGAAGATTTTGGCTCCTATACCAATAGTTAAATAGGACACGATCAAGAATCATCCATGGAATTATTTATTTTGAAAACTAAAACAAATTTTAAATTCCTATGAATTCAAATCCTAGATTATGTACTAAAAAATAAATCTATTTTATGCTTGCAAGAAACATAATCTATTTTATGTTTGTAGGGAACAAAATCTATTCTAATGAATATCGAAACAAGATAAATTCCATGAATCAATCTGATTGAGTTTTTTTTGTTTTTTTTTTAACTTGATTCCAAATTCCATCATCTTTAACAATCACTATGGAAGTAAAATCTAACAGTTACTATGAAAGTGAAATACATTACCAAGTGAAGCTAAACAAAACTATGAAATTGATATTTTTAAGAATGCATCCATTCATTAAAATACTACTACATGAAAATGAACAACTATGTCCTTTCCAATCAATTTTCATTTGATTAAAATTTATCACAATTGAAAAAAATTGAATATAGTGAAATTAGTGCACAAAACTAAAGTGCAAATAAAATTAAACAAAGATCACCTCCCTTCGGTCAAGCGGGCCCTGCTCTTCCTCTATTGTGATCCATAACACAACTATTCTCAAATCAACTTTAGATTTTCATTGAAATGAACTTCCAAAAAGAAGTAAAACAAGTTTGCGGATTACAAAATATGAGACTCTACCATTGGATAACTTACTGACTATCCACTAACTAACTAGCTTTTTGAAGAAAGTGATGGAATATTTATACATATCCTTATTTGATTTCAAAAGCAAAGTTACCTGCTTAAAATAGAGTAGCGACTAAAAACTGAACTGGAGAAAACTTAACACTAAATTAATGACTTTAGATAGAAGTTGAAGTTCACAAAGACAATTGATAAAACAGACTTAGAGGAGATCAAGGGAATCTCTCCAGCTGGAGCGATCAGGAGTGATCATCATTCACACACTAGCTGAGCTAGAATTTGAACTCCTTGTCTGCTAGTTAGTTTCAAACATATCCAGGAAAATAGAACATAATACAGTGATAAACATCCTGAATATTCAGCCATTCATCCATATTAATCAGAAAAATGTGAAACATTTAATCACAAGATATTAATTCTAATATACTTCATGGGGTAAGTGCACAAAGACAGTGTCCAAAAAGGGGGTATAAGTGGACACTTATTTTTTGAAATCAGGTAAACCTAAACTTGGAAGAGAAATTTGAGAGTCATCCACTCAAGATATGAAGATACTCAAAAAACAAAGATTGTATTACTCTAAATCTAGTTTCCAAACTAATAATTTTTTTCAAAACTGGATAAGATTAAGGGGGTCAAATCCTCCGTGCATGGAAAGTAGACCCTGATTTTTTCTGAAAAACATAACATAGTGTCTGATGTGCGCATCAAAAAAGTCATAGTTAGATTTAGTATTTTGACAAATACTTTTGCAGAAAAATAGTTAAGAGTGAGAACTAGAAGTTGTGTATTTTTTTGTAATTTTTTGTTGACTATTTCTTTTTTTATGATTTTTCCAATCAATCACATCCTAAAAATCAGGTACATGTTTGTGCGTGAAACATAACTTGCACCAAAACAATCGAAAATGCAATATATTTTTTTAAATTGTAAAGAATCAAGTGCACTACAATAATATATATATTTTTTAAAATTTGGATAAGTAGATCAAAAGTTATTAAAAAAAATGGTACATGTATGTCTCTGAGAATTATGGAGACAGTAGTAAAAGAAATTCAATAATAATATATTATTGTTCAAATTTTAAAAAACTATATGGTTAGAAATCTCAGAAGATGGGTGAAAATATGGTGGCAATTTTAGAAATACCCACTTGATGAAGTGTAAACCTGATGATGACAAAGTTGAGAAACCAAGTTGATAAAATAAAACATGTCAAAAACGAGGGAAATGGAGGGAAATCAAACTTCCAACCTACAACTTTGTCATCCAAGCATATTCTCAAGCCTAAACGGTCAAAAGTGCGTACGGGATTTCTTTTGTATAAAGACCGCATACAGGGTTTTTTTTTTATAAAACCGCGTACAGGGTGTGTTTTCAATAAGAAGCGTGTATGCAGTTTTAAAGTTAAAATAGTGCATACGTGGTTCTTCCTATGATGCTCCATCATAAAAATATTAATTTGTGTGTTTAAAATGTGTCTGTGTGTGTGCATAAATATATATATATATATATATATATATATATATATATATATATATAATATGTAAAATATGTAGATATTGTATCTGTATGTATATAATATGTGTATGACTTATGTATACATATATATATATATATATATATATATATATGTATACATATATATATATATATATATATATATATATATGTATGTATACATATATATATATATATATATATATATATATATGTATACATATATATATATACATATATATATATATGTATACATATATATATATATATATATATATATATATATATATATATATATATATGTATACATATATATATATATATATATATATATGTATACATATATATATATATGTATATATATATATATGTATACATATATATATATATATATATATGTATACATATATATATATATATATATATATATATATATATATATATGTATGTATGTATGTGTATTGTCTTTTGATAAATTATGTGTATTATGTATAAGTGTATGTACATGTACATGTATATTGATATATATTATCTTTTGATATCATATTGTACATTGCATTTCTCTCTCTCTCTCTCTCTCTCTCTAGACCTTGCATAACACCTAATGACATCATGTAAGGTCCTTTAGCACACATATGACCCCTTAGGACCATATGATGTCCTAAGGGGTCATATGATGTTCTAACACATGTGCTAACCCATTATGACCCTACATGACCCCCAATGATGCCATATGACCTCTTCAGACCATGCATGATATCTCAAGAGGTCAAATGGTGTCTTAAGGGGTCATATTGTGTTTTAACACATGTGTGGCTCAATTAGGACCTAACGTTACCCCTAACAACATCATGTGAAATCTCTTCCTCTCCCCCCATCTCCCTCCCTTTTTTATCCCTCTCTCTCCCTCCCTCCCTCCCTTCCTCCCCCATCTCTCTCTCTCTCTCTCTCTCTCTCTCTCTCTCTCTCTCTCTCTCTCTCTCTCTCTCTCTCCTCTCTCTCTCTCCCTTAGGACCCCACATAAAACCACATGATCCTTTAGGAGCATATCATGTCCTAAGGGGTCATATGGTGTCCTAAGCGGTCATAGGACACCATATGAACCCTTATAACACCATACAACCCATAATGACACCATATGGTGTCGTAAGGGATCATACGGTGTCTTAAGGGGTTGTATGACACAATATGACCCCTAAGGACACATTACATGACCCATAATGACACCTAAGGGGTCATATGGTGTCGTAAGAGGTCATAGGACACTGTATGACCCCTTAGGACATGATATGGCATTTAACGACACCTAAGGGGTCATATGGTATCCTAAGGGATCATACGACACAATATGACCCCTTAGAATACAATATCACCCCTTAGAATACAATATGACCCATAATGACACCTAGAGAGTCATATGGTGTCTTAAGGGGTCATAGGACACTGTAGACCCCTTAGGACATGATATGACCTCTAATGACACCTAAGAGGTCATATGGTATCCTAAGGGGTCATACAACACAATATGACCCCTTAGATACAATATGACCCATAACAACACCTAAGGGGTCATATGGTATCCTAAGGGGTCACAGGACACTGTATGACCCCTTAGGACATGATATGAACTCTAATGACACCTAAGGGGTCATATGGTATCCTAAGAGGCCATACGACACAATATGACCCCTTAGAATACAATATGACCCATAACAACACCTAAGGGGTCATATGGTGTCCTAAGGAGTCGTAAGATACCACATGACCCATTAGGACATGATATAACCTCTAACAACACCTAAGGGGTCATATGGTATTCTAAGGAGTCAGATGACACAATATGACCTCTTAGAATACAATATGACCCATAATGACACCTAAGGATTCATAGTGTCCTAAGGGGTCACAGGATACCACATGACCCCTCAGGACATGATGTGACCTCTAATGACACCTAAGGGGTCATATGGTATCCTAAGGGCTCATATGACACAATATGACCCTTTAGAATACAATATAACCCATAATGACACCTAAGGGGTCATAGGATACCACATGACCCCTAAGGACAACATACATCCCATAACGACACCTTATGATGTCGTAAGGGGTTATATGGTGTCCTAAGGGGTCATAAAACACAATATGACCAACATGCTCTCCCTTTATCTCCTTTTATCTCTCTTACTTTCCAATCCCCCTCCCTCTCTCTCTCTCACTTTTCCATCCTCTCTCTCCCCCCCTTTGTCTCCCTTTTCCATCCTCTCTCTGCCCCCCTCTCTCTTTCCCCTTCTTTATTTCCCTATCCTCCTTTCTCTCCCTCCCTCTCCCTCTCCCTCCCTCCCTTTTCAATCCTCTCTCTCCCTCTCTATCTCTCCCCTTCTCCCTAGCTCTCTCCCCCTCTCCCTCCCTCCCTATCCTTCCCTCCCTCTCCTTCCCTCCCTCCATTCACATTTTCTTTACTACAAGAAGCATGTACGAGGTTTTGTTGAGTTAAAAGTGCATACAAGGTTTTGTTGAGTTAAAAGTGCATACAAGGTTTTGTTGAGTTAAAAGTGTGTACGAGGTGCTAGGAATATTAACATTGGCCTACTGAACATTTTTAGGGCTAAGAGCATGTATGCGGTTCTGGGACGTACTTTTAGTTTCCCAACATCCTCAACAACCTTAAAAGAATTTTTTGAGGTCGTTGAAGGCCCCACTATAACTGTTACTACGCTACTGTGACTATTTTATACGTTGAAGTAAGTGAATTTTTTGTTTTGCATGATTTCAAATGATTGAATTGTTCTTCTTATTAGTTTGGTCAATGTTATTGTGATTGTTTAATAGTTTTGATTCAAAAAAGTAATGATAATGCTCAATTTTATAGTTATTTGATTGTTTAAGAACTTATGTTTACATATATATATATGTAAAATGATTCTATTTAGGACAATCGGTATCAACGATGGGAAAGAACAAGGGAGGAACGATGGAACAACAAGAGGCTAAAAAGGAAAGACAAAGGCAGTGTATCAAGAAATTACATGACATAAGAACAATGGGACAAGAAGGTACATCATCCTCAACATCTCAATTCGATTTACCAAATGAACATAATGCACCTAATGCAATTGAAGAAGAGACATTTGATTTACCGTATGAACCTAATGCAATTGAAGAAGAGACCATATTTCATAATCAATTAAATGATGAACATACACCGGCTCTATTTGATGAATTGAATATACCCAATGCACGCAATGCATCGATATTAACACCTCCTCGAATCATTCTTAGGAAACCAAACTATCTAATTGACATCGATGAGAATATTTTGAAGCCAATGCATGATAAAATGAATGAATGAACTTGTAGGAGAATGGTTAAAAGAATATGGAAAAACTATTTTGAAAACTTAAATCAAACTATAAGATGCCAATTAATTGTTGAAATGATTAAAAATTTGAATTTTAGAGAGACAATGAGAATTGTAGGCCTAAGGTCATTCAAAAGTAATAGTGAAAGGACTATTGTGAGAAATCTATTTGATGCATATCAAGCTATTGGTTCAAAATCACGTTCTAAAGATTATAATGTTACTCGATGCATCATTACATCAACCATAATGAGCAAGACAATTAAAAAAATCATGCGATAAGAAAAACAAGTCATTAAACATTAGTAGAGCAACATTACATAAAGCATTAGAGAGACGAGATAAAATATAGGATCCTAACAATAATTCTCTTTGGGCAGTCTCGGGTAGACTACCACACAAAGACAAGGTTGTTGTTGATGCACTAAGAACATTAATTGATTTTTTTTTGGCATGAAAACACAAGGGTTTCGCCTAACCAAAGAGATGTTTTTTAGAAGGTGAATCAGATCAAGAAATCGTGAGTCACATGTCAAATACTATTTGGATATGATTCAAACAAAATTTTATGAAATATTCCTTGAAAAGTTTCCTCAAATAAGAATTAGTCAAAGATTTTTTGAAATGGGAAAACCTTTTTATGTTAAGATTAATCATGTACGCACCACGTGTTGTTGTAGGATGCATATTGAATTTTCCATGCACTATGATATTTATCATCATATATGTTGTCCTTTGCACACTAACGATGTTTTGCAGGAATTCAATATACAACCACCTCCTAAGTCACCAAGAGAATTTATTTCAAGTGTATTATGTAAAAGAGATGATGGTTGCATTTATTATAAGATGATGTGTTTGAAAGGTTCTTGTGCTACATGTGGTGGTTTGCAACATTTGCCAATAAGTCTACATTTGGATAGCACACATGAAATTGGTAAGAAACTAGTATCTTTTGGAAAGTACAAGACAATGACATATGAGGTTAAAGATGGAAAAGAACTGAAAAGATGCGAGTTAGTGAAAAATGACATATGTGTAGCTGATTTTATGAGAATGTTTCAAGAGAAACTAGTTTATGAGTACATAATGCATACACATAGAGCTCGATGGTTAGATGAGAAATTAAAGTTATGCAAGGACACATTTTCTCTTCATACCATTGTCTATATAGTTTATTTTTCTGAAAATTATACACTACAACCTCAAAATGAAGTGCAATCTATGTATTACCATACTACACAAGTTTTTTTATTTTTGTACACATAGCATTCATGCATGTAGATGAAAACACATAGGAGGATAGAAAGGTTATAAGAGAGTATCACTTCTACATAAGTGATGATCATACACATTCGTCAGAGTTTTTGCAAGGATGTTTTAAAGTTTGCTATGATAGTTTAAGGGAAAGGAACATATGATACAACCAACACTTAATATGATCAGATAATTGCAGCTCACAATTCAAGAATGCAAGGATGTTCTATTGGTTGAGTAGGATGCATGTGACAAGCGGTGTACAATATTTTTAGAATTTGACTAAGGTTGGACATGGAAAGGGAGAGCATGATGGTACAGGAGCATGCATAAAAAGAGCACTAGCTTGAGAAGAATTGAAGTACAAAGGTTGTGCTGAGTTGACAGATGCAACAACAATTATGGGATGGTGTAACTCTATAATGGGAAAAAGTAATGAAGGTACATCAATGGTTCATAGATATTTTTTGTTGATCACTAAATTTGACATTGAAAAATATCAAGCTTGTTGTACAGTTGCATGATCCAGTGACATGCACTCATTTTGAAGTTCAAATGCAAGTTCACCAGTAATTTATACTAGACAAATTGTATTTTTTTGCTCTTCATGTATGTATTTTTTGTGGGAAGATTGTGAATCACAAGAGTGTGTTGACAAATGGTCTTGTAGACTATTGGTTCCCATTGATACCTATCAAATTTCCATAGCACTGCAGTTGAACTAGATGGAAGCATCAGTTGATTTCGATCATGTATCCGACCTAGTGGAACCAGGTGATTTTGGGGTTAATTTTATTGCAAGATTTTTTTTGGCTCATTTTGTTGCATCAAACATTATTTTTGGTATTAATTATCATTCTATAATATGCAGGTCATGTGTATGCAGTTTTTGCAGAAGAGAACAATGAAGAAGGAACATACTACTTTTTATGTCATTATATTGAGCCTAAGAGAAAATTGACAACCACAATCATTGACGAAGAGGGTATTGAGTATCAAGTAGGGTCTGTTGTCATGATAGGCACATGGCTTAGGAGATACTCTATCAAGAATTCTGATGTTTGGTTATTCAAGGACATTGAAACACACAGACATATTCTTCATTTCTCCAACCTTGTTGTTGCAACAAATATTCTATTGATTAAGTATCATGGTAGACCTCATAACAAAATTTTATGGAAATTTTGTGAATCTGACCACGAGGAATTACTTGACACAATACGAGTTAGAGCCGACCTAGAAGGCTCACTTGATTGATTCTAAGGTTCAGGGTAGAATGATTTTGAGAATTTTGTATATGTCATCAGCGAATTGTTCTATATTCATTTTTTGTATATTTAAATGGCGATGACCTGATTTGCACATATTTAAATGCCAAATTTTGTATAAAATCCCATGAGATTATTTGTAACACATTTTTTTGTATATTTATATAGCCAAGAGCTGATTTGTCCATATTTAGAGGCAAATTTTTGAGTTTATGTGACTATGTTTTATGACTATTTTTTTGAATATATGTGAATATATGTGTCTATGTTTTGAATATCTTAAGGGTTTTGTGTTGGCAAATGCACACTCCAATGATAAATTGTAGGTGATTGAAGGTTTTGTCATTGATGGCAATCTTGCAATCATATGATACCAACAAGATAATATACTGGAACCAACAGCGACAGACTCTACACCAGCACACAAGACACCGGTAGACAAAGGAAGGATATTGGCACCCTGGCTGACAAGAATTTTGTTTATAACGCATTTTGTAATTAATTGTAAAATCATTGTAAGATGACATGGAAAGTTGTAATATGACTCATATATGTATGAGATCATTGTAAGACATTTTGTAAGAATTATATAGGCAAAATAAGGCAGACCTAATATGCAAATTATAGGTTAAGGGTTTATGTATGAAGCAGAGCTAAAATCGACACTGGATCTGGCATAGCAGATGCTAATTTGAAGTAGTACAGGACATTGGATTTGTATAATCCATTTTGTAAGTCAGTGTGACTTCTTATTTTGTAATTGAGCAGTGAGCTCTAGGCACTTGGCCTTCCTACATGTGCAGGCCCCTATTGTAAGAGTAATATTCACTTATTGGCCAGTAAGCAAATATTGTGGGTCACAAATCCCACCAAGGTTTTTCCCACACCGGGTTTCCTCGTTAAACTACTATTTTATGGTGTACTTTTCATGTGGTTGTTGTTATCTTTGTTTGCTGCATTATTTATGGTTTACCGGTATACTGTATTGATATGTTTTACATGTTTTAAATCAAGTAAATTCTATAACCGGTTAGATATTGATTCACACCCCCCCCCTTCTCAGTATCTTTGGGAATCCTAACATTTTGAGTTTATGTGATGTAATAAATAATCATGGAGATCTGTGTTGTACATTGTATAATCAGGGAGAATTATCTGGGTCAATATTGGGTCATGGGAGTCATAGATTGAGTCTAGATACAATTTGAGAAAAAATTGTCATTATTGTCAAAAAAGTTGTCAAAAAAGTTGTCAAGCAACCTCCAGATCGCGTTGGTAGGGTATGCCTCTTGACATTCCAACACTTTGGGAGGCACAAAAGGAGCATGCCTAATGCAAACTTGCCCACTCAGATGCGCTCATGATGTTGGTTTGTGCCCACGATGGACGAAATCAATTCTAGCCTATCTTGCAACTTTGCATTGCATACGACTGACAATTTTTGTAGCAGGCAAAAAAATGCTACCATTTGAAAATGGCTCCAATTTGTCAAAAACTGAGATAGGCCATTGTAGATGAGCCTCACGTGACCCTACAGGCTCAAACAAATTGACCATATGTGTCTTGGATTGAGAGAAAAATTCTATCAAAGTTTGACATTTTTTTGGACTCAGGGCACTTGAGAGATCACGTAGGTAGAGTATGGCTCTTGACATTCCAGAACTTTGGGAGGCATAATAGGAGAATTCCTAACATAAACTTACCCACTCAGAGGTTCTCATGATGTTGGTTTGTGCCCACAATGGATGAAATCAATTCTAGCCTATCTTGGAACTTTGCATTGCATGCGACTGACGATTTTTGCAGCAGATGAAAAAATGCTACCATTTAAAAATGGCTTTGTATCGTTAGATTTAGAGATAGGATATTTTAGAAGACCCTCATGTGACCCTATAGGTTCAAATAGATCAATCATATGTGTCCTGGATTGAGAGAAACAGTCTATCAAAGTTTGACAATTTTTTGGACTCAGGGCACTTGAGAGATCATGTTGGTAGGGTATGGATCTCAAAATTTTGATGCTTTGGGAGGCACAACAGGAGCATTCCTAGCATAAACCTTCCCACTCAAAGGTTCTCATGATGTTGGTTTGTGCCCATGACAAATGGAATCAATTCTAGCCTATCTTGCAACTTTGCATTGCATGCGACTGACGGTTTTTGTAGCAGGTGACTACCATTTGAAAATGGCTTCGAGTCATCAGAAACCAAGATAGACCATTTTAGAAGAGCTTCACTTGACCCTACAGGTTCAAATGGATCGATCATATGTGTCCTGGATTGGGAGAAACAGTCTGTCAAAGTTTGATATTTTTTCGGACTTAGGGAACTTGAGAGATCACACCGGTAGGGTATGGCTCTCGACGTTACGATAGTTTGGGAGGCACAACAGGAGCATGCCTAGTGTAAAGCTACCTAAATGAACATGCTTCTAATGTTGATTTGTGCCCATGAAGAATAGAATCAATTTTAGCCTACCTTGCAACTTTGACAACAACTGAGCAACTTTTATGTCTTTTATCCAAATGACCCCAAACTTTCACCAATGACTTCAAATGACCATTAATGGTCCCAAATCACCTTATTTAGATAAAACAATGGAGAAAAATATGGAAACCAGAATTTTACCATTGTGAGCATGAGGGTGCTATCGCACCACTCACATTGACAAATATAAACAAAAAGAATCAAAAGCATCCAGTGATCATTACAATGGATCAAATCTAACCATTACCACTGAATTTCATTTTCATTGAGACAAGGAATTTTGTAGGGTTAATTAAATATTTTAGAAAGTTTATCAAATCATATTCCACAATTGCAATGCTTTATATCATAGATTTTTGTTATTTATATTCATATTGTTGATTACATAGGAAAATATTCATTTAATTTTATAAAAGGGCAGCCACCAAATACAACGATCAACAATAATCATTTAACTATATCAATAATTATTTAATCATTTATATATATATCAAAATGTACAATAATCAGCACAATGAACAAATTCCGTATGTATCAAAAATACCTATCAATATCAATGAAATGCATAATAATGAACACAATACACATTTATTGGATCGAATATCAACATTTATATATATCAAAAAAGGCATGTATGCCAAGTCAATACAAGTTTTACAAAAATGTGGCATATGCCATGTCCAAATCGATATACAATAGAAATGTAGAATATATCTACATCTATTGGTCATTCAATGACCACAGCTAACACTATATGATCCTATACAGTTTGTGGTGGATCATCAAAATTGAGCCTCTTCAATGCAGTACGCGGCTCTGTAGATGGCTGCAAAACCACAATTCAAAAGCTAAGTTAAAATCCTTTTGTAAAAAATAGTTCACAATTATCAACATAACTATGCATTTAACTATAATTTCTTTGCAATAAAAATGTAGATTACCTCATTTGCTGATCTAGGATATACTATCTTCTTTGTCTTCTCCTTGTCATCCTTAGGAGTTCTCTTGAATACCTTCTTTAAAGGCTCCACATTATGGCCAAACCGCGAAGGGGGCTAATGTCAATTAAATATAATTAATACAATGTACTAACATATATGTACATCAAAAACACTAAAATATACGATATAGAGAACAAAACTATACTAGAGCTTGAGATGTTTCTCCAATACATGGAGGAGGGCTTGCCATTGATGAAGCAACTATGGATATTTCCTGTATGAAAAATGATAAGATAATAATTCATCACAAGTTCACATTTACACGTGCATACCATCATCAAATCAAGATAATAAAGTAGAGATACATACCTTTGCCCTCTCTTGATCCTCAGGTGTATCAGGTGCATTCAACATATCTACAAAGCCCAATGGCCACTGTATATAAAATAGACAAAAAACACTAATCAATCTACAAATTCCAACTAAGACAATTCCAACCAATAAAAATAATTGTACAATTAAAAATGTGTTCAATTACCTTCTTCCCATGTTTAGGCATCCTTGAGGATTTCTTTCGCTAAGGACCAGGCCTAGACATGGAGGGGGTACCCTAAGAAGAACAAAATTAACACAAGAGATATTAGTACAGATAATATTAAACATAATTTAACATATCTAAAATTAAATGACTTGCATAAATTCCATCAAAATAATACATAAAATAAGGTGTACAAAATATGATACCGCATAGCTCTATAGGTCAAAATCAATCACTAAGAGTGTGACATCGTCAATCTAGGACATTTGGTCCCTTAACAATGCCTACAAAACAAAAAATTGTCAAGCATTAAAGAGAGTTAGTATATCTTGTAATTTTTTTGAATCCAAAGTGTACTAGGGGAAAGGACCCATTAGTTGTGCACCCTAACTTTGCGCTTCTCAAAATCCTACTTGGAAATTTCAAATCACTCCGATTTTTTTAAAGCAACTTACTTGGCAAGTCCCCTGCTTATAACTAAGGTTTCAGGGCCACATCATCAAATATGATGCCACATCAGCATGCTTTTTGCCAAGGTGTCCAAAACAGCCCCCCAAAAAAGTGAGACTAATGGGTGTGCAAAAGAGACCCCAATAGTTGTGCAGCTGACATGGCATCACTTGATTGGTTACTTTTTACAATATTAGTACATTTCTTAACAACTATTGGTAAATTTCCTAACAACTGTTGGTACATTTCCTAACAAAAAATGATATTTTTGGTTTCAAACAACAGGTTTTATTTGTTCGATTTTTGGAACAAAATGTATCAACAACCCTCACAACAATTGGTACATGCTCAACTACTAGGTCCTTTCCCCTATTCTATTTTAACATGTTACAAAATTTATACCTTAGGCATCAAAGTTGTAGCTGCAATAACTATGGGAGGAATATCAAATGTTGCTGCTGCATCCTAAAATTCATATTGTTTGTATCAATTTAAATCAATCTATAAATGAAATTCATTTGCAATTATAAATTTTAAGTGACTGATAAATAAAATGTTATGAATTCAAATCAACACACTTGTGTTTGTGGCTGACTATCAAACACCATATCCATGAATTCATCCATCAGCGCCACATCCTCAATTGTGTTGGTCTGACATCTACTCCCACAAATCATGCATGAATGGGTTATGGATCCATCTGTAGTGGTCTCATCATCCATCCCTGTACATATGCCTAAGCAAGTGGGACACACATGCTGAATAGGTTGACCAACACCAACTATCCCAGCTAATGGATCATCATTTGGTACAAGAGGGTGTGCTATGTTGGCATTCTACACTCTAGTGAGAAATGATGGTGTTGTCATTAATGGAAACCTACTGGCAACCTACTGGAAACCTTCAAGCAACCACCCGGCATTCATCTGGTAAACCACCGGCAGGAATCGGCACCAGAAGACACTTCATTGACAGTGGCAACAATGCATACCGACACCCTAGCCAATAGGAATAAACTTTTTATTATTGTATTTAATTGTAAATATCTTTTTGTAAAGCTGACATGGCATATTTTAATAGACTCATATATGTATGAGATCTTGTAAATCATTATGATATAGGATGATATAGAGGATGGAATAGGAGATGATATAGGAATGAGCGAATAATAAGGACAAATTTTATATAAGGTTTATGGTTATAGTATGAGCTTAAACCGATACTAAACCTGGCATAGTTGATGCTGATTTCAAGCAGTACATTGTATTGGATTTTCATAATCCACTTTGTAAGTCAGTGAGACTTCTATTTTGTAGATAGAGCAGTGAGCTCTAGGTAGTTGGCCTTCTTGCATGTGCAAGCCCCTCATTGTAAGTAATATTTATTCATTGGCCAGTGAGTGAATATTGTGGGTCACAAATTCCACCAAGGTTTTTCCCACACCGGGTTTCCTCATTAAACATCTTGTGTTATGGTGTGTTTTCTATGCTATCTTTATTATTCCTATTTATTGCATTAATTCTTATTTACCAGTACACTGTTTTGGAATGCAAAACACTTAAAAAGGTTAAATATTCTGTAAACCGGTTAGATACTGATTCACACCCCCCCCCTCTCAGTATCTTTGGGACTATCATTAATCCTAACAATTGGTATCAGAGCCTATTCCTCTATTTTCAAAAGCCTAACAACTTGAGGAAGATTTTGACACCAGTACAGATGGAGAACTTAAGAAAGCAATTGGAAGGAGCTCTTGTAGACTATGATTCAGAGAAGTTGAAGAATATCAAACTTGAAGATGATCTAAGGACTGCACAAGAATTCATTCAAATACTTTAGAAGAATCTTACTATTGCTAGAAATAAAAGAAAAGAACATCATGAGAAGATGCAGAATGACAATGATGAAAAGGAAACTCTTAATGAGCTTGTGAACAAGATGAGACAAGAAAACATGACTATGAGGAATGAAATGCAAGATATGACTATGAGATTTTGTAAATACATTGAAGATAGAAAGAAGAAAGAAGATGACTTGACTAGGAGACTAAATCATTCTAGTAATGAAAATCTAAGACTCAGTCATGAAAATGATATATTAAAGATAGATCTGATTCACATGCAACATGATAAAACTGAACTTATGAGATAGATGAGAATTTTGGAAAATGAGTTGGCTACTACAAATCAACACAAAGAGAAATTCAAGAAAAGTTCAAAAGAACTTGATGATATGTTGAAAAGTCAAAAACCTAATGGAGATACTAATGGACTTGGATTTGAAATTGGTGAAAGTTCTGGTACTGCAAACAATCATGATCACAGTAAATGGGTAAGACAACCTAATGCTTACAAATTTAATGGGAAATGCTTTAACTGCAACAAGTATGGTCATAGAGAAAATCAGTGTAGATATAGAAACAATCAGAACATAAGTGCACCCACCGGTCAATGTTCCAAATGCAACAAAGTTGGTCATAATTCAGAAAACTGCAGAATGAATGTGAGATGTTATGTTTGTGGAAGATTTGGGCACTTATCTAGTCAATGCAAAAAACACAAATCAGCATAGGATATGGAAAGGATATTCAAAAGAATATTGTGACCTGTTATGCTTGTAACAAAATTGGTCATATTGCAAAATTTTGTAGAAGCAAGACTTCATCGGCAAACAATAAAGGACCCATTTGAAAGGCAAAGAAAAGGTTGATGAGGTAAAGCAAGAATTTTCAAGACAATGGATTAGAAAGACAGATCATAATGTTGATGAGACTATTTGTTCAATGGTAGAACAGAGTATTACTCCACTGGTAGGAAATTCTTCATCCAACTAAGAAGTAACCCTTTGGGGGTATTGCAGCAAGTTGAATATCATGCAAATTACCCTCGGTAGATGGTGAGAAGATAGATTTCTTCTTTACCGGTAGATGTGTTAAGTTTTCACTTAACCGACGAGCATTTATTACGATTGTTAAATGAAATTTCATTATAAATCATCAGTTTTCCTTCATTTTTGAATCACCGAGCATTCAAACTATCAGATAGAGCAAAAATCTGAGCGAAGACATTCAAGGCAAAGAAGTGAAGCAATTTCTTTCAAGCACTCAAACAGTATCAGGTAGTTTAAGGTATTTTTCAAATGGCTTCCTCTTTTGCTCCCGAATTTATTGCAAACCCTACTATTGTGGAAATTGTAAAATGCCTTAGTCCCGTTTTCAAAATTATTCTTGAGATAGCTAAGCAAGATGAATCCATAGGCGCATTCTCAAAAATTCCTAAAGGAGTAGCTTATGCTGAAGACCTTAGAATTTATATTCACTACAATATTGAAGAATTAGGTTCTGTGGAAATATTAAAGATGTTTAATACCATAATTTGCGATGAGAATGGAAATGTCAAACCTGAGCACAAGGTTATTTAGACCTTATGTTTTTTAGAAATCTTGAACATCCCTGAATTTCCAGCGGAGGTAGTGAGAATTATCCTAAGTAGGGCACATGGAGAATTTCTTTGGCTAGACTCGGTCTACAAATTGACCCGGCAAGAAATTAGAGCAGTGACAGGTTTACCCTCTACCGACAGTAGACTAGACAAGACAAAGAAGGTACCCAACAACACAGTCATGACCTTAAAAAGAGCAACATCTAATAGTAGATCTTTGAGAGTAAATGACATCAAGGATATCAATGTGAGATTCATAAGTATGATTTTAGGTTACAAGACCACACATGCAAACTGACTTAATTTAGTTTCTAGTCTTTGCATTAAAAGTTCTTATGATATGGTAAATAATGATGCAAAAATAGATGTGTGTGAATGGCTGAAGGATGAACTAGTTGATAATTTGAAAAAGATAAAAGGAGACAAGAAAGGAACATTTCATTTTGGTAATCTTTTGGTATGCCTTATGTTGTATTTCTCAAAACAAATTCTCGGTATTGGACACAAAGATTTTGGATATGACATATTGGTAGGCAAACAATTGCAAGAAGCCTTCACCGACATGGGTACTGCTAGGGAAAACAATATAACTAAATATTTCAAAGCTTTCCAAGCCAAAATGAAAACAAGAGAGAGACTACCACAAAGTATAGTAGACAAATATGATAAGGAAATGTGTTTTGTGATTAAGAAAGATGAAATATGGATGGAAGTAGTTCTTCCTAGAACTGTATGGGTAACTAAAATGGGGTATGAGGCTGGTGTGAATATTATTGAGACTTATGCCAAAGCCTTGTTAGAAGCACCTAGAGAACCAACGGAAGAAGTTTTTGGTAGTGCAGAAACAATTGAGAGTGGTGTACAAACAATGAAACAAAGGAAGAGAAGATAAAAGTACATAAGGAGTGCATCAAAACAAGTAAAGGAAATAAAAGAAAATGTCATGAACCTTACTAGAATAAAGGAAAGTGAAATGGAAGGATTGTAACTAGAGGCACATATCTCACCAGTTGGCACATCATCTGATAGTGAGATACCTATCGAATTTAAAAGAGTTGATAGGAAGAGAAAACCTTCACTGGTACCCTCTCCTCCACCCAAGAAAACAAGAACTCTGAGAAAGAAGTAACAAGTGGTAAGACAACTAGAAAAGAAGTTGACACCCAAGAAGAAACAATAAGTTATACCACCTTTGGATAACTTACTGAATGAAATCACTGATGATGGTAACTTGGCTAATGTGAGAAAGTTATATAACACATTCACTGATTCTAAAAAGGAAAGTGTTGAAAACAACATTATTCTACATCTGGACATCTACAAGAAAGTGCTCATTAAAGTGGTAGATGATTTACCAAATGATCTATATAGAAGGTTAGATGCAAAAAGGATTGTAGTAATGGAGCTAGACAAGAAACTTAAGGTTGAAAAACTTATGGTTGTTCATCTAGTTAACTCGAAAGAGGAGATTGATGAATTAATTTTTGAAGCTAACAGATCAGTTTTTGCTAGTGGTCATCGACAAGTGAGCTTAATGACTGGCAGAGTAAATGAAATTGCAGAGGAAACAACTGACAAAT
Source organism: Cryptomeria japonica (assembly GCF_030272615.1). NCBI lineage: Eukaryota > Viridiplantae > Streptophyta > Pinopsida > Cupressales > Cupressaceae > Cryptomeria > Cryptomeria japonica. Next base: position 581,812,552 of record NC_081414.1, on the reverse strand, counting down.
GGGATATCTTTTTCATAGAAAAAGAAAAATAGGAAGAATTGAACCGACCCAAGAAAATATTTAAATTCTATCAAAAGGACAAGGACAAAGGGAAAGGTAAAGCTGGTGGAATACCAAACATCAAAATAACTGACAACTTACCACCACCCTTGGATACCACACTGGCACATACTGTTGATACACCGGCTACTCGAAATGTGGACATAACACATGATGACACTAACCCTGAATCATAAATTCTATTTACCATGAATGTTGATACTCTGGAAATGAACATTATTGTGGATAAGGACAACATAGAGGTACAGGATGATATTGTTGGCAGTGGAAACATTGTTGAGCAACCGACATAAAATGTAGAGGTTCAAATGCATACAGAGAAAAAAGAGCACACAGAGCAACCTTTGGACAGTGGAATGAATATTGGTAGTTTAGATGTTGGCATAGAGAAACTGACAGAGACAGAGATATCGACAGTTGATAACATAGAGATACCGACAATTGATAACACAAAGATATTGGCAGCTGATAACACAGAGAAACTGACAGAGGCATAGGTACATATTGAGATAGAAAAACCAGAAATCACTGAGAAACACAAACCACTATAGGCTGAAACACAAACTCAGATTGATCCATCGGAGGTTGATACAAGCAAATTAGTAACAAATACTGGAAGCACTAAAATAATAAAGGCAGTTGGTCATACATCTGAATTCAGACCCACTAATATGATAGAGGTACTTCTAGACTCAATCAAGAAGATAACTGATTGTAATGCATTGGCCTACAAGGCAATTGATGATACAATACCTATTCTTAAGATGATTGCACCAAAATGCAATGTAGATAATGTAAAGGATTCTTTAGGACAGATAGACACATTGTCTAAATTTATTGATGGAAATGTAATAACAGTGGATAAGGTAAATGAGGATACATTCAAAGAGAAAAAGGAAAAAGAAAAAGAAAAATTCTTTGAGGAGACAATAAAGAAGTGCACTAAGCATATTAACACACTTCTACCAGCATTAAAAACAACAATTTTGGAGTATAAGGAACTATACAGAGAAACATGAAAACCACATCTGTTGATGCAGGACATTGAAAATGAAATAAGCAGAGTACAAAAAGAAATTGATGATATAGATGATAACATCATTGGTTGATCTGAACCTATATGAGTTATTGAGCAAGAAATAGCAGGATTTGAGGAAAAGTTGAAGAAATTTGAGAAGGAAAAAACAAGGATCAAGGCAAATGTTAGAGAGCTGAAGTATAAACTTAGTCCTAAACTAGATAACCTTATCTCTCTAAGAAATGAGATCTCTAAGGCATTAATTCAAGGAGAAAGATTACTGGAGGAACATATGCATCATCTCATCGACATGATCCAATGAATTGAGGCAACCATGAATGACATCAACAAATTCATGCAGAGTTTAAACTTGGTTTTGGCTAATATATTTTAGATTGTAACCAACCAGTTACAAACCTTAAGTTGAAATTTTGCACTCGTTTGATAGTTTTTTGACAACCTTTGTCATTGATGTCAAAGGGGGAGTAGTGGACAGAGAAAAATGGCTATTCAGAGGAGATCATCTACTTAGGGTGAGCACATAATTTTGGTAAATTTTTGGACTTCACTTTTTGGAAACAGTTTTTGGATTTATCTCATGAGTGTTGCCATCAATGCCACTGGCAACCTTTAGGCAACCACCCAACATTCATCTGGTAAACCACCAACACCGACATACACTTCATCGACAGTGGAAACAATGCATATCGACACCCCAGCTGACAAGAATACACTTTTGTTTATTGTATTTAATTGTAAATATATTTTTGTAAAGCCGACATGGCATATTGTAATAGACTCATATATGTATGAGATCTTGTATATCATTTTGATATAGGATGATATAGAGGATGGAATAGGAGATGAGATAGGAATGAGCGAATAATAAGGGTAGATTTTGTATAAGGTTTATGGTTATAGTATGAGATTAAACCGGTACTGAACCTAGCATAGTTGATGCTGATTTGAAGCAGTACATTGTATTGGATTTTCATAATCCATTATGTAAGTCTGTGAGACTTCTATTTTGTAGATTGAGAAGTGAGCTCTAGGCAGTTGGCCTTCCTACATGTTCAGGCCCCTCATTGTAAGTAATATTTATTCATTGGCCAGTGAGTGAATATTGTGGGTTACAAATCCCATCGAGGTTTTTCCCACACCAAGTTTCCTCATTAAACATCTTGTGTTATGGTGTGTTTTCAATGCTATCTTTATTATTCTTGTTTATTGCATTAATTCTTATTTACTGGTACACTATTTTGGAATGCAAAATACTTAAAAAGGTTAAATATTCTGTAAACCTGTTAGATATTGATTCACCCCCCCTCTTAGTATCTTTGGGACTATCATTAATCCTAACATGCTAACTGTGTCCCGTGTTGGATGATCGCATCAGTCAATGTTGTGGCCACCTGAAGAGTTTGTAGCTCCATTGACTCTTTTAGGATTACTAGGATAGTCACATGCACCTTAGGTTTGGGTGCTAGGGGATGACAACTCTACGGGTCTACTACCCTATGAGCTCCAGGTCTATCTTGGGTAGAGCCACCACCTCTACCATGGAACTCTCTCATGTCAAAATGATTAGGCTTCTCATTAAGGACAAACTCACAATATACTTTCCTCAAAAAATACAATGGAACCTCATAATTATTACAAGGTGGTTTGTCAAAGAGCATCCACCACCTATTCCAAAACAAATTCCTCATCTACACATTGGTACACCAACGTATGGGAAACCTCTTTGCATTAAGAGGTAAGGACTCACCAGTTCTAGGATCAACAAAAAGAGCACATATTTGTGCTTTACTTATGTTTTTGTTTTTCACTCCCTCATAAGATAATCCATTCTTATAAAATGCACAACACCTATCCTTATAGTTTCCCCATTTTGTAATCTGAGTGGAAACTGCAATGGCACAACTAGCTAATTTTTCTAGGCTCATGACAAGGGATAAATGATGCTCAAGGTTAGATGTTTTAAATTTATTAATCAATCTACTTATTTTAGCAGTGTTTTACCATAACTGATTAAGCAATTTCTCTTGTGTAGGTGTTGTACCCTATAAAGGAGGAGCTGGAGGTGTATTTTGTGGGTTTTGTTGTGGGTTTTCATCTTGTTGTGGTTTTGGATTTTGAGAATCTGATATATTTGTAACAAAAAATAAAAAAACTAATCAAAATCAATGATTTTAAATTCAAAATGTAAATAAAATTTATCAAAAATGCAAAATAAACAAAAAAAATTAACAACTTACCTCTTTCCATGGCATTGGGAAGTGGAAATCGGGAGCCCATATGTGGTTTTGCAAGAAAATGCCCCTCCAAACTACTTTCAGTTGTGGGTTGAAAATGAGACCCAGTCGGCATAAAAAAAAAATATTGACAGGTAGTGCATATGCGGTCTTAAAACACTAAGACCGTGTACGAGGTCCTAATTTCTAAGTGACCGCATACGTGGTCTTAGTTTTTAAGGACCGCGTACGCAGTTCTTTCCCTGTAGGCTCGACATAAACAAACCAAAGTGCATACGGGGTTATTCAAAATTCAAAAACCACATACGCGCTATTTGTTTTTTAAACTTTTTTTTTGGTGTGTGTCCACTTTTTTGGCACCACCTCGGTGCACACACCACATAATTAGCAATAATATAATAGTAGAAAAGAGTAAATATCCATGCATTAAATCTTCCACCAGACATATTAGTTCATAAAGTATTAAAATTTTTAAGTAGAAAGTATGATTAAAAGTAACATGATTAATTCTCATCACCAAATACATGGATTATTGACTCTAAATGTTTAAACCATATGATTGGTGATAAAGATAGGTTTATTAATCTCAAGAGATATGATGGCACACATTAGTGAAATTTGTTGGAGAAGATGGTGCAGTTATTCGAGGTATTGGAAGTGTTTCTATTGATAGTAAGCATAAAACTGATTATGTTTATTATGTTCAAGGATTAAGACATAGTCTATTAAGTGTTAGTCAAATGTGTAGAAAAGGTTATGAATTTTTGTTCAGTATCACCGAATGTGTGATCAAAAAAGAGAAGACTAGTAAAAGAGTTGTAAAAGGAATTAGAATAAGTGGAAATGTATACTACATCAAGGATAAGATAGAAAGAAAATATTTTTTAACATAGACTAATGAATATTGGTTGTGGCACAAAAGGAAGGGACATGTCAATTTTGATAATATGATTAATATTTGTATATCTGAAGTAGTTAGAGATTTACCTAGACTTATGAATCCTACTAATACAGTGTCCAGAGAATGTCAATTGGGTAATCAAATAAAGATAAGATTCAAGAATAAGGATTACTCTACTACAAAACCACTAGATTTGATTTTATATAGATTTGTGTGGACCTACAAGGACAAGAGGTTCTAATAGAGAAATGTATTTCATGTTACTTATTGATGACTTTTCTACAATGAATTGGGTTGCATTGATAAAGGCTGAATTTGAGGATTTTGAAAGATTTAAAGTTTTCACATCCATGGTTGAAAATCAAGTAGATGCTATGATGAAGTTCTTAAGATCCCATAGAGGATAATTTACTTCATGGAAGTTTGATAAGTTTTATGAAATCCATGGGATCTTAGAAGGCACTTTTCTACTTTGAGGACTCCTCAGCATAATGGTGTAGTGGAAAGAAAGAATAGGATTGTTATAGAGATGGCCAGGACTTTGTTAAAGGATTCTAATCTAACTAATGTGTACTGGAAAGAGGTAGTACATATTTCTATATATATTCTTAACATGGTGCAAATCAAAGTAAATCATACCAAAACACCTTATGAGTTATGGAATGGAAGATCGCTACTATGAAATACTTCAAAATTTCTGGAAGAAAATGTTATATCAGAAAAGATGAGGACAATATTGGTAGGTTTGACTCTAGAATAGATGAAGGAGTATTTTTTGGATATGCTACAAATATCAAGGCTTACCAGTGTTTCAAAAAAAAGGTTGAACAAGATAGTAGAGAGTATGAATGTGAAGGTATGCGAAGAATAGGATTAGATTAAATGAAGACTAAAACTAAGGTGGAGATTGTTCTAGCAATTATAGAGAAGACAAGTGATGTAGAAGAGAACAAGGAGAAGGAACCAAATGATGATGAAGAAGAAGAGGAAGATTCAGCAAAAGTTCCTGCTAAGTATGCTTAGAAGCATTGTAATCAGATAATTGGAGACAAGACAAAAGGTGTTCAGACAAGAAGAAAGATTGCAAAAGCTCATGAACAAAACAATTACTTTTTTCTATTAATGATTGAGTGGAAGACTTATGAGGAAGCAAGTAAAGATGAGAGTTACGTAAAAGCAATGGAAGAAGAACTAAATAAGATATAGAAGAACAAGACTTGGGAGCTAGTACCTAGACTAGTCAACAAAAATAGGATAGGAACTAAATGGGTGTTCAAGAACAAGCTAAATGAGTAAGGACAACTTACAAGGAATAAAACAAGACTGGTAAGAAAAGGATATTCTTGAGTGGAAGGCATAAAATTTGAGGAAATGTTTTCTCCAGTAGCAAGGATGGAAACTATACATATGTTTCTTGCATTTTCTGCTTACAAGAACTTTATAATTTACTAGATGGATGTCAAGTCGCCATTTATAAATGGAGATCAAGAAAAATAAGTATACATTGAAGAACTTGATGGATTCAAGCTGACAGAAGATTTAAATATTGCAACACCCCACTAGAGAACCCTAGAGGACAACACAACTAAAATAAGGTTTTGTTTTCTATTATGTGATACATTACCTTGGATGGAAGATTCTCCAAAGTGTATGGCTATCATTTTGTACTGATCAACCATTTCAGGTATGATGAAAAAGTTAACATACCCTATTTCCTGATTTGTTCAATGAATGCTACTATTAAAGCCCATAGAGAGAACCCTAAGGGAGACACAACCATGCACCAAGGTCTTATGGTTTTAATATATGACCATTTAAAATCTAACCAAATTGCCCACCCCCAGCCTTCTATCTCCGATTCTGAGGAGGAAGGGTCAGATTTTGATTTTTCTATGGGTGATGAGTCTGAAAGTGATTTGAAAAATGAGACAGAGGAGAGTCTGGAAGACTCTGAAGCTGAACATGGTAAGAAAAGAAAGTAGGTGAGCATTAAGCCATCCTCTTCTAAGGGAAAGAAAAAAGGTAAAGAGAAGGTCTTCTAGATTCACTCCTCATCGGAGGAGCAGGTCTCTGAGGACTTTGAGAAGGATGAATCCCAGTCCCCTCAGAAAATGAAAACTAAAACTTCCATTCAGAAAAGGAACAAATAGAAAAGGCAAGACAATTATGAGTTGGAATTGGAGGATAAAGTGCAGAGAAAGGATCTTGATGTCGACCAAAAAGTGGAGGAGGAGATTATAGGGGAAGGTTTCAATTAGAGGGTTGGTGGAAATGTCAAAAAAATCACTAGTGGAGATGTTCCCAATAATGAACAGGCCAATGTTGGTGAGAAAAATCCCCCTTCAAATCCTCCTATCAAGGGTTTGAAAGGGTTTGTGGACACCCTCGACTAGTTAATTAACAGTCACAAGAAAGTTGTGGAGTATAATAAGAAGCTGAGCCATAGGGTTCAAATTCTAGAGACAATCAGTATTGGTGAAGGTAAATCTACGACTGAATATGTTGATGACTTGAGTAAAATTGCTGCCAGAGCTAAAGAGATTAGAGACGCCTTCAACCCAAGGTTTGAGAAAGTGGAGAAGGCCCTAGAAGAGATAAAAACCAATGACAATTCTATGGACCAGAGAATGACGAAAACTAACAACAAATTCAACAAAATTGAAAACTACCTCAGAAGCATTGTTGAACAAAGCCATAATATTCTGAAGGCCTTGACTGACAACATCAAAATTCTTATCAGCAAGCTAGAGATAAAGAAGCATTCCCTAGAGCTGGAACCTAACATGGAAGGTATGGGAGAGGTGCAAGGACCTAGAACAAGGACCCAAGGCAAGAAGAAGGAGAAAAAGCCAAACAAGGAAATTGAAGAACTCAAAGTTGCTTGGGCAAAGTATGACCTGCTGGTCACTAAGGCGGCTGATCTTCTTAAGTCTTTGTAGTTGTTGTTTGTTGTTTAGGTCTTTATTTTTGTTTTTTTGCATTGTTGTTCCTTTCTTTTGTTGTTTGTTCGGTTTACTGGCCTTCTTGCCAGTCTTTTGTATGTTGTATCATTACTGGTCTGGTTGCTCTATGTTGAACTATCTTTTTCTCCTTTGTTAAAGGTTTTGGGTCATTAAAACCTATTTTTCATATTAATTAGAACTAACCAACCTCAAGGAGATAACACAGTTTTTTTCAAAGAGATACATTAACTCATTAAACTATAATAATGAATAACATGAGAACAAATTATCTAAGCACAAGAAAAAACAAATAAAAATAATAACACCTATATCCTCTAAGGTCCCCTAACATCGCTATAAGGCAACACTAACACTTACTAAAGGATAAGAAAAAAATCTAAACTAACCATTAAATAACATATTGCTTAAACATGAATAGATGAGTCTTCACATAGAAATGATATCATATAATAATTAAACAACATGATTACCCTAGAAACTAGGTTTATTTGAAATCCCAAATCTAAATGTTCCTAAGATTACTTTCTACATTATCATATAACCATAGCACCTGAACTTAGATAAATGAAACTATTCTCATGGAATATCATTTTATGTATTACAACTAACATCTCCTTACTAAGAACCTAATCATTCATAAGGGATAGATAGTACCAACATTGTACTATCTAAACTCACAAACAACTACATAGTTAACATTATTACACTAAATTTACATTACATATTCCTCTCAAAGAGAGTGTTCATAAAACATAATGAATACAAATGGAAATCTATTTTAGATACATGAATGAAATATTTCGTAAGATAATACAGCTGCATCCTAAATCCAAAGATTTTACAACTAAAGAAGACATAGTCCATCCAAGAAGATCACGAACATAGCACCAAAGATCCCAATGGAAAAAAGCATCAACCAACTAACCATGTGGAACCCTAAGGACCACCCCTTGTTCTTCAAAGAATGACATAAGGCCCCACATACCAAACATATCACTAAGGGTGACACTAACACAACCAATGAAATGAAATGAATACACAAATGAAACAATCACAAGGACCAAACCAAAACTTAACATAGACTACTAGAGGATTCTGCACAACACCGCATAGGATAGGGTACTAGGCTACAACTAGGGAAGAGTGTCATCACATGGAATCAACATGAATTATCCTAGAAATTTGAACCTCTCCAAACTCCAGACCCCGACCCCCATTTGACTCCACATGTGGAACCAAACAATCCTTCCATGGAGGCAAGGAAGTTTGATTTGCCATGCAAGCCTTCCCAATCTCATCCTGAGTCTAAAAAAGCATTCTAGGCCATGAGATCTCATCCTCAGTCTATACAAGCATACGAGGCATGAATGGGGCACCATCAATTATCTTATTAATGTGTGTATTCTACCCTCCCCTATGTTCATTAATTAAGATTACCACTTGTTAAAACAACTCTCCCAATGGGTTGTCCTAGCAATCACCTAGGATCCTGATCCCCATGGAGAGCCACTCTCCCTTACTTTCACCTAGACACCACTAGCCTATGGTTAAAACAAAAGGATAACAATAACCTCATACACATATAAGGTTCATATAATGATTCATCACAATCTATCTCATAAAACAAGACTTCCATAAGACCTTAATCAACAAAAGGGTTAAACCCTAAATCCACTAATTCATAATGAATAAGCATGTGATTGGGCCTTTTATCACCAATAAAAATCCATGTATCTATAAATAAATCAGACCTTACCAGCAATATCTCATAAGCACCATATATCTCACATCACATGACATAAAAATCTGAACCATATCTTACATAACATGAAATGAAAGCATATGGGATCATATATTACATCATATAAATTATATCATAAATAATAACACCATCTAATCCATATCTGATAATTTTATCCAAATATACCTCTCTTGATCATAAACACTCATGGAATCAATATGAATGCAGAATAAGAAAACCTAATTACTGAGTGCATACAATGAAAAGAAAACACATGGATCCATCCCAAAAAGATCTATCAACCTATGGAAAATACATGAATTAAGTTTAAGACTCAAAAATAGGCCCTTGGACTGACATGAGTTCAAAAAACCAATCTAGGGAGCCAAATGAGAATTCTAGATCAAAATTCCCCAAAACAGGACTAAAAACTAGGACAGACTTTGGGCTCAAAATTCAATAATCAGACTAACCCAAAATAAAAATCTGAATAAAAATCATTTTAGAGGTATGAACCCCCTTTACATAAATGTATTTGTATCACATACAATATAAATAATAAATCTTCTGTAAACCAAACACTAAAAATAGTCTAGAAATACACTACATAGAGAACACACACTTCATTTTTCAATCAATAAATAACAATAAATGCATAAAACTTTTAGAATCAAAATATGGCATAGAAAAAAGAGAGAATACAAACCTTTCAAATCCACAAATCATTTTTATGCATAAAATTTAATTAGCACAATAATTCCAACCCAGAAGTAGAAGAAAATGGGCAAGAAAGATAGAAGGCCAACCCCTGCACGCTCGACTCTGCATGAACAAAAGTTTCAGCAAATCAAGAAAGAAATCGGGTCATAAAAATAATAGAAACTAATCTCCAAAAAACCACAAAAAACCCTCTCCCATATCTTCAAAAAAACGCTCACCAAAACCCCTTTGATTCAATGAAAATATTGCTCTCCAAAGCCACACCCAAATATCCTCTCCAACTCCCAATTTTTCCAGCCATCTTTCAAGAAATCTCCACCATCAACACATAGAAAAAATGTTATTTCTAGCACAAGTACCATTCCGAAAAATGGGAATTGGTGTTTGTATGAGACACAACCAATCACAACTAAGCATTAAATTATATAAACTAAAACTCATAGATAATAAACATATCACACCTTTCAAATCCACAAATCATTTTTATGCATAAAATTTAATTAGCACAAGAATTCCAACCTGGAAGTAGAAGAAAATGGGCAAGAAAGATAGAAGGCCAACCCCTACATGCTCGACTCTGCATGAACAAAAGTTTCAACAAATCAAGAAAGAAATCAGGTCATAAAAATAATAGATACTAATCTCCAAAAAACCACAAAAAACCCTCTCCCATATCTTCAAAAAAATGCTCACCAAAACCCCTTAGATTCAATGAAAATATTGCTCTCCAACGCCACACCCAAATATCCTCTCCAACTCCCAATTTTTCCAGCCATCTTTCAAGAAATCTCCACCATCAACACATAGAAAAAATGTTATTTCCAGCACAAGTACCATTCCCAAAAATGGGAATTGGTGTTTGTATGAGACACAACCAATCACAACTAAGCATTAAATTATATAAACTAAAACTCATAGATAATAAACATATCACATAATATCCCTAATTATTTAATCCCATTAACTCAAAACATACACAAAAATAATACAAGAAAAATATTATTATATCTCACACCTTATCTTATATAAATATCCTTTAATTTATTTAATAAATGAATATTAGTAATAATTAATCAAATATCATAATAAACAATTTAAGTAAATTAAAATAGAATAAAAGAAAAATAAAACACAACTATTCATGTATTAAATACAAAGGGTGACATTATAATAATTGGCTCTCACTGGTATGAGGTTGGATAGAATTGGCATCATTGTTGTCTTTCCTTGTGTATTATGTGGTTGTTCCTTGGAATCGATTGATCATCTTTTTCTTCATTGTCATTTTGCTTCAGAATGTTGGTATTGGCTTTTTGATAAATTAAATTGGTCTGTTACATTATGTGGGGATTTACGGTCTTACTTTAGGGGTTGGCCATCTTTATGCTCATCTTCTTTTTATGCTTGTTTGTGGATTATTGCCCCTTCTATTTTGATTTGGAAGATTTGGCTAGAAAGGAATAATAGAATCTTTAGGAAGAAGGTTTCCTCCTTGTCGGATGTCCTTTTTAGTATTGAGAAATCCATCTCTGAATCTACTTTGGCTTTTATTTATAAAGGTCTGAGCTCTAGATGCACCTTCACCTCTTGGGATAGCTGGATCATGAGGCATTGGTCGGCTTTGCATTTACTTCCTTCTCAAGGGGCCATTTCTAGGAAAATGATTTCTACAATTAACAGAAAAATAGGTAGTTTGGTTGCCACCTCTCAGGCTCAAGTTTAAGTTAAATTTTGATGGTGCCTCTTGTGGCAACCTGGGGAAGTCTTCTATTGGGGTGGTGGTAACTGTTGATAATTCTAAAGTTATTAGAACTAGGTGTCAGTGTATCCCAGATGGGACTAATAATATTGCAGAAATTCATGCTCTCTGTTGGGTTAGATTTGTTAATTTCATTAGATTTTAAAGATGTTGCGATTGAAGGAGATTCTTTAGTGATCTTTTATGCAGTTACTAATCGAACCTGTAATTCTTGGCATTACAATATTGGTTGGATAAGGTTTTTCTGCAGCTTAAGCTCTTTAATTCTTATTCTATTTTTCATAGTTATAGGGAAGCCAATTTCATTGCTGATTTTTTGGTGAATAAGACCTTAAATGAGAATATTCAATCTTTGGTGGATATTGATGAGAGTTGTCTGCCTTCTTTTCCTTCAAAGTCTTAAGTTTTTTTTCTTCTGGTCATACTCTTTAGCTTTGCCTCGACCTTGTATTTTGCTTGGAATTGTTAATAAGTATACATTTTGGTGGGAGGATGTATGGGGCCTATTTTTTGGCATCTTTACTTCATTGCATAAATTTTGCATGCTTGTTCATAATTACATGGGATGTGCTGGCTGGTTCTTAGCTCTTGAGTTGATGTGTTCTATGGGGCACCATATTGATTGAGGGGATCTTCTCTTACTTCATTATCATATCTCTTGTACTGTTATGTTCGCAATATTTTTTTGTTGCTAGGCATTGTTTAATGATTGTCTTCCTTAGATGTCATGGCTTGTGTGGGCTTGTTGGTATGGTGTCTAGGATATGGCTCGTGTGGATCTCTGATCTTGTATCATTTTTTGTCACACTTGTGTCATTCTATGGTTGCTTGTACGATAAGCTTACTTATTAATGATGCTTCTTCTCTTTAATAAGTTCGTGACATTTTTCTTTATGTCTTACTTTTCCCTTACGATTTTTTGTGATGGACGCTGCTGGTTAAAGAATTTCTTTGTTTGTTAAGAATTGTGATTTTCAAGATCCTTATGCCTTTGATGATGAGAAGCCTGGAAGCCTGTTTAAACTTCATTCTTCAGAGTTTTCTATTGCTATTTGTAAGGTGGTGGACAGACAATGGTTGGTGTAAAATGCTAATATTTTCCTTGTTGAAGTTACTTCTCGTTTTATTACTGTGTGTATGGATATGCTCTTGGATGCTTCTTTGGTTTGGGCATTATTGGATGCATACTTTCATCCCTCTTTTTATTCTACTTCTAATTTGGATAATGCTCTGTCTTCTTATCATTTTGAGCTTGGTGATTTTCCTTATGGTGGTTTTTTATCTCGGTCTGAATTACTATCTAATGGCTGGCATTGTGAATTACTTTCACTCTTGAGAGGTGGTTTGATTTTTTGACATGATGTTTTCTCTTGTAGATTTTCTAGATCATGTTTCTCCAGATACTTTGGTTGTGGCTGTAAATGTTTTTTCAGGTATACATTTCCTCCTTGATTCTATGAAGGCAGTATGTCTCTTCCAAGTTTGGTGGAGCCTTTGCAGGTGGTTGCTCTAGATATCCAGGTTGTGGTTGCTTTCCAGTTTGAGGGGATGTTTCCCCCTCCAGATGAGGTCTCTAGTACCTAGTTTTTGTACTCCTGATACTTGTTTGCTTCACCTCTTCTTTGGTAACTTTGTATCTGGTATACAAATTTTGGGGGGCTGGGTATCATTTTTGTATTCAGTGGCTTATATGGCCTTTTTGGGACGGGTTTGGGCTGGTTTGGAGATTTCACTTCTCTAATTCAATGTAATCAGTCATATTATCTTCCCAATGAGATTTTTATGAGCAAGACCAGAGTTTTTCTTTTCCTGGTTATGTCCTACCAGTGCTCTTTGAACCAGGATTGTATAAATTTATAATTAATAAAATTAGTGGTCCTCCACTTTTATTGAAAAAACAAATATTGCACCCAAACTTATAAAATAGGCATTTAATTTATAAATTAATATTAATTATAATATTTATCCATATACCAAAATAAATCATTAATAATTTAAATAAAATGAAATAGAATTAAAGGGATAAAAAACAATTATTCACATAGACATCCACAAGACCACATAACCATAATGGAGATTAAACCAAAAGAAAAGAAATCAAGACAAGGGTCAAAACGAAGACTTGGGCTAGGGTTAGTTGTGGTCGGGCCTTAGTGTCACCTCTGATCAACTACCATTGGTAAAGGAGTCATGCTCAAACTTATGGGACTAGGTGGAGTCAGTGCCTAGCACCTGCACTCTTGCACAACATCATCTAGAAACAATTATGTACATATACATATACATATACATATACATATACATATACATATATGTATATGTATATATATATATGTGTGTATATACATATGTATATATACACACACATGTATATATACATATATGTATATCTATCTATATATATGTGTGTATATATGTATATATATATATGTATATATATGTATATGTATATATATATATGTATGTATATGTATATGTATGTATATAGGTATATGTATATGTATATGTATATATATATGTATATATATATATATATTCATCATATCAACATAGTCAGGAGTCGGGTGAAAGAGAATTATAACATCACATCCTTCTCTTGATGAGCGATGTGGTATCATCTCTTACACACTTGCAGACAATAAACAACATAAACATAGATATAGTATAATCAAACAACCATCACTCATATCCAATAGTATTATTAGAATCAGGTTTAGCACAAGATATAACATCATAAATAGAAAACACAAACCCTAGCATCTTCAATTAACCCTGAATATAAATCATCAGCATAAATATCAATAACGTATCCACTTATACGGATAAGTATCTCAAACATGAAAGAACAAAGCATGAAAAGATGAATTATCAAGTCATGAAAAGAGTCCACCAGAATCTATCATAACCATCATAGAGTATGAATTAGGGAGGGGCACTATAGATGTGGTTTGCAAATTGAAGAAAGTATTGTATGGACTCAAATAGGCACCTAGAGCTTGGTATGAAAGATTAGATAGGTATTTGATTCAATAAAATTTTAGGAAAGGTACAACAAAAAATAATATTTACTTCAAGTTTGATGGAGATAAGTTATTGATTGTTATAGTTTATGTTGATGATATTATATTCAAAGGAAATGCTAGCTTATGTAGAGAGTTTTCTATAGAGATTCATAAAGAGTTTAAAATGTGAATGATTGGTGAGTTATATTTCTTTCTTGGATTACAAGCTATTCAATTTGAAAGTGGAATTTTTATCTCACAAATCAAGGATGTAAAAGAGACGTTGAAGAAATTTGGTTTTGATGATTGTAAATTGGTTACAAATATTTTAAGCAATGGATGCAAGCTAAGCAAGGATGATGAGTTTCTAGAGGTTTATTAGAAGAAGTACATATCAATGACTGATGGATTGTTGTATTTGATTGCATCAAGACTAGATATCATGCAGGCTATGCATTTGGTGGCTATGTTTCAGGCAAATCTGAAGGTGACACATGAGCAAGGTATGAAAGAATTTAAGATATTTGAAAGGTACTATGGATTTTGGAATTTGGTACAAAAAAGGTTGATATTTCATCTTAAAAGCTTACACTAATACATATTGGGTTGGAATTGTTGATGACCAAAAGAGTACTAGTGGTGCTTCTTTCTTTTTAGGAGATATATTGGTTTCCTGGTTCAGTAAGAAACATGCTTTAGTTTCCCTATATACTACCAAAGTAGAGTATATTGCAATAGCATCATGCTATATTCAGGTAATGTGGATGAGATAGACTCTTAAATATATCAAGGTAACATATGATGAATAAATTCCTATTATGCGAGACAATACAAGTGCAATAAACATTTCAAAGAATCCGGTTATGCATTCAAGAACAAAACACATTTCAATAAGATATCGCTACTTAAGGGAGAAGGTTGTTGAGAAGGAAGTTTGATTGGAATACATTTCTACAAAGGAAAAGCTAGTTCTATATTTTCACTAAGTCATTGACAAAGTATACATCTGTGTTTCTTTAGGAGAAGCTTGGGGTTATTACCCCTCCTTCTTATAGCTAGGTGCATATTTCTAAGGGGAGCTTTCATGCCTATTTCTTTTCCTAAATTGATGCTATGACTACTCTCAAGAGGAGCAATGGAGTGTGTAGTTTTGTTGTGGCCTTTTTCTTTGATGGAAAGGGGGGAGAGATTTAGCAGTTTTGGGAGATAGTTGTTTGGGAGAGATAGAGTTGAATTTGCAGTGTTTTTAATAGATCAGTGTAGATTGGTCAAGTTTTGGTTGAGTGTTGAGTTTAGTAAAGTGTTGTAATTAATGACAAAGGGGGAGATTGCTGGACGTGTTGGAAAAAGTGCAAAAAATTGAGAGGGGAAAGGGGGGGAGAGATTTAGCAGTTTTAGGAGATAGTTGTTTGGGAGAGATAGAGTAGAATTTGTAGTGTTTTTAATAGAGCAATGTAGATTGGTCAAGTGTTGGTTGAGTGTTGATTTTAGTCAATTATTGCCATTAATTACAAAGGGGGAGATTTTCTATTATGGAAATACAAAGTGTTGAGTTTAGTTGATTGTCTTTAATGGAAAGGGGGGAGAGATTTAGCAGTTTTGGGAGATAGTTGTTTGGGAGAGATAGAGAAGAATTGTAGTGTTTTTAATAGAGTGGTACATAGATTGGTCAAGTGTTGGTTGAGTGTTGAGTTTAGTCAAGTGTTTCTATTAATGACAAAGGGGGAGATTATTGGAAGTGTTGGTAACAGTGCAACAAACTGAGAGGGGGGGTGAATCAGTTTGCAAAAAAATTCTACACAATTCAAACTTAAATTCAAATCTACTAACTAACAGTTAAAGCACAGATTAATACAACATCAATATCACATATAATACCAAGATTTTTGATGTCTAAAACCTGCTTTAGGGAAAAACCACAATGGGAACCTACCCACAATGAGATAATAACCTGTTAGGAGTTAGTGAAATATTACAATGGGGAATGCACATGTATTCAATCTCACCACCTAGAGCTCACTGCTCAAATACAATAAGGGCTACAGCCCTGGGGAAGACTCACTACCTTACAAAGATCTGGACAACAATCCGAATTACATGAATTGGGAAAATAACATCTCCTAATGCCTGATTACAATTCCGGTTAAGCACATATACTCAAATTTTACTCTTACACTTTTGCACACTCTTTCACACCTCTTTCCTCTTCTCTTCTTATACTAAGTGATCAATACAGTATTTGTACATGCATATGCCTCTCACAAATTAATATTACATGAATATATACAAATCATCAACCTATATTTCAAGGTTGACTAAACCGTCAATACAAGTTACAAAATAATAGCCTCACACGCTACAACAACATATGCAGACCAAAACAATGTCAGATAAGACATTGTCTGGACCTAAATCAACACTACAATTATGAAAAACCTCCAAGAATTATTTCTTGAACATCTGCAACATGATACAACTCCATAAATGTCGCATAAAATGAAGAACACCACTAGATCAAGAAAATGATCAATAACGTGCACAACAATCAATGCGGACCAACAACACAGATAGAACACGATCTGGGAACATTCACAAGCAATTGTAAATTGCACCACAACAACCGAAACAACTTAGATTACTAGAATTATCATCATCTCTTTATCAGAGCTCAAGAACACCAACATAATTAACTGTCAACCTGAAAGATTCACTTGTGGATTTCCAAATCATGAACCACCAGAATTGAGGATACACCTGAACATCCCAAATATTCTGTCAAATCCATAAACCAAGATATTTCAATTTCGAAGCAATCTAGAGCACAAACTAGAACACTGAATAACATGAATAATTGAAAAACAAACTTCAATACTAGACCTCATAGCTCAATCAAATCATCATGCAGACCACTAAAACTTATATTGAATCAACTAGAGATAAGAATCTCAAAACCCATTAAACCACAACATCTCAACTACAACACACTGACCAAAACAACTCATTTAATCTGACTACAACATTGGAACACACATAATAATATGTTGACATCAATGACAAAATACTGTTCCAGCAAACATATCAACACTATCCAACAATCCCCCCTTTGGCATTGATTGCAACATATGAATTTGAAAAATAATCAATAAAAAAAAAAGAAATCAACAAAAAATAACATGCAACAAACTCCCCCTGAGATCAACATATGATATAGTAGTTTTTCACATGCTTCTCTCCCCCTTTGACAACAATGCTAAAGATAAATCTCAACAATATCCACAATTAAACATCTAAACCACCATATTGACTACTCCCCTTGAGTAGCAGTCACCACTCATCAATTCGAAGCACAAAATATCTTTGTAAAGTTCACCAGACTGATGCAAATCCATGCATCTTAGTTCTTATCAGAAGGGACAATTAACCCTAGCTTCCCTCTGAGATACTCAAAAGTATCTTTAGGCAACAACTTTATGAAGATATCTACAATTTGTTCTTAAGTAGGAAAATATTGTAATCTGACTTCTTTCTCATTCACCTTCTCTCTCAAGAAATGAAACTTAATTGAAATATGCTTAGTCTTAGAATGCGGGACCAGATTCTTGGAAATATTATTGGCACCACAATTATCACAATATATTGCAATAGGTTTATCAAAAATAACTCTAATATCCTTCAACATTTTCTTCATCCAAATTACCTGAGTACAACTATTAGCAACAACAATGCATTCAGCGTCTACAGTAGATAAAGAGATAGCATTTTGTTTTTTACTTGACCATGCAAGTAGTCTCTTTCCAAGGAAAAATGCACCACCACTAGTACTCTTCTGATCATCCACATCACTAAACCAATCAACATCTATAAAAGAACTCAAGGTAAAGTCATCATCTTTAGGATACCACAAACCAAAATCAACTGTCCCTTTCAAATATATAAAAATTCTTTTTACAACTACAACATGAGATTCTTTAGGACCAGTTTGAAATCTAGAAACAAGACCAATAACATTCATAATATCAGGTCTAGTTTGAGTCAAATACAATAATCTACCAATCATAGATTTGTATCTAGTCTGATTTGCTTTCGAAGAATCATCATCTTTTGTTAACTTGCATCCAGATACCATAGGAGTACCAACAGGCTTAGCATCATCAAGACCAAACTTTTTCAACAATTCCTTCACATACTTAGACTAAGATATAAAGATACCTTTCAACCACTTAGTCAAAAGAAAGATGCAAGAACATAATACAAACACCCACATCATAACATAATGATTTATTTGAATTTCAGACTCTTGAACTCTCTCTTTATCTACACCTTCATTGTCAAGATTTTCCAAAACATTCTGAATTTGATTCTGGGTTAGCACTTTCTTTTCTTTATCTATATTGACATCCTGATCATCTGAATCATATCCACAAGGTCTAGGCTGATACACATTTTCTTCATCAACTTTCACATTAGCACTTTCAACTATATTTGTTAATCTTTTCTTATAACACTGGTAGGCCTTACTCTTAGTAGAATAACCAAGAAAGATTCCTTCATCACATCTATCATAAAATTTTCCTAATTCTCCATCTCTTCTGATATAACATTTACTACCAAAAATTCTAAAATATCTAATAGTAGGAGCATGACCAAACCATAACTCATAAGGAGTCTGACCAGTATCACCTTTGATATGAACTCAGTTCAAAGTATTTACTACAGTACTCACAACTTCTCTCTAATAGATTTGCAACACATTTCCTTCAATCATCATTGTTCTAGCAGCTTCCTAAACTATTCTATTCTTTCTCTCCACAATACCATTATGTTGAGGGGTTCGCATAGCAGATAACTATCTCTTGACCCCAAGCTCTTCACAAAAGGAATAAAACTCACCAGAGGTAAATTCTCCACCTCTATCAGATCTGAGACACTTTAGCTTCAATCAAGTCTTTGTCTCTACCATAGCCTTAAAAATATTGAACTTCTCCAATGCTTCAGATTTATCCCTTAAGAAGGTAACCAACATCATCTTTGAATACTCATCAATCAACAAAATTAAGTACCTGTCACCCTGTAATCTTCTCACTCTAGAAGGACCACAAAGATTAGTATGCACAAGATTCAGTATTTCATTAGAAGATAATGTTTTCTTTTGAAAGAAGCTCTTGTCTGCCTCCCTAACTGACATTCCTTACATACTAGATTAGAAGGCTTTACAATCTTAGTTAGATCTCTCAGAACTTGAGTGGAACTTATCTTAACCATGAATTCAAAATTTACATGACACATCCTTCTATACCACAACCAAATTTCATCAACTTGAGCAATTAAGCAACTTTTACCACCAGAATTCAAATGAAAGATATTACCTTTAGTCTATGTACCTAATGCAATCTCAATTACTCAACATCTTACATTTTCCATTCTTGAATTGCAATTCATATCCGTTATCAATCATCTATCCAACACTCAAAATATTATGCTTTATACCTTCAACATACAAAACATCATCAGTGTTATGATTACCATCAAGAGAAATAGAACCTCTACCACAGATTATACAAGCTTTATCATCTCCAAATATCACTGCACTACCATCATACTTTTCCATACTCACAAATTTACTCTTATCACCTATCATGCGATGAGAGAAGCCACTATCAATAACCCATTCATCTTTCTCTTCAACTTTAGCAGCCAAAGCTTTCTCTTCAACAATGTAGCTAGTAGAATCAACAATCGACAGATCTTCTTCCTTGATAGAAATGAACACCCATTCATCTCCTGAATTTCCCTTCTAAAAATCATCATTTGTTACACCTTCATCAATAGCATAATAACACTTCTTTTGATATTTAGTCTTGTAAGGCTTCAATGGCTTCTTAGGATTTCTATCTCTTTTTGAGCATCTAGAAGAAAAATGTCCAATCTTATTACATGAAAAGCACTTAAGAGGTAGCTTACCTTCATACTTACCAACACCCTTAGGCAATCTTCAAGAAATTAGGGCTTCAATCTCTTAAAGCTCTCTCTCTTCTTCTTCAAGATCTTTCATCTCCTTCTCATATCTGGATATCCTTGTAGAAATTTCTCTCAAATCATACTTCTTCTTCTTGGATACAATAGCTTTGAATGAAAATTCAGATTTAGGAGGGAATTCACCAAATTCACTCAAATTTAAAGCAAAAAGTTTTCCAATTAGTATGTCTCTGGTCAGATCTATCATAGTTCAAATCTCTTCAATAGCAGAAACATTGTGCTTGTAGGCAGGAGGCAGGGATCTCAACACTTCAGCTACAATCTCAAATTCTTCTAATACTCCACCGACACATCTAATATTCAATACAAGCTCATTAACACTCTAAATAAAAGGAGTTAATGTTTTCATCTTCACCCATCTTCAGCATTTCATACTTACCCTTCAATCTCTGCAATTTAGCAACTTTCACATGACTATCACCTTCATATAAAGTCTCTATCTTCTTCCAGATTTTATGTGCAGTGTGTAAATCCTTTACATTAGTCATCTTAGAATTTGTCAAGGCACTCAACAATGTTTCCATCGCTCTAATACTAAATTTGGACTCCTTAACTTTATCCAAAGTAGTAGGACAATTCGGAGGAACATTATACACATTCTTAGTGATCATCCAATAGTCTTCACTGATGCACCTCAAATGACATTCCATCTGGTTCTTCCATAGAGTATAATTTGTTCCATCGAATCTTGTACTATCTTTCTTAAAATAAAAGTTTCCATCCTGGATCTCCTCAAGTGGTCAAGTTTCTTCTAGAGGTTGATACCAATTTTTGGCAACAATGCAGTAAAATGAGAGGGGGGGTGAATTAGTTTGCACAAAAACTCTACACAATTCAAATCTAATAATTAACTATTACAACATAGATTAATACCACATCAATATCACACATAACACCAAGATTTGTGACGTGAAAAACCTGGTTAAGGGAAAAACCATGGTGGGAACCTACCCACAATAAGATAATACCCTATTAGGAGTAAGTGAAATATTACAATGGGGAATGCACATGCATTCAAGCTCATTGCCTAGAGCTCACCCTCTCAAATACAATAAAGGATACAACCCTGGGGAAGACTCACTATCTTACAAAGATTTGAACAACAATCTAGATTACATGAATTGAGAAAATAACATCTCCTAATGCCTGATTACAGTTTTGGTTAAGCACATATACTCAAAATCTTCTTTTACACTTCTACACATTTTTTTGCACCTCTTTTCTCTTCTCTTCTGCTAGTAACTGATCAATAAAATATTTGCACATGCAAATGACTCTCACAAATGAATATCACATGAATATATACAAATCATCAACCTATATTTCAAGGTCACCTAAACCCTCAATACAAATTAAAAAATAATAACCTCAAATGCTACAACAACATATGTAGACCAAAAAAATGTCGGCTAAGACATAGTCTGGACCCAAATCACCACCGCAATTATGAAACACCTCCAAGAATTATGCCTCCAACATCAGCAACATGTTAAAACTCCATAAATGTCGCAAAACATGAAGAACACCATCAGATCAAGAAAATGATCAATAATATGCACAACGATTAATGTGGACCAATAACACAAATAGAAAACAATCTCGGAACATTCACAAGAAATCATGAATTGCACCACAATAACCACAACAACTCGGATTACTAGAATCATCATCATCTCTTTACCTGAGATCAAGAACACCAACATAATTGACTATCAACCTAAAAGATTCACTTGTGGATTTCCAAATCATGAACCACCAAAATTGAGGATGCACCTAAACATCCCAAATACTCTACCAAATCCACAAACCAAGATATTACAATTCCAAAGCAATGTGGAGCACAAACTAGAACACCGAATAACATGAACAATTGAAGTCAAAACTTCAATACCGGACCTCATAGCTCAATCAAATCATCAGATGGACCAATGAAACTTATACTTAATCAACTAGAGATAAGCATCTCAAAACTTATTAAACCACAATAGCTCAACTGCAACACACTAACAAAAATAACTCATTTAATCTGACTGCAACACTAGAACAAACAGAAGAATATGTTGCTATCAATGACATTACACTGTTCCAACAAACATATCAACAATATCCAACAGGAAGTATGCATTAATGTTGTTGTCATTGATTTCAAACTTGTTGTTCTAGATAGTTGTTGGTTTAGAATGTTTGTGGTGCACATATATCTTGTTATGTTGATGTTATAGTTATTATATTGGTCATTCTGAAAGTGTTTGGGTCTACAAAGTGTTGCTAATTTTGTTTGATATTGTTATCATCTTTGGTTATGTTTTTGGCATCATGGATGAGTTAGTTTTGTGATCCAAAAATATCTTTATGTTCTTTGAAAGTTGTATATTTCATAGCAGGTTGTGATATTCTATGTTAAAAATATCTTTGGGTCTATACATAATTTGTGGTGGGCTATTTGATATGTTATGGGTCTCACCATAGCATGGGGAGATCCAGATAAGAGTAATTTGCATTAAAGAATTTGTTTTGAGCATTAATTATATATATAGATGTGTTGCATGTTGGGATGTTGAAGTTTTTATTCTAGTGATTGTGGATTGGTGGATTAATCTTTAGAAGATGTGTTTTGGTCCCCTCTTTATCTTGGAGTGGATCAACATGTGTACTTTTGTTCTAGAAGGTGTATTATGGTTCAAGCCGACTAGTTCAAGGTTTGATGATCTATCTTGTATATAATGGATGTATGTGATTAACCTGTATGGATAGAAAATAAGAGGATGCAAGGAAGTATGTGATGTGAAGATAATCAGTGAAATTCAAAGTAGAGAATAAGAGTTGTGTTTAAATGATATGTGAGCTATTTGAGACTGTGGTAGAGGTATGAGATAGAGTGTTGGCAAATTAGGTCTGAGTTGTGTGCGTTGATGTTAGTCGCTTGATGCAGAGTTCAAGGACAACTTCATGATCAGGAGATCCATTTTTTAAAATAATTTTTGTATCTTTCCCTATTGTAGTTAGCATCAGGTTTGCAAGTCCTATTTTTTTATATTTCCCCAAGAGAAATTAGCCTTGGTTTGCAAGTCTATAGCAGTGATCATTGTAATTTGATATACATAGTGGATATATTTTGTGGGCAAGTTCTCACCGTGGTTTTTTCCTATTTGGATTTTCCTCATAGAAAATCTTGGTGTCCATGTGTTAAATATGTGTTGTTGATTAATTTTTTATGTGTTGCATTAATTGTTATTCAAGACTTATTCACCCCCCCTCTCAGTCTTGCCTTGGGTTCAACAATCTAGTCATGATATCCATGTTCCCCCTTTCTTCTCCCCATGAGATCATAGCTTTTCTATTATATGGTTCATGGTTTGATGCATACTTTTGATCTTTTTAATGTAGTTTCTTGTGTCCTTATGATGGAATTTCAAGAATGATATTAGTGAAGAACACAAGTGATCACTGAGAGGGGGGTGAATCAGTGTTATTATAAAATTTGAAATAAAATCATGCAAATATAAATAGATCAAAATCATACACACAAAGACAAATCTCATAACACAAGAATTTATGAGGAAAACTCAATTTGGGAAAAACCTCGGTGAGAAGAGATGCTGGAGTGTACTACTCCAATCCAGCCTCATAAAGAAAATCATTGGTTACAATATAATTTAAGGGCACCAACCCTAGAGAAGCACTAACTCCTCAATTTAGAGAACCTACTCAAGGAGCACCTACCCCTATATTTTTTAGCACCAACTCAAGGAGCATCAACCCCTACTCTGAGCACCCACTCAGAGAGACACTATCAATTACAATGTAAATTTTGAATACAATGAGATTTCTTGTTACAAGTGAGTCTTGTGACCCTTTTAAAATAAGAATCCTCTACACACGACAACTCTAATGTGAAATTCCTTGAAGTCTCTTTGCTGCCCTTTTAGTCTCTACACATATTCTCAATCTTGTTCTCAATAGTCTTCTATCTCTCTCAAAAAAAAATTTAACTCTATTGTCTTCACATGAACCTCCTTCTTGTCATTCACTTAGCTTTGCAAGCTCTCTCTATATATTTTTTTACTATCTCTATTCACATACACACTGGTCTTTCATGTGGACATAGTTTTGCCTTCCACTCTTTCTTTTTTGCACTCTCCCTTTCTAGATATCCACTACTCTCTCCACTCTCTCTACCAGCTATATCAATCCAACTTCTCAACATCACATCCAAATTATTTTTCTGGTCATCTCTATACTCTCATGATTTTTCCTCCAAGAATGAAATTAAAAAATAATTTTATTGAACATCTAGGAAATCTTCCTCACTATCTGATTGGAGGCCCTTATTAATTTCATCTTCTTCCATTTTTGGTTTTGCCTCTGAAAGTAGATTACTTCATTTAGTAACTTCTACATGCTCTTTGTCTTTTTATCATGTCGGTTAGGAGATCCTTGATGTTCTTATGGCTAATATCTCATTGACTAAATATTTTTAGGTCATTCTTGTGCCACTCACAATCAGTAACTATATCTCCATTAAATTTAGTCATCCTCATTTCTTTCTTGATTTGATCGATAAGATTACAATCTACCATACTAGGAGTATTCATGAAGTCAATATTTGCACACAAGATTTCACCTTTCATCCAAATGGAAGTCAATTTGTCTTATGCAAGCCACCACATCAATTTCTCCTTCTTAGTCATCAAGTCAAACTTGGTCAAGCTCCCCATGTGGACCATTCAATTATCAACATCCATTGGTGTCATTATGATCTTCTCATTTGGTCAAAGACTCCATCAAGGGTTTTATCGCTATCGCATAAAGGGTTTGCAAAGTTGATTTGAAGTCATGGAAAAGTGCCATGTTACATTGAAACATAGACCAGTGTTGGCAGAACCTCACACCCATCACACCTAAAAGAATATTTTATGTAAGACCAAAAGAGTGCCCAAAGAAAGAAAAGGTCTTGTCGAAAGGCATTTCTGCTAGCCCACCACTACAGGTCCCACACAACGGAAGACCCAACCAAAAATTTCCACATAAGCACCATGATGCATGAAGGAGAAGTAGGGACCCACTTGACACATCATCACCTAAGGACACCAGACCACTATCGACACATGGATACTTGTGAACATCTGAGCAAGGTGGCCTCAACCAAGGCCCCACCAAAGGGAGAGCATGCCATTGAGACCAACAAAGGTTGCCACCATGAAGATAAAGTCTCACCGAACCACTATGTCACACTGATAAGACATTGATGTCATAGAGACAATATGCACATCATGCCAAAATCCTAGTTGTCAACTAGACAAAAGACATATCCCGCCGAAATGATTTGCTTGTCTTCAAGACCAGTCATAGGTCACACCAAAAAAGGACCTTATCATTATGGCATAAAGAAGTTGATAAGAGAGAAATGAGGTCTTGGCAAAAGACCATGTCTCATTGATAGGGAACATGTCAATGAGACAAAAATGAGGTCTCATCGAAACATAGGCAATGTCAGCCAAACAAGAAAGGAGTCTTGCTAAAAAACTGTCAAACAAAGGATTTTCAAACATTTTCAATCTACAACTCACAAAGATGAAACCTGATGGATACAACACATTGAGAGACCACTATAGAACATTATTCCAGCCCTCAATGACATCAATTCAACACATTTGCACATCATCACTTCATTCATTCTACATTTCAATTCTTCTGGAACCTCATCTATATCTAATTGACATCAATGACAATCAATTGCCAACAATCTCCCCCTTTGTCATTGATGTCAACATTTAGGCCCCTGGATCAACTTCTCCCCCTTTGAAAATAATCGCAAAGGGTTTTTGAATTCATCATGCTACTACTAAACCTTATCTGAGGTGGATAAATTTGTTGGAAAACATTGATGCCTTGTTATGGAGAAATAACATGCAACATGTGCTAGAGTTGCATCATGTAATTGAATTTGTTCTGTCCCTACGAAGATTTTGTTGTGCCAGTACATATATTGCATTAAACCTAAATGGCAATATTTTTTTTGTCTCCTTGAGAGCGAGAAGGAGGTCCAAAGATGTATGCAGTAAATTTGTAGGCTACCCGTGTGACAAGTACGTCCTACAACCCATCTACAATAAATAAGAATGGGAACACTTCTCTGCACATAAAATATTTTTGTGTTGTGCATGTGTATCTGTTCTTTGTTGAAATCACTTCTCTGCAATTGAATACTATTGTGTTGGAATAGTGATTTTGTGAGACATCTAAAATGAAGGTACATCCACTAGTCTTGTGTAATGGCAACTCCCCTTGTGTAAGTTTTGTTATACTCATCTGCACCCAATCCAGTAGATAAACCATTATTATAATATACTCTTTGAGAAGTAACCATATAGACATCTACTATAAGAACCATTATTACAATATATGTCTCTTGAAATCTATGATTAATAAGTCCAAACAACTTGGATTCATACAAGGGTTCAAGGAATAAGGATAATTCTCTTAGCTCCCCCTAAACAAAAGATCTTATAGACTACTTAAGTTCTGCAAGGAGGGACAACCCCCAATTTCAACCTGAGATATTCAAATGTATCTTTAGATAGGGGCTTGGTGAATATGTATGTTACTTGCTCCCATGTGCTGACATATTCCACTTTTACTTCCTTTTTTGCTACTTTTTCCCTAAAAAAAGTGATATTTGATGGCAATGTGTTTAGTCCTTAAATGCATGACTGGATTTTTTGATATATTGATTGCACTAGAGTTGTCACATAAAATGGGAATAAGATCTAAAAATTCAACCTAAATGTCCTCAAGATTTTGCTTCATCTGTAGGACTTGAGTGCAACATGTGGCAGCTACAATATACTCTGATTCAGCAGTGGATAAGGAGATTGACTCTTGCTTCTTTCTATGTCATGAAACCAACCTATTTCCAAGGAAGAAATCTCCACCACTGGTACTCTTCCTACCATCAATACAACTAGCCCAATCAGGATCAGTATAGGCTTGTAGAGTGAACTCACCATTCTTTAGATACCATAGGTCATAGTCAAGAGTGCCCTACAGATACTTGAATATTCTCCTTACTACATTGACATGTGATTTCTTAGGAGTTGCTTGAAATCTTGCAACCATGAAAACTACTTGAACTCTATCTAGTCTTGAGGTTTTTAGGTATAACAAACTACCAATTATTGATTTATACAAAGTTTGATCCACATTAGGTGACTCATCTTCCTGTTACAAGCTAGGGTTGTCATTGCACCAAAAGATCAACCTTTCAATGCCTGATACAACCACTAGACTTATAGAATCCATGGGAGGTTGTTAAACCATGTCATGAATCTTCGTGAGGGATGCTGGCCCACTGCCAACAATCCCCCTCCCAGCATCACTCACCGCGGCCTGCATGATTTGAACCTATGACCAAGCTCTGATACCACTTGTTACAAGCTAGGGTTGTCTTTGCACCAAAAGATCGACTTGTGAATGCCTGATACAACCACTAGACTTATAGAATCCATAGGAAGCTATTAAACCATGTTGCGAATCTCTGCGAGGGATGCTGGGCCATTGCCAACACTTCCTTGCTAAGTTTGCATCATGTCACCATGGGGGTACTAACTGGATTGTTTTCCTCCATTTGAAATTTATTTAACATATCTTTGTCATACTTGGTTTGTGATATAAATATACCTTTACCTAATTAAGAAATTTTAAAACCAAGGAAATGTGATAGCTCTCCAAGTAAGGAAATCGCAAACTCAGACTGCATTTGATCAGAAAATTCTTTACATAGAGCATCCTTATTACCTGCAAATATGATGTCATGTACATATACTACCACAATGATCATAAGGTTTCCATTTGTCTTTATGTACAAATTACTATAAGCACACCCTTTCTTGAAACCTTGTTGATGTAGATATTTATCTAGCCTAGAATACCATGCCCTTGGTGCTTGTTTTAAACCATACAAGGCTTTCCTCAATTGGCAAACAAAATTTTCATCTTCATGTAGCTAAAACCCTTTAGACTACTCTATGTATACCTCTTCTTCAAGATTCCCATTCAAAAATGCAGCTTTGACATCCATTTGGTATACCTTATATCCCTTGTATGTTGAAAATGCCAAAAACATTCTGATTCCTTCAAGTCTTGCAATTGGATTAAATGTTTCTTCAAAGCCAATCCCCTCAACTTGAGCATATCCCTTGTGTACTAATCTAACTTTGTTTCTTATCAGTTTCCCTTCTTCATTCATCTTATTCCTACAGACCCATTTAGTCCCAATGACATTCTTATGAGTTGGTCTAGGAACCAATTCCCATGTCTTGTTCTTTTCTATTTGCTACAACTCTTCCTCCATATGTTTTGTCTACCTCTCACTCTTGTTGGCTTCATCATAATTCTTTGGTTCCATTTTAGTCAAAAGGAAGAAATTAACTTGCTCATTATTTATAGTATGTCTTTTCCTAGTTTGTACACTTTACTTTTTGTTGCCAATTATTTGTTCTTTTGGACGGTTCATTTGTACATACATGTTAGGTTCTTTGTTGACAACATCTTGTTTACTTTTTGAATGATCTTCCTCTTCAACATAAGGTTCTTCAATCTGATTTACTGTGTTTTGCTTCCCTTTGTGCAAATCCTCATCCACTCTCACATGTACACTTTCAAACACTTTCTTTAGCCTCTTGTTGAAACATTTGTAGGCCTTGTTGTGAGTTGAGTAACCCAAGAAGATACCTCCATCACATCTTGACTCAAAGCTGCCCAAACCATCTTCATTTTTTTTATGAAACATTTACTACCAAACACTTTGAAGTAGTCTACTAAGGTCTTCTTTTCAAACCAAAGTTCATAGGGATTCATTTTTCTATTAACTCTTAGTTGCACCTTGTTTAGTGTGTATACAAGAGTGTGGATTGCCTCCTTCTAATATACATTAGTCAGATTTGATTCATTTAGCATGGTTCTAGCCATCTCCTTGACAATCCTATTTTTCCTTTCTACAACTCCATTTTACTGTGGTGTTCTGGGGGCTAAATATTGCCTTCTAATTCCATGTCTTTCACAATAATCCTCAAATTCATTTGAAGTGAAATATCCCCCTCGGTCAGATATTAGACATTTCAGTTTATACCCACTTTCTTTTTCAACAATCTTCCTGAAGATCTTAAACCTTTCAAAGACTTGTGACTTGTCTTGCAAGAAATTAACCCATGTCATTCTTGAGAAATCATCAATGAGTAACATAAATTATTTCTCACCATTTAGTGCTCTTGTTCTAGTTGGACCACACAAATTAGTATGAACAAGTTCTAATGGTCTTGTGGTAGATTACTCTATTGTCTTGAAGTTGACCTTAGTTTTCTTTCCTCTTTGGCACTCATCACAAATGGTGTTTGTTGGTTTAATGATCTGAGGTATGTGCCTTACATATCCTCTCTTACTCACTCTAACAAGGTTGTCAAAATTGATGTGTCCTAACCTTCTATGCCACAACCAACTTTCATCAACTTGAACAATCATGCACTGAGATTGAAAGCATTCTTTTAAGTTGTAGACATTTCCATTAGTCATTTTTCCTTCTGCAACTAACTGGTCATTTCTCTCTTTTCTAATTTTACATTTGGCTCACACTGAGTAAGTTGTGTTTTAGTTCTTCCAAATAGTACACATTGTGCGCCTTTAGTTTTCCATCTATGTTTAATGTTCCTTTTCCTTTGATCTTGATAGATGAATTGTCACCAAATATGACCGAACCACCATTCCAATCCTCAAGATGTGTAAACTTATTTTTGTCTCCTTTCATATAATTGGAACATCCACTATCAATAACCCATAGATTTTTCCTTTCAGCATGGAGGGCAGTTTGAATAATCAGACTTGATTGATCACATTCCTTTTTCTTCTCTACCCAAACATCCTTGGTTTTTTTTCTCTTCTCTATTGTATCACTCTTATTATAATTGTTTATCTTCTCCATGGTTTATTTCTTCTCTTATTTTCCTACCCTCAGCTTGCAATGTCTAGCTATATGACCATAGTTGTGATAAAAGTGGCATTTTGTGTTCCTATTGAATGGAGAAATAATGTGGTTGCTAACTGACTAAGATATTCTCTTTTTGCATTCATAGTTTTTGTGACCATGATTGTTACAATGATAGCACACAACATGATTTTCTATTAAGACAACAAAATGATTCCTACTTTCAAACTTTGGTCCTACCCTAAGCCTAAGTCTAAACTCTAAGAATCTATGACCACATGCATTGCATTTGAAGCAATAGCCCCAGAATGGAGAGAAATACCATTCATTATTGAAGGTTTTTCTCATTAGTCTCCTTCAAGAAACATAAATTGGTCTTCTTGAAATCTTCCTTGTGTTCTTGACCTTTGTGAAGCCTTTCATCCACCTAGATTTTTCCTTTTGGATCAGCTTCATTGTTCTTTGTAGCAATAGCATATGTCTTTATCCTTGTGGGCTTGCTGATAGTAAAGATGTGTCCATTGCCACCTTCATTTGAGGAGGCAAAGTGTATTTCCTTATTTGATGAGTTCTTACTTGTAGAGAATTGACCATTCTCATAACCAATACCTCCAGTGTCCTTGGAATGCTTATGCTTTCTTAATATTTTATCCAAGGCATTTGTGTTTCCTTCATACTTAATTCTTACATTGAGATCATATTTGCACTTCTCAAGTTAATTTTTTAGATTCATAAACTCTTGTTCCAACATTTGATACTCCTTCTCCTTGGCTTCCAAATTTGATTTTTTCACTTCATACATTCTTTTGTCTTCTTCCAACTAAGTGGCTAAGGTAGTGAGATTGCCACTTGATTCCTTAATATTCTTGTTTAACAAGTCACGGTCCTTTATAATTGCCTTCTTGTGTTTCTTGAATTCTTTTCTTACCTTATGTAGCTCTTCAAGAGCACAAACTAACTCTCTTTCAAGGTCAACGTCAACATCTCCTTCATCTTCCTCATCACTACCACAAGGATTTCAGTTTTCAAGTTGAGTTTCACCCTCATTTAGCACTCCCTTAGCCATGAAAAGATTAACTTCTTGTTCATCTTCACTACAATTCACATTAGAAGCACTTTCTTCATCAGTGGTATCACTTTCAATTGTGTAGAGGCTATTCTTTCTTCTAAAATTTCTTCTCTTTGATTTTTAGAATTTCTTACCCTTCTCCTTTCCAAAACTCTTCATGTTTTACTTCTCATCATCCCCTTTTTCTTCATATGGACATTTTGTAGTAAAGTGTCCCATCTTTCCACAATTTAAGCACTTGAATGAAATATTTCCTTTGTACTTCCCTGATCCTTTCTTGAGCTTTCTAGCAAATTTAGCTTCTACAACATCTGAGTCATTTTCTTCCTCATTGGTAGCTTGTTCTTTCCCTTTCTTTGTAGAATTAAATGCAACCTCTCTCTTTGAAGATTCAACACCTACTATCCTCATCTCATAGGCCGATAGAGAGCCAAATAACTCATCCATAGTGAAGGCTTTCAAATCCTTAGGTTGTTCTATTGCAGATACCTTTGTGTCATATTTAGAGGTGAGTGATCTCAACACTTTCTTGACAATGACTTCATCTGATACATAAGACCTCCTACTGCATTGATAGTTTCATCTACCCTTTGTAGGTAATCAGCTATCTTCTCCTCCTCTTTCATTTTTAGACGTTCAAATTAGGCTCTTAGATTTTGCAGTTTGGCCTCTTTCACCTTGACATCTCCCTCATATATCCTTTGCAGCTTATCAAATGTCTCTTTGGCTGATGTGTTGTGCATAACTTTGACAAATTTAGTGTTTAACAATCCATTAAGGATGGCATGCTTTGCTTTGAAATTATGCTCATATTCCTTCTTAGCAATAGGTTCAATAGGAGGAGTGGTAGGGACTATATATCTATTTTTTATAGAACTCCAAACATCATATCCAAGGGAAGACAAGAAAGTTTCCATTCTTCTACTCCAAAAGGCATAATTGGTCCCTTCAAACATAAGAAACTTAACAAAGAAAGATTCATTTCTAGCCATAGTGATCACTATTCAGGACCTAACCAAGCTCGAGAAATATTTTCTATAGGGTACCTAGGGCTTTGATATCAACTGAAGAACACAAGTGATCACTGTGAGGGGGGGGGGGGTGAATCAGTGATCACTAAGAATTTTAAATCAAAATGTGAAAATATAAATAGATCAAAAACACACACACACATAAAGACAAATCTCATAACACAAGAATTTACTAGGAAAATCCAATGTGGGGAAAACATTGGTGAGAAGAGATAGTGGAGTCTATTGCTCCAATCTAGCCTCACAAACAAAATCACTAGTTACAATATGATTTAAGGGCACCAACCCTAGAGAAGCACAAACTCCTCAATTTAGAGCACTTACTCAAGGAGCACCTACCCCTAGATTTTTTAGCACCAACTCAAGAAGCATCAACCCCTTCTTTGAGCACCCACTCAGAGAGACACTATCAATTACAATGTAAATTTTAAATACAATGAGCTTTCTTGTTACAAGTGAATCTTGTAACCCTTTTAAAATAGGAATCCTCTACACACTACAGCTCTGATGTGAAATTCCTTGAAGTCTCTATGTTTCCCTTTTAGTCTCTGCACATATTCTTAATCTTTCTCTCAGTAGTCTTCTATCTCTCTCACAAATTTTTTTCAACCATATGGTCTTCGCATGCGCCTCCTTCTTGTCATTCACTTATCTTTTCAATCTCTCTCTCTATATTTTTTTTACTATCTTTGTTCATATACACACTACTCTTTCACATGGACATAGTTCTACCTTCTAATCTTTCTTTTCTTCACTCTCCCTTTCTAGATATTCACTACTCTCTCCACTCTCTCTATGAGTTGTACCAATCCAACTTCTCAACATCACATCCAAATTATCTTTTTTTGGTCATCTCTGTACTTTTATGATTTTCCCTCCAAGAATGAAACTAAAAACTAATCTTCTCAAACATCCAGTAAATCTTCCTCACTATCTGATTGGTCGCCCTTATTAATTTCATCTTCTTCCATTGTTGGTTTTTCCTCTCAAAGTAGATTACTACATTTAGTAACTTCTACCTGCTTTGTGTCTTTTTGTCATGGCAATTAGGAGATCCTTGATATTTTTGTGGATAATATCTCATTGACTAAATATTTTTAGGTCATTCTTGAGCCACTCATAATCAGCAACTATATCTCCATTAAATGCAACTGTCCTCATTTCTTCCTCAACTTGATCGATAAGACTGCAATCTACCATATTAGGAGTATTCATGAAGTTAATCTCTACATGCAAGATTTCACTTTTCATCCAAATGGAAGTTGATTTGTCCTATGTGGGCCACTACATCAATTTCTCCTTCTTAGTCATCAAGTCAAACTCGGTCAAGGTCCCCACATGGACCATTCACCTATCAACATCCATTGGTGTCATTACGATCTTCCTATTTGGTTAAAGACTCCATTTAGGGTTTCATCGCTATCATATAGAGGGTCTACAAAGTCGATTTGAAGTCACGATGAAGTGCCATGTTACACCAAAATGCAAACCAGTGTCCTTTGGACCTTGCACCCATCACACTGAAAAGAATGTTTTAGTGTAAGACCAAATGGGCACCCAAAGGAAGAAAAGGTCTTGCCGAAAGGAATTTTTGTCATCCCACCATAGCAGAGCCCACGCAATGGAAGACCCAACTAGCAATCACCACATAAGAACCATGGAGCAAGAAGGAGAAGCAAGGGCCCACTCGACACATCACCACCTAAGCACACTAGACCATTGTCGACATGTGGATACTTGCTAGCATCTGGGAAAGGAATAAAAGTTGATTTGAAGTCATGACAAAGTGCCATGTTACACCGAAATACAGACTAGGTCCTTTGGACCTTGCACCCATCACACTGAAAAGAATGTTTTAGTGTAAGACCAAATGAGCGCCCAAAGGAAGAAAAGGTCTTGTCGAAAGGATTTTTTGTCAGCCCACCATAGTAGAGCCCACACAATGGATGACCCAACTAGAAATCACCACATAAGCACCATGGAGCATGAAGAAGAAGCAGGGACCCACTTGACACATCACCGCCTGAGCACACCAGACTATTGTTGACATGTGGATACTTGCTAGCATCTGGGAAAGGTGGGCTTAGCTGAAGCCCCACCAAAGGAAGAGAATGTCATTGAGACTAGCAAAGTTTTCCACCATGAAGATAAAGTATCACTGAACCACTATGTCACACCAATAAGACATTCATGTCATAGAGACAAGATGAACATAATGCCAAAATCCTAGTTGTTGACTACACAAAAGACATATCCCACCGAAACAATTCGCTTGTCACCAAGACTAGTCATAGGTCACACTAAAAACGGACCTTATTGGTATGACATAAAGAAGCCAATAAGAGATAAATGAGGTCTTGGCAAAAGACTATGTCTCATCGACAAGGAACATGTTGATGAGACAAAAATGGGGTCTCACTGAAACATAGGAAATGTTGGCTAGACAAGAAAGGTGTCTTGCCAAAAACTATCAAATAAAGGATTTTCAAAAAAATTTGATCTACAACTCACAAAGATGAAACTCGATGGACACAACACATTGAGAGACCATTGCAGAACATTATTCCAGCCCTCAATGACATCAATTCAACATATTTGCACATCATCACTTCATCTAGTCTACATTTCAATTCTTCTACAACCTCATTTGCATCTAATTGACATCAATGACAATCAATTGCCAACAATTAGTGGCTAATACATTTTGATTATTGAGGTATCTTCTACTAGTTGACTTGAGGTCTTGTTTTGGGTTTTAGCTTTTTTGTTGTTCCTTTTTTCTTTTTCTTTTGTTTTCCTTTGTTTTCCTTTTGGTCCTTGTCTTGTCTTGTGTGTCCTTACATGAGATTGTGTGAGTTAAGATCCTAAGATTTTGGGCTTGGTTCCTTGAAATTAGTGGTCTTATCTCCTTGTGATTTTGCTCCTAATTTCTTCTCTCTCTCATCATTCTACTTTAACGTGAGTATTTGCATAGACTCATACTCCCATTAAAGTGGGTGTTAAATGTAGCATTGCAATTCATCACTGGTCCAATTTACACCTCATGTTTGTTCTCTCACTTTAATGTGTCTTATCTTCATCCCCTCTTTAGATCTGTTCAAGTTAAATTATTCAACTTTGATGTCATGTACACCCTTTGGTGTGTCCCACTATCAGTTTCACACCCACTTTATTGCTTGTTCCAGTCCCTTTTGTAGAAGGACTAGGGAGTGGAAGTCCCTAGCCTAGACTAGAGTGCCTAAAAATGCCTTGGTCCCTCTCAAAGTGGCTCCAATTTGAAATGGGGTAGGAGTCCTATCTCCCCACCAACATTTGATCCCCAGGGCTACACATGACCTTTGGAGGTTAGCCTAATCAGTAAATTACCTAGGGAACCCTATATAAAGACATCAAATGTATTATTCATGCATCTATGAAATATTCATCATCAAGCATATTCAAAGATTCAGGGTTTCATATCCATTATCAACCATTATGGAGCAAATTTGCATCAATGTTCATGCAAGAATGTGTGTTTGATTAGGGTTTTTCATGTTCATGTGTTTGTAATTTCATTACATTAAACACTTGTGATTACATTCAAAGATAATTGCATCATCATCAATAATTGTAGGTTTTAGGTATATTTCCTTTAATAATTATTTTAGTATTTGGATTATTTCGATTCATGGTTAATTCCAAAATTGGGGTTTGTCCTAAAGCAAACCCCTATTCCCAACATCTTTCTCTTTATTTCTGTGTGCAAGAAATAGGTGTGGAGCTATAGTCAGGAAATCTAGTAGAGTCAACAGTGATGAACACGTGGTCTTTTGATGGCGGAAAATTGAGAGGACCAAGGAAAATCTATGCAACTTGGTCATGAAAAATTAGGCCAAACTTTGATGGATAGGTTTTAGATATCTCATTTTCCCTTGATTTAGGTTGGTGGCTTAGTGGGATATCTATTGTTTACTATTTCCATAGGATTACTTCAATAATCCCTCATTTTACCCTAATTTCATAAACAATAACAATTCAACTTAGAAAGAAGGAAACGTCACACAGCACACACAATTGGGTAAATCTGATCAACATTCACAACCCTCTTTCTAATAAAATTAAGGCTAGATCTATTGGATTTAACCCCTTCTTCTAATCTATGGTTAGTTAGTGGTTTTATTTAATTAAACCCTAATTTTTAAATTTACACCATTACAATTATTGGTTTTTAGTCATATAAATCTTGGTTAATCAAATTAAATCAATAGTTAGTTATGTGTAGTGCTCCTCCATGCTTTGCTTCAGATACTTATTACTTTAACTTGTTAGACTATGTTTGACTCACTACATTGGTGTGTGTGTGTGTATGAATAAATTTATACAATCCATATTATTGGACTATTTTATGATACTTATATGTTTCAGGACATGATTACTGTTATGCTTTATTTGAGATAGATATATTGATGTCACTGATGATATACTTATTCAACTTGGATTCTATATTGATGATTCATTATGATGCTTAATGAGATGTTAATCTATATTCTGATGTTATTATTTGATTATTGATGATATTGATGGTTTATGGATTTTATGTTTAGAATAAATCTTTACTACTTTCTTTTCTTGGGGACTAGGGTGAAAAGTAAAAGTGTTTTCCCTGTTTTTTAGAATTCATTCTATTTGGCCTAAAAAAATTGAAGCACTTAGAGAATGAGTCTTAAAAAAAGTCAGCAATAGAAAATTTAGTGCTCGAAGTATAGTTTCCAAATATATAATTTATTTTAATACCCAAATCTTAATGAATAGGCATTACTAAAACCTATAGTTTAAAAGTCACTTTTTCATGACCATACCATGCCTATGTACAACAAGTATAATTTGACCTAAATGAAAGTTTTTTCTGAATCCTTTTGAGAAAATATTTGTAACTCACTCACCTTTGATGAGGATTTTTTTTGTAATTTTTTTTTGCATATTTTTTTTTGTTAATTTTTTATTGGGAATAATTGTTGTTTTGAAAAACCCTTGTGTACGGCAAGCGTAATTTGACCTAAACTTAACATTTTTTATTTTTTAAACTGTATAGGATTGTCTCTAGTTTGATTCTATATAATTTGTTTTTCAAAAAAACTTAGAGACAAAAATGTTATTAAAAAACTAAAAAACCCTATTATTTCAAGTTTATGGACCTCATTCATTAGAAATTATTTTAAAAATAAAAAAAATTGATCTATTTTTTTAGAAAATTACATATTTAGAATTTGAACACTCTCTACTATAATGGGTTTTCATTGTTTAAAAAAATTCTAAAAATTTGGTGTTCAAATATATTTTTGAAGTCATTATTTTGTATGGAGATTGATTTGGCCATCAAGTTGCAGGGCAAACCAGGTCCAAGCCATTTCCCAAACCAAAACCCAAAGGAGAATGTTAGAATATTTAATCTTTACTTAGCCTAGGTTTATTTTTTATTTAGTTTAGGATATTCCTTTGGAATTCCTACATGTAATTTGTCCTCTAGTACATGTGTGAGGACAAGTCATTTCTTTTATTTTCCTTTATTAAGGAATATTAGATTTCCTCCATAAGAGGATGTGGACACATGGCACACACATTTTATGAATGGTGGCATTCATAGATTTGGGAGTTACTTTGTAACTCCTCTCCTCATCTCTATTTAAGAGATGTCTCCTCTCTCATTTCTTCTTAATGACAATATTGTAAAGAGCTTCTTGCTCTCTCTCTCTCTCTCATTTTTAGGCATTGCCTCATTCATAATATCACAAGGGGTTTTTCTTTGCTTTTCCCCTTTCAAAAGTTCTTGTGCCTCCTTCTTCACATTTGGGTGATGCTCCAAGGTTATTGCTTTTCTCTTGGTAACAATTACTTCATCATAAACTTTCTTGGATTAATTTTCCTTTCCTTGCTCTTTTATTTCCTTTCATGGTATCAGAGCAGGTTTCTAATCCTTGTTTTAAGTTGACATTGATGAAGGTTACCATTCTGTGGAGTTCACCTTGTTGGAGGCATTATTGAGAGGAGAAGAAGTTCTTTTCTAATATTTTCTATTGTGCAGGTTTTGGTTTCAGATTTTTAACTTTTTTTTCAAACTTGTTAACAAGTTTGCTTGCAAGTTTAATCTCCTATTCTAGTTAGTTTTTATTAAAAAAAGGGCTTTGGAAGGCTTGCCGCCAAAGTTCCTTCTTTCTAGTTTAAATTTAATTATTTTTAAAGTTTTGGAAGGCTTGCCGCCAAAACTCCGGTGCTAACTTCTTTTCCTGCATACTTTAGATTTCATATTCATTTGTTTTGGAAGGCTTGCCGCCAAACCAGTTTCTTCATTTTGTTTACTTGCAAGCTTTTTTGATTAAAAAAAAAAAAATTAAGCTTCCTTGCAGGATTTTGTTATCAAATTTTCTCATTTTCTAACCTCATTCACAGAATACTAACTTTTTTTAATATCTATTGATCTATTTCAATCTTTGTTTGTGCTTATTTCAGCCTGGTTTAAATCTTACATTTAAATTTTACATAATAAATCTTACATTTTCTCCCAGTAGTTCTTAAGTTCTGGTGGCATTAATGCATCCCTCAATATTCTGGCTGTTCTACCTCTGCTTTGTTACAGTATAGTTGTCATTTGATTCACCGCATCTGTACACCATTTTCAATGTTTCAAAATATTTATGCTATGTTGTTCATGAGTTTTGTGTTTTTGGAATAACATCTGCATCCTTACACAGTTATACCATTCATGGTAGGAAAGCTGGAAGTTGGCACATTTACTCAGTTGTAGTCGTAACTTTGCATGTGCAATAAGTCAATAATTTTATTGCATATTTACTAAAATCTCCATCCATCTTGTATCTTTCACTGTTATTCGCTCTTACAGCAAAACATAATTAGTTTCCTACCAAAACCTGCATTGAGTTATTTGTTCCCCTGAAGAAATAGGTGGATATAAGAAGTTGAATTGTTATGAGTTTATTATATGCCAGAAAACAGATATAATCGGCAATCATCACGGTGATGCCTATTGAAAGGGAGGAGTATGCATCCCCATGTAAATGTTAATGTCGATAAAATAACCGTGCCTCCTTAACATATTCAAACACTTCACGTCATTTAACAGGTTCGAATTGTTCTTTCAAAGCTTCTGTGGATTTAAACAACGAAGTCTGTAACACCTCCACGCTGCATACACCCCAGGTCTGTAACACCTCCACGCTCAGTTTGTTCAACCGCACTCCTCTTCCGCCGGGACAGAAACCTGCGTTTTGTATTCAAACCTGCGTTACCACTGGTTAAATGCTTAGAGCCTAAGGGAAACTAGTCGAGTTAAAAAAGAATAATAAGTTGGTGTTACCTACCTGACCATTCCTCTGTCATAACGTCTCCCTTGATAACTGCTGCAAAAAAACTTCTGTGGAAAACCCAAATCATTATCTGCAATTTCTGTGTATTGCCTTTGTTGGTATTATTACGTCTTTGGAAAGTTGTAATGGTTTTGAATTATTATATCATTACATCTTATACCATTTTTTTGTTTTGTTTGCTAAGTTGTTTCATTTTTTCTTTTGCTTTACAACGTCTCTGCATCATATTAAATAATTTACCTTAATTTAAAACTTTCAGTCATTTATTTTAAAAGAACAATTTCTTATATTCAATTTTCTCATTCATTCGTATTAATTCTTAAACATTGGCCTTCTTTATTTAAAACATTTGATTTCATTTGAATACTGTTTAGAAACAAAGTTTTAGAAGCTTAAAAGACTCACGTATTTACAAAAAAAGCTTAAGAACTTTATAAAGTTTATATATATATAGTTTAAAAGTTTAAACAAAAGGTTTATGAATTTTTTTTAATAAACTTTTTTAATATATAAAGTGTTTTAATATATATAAAGTTTTTTAATAAATTTTCAATATAAATTATTTTATTTTATTATTAATAAAGATTTAAAGTTCTTTTAAAATACAAAGTTTGTTTTTAAAAATTTAAATTTGTTATTTAAGATTTAAATATAACATTTTTTTTTACATAAATTTTGCTATAATTATTACTCAAATCTGGTTTATTTTAAATCAAGGAGGTTAATTTTTTATTTTTTATTTTTTAATCAAAGGGGTAATTTTTTTTTACAAACTATTATTTTGCTATCATGTCTACATTAATTCCAGAAATTAAATTAAATAGTTCCAATTATCATTCTTGGAAAACACATATCTCGTTTATTTTTCGTTTCAAACACCTTTTGGATGTTGCGACTGATAAAACCTTTGAACCCGCTACATCTGCTCCTCAAGCCGACCTAGATAGATGGAAGGCTCAAAATGAGGAAGCACTTGGTTTAATTGGTATTTCAATGGTTCCTGATTTGTATGTTTTAATTGGAAATTGTACAAAAGCGCATGAAGCTTGGGAAATTTTAAAAACTACTTATGATAGCTCAAATGAATCCCGAAAAATTCAACTTCAAGATCAACTTGAAGATCTAAGGTATACGGATTTTAAAACTATGGATGAATTCTTATTAAAGTTTGATTTTGTTAATAGTCAATTAACTGGTTTAGGAGTTACTCTTGCTGATTTACGTTTAATTCATCTTATTCTTAAAAAATGTCTTCCTCGTCAATTTCAACAATTTATTACGAATATTCATGCTCAACTTGCTATTCCTAGCTTAGCTACTCAATTAACATATGATATTTTTCATAATTTATTGCGTCAAGAGGAAGCTAAATTAATTCAATTTGGTACTCTTAAAAGTAGTGAACATGCTTTTATGTCTAAAAATCAAAATCATAATAATAATTTTAGATCTAATAATAATAAACATAATCATAATCATAATCATAATCATAATCATAATAATAATCACAAATCTTCTAATTATCAATCTCATTCTAAATCCTATCCTAATAATTCTCATAATAATAATCATAATAATACGTACAATAATCAAAGGAATAATTCTCAAACAAGACCCCATTGCACATATTGTGGGAAAGATGGACATATTACTAATAATTGTTTTAAGAAACAAAATGGTAAAAAGCCCATGAATCAAAATAATCAAAATAATCAACATAAACCTCATTATAAGAAAGGTAATAATAATGGAAATTCATCTCGTCATGCATTTACATGTACTTATAATGTTTCTCAACCACTTGAGTGGATTATTGATTCTGGTGCATCTCAACATGTTACTTCTCATAAAGAATGTTTTGAATCTTTGCATCCCGATACTTCTAATATTCCTGTTCAATTAGCTAATAATCATAGTTGTAAAGTTGAAGCTATTGGTGATGTGAATGTTCCTAATGGGAAATTACATGATGTTCTTTATGTTCTTGAATTAAAATCAAATTTGATTTCAGTTCCTAAACTTTGTCAAGATTATAAGATTAACTTTTATAGGGGCATATGTTATATCATTGATCCAAACACTAATCATGTTATTGCTACTGCTAAAATGGATAGTGATAACTTATTCAAGTTCTATGAATTTGCTCCTCCAAAGTATTCTTTGCTTACTACTGTTGATTTTACTATATGGCATGAAAGACTTGGCCATCTCAATTCTGATTATATTTCATTGATGCAAAAAGAAAATATGGTTGATGGATTGCCTACTATTGTTCCTTCTCAAATTGTTTGCAATGGTTGCATGAGTGGTAAGATGCATAGGGAACCCTTTCCTCATGGTCAATCTTGGAGGGCATACACTAAATTGCACCTCGTTCATAGTGATCTCTTGGGTCCCATGGAGAATCCCTCCATCCAAGGTTCAAGGTATGCACTTACCTTTGTTGATGATTTTTCAAGGAGAACATGGATATATTTCCTTCATAGTAAGGATCAAGTGCTTGATGTGTTTACTGAATTTCATATGTTTGTAGAAAGGCAATCTAGTTCTAAAATTAAGATTCTTCGTACAGACAATGGAAGAGAATATGTCAATAATGCATTTAATGCTTATTTAAAATCTTTTGGAATTAAACATGAGCTTACTGTTCCTTATACACCACAACAAAATGGTGTGGCAGAACGGAAGCATAGGACAATTGTTGAAATGGCTAGATGTTTATTGCATGCTAAAAATATGGATTACAAGTTTTGGGCTGAAGCTATGGCTTGTGCAACATATTTAATTAATAGAACACCTACCAAAGCCTTAAAGGATAAAACTCCTGAAGAAGCTTGGTCTGGTAGAAAGCCTAA
Organism: Cryptomeria japonica; assembly: GCF_030272615.1. Lineage (NCBI taxonomy): Eukaryota > Viridiplantae > Streptophyta > Pinopsida > Cupressales > Cupressaceae > Cryptomeria > Cryptomeria japonica. Next base: position 581,769,802 of record NC_081414.1, on the reverse strand, counting down.
TTTGCAGAATTTAAGAATTTTTGGTTCCATAGCTTATGTTCACAAACCTAAGGAGAAAAGAAAAAAATTAGATGCTAAATCTTCTCCTTTTATTTTTGTTGGTTATGATGAAAATACTAAAGGTTATAGAGTTTACAATCCTATTACTAACAAGGTAAAAGTTGCAAGAGATTTTTGTATTGCAGAAAAGGGCATTCATGATTGTTCTAAAGTGACGGCTGATGAACTTGGTCAAACCAAAGTTGTGCTTGTGGAGGACCAACCTCCTTCTCTTAACCCTACTCCTAATGCATCTCTTTCTATTCCTTCTAGTGATAGTGATGATGATAATAATAACTCTACTCCTCATGACTCTTCCTCTAGTGATGAATCCATTACTTCTAAAAGAAGACCTAAATGGTTTAAATCTTTAATTCAAGATAGTGATGAATACTTAGATAGAATGGATAAACTTCAAGCTAGGAGAGTTAATTATTGTAATTATGCTTTAATGACTACTATTATGAATTCTAATGATCCTAAAACATTTGATCAAGCTAAAAATCAACCGCATTGGCAAAAAGAAATGAAGGAAGAATATGATACTTTAACTTCTAACCAAACTTGGGATTTACTTCCCTTGCCTCATGGTAAAAATCTTGTTTCTTGCAAGTGGCTTTATAAAACCAAATTGAATGCTAATAATCAAGTTAGTAAATTTAAAGCTAGATTAGTTGCTAGAGGTTTTTCTCAAATTGAAGGCTTAGATTATACTGAAACTTTTGCTCCTGTTGCTAAAATGCCTACAATTAAACTTGTGCTTGCTTTAGCTTCTAGAATGAATTGGCCTATTCACCAAATGGATGTTAAAAGTGCTTTTCTTAATGGTGATTTACATGAAGAAATTTATATGTCTCAACCTCCCGGTTTTATTAAAGAAGGTAATGCACACTTAGTTTGTAAATTAAAGAAATCAATTTATGGATTAAAGCAATCTCCTAGGGAGTGGTATTCAAAGATTAATGAATTATTTCTTTCTCAAGGCTTTATTAGAAGTAAAAATGATCCTAACTTGTATATTAAACATAGTGAAGATGATATTATAATTATTATCTTGTATGTAGATGATTTGATTCTTACTTCAAGTTCCAATACTTTGATTTCTGATATTAAGTTTCAACTTAATCAAAAATTTCAAATGATTGATTTAGGTCTTTTACATTATTTCTTAGGAATGCAAATTTGGCAAACCTCTAAAGGAATTTTCTTATCTCAAAGTAAATATGCTCAAGATCTCATAGATAAATTTAAAATGAATGATGCTCATCATGTTTCAATTCCTATTGAATTAGGCACTAAGTTAATGCTTGATATGCAAACTCCTCTTGTTGATCCTACTTTGTATAGACAATTAGTTGGAAGTTTAAATTATTTAACTCTTACTAGGCCCGATATTGCTTATAGTGTTGGTTTGGTTTCTAGATTCATGTCTAAACCTCAACAAACACACTTTAAAGTTGCTAAAAGAATTTTAAGATATATTAAAGGAACAATGAATGTAGGTTTGTTTTATGATGCAAATTCTGATTTTACTTTAAAAGGTTTTACTGATTCCGATCTAGGTGGAGATCCCAATGATGGGAAATCTACTTGTGGTTATTGTTTTTTTGTTGGTTCAGGAGCAATTTCTTGGAATAGTAAAAAGCAACAATCTACCTCTCTTGGATCCACTGAAGCTGAGTACAAAGGATGCACTAATGCTTCCAAAGAAGTCTTGTGGCTTAGAAGACTACTTGAAGATTTGGGTCTACCTCAACACGAACCAACTCCATTGTATTGTGACAACCAAAGTGCCATTGCCGTGGCTAAAAATCCAGTTTTCCATGCAAGGACAAAACACATTGCTCTCCAACACCACTTTATCAGAGAACAAATTGAAGACAAGCAAGTTTCACTCCTCTATTGCAAGGGGGAAGACCAAGTTGCAGATATTTTGACCAAGCCACTTTGTAAAGAAAAATTCCAATTTCATTGTAAAAATCTTGGATTACAACCCATTGAAGGGTTTGATGTAAGCTCCCCAAGTAAAGCTTAAGAGGGGGTGTTAGAATATTTAATCTTTACTTAGCCTAGGTTTATTTTTTATTTAGTTTAGGATATTCCTTTGGAATTCCTACATGTAATTTGTCCTCTAGTACATGTGTGAGGACAAGTCATTTCTTTTATTTTCCTTTATTAAGGAATATTAGATTTCCTCCATAAGAGGATGTGGACACATGGCACACACATTTTATGAATGGTGGCATTCATAGATTTGGGAGTTACTTTGTAACTCCTCTCCTCATCTCTATTTAAGAGATGTCTCCTCTCTCATTTCTTCTTAATGACAATATTGTAAAGAGCTTCTTGCTCTCTCTCTCTCTCTCTCATTTTTAGGCATTGCCTCATTCATAATATCACAAGGGGTTTTTCTTTGCTTTTCCCCTTTCAAAAGTTCTTGTGCCTCCTTCTTCACATTTGGGTGATGCTCCAAGGTTATTGCTTTTCTCTTGGTAACAATTACTTCATCATAAACTTTCTTGGATTAATTTTCCTTTCCTTGCTCTTTTATTTCCTTTCAGAGAAACCAGGCCAAAATTCTTTTTTTTACAAACGGGATCCCGTTTAGGATACATAATCTTGTTTTGTTTTTTAAAATAATTAAAAATACATTTAGCAAACAAGATCCCATTTTAAAAGTAAATGAGATCTCATTTCTTAAACAGGATCCCGTTTCTTTCTTCTTCTTTTTTTTGTTATTGTATTTTTTTAATTTATTAATCACATTTTCCTTTGTCTTTTTCCTTTCTTATACTTTAAGTTATATTTCATGTATAAATTGGTAGGATGTTTGAGAGTGGTTTGAAATCTATAGGAGTTATAATGCAAATTCTAAATATTAGAAGATCTTATAAATTTTTACACAGTCAAATTCAAGCAATCAACAAGCTCATATCATCATTTTCTTGCTCTCTATATTACTCTATTTATCTCCCTCAAGCTCTAGACCTATCTCTCTCCATATTACTCTTCCTCTATCCCCTCTCTACCTCTCTCTCACATCCTTAACTCTCTACTCTCTATCTCCTCTCCCTCTCTATGCACCTCCCCTCACTCCCTTCCTACCTCTATTTCTCTATAGATACCTCTCTATCTCTCTCTCCCTACCTACCTAGTTAGATGTTTAAATGTTTAAATTTCTTTCTGATGTGTTTAAATGTTATGTATATGTTCTAGATGTTTTCAATGTTATGTATAAATATTATAAATGTATACTTAGATGTTAAAATGTTATCCTAGAACCCCTTAGTACATCCCCAGAGCTCTTAAGACACCTAGGGCCCCTTAAGATACTTAAGACCCCTTAGTATATCCTAGGACCTATTAAGACATTATAAGACCTCTTAGTACATACTAGGACATCTTTTGACCCCTTAGTATATCCTAGGATCTCTTAAGACACCATATGACCTCTTAGTACATCCTATGAGCTATTAAGACTCGTATTAGTATATCATAGGACATCTTTTGACCCCTTAAGACACCTAGGACCCCAAGTAGTACATATTAAGACTTCATACCACCCCTTAGAACATCTTAGTACATCCTAGGATTCCTTAAGACACCTAGGACCCCTTAGTACATCTTAGAACCTATTACAATAGATAATATGACCCCTTAGTACAAGCTAGGGCCCCTTAAAACATTCTATAACATAAGAAGGGATCTTGGTAGGACCTATTATGATATTATACCCCTTGGTAGGACCTGTTTAAGAGGTATTATGTCATAATAGGATCTCTTAGGGGTATTATGACCTAATGTGACCTATTATGACATAAGACAAGCCTTAAAATGACCTATTATAACATAAGACCCCTTAGTACCCGACTACTATGACATAAGACCCCTTAAGATGACTTGTTATGTCATAATAAGTCCTATAATGTCATAAGACCCCTTAAGAGGACCTATTATGACATTATACCCCTTAATAGGACCAATTATGACATAAGACCCCTTAGTAGGACCTACTATGACATAATAGGACTGATTATCGCATTATAGGACCTATTATGACATAATAGGACCTACTATGTCATAATAGGTCCTATTATGTCATAAGACCCCTTAAGAGGGCCTATTATAGCATTAAACCCCTTAGTAGGACCTATTAAGGCATGTTATAACATAATAGGACCAATTATGACATAATAGGGGCTATTATGACATAATAAGACCTATTATGTCATAATAGGTCCTATTATGTCATACAACCCCTTAAGAGGACCTATTATCACATTATAACCCTTAGTATGACCTATTATGACATAAGACCACTTAGTAGGACCTAATATGACATAATAGGATTGATTATCACATAATAGGACCTACTATGTCATACTAGGTCCTATTATGTCATAAGACCCCTTAAGAGGGCCTATTATGACATTATACCCCTTAGTAGGACCTATTAAGGGGTGTCTTAGTAGGACATACTATGACATAATAGGACTGATTATCACATTATAGGACCTATTATGACATAATAGGACATACTATGTCATAATAGGTCCTAATATGTCATAAGACCCCTTAAGAGGGCCTATTATGGCATTATACCCCTTAGTAGGACCTATTAAGGGGCGTTATAACATAATAGGACCAATTATGACAAAATAGGGCCTATTATGACATAATAAGACCTATTGTGTCATAAGACCCCTTAAGAGGACCTATTATCACATTATACCCCTTAGGACGACCTATTATGACATAAGACCACTTAGTAGGACCTAATATGACATAATAGGACCGATTATCACATAATAGGACCGATTATCACATAATAGGACCTATTATGTCATGATAGGTCGTATCATGTCATAATAGGCCCTATCATGTTATAATAGGCCCTATAGTGACATAATAGGATCTATTAGATATAATTGGATCTATTATGACATAATAGGTCCTATTATGACATGATAGGTCCTATTATGACATCATAGGTCCTATTAGGACATAATAGGATCTAGTATGTCACAATAGGTCCTAGTGCAACATAATAGAATCTATTATGTCACAATAGGTCCTATTATGTCATAATACCCCTTAAAAAGACCTATTATGTCATATTATGTCATAAGACCCCTTAAGAGAGCCTATTATGACATTATACCCCTTAGTAGGACCCGTTAAGGGGTATTATGTCATAATAGGACCTATCATGTTGTAATAGGCCCTATTATGACATAATAGGATCTATTATGACATAATAGGATCTATTATGTCATAATAGGATCTATTATGTCATAATAGATCCTATTATGTTATAATAGAGCCTATTACAACATGATAGGTCCTCTTAAGGGATCTTATGACATAATAGGACCTATTATGTTAATATGACCTATAATGACATAATAGGAACTATAATGTCATAATAAGTCCTATTATGTCATAAGACCCAAGTTAAGAGGACCTATCATGGTATAATAGGTCCTATTATGTCATAAGACCCTCCTAAGAGGACCTATTATGACATAATAGGACCGATTATCACATAATAGGACCTATTCTGACATTATACGCCTTGGTAGGACCTATCAAGGGGTATTATATCATAATAGGACTGATTATCACATAATGGGACCTATTATGATATAACAACACCTATTATGTCATGAGAGGTCCTATTATGTCATAAGACCCCTTAAGAGGACCTATTATGATATTGTACCCCTTAGTAGGACCTGCTATGACATAAGACCCCTTAGTAGGACCTATTATTGTTGGCATTTCAGTAGAAAGAAAGACTGTTGATATTCTGTAAGGATATTGAGAAGGTTGTTGGAGATTATTTGATATAACTGAAAAAGGATGATAGCTATCTTTATAACATTATTTTTTCATTGATGTCAAGAAATTGATTTCCTGATTTAGTATGATGTTGCCATATCTTGAGAAGATAGATTTGAAGAGAATTGAGATGTCGGTAAAAGACACAGAAAGAATGTGATAAGAAAGAGGAGGAATAAGATATTCAATGGGCAACTATTACTGAGTTAGAAAATGATGAGATCATGATGTTTAGATTGTTTTGATATCCTACATATGTTGTTGATTGTAATGCTAATACTATACTATGTCACCAAGCAAAGAACCTAGTCGGTAAACCCTAAGGTTATCGATATCGGTTAATGAAGGCGGAATGTCCACTGAGTAAAGTTTAGTATTTACTGTGTTGCAACCGAGTTATGATAGAGCACATTGGATGGATAAAAGCATTATTTAATGAAAGACAATGATTATCTAGAGATGTATAAATGATTGGTATGCCATGCATGAAGTTTGTTAAGGATCTATGGCAAAGGAAAATCGACAGGAAGATCTATAGTGCAGATTGAACCGCAATAACCTTGTGCAAGTTCCAAGAAAGGAATGCAAGTCCCTAGGCAAGGTAAAACATTTTCAGATCGAAGGATACATTGAACCTAGTCAAGTTTGAAGATTTGATGGCTAAGATTGATCATGGGAAATGTGATCAAGGAGATTAAGCGGTTAGAAATTATTTATAAATAAGGAACTGTTGATAAACAATGTATGCGAGCAAGTGTAAGCACAAGGATGCTACATAGTGATTACCAAGCACAAAAGCTTGAAGACTTGTTTGAATAATAGATTAGAGAGCCCAACAGAGGGACAAGATAAGTTCTATGACTAGATTGTTTAGAGCAAATAAGAATTTGCTTTAGCATTTTAGATGTGAAGTTGCAGATATATTTTTATTACTGTTATTTTGTAAGTGACAGAAAATCTCTTAACCGAGTGGACCTAACAGTCTTATTTGTAAACCCTCTAGCAAAGTAACATTCTAAATGAGTGTTTGAAATCCTTTAACAAGGTCACTTCTAACAAAGTGAAGATCCTAATAGATCTGAGGGAAATCCCTTAACCGGGTCACATCTAGCAATGTGTTTGTAATCTTTAACAGGATTTGCTTTTAACGGAGCATACTCTAGAAGAGTATATTTCTTAGTGGGTCCAAAATCCCATAGTGGTTTTTCCCTATTTGGGTTTCCATGTTAAATCTGGTGTTATATGTATTATGATGATTATGTGTTTATGAGTTTGCATGTTTAGCAGTTTTTGGTTATATTGCTGAAGTATAAGTTACCAAGGTTGAATCTATTGATTTTATGGAAGATTAAGTTTGTATGATTCACCCCCCCCTCTCAACTTGTTAGATATTGTCATCTATACTTTATATTTAGTATCAGAACTTATAATTGGTATCAGATCTTTGGACTTTGGGAGAAAAGTTTAAAGGTACTTGAGGCAAATATTTGAAGATGTATAAAAAGGATGCACCAAAGCTGAACAAGTCAAGTTTCTCCACATGGCAGAAAAGGATGAAGCTGCATTTATCAGGAATTGGAGAATATGCAACATGCTATTTGGAGAATGATTACATACCACCAAGCACAAACCTAATGACCTTGGAAGAGATAAAGGAAAAGAAAGAACATATTCAAGTTATGATTGAAATAACATTAGCATTGACCGACTCAGAGTTTAATGATCTAGAAGGCTGCAATGATGCAAAAGCAATGTGGACTAAGCTTATATCTGTGTATGGCGGTGATGAAAATGTTCAAAGAGAAAAAGTAGATAGTCTAAGAGGACAACTTGAATCCATGAGAATGAATGAAGGTGAGAACATAACCCAATATAGTACAAGGTTAAAGGAGACTGCCAATCAAATTAAAGGAGCAGGAGGAACTATTGAAGAAAAGGATGTAACAAGTAAGTTGTTGAGAACCCTTTCTACTTGCTTATGCTATTTGAGTCTCTGCAATCAATGAATTGAGGTCTGTACCTAACATGCTAGTTTATTTGGATGCTACTATTGTTAAGCTACATGCATTTGAGTTAAGTAATGTTGATAACAGTGGGTCTTCGGTAAATAAAGTAGAATCTGCATTCAGTTCTTTTCATATAGGTGAATCTGATGATTACAATGATAGAATGAGTAAGTACTCTGAAGGAAATCATAGTGGAGCAAGTGAAAGATTTTGTAAGAACATGGAAGAAGTACACAAACTATATGAGGAAATCAAGAAACAAGAAGAATTTGAAGCATTATTAGCCAGAAGGTTACTGAGAGGAAAAGGTAAGTATAAAGGAAAGCTACCTTTAAAATGTTTCAATTGTGATAAGATAGGACATATGGCTTCTAACTATCCTAACAAAGAATCTAGTGAAAAGAGAGAATACTAAGATAACAGGCAGAAAGACAACCAATACAGAGGACACCGAGACTTCAAAAGGAGAGATAGAAAGACATGCCTAGTAGCTGATGAAGGATCCAACGATGATCAATCTGATGAAACTGATACTAAGGAAGTTGTTTATGTGGCTATTAAAGATGGATCAGATGAAGAAAGGTATGAAGAAAAAGCCCTAATATCTCACATAAATAATAATGATTCTTGGATCATAGATAGTGGATGCTCACATCACATGACAGGAGATAAACACAAGTTTGTTAAAATAGAAGACTATGATGGAGGCTATGTAAGATTTGGTAATGATGCACCATGTCTGATGAAAGGTAAAGGATCTATAACACTTCTTGAAAATGCTAGATGTGATGATGTATACTGGGTTGAAGGATTGAAATACAATTTGTTGAGTGTAGCACAACTAAACATTACAGGATACCGAATAGAATTTCAGAAAGGAATTGTCAAAGTTCATGACAAGCATGGAAAGTTAGCTACTACTGGGACACAAACAAAAGGTAATACATTTCATCTTGACTCAACTCAGAACAAGTGTCTTTATGCTAAGATAGATGATACCTGGTTATGGCATAAAAGGTTTTGTCATGTAAATTTTGATAATTTGATCAAAATAAGTAAGAAGCACCGAGTAAGAGGTCTACCAAGTTTGGAAAAACCTGAGAATGCTATGTGCCGAGGATGCCAAATGGGTAAGATGAAAAGATCAATCTTTACAAGTAAGTCCTACACTTCTAAAGGAATCTTAGACCTAGTACACACTGATCTATGTGGTCCCATGAAAGTTCAAAGTTATTATGGTGATAAGTATTTCATATTATTTATGGATGATTACTCAAGGATGATGTCAGTTATGTTTTTAAAAGAAAAATAAGAAGCTTTTCAAATGTTTAAATGGTACAAGGCAAGAGTTGAAAATGAAACAAGAAGACAACTGAAATGTCTTAGATCTGATAGAGGAGGAGAGTTCACTTCTGATGAATTTAACTTATTCTGCAATGATCATGGTATAAAAAGGCAAGTATCTGCATCGAGAACACCTCAACAAAATGGGATAGCTGAGAGAAGAAACAGATCAATTGTGGATTGTGCTAGAACCCTGATGATAGAAAAGACGGTACCTCAAACATTTTGGAGAGAAGCAATCAACACTGTAGTTTACACCCTGAACCGAGTTCAACTAAAGAAAGGAACTATGAAGACACCATATGAGATCTATTATGACAAAAAACTTAATGCAAGTTATTTTAAAATCTTTGGAAGTAGATGCTATGTTCACAAAGATGACAAAAATGGAAAGTTTGATCAAAAAAGTGAAAAAGGAACATTTCTTGGTTATTCTTCTAGAAGTAAAGCATTTAAATGTCTGATCAAATCATCTAACAAAATAGTGGAAAGTGAAAATGTGAAAATTGATGAATTTACAGAAAGAAATGATGAAGGAAATTCCAAAGAACCAGAAGATTATGAAGAATTTGTTTATGTTCAACCGAGAAAGCTGCTGAAAAAAATGAAGATAATGTACAGTTACTGAGTGATGAAGAAGATCATACAGAAGCTACCAAGCCTATATTAGCCAAATATATTAGAAGACATCATGCATCAAGTCAGATTATAGGAGATAAGGATGATCCAGTGATGAGAAGGAACAAACTAAGGCAGAGAACACATGTATGATATTTGAATTTGAACCGAAAATAGTAAAAGAGGCATTTAATAGTGAAGATTGGGTAAATGCTATGACAGAAGAGATTGATCAAATCAAGAAGAATGACACATGGACACTGATCCCAAGACCGAAGGACAAAAATGTAATCGGCACTAAGTGGATTTTCAAAAACAAGCTAAATGAAAAAGGTGAGGTCATTTGCAACAAAGCAAGACTAGTTTGCAAAGGTTATGCTCAAGAAGAAGGAATAGATTATGGTGAGACTTTTGCACATGTGGCTAGACTTGAGGGAGTAAGAACATTATTGGCATATGCTGCTTTCAAAAATTTCAAGGTATATCAAATAGATGTTAAATCTGCATTTTTGAATGGTATACTAGAAGAAGAAGTTTACATTGAACAACCTAAAGGATTTGTTGAAGACAAGAGTAAAGATCAGGTATATAAACTAAACAAAGCTTTATATGGTCTGAAACAAGCACCTAGAGCATGTTATGAGAGACTACACTCTTACTTAATCAAGATTGGTTTTGTAAGGACAAGTGAAAACAACAATATGTACATGAAGAATGATAAGGACAATGGAATACTAATCTTAGCCATATTTGTTAATGACATTATATTTTGTGGTAATGACTCCTTATGCAAGAACTTTGGAAATGAAATTTGCAAAGAATTTGAGATGTCATTAATTGGTGAGATAAAATATTTTATAGGTTTACAGATACTGCAAATGAAAGATGAGATTTTCATTACTCAATCCAAGTACATAAAGGAAATCTTGAAGAAATTTGGAATGGAGGATTCTAAACCAGTAAGTACTCCTATGACTACTAATAGTAAACTATCAAAGAATGATGAATCTGCATCTATTGATGAGACACTTTACTGATCTATGATTGGGAAGTTGCAATATGTTGTGCATAGTAGACCGGATGTAACACATGCAATAGATATTGTTGCAAGATTCTCTGCAGATCCCAAGGAAACCCATATGATAGCAATTAAGAAAATTTTCAGATACCTGAGAGGCACTGAAGATTATGGCTTAGTATATGAAAAGAGAAATGATTTTGATTTAAAATTTTATACTGATGCTGATTGGGCAAGCCACATAGATGACAGGAAAAGCACAAGTGGTGGAGCTTTCTTTTTGGGAGAAAGACTAGTAAGTTGGCTTAGCAAGAAACAAGGATGTATCTCACAGTCAACAATAGAAGCTGAATATGTTGTTGTAGCATTGAATTGTACCAATATAGCATGGATCAAACAACTATTGGAAGGTATAAATGAGAAATTTACCGAGCCAGTAACTATATTCTGTGATAATTGAAGTGGAGGAGGAAATGGAAATGGAAGACTGGCTGGAGAAAGACTTGATAAAAGGCGACCTGAAACATTTGGAGGATGTCATTAAAATCATGAAGGAATAGGTGGAGGAGGATAAGGACAATGTGAATGCCCAAATGGCCCGAAATGAGAAAGCCTTGAAAAGCCTTATGAACCACAACCTCTAGGTTCTTAAAGTCTCCTCCCAGAATATGAATGCACTGGTGAATCATCTAGAAAAGAAAAACCAGGAGAAGAACCTGGTAATTATTGAAGATGCTCCTACTTCTAGCCTAAGCCACTAGACCCCTAGGTGCAGAACCAGGCAGACTACAGTGAAGAAGGACATGAAGATGAAAGAAAGTCAGATTGCTCAGGAAAATACTAACTTGAGGGAAGCGGCCAAGGAAATGATGCTCTTGGTGCAGAATGTAGAAGAAACCATGAAGAATTTCTAAATTTATTTTTATGCTGGGCTTGGGGTCAATTTCTTGCTGGCCTCTTGCTGTCCTTTTCTCTATTGCTGGTTTTTCTGCTGGTCTTTTGTAGTCATTGTGTTTTGTTTCTCTCCTAAATATCTTTCATATGTAAATGGGTTTTGGGTCCCTTAAAACCTATTTTTAATTAATCAAAAACTATATTCTGTGATAATACTAGTGCCATTAACATTTCAAAGAATCCAGTAATGCACTCTAAGACAAAGCATATATCTATAAAGCATCATTATTTCAGAGAAGAAGTTTAAGAGAAGAAAGTTGTACTGGAATATATTAGTTCAAAGGAGCAATTAGCAGACATCTTCACAAAGCCATTGCCAAGGGACACTTTTGAGTATCTCAGAAGAAAGTTAGGGGTCCTACCCCTATCTTCTACTCACTAACCGAGTTCGGTGAAAGCATCAATTCGATGAATCTACAGAATATTATGTGTGGATTGATGTTGATTTATGCACTTTAGAAGGTTTTCTAAAGGTATACAGGAAATGGTGAATAGAGACAAGTTGCTCTGATTGAGACTGAGATGATACATAGCAAGGCAAATCACTTCACAGGGGAAGAAATCATGATTTAGTTCTTTTACTTTTTGGCATTGTTGTCAAAGGGGGAGAAGACTAAATGGTTGAATGAATGAATGGTAAAGCCATAAATGAAGAAGATAATAGAAGACTAATGATAGGGGGAGAAGATTACTAAAAAAAAAAGGAGAAGACTAAATGCAAGACAATAGCTCAGAAGCTTAATGAAAAAAAAGGGAGAAGACTTCAGAAGATTTTAACAGCTCAAGGATAACAGGAGAAGTCTAACAACAATCTGAATCCAAATCAATTTGAATATCTTGTTGGTATTACCATTTAATTGTTGGTTTTGCCATCAATGCCAAAGGAGGAGATTGTTGTCATTTCAGTAGAAAGAAAGATTGTTGATATTCCATAAGGATATTGAGAAGGTTGTTGGAGATTATTTGATATAACTGAAAAAGGATGATAACTATCTTTATAACATTATTTTGTCATTGATGTCAAGAAATTGATTTCCTGATTTAGTATGATGTTACCATATCTTGAGAAGATAGATTTGAAGAGAATTAAGATGTCGGTAAAAGACACAGAAAGAATGTGATAAGAAAGAGGAGGAATAAGATATTCAATGGGCAACTATTACTGAGTTAGACAATGATGAGATCATGATGTTTAGATTTTTTTGATATCCTACATATGTTGTTGATTGTAAGGTTAATACTATACTATGTCACCGAGTAAAGAACCTAGTCGGTAAACCCTAAGGAACCTAGTCGGTAAACCCTAAGGTTATCAATATCAGTTAATGAAGGCAGAATATCCACTAAGTAAAGTTTAGTATTTACCGAGTTGCAACCGAGTTATGACAGAGCGCATTGGATGGATAAAAGAATTATTTAAGGAAAGACAATGATTAGCTGGAGATGTATAAATGATTGGTATGCCGTACATGAAGTTTATTAAGGATCTATGGCAAAGGAAAATCGACAGGAAGATCTACAACACAGATTGAACCGCAATAACCTTGTGCAAGTTCCAAGAAAGGAATGCAAGTCCCTAGGCAAGGTAAAACATTTTCAGATCGAAGGATACATTGAACCTAGTCAAGTTTGAAGATCTGATGGCTAAGATTGATCATGGGAAATGTGATCACGGAGATTAAGCGATTAGAAATTGTTTATAAATAAGGAATTGTTCATAAACAATGTATGTGGGCAAGTGTAAGCACAAGGATGCTACATAGTGATTACTGAGCACAGAAGCTTGAAGACCTATTTGAATAACAGAGTAGAGAGCCCAACAGAGGGACAAGATAAGTCCTATGACTAGATTGTTTAGAGCAAATAAGAATCTGCTTTAGCATTTTAGATGTGAAGTTGCAGATATATTTTTATTACTATTATTTTGTAAGTGATAGAATATCTCTTAACCGAGTGGACCTAACAGTCTTATTTGTAAACCCTCTAGCAAGGTAACACTCTAAATGAGTGTTTGAAATCCTTTAACAAGGTCACTTCTAACAAAGTGAAGATCCTAACAAATCTAAGGGAAATCCCTTAATCGAGTCACATCTAGCAATTTGTTTGTAATCTTTAATAGGATTTGCTTTTAACTAAGCATACTCTAGAAGAGTATATTTCTTAGTGGGTCCAAAATCCCATAGTGGTTTTTCCCTATTTGGGTTTCCACGTTAAATCTAGTGTTATATGTGTTATGATGATTATGTGTTTATGAGTTTGCATGTTTAGCAGTTTTTGGTTATATTGCTGAAGTATAAGTTATCGAGGTTGAATTTGTTGATTTTATGGAAGATTAAGTTTGTATGATTCACCCCCCCTCTCATCTTGTTAGCTATTGGCATTTGTACTTTACATTTAGTATCAGAACTTACAATTATGACATGTAATAGGACCAATTATGACATAATAGGACCGATTATGACATAATAGGATCTATTATGTCATAATAATACCGATTATGACATAATAGGATCTATTATGTCATAATAGTACCTATTATGATATAATACCTATTATGATATAAGACCCCTTAGTAGGACCTATTATGACATATGAAAATAAAGATAAGTTGGTAGGGAGAGAGATGGGGTACATATATATATATATAGGTAGGTAGGGACTGAGGGAAGGATGTGAGAGAGAAGTAGAATGTTGGCAATTGACACTCAATTGGTTGGTTTCAATATGTTTTCATTGATGGAAACATGGCAACTTGTTTCAGCTTCATATTTTAGTCTAGCTGTGTACTAACAGGCACGTCAGAGACACTTCACCGACACCTATACCAGCACCGATAGCTTGGAAGGAATTATTTGGTCATCGACAATATTGGCTAACATGGTTTAGAATCAGGTTATCATTATTGGAGACTGACATCTTTTGGATCTGACATCGGCAATTATTTTTTATATCCATGTATTTATGTTATCTAGCTGACATGTATATTGATATTGTAATTATCTTTGTAAGCCGACATAAGGCATGATAAATTGTAAAGGGTATATAGGTTAGTTGGTTAGATCATTTTGTAATATGGATTGGGAAGGAAATAATGAAGGAGATGCAAAATATATGAGAAAGATTATGTATGTGAGGATATTTTTGTAAAGAGTTATTCTAATATTAGGTTAAGAGTTTCAGACTAGAACAGATAGTGCTTAATTGAAATTGTATTCAGGCATAAAAGATGCTATCTTTGCAGTTCAATCATTTCTCTAGGTTGTAGTCTAGATTTATATGTAGTCAGTGAGGCTCCTTTTGTGATTGAGCAGTGTGCTCTAGGATGTAAGCCTTCCTACAAGTACAAGTCCCTATATTCTATAATATATCTTTATATGGCTAGTGGATTGATATTGTGGGTCACAAATCCCACCATGATTTTTCCTCTTTGAGGTTTTCCATGTAAAATTCTGTGTGTTATGGTATTCATTTATGTGATTGGTTTAATGGTTGTTTTACTTGTTTCAATTCTATATGTACTGGTATACCAGTTGGTGAATGCATGTTTTAATAAGGGTAAAATTAGACATTTCGCTAGAACATTGATTCACCACCCCCTCTCAGTGTTATTGGATTCCAACAACTAGTATCAGAGTCTTGTGCCTCGGAGGAATTTTAACAACTTGAGGAAGATCCTGAATCCAAAATCCATGGATATGAGTTTGGAAAAGAAACTTGAGGTGGCACTTGAAGCTTATGATGTTGAAAGGATGAAGAACTTGAAGCTACAAAATGAATTGAATTCTCCTCAAGAATTCATTCTTGTCCTACATGAAAGGTTGTTATCTATTCAAGTTAGGAGGAACTTTTAAAAAATTAGGATGATGAAGAGAAAGATGCACTTAAGGAATAGTGTCAGAAGCCAAGTCAAGAGAACATGGTCATGAGAAATGAAATGCAAGCTATAGCTATGAGAATGTCAAAGGAGATTGAAGACCAGAAGAAAAAGGAAGAAAATCTTGATGTATCTCTGAAGAAAAAATTTGAAGAATGTGGTAGGTTGGTTCATGAGAATGATATGTTGAGAAGTGATTTAGTACAATCCCAGAGTAATGAACAAGATCTTGAGAGACAAATTTGTTGGTTAATAGATTTGTCCTTCCTAAATACCTTTCAAAAATGACTCCCAAAAGCCCAAATTGAAAGAGAAAAATAAGAACCAATAGCTAAGTCACTTGCAATGATGAGTGCAAGTGCTCTCTAAATTTTGATATGAAGTTACAACTCCCTTCGTTGGATAAAAATATATTTTTCTGAATATACTTTTAACTGGAAAGTAATAAAGGCAACTAACATCTACTCATAACCATGACATAGATGCCAATAGAAAATTTATAATGAAGTGAATGAAGATAAGTAAAACACAGTTTAATTATCCACACCCATGAAAATACCCTTTCCAATAGATCAAAATGCTCTGGATGTTGATCAAGTCTCTCTGGTTCCTCAAAGGATAAGGGGGATCAGAATACCCAAACAAAGAGTTAACAACAAATTTCTTTCCAAATACAAATTATTTCTGAAATCAAAGTTTCAGAATCAAATGCATATACATAGTTTGATGTAATAGAAAAGGAAATGAAAGGAAATTACAAGAGAGACAAATCTCATTGTAATCAAAAGAAAATATTGACAAATCCACAGATCAACAAAATCTTCTTCATTCTATCAATGCCAAAAATGTGAGCTCATAGACTCAACACTTCTGAAAAAACAAAATTGTGCAGTCCAAAAAATAATGATGCCCCCTTCTTTTTACAGCAGAAAGATCCCAAAAAAAAACCCCCCTCTTTTCTTTTTATTGCCTATTTATAGCCTTTCTCATTTTTTTTAAGAGACTTTCAGTTATCAATAACTGATTCTTGAAAAGATTATTAATTAATCTTTTCTTTTAGCTTTTATCTTCTTTTCTTTGTTTCAAATCTTTTATCTCAGAATTTTTATATAGACCTATCCTCAGGGATTAATAACCTTTGAATGCAATAATATTTTTCCAATCACTCCAGTGGGGGTTTAAAAAACTAGCTTTTCTAAAACATATTAAAATTTAGCGTGATCCAACAGTTAAATTGATAGTTATCCCCTCCACACCGAGATTGATATTTCTGTCTCAGAAAATTCATGGTTACAGATTACATTGAAAATTACAAACATTAGACATGCCAATGTTATTGGATTTTTGAACTTTTTAAAATCTTGAACTCACACACTTTGAACCTACATCTGATGAATCTCTGAACTCTCTGAATTTGAACCTCTGAAATTGAACCTTGAACCTTGAACCTGCACCCTTGAACCTATGGGCTTGAACCAAAGAAGGTTCAAAGTTCAAGTTCAAAGACCATAAATTACAATGAACCTAAAATTTGAACTTTGAACCTTTTGAACCACTTGAACCTTTTGAACCTGCGGGGTTCAATTAGAAGATTCAAAAACACAAACTGCCCCCACATTATGCTTCATTTATCACCTTGTTTTCATATTTGGCTGCGCGTTGAACCTTTGAACCTTGAACCTTTTGAACCTAAGAAGGTTCAAGGTTCAAGTTCAATGATAATTTTTCCTTTGGACTGCCATAGAAAAACTTGCATAACATTTTACTAAGGGCTTTGTTTCTTATGAAATTTTAACTGTAGAATAAATGAGCCAAGTAGAGCATAACCTAGAAATCATTTTTGCATAGGACACATAAGAATTGGGATTTAATTGTTTGGGTATATGGGTAACCCAAAAATAAAACAATTAAGATCTCATAACGGACATGGAGTTTGGCCATTAAAACTTCAACATTAAAACATTAACAATAGCTGATTATGAGGCTTTAGGCATGAGCAAAAATATAGGGGTAACAAAATGACAATTCTAAGAGATGATCAAACTATTGCAAGTGAGTATAAAGAAAAATTCAAGATTAGTTCAGCACAACTAGATGAGTTATTGAAGAGACAAAGGCAGAATGGAGATTCCAGTGGACTTGGATTTGAACAAGGATAGAGTTCCAATACTGCTAATGAAGATCAAAACTATAAGGCACTGGTAAGGCAGTTTAATGCTTATAAATTTAATGGTAGATGCTTTGTTTGTAATAAATTTGGTCACATGGCTAGGCAATATAGAAATAGAGAAAATCAGAACCCTGATTCTGCTCCCGGTCAATGTTCTAAATGTGATATGTATGGACATAAGACATAAGATTTTAGAATGAATGTTAAATGTTATGCATGTGGAAAATTTGGACATATGGCTAATCAATGCAGGTCAAGCAATTACATTGGTTTTAGCAAAGCAATTCAAAAGAACAATGTTACATGTTATGCATGTAATGAGGTTGGACATATTGCTAAGTTTTGTAGAAGTAGAAATCCACTGGTTGGTAATGGAGGATAAATGAGAAAGGGAAAGAAAAGGTTAATGAAATCCAACAAGATCATACCCAGAGATGAGTCAGGAAGTTTGAAGATCAATCTACAGATGGGAATGCTCCGGTTACTCAACTGGTAGAGGAGGTTGCTCCTGCATCGATAAGAAGCTCAACTGGTAACTAAGGCAGATTCCTTAGGGGTAGGAAAAATTCATGAAGATGCTGCATATGCCCCAAGAAGAGGTTGTGGAAGATGTTCTAGACATTGGAGATTCTTATTCACCATGGAGATGTTTTATTGAGATCTGGTATCTTTCACTGGAATTTATTAATATCAATGATGGATTAGGGTTTTTATTAGAAGATAAAAGGTTGAATTCACTTCATTTCTGATCACTTTTTATTTAGAGCAATTTAGAGTGATTCAGAGGAAGTCTAAGGTGAATCTGTGCGATTGATATCATCTTGAGCGATTTCACCAGGGATTAGAAGAGGTCTTTAGGGTCTTTCACCGACAACAATTCACAGGTATTTATCTTCAATCATGGAAGTAGGATAATCATCTCTACCTATGTTTGTTGCAAATTTGACTATTTTTTAGGTCAAGGATCATCCTAGACCAATTTTCAAGCGATATCCGCATGTTGCTACCCTGGATGATTCTCTTAGAGATTTTTTCCGTGTTCTAGAAGGAGTCATGTATGTTGAAGATGTAAGAGCCTACATTTGTTATGGGTCCCACAGATATTGAGAGGGGGGGTGAATCAATATCTAACTGGTGATTAGAATTTCTTAACTTAAAACATGCAGAACATAATATAACAGTGTACCGGTATGCAAGAAATAATGCAATAAACAGAATCAAGTACATCCACATGAAAAGTACACCATAACACAAGATGTTAATGAGGAAACCTGGTGTGGGAAAAACCTCGGAGGGATTTGTGACCCACAATATTCAATCACTGGCCAATAAGAGAATATTACTTACAATAGGGGCCTGCACATGCAGAAAGGCCAACTGCCTAGAGCTCACTGCTCAATGGGAAGTCTCACTGACTTACAATAAGGATTATATAAATCTAATATCTTGTACTACTTTACAATAGCATCTTCAATGGCTGATTCAATATCGGTTCTTGCTCTATTCTTTACATATACCCCTTGACCTATATTTCACACATTAGGTCTACCTAATATTTTCCTTAATGCTTCTACATCACATTCTTCATATTCTTCACATTACAAAATGTCTATAATGATCTCTTTTATATATAAGAGTCATTTTACAATTTTCCAAGTCGACTTCCAATAATAAACAAAATATTATATAACCAAAAATCCTGTTGGCCTCTGTGCTGGTATACTTCCTTTCTTCTGTGCTAGTGTTGGTGTCCTGAGTGTCAATGTAGAGTGTGATCTGCTGATGCCGGTATAATGTCTTTTCCAGTGCCATAGGATTGCAAGGTTTTCATTAATGACAAAACCTTAAATCGCATACAATGTCTCATTGGAGTGTGCATATGCCAACAATCTCCCCCTTTGGCATTGATGGCAACACTCATGAGAAATTTCAAAAAGTATCCAAAAATGTGTGTGCTCCCCCTGAGCATATGATACCTATGATTTGAATTTTCTCATCCCACTACCCCCCCTTTGGCATCAATGACAAAGGTTGTCAAGATGTTAGTAGAGTTTGTGGTTCCAACCTTGTAATTGGGTAGTTACAATTTGAAAAAGATCTCCCAAAATCAAGTTTATACTATCCATAAACTTCTTGCTATCTTTTATTGATGTCTTTGTTCTCTTCACTATACCGGTGAGATGCTGCAAATGCTCTGTCGGTGTTTTGTTTCCCTGTATTAATGCCTCAGAAATTTCCTTCCGCAGAGATGCTAGATAGTCCAATCTTGGACTTAGTTTAGATCTCAAATGTTTTTCCTTATTTATTATTCTTCCTTTCTCTCTTTCCAATTTGAGTAGTTCTTCCTCAAAATTTGTTATCTTCTCCTCAAAAACTGATAGTGTATCCGGTGAGTTGACAAAGCTGTCTGCAAGTTTATTTATCTCATCCTGTACCTTGCTCATTTTCTTGTCAATATCTACAGTCAAAAATTTTGTTTTATAGGTATCTTTATATGGATTTTTGTATTCTTTCAACAAATTACATAGTTTCGGTAGAAGTGTGTCAAAATCTCTATTAGAATTCTTTATTTGCTCATCAAAGAATTTCTATTTTTCAATTTCTACCTTATCCTTTACTGAATCTTCCTTTATTTTCTCAATGTTTTCTGAGATATATTTACACAATGTATCCAATTGTCCTAAAGAATCTTTGTTATCTATATTACAGTTGGGAGCTATTACCTTCAAAATTAGTATGGAATCATCAATTGCTTTGTAAGCTTGTGAGCTGCAGTCGATTATTTTCTTGATAGAATCTAATAGCACCTCAGTCACATTTGTTGATTTATGTCCTGATGATGATCCAACAATCTGAGTATCGGTGGAAGTAACCAAGCTTGTATTGACCTCTGGTAGGTCTGTTTGTGTCTGCACTTCTTTAAGCACTAGTTTTCCTACTTCACTAGTTACCGGTGGCACTATTTCCTTATGTACCTGTTCTGGTTGTTGTTGTTCTGGAGCCTTTAGCTCTATTTGTTTCTCTGTATGTTTCATTGACTCAGTCCGTGTCTCAGTCTCTATCTTTTTCTCTTTATTTTCTTATCCAATTCTATCACTTCCTGTCTTCTTGCCTCTAGTCTTTTGAATAATTCATCAGGAATTTCATTGACTACTTCCATCAAAAATTTCTTGTACATATCCATGTGCAATATAACACTGTTTCCAACTTGTTCTTTTTCATCAGTTGTTAGAGTGTCATATATTTTCTCTATGTTGTTCAATTTACCTTCCTCTGTGATTTCATTCAGTAATATATCAAGAGGGGCCAAGTCTTTGTTTGTCCTTTTCTTCTTCTTGGGTGTCAGTTTCTTCTTTGTTGTGGTCTTTCTAATTGGAGATCTCATTGCTTGTTGCTTTTGCCTTGTCCTCCTAGGTGAAGGTGTGGTTGCCAATGAGGGATCTCTTTTCCTTACAACTCTTTTAAAACTTACAGGCATGTCACTTCCTAAAGAAGTACCTACCGGTGATAGGTGAGTCTTAGGCTGTGAAGCTGCTAACTCATCCTTTGTTATGCTAGTTTTCTTCAATACATCTTCCTTAATGGATTTTTCTTGTTTGGACCCTTTCCTTACAACTGCCTCAACCTTTTTCACTCTTTTCTTTGATTGAATTTGGCTTTCTATGGTTTCAACACTACCAAATATTTCTTCTTTTGGTTCTCTGGGGGCTTCCAGAAGTGCCTTGGCATATGTTTCAACTATGTGATCATTTGTTTCATAGCCCATCTCAGTTACCTAAACTGTCCTTGGGATGACTGCTTCCATCTAGATTTCATCTTTCTTGATGACAAAGCATATATCATCTTTGTATTTGTCTACAATCTTCTGTGATAACCTTACTCTTTTCTTCATTTTGGCTTTTAATGCTTGAAAGAAGTCATTAATATTGTTTTCCTTGTTCTCACTCATGTTATTGAATAGTTCAGTCAATTGTTTGCCTACCAGTATGTTATATCCAAGTTCTTTGTAACCTATACTGGGAAATTGTTTTGTTATGTGTAGCATTAGGCATACCAACAAATTTCCAAATCTGAAAGTTCCTTTCTTGTCCTTCTTGATCTTTCCAAGATTGTCAATTAATTTATCCTTTAACAATTCACATATTTCAATTTTTTCATTATCTGTTACCATATCATAAGCACTCTTAATGCATAAACTTGAAACTAAATTTAGTCTATTAGCATGAGTTGCTTTATACCCTAATATCATACTGATGAATCTCACATTGATATCTTTTACATCATTAACCCTTAGAGACCTCTTGTCAGATGTTGCACCAGTTAGGTCTATAACTAGGTCATTGGAAACCTTCTTGGTTTTATCTGGTCTTTTACTGGTGGTTGGTAACCCTATGACAACTTTCACAGCTTCCTTGGTGATCTTATGGATTGCATCTAACCAGAAAAATTCTCCATGTACCCTGCTTAAAACTATCCTAATCACATCCTTTGGAAATTTAGGAATGCTAAGGATCTCTGTAAATCCTAGGGTCTCAATGATTTTGTGTTCATCTTTAACATTGCTGGTATTATCACATATCATGGTTTTATACATGGTTTTAATTTCCTCATCTCCTAACCCTTCAATGTTGCAGTGGATGTACATTCTAGGGTCTTCAGCATATACAACTCCCTTAGGAATTTGAGAAAAAGCACCTAAGGTATCATCCTTCTTTGCTATCTCGGGAACTAACTGAAATGTGGGCCTAGGTCTTTTTATTACTTCAACAATAGTAGGGTTTTCTATATATTCAATTGCAGAGGTGGATGCCATGATTAAATACCTTTTACTACCTTGGATGGATGATTTCTTGGAGTGTGCTTGGTTCTTGCTCAAAATTCCTTAGCTTGGAGTCTTCGTAATCTTTGAAAATTTGAAATCATGGTGAAATGAAATGGAGCCAAAACCTTAATTTTATAGTGTCTATTTGCCATCTACCACATTAATTGCATGTCGGTTAAGTATTCTCTTAACATTGTTTGCTGGTAATAAGTAATTTTTCAACTTCTTATCTTAACCGAGGGAATAATAGCACATGTGTCATTAGATTGCTAAACCCTCAAGGAAATTTTCTTCAACTAGATGAAGAACTTCCTACCGGTGGAGCACTACTCTGTCCTTCTAGTGAAGCATCACTCTGTCCTACCAATGAAATATGTTGGTGTGCAGTAGAGAATACTGATTGGTTGGCCTTTGCAATCAGATCATCAATTTCTTGTGGAGAGTTTACCGGATATACAACAAGTAAGTTCTCAATTTTTTCTTTACTGCCAACAACATTCACTATCATATTGAGGATTTAGGAACAACTGATATCAAGAGCATGTACATGAATGAGTTAATGGGAGATTATGGAAAGATTAAACCTAAATACCAGCATATTGTTGATCTAGGGTTTATCGGCATTCTGGATATTCCAGAATTTGAAGATGAAATTGTTAGGTATGTTTTGAGCAAAGTGCATGGAGAGTTTATTTGGTTAGATAGACCGTATAAGACTACAAAGGAGGCCATTAGGGAAATCACTAGTTTACCACAGGTTGGACAACGTCCGAAGAAGAAAGTTTTAAATGATCAGGTTAAGAAGATTACCAATGCAACATCATAAAAATGATCAATGAGAATCAGTACTATCACCAAAATAGATATTATATTTGGAAGCATGGTCATCAGTTACAAGGTAACACAATCAAATAGACTAAACTCTATTTCTAGCTCTTGCATTTATGCAACTCATAAAATGATGAGGGAAAATGAGAAGTTGGATCTATGTGGTTGGATATTGGATGAATTATTGATTAACCTAGGAAATATTTAAGGAGAAAAGAAAGGAACTTTCTGGTATGGTAACCTAATTGTCTGTTTAATGCTATTTTTCATCAATGAGACTCTCAGTTTTGGGAAAAGAAAATGGGCATTCGATATCCCGATAGGGAGGCAATTAAAATAGTCTAATGCTACATTGGGTATTTAGAGAGATGAAAAAGTATGGGGTTACTTTAAAGAATTTCAAAAGACTATGAATTCTAGGATGAGGGTTCCCAAGAACATTGTTCAGAAGTACTCAACTTAGATATGCTTCATGGTCAAGAAAGATGAAACTTTGATGGAAGTTACAAAACCCCAAAATATTTTGATTGAGGAAATGGGTTATGAAGTTGATGAAGAGGTTCTTGATGCTTATACACAAATGCTAATTGATCCATCCGTAGATGAAACTACAAAAACCTTTGGCACTACTAAGAAGAAGACACAAGAGGGTGAAACTGAGTTCAACCAGAAGAAGAGAGAGAAGTAGGAAGGTAAGGAAGGTTTGTTGAAAAGGTTTCACAGGACATCAAAGCATTGATTGATGTTGTTACAGAGAAAGATAGGAAGAGGAAAGAACCATAAATATTCATTGAGCCTATTGTAGCAGAGTCTGCATTTGATGATGACACACCCCTAGATTTCAAAAGGGTATTGAGGAAGAAAACTAAAGAGACCAAGGTAGAGGCTAAGAAGCAACTAGTTAGGAATGTTATTATCAAGGTACCGGCACAGAAGAAAGCACTAAAAGAAACACCTTCAGCCCCATCTAGTACTGGAAGAAGGAAGAAGAAGGATGACATTGATATTGCAATTGAATCTGGTAATGTAACTATCATTCCACTGAAGACTTGTGCAGAGTTAGTTGATGAAATTACTAAAGATGGTATGTTAAAGAATGTACAATTTTATTATGAACATTTACCTAATGATGAACAAAGAGAAGTAGATGAAGTAGTTTTGTTATTTTTGGATATCTATAAGAAAGCCTTGATAGAAATTGAAGACCAAATACCAGCACAGTTGTATGATATGTTAGATGCTAGAAGACTATCAAAAATTCAAGAGGACAAGAATATAAAGATTCAAGAGTTGTTATCTATTTGTGTTTCTATTGCTCTAGAGGAGATGGATAAGACACTTGAAGTTGCAGATAGGAAAATATTTAACAACAAGCATAGAATAATCAATCTTATGTTAGGAAGGGTCAATGAGATAATCAAGGAGACCCACAAGGCATGGGTTAAGTTCTTTGAAGAGAACCATGGTTTTATACTTCACCGGAATCTAAGACAGATACTGCAAACATCCTAGTTGAAGGAAAGGGTATTATGGGTACTTCACCTTCAATTTTGAAAAACATTAAGATAGTGGATATTGAGCCCTCGATAGATACAAATGTATAGACAAATGTTGAGATACCAGTAGATGAAGAGAGTGTAAAAGTTGATAATGTATAGGTTACTAATATTGAGAACAACAGTCCTCTGGATACAAATGTACAAGATGAGGTTATAGTTCCTAGGGAGGAACTGGCAGTTACAGAGACTGCACCAAGTGGCGAAGCCACCAGTGCAAGTGAGGAATCTATAAAGGGGAATCCAATAGGGAACCAGTAGTGAGTCCATTATTGTTGTCAATTGACACCTCACACGTTGAAAAGAAAAGCATAACCGAGATGAGTTCTACTAATCTCATGATGATGGTTTCACATAAAATGATGAAGGATCTATGGATAAAGGTGTCATTGATCAGTCTATCACTATTTTGCATAGACTTGTCCTAGAGTGTAAATTTGGCAATGAAGCGAGCCCATCCAACAAGCTTAAGATAATTACTAAATACATTTCAAAGGATTTTCAATCCTTGCAGCATATATCAAACCGACAAGCACTAGAGAGGTTCACACAAGCAAAAAGAGATACATTTGATCAAGTGATTGAGTCTGAAAGGAAGAAGATTAGTGATAAATTGAAATTGACAAATAATTCATTGAGGCAGTGTACAAATATCTATAGAGTATGTTGTAATATAGGTTTTCTCATAGCTGAGTCAGATAAAAAGATTAAGGACATCCAGGAGGAGATTACAGGTATAGCCAATTCTTTTGATGAATTGAATTCATTAACTACATCTATAGATGGTCAGATTTTGGTTTTGGAAGCCCAAGTTTTTGCTCTTGAAAAAGAAAGAGACAAAATCTTAAGGAGAGCCACATAAGAAGGAGATTATAGATATGGTTGGTAAGCCCACACCGATAGAGTTAAATGAGAAAGATTAATTTGTCCATATGCTAAATGGACTTGTATCTATTTCCGACACTTTCAAATCTGGTTGAGATACTTATCCTAAGCTATTGGAGAAGGCCTATCTAGATATTTTCAAATTCATCCAGCTCTGGTAAGGTATTTTGGGACATATTCATTGTACAGTCTTTCATTCTTCGTCCTAGTTTTTGGCTTTTTGGTATTTTTGATGGCATTGATGTCAAAGGGGGAGTGATATTGATGTGAAAAAGAAAAAGGGAGTTGTATACATTAGGGGGAGTATAGAAGAAAAAATATGGAAGTATGGAGTATTTTGTATTGATGAATATTGAGCTCAGGGGGAGTAGGTTCAGGATGAAACCGACCATTGGAAACCATGACCATTTTTCACATGAGTGTTGTCATCAATGCCAAAGGGGGATATTGTTGGAAATTGACATTCAATCAATTGGTTTCAATATATTGTCATTGATGGTAACATGACAACTTGTTCTAGCTTCATATTTTAGTTCAGTTGTGTACTGGTAGGCACTTCATAGACACTTCACTGGCATTGGTAGGTTGGAAGGAATTATTTGGTCACCGACAATACTGGCTGACATGGTTTAGAATCAGGTTATTGGTATTGGAGGCTAACATCTTTTGGATCTGACATTGGCAAATGTTTTTGATATTCATCTATTTATGTTATCTAGTTGGCATGTATATTGATATTGTAATTATATTTGTAAGATGACATAAGGCATGATAAATTGTAAAGGGTATATAGGTTAGTTGGTTAGATAATTTTGTAATATGGATTGGGTAGGAGATAATGAAGGAGATGCAAAATATATGAGAGAGATTATGTATGTGAGGATATTTTTGTAAAGGGTTATTCCAGTATAGGGTTAAGGGTTTCAGACCGGAACAGACAGAGCTTAACCAAAACTGTATTCAGGCATAAAAGTTGCTATCTTTGCAGTTCAATCATTTCTCTAGATTGTAGTCTAGATTTGTACATAGTCAGTGAGGCTCTTGTTGTGATTGAGCAGTGTGCTCTAGGTTGTAAGCCTTCCTGCAAGTACAGGTCACTATATTTTGTAATATCTCTTCATATGGCCAGTGGGTTGATATTGTGGGTCACAAATCCCACCATGGTTTTTCCTCTTTGAGGTTTTCCATGTATAATTTTGTGTGTTATGGTATTTATTTATGTGATTGGCTTATTGGTTGTTTTACTTCTTTCAATTCTATATATACTGGTATACCAGTTGGTGGATGCATGTTTTAATAAGGGTAAAATTAAACATTTCGGTAGAGCACTGATTCACCCCCCCTCTCAGTGTTATTGGATTCCAACATAGAGATAGGTCTAGATTTTGGGAGAGAAAGGAGAGAGTGAGATAGAGAGGTGGAGAGGAGATAGAGGGGAGATAAAATTAGAGAGGTGAGGAGGGAAGAGTGGAGAGGTAGAGAGAGAGAGAGAGAGAGAGAGAGAGAGAGAGAGAGAGAGAGAGAGAGAGAGAGAGATCTCCAGTGGAAGAAAGATGTATGTAGAGAAAGATGTATGTAGAGAAAGATAAGTTGGTAGGGAGGGTGATAAAGATATTTAGAGAGAGGGAGGTATATATGTGGAAAAATAGATGTAGGTAGGGAGTGAGGGGAGGTGTGTAGATAGAGAGGAGATTGAGAGTAGAGAGTTAGGGATGTGAGAGAGAGAGATAGAGAGATAGGTCTAGATTTTGGGATTGACAGAGAGAAAAGAGTGAGATATAGAGGTAGAGAGGGGATAGATGAAGATTGATATGGAGAGAGATGAGACTAGAGCTTAAGGAAGATAAAGAGAGCTAGAAAATGCTAATAGGAGCCTGTTGATTACTAAAATTTGACTAAGTCTAAAAATGTATAAGATCTTCTAAAATCTAGAATTTGCATTATAACTCCTAGAGATTTGAAACCACTTTCAAACATCTTGCCAATATAGATATGGAGAGAGATGATTCTAGAGCTCAAGAAAGATAAAGAGATTGAGATAAAGAGAGCTAGAAAATGATGAACTACTAATTACTCAAATTTGACTAAGTCTAAAAATTTATAAGATCTTCTAAAATCTAGAATTTGCATTATAACTCCTAGAGATCTGAAATCGCTCTCAAATATCCTGCCAATATATACATGAAATATAACTTAAAGTATATGTATGTTGATATTAATATTAAAAAAAAAAAAATGGGATCCTGTTTAGTTTTTGAAATGGGATCCCGTTCTATTTTTGAAATAGGATCTCGTTAACTAGATTTAGGCTTGGGATCCCAATGCAAAACATGATCCCATTTCAAATTTTGGCTTGGGACCCCAAACCATAATGAGATCCCATTTCATTTCACATGCTCTCTGCATGATTTTCCATTTTTTTCTAAGTGTAAAACATCCACACTAAGTAGGCTCAACTTATTGCACTTACCAATATATATATATATATATATATGTTTGTATACAACATGTTTTGTGTAGGTTGCAGGTACTAGAAATTGACTCTACCTGGTCCCATGGGTTTCAGCATGTCTTTAAATCCCAATGATGGTACAGGTGATATGTAGGGTAAAACTGTGGTCTATTCTCTTTCTTGAATTGGTTTGAAATTAGAACTTATGCGGGTATCCTCAGTTGTACCTTAAAGTGTCAATCCAGGATTCGTAAGATGATGAGAGATAAAGTGGTTGTTTGCACAAGGGATGAAGATAGCAAGTTGAGTGGGTATGATTGCACTTAAGAGTTCAACATGCTTCCTAAAGATGTCCCTTTGATTAAGTGAACTTAGAATAAATCATTCTTGCTTAAGAACTAAGTATGCCTTATAGAATTGAGATTAATCTAAATGAACTAAACAAAATCCACATCTATGATAAAAGAAAATTCCACACTTTAATCTTTAAACCACACAACTTAAAGCTTTAAAGGCATTAACTAAGATGTTTACAAATGAACAATATAATAGCACACTCCTTAATCTATATGCTAAACATGCTTTATAAATAGTTTAGTTAATTAGATATGTAATAAAGTGCTTCAACCAGAACTTATGATTAGACACTTTAAAAAATTCAAACCCTTTAATAAAATTCTAGTGACAGGAGACTATATACTTGGTCGACAAGACAACAGTCACGTTGTGTTGGCGACAAGATAGAGACTCGTTTAACAAAATGCCTAATCTTTTAATCAGATTATAATCAATTACACATATTAGTCTAAATTAAAGCATTCCTATACAATTTAATATCAAATCTGAATTTACTACACACACAGAATGAAAGCACACAAATCCAGAAATTTTGGCAAGACTCTATGCAATTTAATATCAAATCTGAATTTAATACACAGAATGAAAAACACAAAAATCTGAAAATTTTAATGATACTTCACTTATAGATTCAAATGAAGGCGCAATCCACATACAAATAATGGAATCATACAAACAACAATCATTGACAGAGGGAGTGGGCCCTTTCTCCAATAGCCAATCGATCAACCAAAGAGCTGAATCACAACACATGATAAATTTCAGCAGCTACTATTTCAGAAGTATGATTAAGGGTTAAAAGATGTTTTTGTTTTACATAATGTAGTCTGTATATATAGGCCAGACTTCAAATAAGATCAATAACAAATATCTAAATTTAGTTCCTCATGGTTTGGAACCGTGAGGAACAACAGTTCAGTTTCTATCAATCTCGATCCATCAGATTAAAGTCTTGACAACCACTTTGAAACAAAATACTCAAAATGAGCTAAGACACCAAAAACCGGTTCTTTGTAAATCTTCCAAGTCATCCATTGTGTGCCATGAGCTCTCTACTATGAATCCTTACCACCAATAGATCCCTTCTTTAAAACAAACACCCGAATTAATACTTATTATTAGGTGTAATGCCAAAGATTTGCATTTGCTTTACACATGTTCATTATCAATTCTTTTACAATAACTATAGTAAATCGGAGGATATTTTGGGTAAGGTGAATGATCAAATAAGAACAACTTAGGATAAATTATATGAAAATATAAGGTGTATTCTAAACCCATCATTCCCCTCCAGCTGAAGCCATTGCATGTCCTCATGTAACACTTACTGTTCCAAGCTAATTTGTAGCTATGTTCTTCACAAATCCCATCATCTCACTTAACCATTGTGCTTTCAGGTCCTTAACTTTCTATTGATAATCAACTCAAGAAATATAGTTAGCCTGCATACTGTCTTGGATGACGGTCTTTAACTCAGAAATTGCTTGAAGGTGTCTCTCCATGGGCACATACTCTGTTCTAATCTTTTCTTCCAATGCTGCCTTTTGGGTGTCCATTTCTTGTCTCAATTTGGCTTTACATTTAGTGAGTTTTGTTAGGATTCCCAAAGATACTGAGAGGGGGGGTGAATCAGTATCTGACTAGTATAATAATTTTCTTAACTTATAACATGAAAAGCATATCAAAACCGTGTACCGGTAAACCAAAAATAATGCAGTAAATCAAAATAGAAACCACAACATAAGGGACACACCATAACACAATATTTTAATGAGAAAACCCGGTGTGGGAAAAACCTCAGTGGGATTTGTGACCCACAATATTCACTTACTAGCCAATAAGAGAATATTACTTCTTACAATAGGGGCATGCACATGCAGGAAGGCCAAGTGCCTAGAGCTCACTACTCAATTACAAAGAAGTCACACTGACTTACAAATGGATTATGCAAATCCAATGTCTTGTACTTCTTCAGATCAACATATACTATGCTAGATTCAGTACCAGTTTAAGCTCTACTACATACATAAACCCTTATCCAATATCTGCCTTACAATTCGCATATTAGGTTTGCCTTAATTCTTCCATCTCTCTATTATCTAAATGATCTACAATGATCTCATACATATATGAGTCATATTACAATCTACCAAGTCGGCTTACAAAAAGATTTTACAATTAATTACAAAATATATTTATACAAAATTCTTGTCGGCCAAGGTGCCGGTAATCTTTCTTTTGGTGGTGGTGATCTGTATGTTGGTGTAGAGTCTGTTGGTGTAGAGTCTGTTGGTGTTGGTGCCTATGTCTACCTGCCGGTATCACATGATTGTAAGGTTTCCATCAATGACAATTTCTCATTGGAGTGTACATTTGCCAACAATTTCCCCCTTTGGCATTGATGACAACACTCATGAGAAAAATCAAAAAGTGTCCAAAAATGATGTCCGAAAAAAATTTCTTACCAAAACTATGTTGTCAAAAATCCATGCTCCCCCTGAGTTGATGATGTCCTATTCTGATCATTTTTCTCATCTCACTACTCCCCCTTTGATATCAATGGCAAAGGTTGTCATTCGCTGTCAGTGGAGTGTGTTTCTTGCCTAGATCCTTGTATCCCGTGGGTTACAATCTGAAAGAGTTATGCTAATACCAAATTTAGACTCTCAATGAACTTTTCACTATCTTTTAGTGTAGCCTCTGTCCTTTGAATAGTACTGGTGAGGTGATGCATTTGTTCCTCCAGTGTCTTCAATCCTTGAACAAGTGCCTCAGAGATCTCTTTACTCAAAGAGATGAGGTACTCCAATTTGGGGTTGAGTTTTCATTTAAGGTCTTTTGCCTTCCCTTTTATTTTGTCTTTCTCATTTTCAAATTTCTCAAGTTTTTCTTCAAGACTGTGTATCTTCTGCTCTGTAACTGATAATGGTTTAGATGAACCGATGAGGTTATCAGCTATATTGTCAAACTCCTTTTGTACCTTACTTATTTCCTTGTCTATATCCGTTGTCAGAACATTTTTCTTGTATGTATCTCTATAGAGTTCCTTAAACTCCATTATTGTTTTATTTAGTGCTAGTAAAATGATGCCAATGTGTCCCATGCACTTCTTTATTGTTTCATCAAAGAATTTCTCTTTATTCATTTTCTCCTTAAATGTGTCCTCATTTATTTGATCAACTGTCAAAATGTTGCCAGTGATGTATTTAGACAATGTGTCTAGTTGACATAAAGAATCTTTATTATCCATAATGTACTTGGGTGCTATCAATTTAAGAATGGGGATTGTATCATCAATAGCCTTATAGGCTTGTGCATTACACTTTGTGATTTTCTTTATTGAGTCCAATAAGACCTCTATTATATTTGTAGTCCAGAATTCTACTATAGAAGTACCAAATGTCTATCCAACTATTTTTACAATTTCCATGCTGCCAGTTGTAGTAATAACCTTGCTTTCCTCTTTCTTAGGATGATCTATTTGGGTATGCATTTCTATTAGCAAAGGTTTTGGTTTTTCAATTTTTATAGGTGCCACTGTCTCAGTTTGAACTTGTACATCAACTTGTTTCTATTCCAGTGCCTTAGATGGTTTCCTTGAGCTCTCAACCACTGGTTTCTTAGATGTAGTCTCTGAATGTACTTCCAATTTTTGTGTATTTTTCTCAGCACTATTCATTTCCAATTTCTCTTATTGTTTCTCAGTAGAGTCCTCTCTCAATTTCTCTATCTCTGTGCTAACATTAATTTCCACATCTATAGCCAGTGGCTTAGTAGCCACATCTTTCTTCTTATCCTCAGTGGTTTCTTTATCTACCACAATATTCACCTCTTGTGTATCAATATTCATGGTATACAAAATTTCAGACTCAGGATTTGTATCCTTTAGAGGAGTCTCCATACTCTTTGTAGTGGGTTGAGTGACAACTAATTGTACCAGTGTAGTATCAGAAGGAGGTGGGGGTAAGTTGTCAGTTATCTTAAGGTTAGGAGGTCCACCTACCTTACCTTTCCCCTTATCCATGTCTTTTTGATATACTCTGATAGTCTTGGGTCTTTTGAGTTCTTCCTGTTCCTTTTTTGCAAGAAAGAATATGTCCCATTGATCTACAGTCTCTTCTGAAATTTCATTCATTCTCCCTGCCATCAGTGCTACATGTCGGTGATGGGTTGATAATATAGTTTGGTTGGCCTCACTGATTAATTGATCAATTTCTTCAGGTGAGTTCACTGGGTGAACTGCAAGTAATTTCTCAATTTTTATTTTCTTATCTAGCTCAAAAATAGGTACCCTTCTAGCTTCAAGTCTTTTGTAAAGATCAGTGGGTATTTCATCAACAATTTCCATCAAAAATTTCTTGTAAATATCCAAGTGTAAAATTACACTATTTTCTATGCTCTCTCTGTCATCAGCGGAAAGTGTATTGTATAGTTTTCTAATGTTCTTCAACTTTCCATCCTCTGTTATTTCACTAAGGAGCTTATCTAGTGGAGCAATGTCTTGTTTTACCTTTTTCTTCATAGGAGTCAACTTCTTTACTGGAGGCCTCACTACCTGTTTCTTTTGTCTGGTTCTCCTAGGTGTGGGTGAGGGTGTCAGTGAGGGTTTTCTTTTCCTTTCCCCCCTTTTGAATACCACTAGTATATCACTCTTAGAAGAAGTTCCAACCAGTGAAAGATGAGCTTTTGGTTGAAGTCCTTCCAGCTCACTTTCCTTGATACCAGTTTGTTTCAAAACATCTTCCTTAATAGCCTTTGCCCGTCAAGTTCCCTTCTTCATAGTTTGTTCAACTTTCTTAACCCTTTTTCTTGACTGAATTCCACTTTCAATTGTTTTTGCATTTCCAAATACTTTCTTAGTGGGTTCCTTTGGTGCTTCAAGGAGGGATTTTGCATAAGTTTCAATGATGTTATCATCTATTTCATATCCCATTTCAGTTACCCAGATTGTTCTAGGGACAACTTCCTCCATCCAGATTTCATCTTTCTTAATTACAAAACATATTTCCTTTTGATATTTATCCACAATTGCCTGGGACATCCTAATTCTTGTCTTCATTTGAGCCTTTAGTTCTTGAAAATGTTCATTTATGTTTTTCTCTCTGTTTTCTCCCATGTTGTTTAATGTATCCAATAGTTGCTTTCCTACCGGTATGTCAAAACCAAAATCTCTCCTACCAATACCAGGTACTTGCTTAGTAATATTAAACATACAAGTAAATTTCCAAATCTAAAGGTTCCTTTCTTATCTCCCTTTCTCTTCTTCAGATTGTCTATTAATTCATCTTTGATCATTTCACACACATCTATTCTAGCATTGTTGTTAACCATATCATATGCACTTTTGATACATAGGCTTGATATTGAGTTTAACCTATTTGCATGTGTAGCCTTGTAGCCTAAAATCATACTGACAAATCTGACATTGATATCCTTCACATCATTTACCCTTAGAGACCTTTTGTCAAATGTTGCACTGGTTAGGTCCACTACTGTGTCATTAGAGACCTTTTTAGTTCTGTCAGGCCTACTACCGGTGGAAGGTAACCTTGTTACTACCTTTACTACTTCTCTGGTGATCTTATGGATTGAACCCAACCAAAATAATTCCCCATGAACTCTTCTTAGCACAATCCTTATAATATCGTTGGGAAAATCCGAGCCACTAAGGATTTTAGTAAAACCTAGGGTTTCTACTATCTTATGTTCCAGTTTGATATTTCCAAATTTATCACAAATCACAATCCTATACATGTACTTGATTTCATCATCTCCTAATTCCTCTATATGACAATGTGTGTATATCCTAGGGTCTTCAGCATATACTACTCCCTTAGGAATTTGAGAAAATGCACCTGTAGTATCATCTTTCTTCACAATTTCGGGAACAAGCTTGAATACGGGTCTAGGGCCCTTGATTACTTCAATCACATTAGGGTTTGCAATAAATTCAGGAGTGGATGAGGAAGCCATAGTTATAAATACCTCAATCTTCCTTTAGGATGAGTGCTTGGATGAACTGCTTCACTTCTTTGCTAAGGATGCCTTTGCTCGGGAATTTTCATGCTCTCAAAGATTTGAATGCTCGGTGAATGAAAAAGGAGCCAAAACACTTTCTTTATAATGTTATTTTCTCCAACTACCATATTTAATGCTTGCTGGTTAAGTCACAACTTAACTCATCTATCGGTAAAGAAGTAACTTCAACTTCTCACCATCAATTGAGGGTATGTTAGCATGTTTTTTCAGTTGGTTGCTAAACCCACAAAGGATTTTCCTTTAGTTAGATGAAGAGTCTCCTACCAATGGAGTGATACTCTATTCTACTAGTGGAGGAGTATTCCCATCAACATTCTGATCTGACTTTCTGATCCATTGTTTTGAGAATTCTTGCTTTACCTCTTCAACTTTTTCTTTACCTTTCAAACTAGGACCTTTGTTATTTGTCATTGAAGTCTTGCTTCTACAAAATTTAGCAATATGTCCAATCTTGTTATAAGCATAACAAGTCACACTTTTTTTCTAAATACCTTTCAAATATCCTATGCCAGTATGTGTTCTACATTGATTAGATAAGTGTCCAAATCTTCCACAAACATAACATCTTACATTCATTTTGTAGTTTTCTGAATTATGATCAATTTTGTTGCATTTAGAACATTGACCGGTGGGTGTATTAGTGTTCTGATAATTTCTAGATATACATTGATTTTCTTTATGACCATACTTGTTACAGTTAAAGCATTTTCCATTAAATTTGTAAGCATTAGGTTGTCTTACTGGTTTACCATGATCATGATTGTTTGCAGTATAGGAGCTTTCACCAATTTCAAAGCCAAGGCCATTTCTATCACCATTAGGATACTAATTCTTCATCATGTCAACAAGTTCTTTTGAACTTTTCTTGAATTTCTCCTTGTGTTGATTTGCAGCAGTCAGCTCATTCTCCAATATTTCTTTCCATCTCATGAGTTTAGTTCTATCATTTTGTGTATGCATCAAATCTGTCTTCAACATATCATTTTCATGACTGAGTCTTGTGTTTTCATTTCCAACATCATTTAGTCTTCTAGCCAAACCATCTTCATTCTTCTTTCTATCTTCAATTTCTTTACAAAATCTCATAGTCATATCTTGCATCTCATTCTTCATTGTATAGTTATCTTGTCTCAATTGGTTCACCAAATCATTAAGAGTTTCCTTTTCATCTTCATCATTCTGCATCTTTTCACAAAGTGCTCTTCTTTTATTCCTTTCTATAGTGAAATTTTCTTGAAGTCCTCGAATGATATCCTATGCAGCCTTCAGATCATCCTCAAGTTTGATATTCTTTACTTTTTCTACATCATAGTCTGAAAGAGCTATTTCCAATTGCTTTCTCAAATTTTCCATCTCTATCGGTGTCAAGATCTTCCTCAAGTTGTTACGCTTTTGAAAATAGAGGACCACGCTCTGATACCAATTGTTAGGATTCCCAAAGATACTGAGAGGGGGGGGGGGGGGTGAATCAGTATCTGACTGGTATAATAATTTTCTTAACTTATAACATGAAAAGCATATCAAAACTGTGTACCGGTAAACCCAAAATAATGCAGTAAATAAGAATAGCAACCACAACATAAGAGACACACCATAACACAATATTTTAATGAGGAAAACCTCGGTGGGATTTGTGACCCACAATATTCACTTACTGGCCAATAAGAGAATATTACTTCTTACAATAGGGGCCTGCACATGTAGGAAGGCCAAGTGCCTAGAGCTCACTGCTCAATTACAAAGAAGTCACACTAACTTACAAATGGATTATACAAATCCAATGTCTTGTACTGTTTCAGATCAACATCTACTATGCTAGATTCAGTATCGGTTTAAGCTCTGCTACATACATAAACCCTTATCCAATATCTGCCTTATAATTCACATATTAGGTCTGCCTTAATTCTTCCATCTCTCTATTATCTAAATGATCTACAATGATCTCATACATATATGAGTCATATTACAATCCGCCAAGTTTGGCTTACAAAAAGATTTTACAATTAATTACAAAATATATTTATACAAAATTCTTGTTGGCTAGGGTGTTAGTGATCTGTATGCCAGTGTAGAGTATGCCGGTTTCAGTGCCTATGTTTTCCTACTGGTATCACATGATTGTAAGGTTTCCATCAATGACAAGACCTTCAATCACCTACAATTTCTCATTGCAGTGTGCATTTGCCAATAAGTTTATCCTTATGGTATTCCTGAGAAACACATTCTGCGATGACTCTTTCCTCCTAGTATCCCCTCAATTCATTAATAATTTTCTTATGTTTGTGTAGCATCGTAAATTGTATGCACTTGCTAGGGTGGTACAATTTCACACCTAGTTTAGCACCGGCCTTGGCGCATTTTGCATTTTGCATTGCATTTCCCCTTTAGCACTTAATTAATCAAATTAATTAGGTCTAAGGTTCTATTTTATCATCTCCCACATCATAAAGTTGGGCCCTTTCATTAAAGTGTGCCCTTTTCATTTTATTCCTCCTATACATCATTTAATCAAAAACCCTAATTAGGTCCTATTTTGAACTTGGGGGCTTGATTTCGGGGGTCAAAACATCTCGAAATCAGCTGTAACTTCGGGATTCTCTCTAAAATCATCATATCCAACGGCCCTAAAAATTTGGTGAAAAGTTGTTGGGACCATGGCACCCGGAGTGCAACATGGTCCCGGACATTTTTCCCGAAATTTTAGGAGCACGATCCAATCATAAAATAAAGCTTAACCCCAAGAAATTGGCGAGATATTCAATCTCTAGGTTGGCCAAAAGTTGAAATTAAGACCTAGGGTTTCATATATAAGAGCTCTCTTTCTTCATTTGAAAGGATGGAAATTTTGGCTTTCGAGAACCTTCTATGCAGCGAAAGAGCAGATCTTTGAAGACTTCAATAACATTCAACATCCATCCATCAAGCATTCATAAATTTCATTCATTTAGGGCTTGGGAGACATTGAAGAACAATAGGAGATTACCGACTGAAGATTGGCTTGTACTCCTCCCTTAAGGGTTGGGTATGATTTCATGTTGTTTTCATGTCTTTGCATAAGCTTCAATATATCCTTTATTCATGCTTTAGATCACTTTGCATCTTGATTTAGAGCATTTACATTATCATTTACAAGCAATTAGGGTCTACTTTCTAGGTTGCTCTAGTTTGTTTTCTTGCATTTAAGGACCTTGCACACACACTAGGTCTGCACACACAATACATTTTACAATACAACTTGGCTATTCGTGGAGGTGGAAATCACCGAAGCGGGGGTTTGACTAAGGCAAAACCCTATATAGCCACCCATGCACTTTTCAGATATAAGTGCAGGTTTCGGGACTCGGACGACGCCGCAGGTGACAGATCCGGGAAAAGCAGGTCAAGATAGCACTCAACACCAAATCTCAGAGCAAAAGACCAGGACAGGGGTGTGGGGTGCCCTGGTCTTGCCAGGATAGGGGTGTGGGGCGTCCTGGTCCTGCCAGGACAGGGGTGTGGGGTGTCCTGGTCCTGCCAGGATAGGGGCACTGGGCGCCCTAGTCCCTGGGACAGGGGCGCTGGGCGCCCTGGTCCTTCTGACAGCATTTTCAGCATTTTTGATAGCTTTTCCAGAGTGCAAATTAGCAGTTTCCGGAGCAGTTTCCAGGGCAGAATTAGGACAGTGGCACCCGCGCCCCCGTCCCGAACATTTTCAATCAGATTTTAACTCCGGGTACGCATTTGCATTCTTGTCTTGTCCTTGTGTTTACAGCTTTCCATTGTTTAAGTTCAATTCTGCAATCTTGTTATTAGTTCATACTTGCACTTTGGGGTTAGGGATTGAACTTGCATCATTTCATATTTCAATTGCAACAAAGGAATAGAAATCCTAATAGGTAGCCCGTGGCTCTCTCTTCCACAAGAAGAAGTAGCCAATTGTGTGATACCTCTAGGCTCTTTCGTATTCCACAAGTGTGTGGTTGAAAGTGAGATTAGGGCATGTTTACTTAGTGTCACTTTTTCCCCTACACATTTTGGTGAACCCGACGTGAA
The DNA here is from genome assembly GCF_030272615.1 of Cryptomeria japonica. Classification (NCBI taxonomy): domain Eukaryota; kingdom Viridiplantae; phylum Streptophyta; class Pinopsida; order Cupressales; family Cupressaceae; genus Cryptomeria; species Cryptomeria japonica. The sequence goes on along the minus strand of NC_081414.1, from coordinate 581,730,967 downwards.
ACTATCATTGCATTTGTTAGATCTAGATCTAGATTTAGTGTGTTTTCATTTCATTTTCATTAAAAAGAAAAAAAAGAAGAAAAAAAAAAGTGTGTTTCTTTGCATTGTGTGTTTAAATTTTATGCAATTTCAAAATGTCATATTTTTATTTGCAAGATGTTCATATTTGTGATGATTATGAGTTAGATGAAGCTTTAGATGAATTTTTGAAACCTAAATATACCAAACCTTCATTTTACCAAAAACTCATAAACATTGTTACTATGCCATTTCGTTGTGATGAGAAAGATAAGTCGAATGATTCCTCTCAAGGGTACATTCCTATCAGCTCTTCCACTAAATCTAGTAACATGGTTGTTTTCAATGATCCCCTCTATGAAGAGATATCTCCTTTTGAATCAAAAGATAAACCTTTTAATAGATATGATCATGCTTTGTTGAATGATGCCCTTGATGCCTTTGTGTCTCCTAAAAAACACTCCCTTCATGAGGATCCTTTTGTGCAAGAAGATGACATTATCCCTACATTTCCTAGTGATGGCCTTTCCTTTTCCAACAAAATTCCCACTAAAGATGATGAATTAATGATAAATGCTTACCCTTCTCCTAAAGTTTGTCTTACCCATAAACATCCCTTAGAGAAAGAAGATGAAATAATAAGAAAATTCCTTAATTCTCTCTCCCCTAAAGATCATATTGAACATATTTTGAGGAAAGAGGATGAGTTTAACACATCTATTGATTCTCTCCCTCTTAAGGATGCGGAATTAATAAACAATGTTATCTCCTCTCCCGAAATTGACAATACTTCAAACATTCCTTTCAACAACCTCACTATTTGGGATGAACCATTAGAAGAAGGTATAGATTATTCTCTACCCCTAGCCAAAGGGGATGAAATCAAGATTGAAAACTCCCTTGATAGTTTCTCCCCTTCCTTTAATCTCAATTATTCTCCCTCTAAAAATAAAGCATCTCCCTCTCCTCAACTTGGTTCTACTCATAAGGAAACCCTAGTTCAAAGCAAGATGGTTAACATTTCTTTCAAAGATCTCCCTCTCAAAAGTGAGACTTTAGAGATTAGTGTTGATCCTTCTCCTAGAGATTTTATTCCCCATGTAGATCTTGTGATGATAAAGGATGATATGACCTTTCCTAGTATTACTCTTCCTACTAGAACATCAATGCCTACCCCTTGTCTCTCTCCTAAATTTGATTTAATCCATGATAAGATTTTAGTGCAAGAGAAGACTATCAATAATTCTTCCAACACTTTTGTTCATTCCTCTAAACCATCCTCAATCAATTTGATACATGTGAATGAGACACCTAACAAACCTCTCTTCACTGTCCAAGGTGCTTGTCCTTCTCAAAATTCTCAACCTTTAAATAAGCCTATCTTAGTGGTTCAAGGTGGTTATGCTAATGATTCTTTTTGCACGCCTAAGAAACCTATTATTACTGTGCAAGGAGGTTATTCTACTAAGAGCCCTTATGAGTATGCTAAGCAATTAACTAGAGAGAGTTATCATGCGGTTGCTCATACCTATAACACAAGAAACAATACGCAACCTAATCCTCCTCCAGTTATCCCCACTTTTCTTCCTCCTTCCCAACCTATTCTTCCTCAAGCTCCTCGTATTTCACAAATGCTTAGTAAGGACTATGATCTCATAGAACAACTTAAAACTACCCCTACTAAGATATCCCTTTGGGATTTGATCCAAACTTCTTCCGCTCATCATGGAATGTTACAAGATGCCTTGAAAGATTTGAATGTTCCTCCACCTAATACATCTAGTAATATAGTGTCTTTGGTTAACTCTATGATGAATCCTAAAGCTCAAATTGTGTTTACTCAAGATGAGTTGCCTACTAGTGAAATTCAACATCAATATGATCCCTTGATGATTGTGGTTATCATAAATGACACTGCTATAAGACGAACACTGGTAGATAATGGTTCTGGCCTTAATGTGTGTAGCATTAATCTATTGCATAAGATGAATGTGGATACATCCCTTATTGAGCCTGACTCTCGTCCCATTCAAGGCTTTGACAATGTGGCTAAGACTTCATTAGGTATTATCACCTTACCCATCACAGTAGGACCTGTTACTTTGCCTACTCCTATCCATGTTATGTCGGGAAATCTAACATACAACTTGTTATTAGGGAGACCTTGGATTCACAGTATGCAAGCTGTCCCCTCTACATTGCATAGACAATTTAAATTTATTTATAACAATAAGACATATACCTTGATAGGTGATACTAATCTTCAGGCTTGTTTGCAAACATCTACTTCCAAAGGGAGTTCTTCTAAATCTTCCTCTTCTAATGATGACTCTTTAAACAAAATACCTATGGATGAATCATCACCCTCTGATAATCAAAATTCTTTGGATGAGTCTAAAGCTCCTGAAGAAGATCCTTCTCGACTTGAGTCTACACATGAAAAGGCTTTTGATCCTGAGAAGGTTCTCACAGAAGACGATTGGGGATCTCTTGATTTTAATCCCACCTTTGTAGGTGAGTATAGGGTTCCTCCTAGAGATCTTAAAGGTAAAAAGAAGGAAGAAACTAAAAACCAATCAATCTTACTTAAACCTATGAGAAATAATTTTGTGGCCACTTCTCAAACTTCTTCTCCTCACACCTCTAATTCTGAAGAGTTTGATTCTTTGTCTTATGAAAAACCACCTTCTCTTCTTGAAATGGCTGATCGTTATGGTCGTGGTTTTCGCATTTTTGCTAAGCATGGGTATCATGGAAATGGTTGTGGCGCTCATGAACAAGGGATGAAGGTTCCTCTAGAGACTAATTTTCACAATTATGCCTTTGGACTTGGCTACAATCCCTGCAAACGCACTAGAGCATCTAAAAGACCATCTCTCAATGTGAATGCTATATTTAGTAGTGATGATTATCTCACTTCAACTAAATCATCTTCTACTTCTATCAACTCTCATTCCCCTCATAAGGAAATCTTGGCAATGAACAAATCTCTTTATGACTCCCCTCAAATTTCTAAATCCACTTATGAATCTTTATCTCCTATTCATCATAAAGTCCTTTCCTCTAGGGATAAGGCTCTAATAAATTACACTCATCCCTCTTCTAAGATTTCATGTGACTTTTCTTCTTCAATTTTTATCATTTTATACATGTTTTTGATCTCACTTATAGTTGAGCATTTAGCATGTCATATTCAAATACCTCATTCAATCTATCATGTCTTTAAATAACATTAATGGCTGTTATGTTGCTCATCATTATGTGACATTGGTAGCTCATTTACTGGGGGCTCATTGTCATTCATGATGGTACAATTTCAAGTGCAATCATATTTTTTGAAGCAACATAATAGCCTAATTTTCTTGTTCCTATGGGGACAAGAATGATTTCATACATCTCTTCTTTTGCTTATGTCCAAATCTCTCCCTAGAAGATTCTGTAAGTCCTTCTCATTGTCCTTATCTTTGGGAGGCAATGATCTTTCCTTATTTTTATCTAAGGATCCACTTTTTCCTATTTCGTGGATGGTGTGAACTTTATTACTTGATGTTATTCCTTGTATGCATTTGTTGTTGTTTGTTCAAGGATTCTCTCTTACAAGAGGTGTAAGTCCTTGACTACAACCTCTTTTGCACTTGGTAAAATACATCCATAGCGAATTCACTCTCCTAATTGGGTTAAAAAGAGCGTCATCCTTCATTAAGAATCACTTTCACCTCGCAAAAGAAGGAAGTATTGCATTCTTATTCTCTTCTTTGTCTTATTCTAGAAGATGTTATATTTGTCTAAGACAATTCCTCTCGGGGATAGGTGTCTTTTGTACAAAGATCTCTTCTCCTCTAAGGATCTCCTTTACACATACTACAAGAAATCCCTTTTCAACTATCTTATCCTTGCTTAAAGAGTGCAAAACTCTCTTGCTTGGATCTATGACATTGTTGCATTTTTGGGGTATCTTCTTGTGTGATGAAGGTAGGTATCCTTGTTCTACTTTTCTTATGACATAAAACTTACACTTTTTTGAGCAATGGGTCATTCTCGGAACTAGAGCACAGACTCTTAGAGCGAGATGTCATGCTTTTGTACTATACATATACAGGTTGTAGCATACTCAGGCATAGACTCCTATGAGGTGCTTCCAACCTCACTTACACACACATGCACGAGGTTGAGTAGAACTAGCGGCATAAGGCTAGACTTTCTCACTCTCCTCCCTTACATGGATGACCTAGACAGACTCTAGGGGCTAGTTTTCCATGTCCTTTTCCCATGGATCACCTAGACAAGATCTAGGGGTGAGAAGTCCATGTTTTCTCTCTCACTATTCTTCTCATGGATCACCAATGTGTGTATTCATGCTTTTCTCCTTTCTTTTCTTCTCTTTGCATTTTGTTTCCATTTACATCCTTCATCTTGTGTTAGAGAAATCTCAAATCCTCACACTCTTTGTTGCGTTGGAATTGAGATTTAGTCCTCTTTCTTACCAAATGATTCTCCATTAGTTTTTGATCTCATATCAAATCTTCTTGTGAGCACTTGTCATCAATATTCTTTAACAATTCGAAGTGGTAAACATGATACCCTGTTTCAACTCACTAAAATTAGCAAGCTGAAATAGGGGGGGCATATAGCTACCCTCGAATTTTCATCACCTTCCTTAGTAAGCATTAGGTGATTTTGTGATCTAATGTGTGTTTTGTAGGGTGTGGTTCCTAACTGTGTACTGCAGATACCGCTGGGGGCTTCGTTCGACAGACTTATGGATATATCCTTTTTCAAATAATGTTTACTTTTCTGTACTTTAGCTTGCATATGCACGTAGTGTTCATATGACCGCTAAAGTGGGGGCTAAATGTAGCATCGTAAATTGTACGCACTTGCTAGGGTGGTACAATTTCACACCTAGTTTAGCACCCGCCTTGGCGCATTTTGCATTTTGCATTGCATTTCCCCTTTAGCACTTAATTAATCGAATTAATTAGGTCTAAAGGTTCTATTTCACCATTTTCCACATCACAAAGTTGGGCCCTTTCATTAAAGCATGCCCCTTTCATTTTATTCCTCCAATACATCATTTAATCAAAAACCCTAATTAGGTCCTATTTTGAACTTGGGGGCTTGATTTCGGGGGTTAAAACATCTCGAAATCAGCTGTAACTTCGAGATTCTCTCTAAAATCATCATATCCGACGGCCCTGAAAATTTGGTGAAAAGTTGTCGGGACCATGGCGCCCGGAGTGCAACATGGTCCCAGACATTTTTCCCAAAATTTTAGGAGCACGATCCAATCATAAAATAAAGCTTAACCCCAAGAAATTGGCGAGATATTCAATCTCTAGGTCGGCCAAAAGTTGAAATTAAGACCTAGGGTTTCATATATAATAGCTCTCTTTCTTCATTTGAAAGGATGGAAATTTTGGCTTTCGAGAACCTTCTATGCAGCGAAAGAGCAGATCTTTGAAGACTTCAATAACATTCAACATCCATCCATCAAGCATTCATCAATTTCATTCATTTAGGGCTTGGGAGACATTGAAGAACAATAGGAGATTACCGACTGAAGATTGGCTTGTACTCCTCCCTTAAGGGTTGGGTATGATTTCATGTTGTTTTCATGTCTTTGCATAAGCTTCAATATATCCTTTATTCATGCTTTAGATCACTTTGCATCTTGATTTAGAGCATTTACATTATCATTTACAAGCAATTAGGGTCTACTTTCTAGGTTGCTCTAGTTTGCTTTCTTGCATTTAAGGACCTTGCACACACACTAGGTTTGCACACACAATACATTTTACAATACAACTTGGCTATTCGTGGAGGTGGAAATCACCGAAGCGGGGGTTTGACTAAGGCAAAACCCTATATAGCCACCCATACCCTTTTCAGATATAAGTGCAGGTTTCGGGACTCGGACGACACCGCAGGTGACAGATCCGGGAAAAGCAGGTCAAGATAGCACTCAACACCAAATCTCAGAGCAAAAGACCAGGATAGGGGTGTGGGGCACCCTGGTCCTGCCAGGACAGGGGCGCTGGGTGCCCTGGTCCTTGGGACAGGGGCGCTGGGCACCCTGGTCCTTCTGACAGCATTTTCAGCATTTTTGACAGCTTTTCCAGAGTGCAAAACAACAGTTTCCGGAGCAGTTTCGGGGGCAGAATCAGGACAGTGGCGCCCGCGCCCCCGTCCCGAAAATTTTCAGTCAGATTTTAACTCTGGGTACGCATTTGCATTCTTGTCTTGTCCTTGTGTTTACAGCTTTCCATTGTTTAAGTTCAATTCTGCAATCTTGTTATTAGTTCATACTTGCACTTTGGGGTTAGGGATTGAACTTGCATCATTTCATCTTTCAATTGCAACAAAGGAATAGAAATCCTAATAGGTAGCTCGTGGCTCTCTCTTCCACAAGAAGAAGTAGCCAATTGTGTGATACCTCTAGGCTCTTTCGTATTCCACAAGTGTGTGGTTGAAAGTGAGATTAGGGCATGTTTGCTTAGTGTCACTTTTTCCCCTACACAGTTTGGCTATGGTAATATACCCTATTTCTAGTTTTCATTCCCATAAGGCTTCTACTTGTTCAAGGATCTGTGCATATTCCTCGGTGGTGAGTTGGATATCAACAACACCACCCTCCTTCAGAGTTCTTGTTAGCTTCTCCACAATGTTATGATGCTTTTATATAGATATATATTCAGCCATTAATTATTGATGTTCCTTAATTGATATATAAGCTGCCTTATCTAGATCAGGATCCTTCAAGATACCCCTTACTCCCTTTAATTCCTCATCTTGCCTCTGAAATTTTTCACATAGTTGTTGTAATTGGTGTTGGAGTGGCATAATCTAAGTTTCCAACAGGTTCACTTTCCTTTGTAGTATCCTAAATTCCCCTGTAGAAAACTCTTCCCCAACCTATAAAACATTGTGGAAGGTTCTTGTTACTCTGCAGAGTATCTTGATGAGAAGAGGTCTTGATTGTCCGACTAAAGGTCATGTTCTTATCAAAAGATTGCTCAATTTTATTTTTCTATAGTGGAGAACCTGGTTGGTGTTCATTTTCTAGAAGAGGATTTATATTCTCTCTACTTGACACTACAGGGCTACTTTGTTTAGTGGAAAGGATGTCCCCTACTTCTTGGGGATTCATGTAATTTCTGAAGATTTCCTCAAGGCCAAGTGCCTGTTGTTGATTTAACAATTCATCCCCATTTCCAAGGGAAGGGGTAGCTTTTAGAGTGTCCTCATCCCCATCCCTGCTTTGCCCCATAGGTTTATCATTGCCTGTAGTATCATGGAATTCCTCCTCTATTTTTCTTTCTGAGTGTTCCTCTGTTATTTTTCTCTATTTTTCCTTCTTCTGACGTTGTTTCATCCTTCTATAGTTCCTACTTTGTCTATCTTTTTCGACCCAGTTCACAGCCAAAATTTCAATTTCAAGATGTTCATTCTTTAATGTAGCATCAACTAGGTTGTTCAACTTAGTGGTTTCTTCATACTTTCATTTGACCTAGTATTGTAAGGGCTCGGGGTTGAGGGAGTGTTAAGACCAGTAATTACATTGTTTGGAGCAGCCCTAGTTCTTGCCCGAAGTTCATACCCACTACACTCAGGATCCTCTTCATTCTGTTTATCATTACTTACCATGCCTAAGTGGTCGGATGCTGGTGAGTTTTCTATGCCAAGGTTATCATTACCAGTTTCGGCTTCATGATCCACTGAATTACTTCCAAAAGCTGAAGTACTCTTTTCTTCTACAAATGCTGCCCATGAAATTGGAGAGGAACTATTTTATAACCCTTTTATAATAATTAATTTGATTACACCATGGTGTTATAAGGCATTCATATTACCATCTTGAACCCCAAGAATCATTTCTTTAATGGACTAAAAAAGATAAAATGGAACATTTACAAATTGTGTATGTCAAAGATGACAAAGCAACCTAAAGTGGTGAGCAAAAATATACACATATCATCCTTCACAAGTAATATATTGAATTATGGCCTTAGCAACCCCCGGCCAATGGTCTAGCAATGATGCCGGTAGAGTACCCTACCCTAGGGTCATCTGGACAACTTCACCCGATGCCAAGAAACATCGAGAAAACTCTTTAAGATCTATTTTCTGTGTAGAATACTTTGGAAAATACCACTCACCGCTCCTAGGGAGCCCAGTAACCTTGGCTAAAATTTCTTCATTGACTACAAAGGACTAGCCTCTCATTATCACTATATCATCTACACTATTATATCCCATAGTAAATTCAAATGATATTTAAATGTCATAATGATAGAGACATTGGAAGAACACATTCTAGCCCACTCACTTGACTTCGTCCCAAATTGGAGCATCATCTTTCACCTTTTGTACACTAATCGGTTCATGATGGACATGAGGACCCCCCATGACTAATACAACAGGTTGCAAAGTGGTTTCGTTCTAGATTGGGATAATCAACAAACAAGAATGACAATGGTGGTTTGGAGGGAAGGCAAAAACTGGCAAAAAATGAAACCACCATGTGCAATAATGAGGACATTCAAATGCAAGATATGGGATGTACTTCCCCCCAGTGGAAAGATTACGATATCCTCATTGTACCATAATTAAAGAAAGGAATGACGATAAAAGAATGTGGAAAAGAAACACAAACCTAGCATATTACCACTAACAAGTGATGAGAAGAGGCCAGAAAAATGGGCGGCGATGAATTGGATGGAACAAGGAGAGACGACAACATGAGAAAAGATTTCATCAGGAAGAATCATGATAGCTGAGATGGAACATGCAATGACTAGGGCAAGCAGCAAGAATTACCCAGGCCGGGAAAAGAAAAGGAGGCAAAAAACAACCAATGAGAAATGGTCGGGTAGGCTAAAAATAGCCGACGGACAAGTTGACCACCAATAAGAGTGGGACCCAGAAAAAGAAGTGGTATGAGGTGAGAGGAGGGAAAGGCGATGAAAAGGAGGAGGTGACAAGGGTATGTGGATGGAGAATCCACATTGGATGTGATAGGACCCATGAGGGAGCTAGAAATGATAGGCAAAACACTGTCTTGGCACAGATGCAAAAGGACAGGACAGTAATTGTTTTTTTTTTTTTTTTAATGACAATAGGCTGCTAGAGACCTGATTTTTATCCTACTACCACCTATGGATGTCGGGAACCCTATTTTTACCCTTAGTTTTATTGAGTAGAAAACACTCACCAGAGACTCAATTTTCAAGATTCAACTAGCCAACAACACTCGAATTTTCGTTATTGGATCTTTCTCTATTTTTTGTTTTTTGTTTTTTTGAATTGATTTCCAATAATACCAAAGGAGGCCAAATGGAACAACTGTGAATTCCTTGGCCATATCCAAGAAGAAAGCTTCTTTAGAAAGAGGCTTCTTGTACAGTTTCAAGTGATGACCATTGATAAGGAGTTTTCGATGTTCTGAATCAACAGTGTAGAGATAGACAATGCAATTATCATAGACGTGCTCAATCTCGTAAGGTCCCAGCCAATGTGTATGAAACTTGCCTTTGAATTCCTGAAAATGGGAGTCATATAAGAGCACCCAATACCTAGGTTGAAAGGATCGTTGGTGAAAGTGTTGATCATGCCACAGAGCCCACTGCTTTTGGATGACCTCTGTGTGAAAGAGTGCATCTTGATGAAGCTCATCTAGAGAGTGGAGGTGAGAAATGCGTTCCTTCTGGGCATCAGAGAGACTCAGACCAATTTGCAATGTAGTTTGAAGAGTCTTGATTTCAAACTCGATCGAGAGAACTTCCTTCTTACCATAAATGCGTTCATAAGGGGTCAGACCAGTAGTGGTCTTCCACATCGTGCAATAGGCCCACACAACTTCAGGAAGCTATGTGGCCCAATCACACTTATGTAGGGCAACCATCTTGGTAAGAATGTTGTCAAGCTCTCTATTGGTGACCTCAACCTATCCATTTGCTTGAGGATGGTAAGGAGTGGATTTCCGGTGTCGAATCTCATATTCCTTGAGCAAGGTAGTAATAAGCTCTGAAGTGAATTGTGGTCCCTTTTCTATGGTTATCTCCTGAGGCACACTAAACCTAGTGAAGATCTCTGAGTAGAGGAAATCATCCACCTTGGTATCTCATGCATGCTTTAAGGTGACAACTTCAACCCATTTAGTGACATAATATGTGCAAACAAGAATGTACTCCTTGTTCCTAGAAGGTGGATTAATAGGACCCACAAAATCAAGGCCTCACTTCTTGAAGGGTTCTATGTATAGCTGAGAGTGAAGCAACATCTCATCGGAGTGTGTAGGATGACCCATCCATTGGCACTAATCACAATGATGAACATATTGCTTACAATCCTTATGGATTCTAGGCCAATAATATCCAATAGTGAGAATCTTCTAAGTGGTCCTCTGAGTAGCAAAGTGTCCCCCACATGGTTTAGTATGGAAAGCTCAAAGTATGTGAAAGACATCCTCCTTGGGTACACATCATCACATGATGTTGTTTATACCGATACGAAAGAGTAAGTAGTTAATCTAGGTGTATTGTTCGCTGAAGCCTACCAACTTCCAACGTTCTCAAGGAGAGAAGTGAGGAGGGAACTTGCATGTGACCAAGTAGTTGGTAATATCAGTGAACCAGGGGCTCTTTGCGGAGATAGAAAAGAGGTGTTCATCCAGAAAAGTGTCATCAACTGGAGTTGGTTCATTGTCTGGCAGCTGCAACCTAGATAAGAAATTTGCAACCACATTTTCTTGACCAGGCTTGTCAAGTATAGTCATATCAAATTATTGTAATAAAAGAAACCATCTAATAACTCAACCAGTCACAACAGGTTTATTCATTAAGAAATGAATAGCTGAATGATCTGTGTGGACAAACACTTTATATCCAGTAATATAATGATGAAATTTATTAATGGCATATACAACAGCTAAGAATTCCTTTTTAGTTATCGTATAGTTTACCTCTGCGTGTGTGAAATTCTTACTGATGTAGTAAATAGAATAAAAGAGGTTATCCTCTTTCTATCCAAGCACTACGCCCATAGAAGAATCAAAAGCATCAGTATGGATGTGGAAAGGTAACTGCCAATTCGGACCTCTAAGGATGAGTGTGGTTACAAGTTTTCCTTTTATGGTCTCAAATGCTTCTTGACATGTAGGTGTCTAGGAGAAGTTAACATCTTTCACTAACAGAGAAAATAAAGGAGAGGCAAGTTTGTTGAAGTTTTGGATAAATCTACGGTAATATCTAGCATGACCAAGAAAACTCCTAACATTTTTTTGACTGGACGGACTAGGTAGGTCTTGAATTATCTGGACCATTTTAGGATCAACTTGAATACCTTTTGAAGAAAAGAAATGACCTAACACAGTTCCCTCAGTCATAAGAATGTGACACTTTTCATGACTTAAAGATAAATTAGTATCTATACATCTTTTAAGCACTTCTCTAAGTTGCCTTTCGCCTCTTCGTAAGTGTTTCCATGTACTGTAAAATCATCCATGTAAACCTCTACACAATCATTAACAAGGTCATCAAAAATACCTAGCACCACCCTCTGAAAAGTGGTTGGGGCATTGCACAACCCAAATGGAAGGATGTTATAAGAAAAATTACCCCATGGACATGTGAAAGTGGTCTTGTCTTGATTGTCCGCAGTGATGCAGATCTAGTTATATCCACTAAATTTATCCAGGAAGGAGAAGAATTGTTTCCCTGCAAGAGTGTCCAAAACTTGATCAATAAATGGTAACAAAAAATGGTCCCTTTTAGTCACTTTATTTAAAGATTTGTAATCTATGCAAATACGCCACTTACCATTTTTCTTTGGTACCACTACTAAAGGAGAAACCCACTTGCTATCCGAAATAGGATATATAAACCAACATTTACCAATTTTTGTAACTCCTCCTTGACTATGTCCCGCAAAGAGGGGTTAATTCTTCATTGTGGTTTTGTGACAGGATGATTCCCTTCCTCTATGTATATGTTATGTGTGCAAGTGTTGGGATGGATACCATGCATATCTTGGTATTCCCAAGAAAATGTGGCTTTATTGTCCCTAAGCATGGAAATAAGGTCCTTCATCTATTCTGGATTTAACTGTGGATTGATATTAAGGGTACGATCTAGTAAAATCCCCATAGGTTGTGACTATGTAGGTGAATCAAGAGCTAACACTTGTGATGAATCGAGACTTTCTAAAGATAGTAATGGACTATACAAACACTGGTGTAATATGAAAAATTGTTGAATACACCGAGAACCACCTACTAGAGGGAAACTTTCAAAAGGACAATTAGTAGTTATTTGCAAAGGAAAGACAAAGTTATCTAAAATATCATTTGACCCATACCTATTCTGAAGAAAATTAACAAGAATGTTATCCTCTGTGGATTCTTCAAAATCATGTGCTTGTTCAATGGTTAAGACTAGTAGGGAATCTTCCAAGTCACTATCAGCCCAAATGGGATCTTCTATTTCTAGCATGGGTTGAGCAAGTGGATATAGTGTTAAGTGCTTAGTTTGTTCTCCATTAGAGATAACCATATTACTTGACTGACAGTTAATAAAAGCATTAGCAGTAGCTAGCCAAGGTAGTCCCAAGATTAAGGGGTACCCCCCCAGCTTAACTTTAGGTTGCAAGATCATAAAGTCAGTTCAAAATTCTCATGAATCAGTAGAAAGGACCACATCTTCAATAACCCCTTCAGGCTTGACCAGTGACCAGTCAGCCATCTGGAGAACTATAGGTGTAGGCCTAAGACCTTCAAGAGATAATTTTGTCTTAGTCTCATTAGTCATCACATTAATTGTAGCACCTAAATCCATGAGTGTATTAGGAATAGTAACCTTACCAATACTTACCTGGATGACTGGACTTCTTGGATCTGCATATTTGGGAATTATCAAATTTCCAAGCATAAGATCTGCCAGTTGTCCAATAACTTGAATAGTCTTTGGATATTCCTTCTTCTTTTGCCTTTGTGTACATAATTCTCAAACTATTTTATTGTACATCGGAATATCTTTGAGAGCCTGCAACAAAGGAGCTTTAATATTAACATTGTGGAGTTCATTCATAAGATCGAATTCAGTTTGCGTATTCTGCTTTTGTATAGGTTTAGAAAGGAATCGGTCAGTAAATGGAGGTTTTTTTTTGGGCTCCTCTTTAGGTTCTTCATTTATTTCTATGATTGGAGGACCTTGGAGGGATTTTCCTGACCTCAATTATACTCCCTCTAGTTCCACTGCATTGACTAGATAAGTGGGATAACTTGCCACTTCATTATTATACACAGGTTGGGATGGCTTATTATTAGGATTGGGGTTTGGTTGAGTGGGCAGTGATGTTGGCTTTGGTGGTTGTGGCAGGTTAAGTGAGGGATTAGATGAGGATGATGGTATAGGAAGAAGGAATTTTTGTGGTTGTTGGTGAGGAATTACAAGAGGTGGAGGTGGAAATGAAGCTTGTGGTGGATAGGGTTGTGGATATGGTTGTGGGAGTGGGTATGATGTAGGTTGTGGCGCATGCGGCCTCCATGCTTGTTGCCATGGTTGTGTTTTGAAATAGTAATTTTGAGACCACTGAGGATAGGATGGAGGTTATTGCCAACCTCCATACCATGTATTTGAATTGGGAAAGGTTTGAATTGGACCTAGAAAATACTCATTGAGGAGACTTGGTTGCATTTCTCTTGGTGGAAAAGGACATCTTGGGGCCATAAAATATATAGGTTCCTCATCATATTCCATGCTAGCTATTCCTTCAGGAAGAGGTCTTAAGGTATAACTTTTACTTGCCTCTTCTAGGGATGAAATATTTCTTCTATTATATGGACAATCCTTAGGACCATAATTTTTACGTCATGTAGGGCAATATACTACTAAGGCCTTTTTTGCTTCTTCCTATTTTTTGCGGGTATACACAGTGCTTATTTGTTTTCCCATATGATTTAATAAATCAGTTTTAAGATCCTCAAGTAAATTACCTATTTCTCATTTCAAAATACCTAATACTCCTCCCGAGGTGGGCAACCTACTGGAGTGACTCCATAGGGGACGTTAAGACCTAGAGTAATTCCTACAAATTTCAACAATATCTGCTTCTTCCTGTTTCTTGCAGGTATACACAGTGTTTATTTGTTTTCCCATATGATTTAATAAATCAGTTTTAAGATCCTCAAGTAAATTACCTATTTTACATTTCAAAATACCTAATACTTCTCTCAAGGTGGGCAACCTACTGGAGTGACTCCATAGAGGACGTTGAGACCTAAAGTAATTCCTCCAAATTTCAACAATATCATCAAAACTCAATTTTAAAATATTTCCTTTACCCATTAAATTTAAAGCATACATAGTCTCATCACTTATCCCTATGAGAAATAACATTTTAATTGTGTCGGGAGTGAATCCTGGTTGTCTTTATTGTTGAAGACCAAATATGAAATGTTCCAGGTAATCTTCTATAGATTCATCCTCCTTTTCATTCACACAAAAGACTTCATCACATATATCTTTGGTTTTGCAGTAATCTTGATAATTGTCCATAAACAACCATTTCATCTCATCCCAAGATCTTATGTGTCACAAAATCATGAACCAACCCAAGATCTTATGTGTCACAAAATCATGAACCAACACAATGCCGCATCTTTTAGTGTAGTTGGGAACAACTTGAGCTTTTGGGTGTCATTCATGTAATCATAGTTGCTGCATAAAACTTCAAATTAAAATAAGAATATATCAAGATCTTCAATTGATAGTCCATGAATGACAGGAAATCTAGAATGGGGAATGTTTTCCATAGGAGCATCTTCCGCTAGATAGATAATGGGATATTCAAAAGAAATTGGTTCATTGTTTACTAATTCTCTTTTATCATTATTATTGTTATGATCTCACCCCCCTAAGTCTCCCCCATTATTAGGATCAACCATGACTTTGAATGCCCAAGGAGTATAAACAACTATAGTTGGCTTGTTATTTACCAGAGATGAACCTACTCTTAATTTGTAATTTTCATGAAAGAGTTTGGAAATTTGTTGATATGCTTCCTGATGCAGAGTACACAACAAGAAATGTACTAATGGGCCTACTTCTTGGTTTATCCACCCAAGGATTGATTTTTCCTCCTAGGTGGTCCAATGGCTTCCTAGATGGAAGGAATAATCTCCTAAGTGTGTTTCATGCCCCACACTTCTCCTCAAGGTTCTAGGGACCTTACACAACTCCAACCAAAATTGGGTTTTAGGGACACTTTCCCCACATTTGACCAAAATATGGAAATCTGGTCTCCAGTCTACAAATCCTCAATCTAATGATTGGGATAGTTTACTTATGGCTAATATAATGACAATCAACCATAATTTTGATTTTGGGACCTCCACAAGGCTAAGAACCCTTATAGGGCTAGAGGATCTTATCAAGTCTCTTTAGCTGATTTATGGGCAACAACTTGCAAAGATTCCAAAGGAATAGACAAACAAATTAGTGTTTTGGACACCCTTTTTGGACTTAGAAAAGATCCCAAAGTTTTAGGAATTGATTCTACTCCAACATACCCTAACCCTTACTATGTTCACAGACCTAATAGGCCAAATTAGGCCTGGTTAACAAAGCAAGTATCAAGGAATGGGTGCATAGAACCAATGCATCACTTTGGTTAGGTTCTCCTAACTCCAAATGAACATAATACACTATCAAACTGGTCACCTTTCTTGTTTGCTTGATTGTCCACACAATGGTCTCATCGCTAAGGCTAAATGCATAGAGATATTTAGCCTAGAACTTGGTGGTTGAGGCAACAAACAAACTCCACTAGTCCTAAGCCTTTAGGGTATTACTATACACTCCCCTAACTTGCATTTTCCAAGTGGCCATGAGATTCCACTATAGAAAAGACAAGTTAGGGCTCCATCTCTGCACTAACCCTGAAATTAAGGGTTTCTAGACCAGTCTAAACAAAATGAAGACAAAAACAATACTCTAATCACCAAGTGAACTCCAAACACAAGAAAAAAAGAGATGCTTCTATTTACCATAATTCCATGCCCATATTTTTGATCTAGAAATCCATACTGTACCGTACTATCTCAGAAAAAATAAAATTGTTCAAGAAATTCAATGCTTCTCATTCAATTATCCACCAAAGTAACATTCGATCACTTTCAAACTTGACCTAGAAGGTTTCACATGTTACATAGACCATTTTAAATGAATCTAACCACTTTTTGAATGGTTATGACCGTCAGAACCAAAATGCAACTTCTCAAAGCAATATTGCAAAAGTTGTTGACAACATTTTTGACAATTTTGCAACTTTTGGTAATTTGCATCCTCCAAGCTTCAAACATGTTTAGGATATATTCTAAAGTTGTTTATTTGCTAAAACAAAATCAAAAAAACTAATGAAATCCTATTCTAAGTTCCTATTGATCTAATGAGACCCAAGGTTGTCTTAAGGTACCTTTGGGACTCTTAGCCTTACAAATTGGACCAAAAACCATTATTAGGTGGATCCAAAGGATCACCACCATGATTACACCATGTTAACCTCTTACTACAACCTAGTGATCTTATAGAGTGTGAGATATGTCTTGGGTGCCCTGCACCATATTCCCCATGTCAAAAGAACTCAAGTCCCTTGAGTTGGTATTGCAGAAAGTGTAGCTTGAGTCATCTTAATGGCCTTCTCGGGCATCCATGTGGCATCTTCCAAATGTTTTCCCTTCCATTTGACAAGGAATTCATAATATATATGTCTCCTTATTTGTTTTCTAATTCTTTTATCTATAATGTATTCAATCTCCGGTGTAGGCTAAGAAAGGATATCTACCATCATATCAGGAGTGGGTGGATCAACAAGACCTACATCACCAACATCATTCACAATAGTCTTGTAGGCATATATATCAGCAACATTAAAGATAGGAGATAAACCTATATTAGAGGGTAAGTCAATGTGATAGGCATTTTTGCCACATTTATTGAGGATCTTGAAAGGACCAATTTTCTTCATCATTAATTTAGTATACTTCTCTTTAGGCAATCTCCCTTTTTTAAGATGAATCATGACCATATCCCCCACTTGATATTGCAACTCTCTTCTTTTCCTGTCTGCATTTATTTTGTACTTCTCCAAGTTATGTTTCAGTTTGTCTCTCACCTACTCATGGATATCTTTCATGACCTCTACAAAGTCCTTTTCTTGGGCACTCCTCTTGTCCAGATCTCTAACATCTCTTAATTCCAAGATACCCCTTGGGTGTGTTCCATAGACAATCTAAAAAGGAGTTAGACCAGTACTCCTATTGACTAATTCATTATATGAAAACTCTTCTTAAGGCAAGATGATATTCCAAGTGGCTCCATGCTCTTTTGTCAAACACCTGAAAAGATTACCAAGTGACCTATTAACTATCTCTGTTTGACCATCTGACTGAGGATGGTAGGCAGATGAGAATGATAGGTTTGTACCTAGCCTTTTCCACAAAGCTCTCCAAAAATGCCCTATGAATTTAGAATCCCCATTTGAGATAATGGACAATGGTAGCCCATGGAGTCTGACAATCTCCTTAAAGATATACCTGCAACGTGAGAGGCATCATTTGTGGTTTTACAAGGCAAAAATGTACCATTTTGGAAAATATGTCTACAACAACATATATACTGTCATATCTTGCTTTAGTCTTTGGGAGTCCCATTACAAAATCCATACTCACTGAATCTCATGGTTTAGTAGGTATTGGGAGAGGTGTATATAATCCTACATTAGATGTTTTGCCTTTATCCTTTTGAGAAATCAAACAACCCTCTACATACCTCCTAACATCTATTGGCATCCTTGGCCAAAAGTAGAATCTTCTAACAAGTTCAAGGGTCTTATCAACCCCAAAGTTCCCAACGAAACTTCCATAATGATTTTCCTTTATGATGCTTTCCTTTATAGATCCCTTTGGGACACAAAGTTGACTCCCCTTAAATAACATACCTTCTTGCAAAATAAATTCAGAAAACTCAATGTGATACATGTTTCCCATTTCCTTGTAAACTTGATATGCCTCTTTGAAATCTTCACCATCATCATACATGTCCTTCATGGAGTGAATCCCCATGCTATCTAACTAAACTTGTTGGCTGATCAAATTTCTCCTACTAAGAGCATCTGCAACTTTATTTGTCACTCCTTTCTTATGCTTGATAGTGAATGTGAAAGCTTGAAGGTGCTCCATCCACTTCATATGCTTGTGATTTAGTTTCTCTTGCCTATTCAAAAATATTAGAGCATGGTTGTTAGTATATACAACAAATTCCATAGGCAATAAATAATGTCTCCACTTCCTAAGAGATTGTACCAAAGCATACATCTCTAGATCATAGGTTGAATATTTTTGTTTTGCCTCATTTAACTTTTCATTGAAATAGGCCATAGGTCTACCCTCCTAACTCAAGACTCCTTCTACAACCTTCTTAGATGCATCACACTCAATAGTGAAGACTTTATGAAAATCAGGGGGGACTAAGATGGGTTGCTCTGCAATTTTTGTTTTCAAGAACTCAAAAGACTCATTAGCTTCATCAGTCCAAGAAAATTGACACTTCCTTCCTCCTTTGATGGTATCTATCGTAGGTGCACTAACCCCACTAAAATTATTAATAAACTTTCTCTAAAAGCTTGCTAAGCCATGGAAACTTTTTACCTCACTTGCAGACCTAGGTGTTGGCCAATTGAGGATGGCCTCCACCTGAGATGGATCCATTCTCAGATTACCTTTGGAAATAACAAACCCAAGGAACACTAGTTCTTCTTGCAAGAAAACACATTTGTCTAAGTTGATCTTCATCTACTCCTCATGCAACCTCTTCAACACAAAATCCAAGTGCATTAGATGTTCATTTCTATCTTTACTGAAAATCAGTATATCATCCAAGTATACTACCACAAAATGATTGATAAAATGCTTAAGAACCTCATTAATTAACCTCATAAAGGTACTAGGGGCATTGGAAAGCCCAAATGGAATTACCATCTATTCAAACAAACCTTCATTGGTTTTAAATGTTGTCTTCCATTGGTCTCCATCTCTGATCCTAATTTGGTGATAACCACTTTTGAAGTCTATCTTGGAATAGTACTTAGCCCCTCCTATACAATCCATCAAATCCTCTATTCTTGGTATTGGAAATCTATATCTTATTGTTATCCTATTAATAGCTCTAGAATCTGTACACAACCTCCATGTTCCTTCTTTCTTAGGAGCTAGCATTGCCAAGACTGCACATGGACTTATACTCTTCCTAATGAACCCTTTCTCTAGCAATTTCTGGATCTGTCTTACAACTATTGCATTTTGATAAAGGGTCAATTTGTAGGCTACCTTGTTAGGCAATGTAGCACTTGGTATCAGGTCAATGCAATGACTGATTTATCTTTGAGGAGGTAAGGTATCTGTGGTGTTGTCTGCAACTATTCCTTTATACTTATCTAGCATATTCCTCCTTTCCTCTTGACTCTTAGGTTGCTTCTTAGGTTCATCCTTAGGCTTGAAAAATATTGCAAAGAAAGGGGTATCTTCATCCTTTAAGACCTTCATGAACTCCTTCTCATCTACTAGCATGACACTAGTCACAATATGCTCATCCTTACTGTCATCCGAGAGAGGGGTCATGGTGAAGTTCTCTCCATTTTTGGTGATGGTATAGACATTCTTCCTACCTTCATGCCTAGCATCTACATCATATTGCCAAGGCCAACCAAGTAACAAATGAAAAGCATCCATTTCTACCACATCACACAACACTCTATCCTTGTATTCACCTATGGAAAAATCTATCCAAACTTGTTCACTAATCAAGGCTTGTTGACCTTTGTTCAACCAAGACACCTTATAGGGATGGGGATGAGGTAATCTTTGAAAATTAAGTTTAGTAACCATTTCAATAGAATCTATGTTATTTGTGGACCCTGAATCCACAATGACTTTACATACCTTACCTTGTACCTTGCAGGAGGTCCTAAAAAGATATTTCCTCTGAGGGGGTTCTTTGGTGGTTGGTATCTTCAAGAGGGTCCTATTAATCATCAAGAGTTCTCCTTGCTCCAGATCTGTAGACTTTGAGGTAGATGTTTGGTAGGAGGTCATACTTTGACTATCTTCTTCTTGTATTAGATGTGCTCTTCTATCACCTCTTTGGCTACTATTGCTCAGCTTCTTTGGACACCTAAATGATTGATGCCCAACTTGGTTGCATGAAACACACTTACTGGTGAAGACACTAGGTCCTCTTCCACCAAATCTTCCTCTACCATTCCCCCTTCTTCCTCTAAAATTACCTTTGTTCCCTGATTCTCCTTTGTGTTCCTATTGATTGGGCTCTCTGTGGGGTTTAGGAGATGGTCCCCTACCATTGAATCTGCTCTTACTTCTAAAATTTGCACCCCTTCCTCTATTATTGTGTTCTCCTCTCCTCATTTTCTTCTCCTCAATTTTAAGTGTCATTTGATAACACTTATGCACTGATTCTAGATTAAATAAACTTAGTTCATCTTGAATGTTGAACTTAAGGCTATTCATGTACCTTTCAATCTTTTGTGTCTCACTTTCTAGTATCTTTGCCTTGAATGTCATCTGGTGAAACTCCTCAGTGTAAGTACTGACATCCAAATCTCTTTGCCTTATGTTTTGTAATCTCTTTTGTAAAATGATCTCATAGTCCTCAGGCACAAATTGTCTTTTGATCTCTACCACCATCTTTTTCCATGAAGTTATAGGCTTCTTTCCTTCTTCATCTCTTTCATTTTGCAGGAAGTTCCACCAACTAAGAGCTCGACCCTTCATTTTGGATTTAGCTACCTTCGCCCTTTGGTTATCTGATACCACCTCACATTCAAAATAATTCACCATTGCCTCTATCCAATCCATATATTCAAAATAATTCACCATTGCCTTAGGTTTTGTAATCTCTTTTGTAAAATGATCTCATAGTCCTTAGGCACAAATTGTCTTTTGATCTCTACCACCATCTTTTTCCATGAAGTTATAGGCTTCTTTCCTTCTTCATCTCTTTCATTTTGCAGGAAGTTCCACCAATGAAGAGCTGGACCCTTCATTTTGGATTTAGCTACCTTCTCCCTTTGGTTATCCGGTACCTCCTCAGATTCAAAATAATTCACCATTGCCTCTATCTTTTGTGTCTCACTTTCTAGTATCTTTGCCTTGAATGTCATCTGGTGAAACTCCTCAGTGTAGGTACTGACATCCAAATCTCTTTGCCTTAGGTTTTGTAATCTCTTTTGTAAAATGATCTCATAGTCCTCAGGCACAAATTATCTTTTGATCTCTACCACCATCTTTTTCCATGAAGTTATAGGCTTCTTTCCTTCTTCATCTCTTTCATTTTGCAGGAAGTTCCACCAACTATGAGCTGGACCCTTCATTTTGGATTTAGCTACCTTTGCCCTTTGGTTATCCGGTACCTCCTCACATTCAAAATAATTCACCATTGCCTCTGTCTTTTGTGTCTCACTTTCTAGTATCTTTGCCTTGGATGTCATCTAGTGAAACTCCTTAGTGTAGGTACCAACATCCAAATCTCTTTGCCTTAGGTTTTGTAATCTGTTTTGTAAAATGATCTCATAGTCCTCAAGCACAAATTTTCTTTTGATCTCTACCACCATCTTTTTCCATGAAGTTATAGGCTTCTTTCCTTCTTCATCTCTTTCATTTTGCAGGAAGTTCCACCAACTAAGAGTTGGACCCTTCATTTTGGATTTAGCTACCTTTTCCCTTTGGTTATCCGGTACCTCCTCACATTCAAAATAATTCACCATTGCCTCTATCCAATCCATACATTCTTCTGGATTCATTTTCCTAGAGAATGTAGGTAGTTCTAATCTATTGTCTCTTCTTCCCACTCTATTAAGGGCTTCAACAAATTATCATTGGTCTATTGGCATATCTTGTCTCTCTACTTCCTCTTATCCTTCTCCATCAAAGGCTAATGCAACTTCTTTGCTTGCTTGTTCTCTCTTCAACTTATCTATCTCTTCCTCCATCTTTTTATTCTTGGCTGCCTGCTCTCTCACTATCTTAGCCAACTCCATGTTTGTCATGGGTCTAGTGGGGATATACTCACTCTTCTTTGTTGTTTCTTCCATTTATTTATCTTTCCCAAGGTTCTTTTCATGCTCTGATACCACCTGATGCAGAGTACACAACAAGAAATGTACTAATGGGCCTACCTCTTGATTTATCCACCCAAGGATAGATTTCTCCTCCTAGGTAGTCCAATGGCTTCCTAGATGGAAGGACTAATCTCCTAAGTGTGTTTCATGCCCCACACTTCTCCTCAAGGTTCTAGGGACCTTACACAACTCCAACCAAAATTGGGTTTTAGGGACACTTTCCCCAAATTTGACCAAAATATGGAAATCTAGTCTCCCATCTACAAATCCTTAATCTAATGATTGAGATAGTTTAATTATGGCTAATATAAGGACAATCAACCATAATTTTGATTTTGGGACCTCCACAAGTGATGTAGAGGTATGGTCTACACAACTTGGAAAAACCCAAATTGCTCACTTGCTCAATAGGCAACACTACCCCTTTGGGAAAAGAGGTTCTCCCAACCAGACCTCACACCTTACAAGAAAAAATATAACATCTCAACACATATTTTTCCTTCCCCATAACCCCCCATTGAGACATTTCACAAAAGTCACAATTAATGGATTAACAACCCCACAGGTAAAATGCTCAAAAAGTGCTCAAATGGCTCACTCCCCTCCAAGTAAGGTTTATATGTTTCCCAAAGCCTTGTACAGGTTTGATAGGTCTAATGGATCATAAAATATCCAAATCCACCCTCTGGTTTTCTCCTCCAAGTCCCCAAGGTATCCAAGCCCAATTTGGCTCTCTAGGCCCACTAGTCTCCAAAAACAACTTTTTGGCTTACAACACAAAATCTCCAAAGGACACCTAGATTTTATTTCACACATCAAATACACTCCCTTGGGAAGCACTTTTTCCAAAAGGAAAGGGCTTGAAGGCTTCAACAAACCACATTTCTACCAAACCCTCAATGATGACAACAAGGACTAATTGAAGCACTTAATGAAGGAAGTATCATTTTTACACACCATATCAGAAAAGTATGACTTTGAGCATTTATGGGAATCCAAAATAATACCAATTACAAGGTTTTATACACTGGTTTACAATTCACCAATAGTTATGGGGTTTTTTTGTGTCTTTTTACTACTTTTGCATTACCAGCCACATAGAGATGTCTGGCTTCTTTTAATTTCTGCTCTTTCCAAACACTTCCTCCAGGTTTGAAACAAAGAAAATCTTAAAATACAGTCCCAAATATTCCATCCAACCGAGTTTTAGATTTTTTTCATGGTTAAAATGGAAGAAAAGGGAAAAGAAATGTGAAACCCTAGGTTTATGCCCTTTCACGGGCTGTCTTCACTAAAACTTCAATATCTCGCTTATTTCTCCACTTCAAATGCTCTAGTTGGACTCAAATGAAAGGTATTTCACCCCTCTAACTCATCATGGAATAATTTTTTAGTTTTCAGATCATACAAGCCCGTACCAACCAAAATAGCAGAAAATTTGCAGGAAAATACAGAATTTTTATTGCTTCAAATTATCAACTTTCACATTATTCTTCAACCAACCTCCAAATTGGTTTGTTGAGGCATAATATAGCCATCCCAACATGTTCCAACCGAAATCAGGTGGTTGTGAATGTTAGGAACTGATTTTAACAACTTTTCAAAAAGTTGTTCACCAATATTGACAACATTTGTCAATTTTTTTGACAATTTTGTATTTTACCAACAAACTATCTTCAAACATAGACCTAGGAGCCTAAACATATTATTTTGGACCTAATTAGACCAAAATACACTTGAATCACTAAATCCACACATCCTAAGTCCTTTTGACCATAGTTGACCATAGAGTTTATAAAGCACCCTAGGCCACTAGGCCTTACAAAAATGGACTATGAGGACTTTATTATCCAAAATAAACATGATAATTGGATTCTAAGGTCCCTTACAACACCTTGAAACAAAAGATGAAATTAATTGAAGAAGAAATCATTAATTTTAGTCTTGTGCCCATGCACCATACTCCCGGGGTGGGCTGATCTCATTTCCACATGAGATAAGTTGGTCCAATGAAGTACCATGCTTCAGAATCTCTGCCTCATCCATCCATATAGCCTCTTCAACAGGTTTTCCTACCCATTTCACGAGGTATTGTTTGTACTCTTTGTTTCTAGTCTTCTTGATGACTTTGTCATCAATGATTTTCTCAAGTTTCTTTGGTGCATGATGAGGTATGGCAGCCATATCCTCTTGAAATTCTTCAATCTGAAAGTCCATACCTGCAACAACATTACCTTTATATGGTGTTAGATCACATGCATTGAAAATAGGAGAAATACCAAGATTAGGAGGAAGAGAAATCTCATAGGCATTCAACCCATGCTTCTTCAACACTTTGCAAGGACCCACTTTCTTCATGAGTAACTTAGTATGCTTCCCCTTTGGTAATCTTTCCTTCCTCAAATACACCCACACCATATCACCAATCTGAAATTGTACATCTCTCCTCTTCTTATCAGCAATCTCCTTGTACTTTTGAGAGCTCTTTTCAAGTGCCAACCGTACTTGATCATGGATCTCCTTCATGCTATCAGCAAATTGCTCTCCATGAGCACTTATTTGCCCATCATGTGGAAGGTCTCTCAACTCCAAGATGCCTCTTGGATTTTGCCCATACACAATCTAAAATGGACTCCTTCCTGTACTCCTATTCACAGAGTCATTGAATGCAAATTCAGCTTGTGGAAGTACAACATCCCACTTCTCTCCATATTGCTTTGTCAAACATCTTCATAGGTTTCCCAAGGACCTATTCACAACTTCAGTTTGCCCATCTGTTTGTGGATGGTAGGCTAAACTAAAGTTCAAGTTTGTTCCCAACCTCTTCCATAAGGTTCTCCAAAAGTGGCCAATGAATTTCACATCTCTGTCAGACACAATTGTTAGAGGAAGTCTGTGAATCCTCACAATCTCTTTGAAAAACAAATTTGCTACATAGGTTGCATCACTTGTGCTCTTACATGGCAAGAAATGTGCCATCTTACTGAACCTATCAACAACAACAAAGATGCTATCAAATCCCTTTTGAGTCCTAGGCAGCCCCATTACAAAATCCATACTACAACTTTCCCAAGGCCTTGTAGGTATGGGTAATGGTTGATACAAACCAGCATTGGTGGAAGTACCCTTAGCCTTTTGACAAATGCTGCAAGTCTCTACAAATCTTCTCACATCAACTTGCATTTTAGGCCAATAATAATGTCTTCGTACCTGCTCAAGAGTTTTATCCAAACCAAAATGTCCACTCATGCTTCCACAATGTTTTTCTTTCACAATGTTCTCCCTCATTGAACACCTAGGAATGCATAGTTGATGTCCTTTGAATAATAAACCATCTTGGATCAAGTAATCAGCATATTCAACATGGTATGCTTCAGAAAAATTAGAACAAACTTTATAAATTTCATGAAAGTCTTCATCACCTTCATACATACCTTTCAAGGAGTCAATCCCCACACTTTGCAACTTCACCTCTTGCACTGTCAAGGATCTTCTACTCAAGGCATCTGCCACCTTGTTTGCAACTCCCTTTTTGTGTTTGATTGTAAAGGTATATGCTTGGATTTATTCTACCCATTTCATATGCTTGTGACTCAACTTCTCTTGGCTATTCAAGAAGCTAAGTGCCTGATTGTCTGTAAAAACAACAAACTCTTTTGGAAGGAGGTAATGCCTCCACTTTTTCAAAGCTTGTACAAGTGCATACATTTCCAAATCATATGAGGAATACTTTCTCTTTGCCTCATTAAGTTTCTCACTAAAGAATGCAATGGGCCTACCCTCTTGACTCAAAACAGCCCCTATTGCAACATTAGATGCATCACATTCAATAGTAAAAACCTTTTGAAAATCTGGAAAAGCAAGTATAGGCTGCTTTGCTACCTTTTGTTTGAGACTTTGAAAAGCCTCCTCAGCCTCCTTGGTCCATACAAACTTGCACTTTTGTCCTCCCTTGATTGTATCTAGGATAGGTGCACAAACTTGGCTAAAGCCTCTTATAAACTTCCTATAAAAGGAAGCCAAGCCATGGAAGCTTCTAACTTCAGTCATTGACCTTGGAGAAGGCCAATTCAAGATGCTCTCCACCTTCTTAGGATCCATCTTGACACTTCCACCTGAAACAATGAAACCAAGATACACCAACTCTTCCTGCATGAAAAGACACTTGTCTATATTGATTAGGAGCTTAGCCTCTTGCAATCTTTTAAGGACCAAATTTAAATGCTACACATGTTCATCTCTATTCTTACTGAATATGAGAATATCATCCAAGTAAACAATGACAAATTTACCAAGAAAAGGTTTCAAGACCTCATTCATGAGTCTCATGAATGTACTAGGTGCATTGGACAAACCAAAGGGCATAACCCTCCATTCATAGAGGCCTTCATTAGTCTTGAATGCTGTCTTCCATTCATCTCCAGCCCTTATTCTGATCTGATGGTATCCACTCTTCAAATCCACCTTTGAATACCACCTTGCACCCCCTAGATGATCCAACAAGTCCTCAATCCTAGGCATAGGGAACCTATACCTGATAGTGATCCTGTTAATGGCCCTTGAGTCTATACATAACCTCCATGTACCTTCTTTCTTAGGTGCTAGCATAGCTGGAACAGCACATGGACTCATACTTTTAGAAATCAAACCCTTATCTAAGAGTTCCTGGATTTGTCTTGCCATTTCCTCATTTTGTTGGGGTGTTAACTTATAGGCAGCCTTATTGGGAAGTGTAGCCCCTGGAATTAGATCAATGTTATGGCTAATCTCTCTAATAGGAGGTAAGGAATCAGGTAACTCCTTGGTTACAATGTCTTTGTAGGTCTCAAGCAAATCAGCCACCTCCTTTGGTCCTATCCTCCTAGATTCTTCCTTCTTTTTGTGCACCTTCTTTTCTTCCTATTTTGGCAACACAACCAAAGCATAACAAGGAGTATCCTCCTCTTTCAATCATTCTAAAAACTCTTTCTCACCTACAAACATGATTTTAGAGTCCTTTGCTTCTTCACCATTATTAGGTAGGGGTAGTAAAGTTACCTTCTCAGCTTTATACTAGATGGTGTATGTGTTCTTCTCACCATCATGCCTTGACTTCATGTCATATTGCCATGGCCTTCCAAGCAGCAAATGGCATGCATCCATGGGTACAATGTCACAAAGTACCTTGTCCTTGTACTTGCCAATAGAAAACTCCACCCATGCTTGTTCTTCAATGATGGTTTGCTGCCCCTTTGTAAGCCATGAGACCTTGTAGGGTCTTGGATGCTTAATCCTCTTCAATTTTAGTTTCTCTACTGCCTCAATGGACAGCAAATTATCAATAGAACCTGAATCAATCATCACACTACATACTTTGTCACCACTTCTACAAGTAGTTCTAAAAAGTGCCTTCCTTTGGGGTGGCTCTAGTGGACTAGGTGCTTTGATCAATGTCCTCCTCATCATCATGATCTCTACTTGTTCAGGCTACACAAAGGATCCATGAGAGTGAACACTATGTGTGTCTTCATCTCTCACCAAATTTTCTCTCCTTTCACCTTGTTTGTTTGCCTTCTCTGGACATTTGGATGCAACATGCCCCATTTGATGACACCTATAGCATTTTATCCCTTCTAGGCCTCTTCCACTACCTCTTCCTCTAAATCTTCCTCTCTTTCCTCTGAAAGATCCTCTAGAGCTTCCTTCCCCTTGTTCATTTCCTTGACTTGATTCACCAAGGTCTTTGGAACCTTGTCCTCTTCCTTGAGACATATTTCTTCCCCTATTTCCAAAGTCTTTTTGCCCTCTCCCACTTCCACTTTGATCACTCTTCCTCTTGAGTTTCTCCTCAACCTTCAAAGCAAGTTGAAAGCATTTTTGGACTGTGGGAGGGTTGCTTAGACTGAGTTCATCTTGAATGGTAATTCTCAACCCTTGCAAATATCTTGCAAGCTTCACACATTCAGGCTCCACTACCTTGGACTTCATCACCAATTTATGGAACTCTTGAGTATAATCTGAGACACTCATCTCCTTTTGTCTCAAACTCATTCTCCTCTTATGAAGTTGGACTTCATAATCATCAGGAACATATGCATCCTTGATCAATGCAACCATCTTCTTCCAAGTGGTCACTGGATTCTTCTTCTCCTTCACCCTATCATCTTGAGTGAAATTCCACCATGTAAGGGCTGGTCCCTTCAACTTAGACTTAGCAATCTTAACTCTCTGATTTTCAGGTATGTCTTCACATTCAAAGAATCTTGTGAGGGCATCAATCCAATCCACAGCAACATCTGGATTCAAGTTTCCATCATAGGAAGGTAGGTCCAACCTAACATCCATGGTCCTTCTCTCCATGGCCTTCAAGGTCTTCACAAGTAGTCTCTGATCAGTAGGCACTTCTTCTTCTATATCCTGCTCAAGGGGTTCCTCATCACTCCCCTCTTCAACAAAATCAGAGTTTCCACCACTTTTCTTATGAAGTTCCCCATTAAGTCTATCAACCTCCTTCTGCAAGGAATCAATCTTGTGAACCAAGTTTTGATCCTTCAAAAACTTCACTATTTGTGCATTAGTCATCCTTGAGGACAACTCACCCTCTTCTTCTTCCCCTAACATGGCTAAACTGAAACAATCCTTCTCCCAAGGATCACACTTGCTCTGATACCAATTGATGTAGAGGTATGGTCTACACAACTTGGAAAAACCCAAATTGCTCACTTGCTCAATAGGCAACACTACCCCTTTGGGAAAAGAGGTTATCCCAACTAGACCTCACACCTTACAAGAACAAATATAACATCTCAACACATATTTTTCCTTCCCCATAACCCCCCATTGAGACATTTCACAAAAGTCACCATTAATGGATTAACAACCCCACAGGCAAAATGCTCAAAAAGTGCTCAAATGGCTCACTCCCCTCCAAGTAAGGTTTATATGTTTCCCAAAGCCTTGTACAGGTTTGATAGGTCTAATGGATCATAAAATATCCAAATCCACCCTCTGGTTTTCTCCTCCAAGTCCCCAAGGTATCCAAGCCCAATTTGGCTCTCTAGGCCCACTAGTCTCCAAAAACAACTTTTTGGCTTACAACACAAAATCTCCAAAGTACACCTAGATTTTATTGCACACATCAAATACACTCCCCTGGGCAGCACTTTTTCCAAAAGGAAAGGGCTTGAAGGCTTCAACAAACCACATTTCTACCAAACCCTCAATGATGACAACAAGGACTAATTCAAGCACTTAATGAAGGAAGTATCATTTTCACACACCATATCAGAAAAGTATGACTTTGAGAATTTATGGGAATCCAAAATAATACCAATTCCAAGGTTTTATACACTGGTTTACAATTCACCAATAGTTATGGGGTATTTTTGTGTCTTTTTACTACTTTTGCATTACCAGCCACATAGAGATGTCTGGCTTCTTTTAATTTCTGCTCTTTCCAAACACTTCCTCCAGGTTTGAAACAAAGAAAATCTTAAAATAAAGTCCCAAATCTTCCATCCAACCGAGTTTTAGATTTTTTTCATGGTTAAAATGGAAGAAAAGGGAAAAGAAATGTGAAACCCTAGGTTTATGCCCTTTCACGGGCTGTCTTCACTAAAACTTCAATATCTCACATATTTCTCCACTTAAAATTCTCTAGTTGGACTCAAAAGAAAGGTATTTCACCCCTCTAACTCATCGTGGAAGAATTTTTCAGTTTTCAGATTGTACAAGCCCGTACCAACCAAAATAGCATCAAATTTGCAGGAAAATACAGAATTTTTATTGCTTCAAATTATCAACTTTCACATTATTCTTCAACCAACCTCCAAATTGGTTTGTTGAGGCATAATATAGCCGTCCCAACATGTTCCAACCGAAATCAGGTGGTTGTGAATGTTAGGAACTGATTTTGACAACTTTTCAAAAAGTTGTTCACCAATATTGACAACATTTGTCAATTTTTTTGACAATTTTGTATTTTACCAACAAACTATCTTCAAACATAGACCTAGGAGCCTAAACATATTATTTTGGACCTAATTAGACCAAAATACACTTGAATCACTAAATCCACACATCCTAAGTCCTTTTGACCATAGTTGACCATAGAGTTTATAAAGCACCCTAGGCCACTAGGCCTTACAAAAATGGACTATGAGGACTTTATTATCCAAAATAAACATGATAATGGGATTCTAAGGTCCCTTACAACACCTTGAAACAAAAGATGAAATTCATTAAAGAAGAAATGATTAATTTTAGTCTTGTGCCCCTGCACCAACAAGGCTAAGAACCCTTATAGGGCTAGAGGATCCTAGTAGGTCTCTTTAGCTGGTTTATGGGAAACAACTTGCAAAGCTTCCAAAGCAACAGAAAAAAAAATAAATATTTTGGACACCCTTTTTGGACTTACAAAAGATCCCAAAGTTACAGGAATTGAGTCTACTCCAGCATACCCTAACCCTTACTATGTTCACAGACCTAATAGGCCTAATTAGGCTTGGTTAACAAAGCAAGTATCAAGGAATGGGTGTATAGAACCAATGTAGTACTTTGGTTAGGTTATCCTAACTCCAAATGAACATAATATACTATCAAACCGGTCACCTTGCTTGGTTGGCTGATTGTCCACACAATGGTCTCATCGCTTAGGCTAAATGCATAGAGATATTTAGCCTAGAACTTGGTGGTTGAGGCAACAAACAAACTCCACCAGTCCTAAGCCTTTAGGGTCTTACTATACACTCCTCTAACTTTCATTTTCCAAGTGGCCATGAGAGTCCACTGCAGAAAAGACAAGTTAGGGCTCCATCTCTACACTAACCCTGAAATTAAGGGTTTCTAGACCAGTCTAAACAGAATGAAGATAAAACCAATACTCCAGTCACCAAGTGAACTCAAAACACAAGAAAATAAGAGATTATTCTATTTACCATAATTCCATGCCCATATTTTTGATCTGGCAATCCATACTGTACCATACTATCTCAGAAAAAACAAAATTGCTCAAGAAATCCAGTGCTTCTCATTCAATTCTCCACCAAAGTAACATCCATTCACTTTCAACCTTGACCTGGAAGGTTTCACATACTTAAATAGACCCTTTCCAATTAATTTAACCACCTTTTTAATGGTTATGACTGGTAGAACCAAAATCCAACTTCTCGGAGCAATATTACAAAAGTTGTTGACAACATTTTTGACAATTTTGTAACTTTTGGCAATTTGCATCCTCCAAGCTTCAAACATGTTTAGGATCTATTCTAAAGTCATTTATTTGCTAAAACAATATCAAAAACACTTATGACATCCTATTCTAAGGTCCTATTGATCCAATGAGACCCAAGGTTGTCTTAAGGTACCTTTGGGACTCTTAGACTTACAAATTGGACCAAAACCCATTATTAGGTGGATCCAAAGGATCAACACCATGATTACACCCTATTAACCTCTTACTACAACCTAGTAATCTTCCAGAGTCTAAGATATGTCTTGGGTTCCTTGCACCACTTCCTCAATAGATTATGGTTAGTTGTCACCTAGGGCTTCTACAGTGGTAGACTCGATGGCACACTTGTCTATATCAGGTTCACTGGATTGACTTTTCAAAGGGGCACTAATTTATATCTCATCCTTAACTTCCCCTTGTTGTTTTTCTTTCTATGAGTTTACCCATTGTGATTGTTTTTCATTGAATGATGGTTGGGTACTTAGTGATTTGGCATTTGATTCTTCTGATTCTACTTTGTGTTTCTTCACAAACCTTCCCCTACTATCCCTACCTCTATTCATTCACCTAAATGAATTACTGTAGTGCAGACCTAAGGTACTAATCTAAACAAGGTCAACAATTGCTCAAGATTTTACAAAGGCACATTGTTCCTCTCTTAACATACTATGACTTCATGCCTTTAATATCTCTCCCCAGCAATGACACCAAAAATGTAGGGTAAAACTGTGGTCTAGTCTCTTTCTTGAATTGGTTTGAAATTAGAACCTATGCGGGTATCCTCAGTTGTACCTTAAAGTGTCAATCTGGGATTTGTAATTTGATGAGAGATAAAGTGGTTGTTTGCACAAGGGATGAAGATATCAAGTTGAGTGGGTATGAATGCACTTAAGAGTTCAACACACTTCCTAAAGATGTCCCTTTGATTAAGTGAACTTAGAATAAATCATTCTTGTTTAAGCACTAAGTATGCCTCATAGAATTGAGATTAATCTAAAGGAACTAAACAAAATCCACATCTATGATAAAAGAAAATTCCACACTTTATTCTTTAAACCACACAACTTAAAGCTTTAAAGGCATTAACTAAGATGTTTATACATGAACAATGTAATAGCACACTCCTTAATCTATATCCTCAACACGCTTTATAAATAGTTTAGTTAATTAGATATGTAATAAAGTTCTTCAACTAGAACTTATGATTAGACACTTAAAAAAGTTCAAACCCTTTAATAAAATTCTGGTGATAGGAGACTATATACTTGGTCGACAGGACAACAGTCATGTTGCGCTGGCGACAAGACAGAGACTTGTTTAACAAAATGCCTAATATTTTAATCAGATTATAATCAATTACACATATTAGTCTAAATTAAAGCATTCATATACAATTTAATATCAATTCTGAATTTACTACACACACAGAATGAAAACACACAAATCCAAAAAATTTGGTGAGACTTTATGCAATTTAATATCAAATCTGAATTTAATACACAGAACGAAAAACACAAAAATCCAAAATTTTTAATGAGACTTCACTTATAGATTCAAATGAATGTGCAATCCACATACAGAGAATGAAATCATACAAACAACAATCATTGATAGAGGGAGCGGGCCCTTTCTCCAATAGCCAATCGATCAACCAAAGAGTTGAATCACAACACATGATAAATTTCAGCAGCTAGTATTTCAGAAGTATGATTAAGGATTAAAAGATGTCTTTTTTTTACATAATGCGGTCTATATATATAGGCCAGACTTCAAATAAGATCAATAACAAATATCTAAATTTATTTCCTCATGGTTTGGAACCGTGAGGAACAATAGTTCAGTTTCTATCAATCTCGATCCATCAAATTAAAGTCTTGACAACCACTTTGAAACAAAATACTCAAAACGAGCTAAGACACCAAAAACCGGTTCTTTGTAAATCTACCAAGTCATCCATTGTGTGCCATGAGCTCTCTACTATGAATCCTTAGCACCAATAGATCCCTTCTTTAAAACAAACACCCAAATTAATACTTATTATTAGGTGTAATGCCAAATATTTGCATTTCCTTTACACATGTTCATTATCAATTCTTTTACAATAGCTATAGTAAATCAGAGGACATTTTGGGTAAGGTGAATTATCAAATAAGCACAACTTAGGATAAATGATATGAAAGTATAAGGTATATTCTGAACCCATCGAGATAGTACAAGGTCTAAAATGTATTTAACCCTATCCATTGTCCTAATCTAGGGACAATTATCTTGTCTTTATTTTTGTTGGCAATTGACACTCATCCAATAAGGCAAATGGCATTTAGGGTTGTCATTAATGGAAACTCATCTAGCAACTCATCTTCTGGTGTCTATATCTTCCATCAAGATTTATTGATCTATCAGTTTCCTTTGTTTGGGTTAACCAGTATTCAGTACATTCAACTAGTATATTCACTTTGCTTTACAACTAGTTAAGTCTTGATCTCGGTAATGTGTATTTTGAACTCGATTAAGGATGGGATCCTGTTAAGATGTCTTGTGGCCCCGATTATTTCTTTCATGGAATTTTTTCTAGCATGTGAAGGCAAACATGGTCATCGAGATTATGTATGATATACCTTGTGATCTGATAGCTAACATGATTATATTCTTCATTGTGGGCAACATGTTTAACAAGTTAATGGAGTATTTAAGGAGATCTTTTAGTGATTGATTATATGGTGTTTTTGGAATGCGATTATGGTTGCGAATGAATCAAAGATTGATGTATGCATTTTGGTCAGTGATAGGAAGCTTTAGTGCATAGTTTCAAGTGTGCAGTCTCAATCGATAGCATAACAAGGCAGAATAGAGCATCAGTGAACCGGTACATAGAGAGGGTTAACAGAGCTTGAACTAGAACTTATGTAGCATGGTCAGATGAAATTTATAAGTTCATTTTTTATTGTACTCACTTTGTAGTGTTGTGTAAGTTAGTGAGACTTTTGTTTGAGTAGTGAGATTTAGGCAGTTGGCTTGATTGCATATGTGATCCCCTCTATGTAATATTTTGTTGAACACAATGTACCACTGAGAGGGGGGTGAATCAATGATTCCTAAAATCTTTTCCCTTTTAAAGAAACCTTAGAATACCAGTTGTTATCCTAAGTACTAAATAATCAAACCCGGTAAGACAAGTGAAGATAACAAAAGATACAATCACATAAATGCAACTCACAACACCATATGTACGAGGAAAACTCAATATGGGAAAAACCTCAGTGAGAAATGTTGTTGGAGACTACTGCTCCAATCCAGCCTCACAGGTAAAACACTGAATTATAAATATTTAGGGAACCAACCCAAGGAGCACCAACCCCTGCACCAAGCTCCAACTTGGTGATGTGTATTGAAATAAAATTTTGATACATTTATAGCTTCTGGTTGCAAATGAGTTATGAAACTCTTGATCAAATAGGTTCCTATCAATTAAGAGTCTTCTCTTCTTCACTGGATTTCACACTATTGGTTATGAGATTACTCTCTTTGATTCTTGGCCACTCTTCATTCACTCTCAGCCACACAACACACTATGTCACACTGGGATTCCTTCTTAATCAATCACTCCTCACTAGTTAGCTTACCTGTTAGAACTTTAACAGTTTATCAGTACTTTGTCATTGTCGATTAAACCCTCTCACCAGTTTTTCTGCTAACTTACTCTGCAACTTTCTTAGACTAAATTCTAAGGAAGATGATCCTTCTCTACGCTCAAGCTCACTTCACTCTTCTTCTTCTCATCAAGCATCATCGTTTTTTGTCTCGATCTCATCTATATATAATCTTGGATTCCTACCTAAAATCGCATTCAACAATGTCGTGTTAGGTTTTGCTTTCTCCAACTCGAACCCAATTAGACTTGATTAGATCTTCTTTTCCAGGGATATGATCTTCAAGACATCAATCAATACCAATAAATATTCGCATTCCAATGTGCATTTTCTAAATCTAGAGGTCTACACCATGCTTTTCTGCTTTTCTCTATCATTCACCATTAATGGATTTGTTGTTTCCTTCATCAAATGGGTACAAAGATCAAATCTTCTTGTAGGATCAGTTTAGTCGCTTTGTGAGCTTGCCTTCCTCAAGCCGCAATCCTCTGACACCCTCTGTGACTTTCGGGTTCTTCATAAAAGTTGACCTTCTTGCTCATTTGTTATGTCGATGCACACTCCACTAACCTATGCAATACCACCACCTAGCATCCAGATGTCATGCTTGGCGACATCCACCTCTGCTTGGATTCCTATGTCGGTTTGGCATTCTATGTCAACCAAGTTTGACTATCAACTTAGCTCACCTTACCAGTATGACCAACAACCATCCTTTGTACCAGCAGCACATCCTCTCTGTTCTATTCACTGAGTGTTGTGCCTTCATAACAAACAAAACAACCTTCATCCTGATTTGTGCCTTACTGGTAAGCTTGATAACCGGTAGATGACACAACTCATGAGTACCGGTAGCCTTCCTTCTTTCTGCTTACCCATATGTGTATTTTTCATCATATGTCTCTCTTCCTATAATGGTCATCACTTCTTACTTACCGATGACCTTGCCAAACCAGTTTGACATCAATGACAACTCAATGCCAATAATGCCAACAATCTCCCCCTTTGGCATTGATGTCAACTTACTACAAGACACTTCATACCTATAGATTTCTCACCCTTCAACATAATGACAAAGGGTATTGTCCACTTCCCCTTTGATCCATACTGAGCTCTCCCTTAGACAACTACCAATGATTATAGCCAGTACTGAGATGTTGTTCAAGAGTTATAGGCAGTTGACACAACTCCCAATTTGTTTCTTAGGTACTCAAAAGTGCTTACCGGCAATGGTTTGGTGAAAATGTATGCTACGTGCTCTCCAGTAGGGACATAATCCATCCTTACTTCTTGTCCTTCAACCTTCTCTCTAAGAAAATGATACTTGATAGCAATGTGCTTTGTCCTGGAATGCATCACCCAATTCTTTGATATGTTGATAGCACTCAAATTATCACACCAGATGAGAATAGGATCAGTAATGTCCACCTATATATCTTTGAGGGTTTTCTTCATCCAAAGCACCTTAGAGAAGCATGTAGCTGCAACAGTGTGTTTTGCTTTAGCAGTAGATAGGGAGACTGAATTTTGCTTCTTGCTATGCCATGAGACCAACCGGTCACCTACGAAGAATTCACCACCACTTGTGTTGTTTTGGTCATCAATGTAACCTTCCCAATCAGTAGCAGTGTATGCTTCCAAGATGAATTACCCTTGTTTAGGGTACCACAATCCATAACAGAGTGTTCCTTGTAGGTACCTAAAAATTCTGCTAATTGCATTCATATGTGACTGCTTAGGTGCAGCTTGAAATCTAGCTACCATGCACACTGCCTATACTATATCCAGTCTAAAAGCAATTAGATACAATAGACTACCTATCATGGATCTATACAATGTCTGATCCACCACCGATGATTCATCATTCTTTCTTAATTTACTTTCGATCACCATGGGGGTACTTACCAGTTTACAATCCTCCATTTGAAATTTCTTCAACATATCCTTTGCATACTTGGTTTGTGAGATAAAGATTCCCTTATCTTGTTGTAATATCTACAAACCAGGGAAGTAGGTCAATTCACCAAGCATTGACATCTCAAATTCTAACTACATCTGATCAACAAATTCTTTGCAAAGGGTGTCCTTATTCCCTCCAAAAATAATATCATCTACATATACAACCACAATGATCATGTGGTTTCCATCTTTCCTTATGTATAAATTGTTGTCAACACTCCCCTTTTTTAATCCTTGCTCCTTCAAGTATTTATTTAATCTTAAATACCATTCTCTAGGAGCTTTCTTTAAGCCATACAGGGCCTTCTTCAATCGACACACAAATGTTTCATCATCATGTAGCATAAACCCTTCTAGTTGCTCCATGTACAATTCTTCTTCCAAATTTCCATTTAGGAAGGTGGATTTTACATCCATCTAATATACTTTATAACCCTTGTAGGCAGAAAAGGCTAGAAACATCATAATTGCTTCTAATCTAGCTACCGGTGCAAATGTTTCTTCAAAGTCAATTCCCTCTACTTGGGAGTATCCTTTGCACATAAGTCTAGCTCTATGCCTAACAATTTTACCTTCTTCATTCATCTTGTTCTGATAGATGCACTTAGTGCCAATGATGTTCATATATTTCAGTCTAGGGCCTAATTCCCAAGTCTTGTTCTTCTCAATTTGTTGCAGTTCTTCTTCCATGGCATCCATCCATTCTTGTCTTTTTCTAGCCTCATTGAATGTTTTAGGTTCTACTTCAGTCATGAGCCAGAAGTTGACTTGTTCATCATTTCGAGCAAGTCTTTTTCTAGTCTGCATACCATCACTCTTATTTCCTAGAATTTTCTCTTCTAGGTGTTTCAACTACACATACCGGTTGTGAGACTTCTTGGATGCTTCTTTTGGTTCATTGTCTGACTGAGCTTCCTCACCTTCATCACCAGAATCATTTTACCAGTTTACCTGTGATTGACTTCCTTTGTGCATATCCTCATCAACTTTTACATTCACACTCTCAATGACTCTTCTTAGTCTTTTTTTGTAGCATTTGTAGGTCTTGCTATTAGATGAGTAACCAAAGAAGATTCCTTCATCACTCCTGGAGTCAAAACTACCTAGCCCATCCATGTCTCTCTTGATAAAGCACTTGCTTACAAATACTTTGAAGTATTTGACTGATGGCTTTTGGTCATACCACAACTCATAGGGTGTCATTTTGTTGTTTGTTCTTAGTTGAACCCAGTTCAAGGTATATGCAGCAGTATGAATAGCTTCCTTCCAATATGTTTTTGGTAGACTGGCCTCAGTTAACATGGTTTTGGCCATCTCCTTGACTATCTTGTTCTTCCTTTCTACCACACCATTTTGTTGTGGTGTCCTAGGGGTTGAGTATTGCCATCTAATTCCATGTCTTTCACAATAATCTTCAAACTCATTTGATGTAAACTCTCCACCTCGATCTGATCTTAGACATTTTATCTTGCACCCACTTTCCTTCTCCACCATCTTCCTAAAGATCTTGAATCTGTCAAATGCTTATGACTTATCTTGCAGGAAAGTAACCCATGTCATTCTTGAATAATCATCAATAAAGAGCATAAAATATCTTTCATCGACAATAGCTCTTGTCCTAGTTGGACCACATAGATCTGTATGCACAATTTCAAGTGTTCTTGAGGTGTTTTGCTCATTTGTCCTGAAGCTCACCTTAGTCTGCTTCCCTTTTACATATTCATCACAAAATGTGCTTATCGATTTGATGATGGGTGGAATGTTCCTTACACACCCCTTTCTGCTTACTGCAACTAAGTTATCAAATTTTATGTGGCCTAATCTTTGGTGCCATAACCAGCTTTCCTCAACCTATCCTATCATGCATTGGGACTCATAACATTCCTTCAAATTGTAAACATTGTCATATGTTCTCTTTCCTTCTTCCACAAGCTAACCAATACTCTCTTTCTTTATCTGGCAGTCGGTTGAGTCAAAGGTGAATTTATAACCTTTGTCACACATCTGACTCACACTCAACAGATTATGCTTTAGGGCTTCCACATAATATACATCACTATAGCATCCTAAAATTGTGACACTTGCAATTTTGACTGCATTTGGGTCTTCACGATGGCGATGCAACACGGAACCTGAATGGAGACCCTGAAACTTGTTCATGACATCAAAAACTGTATTTTTCAACACCCTGGCCTGATCCTCCTTGCACCCTGTTGTCCCTGGAGGTGGGACCATGGCGCCCAGTGCCCTGGTCCTTCAGGACTAGGGCGCCCAGCGCCCTGGTCCCCCAGGACCATGGCGCCCAGCGCCCTGGTACCTAGCCCTATTTTTGGGCCCGGTCTCTTTTGGGTCTCAGGTCTTTATGTTTGCAAATTGGAAAATAATCTTCCCAGGTCGGCCTAAGGTCAGAAAAATCAGTCTGTCAGCCCTAATTGACAAGTATATAAACTACATTTCCTCTCCCATTTTGGGGTAGATAAAAAAAAGGCGGAAATGATATTCAAGCATTCAAGCATTCAAACATTCAAGCATTCAAGAATTCAAACATTCAAGCATTCAAGCATTCCTTCAAGCAATTGAGCATTCTAAGTCTCCATTCAAGGCTAAGTGTTGCATTCAAGACAAGGATTCAACCATTGAAGAGGAGATCACTTACAACACATTACATACAACATACATTACACCTTCGCATGTAAGAATACAAACATTCTTACAACAAGGTATCAGTACTTGTTTACATTACAAACATTTACGTTTACAGCATTCTCATTTCTTGGTTAATTCCAAAACCAGGGTTTGACCTAAAGGCAAACCCCTCATCCCTAACCCCCCAATCGTCCTCTCTTTTCTGTGTGTAGGTTGCAGGTACACGGCTGTAATTGAAGATCTGGAATCCTTGTGCAGAGACGAACAGATCCACCTTCGTTTCGCGGATTTTTCGGAGGACCGTGTGCACGTCGGGCGCCATCGTCCCATCAAATTTCACTCAAATTTGCAGAACAGCACCGTCTCGACATTTTACTGCTAATTCCAGGTTCGCAGCTTCATCCCATATCCCTATCTCTGTTTATAAGTGAATCTTTCCTACTTTACATGCATTCCTAGTTCAATCTTTCTATCTACATTCTTTACAAAAGAGGGTATCCTTGATGTCTTAACCCTTGAAACTCATATAGAATCCAATCTTGCATTGCGTGGGATTGGATCTTGTGGGTTTCAACCCCTCTTTTGAATGTAAAGTCTCCCCTAAGTGAAAAACCATCAACCCTAGTGACTCTCCCTTCTCTCTCCTTCGAGTTGGGGAGGGGAGAACGACTAGGGTTCGATTTTTCTGCTTTACATTTTGGTGAACCCGACGTGAACATCCTCATTCTGATTATTCATGGTTAGATCTGAAATTTTTTTGCTTCCTTAATTACATTTCCATGTTTGATCTTTTGCAAATTTTAGAGGTTAATTGCATAAAAACCCTAAAATTTTCTTTTTAGTAATTAAACTTGTGGAATGTTTAATTGTTAATGCTTGTTTCAGATTTACCCTTCTATTGCAAATTGTCAATTCATATTTGTGCTTTAATTCTGAAAATTAAGTGGTTAAATGTCAAAACCCTAATTTTTAAGACCTTCTTGATTCAACCTTTGACTGATAATTTCACTGATCAAAACACTTCCAAATCGGCTGTAACTTTGGATTCCGCAACAAAATCACAATATCTCTCATCCCTGAAAATTTGGAAAAAAGTTGCGAGGACCGTGTGCACCCCGAGCGCCCTCGTCCCTGACATTTTTTCTGAAATTTCGGGAGCTAGATCTTACTGTATTTTTCTGCTAAAATCCAGAATTTTGGCTGATTTTATCAATTCTAACACTTTCAAAATTAAAGTCAAAGTTGGTCTAGTGATTGCTTGGATTGAGGCTTCTAATCATTCAAAAATTGTTGAAATTGAAATTCCTATCAAAATTGTGTTTCTTACAGTCCTAAATCTGAGAAGTGTGTTGGCATTCAATCGAAATTTCAGTGTTTTGTTCAAATTTTTGCAGTTTGTGACTTTTGAAATTAAGTGTTTAATTGCAACA
Source organism: Cryptomeria japonica (assembly GCF_030272615.1). Taxonomy (NCBI): domain Eukaryota; kingdom Viridiplantae; phylum Streptophyta; class Pinopsida; order Cupressales; family Cupressaceae; genus Cryptomeria; species Cryptomeria japonica. The sequence goes on along the minus strand of NC_081414.1, from coordinate 581,689,865 downwards.
ACCTTGATTTCCACTTTCAAAAATCGAATTTTGCATGAAATCGAGTCAATTGTTAAATTTCAACACTTGCATTGCTTTCAGCATTCCCTCTAAAATCATAAAATTCAAAATTTCAGTTTCCCCCTCTTTTTCAAAATTCAAATTTTACATTTTTCAACAATCTTGGTAGGGTTTAATTTTGAGATTGCAACTTTAATTTGGCCTATCTACAGATCATAAAATCACTCAATTTTTTCAGATTAGCTTTAAAATCATCATAACTTTCATCCCTACAAATTTCGAAAAAAGGTGCGAGGACTGTGTGCACTCCGTTCGCCACGGTCCCGGACATTTTTTCCGAAATTTCGGGAGATTGTCCTGATTGCATTTAACAGCGTAAATCTAGGAGATTGGCTAATTTTATTGAAATTTGCTACCTCTAAAATTCAAAAATGTTCTCTCTCTCTTTAGTGCATGAGTTTTACAACAATAAGTCCTACTTACTCTATTCCCGTTAGACGAAGCCTTAGAATTAAGTCTTTCCAAGGTTTGATTACTGAGGAGATGGAACCTAATTTGAATGGCCTTTTTAACGAGGACATGGGTAATTCCTCTAATCCTCTTAATGATGAAGAAGCTCTCCATGAGGTTTCTGTAGAACAACTTTCAAAATTGGATAACCAATTTGATGATTTTCAACAATGGATGTCTCAAGAATACCCTGATAGTCAAGCTCTTTCATTAATTGAGGGTCTAAAACGTATGGTTCAAAGTGATAAGAATGGAATTGATATTTTGCATGGTATTGCACACATTGTGGATTCGAATGTGATGCCTATGAAGAGTTGTGCCGAAACTTTAGGTTATACACAACCTCCTACTCAAGTTAATCATTCTATTCCTTTGACGACTCCTATTGCTAGTATACCTACTTTTACATCAAACATAATGACTACTTAAATACAAGACATTCCTCCTATGATCACCAGTCATGGGGGCAATCCCTCTTCTTCAATCAACCCTCTTCCTTCATTCAATCCGACTTCTTCATTCATTCCTTCAATGAGTGTTCCTCTTATATCTCCACAAATAAACATGACACAAGGGGGCAATTCATTTACCCATTCCATTCCTCCTTGTAGTGTTCCTCCTTTCCAATCATCTCCTATGACTAACTATCATAGTGTCCCACCACCTTACTCTCTACCTTCTTTCAATAACATAACACCTCCATCACAATCTAACAAATCTAACATGAACTCTTCGACTGAAGCGACCATTAACAATCTTGCACAAACTGTCTCTTCCTTACAACAACAAATTGCCTCTATGAATCAATCTAAGTTTAGTGTGCCCACATTTGATGTTGCGAGCCCACTTTCTCTTGACATTGTTCGAGCTATTCCCCCTAAACATGTTGAAATTCCGCATTTGGAGCTTTATAATGGTAAGGGTAATCCTCTAACACATGTTAAGACATTTCAAACAATATGTACCGATTTTGCTTATGACCAAAGGTTGCTTGCAAAACTGTTTACTAGAACATTAAGAGATAAAGCCCTACAATGGTATTTCTCGTTGCCTTCTTATTCTATTACTTCTTTCGAACAACTTGCAAATGCTTTTATTCAACAATTTCAAAACAATATAAGTCCTAAAGTTACTTTGATTGATTTAATGCATTGTAAACAAGGTGTTAAATAAAAAGTGACTGATTTCATTGGTAGATATAAGCATTTGTATGCTCAAATTTCTTTTCCAGTGCCTGACAATGATATTCAAAGAATCTTTATTTCTAATTTACAAAAAGACATTAGAGAAAAACTCCTGTTTTCTAAGTTTACTTCTTTCCAACAGTTGTGCGCAACTCTTCACAATTATCAACTGACTATGAGTCAAATGGAACAAGAAAATCCTATGGCTCCGAGTGATAAGGGTGATAGTAGTCAACAACCACTTGGGAAGTTTAAACCGAACAGAGAGTCCATTATTTTCAATGAAAACATTATCAACAACAATGTAAATGCGGCATCAGGTGTGCCTCCTATTTCTAAGTTTTTCAAGAAAGAAAGAAAGTTTACTCCTTTGAATGAATCATTGCATAGTATTATGAATAAGTTATTGGAACAAAATGTGCTTACTCTTCCTCCTATAAGGCAAATAGATCCTGCAAAGATTAATTCACCCTATTTTGATAACAAATCTTTTTGTCAATTTCATCGTCATCCTGGGCATGATACTGAAAAATGTTTTGCTTTAAAGGGTAGAATTCAAGATTTGATTGATAATAATACTATCTCTGTTTCTGGTGTGAATGATAAAGGCAACACATCTGTAGCTCCTCCAAACCAAAATCTTTAGATTTTTACTGATCCATTACCTTCTCATACCTCTAATGTGATTGATACTACTGATTCCTTTGTCTCACCTGATGATCTTGTGTCCATGGCTCCGAATATGATTAACTTTGTAGAGCAGTAGAAAATCCCTAAAGAACCTTCCATCACCTTTGATTCTAGTGAAACTATCAGAGCACCTGATGATCCTTTTTATATAGTTGCAAAAGTCAAAAATACGCCTTGCCGTGGAGTGCTTATTGATCCTTCTTGCATGGTTAATGTCATTACTGAAGAATTTCTTTTTACTTTGCAATTGAATCAAGTGATCTATGATGAAACAAATGTGGTTGTGAAACTATTTGATGCATTTTCTTCTCCTGCAATTGGTTCTATTACATTGCCTATTGAGGTCCATAACAAATCCTTTGATGTGGACTTTGCTATTATTCCATCATCCGAACAATTTCGTGTGAAGCTAGGCTACCCTTGGCTATCTTCCATGAAAGCTATTGCTTCTCCTATTCACAAGTGTCTGAAATTTCCCCATAATGGTGAAGTTGTTACTGTCAATCATAGCCTCTTTAAACCAGCTGAAAGAACTTCTAGCGTTCCTATTGATTACTTTTGGCCTAAACAATTCCAATCTCTTCCTCTGCGAAGTGATCATCTTTTTAAATCTTATCAAAAGTGGAAAAAAGATATGATCCTATCTCTAAGTGAACCTAGAACACCCAAACTTGACATTCCTATTGTTCTTGAGAAGGAAGTTCTTCCTTTGAAAGATAAAACTAATGTCTTGCCTCAAGAAGATTCCCAACCCATCCCTATGAATGTGACTATGCCTATGACTAATAAAATTCCTAAAAGTAGACCTATACCTCCTCGTCATGATGGACTTGGTCTCCTTCCTAAACCAAATATTCCTCCCTTATATGGAGCAGTTCCTCCTCCTTCCTCTTATGGAGAGAAGAGACCTTCCTCTTCTCCTATTATTCAACCTAAGAGACCACAACCTAAACACCCAAGTGATAAGGATGAGAACATTCCTCCTCCTCAATCTTCTCAACTTCCTACTAAGACTAGATGGAATCGTTCTGCACGTGAACGCCGACGAAAGCGTCGTCTTAGAGCTCAAACAGCTGCTTCTCAAACTTTGCAATCCCCCAAAACACCTTCAGCCAATATTATTCCATTTTCTCCTCAGTCGACGATTGAGCCAAAATCCCCTAAACATAAGATGCATGATGGTCTTGATCCTGTGCGAGTTAAAGATCCTATTTTTATAAATCTTGATGATGATATAGATGAAAATGTTATTCATGATGAAAATGTTACTCCTGTTCATTCTGATAGTGAATATGAATATGTTGATGTTGATAACCATCTATCTAATGAATTTTCTAAAGCACTTATCCTAGCTCCTAGACAAGAACACCGTGGCTTGGGATATGAACATAGCCCTTGTTTGGATCTTGTGATAGCTCCATCTGCTGTGTTGAATGTTCCTCCTCTAGCGTGTTTCCTACCTTCCTGAAATATTGATCAGCAAGATCGGGGGGTAGATGACATGCTAGACTAGTTCATTAGCATAGCAGTCTCTCTCCTCCTCTCTTTTGTTACTTCTTCTATGTGTTGTTCTCATTCTTCTATTTGTTGTCCTTGGTGTTGTCTACTTGAGGATGATGCAAAGCATTGAGATCTCTTGTGGTCTCTCTCATGTTGACTCAAAAGACACATGTGTTCCCTTCTTCTAGGTGACCTTCCTTGATTAGGGAATGAAGAACAATTATGCATACATACATATGATATACATGAATTATCGTACAGCATACTGACCCCAAGGAAAGCGAAGTCACCTTGTGCTTTGTGTTTTGTGTCTATTATCCTTGGGCTTATCTCACACTTGGGGGCTAAATCCTTGTGATAACATGCTCCTTTCTCATTTCTTATATGTATCACTACCTTAAAGCAGTCTCCCCCAGTGAGGCGTGTGTGATCACTTTAACGTAGGGGGGCATACATCCCATCCATATCTTTCCAAGATACTTGAAAATTTCTTGACAAATTTAGCTTTGCCTTGAAAATTTTTGATATCTTTCTTACATGACTCATAGTGAGGGAACCTTACTACTGACAGTCATGGTTCTCCCTCGTGATCTTCCCTTTTACTTTGTCAATTGAAGTTGTAAGCTCCTTAGTCCATTGGGGGCTTGGTGTATCTTGCCTCCTTGACGTGGTGAAAGTCTTTCAATGTTGTTTCCTTGTACTTTACCGGAAGTATTGGCGTACGCTTATACTCCCGCTAAAGTGGGGGCTAAATGTAGCATCCTAAAATTGTGACACTTGCAATTTCAACTGCATTTGGGTCTTCACGATGGCAATGCAACACGGAACCTGAATGGAGACCCCGAAACTTGTTCATGACATCAAAAACTGCAATTTTTAGCACCCTGGCCTGAGCCTCCTTGCACCCTGCTGTCCCTGGAGGTGGGACCATGGCACCCAGTGCCCTGGTCCTTCAGGATGAGGGCGCCTAGCGCCCTGGTCCCCCAGGACCATAGCGCCCAGCGCCCTAGTCCCTGGCCCTATTTTTGGGCCCGGTCTCTTTTGGGTCTCGGGTCTTTATGTTTGCAAATTGGAAAATAATCTTCCCAGGTCGGCCTAAGGTCGGAAAAATCAGTCTATCATCCCTAATTGACAAGTATATAAACTACATTTCCTCTCCCATTTTGGGGTAGATAAAAAAAAGGCGGAAACGATATTCAAGCATTCAAGCATTCAAACATTCAAGCATTCAAGCATTCCTTCAAGCAATTGAGCATTCTAAGTCTCCATTCAAGGCTAAGTGTTGCATTCAAGACAAGGATTAAACCATTGAAGAGGAGATCACTTACAACACATTACATACAGCATACATTACACCTTCGCATGTAAGAATACAAACATTCTTACAACAAGGTATCAGTACTTGTTTACATTACAAACATTTACGTTTACAACATTCTCATTTCTTGGTTAATTCCAAAACCGGGGTTTGACCTAAAGGCAAACCCCTCATCCCTAACCCCCCAATCGTCCTCTCTTTTCTGTGTGTAGGTTGCAGGTACACGGCTGTAATTGAAGATCTGGAATCCTTGTGCAGAGACGAACAGATCCACCTTCGTTTCGCGAATTTTTCGGAGGACCGTGTGCACGCCGGGTGCCATCGTCCCGTCAACTTTCGCTCAAGTTTGCAGAACAGCACCGTCTCGACATTTTACTGCTAATTCCAGGTCCGTGGCTTCATCCCATATCCCTATCTCTGTTTATAAGCGAATCTTTCCTACTTTACATGCATTCCTAGTTCAATCTTTCTATCTACATTCTTTACAAAAGAGGGTATCCTTGATGTCTTAACCCTTGAAACTCATATAGAATCCAATCTTGCATTGTGTGGGATTGGATCTTGTGGGTTTCAACCCCTCTTTTGAATGTAAAGTCTCCCCTAAGTGAAAAACCATCAACCCTAGTGACTCTCCCTTCTCTCTCCTTGGAGTTGGGGAGGGGAGAACGACTAGGGTTCGATTTTTCCACTTTAAAATCACATGCCTTGAATTTTCCATCAATATTTAGAGTACCTTTTCCCTTTATTTTGATGGATGAGTTGTCTTCTAATCTTACTGAACCACCATTATAGTCTTCAAGTTTGATAAATTTCTTTTTATCACCGATCATGTGGTTGGAACAACCACTATCTACAACCCATAGATTTTTCCTTCCAGCATGTAAAGCAGTCTACATTATCAAACTTGATTCTGCCTTGCCCTTTTCTTTCTCAACCCATACTGGTTTGGTTTCCTTCTTCTTGTCAGTTGCTATTTTGTGCTCCGGTTTAACTACAGGATCTTGATCAGGATCTGTCTTCTTTTGCTTGATCTTCCTATTTTTACAAAACTTTACTATATGTCCAAACTCTTGATAGTTATAACATTTCACATTTTCATTTAAAGATGAATCTTTGAAGTTATTGTAGGACACCGGTTTATTCTTCCTACATTCAAAACTCCTATGACCAAATCCATTGCACTGATAATAGACAACATTCATATCCCAGAGTTCATTAAAAGGATTTCTAATTTTAGAACACATAGTGGGATTATTGGTTAATCTACAATCAGTTATTCTATGCCCAAATTTGTTACACCGGTAACAATAACCATGAAAGTTTGGAACATACCTGTTAGGTTGCCTTGGTCCTACAAATGACTACCTCATCGGGGTTCTTCCTTTCATGTTGCTGACTCTGGTGAATCCTTCATTGTCAACTCTTACATTTCTCCTTAGATCCGCATGTCGGTACATTGAGTGTGACCTTTGGTTCATTGATTGTGTATACCAGTTTGTGTAGCGATTTCTAATAGCATCTACATGTCTTTTTACTGGTATCCTTGCTTATAGTGAATATCTTCTTCTCTTCACCTTCATTTGAAGAGGTGAACTATATCTCCTTACTGGATATGTCTTTTTTGTTTGCACTTTGACCTTCTTCAAAATCTAAGCCACTGGTATCTTTGGATTTCTTTTGTTTGCTCAACATCTTGTCTAAAGCTTTGGTGTTGCCTTCATATTTGCTTCTCACTTTTATTTCTTCCTTACTTTCTTCAAGTTCCTTTCTGAGCTTCATTATCTTTTCTTCCATCTCTTGATGCTCACTTTCCTTCTTCATTAGATCAGAGGATATAACTTCACATATCCTTTTGGATTCTTCCAACTACAATTTCAAGTCAGATATAGCTTGACTGGACTCATCAAGGGATTGCTTCAAGAGACCTTTTTCATCTATTGCAGCAAGCTTGAACTTATTGATTTCTCTTCTTGTTTTACTCAGCTCCTCAAGAGAACTTATAAGCTCTCCTTCTAGATCCACTTCAACCTCAATATATTCTTCTTCCTCATCTTCACCAATCAGTTCATCAAGTGCCATAAAGAGATTAACTTTTGTGTCATTCTCATGGTAGTCATCTTTTGATGTACTTTCTTCATCTATGACATCATCCTCAATAGTGTATAAGCTATTCTTCTTTCAATAGCCTCTTCTTCCTTTCTGGTAGATATTTATTTCTTCATCTTTATCAGTAGACCTGCTAAAACCTCTTGACTCATCTCCACTAGTTTCATTATAAGGACATTTTGTAGGAGAGTGTCCAACTTTACCACAGTTGAAACAGTTGAGTGGTAGCTTTCCTTTATACTTTCCAAGTCCTCTTATGATCTTTTTGACAAAGTTTGCTACCTCTAGATTAGATTCTTCACCAGATCCTTTATGAGCAGCTACTTCTTTGCCCTTCTGGGTGGAGTTGAACATTGCCTCTTTCCTTAAGGATGCATCACCGGTTGTTCTCATTTTATAGGTTGTTAGTGACCCAAATAGCTCATCCATTGTAAAGATATTTAGATCCTTGGCTTCTTCTATGGCAGAAACCTTTGTATCATACTTAGGTGTGAGAGACCTAAGTACTTTCTTGACAAGGATCTCATCTACAATTTCTTCCCCAAGTCCTTTGATGGTATTCATAGTTTCATCAAATCTATGAAGGTAGTCTACAATATTTTCTTCATCCTTCATCTCGATGCCTTCAAGTTGGCCCCTTAATGCTTGCAACTTGGCCTCTTTAACTTTTGTATCTCCTTCAAATAACCTCTACATTTTATCCCAAGTCTCCTTGGCAGATGTACAGTGCACGACCTTGACAAATTCATTATTAGACAACCCGCTCAAGATAGCATGTTTAGCCTTTGCAATATTCTCATACTCCTTCTTGGCATTGGGATTAGTGGGAGGAACACTAGGGACAATATACCCATTCTTGATAGACATCCACACAAAAAAACCAAGGGAGGAAATATAGGTCTCCATTCTTCTACTCTAGAAGGCATAGTTAGACCCATCAAACATGGGAGCTTTTGAGGAGGTAGACTCATTTCTTGCCATTGTGTTCTAAGTCCAAAATCTACCCAGGGTTTTTAAACAACCAGGAACCTAGGCTCTTATACCAATTGTTGAACACAATGTACCACTGAGAGGGGGGTGAATCAGTGGTTCCTAAACTCATTTCCCTTTTAAAGAAACCTTAGAATACTGGTTGTTATCCTAATCACTAAAAAATCAAACCAGTAAGACAAGTGAAGATACCAAAAGAGACAATCACACAAATGCAACCCACAACACCAAATGTATGAGGAAAACCCAATATGGGAAAAACCTCAGTGAGAAATGTTGCAGGAGACTACTACTCTAATCCATACTCACAGGTAAAACACTGAATTACAAAGATTTAAAGAACCAACCCAAGGAGCACCAACCCCTACATCAAGCTCCAAATTGGTGATGTGTATTTAAATACAATTTTGATACAGTTATAGCTTCTAATTGCAAATGAGTTCTGCAACTCTTGATCAAATAGGTTTCTATCAATTAACAATCTTCTCTTCTTCACTAGATTTCACACAATACGTTATGAGATTACTCTCTCTAATTCTTGGCCACTCTTCCTTCACTCTCAGTTACACAACACACTATGTCACACTGGGATGCCTTCTGAATCAAGCACTCCTCACTGGTTAGCTTAACTGTTAGAACTTCAATAGTTTGCTGATACTCTATCACTGCCAGTTAAACCCTCTCACTGGTTTTCCTGCTAACTCACTCTGCAACTTTATTAGAATAAATTCTAAGGAAGATTATCCTTCTTTCCACTCAAGCTCACTTCACTCTTCTTCTTCTCATCAAGCATCATCCTTTTCTGTTTTGAGCTCATCTATATATAATCTTGGATTCTCGCCTAAAATCGCATTCAATAATGTCGTGTTAGGTTTTTCTTTATCCAACTCAAACCCAATCAAATTTGATTATTTCTTCTTTTCCAGTGATATGATCTTCATAACATCAATTAATACCAACAAATATTTGCATTTCAATATGCGTTTTCTAAATCTAGAGGTTTGCACCATGCTTTTCTTCTTTTCTCTATCATTCGCCATTAATGGCTTTGTTGTTTCCTTCATCAAATAGGTATGAAGATCAAATCTTCTTGCAGGATCAGTTCAGTCACTTTGCCAACTTGCCTTCCTCGAGCTGCAATTCTCTCGCATCCTCCATGACTTGTGGGTTCTTTATAAAAGTCAACTTGCTTGTTGATTTGTTATATCAATGCACACTCCACCGGCATGTGCAATACCACCACCTGGCATCTAGCTATCATGCTTGTCGACATCCACCTCTACTTGGATTCCTATGTCGATTTGACATTCCTTGTCGACCAAGGTTGACTACCATATCAGTTCACCTTACCAGTATGACCAACAACCATCCTCTATACTGGCAACACATCCTCTTTGTTATTCTCACTGGGTGTTGTGCCTTCATAAAAAACAAAACAACCTTGATCCTAGTTTGTGCCTTATTGGTAAGCTTGATAACTGGTAGATGACACAACTCATGTGTACTGATAGCCTTCATTTTGTTTGCTTACTCATATGTGCATTTTCCATCATATATCTTGCTCTTCCTATATCGGTCACCACTTCATACTTACTGGTGACCTTGCCAAACTAGTTTGACATCAATGACAACTTAATGCCAATAATGCCAACATATTTGTATACCTTGATCAAGTATATAGATATTGTGGGTATCAACCCCACCATGGTTTTTCCCTTTGCAAGGTTTTCCACGTATAAATATTGGTGTTATGGTGTTGCTTATTTATGTGTTATTTAGTTTATGCACTTTAATTTTATTTACTGTTAACCGGTTCATAAGCAATAAGTTCAAAATTAATTTTACTGGTAGAACACTAATTCACCCCCACTCTTAGTGTTTTTGGATTTCAACAATTGGTATTAGATCCTGGTGCCTCAGAAGAAGTTTAACCACTTGAGAAAAATCCAGAACTTGGAATCAATGGAAACTAGTTTGCAACAACAACTTCAACTTGCTCTTGAGGATCTTGATAATGAGAAGATGGAAAACAATAAATTGAAGAACGAATTAGTGCAACCTAGGGAACACATCGTTTAATTACAAGGAAATCTTTTAGTTGTTCAAGCTAAGAGGAAAGAACTTTGTGATCAATTACAAAATCAGAATAGTGATGAGGAAGATGCTATGAAGGATCAATGTCATAAACTCACTTTGGAGAACACTATCTTGAAGAATGAGATGCAAGCCTTAACCATGAGACTATACAAGGAGATTGAAAATAGAAAGAAGAATGAAGAAAACCTAGCTCAAGCATTGAAGGATAGATCTGATGAATGCAACAGACTGACACATGAGAATGACATACTGAAACTTGAGTTGGTCCATGATGAATAATGATGAATAGTAAGTACTCAATAGATACTAAGAGGGGGGGTGAATCAGTATAGACAAAAACTTCCTTAAACCACTTTGACTACAAAGACTACACTAACTGGTAAACAGGATCACTGATCTAAAACAGGGCACTACTAGTAAAACACACTGAGACTGTGAAACACACAAACCGATAACACTTAGATCTTCTCACAACCTAATCTCTCCTTTCCACTTCACCCATATGCATAAACAAGTAATACATCAGAAATATAAAGACCACTAGATCAGCATGCATTACTACTTAATAGAAAACACTAATCATCACATGAGAAAGCATCACACATGACACATTGATTTTTCACGTGGAAACCCAACTGGGAAAAACCACAGTGGGGATAAATACCCACACTTTGTTCTTTGAACTCTTTTGAAGTCCGCTTTGTTAGGATCCTAATCCTGTTAAGGACTTTACAATAGGTTCTGCTAGGAACCAATCCTGCTAGGGATCACTTGGTTAAGGGATGGCTAAATACCTAGTTAAAGGTTAGAACCCTGCTAAAGGTTACCTCGCAAGAGGATTTGAATAACTCAATGAATTTGAGTCACCATGTTAAAGGATTTACAAAAAGCCTATTAAAGCTACCCGGTAAAGGGATTTTCCAAATGCGGAAATGGTTAGAAGTCAACAAGTAATACACTGATCTGATAACAACACTCAATGCCAAGACAGATCCATTTTAGTTCCTTTACTTCTACAATCACACTCTCCAGGTATCAACACACTTCTCCAGTCTGGAAAGAATCAAGTATCTCTTCACTTGGATACACACATAACATTTGCCAACAACTTCACAATGCAAATCATCATCGACCTTATAGGAAATAGATAGGTCGATAGCATAAACCCTAAACCCTAAAAATTTAGGTTATCAATACAGTTGGTCCAATCCTGACCATTCAAACACATTGCATTGAATAAAACAGTCTTGAACAGATCTCAAGACGTTCTCCATCATTTGTTCTTTGTCGCTTCTGGAAGCTGGTAACCCATCACGTACTCTCCACCATTTACTGAGACTTCGCACATTCTCGAGGTAGATAAGATCAATCTTCTTCATGCAAGATCCTCAAGAAAATCCTTCATGCGCACAAGGCTGACATGGCAACATGATTTGATCTTCATTTCAATGCTAACCCATCACAGGATGTCATCGATTGAATCACACAAACATGGCATGCATCAACCAGAAACCCTGATATAAACTTTTCATATACTAGTTCACATACAGGTTCACTTTCTGCATATATCAGTTCATTCCATCATACCAATCCACACTTCATCATACCACTTCACTTGTATTATCATATCAGTTTACTTGTATCATCATATTGGTTCACTTGCTAGGTTGCTTACTTCAATATACTAGTTCTTCATTTCAACATATTGACATCAATGACAACATACAATATCATCATGTCATCACAATTCTACACATATACCAACAGTCTAGTCCCAGAATAATGAACAGGAACTTGAGAGACAGATCATAATCATGAGAGATGATTTAGTCACTAAAAATGAATACAAGGAAAAATTAAAAGCCAGCTCTACCAAACTTGATGAACTACTAAAGAGCTAGAGAGATGCTAATGACAAGAGAGGTCTTGGTTATGAAGAAGGTGAAAGCTCTGGTACTACACAACTAGATCAATCATTTAGTCAAAAGAAGAATCATGTTAACAACTGGAACCAAAAATCGCCGATAAGACAACCTAATGCTCACAAATTCAATGATACATGCTTTATCTGTAACAAATATGGTCATATAGCAAGTCAGTGCAGAAATAGGAATAATCAAAATAATGCATCAGTCATCGGTCTTGGAAATGTAAGATGTCATGCATGTAGTAGATTTGGTCATATGGATAATCAATGCAGATCAAAATGAAATCAAGAAAATCAAGGGTTTAACAAAGCAATTCAGAAGAACAATATTGTTTGTTATGCATGCAACAAGATTGGACATATTGCTAAGTATTGTAGGAGTAAGAACCCACTGGTAAATAATGGAAATGTAGATGAGAAAGGAAAGGCAAAGGTAGAAGATATCAAAAAACAAAATTAGAAAAGATGGGTAAGGAGATTAGACACACAACTGACAAAAAAACTGGTAGAGACATCAGGTCCTGCACCCGAAGTAGGAACAACCCATAACTAAGGCACTCTTCCTTAGGGGTAGGCAAATCATTGAAGATCATGCTAGAACCCTGGATTAGATCTGTAGTTAGAGAATTATGATTGTGGATGGATACTCGGGAAATTTGAGGTGTTTACCAAAACCTACTGTAAAGTGGAAAATTGGACCCTAGCAGTTCCCCACCTAGGAGAGAGAAAGGAAACCACTAGGATGATTTTCACTTGATGCAAAAATGCACTTTACATTCAAAAAAGGGATTGAATCCACTAGATCCAAATCCAAGGGAAATAAGACTGTGAATGCTAAGTGGATTGCAAGTGTTAGAATGTAATTTTCCCTCTTTTATAAATAGAAATGTTGACTTGTTGACTATGTAGAAAAGGAAGACAAAATAGATGAAACAAGGAGCTACCAATTCGGGATCACACTATAACTTTGGATCTGAGATGTTTAGATTGATACAGATCTACCCTACAAATTTTAAGAAAATGCATCAGTACTATGTGTAAGTTATGCACGGTCCTCCGAAAAATCTGCGAGTTGAAAAGGGTTTTTCTATCTCTATAAATGAACCCTAAATCTGCAATTATAGTTGTGCACTTGCAACCTGCACACAGAAAAGAAGGGAATAAGGGTTGTGGATAGGGGTTTATCTTAGTCAAACCCCAGTTGAGTAATCAACCTTGAAAGAAAGTAATTGCAAATACTTAAATGTGAATAATGGAAATGTATACCCTATAGATCTGCAATTTGTTGATGATGGATGCTTTGCTTCTTGAATGTAATCACAAGTGTTGCATGAAATGGCATGTAACATGACAAAATCCTAACACACACGTGCTTGCAAATGAATGTTGTAATGGTTCTCCAATGGATGAGTGAAGAAGACACATGAAGGAGAAGAGGACTTGATGAATGCTTGAAGGCTTGAACACTTGAACACTTCATGACGATAATAAAGACCTTTCACTTATTTACCCAATTTTCTCTTTTCTTCCCCTATGCAAATGAGTGGACTAGATCCCCTTTTATACTTGCCTCAAAGGGTTTAATTTTCCTCTCACCAAAGGCCAACATAGGGGAAATCAAATACCAAATAGAAAATTAGGTCCAAGGGTCGGATGGACCCATTTTGGAGCCACCCAAAGAGGGAGGAAAAGGGCACCATGCCCCTATCCCAAGGGGATAGGGATGTCATGCCTCTGTCCTAAGGGAATAGGGGCACCAATCCCCTATCCTACCCTATTTTGGGGCTTGGACAGGGTCACGAGGTGATAAAAGGGTTGAAACAGGCGGAGATCTCGAATAATGATGCAAAGAGGGGTCCCAATTGAGTAGGGAGATGTAGTCGCTAGGGTGAGGACCTCAAATCTAGTGAAAATTGCAAGGGTCACAATTTTATGATGCTACATTTACCCCCCACTTTAGCGAGAGTATGGCTTATGCCAATACTGTCGGTAAAGTAGCAGAAAGAGAGAGATGAAGATGAGAGATGTGGAGCAATACCACAAGGAGTATAAGACATCACTAATCTTGAGGAAAAAAAGCCCCCAATATTAGGATCTTAACTCACTCAAACATATGCAAGAGCACACAAGACAAAAAGAACGAGACAAACAAGACAAGACAAAACACAAAAGGCACACGACAAAACAAAACACAAGACCACAAATCAACTAGTTGAAGAGACCTCGATACTCAAATGTCTCAACAACTAATTGAAACACAAAGACAAATGACATCACATAAACACCAATAATTACATAAAAGAGAAAAGATGACATCATCCATCAACCATCAATAGTAAAACTATGAGTTCATGGGAGGAAGAAGAGAGAGGACATGAATACACTTTTTGGTGATCCATGAGAAGAAAGGAGAAAAAAAGGAACCATGGACATCTCGCCCCTAGAACTATGTGATCCATGGAGAAAAAAGGACATGGAAAACTAGCCCCTAGATTCTATCTAGGTGATCCATGTAAGGGAGGAGAGTGACAACATCATTAGTTCCACTCAACCTCATGCACATGTGTGCAAGTGAGTTTTGAAGAACCTCATAGGAGACTATGTCTGAGTATGCTACAACATGTATAATATGTATAGTACAAATGTCAAGAAAGGTGTGACATCTCGCTCTAAGAGACTACACTCTAGTTCCGAGAATAATCACACTGCATAAAAGAAAAGTGGCGACATCTCACTCTAAGAGGTTTCCCTCTGGTTTCAATAATATGCCATTGTATAAGAGAAAAGTGTCGACATCTCACTCTAAGAGGTTGCCCTTTGGTTTTGAGAATGACCCACTGTATAAGACAAAAGTGGTGACATATCACTCTAAGAAATTGCCCTCTGGTTTTGAGAATGGCCCATTGTATAAGAGAGAAGTGGTGACATCTCTCTCTAAGAGGATGCCCTTTGGTTCTAAGAATGAACCACTGTATAAGAGATACAATGCGTGAGAGAAATATAATACAAAAGGAGTAGTGTGGGTGCCCCCCCTTAAGATGTCAACGTAGTTTAATGTTGATAGCTTAAGGAAAGTAGAACAAGGATACCTACTTTCGACACCAATAAGATATCCATCATGCAACAATGTCATAAATCCAAGCAAGAGACGGGATACTCTTCAAGCAAGGATAAGATAGTTGAAAAGAGATATCTTGATATAAGTGTAAAGGAGATACTTGGAGGAGAAGAGATCTTTTCTCAAATATAAATCTACCTCCAAGAGGAATTGTCTTAGACAAATATAACATCCTCTAGAATGAAGCGCAAAAGAGAACAAGAATTCAATCCTTCCTCCTAGTGCTAGGTGAAATGGATTCTTGATGAAGGATGACTTACTTTTATCTCAATGGGGATGAGTGAATTTATGATAGATGTACATTACCAAGTGTGAAAGAGGTTATGGTAAAGGATTTACACCTCTTGTATAAGAGAGAACCCTTGAGCAAACAACAACAATTTCACTTAAGGAATGGCATCAAGTAATAAAACTCACACAATCCACAAAATAGGAAAGATTGGATCCTTAGATAGATAGATAGATAGATAGATAGATAGATAGATAGATAGATAGATAGAGAGAGAGAGAGAGAGAGAGAGAGAGAGAGAGAGATCATTTCCCCACAAATATAGAAACAATGATAAGAGCTTAAACAATCTTCTAGAGAGAGATTAAACATAAGAAAATTCACAATTTACTTACATGAACACATGCAAGAAAATACATTAGTATATGTAAATACATGTTTGAAGAAGTTGTAATCATCTAAGAGAAGAGAGAAAGAGAATCACATATTCCCCAAGAGGGATTAGTCATAAGAACATACCAATGTAAGGAATGATAATCACATATGAAAAATGCATCCCCTAAAGGAAATAATGATAAATGAGATAGAAAGAAAGAGAAAGGAATGAAATCCTTTCCCCCCAAGTGAGAAGAACAAGGATAAGTGTTACACATCTGCTAATGGTGATTATTTCCAAGTGATATGCCTTCCTAATGGAACACATCCTCTCAAGGAAAGGACATGTGCTTCAAGAGAGATCCTTCCATGCTCGGGGGCATATCATACTTGTAAATAACCGAAACCATAGAAGAGGTAAGTTTTCCAAGAGAATGAAGGCAAGAGAAGTCATTAAATATGCTCCTCTCCAAGCAAAGAGGAAAACCAAAGAATAATTATATTCTCACATAAGAATAACTCTATGCAAGAAAGGAGATCTAATAATGAATAATGCACAAAGATAGAGATACATCCATAGAAATAATAAGGAAAGTGAACTTCATGTTGCTACCCCAAGGTATTTAAAATTGAAATAACACCACCACAAATGATAAAGAGCCCCCAATTAAGTTGGCTACTTATGTCATAGGGTGAAGATCAACATGAAGAGAAAATAAGTGCTAAGGCACTATGTTTTGCCAAGAAATGTAGCTAGATCTATTGTAAGACAAATTCGTGCAAGATCATATTGCTTTTGAACAAATTTCTTAAATACATGACATTATCCAAGAGAATGTGAATATGAATCATGAAAAATACAATATTCATCACCATTAACTTGCTCAAGATTGTTGTTCTTCTTTTTAGGAGGAAAAGAAATGTTCTTATCATATTTCAATCTCCAATAGATTCTTGTAGCTAGTCTTTTGGGATGATAAATATGTTTTAATTCATATTCTTGGCATGGAGGAGAAAAATTGTTAGAAGAAGAAGGATCATCATCCATGATTCTAATTGTTCCATTGTCTATGCCTTATTGAATAGATTTCTGAAAATTGGGGCAATCATTTGCATTATAATTGTGGGTTTGATGAAATGAGCAAAAAGGACGTTTTGAAGAAGAAGCATCCTTGTGGGATTTTATGATTTGTTGTCTTTGGAGATGATTTTGAAATTTTTGGAGCCTAAGGATTTTGTCCATAGGGAGAGGATTCACATTTCCTAGGCCATCTATACTAGCTTGTGTGGGAGTGTTTATCGAGACATGAATTCCTTGTTCAAAATTCTCAAGTCCTTGTCCTCTAAAACGTTGTTTTATTATTATATGAAAGCCAAGACTATAAGAATGTTTCAAATGACTAGGTGGGGGAATAGGATCATGAATTTCCTTAAAATCCGATGTGTAAAGGGGAATAAAAGGATTTGTAGATGATGAAGGAATATCACTTGAAGGTACATTCTCCTTTCTCACATCATGCTTATCCTTTTTGGGGGATTGAGAATGAACATCTTCATCATCTAAAGGCTCATTTTTACTTATTTCTATGTGAGGAGAAATATCATGAATAAAATGCATAACATCATCCTCTGTACATATATTTTGATGTTGAAGATAGGTCCTAGGAGAATAAGGAGGGTCTAAAGATGTAAGAATGTTAATATTTTGATTTTTCCCCCCCTACTCAAGGGTATGTGTATGAGAAGAAGATGGGCCCATGTTGCTTTCCAATGCTTGATCTCTTTTAAAAATATCATTGGTTGAAGCATTAGCTCTCATCTCATTCACACAAGATACCCTAGCAGAGGTACAAGGATTAGGATCTCTAAGATTGGGATCTACAAAATCCTTAAGGTGATTAACATATGAAATGCATTTTGTTAATAACATCACCATAATACAACATAAATGATACATGAAAGCTTTGAGAGAAAATTGAAAAGGAAATGACTTTGAAATCCTAACAACACAATATAACCAAGTGCTATGAATGAAAAGAAGCAACACGAAATGAAAGAAGCCATTATCCAACCCATGATTGTAATAAATATATGTTAAAAACAATGTAATCACATGTGAAATAGAAAATAATTCTAAGCTATTGATTGCCATTGAAAGTCTCTTAATTAAAATCTTAATTTGTTGAAAAAGAAGATCTAAAATTAGGACCCTTTTATGAAAACTAATTTAAAAATTGAGAGTGTTGAAATTTGAATTTGTTTTCAACCTTAACAGGTGTTAAATTTGATAAAGTACACCAATTTCCTCGATTTAAGCAAAAAAATACAATCAATTCCAACTCCCAAAATTTTGGGAAAAAAGTTAGGGACCGTGCATAAGTTATGTATGGTCTGACTAAATTTTTCTGAAATTTTCAGGGATGATAGAAATTATGATTTATTGTAGAATCTAAAAAAAATCTGATTTGGAGACATCTAGATAGGTCAAATTAGCAGTCAAAGGTCAAAATAGGAAATTCTTTAAAATTAGGGTTGTGTTGTTTAACCACTTAATTTTTAGAATGAAAAGATAGATTTGAATTGTAATTTTGAAATAAAAATCAAATCTGAAACAAGCAACGAAAATGCTATACTTCACAATCTTAATTTCCTCTAAATGAAAAATTAGGGTTTTTATGCAATTAACCTCTAAAATTTACAAAAATATCAAAATTGGAAATGAAATTTTGAAATTAAAATTACAATTAGTCATATCTAACAATAAGAAATTAGAATTAAGATGTAAAACATCAGGTTCACCAAAATGTAAAGTGGAAAATTGGACCCTAGTGGTTCCCCACCTAGGAGAGAGAAAGGAAAACCACTAGGATGATTTTCACTTGATGCAAAAATGCACTGTGTTGGAATGTATTTTGCCCTCTTTTGTAAATAGATATGTTGACTTGTTGACTATGTGGAAAAGGAAGACAAAATAGATGAAACAAGGAGCTACCTTCAGGATCACGTTGTAACTTTGGATCTGAGATGTTTAGACTGATATAGATCTGCCCTGCAAATTTTGAGAAAAGTCATCGGGACCATGTGTAAGTTATGCACAGTCCTCTGAAAAATCTGTGAGTCGAAAAGGGTTTTTCCATCTCTACAAATGAAGCCTAAATCTGCAATTACAGGCCCACACCTACAACCTGCACACAGAAAAGAAGGGAAGAAGGGTTGTGGATAGGGGTTTACTTTAGTCAAACACTGATTGAGGAATCAACCTTGAAAGAAAGTAATTGCAAATACTTAAATGTGAATAATGGAAATGTATACCTTGTAGATCTGCAATTTATTGATGATGGTTGCTTTTCTCCTTGAATGTAATCACAAGTGTTGCATGAAATGGCATGTAACATGACAAAAACCTAACACACACACATTCTTGCAAATGAATGTTGTAATGTTGCTCTAATGGATGAGTGAAGAAGACACATGAAGGAGAAGAGGACTTGATGAATGCTTGAAGGCTTGAACACTTGAAATTCTTGATGACGATAATAAAGACCTTCCACTTGTTTACCCAATTTTTGCTTATCTTCCCCTATGCAAATGAGAGGACTAGATCCCCTTTTATAGTTTCCTTGGAGGGTTTGATTTTCCTCTCACCAAAGGTTGACATAGGGGAAATCAAATCCCAAATAGAAAATTAGGTCCAAGGGTTGGATGGACCCATTTTGGGGCCACATAAAGAGGGAGGACAAGGGTGCCACACCCCTATCTAAGGGGGACAAGTGCACCACGCCCATATCCTACCCTATTTTGGGGCTTGGACAGGGTCACAAGGTGATATAAGGGCTGAAATAGGAGGAGATCTTGAAGAATGATGCAGAGAGGGGTCCCAATTGAGTAGGGAGATGCAGTCACTAGGGTGAGGACCTAAAACATAGTCAAACTTGCAATGGTCACAATTTATGATGCTACACCTACTTGCAAATTATGCGACCTAGTCAGTTTTCCCAGCATCATTTATGGCAGTGGAAAATTAGGGTTAATAGTGATAAAAGGGAAAAGTTAAGTTATTTTCTTCATAATGATCAAGCATTCAGAAGAGAAACTTCCAATGCATTCAAGTGTCCAAGGAGATTTGGGCAAGCATTTTCTCTTGAAAGAAATCTCATCATCTGGTAGTATCTTGAGGTATTTTTCATTTGCAGAAACCCTAGCTACAGTATTTGTGTTTGATATCATGGCTTCTTCATCTAATGCCGATACTCCTTTCGTAGTGGAAATCAAGAACAACCAGTGTCCCAAATTCAAGAAGCACCACTTCAAATCCCTTTTGGATGAACCAATGGGAGTGTTCTCAAGCATTTTTCAAGGTGTTCTTCACACTGAAGACATTATGGTATACACTCATTGTGATATTGAGGAGCTCAGAGGATATGAGTTATCCTATGTTTTCACTGATAATCTGATCATAGATAACCACCTGAAACTGGAATTTTCCCACTTGTAGAGGAAGGATTTCAAAAAATTCATGGATTTTCCCACATTCAAAGAAGTGGAATGGGTCCATTAAATGCTAAGCCTCATTCATGGAGAATTTATCTGGTTGGACCAATCCTACAAGATCACTAAGGAGGTAATCAAGAATATCACCTGCCTGGACAAGATTGGAGGTCTACCCAGCCCTAGGTGCAAGCTTTCCAACAACAAACTCTGAAAACTCATCGATGCCACCTTCGATGGTTGTTCGTTGAGAGTTGATGATATAAAATAAATTGATGTCAAATTTGTTGCAATGATAATTAGATACAAAGTTTACCAGTCAAACCAGCGGAACTCTATCCCCAGTAACAATATTTTGATTGCTCATCAAATGGTGAAGGAGGATGCACACTATGATCTCTGCAGTGTGATGTTGGAGGAGTTGATGCCAAACCTTCAGAAGATCAAACAAGACAAGAAAAATACTTTCTGGTATGGCTCTTTTGTTATTTGCATAGCATTCTACTTTTTGGGAATTGTTCCCAGTTATGGGAAGATATAATGGGCTTTTGATCGATCTGTAGCCACCTAGATAGCCCAAATTTGGGATAGACAAGGGGATAAATAGAAAAAGGCAAATTTATGGGCATTTTTAAAAACTTTTTAGGAGGAAATGAAGAATAGGGCTAGGATTCCCAAATCTATAGTGGAAAAATATAAAGATACAATATGTTTTATGGTAAATAAGGATGAATGTATGAAGGAAGAAGTCCATCCTAGAATAGTCTAGATTATGCCAATGGGTTATGAGGTAGACGAGGCCATAATGGATGCTTATGCTCAACATCTACTGCAAGCACTAGTTAATGAAAAAGAAGAAAAATTTGGCACAGCCTAGAAGAAAGGGCTAAAGGTTCACCAAGAAAAGGTTGCATCGACAATCAGAAGAAAAATGACTAAGGTTGCAACAAAAACTCTAATAAGTGAAGGGCATGATAGGAGAAAAGTAGTACAAAAGGTAAAAATCCTTGAAGCTCAAAGAAGAAATGAAATAGAAGAGGAAGGAAGAGAGGGAAGCCAAAAAGGCATCTCAGGCCACTCCCAATGTGGTCTCAATATCTACTAAGTCTTCCAAATAACCGGAAGCACCGTCAGGCGAGCCTGCCAATCCTAAGTTGACTAAAGCAATAAAGAGAAAACAAAAGGCAACCCAATAGTATATGACAGTTTCTGTTGGAATCCAAGAACACTGAGAGGGGAAGGTGAATCATTGTTCTACTGATATGATCAATTTTAACCTTATTAACACATGCATACACCAACCAGTATACCGGTACATATAGAATTGAAAGAAGTAAAGCAACCAATAAGCCAATCACATAAATGAATACCATAACGTAAAAAATTATACATGGAAAACCTCAACAAGGAAAAACCACAGTGGGATTTATGACCCACAATATCAATCCACTGGCCACATGAAGAGATATTACAAAATATAGGGGCCTGCACTTGTAGGAAGGCTTACAGCCTAGAGCACACTACTCAATCACAAAAGTTGCCTCACTGACTACATATAAATCCAGACTACAATCCAAAGAAATGAGTGAACTACTAAAATAACATCTTCTATGCCAGAATATAGTTCTGGTTAAGCTCTGTATGTAGCTCTTTTTGCCTATGTGAACCTCTCTAGTGCTTTCTAGTTTGATATTTGTTGCAAGGATTGAAAATTATTTGAAATGTGCTCTGTAATTATCTTAAGCTTGCTAGATGGGTTTGCTTCTCTATCAAACTTGCACTCCGGGGCTAGTCTATGAAAAAAAATGATAGACTGATCAATAATCCCTTTATCCATAGATCCCTCCTTCATCAATTTCTATGTAGTCATCATCATGAGTTCAGTAGGACTCATATCGGTTATGTTTTTCTTTTCAACCTGTGAGGTGTCAATTGACAACAATGATGGACTCACTACCAGTTCCCTACCAGATTCCCTTTTCTTCTCCTCTAATGTTTTATCCTTTATAGTTTCCTCACTTGCACCAGTGGCTTTGCCACTTGCTGTAGTCTCAGTAACTGTCGGTTCCTCCCTAGGAACTATAACCTCAACCTATACATCTGTATCTAGAGGACTATTGTCCTCAACATTAGTATCTTGTACATTATCAACCTTTACACTCTCTGTATTTGCTGGTATCTCAACATTTATCTATACATTTGTATCTACAGGGGGCTTAATTTCCACAATCTTAATGTTTTTCAAAATTTAGGGTGAAGTACTCATAGTTCCCTTTCCCTTTCCTTCAACTAGGATGTCTGTAGTATCTGACTTAGTTTCTTGTGAAGTATAAAAGCCACAGTTCTCTTCAAAGATTTTCCTATCTACCACCTGAAGTGTTCTATCCATCTCCTCTAGAGAAATAGAAACACAAATAGATAAAAACTCTTGTATCTTAATATGCTTGTCCTCTTGCATTATGGATAGTCTCCTAGCATCTAACATATCATACAATTCTGACAGTATTTGGTCTTCAATTTTTGTCAAGGCTTTCTTATAAATATCCAAATATAACAATATTGCTTCCTCTATTTCTCTTTGTTCATCATCCTCTAAATGTTCACAATAAAACTGTACATTCTTTAACATACTATCCTTAGTAATTGTTACCAAATTTTGCACATGCCCAATTTAGTGCCCTAATGAAGCCTTGCATTCATTCATTTTGAAAAGGTCAAATCATGAAGGAGAAATCATAAATGCACTATTTTTGCCTAAAGTTTGTTTGCTTCATGTGCAGATACAAGAAAAGTAAGACAACATGTGGGTTAAAATGTGGCTCCCACGAGGGTTGAGCTCAACATGCTGTATGTAATGCCCCACCAGGAAACCCCGAAGGGATAGAGCAAAAATGCACCGATGGAGTGCAAATATATATTTTTTTAATAATAATAAGACACAACATGATGATACATTGAGTTATCTAAAGCTTTCATAACATAGCAAAAGGCTAAACAACCTAAGGAGTTTCCCAACATGATTACGTAACTTAACACTTAACTCAACCCATGACATTTATTCCAATTAAGCCAGTTATCTTAATTACATGTTATTACTTAAAACACGGATATGATTTGTTTAGTAAATTAAAATAATAAATGATAGGACACATTCTTCCATGAGGGTTGGAGATGAGGTTAACATGAGGAAATTTTACCCATAGAAGTTGAAACGTAGATAACATGAGAATTCATCTATTAAGGTTAAAATATGGTTAACTTGACAAGTCCATCCATTTTAGATACAATATAGCTAATATAATGAAGTTCATTTATAAAGGTTAAAATGTACATAACCAAATGGGTTCATCCATTATAGTTAAAATATAGTTAACAAGGTGAAGTTCATTCATTTAGATTGAAAAGTAAATAACCAAAGAGTTCACCCATTATAGTTAAAGTAATTGCTAAGAAGATGAAGTTCATTTATTAAGGTTAAAAAGTAAATTGCCAAATGAGTTCATCCATTATAATTGATATATAGCTATTAAGATGAAGTTGATTTATTAAGGTTAGAATGTAAATAACCATATGAGTTCATCCATTGTAGTTAAAATATTGCTAAGAAGATGAAGTTCATTTATAAGGTTAAAATGTAAATAGCCAAATGAGTTCATACATTACAATTGAAATATAGCTATTAAGATGAAGTTCATTTATTAAGGTTAAAACATAAATAACCATATGATTTCATCCATTATATTCATTATCCATTCATTACGTTCAATCATTAAACTCATACTATGCATCTTGTTCCAAAATGCTCTAATATCATCATAACTATGTGGTCCTTTCATGCATACTTGTTTTCATTAACATTAACAGAATACATTCCTTCATGATCCATTTATTGCATTTAAAAGATGACTACATACATGCATTACAATAAATCTCATCCAATCCACTTATACATTCTATCAAATTATCATCCATACATGCTAGTACTATCCATGAAACAGAGAGACAGAAGCATCACATAACACAGAAATGATCTCGGAGTTCACCCCTAGAGGGCTACATCTCTGGGTCTGCTCAACTACAAGACCCCTCTGGTAATTAATTAAGTTATAGATACATAGGGTTCATGTCATTTACATTCTTGCCTTTTTGGCGAACATGACCAATATACAACGACCACTTCGATCAATAAATACATAAATGAACCCTACCTAGAAACGGATCCAACTGAACATATTAAAAGAAAGTACAAAGGTCTATTGCTCGATAGTACTCTATCTAGAGACCTAAGACATAAACAGGTGCCCCAACAAAACAACGACAGGGCCCAAACAAACATATCAAGGTCTTGCCATTACTTTAAACAAAAGCGAATACAAAATTTAAAACTTGCAATAGCAATAACCGAAAAAATACTATCTTTTCCCAAATTGATTTAAACATTTAAATGTTGATCAAGTTTTATAAATGATCTAAGTTGTTTTCAGTTTTCTACCTCATCTAGGTTCATATGCATTAAGACATAACATAAATATATCCTTACGAGTTTTTTTGTTTTTTTTTCAACCAAGTTCCCATGAATGTAAAGCATTAACCATCTAAATATGTTATTTAATCCTTAGATAAACATCATTGACATACTGGTTTGGAACAATAATCTAGTCCCCTTGCATATATTTAAAACAATTTCGCCATCCGAAAATATTAAATAGCACATATATATCCAAATATATACCTAACTTAATAAAAATTAACAACTGAACATCATTTATTTATTCATTGGGAATATATGCTATAAAGGGACCAATAATTAATATATAACTAATATTATATATTAATATATAAATTATCTAAATTAATATATATTTATAATATACATTAATCCATAGTTAATAATTAATATATAAAAGCAATATATATTAGTTAAAGTTTAATAATATCAAAACATATTAATTTAAATTTTAATATGTTTATATTATTATTATTTTTTTTTAAAACTAAAAAAAATTATAATTTAAAAATAACATGGAGGGTGGAAAACCCTTGGGCAGCCGCGGGCCCATCTCCCATCACAGGAGTGGGGATAGTTGTGCCCTAGCTATTGGGCCTACGGCCACCACGGTGGACATAAACCCTCGGCCTCCACTCACAGTGGAGCCAGGGTCTCTGCGGCCACCGTGGGGGTCGCAAACCCTTCAGCCTCCACCTTGTGGAGTGGGGTAGCTGCGGCCACTCACGTGGACGCAGTCCCTCCACTTCCACACGGTGGACGCAGGGGCTCTACGGGAGGCGAAAAGGGGAGGGGCGTGGGTTGAGCTTCGGCTCCCCCCCCTCCAAAACCCCAAATTTTTTAATTTTCTCCCCCCCCCACCACCTCCCTTTTTGTTTTATAATTTTGATTTATTTATTTTTTGAATAAAAATATAACGATATTTCAAAAAACGTAAACCTCCATTTTTTTTTTCACAGTTTCAAAACTGTTGTTTATATTTTATTTCATTTTTCCAGAATGACCATGAATACCCAAAAATTGATTTAATGATATTTCAAAAAACGTAAACCCTCTTTTTTCTTATTTTTTTTCACAGTTTCAAAACTCTTGTTTATATTTTATTTCATTTTTCCAGAATGACCAAGAATACCCAAAAATTGATTTTACAACTAAATCAACAAACCCATAAGATAAAAATGGCTAAAAACCCCCAATTCCTTTCATTCACAGTCCCATATATTTTCCAGATTGTTCAAAAAAAAACAACAATATGAGAAATCTTCCCAGCAAGACCATGATTTTCATTCATAGAGGTTTAAAACAAGAAATCTTCAAGATAAGCCATTCTTTTTTTTTTTGAAGAGACAAACCCAAAATCTCAAGAAATCAAGAGATGCATTTGAATCCTACCTCATTTTGCATTCCTGGCAAGAATTTGAAGACGAGCCCAACCTGCAGCTGTAGAAAAATCCATCCTTCCAAAATCCCCAATTTCTCCTTCCAAAAAAATATATTTTTCCAAAAAAAAAATCATCTAACCCCCAAAATGTTTTTCCAACCTAGGTTAAAAGAATGAAATTTTGACCTAATTTTCTAATTTCGAATTTAAACACTTTTTTAAATAAAAAATCAAAATAATCATTCTTTTCAACTATTCAAATAATCTAACTTGCTTTTCTAATTAAAATTAAAATGCTTCTCTCTTATTTAATTTTAATTTTCTCAATATTAACTAAGCTCACCTTTATGTTTCACAATATTGATGAGGATAAAATATTTTAATTAAATTAAATTCCCAAAATCAATCTTTCACACTATATCAAATATACATATAAATTAAACTTGCTTTTCTACTAAAAATTGATTTTCTTAAATAATACAAATTAACCTTTCTTTTTCCAAAATGCAAAAGAGATTAAATTATTTCTATTTCAAATAACTTTAAATCTTTTCTTTTTTAAAACGCATAAACTAATTAAATTTGTTATTTAAAATTAACCATTAAATTAAACTCGCTACAAACATAAATAAAGTGATCTTTTTAATTAATGATTAATCGCATAAAAGAAACATATATATTTTAATTCCTCAATTACTAATGTGTAAATGAACATATTAATTCAAATTAAATGCTTAAACTTACTACAAACATAAATAGAGCGATCTTTTTTTAATTAACAATTAATCACATAAAGGAAACTTATTTATTTTAAATCCCTCAATTACTAATGCATAAATGAACACATTAAATTGAACTAAATACTTAGGATACAATACTCATTTTTTTTTTTACCACACGCAAGGCACACAAACCAAGAAAACCAACCAAATACACGGCAAGCAAACCCAAACGAAAAGGACAATCGACAGACCACACACGATGCCCACTTGATCATGGCTAAGGCAAGATGAGGGTTTTATGACCACCTAATCCAAATTCTAAGGATGAAAGAGGTATACTCAACCCTATGAATCCTGATGGAGACGAACCTCACACCTAGGCAGTACTGTACCTGCAATCTCCTGCAACCATGAGTCACGCAAGCATATATATATATATATATATATATATATATATATATATATATATATATATTTTAATGAAGGCGTTAGCTCGAGATTTATAACAAGAATTAGGGAAACAATTAAACTTACACAAGAATTGATGCGAAAGCACAATAACAGGTACTCACAATATTCATATTATCTAATCTACAATATTACATAATGGTTAATCAACCATCCAAGAATGCCACATAGAAAAAGTCAACCAAGGTCAAACCAATTTTTACAAAGCCGACTAGGGTAGGTGTACTGCACTATAGATCATAGAGATATTTATGCTCCATTGCAGATGAAATAGCATGGCTTATCAAACTTTCAAACAAATGCATTATTGCCAGGTGTGAAACTGACATAACTCTTGCCAAATCCTCCCTGCTGCATGATGAAATAGTGACAAAGAAAGGCTCAGAAGGCTTCAAGACAAAGGCTCAGGTGTAGACCATAGGCAATAGTTGGGAATGTGTAAAGCATTTATCCCACATTGGCAATGCAGAGGGAGTTTATCACATTTAAAGGCAAAGCCGCATATATCCCTAGTGTCAAAGCTTTCGGGCTTTTGACAAGGAGCAACTCAGCGTTGGTGGGTCCCCCGCATGCACGCGCATCTCAAGGCATCCAAATTTTGTGACCGGCTAGTAGGAGGAGGCTAAAGGTCAAGCATGTCAGGCAAATCAGATGCAAATCACAGAGATCCAATGGTTGTTGCTATGTCGTGATGGTTAGATGCTCACAGATATCATCACGACTTCGTGACTGATGAGGTGGCAGTCCAGTGGCTGGTGACATGGCATGGATGGACAAAGAGATGGAAGGACCAGTGGTGATGGCATGGTAGAGCAGGTGGCATGTCACCAAAGGGTGGCTTATTAAGAAGACCTTGGTTGTAATGAATCTCTAAAAAGGTTTCACCGAAGGCTCAAGTTCCATCGACCTAGGGTATATCAAAGAAATCAGAACTGGTCCCACCGATAAAATAAAGGCATCAATGAAACTATAGGTTCAATAAGACTTGTAAATGGCTTGTTGAGGGAGTAGTTTGGCTGAAAGAATGATTTCCAAAAGAACCAAGTGGATTTGTGAGTGGGCAGTACGCTAACGCATGGTAGGCCTGATAGACAAGTGATGCCTATGTGGATCTCGTGAGGGAACTAGGGGGTGCCACATGGTGACACGCGGTAGAGGGGAGTAGATCAGCTGGGGTTAACAGTCTAGAAGATCAAGGAAGATCGAACGGTGATGCGAGAGATCTAACAATGGTTTCTATACCATGATAGAAAGAAGCTCGCTAGTTATCTTCATGACTTGGTGACAAAGAACATGCGGAAAAGGTGAGCAGCTCAGGTGCTAAAGATTGAGCAGTTTGAGGGTAGATCAATAGCCATCTCTATATCGCAAGATGAAGATGCTCACTAGTTATCTCCCATGACATAGCGACTAGCGAGGTAGCAGTTAAGGTGGTCTTCCAGGTGGGCTCAGAATGAATGAGGATGCACCGCATGGTAGAGATTAGATGAGCAAACAAGGCAGACCAAGTCTAGTGGCAGGTCCAAGTGGTGATATAGGTGGATCTCATGAGAAAATGAGTGGCTAACACTTGGTGACACCATGGCATAAGAGACAGCCACTCAGCGAGGCTAAAGGTCGATCGGATCAAGGAAGATCAATGGTGATAAAGAAAGATCCAACAGTTGTTTCTATGTCATGATGGGAAGATGATTGTCGAATACTCACTATGACTTGGTGACAAAGCATGTGCAAAAAAAGGTGAGTGCCCAGGTGAGATAAGGGTCATGCAATTTTGAGATGATCTAAGGGATATCACGATACCGCAAGAAGAAGATGCTCATTGGTTATCTCCCGTGACATAGCGACAAGCCGTCAGTAGTCCCGACGGTTGAATGTTAATATGTCATGTGTTGGATGTTAATGCAGGCGGTTAAGTCAAATGGCCAAGTAACTGGTAACACCTAGGTGAACTCAGCGTGAAATGAGAAGAGAAGTCATCAGGTAGTTTGGGGTCTGATTTGAGCTCGAGAGAAATTTTGCATGAGTATTCTCATGATTTTTAGCCTATTTTGGTGGCTTTTATTTCTACTCGAGGATCAATTTTCAGAAAAGATATTTTCAATGGGAGTTCATCTTGAGTCATTCTGAAGTCATTTTTCCTCTACCTTTTTGGAAGGTTTTTGTATAAAGTGAAGAAGTTTTATCTTTCTTCAATGGTTCTTGGTCAGTCTCTTGCTGATTTAGCAGAGAATACATTCTTGTAGCCCATGTGTAGTTTTATGATAGAATACTGAATAAAATTATCATCTTATGCCTTATATCTTTGGAGTTCATTTTCTTATTCATGATTGAGAGTTAGTTTATTGTGTTATTGTTTAAGTAACCTTTAAGTTTTGTCTCATTTGTAAGTCACAGGTTGTGCATTGTGATAAATTGGTTCATTTGGTTGATTGTGAAAGTTTTCTTTCCTTTAAATTTCTTGAAGTTTAAATCATTTGCATGAAATAT
The DNA here is from genome assembly GCF_030272615.1 of Cryptomeria japonica. Lineage (NCBI taxonomy): Eukaryota > Viridiplantae > Streptophyta > Pinopsida > Cupressales > Cupressaceae > Cryptomeria > Cryptomeria japonica. The sequence continues at coordinate 581,659,765 of NC_081414.1, read as the reverse complement.
TTGTGTTATGAACCAGAAGTATATTTGTGCAGATTTGTGTTTTTAGGAGTGTATTTCTATCATTTTGAGGTATCTTATTAATGCTTCACCTTGGTTCAGCATTTGCAAAGTCTTTTTAGTTTCATTTTTAGTTCCTATCCCTTTTCTTGGTAAATATTTAGAGTTATTCATAGGGAACCAACCCTTCATCTAGAGGTTAATTCTCACTATAGGCAATCCACAAGCCTAAGAATTATCCCATGTGTCACCAAGTTGCTTGAGCTTTTAGCTTGTGCATTACGGGTGCAATTTGAGTGACAACAATTTTTGGCATGCCCGGTGGGACCCGTTTGAGCTATCTCAGTTCAACAAATATTCACTCTTGCTACTTTTGGTGTGAGGAGAAACAATTCCAACCTTCAGAGGCAACAATTTTCATACCTGGCGACTCATTTTTTGGGTTTCTTTGCAGATTCAGTGATATTTTGTAGCATATGAAAAAGTATCAAACTAGACAAAGCAAGGATCCGGTTGAGCATATTTAGCTACCACCATCATAGAGAATGTCAAGGACAATGAAAAAGATAGAGAAAACAATAAATTCAGCAGTTGAGTTTCCAGAAAGTTCGTTAGTTGAAGTTTTTTAGGAAATTCCAGATTCTAATCTCCTTTTTAATTCTTCTCCTCTACCTAATTTTGCCACCCACATAAATCCTCTTTTCGCAACTACTCCAATTAAACCATCTATTACCCAAATAGCACAAGTAAATCCACCTATTATCCCAATGGTTCTGCCAAGAGCTTAGCCTTTTGTACCTTTCAATCAAGGCAGCCCTTTGAATCTTGCTCATTATGATGATATTCCTGTAGCAGCATTGAAAATCCTATCTTTTTTCACTGGAGAAGATCAAACCACTCCCATCAAACATATAAGGGACGTATCTTCGTTGTGTGGTGTACATCATATCACACAAGAGAATGTTGCAATCAGACTCTTGGCTGCCTCATTTAAAGGGAAAGCACTTCATTGGTTTAGAAGACTACCTATAAATTCAACTGATACCTAGGATCAGCTGGGTGATAGATTAAATTCACAGTTTGAGGACAAATCTGACCATTTGTCACTATTAGAACAACTGAGTACCATAAAGAGATCCCCACAAGAGAAAATGACTGACTTCAATTTTTGTTTCCAGAAGACTTGGAGCATAATCCCTATCACGGTAAGACCTACTCCTGCACATACATTTCTATCTTATCTTAGAGCCCTTAATATTGACATTTCAGTCATGATTTAGTCTATGGGTGCAAATACTCTACCAAATGCATTTGATGTTACTATTAGAGCAGAAAACTACCTAATTCAAGTTGGTAAAATAGCCCCTAGGCCCCCAATGCCTATATTTCCAGAAATATAGCCTATTGTACCTCTTTTAGAGCCTCCTCTAATCGTTGTCCCACCTTTACCAGCACTTAATTATCAAGTAGCAGCCCAAGAAAATACTGACACACTTTGAAATGAAGAGTTTTAGGAGTTTAAAAATGAAATGAAAACCATGTTCCAAGGCTTTGGTAACAAAATGACCAATATTGAGAAGCAAGTTTCCCAGAACACCAAGCCTTATCAAGCCCCTTCTCAAAATAACTAGCAGAATAGGCCTCCTTATCAAGTTGACCCTCAGGATCAAAGAAGAAATTATAACCAAAGATCCAATATACCTTACAATCCCAACACTACCAGCACATCTAGAGATATCATCCTAGCTCAAAACAACATGGCATTGGATTATGATTGGTGTTATCCTTGCAACCAACCTCATAATCAGACCACTTGTTCGAATGGTATGCTACATCAAGTACTCATGGTTCAAAATAATGTTGCTTTCTTAGAAGATAGTACTCATGGAACTCATGATCAACAAGTTTCTCATTTTGAACAAGGCCCGAATGTCACCTTGGTCAATTGGCAAGGTGAAGAATTATGTGGAGTGAATCAACCAGAAGCTTGGAATCAGTCCTACACTTATATTGTAGCCAATACATGGTCCAAAAAGAGAGCCATTGATATAGGACAACAAGTTGATAAAGGCATCAATCAGACTTCTACAAGCCAACAAGCACCACCTGGACCTCAACCCACTCCAAATACACAAATCCTACCAAAAGGGAAACCAGTGGTCAACAAGGATCAGCCAAGTGGTCAATTACAAACAACACAAGTTCAAGAGGATGTTGCTATTAAAAGAGGACAACAGAAGGTTAGTATGAGTTCATTTAATGTTTTGGATCAACTGAAAAAGATGCATGTTAGTGTCTCAATGTGGGATTCCTTAGCTCTTCCAGGGAAAAAGGATTTGCTTAAAAATGCCTTGTCTAACCTCTCTTTGTCACAAGAGCTTCCTAATGAGCAGCCCAAAGTTGTCTTATCCAATGCCCCTCAAGAAAAGAAGGATGAACAACAAACTCAAAAGGTTAAACCCCCTCCTTTTTATCTTACTTTAATCATAGGTCAACACCTAGTTTATAATTGTATGATTGATTCAGGTGCAAGTAGGTTTGTCATGCCAAAGAAGATATTTGATAAGATGGGTTTGACATATGATCCTCTTTCAAAAGGGGTAGTCCGGCTAGATGGGACAGTAGTAAACACAGTAGGTGTGATTAGAAATTTGGGTCTCATATTGCATGCATGCCCAGATGTCTACATCATAGATCTTCCACCTTACTTTGCTTTATGCTTGTCTACAGATTTCACTGCCAATTTGGGTGGGTATTTGTCTTCTAATTGGTCACACATGTTTTTTAGAACAAGATATGGTACCAAAGTGACCATAAAATCTGAATTGTTAGCTAATGATCATATAGAACCATACATCCCAAGTGTTGTTAATGCAAATTTGTCTATACAAGAATCTAATGAACAACCTGATATCCCAGATCCAAACACCCTAATAGAAGGGATACCTGATGTAGTATTAGATGAATGGGTAGTAGAGAATGATGAAGAAGATCCATTCAAGCATATCGAAGAATTAGAGCTAGGTGTCTACATGATCCATGAAGAAGGTGTCGGTGTACCCTAATCTTGAAAAGGGTGACAATCAATTGTCCAATCAGTAGGTTGAACAATAGAACAATGAATTGTGGCAACTCTATTTTGATGGCTTGAGGAGAAAGGTTGGTTCCAGAGGTGGTGTTATGTTAATCTCTCCTGAAGGTAAGAAATACTTTTTAGCCTTTAGATTTTCTTTTAGCTGTACTAATAATATAGTTGAATATGAATCACTTGCACATGGATTGGAATGGACTAGAAAAAGAAATGTAAAGTGTTTGTAGGTATTTGGGGATAGTGAGCTAGTGTTAAATCAGGTAAGAGGTGTCAATGTGACTAAAAAGGATGTCCTTAAAATGTATAAGAATAGGATATAGGACTTAATTGAAGAATTTGATGCTTTCAATCTGTTGTCCGTGCCTAGAAATTAGAATAAGGAAGCAGATAAGTTGGCTGCCTTGGGTGCTCAATTTAACATAACAGATGAGGTAAGCAATATTGAAAGACAACAATATGTCAAAGTGGTTGTTAGGCCTTCAATTCTAGATAATAGTGTCAAATGGCAAGTCTTTGATTCAGATGAAAAAATTATTAATTTTCTTATTGAAGAGGTTGAATTTGCAGCTAGTAATCAACATAAATTTGTAAAGCAATATGAAAATTAGATTCTTCAATTGCAAAGTAATAAGCTACCAAAGGGATTGGTAACCCTTGAGTCAATCTTTAACACTGATGATCAGGTTTGAAAGGAAAAAGGTAGCATGTTGGTTAAAGAGGAGCACTACAAACCTATTGAGATATTCAGAGACAAGTTATTAAAGCTTGGAAAGGTATGTACAGCTGAAGAGAAGCAGGCATTTGTTTTGCTTTGTCAAGAGTTCAATGACGTGTTTGCATGGTAGTATGAAGATTTGAAGGGATTTAACCCCGCATTAGCCCAACACACCATAGAGTTGTAAGACAACATCAAAGGCCCCTTAATCCAAAACTCGAGCATCTCATGAAGATAGAACTAAACAAGCTGATCCAAGGTAATATCATCTTTCTTATAAAGCATACATCTAGGGTTTCAAATTTGGTTCCTGTAAGAAAGAAGAATGGTGACCTTAGACTTTGTGTAGAATTTAGAGATCTTAACAGAGCTTCTCTAAAAGATCATTACCCACTTCCCTCAATGGAGCAAATCTTACAAGTAGTTTCAGGTTCAGATAGATTTTCACTACTTGATGGTTATTCTGGTTATAATTAGATTCTGGTAAAAGAGGATGACCAATTTAAAATTGCCTTTACTATAAAATGGGGAACAATGGCATATAGGAAAATGCTTTTTGGTTTGTCTAATATAGGAGCAACCTTTCAGAGGGCAATGGATATGGCCTTCCAAGGTCTTATAGATAAATTTGTTTTAGTTTATCTTGATGACGTAACCATTTTTTCAAAGCATGTGGAGGAGCACTTTTCTCACTTAAGCCAGATTTTTGAAAGGTGTAGAGAATATGGAGTATCTTTAAATCCCAAAAAGTTCATTTTTGTTGTACATGATGGTAAGTTGTTGGGCTATATTGTCTCCAAACATGGAATAACCATAGATCTGAAAAGGGTAAGTGTTATTTTATCTTTGCCTTTACCTGCACATAAGAAAGGCCTTCAAAGCTTTATAGGTGGAATCAATTTTGTAAGGAGATTCATCCATAATATAGAATTTCTTTTGAAGCCATTGACTAGCATGCTTAAGAAAAATGTTACTTTCAGCTGGTCCAAAGAGGCTAAGAATAATTTTGAAGAAATTAAGACTGCCATAGCATCAGCACCTACTTTGATTAATCCAAAATTTGCAAAGGATTTTATATTATATGATTTTGGTACTTTTGATACTATTTCAGCTATGTTGATTCAATAGAATAATGAGGGATTGGAGCAGCCAATAGCATTCTTCAGCCAAGGCCTAGAAGGCTACGAACAAAATTATTATTTTGTTGAGAAACATGTGTTAGCAGTCACTAGAAGTCTAAAAAAATTTAGACACGTGCTTTCAAATAAAAAAATTCACCTAATGGTTGCTCATCCTAGTATAAAAGATTTTTTGTTAAATAGAGATCTTAATGACAAAAGAGTTGGTTGGATCACGAAAGTGATGGATTATGATGTCAATATCAAGGTAATGAAGTTGAACAGAGGTAAGGGATTATGTGAACAACAACTTGTTGGTCACAAAGAAAACAATGAACAAGAGAATGAAGAAGCTTTCCTAGTTCATGAAGATAACAAGCCAATTGTTGTAGCAACACCTCCTACAGGTTGGGTGCAAGCAATGATGAATTTTCTTCAGACTGGTGAGTGTCCTAAAGGCCTAAACAATGCTAAAGAAAGATACTAAAGACTTTAAGCTATCCTTTTTATCATTTTGGATGGAATTTTGTTTAGAAAAGATTTTAATGGTGTATTCTTAAGATGCGTAGATTGGATCAAATTGACAGAATATTAGAGGAATTCTATAATGGACCAGCTGGTGGTCACTTTGCACCATGGACTACAATGTTAAAGATCATGAGGGCAGGATATTTTTGGCCTAATTTGCATAAATATGCATATGCTTGGGTAAGGAAATATAAGAATTGTGCAGTATTTGTAGGAAAACAAAAGATGGCAGCTTTACCCCTGCAACCTGTTCAAATTGAACAACCATTCATGATGTGGGATCTTGATTTTATCGAAGTCATCAATCCCCTTAAGTTCTAGACATAAATGGATCTTGACAGCCACTAATTACTTTACCAAGTGGACTGAAGTTGTACCCTTGAAGGAGGCAAATGAAAGTGCAGTCCTAAACTTTTATCAGGACTTAGTAGCAAGGTTTGGTATTCCTAATTCTATTATTTCAAACAATGCATTAGCTTTTGTAAGATTTAAGATTACTGATTGGGTTGTCCAGAAAAACATATTTTTGAGTACTTCATCCAATTATTACCCTCAGGGTAATGGACAAATTGAGTCTACTAATAAGAACTTGATTAGGATAATCAAGAGGACAATAGAAGATAATCAGAGAAATTGGCACACTCAGTTGAAACATGCATTGTGGACTAATAGAATCACCCCTAATAGAGCTACAGGTATATCTCCATATGTCCTTATTTATGGTAAAGAGGCAGGACTCCCAATTTTAGTAGAAATGCCTACACTAACTCTGATTAGAGAGATAGAAATGTTGCAAGAAGAACCCATGTAGGTTAGGTTGGTAGAACTAATGGAGTTGGAGGAGGTAAGAAGAAAGAATTGTTGACTATTGAAAATCATCAAGCTCAAATGAAGAGGACTTTTGACAGGAATGCAGCTCTGAGAGTTTTTAGTGAGGGAGATTTGGTTTTGCAGTGGGATGAATTAAAGAGTAAGCCTAGAAAGCATACTAAATTTGATGCCATATGGGATGGCCCATACATCATTACTGAGAAAAAGAAACATAATTCTTTTGAACTTTCAAAGTTGAATGGTGAAACCCTTCCAATCCCAGTTAATGGGATTCATCTCAAGGCTTGCCTTTGATATTTTGTTCAGGTTAATAAGTATTGATGTACTTTTATTTTTTATTTTTGTTGTTCTAAGTTTCAATAAGTGCTCATGCATAGTTTTGTGCTTCCTTCTTTAGGAAACACCACTTGTTTTTTCCTAGTTTTCCTGTTTTGTTTTGTTGTCATGCTATGGAGCAGCTAAATTTCAAGAAGTTCCATTTGGAGAGAGAGCTGAGATGCAGTTCCAGATTTTTGAGGAAGGCGGAATTGACTCAATGCTCAATGGATATGCTAGGCTACTGGATTCTACTATTTAGCAGGCAAACACCTCTGAGAGGTCACCAAAAATGTTACCAAACTTTGCACATGCCAAATTTAGTGCCCTAATGAAGCCTTGCATTCATTCATTTTGAAAAGGTCAAATCATGAATGAGAAATAGAAAATGCACTATTTTTGCCTAACTTTTTTGCTTCATGTGCAAATACAGGAAAAGTAAGACAACATGTGGGTTAAAATGTGGCTCCCATGATGGTTGAACTCAACATGTTGTAGATCACAAAGATATTTATGCTCCATTACAGATGAAATGGCATGGCTTATCAAACTTTCAAACAAATGCATTATTCCCAGGTGTGAAACTGACATAACTCTTGCCAAATCCTCCCTGCTCCATCATGAAATGGTGACAAAGAAAGGCTCAAAAGGCTTCAAGACAAAGGCTCAGGTGTAGAACACATGCAATAGCTGGGAATATGTAAAGCATTTATCCCACATTGGTAGTGTAGAGGGAGTTTATCTCATTTAAAGGAAAAGCCGCATATATCCTTAGTGTCAAAGCTTTTGGGCTTTTGACAAGGAGCAGCTTAGCATTGGTGGGCCCCCCGTGTACGTGTGCATCTCAAGGCATCCAAATTTTGTGACTAACTAGAGGAAAGAGGCTAAAGGTCGAGCAAGTTAGGCAGATCGGACGTAGATTGTAGAGATCCAGCAGCTGTCGCTATGTTTTGATGGTTAGATGCTCGCCAGATATCATCGCGACTTGGTGACTAGTGAGGTGGCGGTCCAGTGGTTGGTGACATGGCATGGATGGACAAAGAGATGGAAGGATTAGCAGTGATGATGTAGCAGAGCAGGTGGCATGTCACCAAAGGATGACTTATCGAGCATACCTTGGCCGTGATGAATCTCTAAAAGGTTTCGTTGAAGGCTCAGTTCCATCGACATATGTTTTATCGAAGAAAATAGAACTGGTCCTGCCGATAAAATAAAGGCATCGATGAAACTGCAGGTTTGATGAGACTTGTAAATGGCTCGTCGAGGGAGTATCTTGGCCAAAAGAATGATATCCAACAGAACCAAAGGAGATGTGGTGGTCCAGATGGATCCACGAGCGGGCCGTAGGCTAACGCGTGGTAGGCCCGACAGACAAGTGATGCCCAAGCGGATCTCATGAGCAAACCAGGGGATGCCACATGGTGACACGCAACAAAGGGGAGAAGATCAGCCAGGGTTAATAGTCAAGTAGATCAAGGAAGATCAAACGGTGATGCAAGAGATCTAATGGTGGTCACTATACTGTGATAGAAAGAATTTCACCAGTTATCTCTATGACTTGGTGACAAAGCATGTGCAGAAAAGGTGAGTGGCTCAGGTGCTAAAGATCGAGCAGTTTGAGGGCAAATCAACAACCGTCGCTATACCACAAGATGAAGATGTTCACTAGTTATCTCCCACGACATAGAAACTAGCGAGGTGGTAGTTAAGGTGGTCATCTTGGTGGACTCAGAATGAATCAGGATGTGCCACATGGTAGAGAGTAGATGAAGAACCAACGCAGTAGACCAAGTCTAGTAGCAGGTCTAAGTGGTGATACACGTGGATCTCATGAGTGAACCAGTGGCTGACACTTGGTGACACCATGGCATAAGAGAGAGCCTCTTAGTGAGGCTAAAGGTCAAGTAGATCAAGGAAGATCAACTATGATCAAGAAAGATCCAACAGTTGTCGCTATGTCGCAATGGGAAGATGATCTCTGAATACTCACCGTGACTTGGTGACAAAGTGCATGTGGAAAAGGGTGAGTGCCCAGGTGACATAAGGGTCATGCAAGTCCCAGATGATCCAAGGGCTATCACTATACCGCAAGATGAAGATACTCGTTGGTTATCTCCCATGACATAGAAACAAGCTGTCAGTAGTCCCGACAGTTGAATGTTAATCTGTTAAGTGCTGGAAGTTAATGCAGGTAGTTAAGTCAAATGGCCAAGTAACTAGTAGCGCCCAGGTGAACTCAACACGAAATGAGAAGAGAAGTCATCAGGTAGTTTGGGGTCCGATTTGAGCTTGAGAGCAAGTTTGCATGAGTTTTCTCATGATTTTTAGCCTATTTTGGTGGCTTTTATTTCTACTCAAGGATCAGTTTTCAGAAAAGATATTTTTAGTGGGAGTTCATCTTGAGTCATTCTGAACTCATTTTTCCTCTACCTTTTGGAAGGTTTTTGTATAAAGTGAAGAAGTTTTATCTTTCTTCACTAGTTCTTGATCATTCTCTTGCTGGTTTTAGCACAAAATACATTATTGTAGCTCATGTGCAATTTTATGACAGAATACTGAATAAAATTATTAGCTTATGCCTTATATCTTTGGAGTTAATTTTCTAATTCATGATTGAGAGTTAGTTTATTGTGTTATTGTTTAAGTAACCTTTAAATTTTCTATCTCATTTGTAAGTCACAGTTTGTGCATTGTGATAAATTGGTTCATTTGGTTGATTGTGAAAATTTTCTTTCCTTTCAATTTCTTGAAGTTTAAATCCTTTGCATGAAATATTTATGTGCTATGAACCAGAAGTCTATTTGTGTAGATTGGTGTTGTTAGGAGTGTATTTCTATCATTTTGAGATATCTTATTGATGCTTCACCTTGGTTTAGCATTTGCAAAGTTTTTTTAGTTTCATTTTTTGTTCCTATTCCTTTTCTTGGTAAAGATTTAGAGTTATTCACAAGGAACCAGCCCTTCATTTGGAGGTTAATTCTCACTACAGGAAACCCACAGGCCTAGGAATTATCCCATGTGTCAGCAAGTTGCTTGAGCTTTCAACTTGTGCATTACAGGTGCAATTTGAGTGACAATAGTAAAATCATCAACTAACTCTGTACAAGTTTTTGGTGGAATGATAGTTACATTATCATATTAAATTGCTAGATCAATGTCTCCCTTCTTCTTCCTTCTACCAATACCGAATGGGGCTAAATTGTTTCTTTTGGTGCTTTCTTCTATGCCGGTAACTTGAATATAACTTTCCTAACTGGTTTCTTTTTAGCCTCTACCTTGGTTTCTTAGATGTTTTCTTTCTTATAACCCTTTTGAATGCTAGGGGTGTGTCATCCTTAGATGTAGATTCAGCTACAATAGGATCAATGAATACTTCTAGTTCTTTTCTCTTCCTGCCTTTCTCCGGGACAACATCAATCAATGCTTTGATGTCCTATGAAACTTTTTCAACAAATTTACTTGTCTTTCCTTCCCTCTTCTCTCTTTTCTTCTGGTTGAACTCAGTTTCAACCTCTTGTGTCTTTTGTTTAGTAGATTCACAGGGTTTCTCAGCTTCATCAACAGGTGCATCAATCAACATTTTTGCATAAGCATCTAAAATTTGTGTATCAACTTCATAGCCCATCTCCTTAATCCAGATCTTCTGGGGTTTGACTGCTTCCATGAGTGTTTCAACTTTCTTCACCATGAAGCATATGTTAGTTGAGTATTTCTCAACAATGTGCTTAGGAATCCTTTCTCTAGATTTCATAGACTTCTAGAATGCCTTAAAATAACCCCATACTTTGTCATCTCTTTGACTGCCCAATGTAGCAATTGACTATTTTAGTTGCCTCCCTATCGAGATATCAAATTCCCATTGTCTCTTCCCAAAACTGAGAGTCTCATTCATGAAAAATAGCATTAAGCAGACAATTAGGTTACCATACTGGAAAGTCCCTTTTTTTTCTCCTTTAATCTTTCCTAGGTTTACCAATAGTTCATCTAACATCCAACCACATAGATCTAATTTCTTATTTTCTCTCATCATCTTATAAGTTGTGAAAATGCAGGAGCTAGAAACATAATTCTATCAGTTTGATTGTGTTACCTTGTAACCGATGACCATGCTACTGAATTTGGTGTTTGTGTCGGTGATAGTACTTATTCTCATAGATTGCCTATCCAAAATTGTGTTGGTAATCCTGTTGACATGATCATTAGAAACCTTCTTATCCGAACATTGCCCAACTTGTGGTAAACTGATGATTGCCCTGATGGCCTCCTTTGTAATCTTATATGGTATATCTAACTAGATAAACTCTCCATGCACTCTGCTCAAAACATACCTAACAATTTCATCTTTGAATTCTGAAATGTCCAGAATGTCGGTAAACCCTAAATCCTCAATGTGCTTGTACTTAGGCTTAATCTTTCCAGAATCTCCCATTAGCTCATTCATGTACATGCTCTTGATATCAGACATTCCCAAATCCTCAATGTGATAGTGGATGTAAGCTCTTACATCTTCAACATACACAACTCCTTCTAGGACACGGGAAAAAGCGCCAATTGAATCTTCTAGGGTAGCCACATGCCGATATCGCTTGAAAATTGGCTTGGGATGGTCCTTGACCTCAACTATAGTTAGATTTGCAACAAAGATAAGTACAAATGATGGTCCCACTTCCATGATTAAAAATAAATACCTATGAATTGCTTCTGGTGAAAAACCCTAATGACCTCTTCCAATCACTAGTGAAATCTCTCAAGAAGACATCTGATCACACTGAATTGCCTTTAATCGCTCTGAATCACTCTTAATAACACTGAATGCAAGGTGATAAAAAATGAAGTAGATTCAACCTTTTATCCTTCAAGAAAAACCCTAATCTTTCATTGACATCAATGGCTTCGGGTGACAGATACTGGATCTCGAACAAAACATATCCATGCCAGATAAGTATCTCTAATGTCTAGAACATCTTCCAAAACCTCTTCTTGGGGCATATGCATCATCTTCATGAATCTTTCCTACCCCTAAGGTATTTTCCTCAGTTATCAGATGAGCTACCTGTCTGGTAGGAGCAACCTCCTCTACCGGATAAGTAACTGGTGCATTCCCATCTGTCGATTGTTCTTCAGTCTTCTTGACCCATCTCTAGGTATGATCTTGCTCAATTTCATTAACCGTTTCTTTCCCTTTCTCATTTGATCTTCCATTACCAACCGATGTATTTTTTCTTCTACAGAATTTAGCAATATGTCCAACCTCATTACATGCATTACATGTATCATTGTTCTTTTGAATTACTTTGTTAAAACTGATATAATTGCTTGACCTGAATTGATTAGCCATATGTCCAAATTTTCCACATGCATAACACTTAACATTCATTCTGCAATCTTTTGTTTTATGACCATACTTATTGCATTTTGAACATTGACCGGGAGCAGAATTGTTGTTCTGATTTGCTCTATTTCTGCATTGCCTAACCATGCGACCAAATTTATTGCAAAAAAAACATCTACCATTAAATTTATAAGCATTGAACTACCTTACCGGTGCCTTATGGTTTTGATCTTCATTAGTAGTACCGGAACTCTGTCCTTGTTCAAATCCAAGTCCACTAGAATCTCCATTCTACCTTTGTGTCTTCAATAACTCATCTAGTTGTGCTGAACTAATCTTGAATTTTTCTTTATACTCACTTACAATAGTTAGATCATCTCTCAAAATTATCATTTTTCTCTCAAACTCTTGTTCATTACTCTGTGATTGTACTAAATCAATTCTCAACATATCATTCTCATGAACCAACCTACCACATTCTTCAATTTTTTTCTTCAGAGATACAAGAAGATTTTCTTCCTTTTTCCTCCTATCCTAAATCTCTTTAGACATTCTCATAGTTATAGCTTGCATTTCATTTTTCATAACCATGTTCTCATGACTCAGCTTTTGAGATTTTTCATTAAGTTCATCTTTCTCTTCATCATCTTGATTTTGTAAAAGTTCCTTCCTCCTAGCTTGAACCAATGACAGCCTCTCCTGTAGGACAAGAATGAATTCCTCAGCAGAATTCAATTCATTTTGTAACTTCAATTTCTTCATCCTTTCAGCATCATAATCTTCAAGTGCCATCTCAAGTTGCTTTTCCAAACCCATATCCATGGATTCCAGATTCAGGATCTTCCTCAAGTTGTTAAACTTCCTTCGAGGTACAAATCGTTGATACCAATTGTTGGAATCCAAGAACACTGAGAGCGGGGGGGGTGAATCAGTATTCTACTAGTATGATCAATTTTGAGCTTATTAAAACATGCATACACCAACCAGTATACCGGTACATATAGAATTGAAAGAAGTAAAGCAACCAATAAGCCAATCACATAAATGAATACCATAATACACATAATTATACATGGAAAAACTCAAAGAGGAAAAACCACGATGGGATTTGTGACCCACAATATCAATCCACTGGCCATATGAAGAGATATTACAAAATATAAGGGCCTGCACTTGCAGGAAGGCTTACATCCTAGAGCACACTGCTTAATCAAAAAAGGAGCCTCACTGACTACATATAAATCTAGACTACAATCTGAAGAAATGAGTGAAATGCTACAATAGCATCTTCTATGCCAGAATACAGTTCCGATTAAGCTCTATCTATTTTGGTCTGAAACCCTAAACCCTTTACCAGAATACCCCTTTAAAAAAATATCCTCACATACATAATCTCTCTGATATTTCGCATCTCCTTCATTATTCCCTTCCCAATTACATATTCACATCATATCATATATCACAAAATGATCTAATCCAACTAACCTATATACCCTATACAATTTATCATGCCTTATGTCGGCTTACAAAGATAATTACAATAGCAATATACATGTCAGCTAGATAACATAAATACATGAATATCAAAAACAATTGTCGATGTCGGATCCAAAAGATATCGGCCTCCAATATGATAACATGATTCTAGACCATGTCGGCATGCATTGTCAGTAACCAAAGAAATCCTTCCTCCTTGCCAATGTCAGTGCCAGTGAAGTGTCTGTGAAGTGCCTACCGGTACACAATTGAACCAAAACATGAAGTCAGAACAAGATACCATGTTTCCATTAATGATAACATAGTGAAACCAACCAATTCAGTGTCAATTGCCAATAGTTTCTTCAGAGGAGACCGAGTCATATGAAGAAATGAAGGTTACTCCAAAGAAGAAAGGCATTTTTGCAAGGGTAGTAAGGGAGAAGAAGGAAGAACAGAAGAAAGAACCAGCTAAGGAGCCTCCCTAGAAGCCTAAGATTAGATGCTCAAGACATAATTGATCATATTATTAATGATGGTAATTTAGAAAACATTTCTACATTCTTTGATGAATTGGATGAGAAGGATAAGAAGCAGATTGAGGAAGCTATTATTTTATATCTTGATTCTTTCAGTAGAGCATTGATTGAGTTAGAGAAAATTTTGCCAAAGGAATTGTATGATAAGCTAGAGGCCAACAAATTACATGCATAGAATCTAGACCAGTAGATGAAAGAAACCAAATTAGTTAATCTTTGACCATCAATAACTCTAGTAGGGGTTACTGATTTGATTAATAAAACTGGTTGATCTGAATTCAATCCAAAGCACAAAATAAACAATTTAATGTTAGAAATATTTGAGGAAATCAGGAAGGAAACAATAGACATTTGGGTCAGAATTCTTTTGAGTTTGGGATATGAATTGAGCCCCAATTTTATATAGTCTCAGAACATTCAGTTACCAGGGGATAAGAAATCGACAGATAAAGAGGAACAAAATGTAAATACTGAGCAACCGGCTAGCACTCCACTGGCTACTACTATATCGTCTAGTGATTCCAATTTTGCAGCAGAGGATACCTCGGTAGATAATGTACAAAATATAGAGGACAATATTGATAAGGATAAGGATATAGACAATAAGGTTGTTGAGGATGCATAGGATAAGGCATCAAGTGGTGAAGCCATCAGTGCACTAGAAATAAAGGATTCAAAGGATACATCTTCGGTAGACAAAGGCAAGAAAACTATGACAGACTTTTCTTCTGGCTTGGCAATTGACACTTCATCCATAGCCAAAGGAAACTTGTCACAATTTTCTATCAATTTTGACAAGCCTTATCATAAGATGTCTCTGATAGAGAAGATTTTGGCGGTAGTTGCACTCCAGGCACAAGCAACTCAAGAATTCGCCTAGGAGGAGTCAAAAGATAGAGAATTAATTAAGTACAATTTTGAAGTTTTGAACCGGTTGGTACTTGAATTCCAGGCACAGGAGAGCACAAGCTCATTTGGTAAATTGGAGGAGATTATTAATTTTATTCCTAAGCATTATGATTCTTTGCTCAAGATTTCAATAACTGAGGCTAAGGACAAATTTGTTGATGTCCGAAAACAAACATTTTTATAAATGATTGCATCTAAGAAAGGTAAACTCCAAATTTTCTTGTAATCCATTGATGCAGCATTGGCAGAGGGAGGTAAAGTTTACAAAACTTGTCTATATTTTGCAAAGCTTACAACTTCCATAGACAAACAGATCTTAGATTTTAGGAATAACTTGCTTCAGATTTCTAATTCATACAACCCGATAATTATCCTAACCAGTTCTTTGGATGGTCCAATTTTGGCGGTCATGGATCAAATTTTGAAATTAGAGAAGGAAAGGGACAACATAATAAAGAGAGTAACTGAACTCCAGAATTTAATAGTTCCTCAGTTGGATAATCTATTATTTTATAAGACTAACTATATTTCTAATATGCAGAAGGAGGATCCCACCGAATCAGAGGCAATTGAGTATTACGATAGTCTCTTGAATGGTTTCACCTCCATTCTTGACTCTCTCAAGCAAGGTTGGGACACTTACTTTTCAATTTTGAAGACTATGTATGCAGATATTTTGAAGCTTGTATAGAACTGACATGTATACCTCTATACAAAATTTCTTTATGGGCACCCCACTTTGTCATTGATGTCAAAGGGGGAGGAATAAAGTGAAAAATGTATATATCACTCAAGGGGAGTATATCATATGTATATAGTAGGAATGTATAGCTCAAGGGAAGCAAATTTAGGAACAGGTTCAGGGATGGTCATTTTTCACATGAGTGTTGTCATCAATGCCAAAGGGGGAGATTGTTGGCAGTTGACACTCATCCAGTAAGGCAAATGGCATTTAGGGTTGTCATTGATTGGAACTCATCTAGCAACTCATCTTCTGGTGTCTATATCTTCCATCAAGATTCATTGATCTATCATTTTTCTTTGTTTGGGTTAACTGCTATTCACTACACTCAACTGATACAATCACTTTTCTTTATAACAGGTTAAGTCTTGATCCCGGTAATGTGTATTTGGAACCTGATTAAGGATTAGACCCAGTTAAGATATCTTGTGGCCCTGATTATTTATTTCATGGAATTTTTACTAGCATGTGATGGTCGACATGGTCATTAGGATTATGTATGTTATACCTTGTGATCTAACAACTGACAAGATTATATTCTTCATTGTGGGTGATATGTTTAACAAGTTAACAGGGTATTTAAGGAGATCTTTTAGTGATGGATTATATGATGTTTTTGGAATGCAATTATGGTTGTGAAGGAATCAGAGATTGATGGTATGCATTTTGGTTAGCGATAGGAAGCTTTAGTGCATAGTTTCATGTGTGCAGTCTCAACCGGTAGTAGAACAATGTAGAACAGAGCATCAATGAACTGGTATATAGAGAGGGTTAACAGAGCTTGAACCAAAACTTATCCAGCATAGTCAGATGCAATTTATAAGTTCATTTTTTTATTGTACTCACTTTCTAGTGTTGTGTAAGTCAGTGAGACTTCTGCTTGAGCAATGAGCTCTAGGAAGTTTGCCCGATTGCATGTGTTATCCCCTCTATGTAATATTTGTATACCTTTATCAAGTATATAGATATTGTAGGTATCAGTCCCACTGTGGTTTTTCTCTTTCCAGGGTATTCTACGTATAAATATTGGTGTTATGGTGTTGCCTCTTTATGTGTTATTTGGTTTATACACTTTAATTTTATTTACTGTTAATCGGTTCATAAGGAATAAGTTTAGAATTAATTTTACCAATAGAACACTGATTCAACCCCCCCCCCCCCTCCCCTCTCAGTGTTCTTGGATTCCAACAATTTTATCCTGTCAGATGTGTCATCTAGACAATATCTGATCACCTTGTTGTTAGTAATAAGTCTTGTTTGGATATCGGTATTATTTTATAATTTATTTGAGTGTGTGAGATTTTATGTTATTTTAATTATTGATATTAATTGCAATTTAAGCATTATGAATTAATTAATAATTAATTGTTGTTTATTGTTGTTTTAATTATATTTTTGAAATAATAAATATATCCCTATTATTGGATAATATTTATTAAATGATTTATTATTGAGCATGTGATTATTTTTTTTTCTTTGCTAGGCTGTCAAGTGAGAGTTAACTATTTTTAGGGGAATTTTTAATTGGTGATTTAGTATTTAATTAATATTGTTTAATTCTTTTTGTGGGGATTTCTATTTCTAAAATTAATTTAAAATTATTATTTTAAATTTTTTATATATGGTTTTACAATTAGGGGTGTTTGTGCATATTTTTGTGAACTTTATTTACGTGATTGACTTTCATTTATTATTCTTAATGAGAGTTGATTTTGATGTTACTTTTCCATGAGATTTTGGGGAGAAGATTTTTTATTGAATTTTGGAGAAGGGTGTTCTCCCCTCTGACATGTGTTGGTATTAATGTCAAAGTTGGTAAGGCTTTCTTTGTGCATCTTCTCTTAATTGATACCATAGTGGCCTTGGCACATGGAGTTTCTTCGCATTTATACTTGACTTGTTTTTTCTAATGAGTATATGGAGTTGCTTCATTTGGTCATCTGGTTTATTATTAAGGTCTTATCAGGAATTGATATCTTTCTTACTATTATTGTCTGGGTATACAACATTAGTAAGGTGTTACTTTATTATAAGGTCTTGTGAAATATTGTGGCATGATGACCTTGTTAATTATATCAAAGTGGTGTTCTTGGACATTACCTTCATTTGTCAACATGGAATTACATTCCATTATAAAACCCTTCAATTAGGGTTGCATTTTGTAATTAAAAAAAGTGTATTGTTGACCATATTATTCATTTTGGCTTATTTCTAAGAATACTCTTTGTCGGGCATATTGTTCGTAAAACCTAGCTACAGTCGGGTATGCGGTCTACCAAAATTCATGGATAGTTCTGATTCAATAACGATGCATTTTTTTTAGTGCTAAAAAGCACAGGTAGTGATAGTTGGTTTTGACATTCAATTGGAAGGTATTTGTAAAGAATTTGGTGTCTAGGGAATGAACAATGATTCTCTCTATCAACAAAAGCTTTAATATATTTGGATCCAGAGGCAGGTGTATTCTTTATTGATTATCTTGTGGAGTTTCTATTTTGACTAGACTAGTAATAAATAGTTTTTCTTTGTCTATTCTCGCATAAAAAAACTAGATTTTGGGTTTTGGTTTGTAACCCTAGTTCAAAGATTCTTGAGTTTATACTTTGTTGTGCAAACATTATTTGGTTTGTTGGAACTTTGTATGGAGTTTACATCTTTTGTCCATAATGTATAATATTTTGCTCTTGTCTTATAACTATCCTTGTTCAAAATCTTAGTCTAAGGTTTAGAATTCTTGTTAGCATTCATTATTGATCATGGAAACTTTATGTCAAAACCCCATAGTCTTCTGTCGAGATTTTTGTTTAAAAGTGATCATTGTTAAAGACAGTAAAATGGTTAAAAGCATTTGGTTCATTCAGTTTGGAAAACCACAGTTTGATCTATTGGAATAGTTTGAGAAATATAGTTGTATTTTCTATTGTAACAGTTATGAAGAAAGTTCTCTTTTCGTTCAAAAATAGAGAACACTATTTATGCATCATGTTGAAGGCATTCTTGGATTTTTTTTTGTGGAAAACAGATATATCAGTGTAGTTTGTATTGTGGTTTACGCTTTGTTAAGAGATATGTTTCATGTGAAGAGAAGCATATTTTTTATAATTTCTTTATATAGCACTTACTATGTATTAGAAAGTTTATTCATTTGTAATTGTAAAATACATTGTATGACTCCGTATATTAAAGCTATATGTAATAGTATATTGTATTTGTTGTATTAGTTCTTGCTTTTGAATCTCTAGTGGTGTGAGATCAGAAGATGCTATGAAATGAAATAGAGGTTGTACTTTGTATGACTCAAAACAATATCTTAGAAAGTAATTGTGTAATGCTAGTGAGGCATGATATGTTGTCAGTGACACATTGATATATTGTTAGTAAGATAGAATAAAGCCATTGAGGCAATTTGAAGAGTGGTTTTTATTTGCCTAGATGGTTTTCTATTCATGAAATCTCCTATGTAAATTTCTATGTTGATGTGATTTATGTGTTTCTTTCTCATATTAATTATTTTCTTTATATTACTTCATGTTCAAATCATAATAAGTTGATTGAGTATTTTAAAATTCATTTTGAATTATTATAACACTGACATACCCCCCCTCCCTCTTAGTTTTATTTGTACTCCAACAAGCGATATTAGAGCCACACCCTTTATATAAGGGATTTCTTGCAGATGAGTACTCATTATGACTACTCAAGAAGGTCTTTCCAATTTTAATGCGCCATTATTTGATGGTACAAGATTTGCCTTTTGGAAATTTAGAACTAATCGTCACTTAAAGTCTCCAGGGTATGAGGTCTAGTCAACTATAGAAAATGCATACACATAAACTACACCAACCACTACCCTAGATGAGAAAAATGTTTATGAAAGTGATGCAAAGGCCTCAAATGCTATTTATTTGTTGTGGCCTTACAAATGATGTCCTATTAAAGGTTATGGATTGCAAAAAATTAAAGTCCATTTGGGATAAGTTGTCCAATATATATGAGGGAGATGAAAAGGTCAAAGAAGCAAAGATACAAGCCTATAGAGCTAAGTTTGAAAGTCTGAAAATGACTGATGAAGAAAAAACCATTAATTATTTTTTAAGATTTCAAGATGTTGTGAACTCTATTCATGGTCTAGGAGAAACCCTAGAAGAAACTACTATTGTAAAGAAGGTGTTGAGATCCTTAACACCTAAATATGACTCTAAAATTTTTGTTGTAGAAGAAGAGATGTAAAACAGGTTACTCTTGATTCTTTACATCTCATTTTAATAGCCTATGAAATGAGGATTAGTAATGATCCTCCTAGAAAAGAAATAATGTTCAAATCTATTAAAATAGATGTAGATTCATATTCAAAAAAACCTGAGAATAATGAGTTTGTCTTTTTAAGCAAGTTAAGAAGAGGTTTTGGTAGATACAAAGGCAAACTGCCTTTCAAATGTTTTGGTTTTGGCATAATTGGAAATTATGTTGCATAATTTTTTAATAAGGACATAGATAGTGATGAGAAGGACAATAAAAAGCTAGGAAAGAAGAAACAGTTTAATTTTAAGAAGAAAAATAACTTAAAAAAGAAGTAGAGTTTGTATGCTAATGTAACAGACAACTATTATAATGAGGCTCTTGAGAAAGGAGAGGAAACTCTCTTTATGGCTATTATAATACCAAATGAAAGTTAGGAGGATATAAATTCAGATCATTTAGAATCTATAATTGACTTAGAAGGAGAGCTAAAAGCTACTCTCAAGGAGATAAAAGGGTTAAGAAAATAAGTTGCCTTACAAAAGGATAAAAATTAGAAAGATGTTGAACTCATATTTAATGTCAAACTTCAGATTGAAGAAAACAAAAATATTCTTGAGTTAACTCAAGAAAAACTCAACCATAAAGAAACAGAGGGTTTCTCTTTAAAAGCATAATTTGTTGATCTAAGGAATAAGCATGCCTTGTGCAACAAGTCATCAGATTTGTTGAATAAAGGAAAAGGTCTTTAATAATTTTCAGAAGGGGAATTCTCAAAACATGCTAATGATTAGAAAGAAAAGCCAATGACAAGAAAAGTAAGTTTTCTAGATATAATTTTCATTTCTTTTGGTTACTGTTTTTATTGTAATTAATACAGGCATAAAGGAAATGAATGTAGAATGATATCTAGAAGAAAAACTAGTTTTATAGATGGAAATATTTTTAAGTTTGTGAACAATCTTAAATGCTATAAATATGGTGAACTTGGACACATAGCCACTTTTTGTAAACCTGCCTTGGTAAAATAGCCAACTAAATGTGAAAAAAAAATCCAAATTAGTATGAAAGCTAAAGAAAAATGATAACAAGGTTGAGCCATTGGTTGTTCAAACTCTCTTAAATGTTGTTAAGAAAAATCTTTGGATTCTTGATAGTGGTTGTTTTGACTAGTGGCAAAAGCAATTTTTTTCATTATGAGGATTATTTAGGAGGGTCTATAAGATTTGGAAATGATCATTGCATACAAAAAATAGGGAAAGGTGTTGTGTTACATGAAAATTAAATCCTAGTGCATGATGTGTACTATATTGAAGGATTAACACATAATCTACTCAGTGTGAGTTAAATATGTGATAATGGCTTTGATGTAGGATGTTCTCTGCACTAGGATGTGAAATCAAAAATGAGTTTGGCAAGGCTATTGCAACAAGTTTCATAATAAATGGCAATGTGTATAACCTTTATGAAGATTCAAATAATAGAGTAGACAATAATGTTTTCTTTATGAATCGGGCTAAAGAAACTAAACTTTGGCATAAAAGGTTAGGACATATAAACTATGATAATCTAGTTAAGATCAGTAAAATCAAAATGTGAGGAGCATGCTAGTTCTCTAACAACCAAATAACAACATTTGCAAAGAGTGTCAAGAAGGCAAACAAACTAAAGTCATCTTCAATCCTAAAGAATATTCTACTACTAAGCCTCTATATCTTGTACATACAAACTTGTGTGGTCCTACAAGGAGAAAGTCTTTAAATATGAAAAATATTTCATGCTTTTCATTGATTACTATACTAGGATGGCATTGGTCACTTTCCTAAAACATAAAGTAGAAGCTTTTAATAGATTTAAAGGTTTCTGAAGGATGGTTGAAAAATAATCTAACTTAAAAATAAAATGTCTAAGGTTAGACAAAGGTGGGGAATATACCTCAAAAGATTTTATTGACTATTGTGATGAGCATGGCATCAAGAGGCAGTACTCGGCCTTCAGAACACCACATCAAAATGGTATTGCTGAAAGGAAACATAGAACTATAAAATAAATGGCTAGAACCATGCTACAATCTATGCAGATTTGCCTAATTATACCTATTGGAAAGAGGCATTTCATACTGTTGTTTATATTTTAAATATGGTTCAATTAAGAGAAAAAACAAAATTCACTCCATATGAAGTATGGTATGGCAGAACAACTAATGTTGATTATTTTAAAATTTTGGGTAGTAAGTGCTTTATCAAAAGAGATAATGATAGCATAGGCAACTTTGAATCATGATGTGATCAAAGAGTTTTTCTTGGCTATTCCACTCATAGTAAGACATATAAATGTTATAACAAAAGATTAAGAAGAGTGATATAACGAACTAATTTCAAAGCTGATGAAATGTCCAATATGTAGTACCCCTGCCCTAATCAATTTCTAATCTCGGTTTGACCTTGGTTAGTTTATCATAATATAATGATTATAATCAGATGTTTTGATTTTAGTGCATACCTGTTAATGTGGTTTTCACACCAATTTGTATGCAAGTTATTAATTCTCCTCTTTCGTGTTATTATCTCGGGCCAACACTTTCATTAAGTATATATATATATGCAAGTATGACTCTTGGTTGCAGGAGATTTCAAGTACAATATCGCATGGGTGTGAGGTTCGTCTTCACCTGAATTCGTAGGTTTGAATGTACCTCTTTAATCCTTAGAGTTGGATTAGGTGGTTGTGAGACCCTCATTTGACCATAGTCATGCTCAAGTGAGCATCGTCAGTCGTCGTCGGTATTCTCTTTGGTTGGGTTTGTGGGTCATCTGTTCGTTTGACCTTCTTGGGTTGTGTGTTTTGTGTGTGGTTAAATCAAGTAATTAATCCTTAATCTCTAATTTGATTTAATGTGTGTTTTCGCATTAGTATTTTGGGGACTAAAATAAATAGGCTCCCTTTTTATGTGATTAATCATTAATTGGATTGCTCAATTAAGGTTGGTAGCAAGTTCAATTAAATGGTTGATTTTAATGTCAAATTATTATGTTTATGATGTTGGAAAAGAAAGATTTAAATTTAATTAAAATAGAATTAATTTTATCTTGTTGGCATTTTGCAACTAGAAAGGCTAATTTCAGTTATTTGAGAAAATCAATTTTAAATTGAAAAGAAAGTTTAATTTATTGATATAGTTTAAAAGAATGATTTTTGTGATTTATTTTAAATAAAAATTTTAAATCCAAAATAAAAATTTTGGTCAAACTTTCCCATTTAACCTAGATTTTTGGAAAATATGGGAGATTGATTTTTTTTGAAAAAACATTTTTTTGGATGGAAAAATTGGGGGTTTTGGGAGGAGAAGGAATTTCTTGAGATGGAGAATTGGGCTCTTCTTCAATCTTGCCAGGATTGCTTAAATAGGTAGGCCTCTGGTTAATTTCATTGGTTTCTATGTTTTTAAAAGATTGTTTTTGGTGTTTTTGTAGAAATTTGGTTGTGATTGTAAATAATCTCTTATTTTGTGGAAAATGGTAGAGTTGTAATGAAATCACAAACTCAAACCCACCTTGCTTCTTCCCCAACTCTCAGATTTTAATTTTGGTTGTTCAGATAATTTTTCTAAAACCAAATTTTGGGGGTTTAATTGTTCTTGATAAACTTGGTTAAAATTTCCATTAAAGGTTCCCTGATTAAGTTTTAATTTGAAATTTAGATTGGGGTTTGGCACATTTGTGGTTTAAATAGGTGTAAATAAATCTTATTTTGCCAACATGGTATTGGTTTGGAAAGATTTCCCTTCCTAAAACTGGTTATTTGAAAAATGAAAAAAATAAATTAAAATTTAAAGTCTCTGGGAGACTGTATTTTTTCTTACTGTGTTTTGACAATAATTATTTAAAAAAATACTAATTAAAAAAAAAAAAAAAAAGAATACCCATGTGGCAAGGCACAAATGCCCACCACACGAGAGGTAGTTTGCTACCAAAGGTAGCGGTTGCTACCTATTGGCAGCAACGCTACCAATGGTAGCAGACTGCTACCAAAAGGTAGTAGCGCTACCAATGGTAGCGAACTGCTACCTTTTGGTAGCAGCGCTACCATAGGTAGCATGGGCTACCAAAGGGGACCCACATGGGGTCCACGTGGATTCCCCCCCCCGTTCTTTTTAATTTTAGAAATTGTTAATTTTTTTTATATATATATTTTAAATGCAAAAAAACATGTATATAAAATATTTTAATATGATCTCATTAGTTTATGATAAAATTCAAGTCTATTGTTAAATTAGATGCATGACTTAAATTCTAATGAAAGTTTGAATGAAGGGTATAGATAAATCTTAATGGATGAACCTTATGTTGTGAACTATATTTTCATCTATTTGAAAGAAATTATCCTTGTTTAAGAATTATCTCGTTATAAGATAATCAACTTATTGGATTTATTAGTGTGAGTTAAGTTAAATATGTAATTAAGTAATCATGTTGGGAAACTCTTTAAGTGTTAGTTGATGTCTTCCGCTGTGTAATCTGAACTTTGATATCTTGTTGTATCTTAATGTTGTATAACTTTTAAAAAAAAAATTATTGCACTCTATTCGTGTTTTAGCTTTATCCATTCGAGGTTTCCTGGCGGGGCATTACATTTGGTATCAGAGCCCATGTTGCAAACACTAGGATCTCTGGTGTCACGTGTGCCCTTAGTTGGTGTGAGGTGTATCGACCTTATGTGCAGGCTTGTCCTCCTCTTTGTATGTGAGTGACCTTACTTGTGTGTAACGTGTGTGTTCACACCTTGTTTTCACCTTCATGATGTTGGTGTTTTGAGTCATTATATGTGCTTTATGTGCTTATTGATGTCTTGGTCTATGATTACTCATATTCTGAAAGAGAGTCATATGTACCTTCCTTATTGAGCATTGTACTCTTTGGACTAATCCATTTGGGTTGGTCTGTGCTTGTCTTGAATCTGAAAGTACGAATTGTGCTTGTTTAACATTATGATCTATCTTAGTGTTGTCAACTTGAAGGACTAGTATGGTAAATGTTGAATGCCTATGTTGTAGCAAATTGAATGGTTATAACCCTTCCTCCTCTCTCTCTCTTTCTGGAAATTAAAATATTTGGGATGTGTGTAATTATCTCTGATTTGAGTTTTCCTTTTTGCAAGAGAAAGGTGTGACTTCTTGAACCCTTGTGTGAACCCTATGATGCTTATGTGTTTTTAGATAATATAAGGAGCTATGGGTTTAAAAGTTCATTTTGGTTATTGGGAGAAAACTGTATGTTTACATTAAAGAATTCTCCATGTGTAATGTAGGAGTAACATAATTAAATTCTATCTCGACTGAGGTGCATTAATATGCGAATAGTTGTTATGTGAAACTGCTTTGTTTGTAAAAGAAGTATTAAAGGGAACATGTTATAGTAGCTTTGAGAGTGTATTAATGTGTTCCACGAAATATTGTTTTAAGTGTTGCATTAAACTAGTTGAACCGAGGATCTATTTTAGCAAATGCTCCATTGAACTTGCTTTTGGATATATGTAATTGCCTTATTATGTTTAGAAAGTGTGAATGAAAAGCTTGTTTGATGTGTATGCATTAATGTGTATTATTTAGTTGATAGCTCGTCACTCACCTTCTTATCGTAAATTGATTTTCAATGATAGGTTGCAAATTATGATACATTTTGTATTGAATTAAGAGTAGTGAGTGTTCACAAGAGGTCTGGTATTATCGAAAGATTGCCTATTTTGATCTCTGTTGTTTGGAAAACTAGAACATTTTGTTGCAACCATAATAATTGGAGATGTCATGTAGTCCAATTGGCATTCTTCTAAAAACGGTAGTGAAATAAAAATTGTGCAATTAAAATGATAGGCTTATAGTGAGAAATTTAAGTATATAGTGTGATCTTGTTGATCTTGTGTTTTTGTATTATAAGATTTTTAGAAATGCTACGAAGAATGCATTGATTTAAATAGAATGTTTATAAAACATGTGAAATTGTACTATTGCATTTTGGCTTCATATTGAAAGATGAAAGCCCTCTTTGGAAAATAAATTTGCATAGTTAGTAATGTGAATTCGTATGCTTAGTGAAATTCAAGAAAGATATAGGAATGATGTTATTTCCTTATGTAATTGTGAATTGTTAATAATTTCAGTACTTGTATCTAGAGTAAACTTGATTCAGTTATTCATGTGGGAAGCATTATTTAAAATCTTCCTTGAGTAGATGATAGCGTACTGAAAAGTACTCCCCATAAATGTGACTAAACCAATACTGGTGTATTCGTGTGTATTGTAAGAAACTAGTGCTTATTATATGTGCCCATGGGTTGGTGAAGTAATCAACCATGGAGGATATGTTGCTTATGAGTATGGGAAACCATACTATTTATGTGATGTTGCTTATTTGTTTCCCTACTAAGTACCAAACCTCGGTTTGCGGATAATTCAGTATGTTAAGGGGTAGCATTTGAAGTCACCATTCCTTGAATAGTATGGACTGGCATACAAGTAATGTCAGTGCGAAGTGACTTTAGCTTCTCTATTTCGAGGAATGATACATTTATACTATAAGACTGTATCAAAGGTGTACTCAATACTTTCCCTTTTGATGAATCTATTTATAGGTTTATGTGTGGCAGCCTATTCCTTTCCTTTATTTGAACATTTTGATGGCATTTCTTGAGCATAGTGATGGTGTATTTTGGAGGATCCTTTGCCTTGTCTTCATGAAAGGTAGGTTTATCCACATGAGCTACCAGTTAGTATGTGTTGGTAGACATGTGGGTGGACCTTAGTCATGTATACCTTGGGCTTATGATGAGTATCCTTATACATACGTTGCTATGCGGGATGTGACCTGCATGTGCTTGTTTCCACGAGGTACACTACCATGCGAGATACGTCCATTGCGTGTCTTCTCTGCTTGGGGTATTGCCATGCTACGTGATGATGTGATGCGGGGTGATGTCGAGGTGCACACCACCATGCCATGTGGGTAGTGTGACTATGTCACACCACATGATGAGCTATTGTGATGGCTAGACGATTATTCCTTCCTTCCTCGTTGGTGGCTAGATGCTAGTCACATAGTGATGTTATGTGCAATTGTGATATTCTTATTTATTTCTTTGGGGACCAGCAATTTATTTTACTTGACTTTGAAGGTTTAGCATGATCTTGTGATCTTTTACATTCTTGATTTAGTGTTGCGAATTCCGGATTATTTTCTCGCCTTACTGTTGGAATTGATGATTTATTATCTTTATTCATCTGTACTTTGGTGGCTAAACTAATTTATCCTTATTGTTTTTGTATGTTGGTCTTGTGTTGAAATGTGAAATTCCTCTCCAAGGACGTATGAGATGGTCTTGGTAGAGTGTGTACAAGGAAGTAGACATAAGGAACCTTGAGGATGGGGGTATGTGAGGCTGTGATGTAGCTAAGATCCACTACCTACCTATGTGTGGTGACTATCTCTTGGAGGCTAATCACCTTACTCAATAAGGGATGTTCATGGGGGTCTTGTATGGAAGGTAGCACCGCTATGGTGTGCCCTAGTACCATTGAGCCTTGAGTGAGATATTGAATATTTATGATCATATTATTATTTTTTGAGATCAGGCATAGAGATGTTGATCGTGCATGTTATCTGTGACCGAGCATTAGGCATGCTCACATGTGGCCTTTTGAGTTGTGCATTCCAGTTATAAGGATGGTTATTATGTGTAATCATGGAGTAATTTGTGTTAACTTGTCACTATGTTATGGGACATAGTCATTGGAAAGGTTTTCATAAGTTGGGAAAGTGTAAACAATTGAGTTATCTATGTTGCTCTTATTTCATGGAAGTTAACTTGGTTGTAGAAATTGAATTTTGAAGCTAGTTCTATGTGATAAAATTTTGTGAAAAATATGTATTGGTAAAAGAAATTGACCATGATGGCATGTTTTCTTATCATGTTTGATACATGAGTATGGTAATTGTTGCTTACCTCTTTTAATGCTTTAATTTGGTGTAATGAAAGGAAGAAGGTTCTTGTATCTCTACTATGAATATTGATAATTCCTAGAATATTTTAACAAGTTTATGGTTTTAGATGTATCTTGCCAATGGATAATGACATTCGTAAAGGATTTAGCAATAATCTTTCAATTATTTATGGAAAGATTCCTATGTACAATTTGATATTTGTTGAATGAGTTTCAGGGCTAATGCGTACGACATGTTCTCAATCTAGCCTTACGACTTCCAGGAGTAAGTCGGAACCTAGGAGGGAAGAATGTAGTACCCCTGCCCTAATCAATTTCTAATCTCTGTTTGACCTTGGTTAGTTTATCATAATATGATGATTATAGTCAGATGTTTTGATTTTAGTGCATACCTGTTAATGTGGTTTTTACACCAATTTGTATGCAAGTTATTAATTCTCATATTTCATGTTATTATCTCGGGCTAATACTTTCAGTAAGTATATATATGTATGCATGTATGACTCTTGGTTGCAGGAGATTTCAGGTACAGTATCGCATGGGTGCGAGGTTCGTCTCCACTTGAATTCATAGGTTTGAATGTACCTCTTTAATCCTTAGAGTTGGATTAGGTGGTTGTGAGACCCTCGTTTGACCATAGTCATGCTCAAGTGAGCATCATTAGTCGTTGTTGGTATTCTCTTTGGTTGGGTTTGCGGGTCGTCTGTTCATTTGACCTTCTTGGGTTGCATGTTTTGTGTGTGGTTCAATCGAGTAATTAATCCTTAATCTCTAATTTGATTTAATGTGTGTTTTCGCATTAGTATTTTGGGGACTAAAATAAATAGGCTCCCTTTTTATGTGATTAATCGTTAATTGGATTGCTCAATTCAGGTTGGTAGCAAGTTCAATTAAATGGTTGATTTTAATGTCAAATTATTATGTTTATGATGTTGGAAAAGAAAGATTTAAATTTAATTAAAATAGAATTAATTTTATCTTGTCGGCATTTTGGAAATAGAAAGGCTAATTTTAGTTATTTGAGAAAATCAATTTTGAATTGAAAAGCAAGTTGAATTTATTGATATAGTTTAAAAAAATGATTTTTGTGATTTATTTTAATTAAAAATTTTAAATCCAAAATTTGGATTTAAAATTTTGGTCAAACTTTCCCATTTAACCTAGTTTTTTGGAAAATATGGGAGATTGATTTTTTTTGAAAAAATATTTTTTTGGATGGAAAAATTGGGGGTTTTGGGAGGAGAAGGAATTTCTTGAGATGGAGAATTGGGCTCTTCTTCAATCTTGCCAGGATTCCTTAAACAGGTAGGCCTCTGGTTAATTTCATTGGTTTCTATGTTTTTTAAAGATTGTTTTTGGTGTTTTTGTAGAAATCTGGTTGTGACTGTAAATAATCTCTTATTTTGTGGAAAATGGTAGAGTTGTAATGAAATCACAAACTCAAACCCACCTTGCTTCTTCCCCAACTATCAGATTTTAAATTTGGTTGTTCAGATAATTTTTCTTAAACCAAATTTTGGGGGTTTGGTTGTTCTTGATAAACTTGGTTAAAATTTCCATTAAACGTTCCCTGATTAAGTTTTAATTTGAAATTTAGATTGGGGTTTGGTAGATTTGTGGTTTAAAAAGGTGTAAATAAATCTTATTTTTCCAACATGGTATTGGTTTGGAAAGATTTCCCTTCCTAAAACTGGTTATTTGAAAAATGAAAAAAATTAAATTAAATTTAAAGTCTCTGGGAGACTGTTTTTTTTTCTTACTGTGTGTTTTGATAGTAATTATTTAAAAAATAATAATAAAAAATAAATTAAAAAAATAGAACACCCATGTGGCAAGGCACAAACCCCCACCACGTGGGAGGTAGTTCGCTACCAAAGGTAGCGGCTGCTACCTGTTGGCAGCAGCACTACCAATGGTAGTAGACTGCTACCAAAAGGTAGCAACGCTACCAATGGTAGCGAACTACTACCTTTTAGTAGCAACGCTACCATAGGTAGCGTGGGCTACCAAGGGGGACCCACGTGGGGTCCACGTGGATAACCCCCCCCCCCCCCCCCGTTCTTTTTAATTTTAGAAATTGTTAATTTTTTTAAAATTTTTTTTTAATGCAAATATATATATATATATAATATTTTAATATTTTAAATAAATGTTAAGTTTTTAATTATAATTAAATTTGGCATTAATTAATAATTCATGAATAATTTGTTATTAATTATTAATTTGTTATATTTAATTAATCACAGATTAATAAATATATATATATATATATATATATATATATATATATATATATATATATATATATATATATATATATATATATATATATATATATATATATATATATATATATTAATTAATAGTTAATTTTGGTATTTTTTTATATGTTCGTAAGGATGCAATTTTGTGGATTTGGGAAAAGCTTGCCTATTTTTGGTTCTTTTAAATGTATATTTCCTTAATCAAAAAGTTTAACTTGGTTCTGGAAAGATGAACTTGGGTAGTTAACTTTGAACGAACATGACAATGATGTTTTATTTGTAGAGTAACATCATATTTAGTTGGTTAATGGTTATTTAATTATATTCAAGTGTACTTGGTTTAAGAATTCATAATGGTGCATTTATGTATGTTCGATGCAATGAACCTTAGAGAGTTAGAAAACCAAGAACAACCTGTATCTAAATGAGGTAGATAACTGCAATCAAACTTAGATCAATTAGAAAATTGGATCGATTTTATTGTTTAAATCAATAGGAAAGAATATTGTCTTTTCCGGTTATTGCCTATGCGAGTTTAATTTTTGTATTTGCTTTTGCTTAAGTGATGGCAAGCCTTATTTTGTTTGATAGGACCATGTCATATGGATTGATTTGGGGTACTTGTTTATGTCCTCAGTATCGAGTTTGACTGTTGTTTTGTGGTGGTGTTGTAATTGGTCATATCCTTTAGGCGCGTGTCGAATGATGTTTAGTGGTTGACCATAGTTGGTCAGGTCTCTAGTTAGAGTATCGTCTGTCAGTGCACCTCATGTGAGTCGTGTTTGACCAAATGGCCATTCCCTCCTTTTTGAACTTCGGTTGCTTGACCATGTGTATTCCTTGGTTTTTAAGTTCGTTTGAGTATACTCTAGTGTCATAAGGGAAAGTGGCTTTCGATTGGGGGCCGTGCCCAAAGTGGCTGCTGGGTAACCCATCGAAAGTGAGTCTAAAAGGTGATAACCTAATAGTATATTAGAGTGTTGTTAATGAATCTCTAAGTAAGATAATTGTGCCTCGCACATGGGATGAGTGCTAACATAGACTCAACATGTTGTGAGAAGGCTTGAAATGGCAAACCATCATCCGTGACTTCACGAAAGGATGTGTGGGTCCACATGAGGCTTGGATGGGTCGGAGGCTCGGATTAGGTTGCTAGGGTAACCCAGTGGATGGGGCTAGAACCTATGAAGACCTACCATGGTAACCATACCAGGTCATGTGATGACACTTGTCCCTACATTCGCTAGTGTGTTGTTGTATTGTTTGGATAGGAGCACTTTTTTTGAGTCGTCCTATTGCAAATGCCCTTGTGAGTACCTGATTGTCATGCTGGTCCCTAGTTTGTGATGACTTAGTTTTGTGGACGCTCCAATGGACCATTGTATTTGCATCTATTATGTTCAAATGGATCCTTTCCTTTTTAGGGATCGTTTATGTATTTATTGACCAATGTGGTCATTTGTATATTGGTTATGTTTCACCTTGATGGCAGGATTGTAAATAATGAGAACCTTATGTATTATGAACTTATTTAATTATCAAAGGGGTCTTGCAGTTGAGCAGACCCAGAGATGTAGCCCTTTAGGGGTGAACTCCGAGATCAATTTGGTGTTATGTGATGCTTATGCTCTTATGTTTCCTTTTTAGTTCTAGCATGTATGGATGGCATCATGTTAGAATGTATAAGTGGTTTAGATGAAATTATTCTTAAATGCATGCATGCAGTCATCTTTTAAATGTTGTAATTTGGATCATGAAAGAATGTAGATTACAGAAATAGAATGCATTAAGTTATTGTTAATGAAATTAAGTATGCGTAGAAAGATCTCATTAGTTTATGATAAAATTCAAGTGTGTTGTTAAATTATATGCATGACTTAAATTCTAATGAAAGTTTGAATGAAGGGTATAGATAAATCTTAATGCATGAACCTTATGTTGTGAACTATATTTTCATCTATTTGAAAGAAATTATCCTTGTTTAAGAATTATCTCGTTATAAGATAATCAGCTTATTGGATTTATTAGTGTGAGTTAAGTTAAATGTGTAATTAAGTAATCACATTGGGAAACTCTTTAGGTGTTAGTTGATGTCTTCTACTGTGTAATCTAAACTTTGATATCTTGTTGTATCTTAATGTTGTGTAACTTTTAAAAAATAAATTATTGCACTCTATTGTTGTGTTTTAGCTTTATCCCTTTGGGGTTTCCTAGCGAGGCATTACACAATACAAATGAAAAATAATATGAGGAAACTGATGCTATTGTTCCAACAAAAAATGAACAAAAATCTAAAAGTGAACATTCAGAAAAATAGAATGAACAAAATATTCCTAAAGAACCTGTGGGATCTACTCCCAAAATGTCTTCCAAATTGTTACAGAAAAACCATCCTCAACACCAAATAATCGGTGAGAAATCTACAAGTTTTCAAACTAGAAGGAAACTTGTAAATGTAAGTGACCAAGTATATCTATGTTTGATATCCCAACTTGAACCTAAAACATATATAGAATCTAGCAAAGATGATCTATGGATCAAATCTATGCAAGAAGAGCTTGATAAAATAGAGAAAATAAAACTTGGGAGCTAGTTCAGAGGCCCTCTGATAATAATGTGATTGGTGTTGAATGGGTTTTCAGAAACAAACTAGATGATAAGGGAAATGTGATTAGAAATAAAGAAAGGCTAGTCTTTAAAGGATACTCTCAGATTAATGACATAGATTTTGATGAAACATTTTCTCCTGTGGCGAGACTTGGGGCCATAAGAATTTTTTTGGCATATTTTGTTTACAAGAATTTTTAAGTTTTTCAAATGGATGTAAGAACTACTTTTCTTAATGGTGATCTTGAAGAAGAGGTTTATATTGAATAGCCTAAAGGTTTTGCATGTGCAAGAAAAGAAGATTGTGTTTACAAACTGAGAAAAGATTTGTATGGCTTAAAATAGGCTCCAAGAGTCTGGTATTCCAAGTTGGATAAACATCTGTGTGAACAAGGTTTCAAAAAAGGTGCAGTAGACATCAACTTATATTTCAAAACAAAAGGTAATAGCATTATGGTTGTTATTGTTTATGTAGATGATATCATATAATTTGGCAGTAATGACTCTGATTTATGCTTTGAGTTTCCCAATATTATGCAGTCAAAATTTGAAATGTCAATGTTAGGTGAACTTTCATTCTTTTTGGGTTTGCAAGTCAGTCAGTTTGATAAAGGAATCTTTATATATCAAATAAAGTATGCTAAAGAAATGTTAAAAATATTCCAAATGGATGGGTGCAAAGCTATTAGCACCCCTATGGAAAAAAGTAGCAAACTTCAGTAGGAAGTTGATCAACCAAATGTGGATCATACAATGTACAGGTCCATGATTGGAAGTTTGTTGTACTTGACTACAACTAGACCTGATATTATGTGTTTTGTATGCTTGGTTTCAAGGTTTCAATCTGCACCTAAACAATCTCATTTAAATGTTGTAAAAATAATTCTAAAATATATTTCTGGCACACTTGAATATGACTTGTGGTATTCTAGACATAATGATTTCTCCTTAGTTTCCTATACTGATGTTGATTGAAAAGGTTGTCTAGATGATAGGAAAAGCACTTCTAATGGTGCATTATTTTTAGGAGGCAAATTGGTAGCTTGGCACAACAAAAAGCAAGACTCTATGTCCCTAGCAACTGCTAAGGCATAATAGGTTGCAGTTGTTACTTGCTTCACATAGGTACTTTGGATGGTTCAAATATTAAAGGATATTCAAATTGAAGTCTCTAAACTAGTATATATTGTAACTAGGAATTTGGAATAAAGCATCAAAGACTAAATATTAGGTAACCACAAACCTAACAAGCAATGAATATAAATCCTAAAACATTCAACGAAAGATAAAAAGACAAGATATTCAAATAAAAGGCAAACCATCACCAATGTCTCCCTTTGTTGACCATCATTGTTCTCCTTTCACCTTCAAATTGTGTGGGTGTCACCTACAAATGCAAGTGAATATAAAGCAAGAGGATTCCAAGAAAGCGATTTGAAAGCAACAACATAAGATTACTCAAAGCATGGTTGTCAATAATGAGCAATGAGAGATCAATTTATAGAAAAGAGCATTTTGAATGAACGAACGAGATTAATCTGGAAATAAGAAGAATCAATGGGTACGATCAAACACATAGCAGAGTTTCCATTAGGAGACAAAGAAAAAGTAGAAGAAATCTGGAATCAAATCGAGGAAGATAATATGGGGAATTAACAAATAAATAAATTGATTGTCCTCATATTTTTCCAAATTGGTAGGTTGAAAAGATAAATATGGGATAATTAATAAATAAAATTAATTAATTATCAGCATACGAGAATATAAATATGATAAGTTAATAAATTAAATTTATTAATTTACTATTCATATTTAAGAATTAGTTAATCAAATAAATTGAATTTATTTAATTATTGAGAGGAAATATTAGAATAAGGGGCAAATAATTAATTTATTATTGTCCTAGGATGCATAATGAAAATTAATGGTCTAACCAGAATTAGGTGTCTACTTTTTGCCCCTCTTTTATACAATGTGATTCTGAGCGTTGTTTCAAAGAAAATTTTGAGAAATCATGCCCTAGTAGATGACAGGATGGAGGTAAGATGCCCCCTCAAGAGATGGTTTATGTATGAAAGAAATGAAAGATCTCTTGAAAGAAGAGAAGAATGTTAGATAAAAGAGAAAATATGATGAAAGATAAAAATGTTAGTAAGAAGGGAAGAATGTTAATTGATTGTAGAAAAAGGGTTGATTGATATCAAATGAAAAAATTCTCGATTGATCAAATAGAATAGATAGCATGATAATGATTGATTTGATGAATAGATAGAATAATTGATGGGATATAAGAAATGCAAGTGATAAGTGAAGAATTATTAGTGTAATGAAATATTTCTTTC
Organism: Cryptomeria japonica; assembly: GCF_030272615.1. Classification (NCBI taxonomy): domain Eukaryota; kingdom Viridiplantae; phylum Streptophyta; class Pinopsida; order Cupressales; family Cupressaceae; genus Cryptomeria; species Cryptomeria japonica. The sequence goes on along the minus strand of NC_081414.1, from coordinate 581,624,727 downwards.
ACAAATACAAATAGTAGGTGAGAACCTTTATTTGATATGGCAAAATGGATGTGATGCACCATGGCATTGAAAGCTAGAGTAGTCCCTTTTGCATAAAACAACAATGTTGTAGATCAGGAATGGTTCAAAACATCCTAAGACATGAGGTGTATCAAGGGTCAAGGTATGTGAGACAACTACAATGTGGATGTTCCAACAAAGACACCCAAGACATACTTGCCCCAAAATTTTATGAAACGCTCCACAAATAGAAAATCAAAAATAAGAAAGACCACGAGCCATCCCAACCACCCTAAATCACTCAGTGACATCATCGAGTAGCATAGGAACATGTTCGAAGATAAATCAATAAAAAATAAGATTCACAAATCCAAACAAGTCAAACAACAATTTTGATCTCATTGTAAAAAGTGATAATGTTGTGTTGGATGGTAAGATGATTATGCTACCTAGTTTCAGGGAATGCAGTACCCTGTCTAAGACATGACATAGTTTGGTTTCAAGTATACCACACCCTATATAAGATCCATGATAATGTTGACAAAGGACCAATGATATTGATGTTGATTGATTTATAAGACAAGTTGACCAGTTTGAATGCTTGGTTGATTGAAAAGTTCATCTGTTAATGCATGGTTTGTTAAGCACAATGTTTATCATGTTTTCTATCTAACATCTACGTAGATGTTTGTCTATTTATAAAAGGGCCAATTTATTGACAAGATGAAAATGATTGTATTTGGATTTCCATGTTTTCCAATGTTTAGGGTTTTTTGAACTTTTTGAATTTTTTTGTGTGTTTTGGTTAGGACATTTTAAGAATGTTTTTGGATTATTTTAGGATGTTTTTCAAATGTTTTTGGAATTATTTCAGGTCAATTTTATATATTTTTTGGATTATTTCAGGACATTTCGCAAATTTTTAGTTGTTTTTTTACCTACTATATTTGATTTTTAGTTTTTTTAAGGACTCTATTTGATTTTTGTGGATTTTTTTCAAGAATTTATAAGCTATGTACATGTCATAGCCTTCGAGCTATTTACTATGATAACTTTGTCAATTGATCATGACAAGGGATTTTCCCTCAATTGAGGTCCAAAATATGTACAGTGACTAGGACAAAAGAAAATATGTACATGGATTGGCAATTGATAGAAAAAGACACTGATGTTGACCAATCACGAGTCTGGAGGACACTGGTTCAAATCAAAATGGATAGACATGATAAAAATATGTGCTATGTACAAATAGAATCAAGATAGAAGGCAAATAAATGACCTTGATACACGTGGCACCCATTTTCCAAGTTTTCACCACGGTACTTGCCCAAAGCACCTGTGTGTTAGGTTTTCACTAGAGGGTGAATTTTTTTTTTTTTTTTTTTGAACAAAAGTGGCAAGCCACTAATATATATATTAATAAGATAGCTAATTCAAGAGCTCAATAGGGAAAGAATCAAGAAGAAAACCCTCTATCCTTGGTCAGATACAATGAACAAAGAGGAAAAGAGGCTATGAGAAGGAGCCCCCCAAAGATCCTAAGAGATAGATAGAACCTGCCCATAGAACAAGCCTCTTAGAGGTCAAATTTAGAGTAGCAGTTTGGGACAAGTCCGGAAGAAAACTTAAAAAATGACACCCACAACCGGTTATCATATGGACTTGAAAAGCATAATTCTAGTTATTGAAACACTGTAGAGCTGCCACGACCGGTTATCGGTTGTGTTATACCAAAACTTTGATACCAGTATGTTGTCCTCTTGACTAGTTCATAAAAAAAACCCCCCATTACCGGTACTAGTCGACAGGCTAAGAAGGTGACTCCGCTACCGGTTATGTTATACCAATGGAAATAAATGAATTGACCAACACCAGTAATAACAAGGAGGGGTCAAAATTTTTTGGGTCATACCAGTTGCCATCAGATTTTCCACACATCAAAATGGAGCATATTCTAAGTAGCAAAAAATAAAGCCACAATTACTTTACTCATCCATGGCTACATCCTCCTGGGTTTGAATTTCAGGGGCATTGAAAGTGGGCTGAAAGGAGTTAGTCCATCCCAAGGCCTCATCTTGCACTAGTGTTTTGAGGTTTGGCACCCTATCTATATCCCATCCCCTTTCCACTGGTTGTGAAATTGGCAAACTGGGATCAACGTTTTCTATTTCCGGGATCACCATGAGTGCCCCAACTTTGATTTTGACTCTGTGCACAATATGGTCATCCAATTGTCTGCCAAATTATTGTAGGTCATTCTACACATGGCGAAAGTTTTGCCATTTGAGGGCATGATTTATTCAGTCATAAAGCACCATGTAAGCATGGATGGATTGAATAAAGGGTCGTGGAAAAAGGCCCCCAAGGAGAGCCGACCCCTACCATATATTATAATTTACTAGGGATTCATGGAATGAGGTTGGTGCAAGCACATCCTGTCTTACCAACTTAAAGAACACTAGTTCAAGCAGAGGAATCGATTGCAAGAGATCCAAAGCATTGGACAGAAAAGAACTAAGAAGTTGATAGGGATAAAGAATTATTTTGGCTTGAGGGGACAAAATCTCCTCTCCAATGAAATCTTTGACAACTCTTCTTAGTTGTGGATTGTGCAGAAGAAAAAGTTGGTCGAGGGTCCTGTCATTGATGTGTCCATGAAAAGCCACCGAGGGTTCTGAAATTCACACTGGAACCTGGTCGTTCCATGGCATATACTCCCAATGCATTTGCATGCACCCTTCACAAGAGTCGTTCTCCATATTGCAGAGCACTGAGATACTTCAAAAATTTCTACTGAGAACTGTGTATATAAAAGCAGGCTGGTTTCCATTTATAAACAAAAATTAACATCTCAAAGTGCAATAATTAATCAGACTTTAAAATAAGGTTTGCAATTTCTTGCATTAATTTGTGACCGTAATGCAGTTGGGAGGATGTGTGAGAGGCCAAAATCTGATTTGCCCCGTGTCAAGTGACATCATGAAAATACCCAGAGTACTCACACTAATCTTTCATTCATACCATCTACAAACTATATTTAAATGCATAAATGCTAGTGTCTTGTCAATCATCATGTTTGTAGGCTTCAGGTTAAATGCCTACATGCGAGTACTTATTAAGTAGTAATTTGTGATTAGAGAGTTGTACTTTCCTTTTGAACCAATTCAAGCAATTTGGGAAAAGAAGATAGTTTAGTGGGAAATGCAACCGACTCAACTGAAATACCATCATAGCCCATATTTGCTAACATGTCAGCAATGAAGTTGCCCTCTCTTAATGTGTGGCTGAAAATGTAATCCAAAAAAGTGTCAATTAAATCCAAGGTATGTTTCAAAACATATGATAGAGGCCAAGTCTTAGATCTTTTTGAGGTAACTGAATTGATAATAACTAATGAATCCCCTTCTATATGTATGTTGTAAGAACCACACTTCCTTGCTAACACCGGGCTAGCTAGTAAGGTGTTTGACTTCGCCAAGTTATTTGTACCCTAAGGGATGGGTGACACTTGGAAAGCACACATCCCGACTTCCTTGGGTTTCCATTGGAAGAGCCATCAAAGTTGATCTTAAAGAGATTAGGTGTTGGGGGTACCCATTTTATGGAATACCTATCTCTCACATGAGCTAAGGACCAATTCGGGGGAATCCCTATTGGCAAAATAATACCATTCCAAGATTTTGTGATTACCTTATCCCACTGGGTGAATGATTGGATGTCCTTGGAATTAGTGAGAGAAGAATTAATAATTTCTACAATCGAATTTTCCAAATTGATCAAAACTTGATCCAGAGAAGAGGATGTTTTTCTGAAAATTCTTTTGTTCCTCTCCCGCCAAATGGACCAAATAATGTGAGCAAGAGCACATTTCCAAATGCCTGAGAAGGTTGATGAAAAAAATAAAAGAGGCCAAGATTTAAACATATCCCAAAGTGATTTCGGGAAGGGCATCATAACTTGGAGTTTATTCATGATGAAGAACCAACATCGGGATGCAAAGGTGCAGTGTAAAAATAAATGATCAACTATTTCTTCCTCTGAGACACAAAATACACAATTAAAAGCTTGTGAAATGCCCAATTTTACTAGTCTGTCTGCTATTAAGATTTTGTTGTTCAGTGTTAACCATACAAAACAACCTGCTTTTGGTAGAACAATGTCATTCTAATAGAATGAGTATGCCCGACTACTTACCTTACTGATGCAACCTTGCTGTAAGGCTTTGTAACCTTCTTTAATTGAATATTGCCTCAATTTAGAAGCTTCTCAAATTAATACATCTTCTCTGTTAGACATGAGAACTGTCTTATTCAATAAAATATTTGCCAAGGAGGAAGATTGTTGGGTGGATATTGGGAGAAGAGTGGGATCTTTCCAAATTATTTTCCCTGAAAATATTTCTACAGTAGACACATAGTCACTCAATTTTTTACTCCAATGAGCTATAGCTATATTCATAGTATCTTCCATATTATCCATTTGAGCAATTGGAGGATGCCCACACCATGAGTTTGTCTAGAAGTTAGCACTAAGTCCATTGTTGATTTCCCATGAAACATACTTAGATATTAGATTTCTTGAATCCATCATAAAATTCCAAATAGCACACCCCTTTGGAGGATCTAAAATTGTCAACACTCTAGATGGTTGAGTGTTATCCAAATATTTAGCTTGCATAATCTGGCACCATTTGGAAACAATATTAGTGTACATTTTCCAAATCAGTTTCCCTCCAAAAGCCTTGTTGTGATGCTTTAGATTATGAAGACCAACTCCCCCTTGGGATTTTTGACATGACATATTTTCTGAGAGTCTAATAATATTACTATTCCATAGAAAATCTCTAACAAGTTTCTGCAATTATTGAATGACAGATGAGGGAGCTTTGAGAATAGACATGTAATAGTTTGATATTGCTATTAACACTAACTTAATAAGAAGAATTATACCTGATAGTGAAAGCCACCTTACTTTCCAAGCTGAAATTCATGCCTTGATTCTACCAATAACAACAGACCAATAAGAAGATTTGTTTGTTCCCATAAAAAAGGGGATGCCAAGGTAAGAAGATGGCAATTGATCCATTTGGAAGCCCAAAGTCTTGGATATTCTTAGTGACAAGATTGAGGGTGTGTTGAAGATGAAAATCTTAGACTTGGCAGCATTAATTTTTTGGCCCGAAGCAGAAGAGTAGATTTCTAATGTTTGCTTGATGAGCCTGGCTTCTTTTAGAGAACACTTACCAAATAACAATGTATCATCAGCAAAAAGAGAGTGAGTTACTACTATTGAAGTACCTGGAAGAGTGACACCAAGCCAAATTCCTTTTGAAGATTGAAAATTGATGTATCTGGTAAAGGCATCTGCCATGAGAATGAAGAGAAAAGGTGATAAAGGGTCGCCTTGTCTTATTCCCTGTGTACCCTAAAAAAACCCTGAGGGATGTCCATTTATTAGAATAGAAAAATGTGGCCTTAGATACAAGTTTTGATCCATATGCACCATTTGTCTAAGAAGCCAAATTTTGATAATACCTTAAAGAGAAAATCCCACTTAACCCAGTCGTATGCTTTCATCATATCAAGTTTGACAACAAAATTTGCTTGTTGGCTTTCATGGATAGAGTGTAAAACCTCATATGCTACTAGGGCTCCTTCCATAGTCTCCCTACCTGTGACAAAGCCCCCCTATTCTTGCGAGATGATCTTAGGTATGAGATAATGCATTCTAAGGTAAATGGCCTTAGTTACGATCTTATAGATTGTGTTACAAAGTGAAATAGGTATAAACTCTGTGAATGTTGATGGAGAAGGTGTTTTTGGGATCTAAATTAGAAAGTGTGGGGGCTAATAGATTCTTGAAAAACTTTACTCCTTCATCTTGAATTTCTATTAAATTTTTAATCAATACCCCTGTGTCCGCATGCTTGATTGAGAATATAACATTTGATGCTTTTCTTTGTTTTGTGGACACATGAAAGAATTTTGTGTTCTTGTCTCCCTGCTTTAGCCAGAGCTCTCTTGATTTCTATCTCCAGTATTCTTCTTCTCTCTTACAAGCTTCTTCCCACTCACTTTGAAGACCCTTTTGTGTAGAGTGCAGGAGCTAATCCAGTCCCTTGGAAATTATATTTTGGTTAACTTCTTCCAGTTGTTGTGCAATTATTTTTTTTTTTAGCAAAAACATTCTTTAAGACCTTTCTATTCCACTCCTTAGCCTTAACCTTAATAAATTGAAGTTTCTTAAAAAATTGGAACATCTTTGTTCCACTACATGCAGGGGCAGATACCCACCATTGCCTTAATAAAGCCTAAAAGTGTGGATGTCTAAACCACATGCGCTCAAACTTGAAAGAAGAACCAAAACACGACATAGGGTTCTATTTTTGCCATTCAAGGACAATTTGAACTAGGAAATGGTTTGATTCTGAAATAGGAAGAATGTCTGAATAATAACTGACCTGATTAAGGTGCCATTCCAAGGGAATGAAAAACCTATTGAGTCTCTCTGCAATCTAAAGGAAGTCTGATCTCCTATTAGTCCAAGTGAAGAGACCATTATTGGGAATCGCATCCAATAAGTTGTTTTCTATGGTGAAACTTAGAAAATCCTGCGTAGATCACGGGGGTGAGAAAATTCCTCCTTGTTTCTCCTTATGAGATAAGATTGTTAGGGGTCCCACAGATACTGAGAGGGGGGGCTAAATTAGTATCTAACCAGTAGTTGGAATTTCTTAACTTAAAACATGCAGCACATGATATAACATTATACCGGTATGCAAGAAATAATGCAATAAACAGAATCAAGAACATCCACAAGAAAAGTACACCATAACACAAGATGTTTAATGAGGAAACCCGGTGTGGGAAAAACCTCGATGGGATTTGTGACCCACAATATTCACTCATTGGCCAATAAGAGAATATTACTTACAATAGGGGCCTACACATGCAGGAAGGCCAACTGCCTAGAGCTCACTGCTCAATGGGAAGTCACACTGACTTACAATAAGGATTATACAAATCCAATAGCTTGTACTACTTTACAATAGCATCTTTGATGCCAGATTCAGTGCTGGTTCCTTCTCTGTTCTTTACATATACTCCTTGACCTATATTTTGCACATTAGGTATGCCTAATATTTTCTTTTTATGCTCCTACTTCACTACAACAAATGTCTACAATGATCTCCTTTATATATAAGAGTCATTTTACAATTTTCCAAGTCGGCTTACAATAATAAACAAAATATTGTATAACAAAAATCTTATTGGCCTCTATGCTGGTATACTTTCTTTCTTCTGTGTCGGTGGCAGTGTAGAGTGTGATCTATTGATGCCGGTATAATGTCTTTGTCAGTATTGTAGGATTGCAAGGTTGCCATCAATGACAAAACCTTCAATCACATACAATGTCTCATTGGAGTGTGCATATGCCAACAATCTCCCCCTTTGGCATTGATGGCAACACTCATGAGAAATTTCAAAAAGTGTTCAAAAGTGTACAGTCCAAAAATGTTACCAAAAATGTGTGTGCTCCCCCTGAGCATATGATTCCTATGTTTTGAACTTTCTCATCCCACTACTCCCCCTTTGGCATCAATGACAAAGGTTGTCAAGATGTCAGTAGAGTTTGTAGTTTCAGCTATCCATAAACTCAACCTTGTAGCTGGGTGGTTATAATCTGAAAAAGATCTCCCAAAATCAAGTTTATACTATCCATAAACTTCTTACTATCTTTTATTGTTGTCTCAATTCTCTTTACTGTGCTGGTGAGATGCTACAAATTCTTTGTCAGTGTTTTGCTTCCCTGTATTAGTGCCTCAGAAATTTCCTTCCACAGAGATGCTAGATAGTCCAATCTTGGACTTAGTTTAGATCTCAAATGTTTTGCCTTATTTATTATCCTTTCTTTCTCCCTTTATTTTCTCAATGTTCTCTGAGATATATTTACACAGTGTGTCCAATTGTCCTAAAGGATCTTTGTTATCTATATTACAGTTAGGTGCAATTACCTTCAAAATTGGTATGGTATCATCAATTGCTTTGTAAGCCTGTGAGCTACAGTCGGTTATTTTATTGATAGAATCAAGTAATACCTCAGTCACATTTGTTGATTTGTATGCTAATGATGATCCAACAATCTAAGTACCAGTGGAAGTTACCAAGCTTGTATTGACCTTTGGTAGGTCAGTTTGTGTCTGCATTTCTTTAAGCACTGGTTTTTCTACTTCTCTGGTTGTTGGTGGCACTATTTCCTTATGTACCTGTTCCGATTGTTGTTGTTCTGGAGCCTTCACCAACTTCAAAACCAATTCTAGAAGTGTCACCTTTAGGTTTTTAATTCTTCAACAAGGTGCCAAGTTCCTCTGAGCTTTTCTTTAATTTTTCTTTGTGTTGTTTTGCAGTTTCCAGTTCTCTTTTCAAGATTTCTTTTTGTCTCATCAGTTCATTTGAGTCATTTTGAGTATGGATCAGATCTATCTTCAACATGTCATTTTCATAGCTAAGTCTTGTATTCTCATTTGCTACATCACTTAGTCTTCTGGTCAATTCTTCTTCATTCTTCTTCCTATCCTCAATCTCTTTGCAAAATCTCATAGTCATATCCTACATTTGATTTTTTGTTGTCATGTTCTCTTGTTTCAACTTGCTTATTATATCATTAAGTGATTCCTTTTCATCATTCTCATTTTGCAATTTTTCACAAAGTTCTCTTCTCTTATTTCTTGCAACAGTAAAAAAATTTTGAAGTGCCTAAATGATAAGATTGCATTAAAGTCTCCCCCGATGATAAAATTACGTGCTTCTTCCTATTGGAGTAAAAAAGTCAATTTGTCCCATAGGTCTTTCTTTTCCTGAGTGGGGATGGGGCCATAAATATTGAATACCGTAAAGGTCATGTCATAGCATACTACTTTCAACATTTGCCAATTATGATCTTGATCTAATAGGTGAGCTTGAACTTTTTTAGGATTTTATAATGCAAGCAATCCTCCTGAGGCCCCAACACCTTGCATATGGGAAGATCCAAATTGTGTCCATTTAGCCACTGTTCTGTGATACATTTCCTATGATAACTTTATTTCTTGGAGTATAAAGATGTCAGCCTTTGAAGAATCAAGATGTGATTTGATTCTCCCTCTTTTGTCAAGGGCATTAAGGCCCCTGACATTCCAAGAAATCATTTTCATTGTGAGCAGGGAGTGCCTTTTGCACTCCTTGTAATTCTTTTTGATACCTTGAATTTTCCATCTAAAGTACTCTGCACACCTGTCTCTATTTCTTCTTGAATCTTCACAAAGTTCAGTTTTCTACCTCTTTTTTGGGGTTGTAAACACTTCTGATTTCAAACTCGGCCTCTGCTCAACTGATAAGGACTGTGCATAGTCAAAAAAAAATTATTTGTCTCACCATCTTGTGGAGGGGCTTCCATTTCGTCCTGCCTAATTTCCTGTGAATGGAGATCTAAGTGAGGGGAAATAGGAGAGAAATTTTGGTGGATTTTGTTTGGTGGATTTAATTTGACAAGTTTACTCAGAACAGGAAATTCATTCACCAAGGGAAGTTCCTCTTTATCTGAGAGGTCAATAGTTGAACAACAACACCTTGCCTTTCATAAAGGACACATTATGTTTGTCATACTAACACCTTCCACCTTTGTAATTTCCTCAATCATGGTGGTAGCTAAAGTGGATAGGATATCATCTGCTTCTTCCTGAATATGACCTTCCTTATTTGAGACAGCTACCCCTAAAACTGATAATATCTACATTAAACTCTAGATATCAATCAAGGATTCATTAAACATTATGTAATGCCCATACCCTAGTCGGACTTTTAAAACCCGTTTAACCTTGATTGACTTCCTATGTGGCATTCTTGAATGGTAGATTAACCGATATGCAATGTGTAGTTTAGATAATAGAAATAAATTGTGCATACTTATTATTGTGCTTTTGCATCGATTTTCGTGTAAATGTAATTGTTTCCTAACCCTTGAGATAAATCTTGAGCTAACGCCTTCATTGAATATGTATATGTATATGCATGCTTGTATGAATTCATGGGTGCAGGAGATTTGCAGGTACAACATCGCTTAGGGCAAGGTTCATCTCCTTTGGAATTTGCAAGGTTGAGTATGCTCTTTCATCTTTGAATTCGGATTTAGTGGTCATATAACTCTCGTCTTGCCTTAGCCATGGTTAGGTGGGCATCGTGTGTGGATTCGTGGGGCTTGCGTTTTATTGGGATGCATGTCGAGAGACTTGGAGGACTTCCTCGATTTGCGTGCCTTGCGCGAGGTAAGTGAGGTTTGTTATCCTAAGTATTAAATTTAAAATTATGATTAAACGTACACATTAGAGATATAGAAATTTAATAGGTAGCTTCTTTTATACGATTAATCAGTAATTAAAGAGATTTGCTTTAAATTATTATTGTAGCAAGCTTAAGGTGTTTAACTGGGGTTAGTGTGCTCATTTACGCATTTGTAACATTTATGCATTTATAGTTGAGAAATTAGAAGAAACAAGACTCTTGCATTAGATTAGTCAATTATTCAAAAATGTCGCTTTATTATGTTATAGCGAGTTAATTTAATAGCTAATTTTAAAATAACGAATTTATTGAGTTATGCATTTTAGAAAAGAAAAATTTTAAAGTCATTGGAGAGATAGAATTAAATTACTCATTTTCGCATTCTGGAAGAAAAAGGGGTAAATTATTATTATTTAAACGAGATTATTTCTTTTTACTTGTAAAGTCGATATAGTATAAAAGTTTGGCTTTTAGAAAATTAAAATTTAATCAAAATGCCTTACCCGGTAAATAGTTCCAAAATATAAATGAAGAACTAAATCGATATTGAGAAATTTAAAATTTAAAAGAATTAGAAGCATTATAATTTTAATAAGGAAAAAAAAAACAAATGAGATGTATTAAACAAGGTAAATGAATGACTTCCATTTCATTTTCATTCATTTTTTTTCAAAAATAAATGCCTAATTTCGAAATTAAAAATTAGGGCAAAATTAGGGCTTTTTCTTTTAACCTAGTTTTGGAGACATTTTGGGGGTTCTTGGCTACAGAGTTTTTTTTGGAAGAAAAATGGAGGATTTGGATGGGAGCAGCAGAATGGGAAGCTTTTCATCAAGATTCATGCCTGGAAATTACATTTTGAGGTAGGATTCGAATCCACTACCTTATTTATTTGTTGAATACAAAAAAATGGTTTTACCCATGAGTGATTTGGGGGTTTAGTTTTCAGATTTGGTTGTTTCTTGAATTCAAAACCTTGTTCTTAATGGATTTGTGATTTTAAACCTGATGAGGAATTATTTTTTTGTCATAATGTAGTTTTTGGTAAAATCCAGAAAATGAATGGATTTGAGAAAAAAAAAGAGGGGATAATGGAAGTCTTGTGGTATTTTAGTTGTTTCATTCTGTGTTTTCCTTCAAAAAAACAGAAAAAACATAAAGAATAATTATTTGGGGATTTTAGAGAGATTGTATTTGTTGTTTTCTTTTAAATCTGTTATACCCAGGAAATTTGTTCACCCCCAGGAAAATCTGTGTTGTTTCCTGTATTTGTTTTGTTATTTAAAAAAAAAAAAAATTAAAAAAAAAAAAAACTGTTTTAAACCCCCCATCCCTGCTAGTAGCAACTGCTACTGTTAGTAGCAGCGCTACCAGAGGTAGCTGATTGCTACCAAATGGTAGCAGGGCTACCAAAGGTAGCGGCCTGCTACCATTTGGTAGCAGCGCTACCAATGGTAGTTGGGCTGCCAGGGGGGAGGGCCCACGTGGGTGTCCACGTGGGTACCCTCCCACTCTTTATTTTGTTTTTATTTTAAAATTAAAAAAAAATATATCATATTTTATTTTTAAAATTATTTATTTATTTTTTTATTTATTTTATATAAATGTTTTAAAAAAAATAAATACATGAATAGATGCATATTTTTTAAATTATTTATTTATTTTTATTGATTTCATATAAATGTTTTAAAAATAAATAAATGAATAAATGCATATAGGATATAAAAAAAAAAATATAAAGAAAATAGAGAAGAATCAGATTAACAAGAGAATTCAAAATTAGTAAAGGGATTTACATTCACTCCTTGATATTGTTTAATGTTAAATTCAGTTTCTTATACTAATAATCTAGGGTTATTAATTAATATATATTGGACCTTAGGGAATCAACATGAGTAAATCCATACTTGAATACAAGTTTTCTTTTAAATTTCATATTGGTTTCAGCATACTCAAGTTAACACTTATTTTTAACATGGACTAAATAGTCAAGGTGGACTAATACGAATTTTTTTAAAATAAAAGTTAAATTATCAAATCCATAAACTTGGACGACATTAATGGTTAAACAGATATGACAAAACGAATACCTCTACCCGATAATGCCTATGCTGAATTAAACTTCTATTATTGAATTCGGTTATGAAATGGTCAGACTTGGCATGACAGAGTTTGGTTGAAAGTAGGTCAAGCCCTAGTGAGGATATCGTCAAACAAGAGAATTTAGGTTTGTTTGTCTTCTTTTGTTATGATTTAATTTGACCCGCTTTAAAAGGGATCACTATGTAAAAATCAATCGAAATAGATGTTGAATAGTGTATGTGTTCGCCTAAAAGGCAAGATTGTAAAGACATGTAAATATGTAACCTTAACTATATTAAATACCAAAAAGGGTCTTGCAGTTGAGCAGACCCGGAGATGTAGCCCATCCGGGGTGAACTCCGAGATCATATTCTGTGTCATGCGATGTTTATAGCGTACTTTGTTTTATGTTTTAAATTATCTTGAATGGTTGTATTCTTGCGAAATGTATGGTGTAAATTAAATGAATTCAAATTTAAATGGATAACATTTTTCATATGGATAAACGTAGTTATTTAAATTCATAAAACGTTGAGAATTATGAATATGGCATGGTATTTAAATATTGAAATTAAAGTGTAAAAAAAAAAAAAGTAAATTGGTTATGTAATTTAAATTGTAATAGTGGCAGAAATCTCATTAGAATTACTTTATTGGATTAACTTGATATTAGGTATATAAATGGAATGAATGTAAAAAAGGAAACAAAGATAAAATTTATGTCACAAATTCGTAGATTGAAATCTAGAAGATGAACATCATATAAATAACTATCTTTTTACCTTAGAAAATGAATCACGCCATGTCAATTATGATTCATTGCATTGGACGAATTGGTTAAGTTATTTCACGTTTTAATCATAACCAATAACCCTCATCAGATTAATTTGATAATTCGTGTGGACTCAACTAGGCATCCATGTTGTATATTGGATGGATATACTTAATAATCCATGTTGTAATTATAATCAATAATCCTCACTAGTTTAACTTTATAATAGTGTGAACTCAAATAGATATCCATATTTTAATCCTTATAAAAGGAATCCCTCGTGATTGCTAAATAAATCTAAAATGGGAGAGTAATTGACTTGTGGTTTATACATTAAAACTTAGTAAAACTATCTCTCTCATTTTAAGTTCATTTAACAAAAAAAAAAAAAAAAGTGATATGAAATCAGGAAATTGTATTTTAATCCTAATAGAGAATGTCACCGAGATTTTAATTATTCTAATCTTGAAATGTCGATCGTCATCTAGTTAACGATACTTTAATTTAAAAGATGTTCTCGTGTGGCCTAATGCATATCCATCTTAATGAAGTCAGTCCACTTATTGCATTATTAAAACTTCAAACGAAATCTATGGTTACTCATATTTTACCTTTCATAAGAGGACTTCAACTCATTAGTTGGCTACGCATGATAACAAATGAAGAGACCTCACTCTACTCATGGAAGTTTAATCCGTAAGAAACAAATTTATCTTATTAATCATACTGTTTAATATTTTAAAAGAGATATCACATGTGGGTGAATATCTTAAAATCAAATGAAGGAAACCACGCTTTACTAATCGTAGTTTAACCTTAAATGTATGAATCTCATTAAGCCTATTAATGAACATTAAAGGATAAAATCATTTGTGAATGGATACCTCAAACCCAAAGAATGAACCTCACTATATTAAAAGCATGAACCCTTTTGGGAGACCTCTTAATGAAATTATGACAATTAAGTGCATTAATTAAATAACCTATCAAGGGCCTCCTATCCACCCGAAGTAAATGATCGATTCCTAAAATTAGAAGATGCCAAACCATTAATCAAGATCTATGTGTTATCTCGTAACTAAGATATCTAGTTTAATGGATCTAATGACGCAAGTTGAGTTAGGTGTAAAGTTGTGTAATCGCGTTGGGAAACTCCTTAGGATCGTTTTAGCCTTCCGCTGTGTTATCTAGATAGAGATAACTTGAGATCACTTCAATCTATCTTAATATTGTAACCCTTTTCATTAACGCTCTTAATTATTATAAAAAAAAAAAATTTACACTCTATTTGAGTGTTTTTTTAACTTAAACCCTTTAGGGGTTTCCTGGCGGGGCATTACACTTGGTATCAGAGCCCATGTTGCAACACTAGGATCTCTGGTTTCGCTTGTGCCCTTAATTGTTGTGTGCGTGTCTATCTTTATGTTGTATGCTTGTCCACCTTGATGTGAGGGTGTGATTTAACAAACCCTATTTGTGTGTAACATGTGTGTTCACACTTTGTTTTCACCTTATTGATGTGGGTGTTTTGGAAATAATTATGGGTGTTTTGTCTACCTATTGAGGTCTTGGTCTATGACTTCTCTTCTTTGAAAATGATTCGTATGCACCTTCATTCTTGCTTTGTTTTACTTTTTGACTAATCCATCTAAGTTGGTTGTTAATGTCTTGAACCTAAAAGTACGAAATGTGTTGTTTGTGGTTTTGGCTCTATTTTAATGATTGTCCACTTTAAGGACTAGTATGACAAATGTTAATGCTTATCATGTAGTGCATTGAGTGAATATGACTCATCTCCTTTTCTCTTTCTCTAAGTAAATTAAAATGAATTGATATGTGTAGTTACCTCTTAGTTAAGTTTTCTAATTGCAAGAGGAAGGATGATATTTCTTGAGCCTTGCGTGAGTTTCATAACGTTTTTGTGCTTTAGATTGTGAAAAGGATTGATTTAGGAGTTAATTTTTGGTTAATGATAGAAAATTGTATGTTTGCATTAAAGGGTGCTCCATGTGCTTGGTAGGAGTAATATAATTAAATTTCATCTTAAGTAAGGTGCTTCAAATGCGTATAGTTGGTTTTGTGCAAATTGCTTGATGTGAAAGGAAAACCAAAAGAGGACATACTGTAGTAGCTTCAAGAGTAAATTGATGTGCTTCTCAAAAGATTGTTTTATGTGCTTATTCAATTAGTGTGATTAGGACCTATTAAATGACGCACCATTTAACTTGTTTTGGAATTAGATAATTGCCTTATTATGTTTCGAAAGGAGTAAATAAAAGACTTGTGGAATTGTATGCACTAAATGTGTAAAATCTAGTAGATAGCTCGTTATTTACCTCCTTATCATATTATGAAGTTTCAATGTTAAATTTGAGGTATTATTGTATTGTAACGTATTACGAATAGTGATTGTGCTTTAGAAGACTTGTATTACAAAAGAAAATTTGGTTATTTTGAATTCTTGTTCGGAAAACTAGAACATTTTAGTGCAGCAATAATGATTAGAAATGTCAGGCTAGGATGTTTTGGCACCTTCCTAAAAGATAGCAAAATGAAAACCGTGCACTCAAATGATAAACTTATATCCGAGCATATGGTGTGATTTTGCAATCCTTGTGTATTCATAGGGATTAGTTGATTTTCGAACTCTCTTCCTCCTCTCGTTTAAAATATAGGAATTGTTGTTTTTGAAACACTATTTAGAATGCAGTGATTTAAGAAGAAGTTTTGCTATAATGCATGTGAAATTGTATGTTGCTTTGGGCTTCTAATTGAAAGGGGAAGTTTTTCACCTTGAAAAGGGAAATTGCATAGTTAATAATGTGAATGAAAATGCTTAGGGAAGATTGAGAAAGATATTAGAATGATGTTATCTCGTTGTGTAAATTTGAATTGTTGAAAATTTCAGTACGTGGATCTAGAGTAAACTTTGTTTGGTGGTTCATGTGTAAAGCATAATTAAAATTTCCCTTAAGTATATGTTAGTATAATGTAAAGTACTCCCCGTAAATGTGACTAAACCAGTAATAGTGCTATTCTGTGTGTGTTGTGAGAAAACCCGTACTTGCTTTGTGTGCCCATGGGATGGTGAAGTAATCAACCATGGGGAATGTGTTTGTTTATGAGTATGGGAAACCATACCTATCTATGTGATGTTGCTTGTTTGTTTCCCTTACTGAGTGCCAACCCACGGGTTGTTGATAAGTCAGTATGTGAAGGGGTAGTAGTAGAAGTCACCGTTCCTTGAATAGAATGAACAACGTACGAGTAATGTCGACGCGAAGCGACTTTAGCTTCCCTATTTTGAGGAAAAGCATGGTTTTGTAATGAAACTATAACATAGGTGTACTCAATACTTCCCCTTGTGATGAACCGATTTATGAGGTTCATGTGTGCCAGCCTTATTCCTATCCTTTATCTTGAGCATATAGATGATAGTTCTTGAGCATATTGTTGGATTCCATGGGAGCATTGTTGCCTTGTCTTCATGAGAGGCGTGGTACTTTCTTACATATTGGAGCATTTGTTGCCTTGTCTTCATGAGAGGCGTGTTATTGTTCTACATAAGTTACCAACTGGCTAGTGTTGGTAGACTTATGGGTAGACCTTAGCCATGTATACCTCTGGCTTACGGCGAGTATCCTGAGAGGAACATCGCTATGCGGAGTGTGACCAGCGCGTGCCTTGTCCGCGGGGTACACTGCCATGCGGGATGCGTCCATTGCGTGCTTTGTCCGCTTGGAGTATCGCCATGCCATGCTGAGACACGATGCGGGATGTAGTAGACATCGCCATGTGGCCTACCAATAGGTATAGGGTAGAGCCATGCCACGTGACGACGTGATGCGGGGTGATGCCGAGGTGCACACTGCCATGCCATGCGGGTGTGTGACTTGGCCACACCACATGATGAGCTACTAGGATAGCTAGACGATTGTTCCTTCCTTCCTCGTTGGTGGCTAACTATTAGTCACATAGTGATGTAATGTGCACTTATGAATCTACTTTATTTATTTATCTATTTATTTTCTTGTGGGCCAGCAATCTATTTTACCTTGACCTTGATAGTTTAGCCACGATCTTGCAATCTTGATCTTACTTGCTTTGATGTTGCAAATCCGGAAATTATTTTCTTGTTTTATTGTTGGAATTGACAATTATTATCTTTAATCTTTTGTACTTTGGTGGCTAAACCAGTTTATCCTTGTTGTTTTCGTATGCTGGTCTTGTGTTGTAATGTGAATTCCTCTCCAAGAACGTAGGAGATGGGCTTGGATGAGTGTATACGAGGAAGTAGACGCAAGGAACCTTGAGGATGGAGGTATGTGAGGCTGTGAAAACAGCTAAGATCCACTACCTACCTATGAGTGGTGACTATCTCTTGGAGGCTAAACACCTTACACAACAAGGGATATTCACGAGGGACTTGTATGGAAGGTAGCACCGCTATGGTGTACCCTAGCACCATCAAGCCCTTGAGTGAGATGTTGGACATTTGTTGATCATGTATTTATTCTGAGAGCAGACATAGAGATGTGGATTATATATGTTACCTTTGACCGAGCATCAGACATGCTCACATGTGGCCTATTGTGTTGTGCAAACCAGTCTTGTGGATGGATATTATGTGTGATCATGGATAGATGGTATTAACTTGTCACTATGTTATGGGGCATAGTCATTGGAAAGGATCTTGTATGTCTGAAAAATGTAAACAATTGAGTTCTTACGTTGTTCTTATTTGTTGAGAAGTTAACTTGGTCGTAGAAATTGTTCTATTGAGGCTAGTTTTATGTGATAAAATATTGTGAAAGAGATGAATTGGTGAAAGAAATTGACCTTGAGAGCACATTTCCTTGCCATGTTAGATAGATGAGTATGAAAACTGTGTCTATATATTTTAAATTGTATTAAATTTGGAGAAGTAAAAAGGGAAAAGTCTCGTATCCTTGCTATGATTGAGTGTAAATTATAGAATATTTGAAGGTGTGAATGATGTTAGATGCATTTTTATTGATGAATAATGTTTTAAATTGTTGACAAAATAGTTGTTTGTGCAAATTGATAATTGTTAATTGAGTTTAAGGACCAATAAGTGTTGCAGGACTTCCGTTTAACTTTGCGACTTCCAGGAGTAAGTCGGAACCTAGGGGGGGAGAATGTAATGCCCATACCCTAGTCGGACTTTTAAAACCCATTTAACCTTGATTGACTTCCTATGTGGTATTCTTGAATGGTAGATTAACCGATATGCGATGTGTAGTTTAGATAATAGAAATAAATTGTGCATACTTATTATTGTGCTTTTGCATCGATTTTCGTGTAAATGTAATTGTTTCCTAACCCTTGAGATAAATCTTGAGCTAACGCCTTCATTGAATATGTATATGTATATGCATGCTTGTATGAATTCATGGGTGCAGGAGATTTGCAGGTACAACATCGCTTAGGGCAAGGTTCATCTCCTTTGGAATTTGCAAGGTTGAGTATGCTCTTTCATCTTTGAATTCGGATTTAGTGGTCATATAACTCTCGTCTTGCCTTAGCCATGGTTAGGTGGGCATCGTGTGTGGATTCGTGGGGCTTGTGTTTTATTGGGATGCATGTCGAGAGACTTGGAGGACTTCCTCGATTTGCGTGCCTTGCGCGAGGTAAGTGAGGTTTGTTATCCTAAGTATTAAATTTAAAATTATGATTAAACGTACACATTAGAGATATAGAAATTTAATAGGTAGCTTCTTTTATACGATTAATCAGTAATTAAAGAGATTTGCTTTAAATTATTATTGTAGCAAGCTTAAGGTGTTTAACTGGGGTTAGTGTGCTCATTTACGCATTTGTAACATTTATGCATTTATAGTTGAGAAATTAGAAGAAACAAGACTCTTGCATTAGATTAGTCAATTATTCAAAAATGTCGCTTTATTATGTTATAGCGAGTTAATTTAATAGCTAATTTTAAAATAACGAATTTATTGAGTTATGCATTTTAGAAAAGAAAAATTTTAAAGTCATTGGAGAGATAGAATTAAATTACTCATTTTCGCATTCTGGAAGAAAAAGGGGTAAATTATTATTATTTAAACGAGATTATTTCTTTTTACTTGTAAATTCGATATAGTATAAAAGTTTGGCTTTTAGAAAATTAAAATTTAATCAAAATGCCTTACCCGGTAAATAGTTCCAAAATATAAATGAAGAACTAAATCGATATTGAGAAATTTAAAATTTAAAAGAAATAGAAGCATTATAATTTTAATAAGGAAAAAAAAAACAAATGAGATGTATTAAACAAGGTAAATGAATGACTTCCATTTCATTTTCATTCATTTTTTTTCAAAAATAAATGCCTAATTTCGAAATTAAAAATTAGGGCAAAATTAGGGCTTTTTCTTTTAACCTAGTTTTGGAGACATTTTGGGGGTTCTTGGCTAGAGAGTTTTTTTTGGAAGAAAAATGGAGGATTTGGATGGGAGCAGCAGAATGGGAAGCTTTTCATCAAGATTCATGCCTGGAAATTACATTTTGAGGTAGGATTCGAATCCACTACCTTATTTATTTGTTGAATACAAAAAAATGGTTTTACCCATGAGTGATTTGGGGGTTTAGTTTTCAGATTTGGTTGTTTCTTGAATTCAAAACCTTGTTCTTAATGGATTTGTGATTTTAAACCTGATGAGGAATTATTTTTTTGTCATAATGTAGTTTTTGGTAAAATCCAGAAAATGAATGGATTTGAGAAAAAAAAAGAGGGGATAATGGAAGTCTTGTGGTATTTTAGTTGTTTCATTCTGTGTTTTCCTTCAAAAAACAGAAAAAACATAAAGAATAATTATTTGGGGATTTTAGAGAGATTGTATTTGTTGTTTTCTTTTAAATCTGTTATACCCAGGAAATTTGTTCACCCCCAGGAAAATCTGTGTTGTTTCCTGTATTTGTTTTGTTATTTTAAAAAAAAAAAATTAAAAAAAAAAAAAACTGTTTTAAACCCCCCATCCCTGCTGGTAGCAACTGCTACTGTTAGTAGCAGCGCTACCAGAGGTAGCTGATTGCTACCAAATGGTAGCAGCGCTACCAAAGGTAGCGGCCTGCTACCATTTGGTAGCAGCGCTACCAATGGTAGCTGGGCTGCCAGGGGGGAGGGCCCACGTGGGTGTCCACATGGGTACCCTCCCACTCTTTATTTTGTTTTTATTTTAAAATTAAAAAAAAATATATCATATTTTATTTTTAAAATTATTTATTTATTTTTTTATTTATTTTATATAAATGTTTTAAAAAAAATAAATACATGAATAGATGCATATTTTTTAAATTATTTATTTATTTTTATTGATTTCATATAAATGTTTTAAAAATAAATAAATGAATAAATGCATATAGGATATAAAAAAAAAAATATAAAGAAAATAGAGAAGAATCAGATTAACAAGAGAATTCAAAATTAGTAAAGGGATTTACATTCACTCCTTGATATTGTTTAATGTTAAATTCAGTTTCTTATACTAATAATCTAGGGTTATTAATTAATATATATTGGACCTTAGGGAATCAACATGAGTAAATCCATACTTGAATACAAGTTTTCTTTTAAATTTCATATTGGTTTCAGCATACTCAAGTTAACACTTATTTTTAACATGGACTAAATAGTCAAGGTGGACTAATACGAATTTTTTTAAAATAAAAGTTAAATTATCAAATCCATAAACTTGGATGACATTAATGGTTAAACAGATATGACAAAACGAATACCTCTACCCGATAATGCCTATGCTGAATTAAACTTCTATTATTGAATTCGGTTATGAAATGGTCAGACTTGGCATGACAGAGTTTGGTTGAAAGTAGGTCAAGCCCTAGTGAGGATATCGTCAAACAAGAGAATTTAGGTTTGTTTGTCTTCTTTTGTTATGATTTAATTTGACCCGCTTTAAAAGGGATCACTGTGTAAAAATCAATCGAAATAGATGTTGAATAGTGTATGTGTTCGCCTAAAAGGCAAGATTGTAAAGACATGTAAATATGTAACCTTAACTATATTAAATACCAAAAAGGGTCTTGCAGTTGAGCAGACCCGGAGATGTAGCCCATCCGGGGTGAACTCCGAGATCATATTCTGTGTCATGCGATGTTTATAGCGTACTTTGTTTTATGTTTTAAATTATCTTGAATGGTTGTATTCTTGCGAAATGTATGGTGTAAATTAAATGAATTCAAATTTAAATGGATAACATTTTTCATATGGATAAACGTAGTTATTTAAATTCATAAAACGTTGAGAATTATGAATATGGCATGGTATTTAAATATTGAAATTAAAGTGTAAAAAAAAAAAAAGTAAATTGGTTATGTAGTTTAAATTGTAATAGTGGCAGAAATCTCATTAGAATTACTTTATTGGATTAACTTGATATTAGGTATATAAATGGAATGAATGTAAAAAAGGAAACAAAGATAAAATTTATGTCACAAATTCGTAGATTGAAATCTAGAAGATGAACATCATATAAATAACTATCTTTTTACCTTAGAAAATGAATCACGCCATGTCAATTATGATTCATTGCATTGGACGAATTGGTTAAGTTATTTCACGTTTTAATCATAACCAATAACCCTCATCAGATTAATTTGATAATTCGTGTGGACTCAACTAGGCATCCATGTTGTATATTGGATGGATATACTTAATAATCCATGTTGTAATTATAATCAATAATCCTCACTAGTTTAACTTTATAATAGTGTGAACTCAAATAGATATCCATATTTTAATCCTTATAAAAGGAATCCCTCGTGATTGCTAAATAAATTGGTTGTTTTTCTTGGTGTTTTGACTAAAACACTGTCGAAAGTGGATGCTTTTTGGCAGGATTTTGAAAAAAAATTTCCTGCCCAAATGTTTTTTGAAATGATGGGCCAGGGTTAAAAGAATTTTTTTTTCCCTCCGGAATGGTTTTTGAAAAGATGGGTGGTGGTCTGAGTGTCCTCTGGAATCCTTATGAGCCCCTTGGTTGTGAGAAGCTCCTCGGTCAAAGTTGTTGAAGTTCAAATAATTCTATAGATTTCCTTTTTCTTTGTGGGGTTGAAAATGAAATGAGTGGGCCGATTGAGCAAGAGGATGATTGAAAAAAGTGTCAGGGCTATCTGACTGATCTTGTAGACATGCAAAATGATTCAACCATTGGTTCCTTGAAGGTAAGTCTGAAACCAGTTTGATAAAAGGTTTGTCCCTGAAGATTTTGGTGAAGGGATTGATATCAAAATTTGAATATTGGGTGAATCGGAGGGCATCCTTAGTCTGTCCTTGACGAGCCTAGTGAGGGTCATTGAAACCTTTCTGCCATCTTTTGTTTCCTGCAGCCTTGTTTTGAAGCCTTACTAAGCCCTGTAGCCCTGCACTGGCATCATGCCACCATCTTCCTTTCCCTGTAACCCTATTTTGAAGTCCTACTAAAACCTGCGACCCTCCTCCCATGACTATTATGTTGTCATTAATGTCAATTAAAACCAGTAATGATGTTGTAATGCAACCGGTAGGAGAGCTAGTGAAGGAAAGTGGTATTACTTGAGGGTGAATTATTTTTATTTACTATTTTTGTCATTTTAAATTTTTTTTTAATTATTTCAATTTTTTTTCGTATTTTTTAGGATGATATTAGAGGACTATTGAAAGAAAATTATGTATAATACTTTTGAAGATGCATGTTGTTGATAGGATCTTGTAGGAATCTAAAAATGGTCAATGCTTGCGATGTCATACTTCAACATGTTTGCGTTACCTTCTTTTAGGTTTCACATTTTACTAACACTTCCTCTATGTTGCACATTTGGTCTTTATCATTTATCAGCATCGTGTCATTCTTCTACTTTCTCTCCTTCAGTTGTTTCAATTTAAGTCTTATCGATGTCAATCTCAATTGTCATTTCATGATCATGGTTATCTATCAATGTCATAAAATCAGCATTTTAACCTTAATCAATTTCAATTAGCTTCCACCTCAATCATTTACAATCAATTCTCAATATCCTGTAATCAATCATTATCAATAAATTATTTGTTATCAATCATCAATCATTTGTCTTTGTCAATTTTCCTTGTCAATTCAATCATTAAATCCTTTTCTTGATCATGTTAATTATTTCATGACATCATCTTGACTTATGTCTCTCTCCTAAGGTTTAATAATTCTTTAATTATTACTCCTTTTCTAATATTTCTCTTAGGATAAATGAATTTATTCATTTACCCTATGTCTTGTGTCACAAATAAATATTTTATTTAATTGGATAATTTCCCTTTTGTGGGCTAATTAATAAATGAGAAATTATTAATTATTCCCACATTTATTCTAATTATTTCCTCCTAACGTTTCCCACTAATTTCTCCACTTTTCATGCTTGTCTTTTGTCATAATTGAAAGCTAAATTAGTTGCCAAATTGTCATAATCAATGAGCTATTTTTGTGGCCAATTTGTCATAATTTGGAGGCCTAAATTTCTCTAAATTTGCCATATTTTCACATAGAAACTTGTCATGAAATTGGCCATTCAATTTGTCATATTTTTTTCATAATCATGCTAAATTTCCAATTTGTTTCCCTTTTCAAATGCTCATCAAATTTGTCTGTAATTTGACTTCTCTTTTCAATCAATCTCAACCACAATTCGAGTTCCCTCATGCTATCATTTTCACTTTACAACCTTGCTTTCAATCATGCTTTGCACTTGTAGGTGAAACCCACATAATCTGGAGGCGAAAGAATAACAATGGAGTTCAAAGAAGGATATTTCAGTATATGGTTTGCATTTTGGTTTTGAAATCTTGTCTTCCTTCCTCTATTGAATGTTCTAGGATTGGATTTCATTAGCAATTAGGTTTGTGGCTGCCTAATAGTTATGCTTTTGATGTTTTCCCCTATTTTGCTAGCTAATAGTTATGTTTTTGATGTTTTCCATGATTCCTATGTACATTTCTTGGTGAACCCAACGTGAACTGGCCTATTTCTATCTTTTAAGTGCTTTTGGAGTGTTTTGCAGGTCCAATTTATAGAAAAGCACCCTTTCTGAGTAGTTTTAGAACTTCTACACCTATGCAAGCTACTTTTGCGCATGTGCAGGCTATTTATGCACCTGTTTAGGGTACTTATTCTCCTATGCAAGGTAATTTTTCACCTATGCTGGGTTGTTATGCTCCTATGTGGCCTAGAACTGCGCATGTACAAAGATTAGGGTTTTGAGTTCCAAGATTCAAAATTTTGATTGCATTGATACTTTTGATAGTTTGTAATCTACAATTTGGTTTATATTGTCATAAATCATGGCTTTAAATTAACTTATGTAGTGCTAATTAGGTTGTTCAATGAACAACAACTTTCACACTTTTAATTTTCATGCAATCGGCTTAAAAAGAACTCCACACCTTTCAATTTGGGCACTAAAATGAACTCCAATCTACTCATTTTGTTTCAATTTTAAGTGCAATTAGTCTAATTAGGGATAAAATTAACTCACATAACTTAATTAGGTTGGTTAAGGAACAACATATACTCACACTCTAGTCAGTAGGGTTTTGAGGTCATAACTCCTGCATTTCAGTTTTAAGCACCTTAAGCTTGTGCAATTTAGGGTTTTGGTTTTTCATTAGCTATTTTGGGCATAGATCCATCATGGTTCTTTGATATTTGGACAAAAATTTTCCATCTTAGTGGGTTTAAGAGTCCAATTAGGTCAATTTTAATAAAAAATTGGGGTTTTCATGCATGATATGGCTTTAATTTTGCAAAATTTACCCTTTGTCTGAGAAAATTTGTTGTTTTACAAGTGTATTGCACTTTTGCACCCATGTGCCCTAATTTTGCGCTTGTGTGCTCTGATTTTGTGCCTATGTAGGGTACTTATGCACCTGTGCAAGGTGGTTTTGCACCTGTGTGCCCTAAAACTGTGCATGTGCAAGGGAAGAACCTAAGGTATAATATTTGGGTACCAACAAGTCGTAGTAGTATCATGTTAAACAATTTTGAGGGAGAAACAAAATATTTAAGATGAAAATAGTTGGAAAAAAATTTGACATATTAGACTTTCAATGATGGATTAAAGTTTTAAATGTTAATACATTTACCAGTAAAATTATAAAGGCAGTAACCTCCTTGCATGGATGGTGGTGCACTCCCGCTGATGTGGTTAAGGCAGTAATATCCTTGCATGGATTGTGGTGCAATCTCGTTTATGGGGTTAAGGCGATAGAGATAAATGTCGTCTCTTGCTCCTTCCTATAGAGGTTTAGGGGAGATCATCTTCAATGATAGCATGTCGAGTTGCTCCTCACTGTTACTATGTTAGTAAAATGATGATTTCTCTCTCTTTCATGTACTTTGGTTTTTTGTGTTACTGATGATTTGTGCAGCACCTTGGCAAAAAAATTTATGAAGACTTATTCACAAACTACTAATGTGTTTGTTGCAGGACGTAGCCAAAGAATTTCATCAAAACTAAGTGTCTGCAATTTTTAGAGTAGTTGCACACTTCCTTTCTAAGGATTAATGAACACCATGTATGCCATGTATTCTTTTATTTTTCTTGTGTGTTTTTACCCTTAGAAGTGGGTCTACCTCCTAATTTGCCTGGCACTTCACACAAGGATTGGTGAGAGGGAACAATCCAAAGTGGAAATGAGCTAAAGCCAAGCTCTTCCGAGCCACTATAATCAAACATGTTTGTGACAAAAGTTGAAAGAAACAGGTATTGGAATGGCATAGCAATGATTAAATTCACCGAATCTATGCCCACCTAAACGAATGCCTTGACTAAAATTCTTCTCCTTGTTGACTTAGGAATTGTGATATGTGCATGTCGAAGAAACCCCTCATGTGCCCTTCAATTTGAGATAGTAAATTCTTTGGAAGTGATGCCCCTTGAATTCAAATCTTGGTATACCTGTAGAAGTGAGTGTCATGGACGGGAGCCAGTGCTACCAAGATTCTAACTATCTGGTTGAATGGGGTATTCTAGGTAAGGGGATTCAACAAGTATTGTCCTTTCAAGCCTTAGGATTTTGTCATTGAATGTGCATGAGTGTCTTTTGTCAAATTCAAACAAACACCTTGTCTTTCATGCTTGTTAAAACTGAATTATAAACAAAGGACATAATCAACCTTACAAATATTGGCAAAAATAATCTTTCAAAAAATAGTCATAATCAACTTTGATCATCAAACCTAAACAATATTTATCCAAACAAGAATCAAACAAAGTCAAATTTGGTTCAAGGAAATTCAAAGTATTCATCCAACAATTTGCAAATATTTTTTTCAACATGGCTTGTCAAAAGATTGGGTACCCTTTTTCCAACATTCATGTCACTTAGGGCTAGGTTTTGCATAGTCTAACTTAGGTCTTATGACATATTGTCATCTTCGTTCATTTTAGTCCATTTCATTGCAAGAAACCTCATTTTGCGCTTAGGTTTAAAAACAATTTTCCTAGGTCTTCATTTCATTACCATACCCAAGCTAGGTTTTCACTTAGGTTGCAATCTTGCATTATCATTGTCATCATAAAATTAGATATTCACTTAGGTCATATTGTTTCCTTGCATCCCCATTTCTTGCATTAGATCATACCATCGCATAGTCCAAAACTTTAGGTCATATCACATTCCAAGTTTTGTCAATATTTCTATTCATACCTTAAGCTCATATCATTTCATAATAGCCTTGATTCATTTCATACCCTTAGCTCATTTCATTTCATCTTCTTAGGTCATAATCATATCATATCTTGGGTCCATACCCTAGGTCCTTGTCAATAGTCATTTTCCTTTTGCATAATAGTCCCAAAATTAGGATTTTCCAAACTTGAAAACTCAAATCTCTAGATTAAACCCTAAGTTTTTGTTAGGAATTATTGACCTTGTCCAAAATTTTATTCTCTTCTCAACATTATTTTGTCAAACCTTAGCTTAGTATCCAAGTGTATATGTGTGACATTGTCATTTGTCCTATTGTAATTTTGTCTTTTGTCCTTTTGTCAATTAAGGTCTTGACTCCATTTCAGTTTCCCAAGGTTTCATCTTTAGGTTTGCATTCCAAAGGTTTGTCCAAATCTCAAAAACAACAAAAAACATAGCTTGTATTTTTTCCCTAGATTGCATTATCATTTGATAAGGTTGCACTTAGTTGCATTTTACTGTCATTTCAAAAATTCAAAAAGGCCAAAAATATAAGTTGCATTGTTAATCACATAGGTTGCATTCAGTTGCATATCATTGTCATTTTAAAATACAAAAGACTAAAAACATAAGTCGCATTTTCATCCTTTTAGGTTGCATTAGCTATATACATCAATCTTAAAATCAAAATCCCAAAAATATTGCATTTCATAGTGACATGCCTATTGAAACAAGGTCTAAGTATAAGAAATTGTACGAATCAACATATCAAGCCATGTATTTTCCAATGGATGATAACCAATTGAGACAATCATAATTCTATCCAACACAACAACAAGAAAATATCATACAACCAAAAATCAATCCAAATATTGGTCCACATACAAACATGCTACCAGAGTATGGAATCATTCAATTGGGACCACCACCAAATTTTTAACCAATATTTGTACCAATGTAACTAGGACTTGGAAGTGTCCAACCAAGATCACCCTCAAATCAAACAATCATTCAAAACCAAACCTCAAGTTTACATCTAAAACATCAAAATCTTAGTTCGAATAAGATTGATCCTAGCCCACATGCAATTTGGTTAGAGAAAATGAAGAGAGATAATCAAATACCACCAATAATAAGAGAACCAGACTCAGACTCATAATCAGAATTGGAATTTGAGTCATACCAATCTTCATATTCTTATTAGACTCAACCTTCAAAACTAATCTATCCTTCCTACTAGTCCAACTTACACATGGTCCTACCAATCCAACCAACACAATCAATGGTGCAATTTCAATAATATGCTCCACCAAACACAAAATGTCAATAATTCATTAAACCAAATGTAGAGTACCAACAACAAAGTTAGACAACAAATCAATATCAACAACTACAACCAAACATTCAAAAACCAAAGTTTCAACTCACATTAGGCCAATTGTCAAACATGTCAGAACCATTTCACACAAATTCAAAATCCAAATCCAACTATGTAAAAACCTCACAAGGATTCAAATGAGTCCCCAAAGAAAAGTGTCTTTATTACACAACTCTTAAAGAAGATCTTAAGCGATCCTTTTGAGAAAGATCAAAATTGTGCACTTGTGTCTAGAAATGGCTCACTCCCACATAAAAAAATTGACTCTCCAATGGCATTTATCCCAACATCTTTCAAAGTTTCATGAGAGCCTTCCTTATCATCCACATCAAACAATATACCCAAGGATAAAATCCCCCAAGGGCTATCCATAATTAATTTCCAAGCAAGTCCAATTAATGATGCAAGTCCCTGCCATGCTTTAGAAATACCAGAATCAATGCCACCATGCACTTCATTTCCCATTAAACCTATTTCAAAGGATCCCATTCAAAGTCCATCTCCTTCATGTCCAAGCATTAATTCCTTGCCAGAATCTCCCATGCATGTTCAAAGTCCAACCCCATGTCAAGAGGATAATTTATAGCACAAACAAATGAGTCCTAAAACAAGTCAAGATCAAGATCCTGAAACCTTATTATTCCATCCAACTCTTGACCAGGATCCTATCTCCCCAGACACTCATGATGATCCCCCTATTCCTATCCAAGAGCCCAACACCTTTTCAAGTCCCATTCATATTCCACTACCTGAGCAAGATCAAGATATCCCAATACATCCAATCCCAAATTATCCTCTTCCATTGCATGACCAAAATGTCCTTTTAAGTCCCATTGAAACTTTTCTCCTTAAGAAAGGTCAAAATATCCCCTCCATCATTTCCAATGATCCCATTGAAAGTCAAAAGTAGAGCACATTTAAAGAGGAATCCAGTGATCCTCCTTGTCAAGATCAAATTATCCCTTCACTTTCATGTCCAACACAAGACCCTATTATCCCTTTAAATCCCCCACAAGATTCCATCTCCCTCGATTATCCCATTATTCCTCCTACTACTTCTCATGAAGAGCTTGTCATTGATCTTGATTCCCCACACAATCCTAGTCCCCCTATCATTGATCCTAATCCCCCTCATGATCCTGATCCATGTTCATGAACCCCCACATGCACAATGGGTTCCTCCACTTTGGTCCAGTTTGATCCACTTCATGATCCCATATCATATCCACCTCATAATGGACTCACTTCTTCCTTCGAAAGCAAAGAGTATCTTACAAGTCAGAATGTTTATAAAGACAAAGGGGTAGACCTTTATGAGCAAGAATCCCTTCCTACCAAAGAAAATATTAATGGTCATGGTGTCAGTAAAATTCCTCAAGGAGTTGGTATCCCTACGAAGCCTAAATCCAAACATATGCCTTCCCCTCCATCCCTTCCATCCATTTTAGGTCCTTATATCCCTTCATCCCATATTCAAGGTCAAAAAAGGCACACACCTTTGAGCACCTTCCATCCATCCAAAAGACCTTCATATCATTCATATCAATCCATGCATTCCTTTCCCTCTCCAAGAAATTTGGATGCCAAGCATAAAAGTTATAAGTCTAGAAATCCACATATATTTAAGGGTTGACATGTCTAATCTAATCGACATATCAAAACAAAGCAAAATATGATTAAAAAAAAAGGGAAAAGAACAAAAATAATTCGTCCTTTGGTGAAAGCCTGGAAAACAGGCGCCTTGGGAACGTACCTGTTGGTATTTTGGTATGGTTTATTCATTGATGTCAACACCTACTAAACTTTATCAACTCTAGCACTTTGGAGAATCAGCAACATTCATCGGCAAGCAAGTGACTTATGCACAGTCACCGGTATATGCTACACCGACAGGATATAATGATCACCGGCACTTGGAATGGCATGGAAAACACTTGGTTATGTCAAAGACATCATTTGGACACCTTGTCTTGGAGATTTGATTATTGGTATATTCATATTTGCATATTTGTTGTTACCGACAAATAGGTCCAGGTTATACACCGGCATGTTTATCTTTTCCAAATCAGCATGGCACGCTATGGAGATGACTTATTGTTGTTGTAAATGCATTAAGGTGACATGTTGAATTGGTTATTGCACCGGGCATTAATTTATTTGTAAATTGATTTTATTGTAATATCTTTTAGAGCCAACCTACTAAAATTGGTCCTAGGTTATGATATAAATGTAAGATCTTATTTGTAAGATCGACAAAGGAATGAAAAGAAGAATTGTGTGAAGGTATATGCGAGATTAAGCAGAGCTATACACGCAGACATCAATTGAATATGAAGCAAGGATTTTGTGAAAGTATATTAGAACTAAACTGGTACTGAATCTAGCATATGAAGATGTTATTTTGAGAAGTATATCCTTATTGGATTTAACCATCTAATTGTAGTCAGTGTGACTCCTATTTTGTGTTTGAGTAGTGATCTCTAGGTGCTTGGCCTTTCTGCATGTGAAGACCCCATTTGTATACACTTACTATCTCTAGTAGTATCATCTGATTGTGGGTAAGGTTTCCCACCATGGTTTTTCCCCTTACAGGGTTTCCATGTACAAATATTGGTGTTAAGTGTTGTGGATGACTTTGGTTTTTATTTCATGCATTAATCTTTATCAGTATTGCAATTATCTCATAAAACTGTCCATCGGTATAAAAGACTGGTTCACCAATATTAAGCAGTAAGTTGGTTAAGTTATTTTGTTTTGAATTTATTTGACAAGTAATTCACCCCCCCTCTCAGTTGTCTCTGGGACCTAACAATTGGTGTCAGAGCTTAGTCCTCTTTTGCAGAAGTTTAATAGCTTGAGGAGATCCAATGTCTACTAACTATTTTAGGAAGGACATTCCTAAACTTGATGGAACCAACTATGGCATATGGAAAATTAGAATGGAGACACATTTAAATTGCATTGGAAAGGACATCTGGGATGTTACAAAGAATAGCTATACTACTCCTACTCAAAGCCAGCCTAATCCACCTAACTTGACTAAAGATGAAGAAAATGACTGCAAAGCAAGAGAAGCACTTTTGAGCACATTAACAGATCAAAAAATCATGGGATTGTCAGATAGATCAATTGCTAAAGCTATTTGGGATCATTTGGAAACATTGAATGAAGGAGATTCCACAGTCAAAATTGCAAATCTTGAAAGCTTCCAGGTCGGGTATGAAAATTTGAAAATGGAAGAAGATGAAAGGATTTCTGCTTTTATGGAAAGAGTTAATGAAATTGTTTTGGGTATTAAATGTTGTGGAGGAACCTTAAGTGAAGATGAAATTGCTTCAAAAATTTTAAGAGGATTGCCACCAGCATATAAAATGAAGGTCACTGCTATAAATGAGTTAAGAACAATGCCTAATACATCAGTAACTAGAGATACATTGATTGGAAAACTTTTAGGCTTTGAAATTGAGGAATTTGGTCTTGTTGCTACTATAAATACAAATTTAGCCTTTAAAGCATCAACGTCATTTGCATCATGATTTGACAAATCTGATTGGAAATCCTTTTATGCAAGAGAACTTGAAGAAAGTAGGAAAGAAAATGAAGAACTTGAAGAACTTTAAGCACTATTTGCAAGGAAAATGCCTAAAGGTCCAATTGGAAGTAAGTATGAAGGTAAAGCACCCTTTAAATGTTTTAACTGTAATAAGATTGGTCATATGGCTTCAAGATGCCCTGATAGACATGCTAGACTAAGAGAAGAAGCTTGAAGGACATACAAGCCTAACCCTGAATATCAGAGATACAGATTTAAGAAGAATAAAGACAAATCTTGTTATCTTGTTGATGAAGGAGTGACTAATGATTCTGATGAGGATCCGACAGACAATGGATGGGTTTTTGTTGCTATAACAGAAGATCAACCGACACCTACAGTCCAACCAGTAGAGTAGGCCTTGATAGCTAAAACTGAAGTAAAGGATGAATGGATCATTGATTCAGGATGCTCACATCATATGACAGGAGATAAAGGTAAATTCTTGAACTTTCAAGAATATAATGGAGGTCTAGTGAGATTTGGATATGACAAAGCTTGTCTAATCAAAGGTAAAGGTACAATATCTCTTGATGGTAAGCATAACACTAATAATGTTTACTATGTTGAAGGTTTAAAGCATAATCTTTTGAGTGTTGGTCAATTAGTTGAGAAAGGATTTCAGTTACAATTCAAAAATGGAAAATGCAAAATCATGAATAGAACTAGTTTAGAAATTACAACTGGTAATCAAACTAGAGGTAATATCTTTCATTTGAATAACAGTGAAAAGACATGCTTGATTGCACATATTGATGAAAGTTGGCTATGACATAAGAGACTCTAGCATGTAAACTTTGATTGC
This sequence comes from Cryptomeria japonica, assembly GCF_030272615.1. Taxonomy (NCBI): domain Eukaryota; kingdom Viridiplantae; phylum Streptophyta; class Pinopsida; order Cupressales; family Cupressaceae; genus Cryptomeria; species Cryptomeria japonica. Next base: position 581,592,107 of record NC_081414.1, on the reverse strand, counting down.
ATGGTGAAAATCAGTACTACTAAGGTAGTTAGAGATTTACCTAAAATTGTCAAACCTCACAATACAGTATGTAAGGAATGTCAATTTGGAAAAGAAGTTAGAACTACCTTTAAAAGTATTCTAGAAAAATCCAATAATGCTCTTAACTTAATTCATACTGACTTATGTGGTCCAGCTAGAACCAAAAGCTTGCAAGGTGATAGATATTTCATGCTAATCATTGATGACTATTCTAGAATGTGTTGGGTTACTTTTCTCAGAGAAAAATCAGAAGCACTTGGGAAGTTCAAACTATTCAAAGCAATGGTAGAAAATGAAACTGGTAAGAAAATCAAATGTCTAAGATCAAATCAAGGAGGAGAATTTACATCTAAGGAATTTAATGCATTCTGTGAAGTGAATGGAATCAAAAGATAGCTATCAGCACCTTAGACACCATAGCAAAATGGACTTGTTGAAAGGAAAAACAAAACTATCTTGGATGCAGCTCGAAATATGTTATCAGAAGAAAACCTACCACATGTATATTGGAAAGATGTAGTAAGTACAATGGTCTATACATTCAACAAAGTTCACATCAAAGGTGAAACCGATAAGACCCCTCATGAACTATGGTTTGGTATTTCTCCTACTCTTAAATATTTCAGAATATTTAGAAATAAATGTTATATTTGAAGAGATGAGTATATTGGGAAATTTGATCCTAGAAGTGATGAAGGAATATTTCTTGGTTATTCATCTAAAAGTAAAGCATATAGATGTTTTAACGAAAGATTGCAGAAAATTGTTGAGAGTACAAATGTGAAGATTGATGAACAATTAAGAGGAACTTCAAGGTATATAGATTCTGAACCAGCAATAGAAATTCTAACAAATGAACCTACACTGAACCCACCAGTATAGAATGAAGATCCAGTTACACCAGTACCATCTGAAAATTCCACTGTGACCGAGGAACAACAGCAAACAAAGACACCCCGATATGTAAGACTAAATCATTCTGAAGATCAGATAATTGGAAACAATCATAAAGGAGGTATGACAAGAGGAAGATTGGCAAATGAAGAGGTATGTCTTATTTCTCAAATTGAACCATATCAGTTAATGAGGCATGTGAAGATAAATATTGGATTAAAGCTATGGAAGATGAATTAGAACAAATTGAGAAGAATAACACTTGGACATTAGTTCCCCAGCCTAAAGATAAAAATGTAATTGGAACCAAATGGGTATTCAGAAACAAACTTAATGAAGATGGTAAGGTTATCAGAAATAAAGAAAGACTAGTGTGTAAGGGATATTCTCAAAAAGAAGGAATTGATTACAATGAGACGTTTGCACCGATAGCCAGAATTGAGGCAGTCAGATTATTTTTGGCTTTTGCAGCACACAAGAACTACAAAGTATATCAAATGGATATTAAATGTGCATTTCTAAATGGAGATCTTGAAGAAGAATTTTACATTCAACAACCTAATGGATTTTCTTTGATAGATAACAAAGATATGGTTTTCAGGTTAAGGAAAGCTTTGTATGGATTGAAACAAGCTCCAAGAGCTTGGTATGCAAGATTGGATAAGTATCTTTTGAAGATTGGTTTTTCTAAAGGTAATGCTGACAACAACTTATATTATAAAGTGACTAATGATGACATCTTGGTTATAGAAGTTTTTGTTGATGATATAATCTTTGGAGGAGAAAATGGACTATGTAAAGAATTTTCTATTGAAATGCAACAAGAATTTGAAATGTCTATGATTGGAGAGATAAAATTCTTTTTAGGATTGTAGATTACATAGACTGACAAAGGTATATTCTTGAGTCAATCCAAGTACCTAAAGGAGTTTTTAAAGAAATTTGGGATGGAGAACTCTAAACCGGTAAGAACACCTATGACTTCAAGTGACAAACTATCACTAAGGGATGAATCTACACCTATTAATCCAACTAGGTACAAATCTATGATAGGAGGTTTACTGTATTTGACACAAACCAGACCTGATATCATGAATGTAGTATGTATTGTTTCAAGATTTCAGAGTAATCCTAGAGAAAATCATGAATCATCAGTAAAAAGGATTTTCTGGTACTTACAAGGCACAACAAATCTTGGATTATGGTATCCTAGAGATGAAAACTTTGAATTATGTGCATACACAGATGCAAATTGGGCTAGAGATGTGGATGATAAAAAAATAACCACCGAAGGAGCATTTTTTCTTGGAAGTAGACTAGTTTCTTGGTTGAGTAAGAAACAAAGTTGTACATCCTTGTCAACAGCAGAATTAGAATATGTTGCAGCAGCAACTAATTGTACATAGGTACTATGGCTTAAACAAATGTTGAAAGACATAAAGGTAAAATGCAAGGAACCTATTACTATCTATTGTGACAACACTATAGCAATTGATATATCTAAGAACCCGATACTATATATCTAAGAACCCGGTACTACATTCTAAAACCAAACATGTTTCTATCAAACTGAATTTTCTAAGGGAGAATATTGAAGCAAAAGAAGTTAAACTGGTTTATGTGAATACTAAAAAGCAGATTGTAGATATTCTCACTAAACCTCTGCCTAAGGGGACCTTTGAATATCTTAGAGATCAGCTTGGGGTCATTCCCCCACTGGTAGATACTTAGAAAATTGATGTTTGTCATCAACCGACAGAATTAACAGAGAAATCTCTTTACTCCGACTTTGATGAGGAAGCTACTTCTTAGGAAGAGTAGCTGGTATACTAAATTGGTTGGTATTTTGTATATGAACTTGTTTTTTTAGTAACTTTGGTATTTGATGTCAAAGGGGGAGAGATTGGTATGGAAAAACACAAGGAAACACTTGTTACTCTCACGGGGAGAGATTGTTACTTTGGGAGAGCTTACTTATATTTTGATAATTATTGGTATTTTGGCATTTGGCATTTATGTTTTGATAATTATTGGTATTTTGGTATTTGGCATTTTTTCGTTTTGGCACTTTGATGGTTTTTCCATCTTGTGTTGCCATCAATGCCAAAGGGGGAGATTGTTGGTATCTTGGTATGGTTTTGTCATTGATGTCAACACCTACTAAACTTTATCAACTCTAGCACTTTGGAGAATCAGCAACATTCACTGGCAAGAAAGTGACTTATGCACAGTCACTGGTATATGGTACACCAATAGGATATAATGATCAACGACACTTGGAATGGCATGGAAAACACTTGGTTATGTCGAAGACATTGTTTGGACACCTTGTCTTGGAGATTTGATTATTGGTATATTCATATTTGCATATTTTCTATTACAGGCAAATAGGTCCAGGTTATACACCGACAGGTTTATCTTTTCCATATCAGCATGGCACGCTATGGAGATGACTTATTATTGTTGTAAATTTATTAAGTTGACATGTTGACTCAGTTATTGTATCAGGCATTAATTTATTTGTAAATTGATTTTATTGTAATATCTTTTAGAGCCGACCTACTAAAATTGGTCCTAGGTTATGATATAAATGTAAGATCTTATTTGTAAGATCGATAGAGGAATGAAAAGAAGAAATGTGTGAAGGTATATGCAAGATTAAATAGAGCTATACACGTAGACATCAATTGAAGATGAAGCAAGGTTTTTGTGAAAGCATATCAGAACTACACCGGTACTGAATCTAGCATATGAAGATGCTATTTTGAGCAGTACATCCTTATTGGATTTAACCACCCAATTGTAGTCAGTGTGACTCCTATTTTGTGTTTGAGTAGTGAGCTCTAGGCGCTTGGCCTTTCTGCATGTGCAGACCCCATTTATATACACTTACTATCTACAGTAGTATCATTTGACTGTGGGTAAGGTTTCCCACCATGGTTTTTCCCCTCACAGGGTTTCCACATACAAATATTGGGTATTAAGTGTTGTGGATGACTTTGGTTTTTATTTCATGCATTAATCTTTATCGGTATTGCAATTATATGATAAAACTATCCACCAGTATAAAAGACTGGTTCACCAGTATTAAGCAGTAAGTTGGTTAAGTTGTTTTGTTTTGAATTTATTTTACAACTGATTCACCCCCCCTCTCAGTTGTCTTCAGGACCTAACAATACCATGATGAAAACCTGGCAAATAGACATCATGCGTAATCCATGAACTTCTTGCATACTATACTTGGGGGAAATTTTTGTCCTTCCTATCCTATCCTATCATACCTCTGTCATGTCCTTCATTATCCTAACACCCTCCATTATCCTATTGTTCCTCATGCCCATATTCCCTTTTCCACCTTTGATCTTGACAAGGCTGAGGATCTTCACGAGCGTCATGCATCCTATTTGCAGCTTTCAGTCTATCACAACTTTTGGTCTTTATCCATTTACTCATTACAACCTTTCATCCATATTCCTTGGCATATTACAAGATTTTATCCTTATTCCCTAGCCTATCACATCCTTATCCTATTCATATCCCTTATCCATTTTTGATCTTTCTTGTCCTATCCATTCTATTATCACTATTTTTAAAATGGATGTTCTCAGTCCATAATTGGCTATTTTTTGTTGAAATTTTGAGTCTGGTTTTGGTCTTGTTACCTCTATTTTGTTGTAAGCCAATGAGAGGGTTTAAGGGTTTTAAGTTTTAACCTTCAAGGTGTCCGAGTAAAAACCTGGTTCTAATTCTGCGTTACTTTTTGCCACTTAAGTGATGGGTATGTTTGTCATGAGAAGTGTCCCCCCCCATTGTTATTTACCTGGGCGGTCCCTTAAGTATTTTAAATTTTATACACGTATTACTTTGCCCTTTTTCTAATGTTTATCGGGCCTTGTAAGTATCATGCAACTCTTTGTTGATCCAACAGCCCGCGTTGATTCATAAGATGAAGATGATCGCGAGTTAGCCTCTGCGAAATAATGAAAAGTGGTGGGTCCCAAAAGCAGACAGGTTTTCCAAAGAGTAAAGAGTGGTTGGTTCAGAAGATGATCAATGGTTCTCGTTGATTTCCGGGCAAAAGGTGCTCGAGATTTAGCCTTCGCGAAGCAGTGAAAACATATGGCGGGTCCAAGAGACAAGTGATCTTCCTTGGTTAAAGGGTGATCGGGTTGGAAAAGGATCAATGGCTCATGTTGATTCATGGCCGGGAGATGCACGTGTTTTACCTTTCACGAAGCAGTGAAAGGGTGGCGGGTCCCACTAAAGGTGGCAGTAAAGGTGGTAGGTCCACCTGGCGATGACAGAGCAGTGACTAGGCATTCAGTTGGTGGTCCAAAGTGGGCCTGAGTGAGGTGGTCATAGAAAGAATAAACAATGAACAATTTCCTGAGATCTGACGGCCCGCGTGGATTTGCAAAGATAAGATGCTAGTAAGTTAGTCATCGTGAAGTGGTGAAAAAGGCTGGTGGGCCCAAAGGATAGGTAGGGCACGAAGTTAAAAGCTGATCAAGTCTACTTTGATCCAACGATCCTCGTGGTTTCGTGGCCGCAAGCTAAACAAAGATTAATGTTCACGAAATGGCGAAAGACAAGTGGAAACCACATGAAGGCATGACTTGGCAGGACAGATGGTGTGTTTCATACAGTAAAAGATGACCTATCTAGTATACATGGTTTGAAACGGCAGTTGAGGGCCCGCCATGGTGCAATCGGCAGTTATGTGGAGAATAGTGAAGCAAAACACATGGCAGATTCAGAACGGAACCCAAAGGAGCTTTTAGAGCTAATGGCTGACAACCATGTGGCATTTGTTAACTGGTGAATAAGTAGAGTAAGTGATATCCGACTAAAGGACCCACTTAAAAGGTTTGAAGCTTGTTAAAAGATATTCATCTCGCGGTCAATCCAATGGTTCTCATTGTTTCATGGCCTGAAGATGCCTGTAGCTTAACCTCTGCGAAATGGCGAAAATCGTTAGCCATCAAGATGAGGCATGGTTAGTAAGAGAGATTGATGGTCCTGGTTAGGGTTAAAATCTAGGTGGTTAGAGCTTGATCTAAGGGCTAGTGTGGCTTCACAAAGGAAAAGTACATGCATGTTAAAGCCCATGAAATAGAAAAAGAAGGTGGGGCCCAACATTAACAAAGAGAGATCAAATGAAGGTAAACATGGTGTAAGTTCTTGTAATCCAATGGCCAGCGTTGTTTCATGAAAGAAAGATGTAAATGTTTTATGCACTGCAAAATAGCGAAAGACTGAAACAGAGGAAAGACTCAGAGAAGTTATGACCCGTTGGAGCTAGTTTTGAATTCGATTTGGTGAATTCAATTCTGAAAAGATAACCTAAGCATGCGGAGTTAATTTCTAAAAATTCAATGCCAACTTGTCCTTTAGAGTTTGCATCAACTTGATTGTTAGTATTGTTTCATCGAAGTCTATTGCAGAGCAATTGGTGTGGAGCAATTCTCTTCAGGCAAATAATTAGGTTTTTTGTGCTTTTCTTGATAATTCTAGTTTGTTTCCAATCATTGTTGTGTGAATTATTTCATTATAGGTCTGTGAAAGTTTCAAGTGGTATAGTTGCTTATTCAGAATGGCACCAAGAAGAGAGTTGACAAGAAAATTGAATTATCGGGATGGGAACATCTGTGATGAGTTTTTAGAATAGTTAACTATGTCCACCAATGTCGAGGCTAAGGCTAAAGAGTTAGTACCAAAGAACCCTCATCTAAAAATTGGGGATGGCCTGTATGATAAAGGCAATTGGTTAAGGGACCCTGAGATAGGGATATCAGGTTTAGGACTGTTCAAAGTTGGTTTTGGATAGAGACATTCCCCAGATCCTTTAAATAGCATATGGGAGCTAGATGTAGGAAAACTTGTGGTCCCTGGTGTATTCATGGATGTAGATCTGTTGACCCTAGTTGCACAGAATTATGACCCTATAGCAAGATGCATCAGAAATATATAGGGATCACCCCTAGTTGAAATCAAAGATGATGAGTTTAGAAATGTTTTCAAGCTCAGTGAGGCCTCCAATTTGTTAGAGCCTATTGACTTTGAGTCATTAGCCTAGATTTACAATGCACAGAGGGATCATCTTAGGAGTGGCCCATTGAAAGAGATCTTTGTTAAGATAGGGGGTTAATAGTTGTAGGCCCCAGCACAATAGAACCATTCTCCATCAATTTATTTACTCTAAGAGCTAAGGGTATGTATTGGGCACTATGTCAGATATTTGGAGAGGATGCTGAAAGGAACATAACAACCCATTACATGTTGATGATTGCACAAATTCTAAACCCCTCCCTGGCTATAACATTTGATTATGCCCCGTACCTCACTGATGCTATTCATGCAGGGCTTGTAGGGATAAAAAATGATAAGGTGGATAGGCCATTTGGATGGTACTCCTTGTTGATGCACATGTTTTTATTCAAAGGTGCTAATTATTTTGCAAAAGATATGAATTTGGTCAAGGTTAAAGATAAAGAGGAGATGCCCGTGCAACTTTGGAGCACTGTTCTATCTTGGGATAGAGAGGATGCTATTTTTTTTTCAATTTGATAGATTCTTTGCATCTAAGATTAGAGTTCTTTTATGTGCAGAAAACCCTAGGATTCCTAAGGCTCTTTTGGAATTCCTTAGGCCTAAAGAGTTTGTAGAAGATATCAAGATTGTTCACTATTGGGGAGACATGTATTTGTACCCTGTTTCTACTGCTTTCAGAGTATATGGCTTTAGAGGAAGCCCTTATCTACTACCCTATCAGGTCCCATTGAAGATAGGGATTGCAAAAGTGTTGAGACAGATTGGAGGAGTGCAAGAAGCAGATCTAACCGATAGGGGTAAAGGGACCATTTTCCCAACTATTACCATGGCCCTCCATTTTGTAATCACTAAAGGTGGATGGAAATATTTTGAAGATTTCTTTAAGCCATATAGGCTGTCAACTGTAGTTGCAAGATGTGCAGATCTTGAGGACTTTTTCAATGGCATGTTCAGAAAGAGAGCAATGTGTAGAGGTAGGCCTCAGCAATTTCAGTTCCCCGAAGATTTAATTAGGAATGAATTCAACTTAGATGAGTAGGAACTAAGGAAGGAGAAATGGATTGCATATAAGAAGGCACTTGAATTTATCCATCAATTTGACAGTAGCTATGACCCTCTTTCTAGCTTCAACCCTTTTGATGAGAAAATCAAATTCTTGATTCTCTATTTTGAAGACCTCATGCAGACCTTAAAAGAAAAAAGGGAGGCTTTAATGCAAAATGATCCTGATAGGGTTAAGCTGGTCTTGGCTAAGCCCGCTTTTGCTAAGGCTATCCCACCTGGTGACTATGTAATGCATAAGAAGTCAAAGTACACTATGATGATGCCAGTGATAGGTGAGCCTTCCACTTCAAAAGGGAAAAGGAAAATTGAAGATGTCATTGACATTCAAGATTCCCCTAAAAGGCAAAGAGTAGGAAAGGAGGTTAAAACTGATGAACCTCAGTATACTCCATCTTAGTCCCCTATCCACATTGGAGATGAGCAAGCGGTGGCTGAACAATTATTACAGTTAGGGAGTCTAGGTGAGATTTCTTACACCTATGAGGAGACCCAAGAGGGGATGCCAGAGGAGCCACCTAGTGCTGAAATAAACTTAATTGATGGTGAGCTAGGGGGAAAATAATTAGACCTTACTATTAAGCAAGGCAGTGAAGAATTCCAGGCTTATGGTAACTTTGTTACAACATGGGCTTTCATGCAATTTGTGTGGAAGCAGAACATGGAACAATTCAAGACCAGATGTGAGCAAAAGAAGAGTGAACAACCTCTCAGAGATGCTAATCAGATAGAAGAAGAAATAAAGCAAGAAATGATGGTTGAATTCAAAGCCATCACTCCTAAAGCTGGAAGAGAGATGGTGTCAAAGGCTGGTGTTATAATCCTCCCTGAATGGGATATAGCTGATGCTTTAGTTCTTGATGCAGTAAGGAAGGAAACAAAGCCAATGGAAGGAGTGACCTTCAGCAGGGATAATGTTGCTCTTGTCACGTGGTCATTAAAAAAGGATGAGAACAAAAGGAGGAAAAATGCATCAGATTCTAACCTCTTAGGAGGCATGATTGTTAAGAGAGTCCAAGATATAGGGGTAGTGGAAGCTGTAAGCACAATTCTGGAAACTGCAAAGCTTAATGTGGCAGTAGCAGAGAAAGAGGCACAAGAAAGAGCCAATATCCAATTGAAGTTGGAGACTATCTTAAAGGCTTAGAATGAGGCTAAAGAAGGAATAACCAACAAGGACAACATCATCACTAGACTCCATGGTCAGTTGGCAGGTCAACACCATCTAGGTGAATCTTCTACACTCATGATAGCCTCCTCTCCAGCAAGACCCCCTCCTACTAGTCCCATTATAGAATACCCCCCTTCTCCTATGCCTTCTGGTTTCCAATCAACTGAGACTATCCAACATCAGTTGGAAAAGTTAAAACAAGCTCAAGCCTTGTTTGTAAACAAATATGAAGAGAAGGTGAAAGCCATAATTTTTAAGTTTGCTGACTCAGTCAAGGCCTCCATTGTATACATAAATGAAGAGGATTTTGGAGGTTATGATCAAATTCAGAGAGGATGAGGCCACTTTGGAACCAATCCTTGATAAGTGGATGCCCAGAGGTAAGGAGTTGGAGCTCATGTGTTCATCCCATGCAGATGCAGAGGAGAATGACCTTCTAAGGTCCACCAACGAGTTTATAAAAGAGATGAATATTCTCTCAGAGGAAAGGGCAGGTATAAAAAGAAAAGCCCAACTATATAGGAAAGAATATTCGGATCACAAATTTGAATTGTTTCCATGAGGTTTCATTGGTCCAATTCAGTTAAAAGAAGAGAAGACCTAGTTAGAGGAGCTAGACTACAATTTGTCCCAAAGGATCAATCAAATTATCAACACTGATGACACATCTTTATTTCTCCAAACTATTGAAGAAATTGAAAAGGTGAAATCTCATTACGGTTTCATAGAAACAGAAATTGGGTATTTAAGAGTCACTTGGAAAAGGCTAGAAGACATGAAATAGAAGGTTGTTAGTTTTGCTTGGCCAAGTGACGATGTTTTTCAAGAATGGAAGGATAATTATGTCGGACGAAAAGAAGATGCTCCGGAGCAGTTAGAAGAGGTTGCAACAAAACAAAAGGCACAAGAGGCTATGGATGTTGAAAAGGACTTGTAACCACTTCTTGGAGAAGAATTATGGATGTAACAAACTTTTTGAAAAGGGTTCAAAGCTTGTATGCATCCATAATATTATAAATGGATACCAGGACTAGTAAAAAAGGGATCACAAGAATTTGTAAAGAAACTCTACAAAAATTTATCTGCCTTTTTTCTAAGTGTTCCACAGAAAATTATCTAAGTTTTGTAAGATTTTCTAGATTGAATATAAATATACAGACCATTAGCTTTGAGCCTAGAATTTTTGTTGTCTTCTGGTATGCTTTCGAATATTTTACTGGTTTCATTTGGGTAACTTAGGGTTATTTCAATTGAACAAGGATTGTAATGCAATCTTTATAGATATGTTTCTTAGCTTTCTTCTTTAGGAGGGGAATTAAATACGTGAGAAATATCTTTATTAGTAGGTTATTTGTTGGGAACTTTGAATTTAATAAACACTATTTAGTATAACAAGGGAGGATTCTCATACATGTCAGGCATGTATGGAGTTGATAAAATCCAAAGTGATTGAGATGCATGGATATGTTTAATTCTGGATTTCTTGTTTAAAATAGATGACTCTGCAGCCCAGATAAGGCACTGGTATCTGTTAATGTTTTCTTTTCTAAATCTCTTGAGGATTAACAATGAAAATGAGCCTAAGTTTTACTATATTTGTTCAGTTTTTCATTTAAGGTGATAAGATCCACTGGTTTTTGGATAATGGTTACTGTGGATTTTGTTTAAAAGTGTGAAAGTATTCACATAAGGTATAACTGCTTGAACTTTTGATAAGTTCGAAGTGTAGAAGGTTATTCAAACCTTGTCATATGTTGCTCTAAGGTTCTTGTTCCTTGATTTCTCCATTCACATGCAAAGTTATTCTTTTTCATCAAAAGGGATAAGAAGGGGATCATAATTTGAGAACAACACATTCCCCAATCACCTTTCCATACACTCTCTTTTTCATCCCTTGATCTTGATCTGACATAAGGACAAAAAAATGCAAACATGGTTTCAAAAAAAAAAAATCTTGACATGTCCCTCATGCCCTTTTATTTCTTTACATTGTCATACTCAATTCTTTATCCCATCACGTGATAGCCCTTGGGAATTGAATCCACTCTATCTCTATAATAAATGGCCTTTATCTTCCCTCCATCCACCAACATTTCAGCAAGCTCTTTTTATCCATTCACCATATTCCTTGCCTTGCTAGACACTAGGGGCAAAATGATAAAAAATCACATTAAAAAACTCAAATAATGTCCTGAAAAAATCCAAAAATCAAATAATGTCTTGAAAAAATCCATAAAAATCAAATAGCATCCTAAAAAAATCCATAAAAAATCAAATAATGTCCTGAAAAAATCCAAAAAAATCAAATGATGTCTTGAAAAAATCCAAAAAAAATCGAATAATGTCCTTTAAAAAATCCATAAAAAATCAAATAAAGTCCTAGAAAAATCTAAAAAATTGTAAAATGTCCTAAAATAACACAAAAAAAATTAAAAATTCACAAAAACTCTAAAAATTAGAAAACATAAAAATCCAAAAAACAATCCTTTGCATTTCATTCCATCAATAAACTGTCCTTTTTGTACATAAACAATCGCTTTTGTTTCATTTTGCCAATAAATTGTCCCCTTTGTACATAGACTGACATTTGACAGACGTCAGACAAAAACACCATAAAAACATTGTGCTTTAACAAAATCACGCTTTCAATAGATGAACTATTCGACCACTCAAGCATTCAAACTGATCTTGTTGTCATATTAATCAAACAACATCAACATCAACATTATCATTGGTCCTTTGTCAATATTATCATGGGTCTTATACGAGGTACTACATTCCCTAAAACCAAACAGCATGATCGTCCTTTTATCACAACATTATCAACTTTTGGCAATGAAGATCAGAATGTTTGTTTGACTTGTTTGAATTTATGAGTCTTATCTTTTATTGATTTATCTTTGGCTTTGAACATGTTCCTATGTTGCCTGATGATGTCACTGGGTGATTTAGAGTGGTCGGGATGGCTCATGGTCCTTTTTTGTTTTGGCCTTTTGTTTGCGAAGTGTTTCATAGCATTCTAAGGCATGCATGTCTTAGGATGTTTTGACTCACTCCTTGTTTGTGATGTGTCTGTTTTACACAAATGGATTGCATTCTTGCCCTGGCCTTCATTGCCATGGTGCACCGCATCCATTTTCCCATATCAAGTAAAGACTCTCACCTACTATTGTGCATTTGTCAAAGCAAGTTTTCTTCACCACTAATTATTTGCCATCTAATTTCCTCTTACTAACATTTCTTCAGTCAGTCCTTGCAATCACCTTGGTCTAATTATGGTGTTATTTTTTGATAAACTGGCCTCTTTTCTAAAACATTTCGCCCAATTTATTGAGGGGGAACCCTTGTAGCCCACCATTGTTGGGGAAATGTTTTATGTAATTTTTCCTTTGACACGCTTGAATTGTTTGAATTGTTATTGTCTTTGTTGATCTTGATTACTCCCTTGGTGACAAGAGAGTTCTCAATGTTCATTCCCTTTTTAATGAGCTTCTCAATGGTACTTGGACAATTTTAATTTCAGCTCATACATCATTTCCGGTCACAAATTATGAGTGAACAAGTTAACTTGTTGTTCCTCAGGTATATCAAGAGAACATCGACTGACCAGGCTTCACCATCTTTGTAGGAAAGTCATCAAAGGTTCCCTTGGATTTTGCTTTGTGTTACATAAATCTGACATGGTTATCTCATTGTAGATGTTGAATGCAAAATGACAAATGAATTTCTCAGCCAATTCATTCCAAGATTTTATATTCCCCGGCATATGGGCATACCAATCCATAGCTTGTCCCATGAGATTGCACGAGAAAAGATGCATCAAATATGTCTCATCATAAGTCACCTCAGTGCATGTTGCATAGAAAGCTCAGATATGATCTTTTGGATTATCCTTTCCCTTGTATTTATAAACACTTTGTTCTTCAAAGTTCTTAGGGAAGGGAGGGCATGAACAAACTTTTATCAAATGAATTAGGACATAAGTCCTACTCTGTATATAACTTCTTTGTACTTTTAGTTTGTAACGCCTCTATTTGTCGTTGCATCTTCTCAATTTGTTGCATCAATACATCAAATTGTGAATGATTTTGAGGTTCATCATTCATCCCTAGATGTCCTTGTTTTTAATATATAGTACCTTCAAATGGTTGTTGATGTTCATAGATTGTTGACTTTGGTGTCTCTGGCATATATATATATATATTGATATTGCTCTTGTTGTTAAGGCACTACCATGCTTTGGTACTAAGGATTTTGTTGTGCCAATTGAGATGGAATTGCCATCTACATCTGTGGTTGATATTTCACTTTGGATTTTTGAAATTGCATTTGTGGTTGGTAATGCACATTTTCCTATTGTTGTTGTTGTTGTCACGGCATATAATAGCTTATTTGCCCTTGTTGCACATATTGAGGCACATATTGTTGTTGACTGATATTGTTGACTTTCGATCAAAATTTGTTGATTTTGTGTAATTTGTTGTTGTCCTGATGTAAACCCGATAAAATGATAGGTCTGAATAGTTCAAATACGATCAATTATGCAACATCAACTTCAGCCATAAACATATGCATGTGGTATAATAAAAATACCATAACCTATTAACCCTGCATGCATAATCCTTCAACCAAATACTTCATAAATATCACTTCAAAAATGCATAACACATAACACACAGATTTCTCACTTGGAAACCCAAATGGGAAAAACCACAGTGGGGATGAATACCCAAAATCTTGTTTTGAAATCTTTTGAAGCTTGCCCTGTTAGGAGCCTAGTCCGGTTAAAGACTTTACAATAAGGTTCTGCTAGGAACCGATCCTGTTAGAGATCACCTGGTTAAGGGATGGCTATATACCTTGTTAAAAGTTGAAACCCTGTTAAAGGTTACCTCGCTAGAGGATTTAAAGAACTCAATGATCTCGAGTCACCTAGTTATAGGTTTTACAATAAGCATGTTAAAGCTACCTGGTAAAGGGATTTTCCATCTATTCAAATGATTAGAAGACAACAGGAAAAACTATGATTTGATAACAACACTACATGCCAAGGCAGATCCTTTTCATATCCTCTACTCTACAATCACACTCTATAGTTTACCTCTTACTGGTCTGGAAAGTATCAAGTATCTCTTCACTTGGATACATACACACAACATTTTCCAACAACTTTTCAATAATAAACATCATCAACCTTATAGACAACAGATAGGTTGGTAACATAAACCTTAAACCCTAAGTATCTTAGGTTTACAACACAGGCAGTCCAATCCTGATTGTCCAAACATATTGCATAGAGCATTACAATTTCAAACAGATCACAAGACAATCTACATCATTCATTCATCACCACACATGGGAATCGGTAACCCATCATGCTCTCTTCTCATACCACTTAAGAATAATGATCATTCTCGAGGTAGACTTCAAAAGCAGTAGATCTTCTTATGCCTCAATCCTTCACACACACAAAGTTGACGTGGCACCTCGATAACATCTCTTAGCTAACTCATCACAGAGTATCATCAGTCCATCACACAAGCTGGATCGCCAAACCGATAACCATAGAGCTGAAACTACCAACCGGTAATCACACTTAGTGAAACCCTGACACCGGTACACTGAATTTCCTCATGCCTCTTCATACTAGTTCACCAACTTCTTCAATCTGCATACCGGTTCACTTACACTTATTGACATCAATGACAACATACATTATCATCATATCAACATACCGGTTCATTATATGCCAATGATATCCAACAATCCCACCCTTTGGCATTTATGGCAATACTCAGTGTAGCATTGCAACTGAAAACATCATAGACTAGTGTATCTGCATTATCAGATATCTTCTCCCCATACAGCTATCATATATCTTCTCCCCCTTTGACAACAATGCCAAAGTGGAGGCATAAGCTTCCAAAATCTACTATGTTGCTCCCCCTAAGGAGTAGCATCCTGCAACACATCAATCCTGAAAGAGTTGTCACTTTAGTACTTGAATGATGTGGAGCACACAACCTTAGTTGACTTCATGAAGGGGCACAACCCCTAATTCACCTCTCAGATAGGTAAATATAGTCTTTAGTAAGGGCTTAGTGAATATATCTGCTAGCTTCTCCTTACTAGAAACATGTTGTAATACAACCTCCTTATTCTGAACTTTCTCTCTCAAGAAATGATGTTTAAGCTCAATGTTCTTTGTTCTAGCATGCAATACCAGATTCTTGGAAATATTTATTGCACTTGTGTTATCACAAAATATGTTCATCGGTTTAGATACAGGTACCTTGAAACCTTCCAATACATGCTTCATCCAAATTGCTTGAGTGCAGTTCATAAATGCTGCCACATATTCTACTTCAACTATAGATTGAGAAGTATAGCTCAGCTTCTTGCTTGTCCATGATACTAATCTTCCACCAAGAAAGAACGCTCCACTAGTTGTGCTCTTTTGGTCATCGACATTACCTGCCCAATCGGCATCGATATATACTTTGAGATTATAATCACCATTATATGGATACCACAATCCATAATCAACTATTCCTTTCAGATATCTAAGAATCCTCTTCATAGCTACCAAGTGGGATTCTCTTGGACATTTCTGAAAATGAGCTAATATGCCCACTGCATGAGTAAAATCTAGTCTGTTGTGCACCACATAGTGCATTTTACCGATCATTGACTGATACTCCTTTTCATTCACTAGTGCTGAATCATCTTCTTTAGTTAGTTTACAGCCACTTACCAATGGTGTACCAATCGGTTTGCTTTCCTCCATGCCAAAAGTCTTCAATACCTCTTTGGCATACTTGGACTGGGTAATAAAGATACTCTCTTTCATTTGTTGAATCTATAAACCAATGAAGAATTTTATTTCTCCTATCAAAGACATCTCAAACTCTTTCTTCATTTCATCTGCAAATGCATGACTCATTCTATCATCTCCTCCAAAGATTATGTCATCCACAAACACTTCACAAATCAGAATTTGATCACCTTCTGATTTCAAGTAGATGTTGCTATCTTCACTTGTTCTCTGAAATCCAATCTTCACAAGATGAGAGTGTAGTCTTTCATACCATGCCCTAAGTGCTTGTTTTAGTCCATACAGGGCTTTGTGTAATCTACACACCATGTCACTATCTTCTGATAAGATCTAGTTGCTCTATGTACAATTCTTCTTCTAGGATTCCATTCAGAGAAGCAGACTTCACATCCATCTAATAGACCTTAAATCCCTTAAATGCTGCAAATGCAAGTAACATTTGAACACCTTCTAATCTAGCCACAGGAGAAAAAGTTTCTCAGTTTTCTACTTCCTCCTGAGCATATCCCTTATATACAAGCCTAGCCTTGTTCCTAACAACTGTGCCTTCTTCATTTAGCTTATTCCTGAAGACTCATTTGGTACCTATGACGTTTTTATGTTCCATTCTGGGCACCAAAGACCATGTTTCATTCTTTTCTATCTTATCTAACTCCTCTTCCATTTCTTTAATCTAGTCTTCATCTGTAAGAGCTTCTCTTGAAGTCTTAGGTTCAAATTCAGAAATCAGCAAGAGTTTTCTTTCACTTTTCTTCTAGTGAGTATCCTTGCATCTTTATCTCCTATGATTTTCTTTGGATCATGGTGCAGGTTTACATATCTAGGAATGATTCTAGCCTGATCTGCTAGCTTTTCTTCTTCTTCACTAACCTCTTCTTCTTCTCTTACTGCGGCTTCTACCGGTATAGGAACACTAAGATCTTTACAAGTTTCTTTCTTAACCGGTTCCCAGAAGGCTATACTCAGTTCATCTTCTACTTCTTCATTGCATGTTACCTCAGGTTCCTCAAGGGATTCATCAACCCTGACATTGATACTTTCAACAATCTTCTGTGTTCTATTGTTGTAGCACTTGAGAGCTTTGCTCTTAGTGGAATATCCCAGAAATATTCCTTCATTGCATTTTGCAAAATTTTCTCAAATGCTCACCTCTCTTGATATAGCACTTACTACCAAACACTTTAAAATAACTCACAGTGGGAGTTTTCCCGGTCCAATACTCATAAGGGGTTTTATCTTTTCCTTTCTTGATGAGTACCCGGTTCATAATATAGACTGCAGTGCTCACCGCTTCTCTCCAAAAAGTGCGAGCAACCTTTCCTTGGATTAGCATTGTTCTTGCCGCTTCAACTATAGTCCTATTATTTCTTTCTGCTATGCCATTTTTTTGTGGTTTCCTTGGGGCAAACAACTGTCTCTTGATACTGTTATCTTCACATTACTTATTGAATTCATCAGAAGTGAATTCTCCTCCTTGATTAGTTCTCAAGCATTTTATCTTTTTACCACTTTCTTTCTCTACTAATGCTCTGAAAGCTTTGAAATTTCCAAATGCTTCAAACGTGTCTTTCAAGAATGTGACCCACATTATTCTTGAGCATTCATCAGTAAGAATCATAAAATACCTATCTCCCTGAATACTTCTTTTTTTCATAGGACCACACAAATCAATATGCACAAGATCAAGTAAATTTTCTGCTGAAAAAGACTTACCTTTAAAAGTTGAGGAGGACATCTTCCCAAGTTGACATTCTCTGCACAAATAATTCTCAGGTTTGTCCAGCAATGGTAATCCTCTTACCGCCTTGATCTTATCAGCTTTAACAATGTTGTCAAAGTTCATATGACAGAGTCTCCTATGCCATATCCAACTATCATCAAATTTAGCCATTAGACACCGACTTATTTTGGCATTCAACTGAAATAAGTTACCACTGGTTTGCTTACCAGTCATAATAACTTCACCACTCTTCCCAATTATACTGCAAATTCGACCTTTAAATTCTAGAACTAATCCTTTGTCATTCTATTGAGCAACACTCAACAGGTTATGCTTAATACCTTCTACCCAGTAGACATCATCTGCACTGCTTTTACCATTTAGTGAGATGGATCCTTTACCTTTTACCAAGCATGGTGCATCGTTGCCAAATCTGACAACACCACCATCATATTCTTCCAAAGACAAAAACTTTCTCTGGTCACCAGTCATATGATGAGAACAACCACTATCAATTATCCACTCATTAGAATTGTCAATGCAAGAGACAAGAGCTTTCTTGTTAGACACTTCTTCCTTTACTGCTACAAACACTATGTCTTCATTTTCTTCATCCTCTAATTCTTCATCAGTGACACCTTCATCCACAGCAACTAGACAATTTCTTCTATTTCCACTTTTATATTTTCTAAGCCTCTCCGGTTTATCCTTATTGTCATTGTTAGGACAATTAACAATTATATGTCCTATCTTGTTGTAGGAAAAACATTTCAAAGGAAGTTTACCTCTATATTTTCCGATTCCCTTCGGAACTCTTTTAGCAAGAAGAGCTTCAAACTCCATCAGAATCTCTTCATCATCCATATCTCTGCATTGTCTAGATTCATAACTGGTACTAGTTTCTTTTCGTTTTATGGATGGTACAGTAGATGCTTTAAAGGTTGACTCGGTCTTTTGAACACTACCATCATAGCTATTCAACTCATATGCAGTTAATTTTGCAATAGTAGAATCTAAGGATACCTTGGTCTTATCGATAGACCTTAGTTCCTAGATAGCAGCAACTTTGATTGCATAGACTGGTAACAATGATCTAAGGACTTTACTAACAATAGTGGTATCATCAATAGTTCCACCAATGCTTTTGATATCACCAACCACAGTCTTAATCCTAATACCATACTGTTGAATGGTTTCACCTTCAAGCATCCTCATATCCTCAAATTTACCTCTAAGGCTTTCTTCCTTAGCTTGCTTTACATGCTCATCACCATCATAGATGTTTTCCAGTACATCCCATACATCCTTAGGTGTGTCCTTGTCTTGAACATCAATAAACTCAATATCTGATAGGCTGTTGATAAGGGCTTCCATGACTTGCCTATTTTCCTAGATTTCTCTCTTTTGATCATCAGTCAAGGTGCCAGTGGGAGTAACAAATGCATTCTCAACATAGCTCTAGTGTTGATCACCCATACTCTTGATGTAAATCATCATTCTGTATCTTAAAGTTATCTCTATTGAACTTAGGACATTCCATCTTCATCATTACAGTAGGATCTTTTACCTCAAGCAATTAAGCTTATATCACCAAGGACCTGGAGGCGCTCTGATACCAATTGATGAATAATGATGAACAACAGATACCCCAACCAATATTGAGAGGGGGGGGTGAATCAGTACAGATAAAAACTCTCTTAACAACTTATCTTGTTAAAGCAAAACCAACTGGTTATCACCATTACTGAACTTAACCATGGCAATATCGGTTAAACACAGTAAGACACCAAACACCATAAACTGATAGGTCTAAATACTTCAAATATGATCAATTATGCAACATCAACTTCACCCATAAACATATGCATGTGGTATACTAAAAATACCATAACCTATTAACCCGGCATGCATAATCCTTCAACCAAATACTTCATAAACACCACATGAAAAATTCATAACACATAACACATAGATTTTTCATGTGGAAACCCAAATGGGAAAAACCACAGTGGGGATGAATACCCACAAGCTTGTTTTGAATTCTTTTGAAGCTCGCCCTATTAGGAGCCTAGTCCGGTTAAAGACTTTACAATAAAGTTCTGCTAGGAACTGATCTTGTTAGAGATCACCCAATTAAGGGATGGCTATATACCCTGTTAAAGGTTACCTTGCTAGAGGATTTAAAGAACTCAATGATCTTGAGTCACTTGGTTATAGGTTTTATAATAAGCTTGTTAAAGCTACCCGATAAAGGGATTTTCCATCTATTGAAATGATTAGAAGACAACAGGAAAAACTACGATCTGATAACAACACTACATGCCAAGGCAAATCTTTTTCATATCCTCTACTCTGCAATCACACTTTGCAATTTACCTCTTACTAGTCTAGCAAGTATCAAGTATCTCTTTGCTCGGATACATACACCCAACATTTGCCAACAACTTTTCAATAACAAACATCATCGACCTTATAGACAACAGATAGGTCGGTAACATAAACCCTAAACCCTAAGTATCTTAGGTTTACAACACAGGCGGTCCAATCCTGATTGTCCAAACATATTGCATAGAGAATTACAATTTCAAACAGATCACAAGACAATCTACATCATTCATTCATCACTGCACATGGGAATCGGTAACCCATCATGCTCTCTTCTCATACCACTTAAGAAGAATGATCATTCCCAAGGTAGACTTCAAACGCGGTCGATCTTGTTATGCCTCAATTCTTCATGTGCACAAATTTGACGTGGCACCTCGATCACATCTCTTAGATAACTCATCATAGAGTATCATCGGTTCATCACACAAGCTGGATCACCAAACCGATAACCATAGAGCTGAGACTACCAACCGGTAATCACACTTAGTGAAACCTCGACACCAGTTCACTGAATCTCCTCATGCCTCTTCATACCGGTTCACCAACTTCTTCAATCTGCATACCGGTTCACTTACACTTATTGACATCAATGACAACATACATTATCGTCATATCAACATACCAGTTCATCATATGCCAATGATATCCAACAGATTAATGCAATCTATGTTTTTGTTGGAATTTTTAAGATTTGGACAAACTTTTTGAATACAAACCTAAAGATGCAACCTTGGGAAATTGAAATGAAGTCAAGACCTTAGAAGGACAAAGGACCAGATGATGATAGGACAAATGACAATGTCCAACCTATGTGCTTGGATACTAAGCTAGGTTTGACAAGATGATGTTGATGACAAAAGAACAAGATGTTGATCAAGGTCAAGACTCCCTAACAACAACCTAGGGTTTTACCTAAAGTTTTGATTTTCAAATTTGACAAAACCTAATTTTGACTATTATGCAAATTAACAATGATAATGACAAGAACTTAAGTTATTAATTGAATGTTATGACTTGGGATATGAAATGGTCTAAGACTCTGAAAGGACTCCAAGAAGGTATTATGTCCTAATGTTATGAGGCGACTCCAAGATATGATGTGTCCTAAAGATGTGATGCAACCTATACTATGATATGAACTAAGGTTATGCTCATGGTAAAATGATATGACCTAGGGTTATATTATAACCAAATGCTATGGTATGAACTTAAGGTACGAATGAAAATGTTGAAAAAATTTGGAATATGATATGACCTAATTTTATGATATGAATGCAAGTGTATGGTAATGTTAACCTAAGAGAAGACCTAGGGTTTTGGACTTTACAAGGATATAACCTAATGCAAGAAAGGCATATGCAAGGCAATAATATGACCTAAGTGAAGACCTAATTTGGGTATGGTAATAATAATGCAAGATGTAACCTAAATGAAGACCTAGATTTGGTATGATAATGATAATAGAAAACGAGTGATAATGACCTAGGGAGAATGATTTTAAACCTAAGTGCAAATGAAGATAATGACAATGCAATGGACTAATATGACAAAGATAATGAGGATGTGTCCTAAGACCTAAGTTTGGACTATGCAAAACCTAACTCTAAGTGACATAAATTTTGAAACAAGGATATCCAATGTTTTGACAAGCCATTTTTGTAAAATCGTTTGAATGTTGGATGGATACTTTGAAATGTTTAAGACCAAGTTTGACTTTGTTTGAGGTTGTTTGGACTGCTTTTGGAAAATTGTTTTTTTTGTTTGCCAATGTTTGGTATGTTGATTAAGTCTTTTGTTTGGAATCTACCTTTAACAAGCACAAAAGACAAAATGTTTTCTTGACTTTGAAAGAAGACACTCATGCGCATTCAACACCAAATCCTAAGGCTAGTCAGGACAATACTTGTTGAATCCCCTTACCCAGAATACCTCATTCAATCGGATAGTTAGAAGCTTGGTAGCATTGGCTCCCCTCCATGACACTTGCTTCTTCAGGCATACCAAGCTTTGAATTCCTTAGGTCATCACTTCCCAAGAAAATTACTATCTCTAATTGAAGGGCACATGAGAGGTTTTCTTTGGCATGCACATATCACAACGCCTGAGTCAACAAGTAGAAGGTTTTTGGTAAATCTAAACACATGGGGTTGTAGTCAAGGCATCTGTCTGAGTGGCCATAATCAGTAGCATTTTTCACTCCGTTAAAGGAGGTCTCCCAGCCTACAGAGGTTATGCTGTACAGGTTTTTACGTGCCACGCAGGAACTAAGGAAGACATAACATCATTATGGTAGCATGTAACACTCGTTTCTTGCAACTTTCGTCACAAACACATTTGTTTAATATAGTGGCTTGGAAGAGCTTGCCTTTGGCCTATTGCCACTTGGGTCATTCCCTCTCACTGAGCCTTAAGGGCTTCTCAGGAGGCAGACCTTCTAAAAGGTAAAATAAAAAGAGCCTATTGCACAAGACACAAAAGACACTAGTTATGATAATGCACCAATTGAAGTGTTCACTAAACTCACAAATAGTCAGTTTCAAAATCAAGTCTTTGTCAAACATCCTGCACCATATGTCATTAGTAGTTTCAAAATTATGTTCTTGAACATACGAGAATAGATGCCCCACAAAGAAACCTATATGAAATGAAAGTTCAAAGATTAATTCCCGAAATAAAATTCAAACCTAATTAAAAAAGACTTAATTTAAATCTAATTTAAAAAACTAAATAACAAAAAACAAATTTTAATCTAATATTAAAATTAAACTAACTAAAATGAAATTTAATCTTATATTAACACTAGCTCTAATCTAATATTAAAACTAAAATAACTAAAAGAAAATTTAATCTAATATTAAAACTAAATTTTAATCTAATATTAAAAGTAAATCTAATATAATATTGAAACTAAACTAAAAACAAATCTTAAAAAAATTAAACTAAATTTAAAAACTAAACAAATCTAAAAAATAAACAAAACAAAAACTAAATTAAAAAAATCAAAAACAAAAATAAAAATATAAAACCAAATTCAATACTAAAAGCAAAAACTAATGTTTGACAAAATCAAAAAGTAAAACCAAAAGTTAAAAACTAATCCTAGAACTCATACCCTACCCCACACAAACAAAGAGCTAAATCTAAAACAGTTACCTTTATCAAATTTAGACAAGCATGCAAGATAGGAATAAAGATAGAGCGTTCAAAGCAATACAGAAAGAAAGTAATGAATACGTGGGCTACAGCCATGCAAAACAATAAAGTACACTTGTTATCATAGATAATGAAACCTTAAAAGCATACACTTAAACATACACATGCAATGAATTTGTTAATGCCCGAAACATATTTGAAACTATCATATATTAATGAATGACTCTCTAACGCATTTTCCAGATTTTGCAACTTTTTCTTAAGAGCAGATTAGCAAAAACGTTTTTAACAAATGGTTTGCAATGATTTTTGAAGATTTTAACACAGCATAAACATTTCACCAGATTGTAACGTTTTTAGGAAAAAAATAAAATAGTTTCTAAAGCTTTCTAATGTTTTTTAAACAAATTTTTACAATTCATAAAATGATTTTAACATACTAGGCAACCGTGCATGCTAAATATCATCAAGATTTTGTCACATCAAAAACTCACAAGAAAATTTTGTTTGATTTTTAATACATGATTCACGTCAGAAAATGTAACTAGGAATTTGGAAAAAAGCATCAAAGCCCAAATATTAGGTAACTATGAACCTAACAAGCAATGAATATGAATCCTAATACATGCAATGAAAGAACAAAAGACAAGAAATTCAAATAAAAGGGAAACCATCACTAATGTCTCCCTTTGTTGACCTCCATTGTTCTACTTTGACCTTCAAATTGTGTGGGTGTCATCTACAAATGCAAGTGAATATCAAGCAACATGATTGCAAGAAAGCGATTTGAAAGAAATAGCATAAGATTACTCAAAGCATGGTTGTCGAGAATGAGCAATGAGAGCTCAATTTATAGAAAAGAGGATTTTGAATGAACATACAAGATTAATCTGGAGAAAGGAAGAATCAGTGGCTAGGTTCAAACACATAGTAGAGTTTTCATTAGGAGACAAAGAAAAAGTGGAAGAAATCTGGTATCAAATTGAGGAAGATAATATGAAATCCAAAATCAAATTGAGGAAGATAATATGGGGATTTAATAAATAAATAAATTGATTATCCTCATATTTTTTCAAATTGACAGGTTGAAAAGATAAATATGGGAAAATTTATTAATTATCTGCATATGAGAATATAAATATGATAAATTAATAAATTTAAATTTATTAATTTACTATTCATATTTAAGAATTAGTTAATCAAATAAATTGAATTTATTAATTATTGAGAGGAAATATTAGAATAAAGGGAAAATAATTAATTTATTATTGTCCTGGGACGCATGATGAAAAATAATGGCCTAACCAGAATTAGGTGTCTACACATATACTATGTGATAATACTAGTACAATCAATATTTCCAAAAATACTATTCAACATTCTCATACTAAACACATAGATATTGGATATCATTTTCTTCGAGAAAAGGTTTTGGCAAATGATGTGATTCTGGATTTTGTGGTTTCAAGTGAACAAGTCGCTGACATTTTCACTAAGCCCTTACCCAAAGAAATGTTTGAATCTTTGAGGGAAAGAATTGGTGTCTTTCCTCTCAATTCTTGTCAGTAATTACTCCTAGCAATGGAGTAAGGGGGAGCTCTTCATGCTTACTTTTACCCTTGTTGAACATGTTTGGCATTTTGGGTGTTGCATAGTGTTTTGTATGATGCATGATTGTACATTGTACTTTTATGTACGATCCATTATGCTTGGTTGCCCCTCTTGGTTCTCTCACAACATTTTTCATTTTCTCTCCTTTGGTATTGTTGTCAAAAGGGGGAGATTTGTGATACTTTGACAGTGATACAATGCATTGACATTTTACAGTGTAGTGACATTTTGCAGTTCAATGACATTTTGTAGTACAGTGACATTTAATGTTCTTCTATGACCTCTATAATTTGGTGCCAATAATTTCTTGAGAATTCATTCTGATGTTTGTTCTGATGGTTTTGACAGTGATCTTCTTTATAGGGACAATGGTGTATTTTGATAGTGGATTAATGTGGTTTAATGAAATTGTTGAATCTTTAAAATGTAAAATTGCACAAGTGATTCTGACAGTGCTTGTACTGTTGGAAAAAATAGGTCATGCTATGTGCTCATTACAGTGATGTTGCCACATTTATGTTTTTAGAACAAGTATATGTTTTCATTTCATACTCAACTTTGTGGTATTCATTCTATTTTGTTTGACCTCAATGCCAAAGGGGGGGTTTGTTGTCCCCTCTGGCATGTGTTGACATTAATGTCAACATTGGTAAGGCTTTCTTTGTGCATCTTCTCTTAATTGATACCAAAATGGCCTTGGCACATGGAGTTTGTTCATATTCATAATTAACTTGTTTTTCAGATGAGTATATGGAGCCGCTTCATTTGGTGATATGGTTTATTTTTAAGGTCTTATGAGGAATTGATATCTTGCTTATTGTTGTTGTCTTGGTATATAGCATTAGTAAGGTGTTACTTTCTTATAAGGCTGTGTGAAATATTGTGACATGGAGACCTTGTTCATTCTATCAAAGTGGTGTTCACAGACATTAGCTTCATTTGTCAACATGGAATTACATCCCATTACAAAACCCTTCAATTAGGGTGGGCATTTTGTAATAAAGAAAATTTGTATTGTTGAGAACATTACTCATTTTGGCTTATTGCTAAGCATACTCTCTATCGAGCATATTGTTTGTAAAACCATAGCTACAGTTAGGTATGAGGCCTACAAAAATTCATGGACAGTTTTGATTCAATAATGATGCAGTTTTTTAGTGCTAAGAAGCATGGGTAGTAATAGTTTGGTTTTGACATTCAATTGGAAGGTATTTGTAAAGAATATGGTGTCTCTCTATCAACAAAAGATTTCATATCTTCGGATGTAGAGATAGGTGTATTCTTTCCTGATTATCTTGTGGAGTTTTTGTTTTGACTAGATTAGTAATAAACAGTTTTTGTTTGTTTATTCTTGCATAAACAAAGTAGTTTTGGGGTTTTGGTTTGTAACCCTAGTTTGAAGATTCTTGAGTTTAAACTTTGTTGTGCAAAGATTATTTGGTTTGTTTGAACTATGTCTGGGGTTTACATATTTTGTCCATAATGTATAATATTTTGTTCTTGTCTTATAATTGTCCTTGCTCAAAATCCTAGTCTGGTGTGTAGCATTCTTGTTAGCATTCATTATTGATCATGGAAACTTTATGTCAAAACCCCATAGTCTTCTCTTGAGATTTTTGTTTAGAAGTGATCATTGTTAAAGACAGTAAAATGGTTAAAAGCATTTGGTTCATTCAATATGGCAAACCACAACTTGATCTATTGGAACAGTTTAAGAAAGATAGTTGTATTTTATGTTGTAACAGTTATGAAGAAAGTTATCTTTCCATTAAAAAATAGAGAACACTATTTATGCATCATGTTGAAGGAATTATTGGATACCTTTTTTTGTGGAAAACCGATATATCAATGCAATTTGTATTGTTATTTACGCTCTATTAAGAGATATATTTCATGTGAATAGAAGCATATTTTTTATCAGCTCTTTATATAGCACTTACTGTGCATTGGAAATTTGATTCATTTGTAATTGTAAAATAATTGCATTACTGAATATATTAAAGCTATATGCAAAATTATATTGTATTTGTTGTATTAGTTCTTTCTTACGAATCTCTAGTGGTGTGAGATCCAAAAATGTTATGAAATGAAACAAAGGGTGTACTTTGTCTTACTCAAAACAATATTTTGGAAAGTAATTGTGTAAAGCCAGTAAGGAATGATATGTTGTTAGTGAGACATTGATATATTGTCTGTAAGACATAAGAAAGATAGTGAGGTATTGTAAACTCAAAATTTTCAGATATAGCCAGTGAGGCAATTTGACGAGTGGATTTTCTTCCCCTAGAGGGTTTTGTATTCATGAAATCTCCTATGTCAATTTGTGTGTTGATGTGATTTATGTGTTGCTTTCTCATTTTAGTTATCTTCTTTAAATTACTTCATATTCAAATCAAAATAAGTTTATTGTGTAGTTTAAAAGTCATCTTAAATTGACATAACACTGATTCACACCCCCTCTTAGTGTTATTTATACTGCAATAAAGGGATTTGCAAATTTATTTTCAGTATTGATTGAAGGTGTTTTTGAGTTTTATTGAAGCATGGATTGGATCTATCGAGCTTGATTGATTGGAATTTTGGTTTCTAATTTGAAGAGGATTCATGTTCATCAATTCGATAGAAAATTCTCTCTCTTTCTCTTTCTTTCGTCACAGGTTTCCAAGTAGGTTCCTATTTCCCAATTTTAATTTTGGTTTAATTTGGAATTTGGATTATAATTGATAATTAGGGGGAATTGTAAATTTTTATTCGATTTTATTTGATGTGTAATCATTTTCTTTACCTTTGTTTTGATTTGGTTGTATTATGCTCAAATTGGGTGTGAGAATTGTGTGTTTTAGTTGACTAGTTTTATTTTGTTCTTAACTAAAATCCCTATAAGAATTCATGTGTTTGGTTTTTCAATTAGTTTGGACTGTTTTCAGCCCTTTCTCAAATGTTTCTTTGTCAGAATTTAGTTTGGAGTCTTTGTTGCAATTGTACACACTCAGAGCCACAAGTGTACATACGTAGAGCCACAAATGTACACACTCAGAGCTACAATTGTTCAACTCTAGGATACAATTGCATAGCTTTAGGCAACAATTGTGCAACTATAGTGAACAAATATGAAACAATAATGAACAAACGTGCAACAACAGTGCAACAATAGTGAACAACTATGCAACTCTTTTGGGTTTTGCTTGGTTTTCAATTATCTTGATTTTGACTCTCGGTCAGTCCCAAAGGCCATTTGTGTTTATATATCTTGCCAATTTTGGTTTTTTTATGTCCAATTGGTCTTATTTTGGCTGGATTGGTGCTCATATGCCCTTTATTGATTTTGTTTGTGAAAATGAACAGTGATTTAGAAATTATGATTCAGTTTCAGTACTTGACCTTGTGATTGGTCTTTGTTGGAAGTCCTATTTGCAGATTGTGTAATCTATGCATGCATATGGATTCTTGGTGTTCCTATCTTTTTATCATATGTTTCATGATTCTATATAGGATAGTCTATCTAGGTGCATTAAGGGTTAGTGGTTCTCTATGGGGGTCGGGACCCTAAGTGGCTACCAAGGTAACCCATAGGAGAGTAGATTGATAATTGATAACATTAATAATAAAACTATGGGTTGGATTTCACACACTAATAAGATAATGTATGTGCCCCACTCATGGCCTCATGTGCTCATAGAGATAGAGGATGAGATTGGGAAGGCTTATTTGTTTGAAGAGATGTTGGATTTGGCATGTTGTACAATACATAGTCTTCATAAAAGGATTGTATAGTACCACATGAGTCTCCATGGGGGATGGGATGTGGATTTAGGAGAGGGTCAAAGTGCCAGGATAACTCATGTGAGGCTATGTGATGATTCTTTGTCCTTATGTACCCTAGTATCCTATAGGGTTGTTTGTTTATGTGGAAGATTCTAGGAGTGTTTCAATTATTCTTCTGGAAATTTCTTTGGAGTCTTTTGTTAGTTCTTTTATTTTTTTTATTGCCATATTTTATTGGAAGTTTTTGGAGGCTCTTTGGATGTTCTTTTGTAGTCCTTTGGTTGTTATATTTAACTTCTTTTATTATGGTGTGTCATATTCTATATCTTGGTTGTGAGTATGATTATATCTCTTATCCCTAACCTTCTTATTTGTTGTTTGAGGCCTTGTGTCTATCTCTAGCATAGGGGCTGGACCTTCGGGTTCCACATAGTTGGGTGATAGTATTTTACCATCCATTGGGGTTTATTTTCAGATTTATTGTTCGTGAGTAGCTAGATGGATCTTACCTTGTGTTCCATTGATTCTATGGTCATATGCAGATTGTTGTATCTTTGTAATGTAATTGATATGCATCTTCTAGAAGCAATGTAAAAAAATAGGTAATTGTATACTTGTACTTGAATTTGAAAGGATATTTGTAAATGATTTTTTCAGGTGGAAAGGAAATTGTAGTAGGACCATTATGATATATGCATTTGTAATAATGAATGTCTTGTAAGTGATTGTACTATAGATTATATTCCGTTCTCATTATTTATGAAGGTTATCTTAGGAATCTTTCATTTGGCTCTTTAAAATAAACTTGGCATAGATATTTATATGATGAGTTATATGATTAATAAATGTTAGTGAGTGTTTCTTACTAGTGACATTAGGGAACCCTTAGAGATTTCTTATGAGATGTGCTTAACATTGTTGTAATTCATCTATGTGATGTATTTACTTAGTATTGCAACGAGTTTAAAGATGTATGATGTTTCCTTTTAAATAAAATTATTTGCTTTGTATTTGGGATAATAGTTTTTAATACTCTGGGGTTCCCTCATGGAACGTTACATTATGATGAGGCTTTTGTTATTTTGAATAAAATAATATTGAACCAATTAAATTGAAGATGGATTTATAAAAAGGTAAACTTCTTGATTATTGTGTATTTCATGCCTTATTTGTAAAACTTGTAACCTTATACGATAAGAAAATTGAAGATGTGTTTTGAGCAAACAATAAAATATTCTTGAATTAAATTCTCACATCAAATACCTTTTTAAGGTGCTATCAAGTATATGATTATCTATATTTCCATCTTTATTTCACTTGAGTGGGTGGCAACTAATAAAAAACTATCTAGGGAAATAAGGCCCTAGAAAGAGTTGCTTACCCACTTGTATAGTTGCATAAACATATTCTCAAATAGAACTACACATTCATATACATGGTTCTCTAGTGTTTTGATATTTTAGATATAGGGTATGTAGGAAATATAGGAAATGAAGGATATGTACTGTGTTCGATGCAAAGGAAATTTTGAGGTTTTGTGACAGATTTCTTAAATATTCATATCAATTTTGATAAGCATATTTCTAAGCTTACGTTATTGCATTTAGTTTTATAGTTATTTTTAAGTCATCCTCATAATATTTTTACCTTATTTTCATGTTATTGTAAGTGTTGAGCTATGTGTGTTTTTGTTTTGTTAATGGGCTACATAGTGGGATCCCTATCATTTCTAATATGCCATGTTTTTTTCATCATTAATGTGGTATTAGATTGGGCTACAATTTTGGGTAGAAGTTCATTATACTAGGTGGAGTAAACATGATCATATAATGATGATATATGGGTTTGTAGTGTTTTGAGAGGATAAATGGGGTATATCTATGCAAAGGAATGGGACTAAGAGAGTTGCACTTGTATGGAAAGAATACCAAAATAAAACACTAAGTATATTTATGGTAGTAACAAATATCATGGGACATTCAAAACTATGAAGGATGATTTGAGAAAGTTATAGGCATGATTAGATCCTATGGAGGGAGACTAAAGAAGAGGTCACAAACAAGAACAAGTTGTCTCATTAAAGGAGACAATAGAGAGTGAGAAAGTAACATTTTTGAGTAGGACATTATTACTAATGTGAGGATAATAAATTAATTAATTAATGTAATTGGAGATAAATCACCACATTAAAGAAAAGAATATTGAATACCATAGGAGAGTAGAAGTTGCAATTACTAAGTATATGTTCAATGAAGAAAAGTGATGTAATAATTTCAAAGAGATAAGATTGGAGAATACAAAAGATAGATTTAGAAGATGGGAACACATTGTTGTGAAGTTGGAAAAGTGTATCGTGCATGTGATTGTGGGAAGGTGTACAAATAATAAAAAGAAAGACATGTGATTGTGGGAAGGTGTACAAATAATAAAATAAATAAAGAAGTCAAAGTAAAAAGTTAAGAAAGTAATTGATTTTTGAAATAAGAAAATGGATTGAAAAAGAAAAAATATATTAAAAACTAATTTAGAAAAAAACAACACCAAAGTCAAAAGAGGGAAGAATCAACATTAGAAAAGACACGATTTAAAAAAAAATTGAATTAACATGTGGGAGAAAAAGAGAGGTGCACCTTTTTAGAAGAAAGGAATCCTATTTTAAAAAGAAGAGGGGAAGTGTGCACAAGTTTTGGTTTGAAAGGAAATTCACATGAAAGAAAATGAGGAATAAGTAATAAATTTTGAAGATTTATATATTAAAAAGAAATTGTTACCATTATTGAAAAACGTGAGTCTTTCTAATACGGATTATAGTGGATAATAATGGGAGGGAAGATTAAAAAATAGAAAAAAAAAAGACCTCTTTAATCTAATTTTATCCTCAATAGTGCCCTTTTAATGATTATTCTATTAAAAAATAGGGGAAACCAAAGTAAGAGTGCCTTTTTAATGATTGTTTTATTTAAAAAAGCGATAAAAATAAGAGAAGGAAGACTAAACGTATGGATTTAAGGAGAGTTAAAAAATGGGTCACCACTTAGAAAGGGGTTTATTCTCACATTTAGTTCCACAATTTCAAGAAATAATAGGGGAAGTATTAATTTATTGCCTATATGCTTTGTATTAAATAATTCTAATTCTAAATTTAGATCTTAGTATATAAAATCAAAAGTGTTATTTTTATCAATTATTAAAATTTTCATATATGTGTGATTATTATTGTTTTCATTTGAATTTAGGTTTCATTTTATGTTAAATTATTTCTTGTTATTTAATATTATAAGTTAATGAGATTGTATTATTACATTTGAGTCATAAGATTATATGTAAAGTCATTTATTATTTGTATTAAAGTATAAGTTTTTATTTTGTGAGGAAATGAATATGGATTCACTTGGAACAAATATAGTTTCTAAGTGTGGAAATAAACATGGATTCATTTAGGTTTGGCATAATTGCACGTTATCTTCTTATAAGAAAATGTTTTGTTTTTTTAAAACTTTCTATCAATGTTCACTTATGTGTGCTTTGGCTTTAGTCTTGGGTGTCTCAAAAAGATCCTTGTTAAGTTAGATCTATCAAATTCAATGTTTCAAATAAATTTTAGGTAAACATTTTTGCATATCATTAACACATAACATAAGATTAGATCTATCTCTATATCCATTTTTTTAATAATCAAGATCAAACTAATGGTAGTTGAATTTGGATCACAGAGTTCATGTGTAACAACATACATTATTTGACAATCATCATATTAAGGTCATTAGTCTTGAGGTATTGAATCAATCAAAAAAAGTATTAGCATCATTCTTTCTTCATCAGTTTTATGTACCAAGGTATCCATAATCCTCACATTTACTTTTTCATGCATTTTTACAATTATATTTTCCATCTCTAATCAATCTTGATTAATTTTTCCTTATTAATTGCATATACTTATATTTGATAAATTTAAATGTAAAATGTAATATTTTATTTTATTGATTGATAAAAAAATAATTTATTTAATTACATTAGACCTACTGTTTTCTTCTTTTAACATTAGATACACTTCAAAAAAAAATAAAAATTGTTTGCTTTGATGTCACTTTAGTGTGATCATTCATGTGGTTTCAATTGTTAGCTAATTTTATTTCTAACACTACTCACACTTGTGTTGGCCCTTAGAACTCCATTCCATACATGTTTTAGATATTATTATTGATTAATGTTTTAGTTCTTTAATCATTTAAAGTGTTTCATTTCTATCCATCCTCTTATCTTTTATTTTTTGAGTCTTATTTTCAATCCAATGCATCTCACATGCCATGTCCCTTTGTGGATTAGTGCATGCTTACATTCTCACATGACTCAATCTATTACAAATGGTATATCTCATGATCTTCTTATAGATAAAATTATTTCTTATATTAATGATTATTATGATTATAAAGAACATATGTTTGAACAATACTTTAAAAATAACTTGTTTTCATAGTTAATGGTCAAATTCTTACACAATTGGTAGATATTGTAGACATTAAAATTTGACCAAGGCCTGATTGCAACATTTCACTATTTTTCTCTAAATTAATTAAATAATTTATTTATCTAATAAAACTAACATTATTCTTCCTTTTCAAATTCAAATTCGATTTTTTTCTATTGCATGTTATTTCTAAATATTTAATTATTTGTAATTTCTTCTAATATTGATTTTTTTTGTTATTTAATTAATTTCTTTTTGCACAATAATTAAATAATCTTTATATTTTATTATATTATTATTTTTCCTCTTTCCTCGTTAATTAAATAATTTCAATTTTTTAATTAGCTAACTATATTTTCTATAATTAAATAATTTATTTAATTATTCACTTTTCTAAATAAAATTCTTATAAAAATAATTTCTAGAATCATGCACTTAGTTCTGTCCATCATGTAACCAGTTAACTCCATAATTAGCTACATCTATTCTTCTCATTCATTATCATGCATTTATCTTCATATTTGATATACGCTTTCCACTATTGATCGATATCACAACATTCTATATAATCAATCTTCATTCTATCACTTTGGACAACCACAATCTTTGAGCTTTCATGCGATCACACTACAAATATAGTTCATTATACAAATCTAGGAGCAACATACACACAATTCAAGGAAGCTACAAAGACTAGTAATGGAAGCAACCAAGGTGTTTGCAAGAAGGTGATATCATTTTTATATTTCTTGTTGCCTTACATTTGAGATTACATATACTTCATGTTGGAAGCTTGGAGAGATTATTGGGAGAATGCTACAAATATGTGCTTGAGAGATATTGGAGAGGTGTGTTGTCATTGATGTCAACATATTTCTCTATTTATGATAGTGATATAGTGAAGTTCAGTGAGTTAGTTTTCTCAGTATGTTGGAGATTAGAGTCTGAGGATTAAAGGGTTTGTAGATGATTGTTTCTAGTTGATTCAGTTGAATTTTTAGAGGTCCGCATGAAGATTTGATTGAGTTATGGGTATCTATGTTTTGGTTGATGTTTTTGTTGTTCAGTGATGACAATGTTTAGTATTTTGCTCCGCATTGTAATATTTTGTTCTGCAGATTTGGAGGTATGTTTAAGACATTGGTGTGTATCCTCATTTCAATTGGTTCATGGTTTGAAGGCCTGCAAGTGATTTTTCAAGTTTGACAATCATTGAAATTAGTGTTCCTGAGGTTCGATATGAAGATGTTGGTTATTCTAGTAATTTGTGTTGATGCAGATGTCACTATGATAATTCATGATGCTTGTGGATGTTTCTAGATCGTGTGCCTTTTGTGTTGGTAGTATGTATTGATCGTTGAGCTCGTAATTAATGATTTTCTTCAATATGTTGGTGTTCTTCATGTTCTTGGCCGATCAGATGCTTGTAGCGTGTTGCAGATGTTCAAGGCATAATTCTTGGAGGTGTTTCATTTTCAAGGTGGTGATTTAGGTCCATTCTATGTCTTAGCCGGTAATGTTTTTGGTCTGCATGTGATAATTTGTATCTTATCAACAACTATATCATTGTAATTATTTTATGTGTGTTTAGCTGACCTTGTTGATCTTTCCAAGGTTGATGTCATGTATAAATAAATGTAATAATCTTGTGTGAGGTATGCAGAGTGGATGAGAGTGTGTATGTGAGCAAATAATGTAATGATCTTTCAGAAGTAGGGAGGAAGTGTGAAGGAGAAGATGAAAGTTGTTATGTGCTTAACTAGAACTGTAACCAAGCATTAAGGATGTTATTTCTTAGTTCATGATTTTTGGAAGTAATTTGTGATTGTTTGTAAGGTACTGAGCCTTCCTTGGGTTGTAGCCCTTGTTATTTTTGATCAGTGAGCTCTAGGCAGTGTTTCTAAATGCATGTGCATTACCTCTTACAATACTTCTAACAGAGTATATCTTTTGTGGGTTCATCCCTACCATGGTTTTTTCCCCTAACAGGGTTTCCACATCAAAAGTCTTGGTGTTATGTGTGTTTATGTTGCATTGTTGATTTATGATTTCATGTCTGATTATTAGATCTGAGAATAAGTTAGAGTTGTGTAGGTTTTTGGTGACAACCGATTCACCTCCTTCCCCCTCTCAGTTGTTTGCCCTACTTCATCATTTCATTGTTGAGATTAGGATGTTGTGTGATTTTTAAATATTTTTTGTTAACTAAATATTAATTCATAGTGTTTTAATTCTAGTATTACATTTTGACATGACTATGTTCGATCTATATCCCTATTTACTAGTGATTTTTTTTTTAAAATCGTATTTTGAGCAGTTTTAGGCCCATTCAATGCATTTGGAAAGTTATTAGACATATATCACTTCTTGTGATGTATTTGAATCTTAGAGCATCACATCTATCTCTATTTCAAGTATCCATTTTTTCTCTATTTTAACACAATTTAGTGATTTTGCAAATCATCTGAGCATTCAAGTGACACAATTGTTTGACATTTTGATGCATTTGATTTGTGATATTGCAATTGGTAACATTTATCATATGTAGCTAGGATCGCTACTTTTTGATAGATACTAACCGCTGACATTCAATTTCTATTTTTTGGGTGTTGATACATGTCTTTGTTTGGTTTTTGTTGGATGTAAGTTTCAAAACACATTTGTTCATTCATTCATCATAGTCACAATTTATTACAATGTAATTTTAGTCTCTTTCGACACATCTAAGCCTTTATTCACAATAATCATATGCTTGAGTTTCACATTTGAGATTTCATTCAAGGTAGTCATCTATTCTTTCACCATAATTACCTAGTTTATTCAATGTAAGTGATTTATTCTTTGACTACAATTACCTATTTCATTTGATAGTCACCTTTTCTTTCACTATAATTGCATGTTCATTTGACACAGTTGTAGGCTTATTCATTGCATATATTTTCTCAAGTGACACATCTATTCTAGGTAATAAAAAGGTAAAATTTTGGGATTTTTGATAACCTTATGCACTTCATTCTATATATGGTATAAATTTTTAGGTACTAATCAATCATTACAACTACTAGACAATCATTGGGAGAAACTTTGATCTTGATAAATTGGGATTTTTTATATTCTTATGCACTTCATTCTAGATATAGTGTATATTTTTGCATACTAACCAATCATTGCAACTACTTGACAATCATTGGGAGAAACTTTGACCTTGATGCTACTGATATATTTAGTATAGGATATGTGTATGATTTTTAGTCTATCTTAGACTTTAATTTTGTAAAGGAAAGAACCTTTTCTATTATGTTTTGAGTACTTGCACATTATTTGTAATCCCAAAGTTGCAGTGTTCATATTATCTCCTCTCACATGCTTGTGCAAACTTGGGTGTAAGAGAAACATCAATGCTATAGTGTTCTTTTTTAGTAGAGAGCATGCCTAGCGATTCATCACATTAGGGTTTGACCTCAACCACATTTTCCAAGGGGGTTTATAAAGGAGGATAGAAAATATGTACCTCAAGGAGCATCTAACATCATTTGAAGTTGATTCATAAGATTCCCAAACTGTTGAGACTATCTTGTGAAGAGGGTAGGGGAGACCCCCCAATATTAGACCATTATAGATGGGCTCTATGTTCATGTTAGTCCCAATATATGAACCATTATTTATTATAAGGCTAGGAGCCATCAATTTTTTCCATAGTGTGGTGCAAAGTATAATATCATGCTTGAAATTACTCAACATGTATCATCCTAAGGGAGGTGGATATCCCTCAATTAAAAGGTTCTCAAACCTTCATGGTAAAAGAAAAGGTGAGACTTTATACCACTAAATCTCTAGCCATCATCTCTTGAGAGTGGATTATGCATGGACTATCATAAATACACTTATTTGAATGATTAGACTTCAATTATAATATACCAATGACACCATTTGGCCTGATACACTAGGGTTTTCTTTGGGATTCTAATTTAGATATCAAACCTATTTTCACATAAAAACTATACATAGAGACCATATACTTAGTAGATCATCTTATCATATCATTCACACTTTGCATATCATTACATTAACTAAGCATATAAATTCATAGATCAAAATTCCATTGAGCACTTATCCAACATTAAAATCAACAAGTTCATCCTATATAGATATATCAAGAGTTTTCATTGATTTGTCCAAGATTTTGCATCATTTTGTTAAATATTATAGACAATTGAGAGGGGGGTGAATTAGTTTTACATTAAAACCATTTAATCTTTCCCATAGAAAAAAATCCAGTAAACAGATAAGCAAATACAAACATGAAAGATCATACATATAAAACACAAGATATAATGTGGAAAACCCAATAAGGGAAAAACCATGGAGAATGTTAGTTCTCAATATAAAAACACTTGTTAGGGTGACACTAATTAAGGTGATTTTTACAAGATGGCACACTACCAAAAATTCTCACTACAGGTGGGCTCACTACTCGGCTAAAACCACCAAAAAAGGAAAGAAGGGATCATTTCTCAGAAGAACGAGAAAGAAAGAATCTACCACTGAAACACACAATTGACATGCCAAAAGAAACCTTGGGCTCACTGCCACCAGTACCAAATAGAATCAACACATAGCCATACTGATCATCCATAACCAAAACTTCACACAACTCAATAGGAGATAGATCTTCTTTTCAATCCAGTTCCTCTATATTTATGTCTTTTTGTATATAATTCTTATTTCAATCATTCTTCATTTATACTAATCTTCAAGATAGAATTTTTAACTCAGTGAAGGAGATAAAGAACCAAAATTCAAAATAGGTCTTCACTAAGAATTCTTGCAATGGAAAGGAATGTGAAGTGGACCACACCATGATGCAACAACATGTTATCCAAATGCTGCAATCATCAAACCAAAAGATAGAGCGTCCAAGATCAACTGGACCAAGAAAGATCATAGCTAAAAATACATTTTTGGAGCACACCAACATGTGCCAAATCAAAATAACAAAGATACATGTATGAATAGCTTAAATCCAAAAATACAATAGGAGCACTGGAAATATGGAGAAATGCAGAACTCTGCAAACTCTGCTAGACAAACATCATCACTACACAGACTTATGAAGCACAACATCTGGACCACCAAAACATGAGAGAAATATCTTAAGGTAATATCTAACAACATATCAATACACCAAGAACACATTTGCACCATATTAAAAAATGTGAAACAAAACCCAACATAGAAACACATAATCAATACGTTGACATAAATGACAACCATACTGACACATCAAATATCTTCATATTTGCAACAATCTCCCCCTTTTTCATTGATGGTAACATCCATCAATAAAAAACACAAACTTCTCCAGCTTCTCTCCCTTTGACATCAAGGACAAAGGTGAACAAAAATTCAACTCAAAAATCACACTGCTCACCCTAAGACAAAGCCCCAAACATTAGCTTAGATTCAAATATGCTTTATATATCCTAGACTAATGCATTTCTAAATGCACTTCATTCAAACTAGGAAGGGGTATGACCCCCAACAACTACTCAAAAGTATCTTTGCACAAAGCCTTCAAAAAAATATCTACAATTTGCTCTTTTGTATGTACATATTCAAGTTTTACTTCATATTCCAACACCTTCTCCCTTGAAAATGATACCAAATAAAACTATGCTTTGTTCTGGAATGCAGTACCGAATTTTTTTAGATATTTATTTCACTTTTATTGTCACACATGATTTAGATCAGTTCATAAAATGTCACACCAATATCCTTCAATATGTGTTTCACCCAAAGTACCCGAGTGCAGCATGAAGCAACTGTAATGTACTTAGCTTCTATGGTTGCTAAAGATACATAATCGTGCTTCTCACCAAACCATGCAACTAATCGAGTGCCAAGGAAAAATGCTCCACCACTTGTACTCTTCTTATCATCAACACTTCCTATCCAATCTGCATTAGTCTAAGCTTTTAGAATAAAGTGTGATCCTCTAGGATACCACAATCTAAAATCTTCTATTCCTTTCAAATATCTGAATACCCTCTTCATTGAAACAACATGAGATTCCTTTGATTCTTGTTGAAATATGGCTACAAGAAAAACAACATACATGATATCTAGTCTGGTAGCAGCCAGATATAATAGTCCTCCAATCATTAATCTATACTTGCTTGCATCAAATTTAGGAGATTTATCATTAATACACAATTTGCATCTAGTAGTCATAGGAGTACATACTGGTTTGGAATTCTCCAATCCAAACTTATTCAATATCTCTCTAGCATACTTTGATTGAGAAATGACAATTCCTTTACTATTTTGATTCAGTGCAAGAAAGAAATTTAACTCACCAATCATAGAAATTTCAAATTCATTTTGCATTTCACAAGCAAATTTCTTGCACATGTCATCACTACCTCCAAAGATTATATCATTGACATACAAAACAATAGTTAAGATCTTACTTGATTCAACTTTGAAGTAAAGATTGTTGTTAGTAGACCCTTTTTGAAAACCTTGATTCAGTAGATACCAGTCTAGCCTTCCATACCAAGCTCTAGGTGTTTGCTTCAACCCATATAACACTTTCTTCAATTTGCAAACAACATCTGGATCATCTAATAAATTGAATCCTTCCATTTGTTCAATCTAGACTTCTCCTTTCAACTCTCCATTTATAAAAGTTGACTTCACATCCATTTGATAGAATTTGAAATCTTTATATGTTTCAAAAGCCAAAAAAATCTTGATAGCTTCAATTCTTGCGACAGGAGCGTATGTCTCTTCAAAATCAATGCCTTCAACTTGTGAGTAACATTTGCATACCAATCTTTATTTGTTTCTTACAACCTAACCATCTTCATCCAGCTTATTCTAGAACACCCACTTTGTTCCAATAACATTCTTATCTATCGGTCTAGATACTAATTCCCAAGTTTGATTTTTCTCAATTTGATCCAGCTCTTCCTTCATTGCTTTCATCCAATTCTAAACTTTGTAAGCTTCTTCAATTGTCTTAGGTTCAGACTTAGAGAGTAAACACAAAAGAATTTTCTCTTTAGTAGCTTTGCTTCTTGTAATAAATGTTGGCAATAAGGTAGAAAACTGAGAGGGGGGTGGGGGTGAATCAGTTTTCTCAAAATCTATTCTGAACTCAGACACAATTTTAGATCTGATGATTAACAATGAAAGAATAAATCAACACCACATTAATAACACACATAACACCATGATTTTTGATGTGGAAAACATGTTCAAGGAAAAAACCATAGTGGGAACCTACCCACTATGTGTGTGAAAAGTGAATCTACAAGCTATAAAACACAACACTTCAATAAACCATTATTTGCATGGGTTAGTTAATCAAAAATGACAAAATGAAATCCATTGCAAGTTGGCTTATTGCCTTCTAGTAGATGTGAGTTTAGATTTCTCTTAGATTGCTAAGCTATCCAGTGACTAGACAACAATCTAAATGAAGGATTTGATCTATATGAACATCAATTTGAGCTAAATGAATGCAAGATTTAAGCTAGATGAATGCAAGATTTGCAAGATTTAATCTAACATGATTTAAGCAATATTAAGCTAGATGATTTAATAAGGATGCAAGAACTAATATGCAAATATCTAAATGCACAAATCTCAATGAACCTAGAGAAAAAACAACTTAATAACAATATATTCTCTAGGATCCTTGAATGAGAGATGAGGACCTGAATTTATAGAAAATTCAGAAAGAAACCAATGGCTAAGATCAAATGATGATGAGTGGTCAAGATTTTCCAAGAGGAAGCACAATCCAGGTGAATTGATGTGATTGGCTGCTTTTCTTAGTTTTAAAGGAAATTGAACTAAAATTAAGATAAAAATAGAAAAAACTGATTTATTCTCTATTTCATTCAATTTTAAGATTTAATTGTTTTAATTGCTTTTTTGAGATTTTTTCAATTTTTTATTATTTTTTCAAAATTATCTCCATTTGATTTCTTTTCTCAAATTTTAATTCTTTTTTCCAATTAATTCCTCTTTTTGATGATTTAATGGCAAATTGATTTATTTAATTAAATATGCAAAAGATATTTAATTGAATAAATGAGATATTTGATTTTAAAAAGATTTTCTTGAAATGATCAATTAATTAAATATTTATTTAATTAATTTAGAGTGATTAATTTGTCATGTGACATTGATGATTTTAGAAATTAATTGTGTGCTCAAGATTAATTTTAATTGCCTTTGGTTAGGACCTTGGTGACGTTGTTGAGATTAGGGGCTCATGGTTTAGATGACCATTTTTAGGGTATTACATTTGCCCCTCTTTGAATTAATGTGTGAGCAGTGCGTT
Organism: Cryptomeria japonica; assembly: GCF_030272615.1. Classification (NCBI taxonomy): domain Eukaryota; kingdom Viridiplantae; phylum Streptophyta; class Pinopsida; order Cupressales; family Cupressaceae; genus Cryptomeria; species Cryptomeria japonica. Next base: position 581,550,615 of record NC_081414.1, on the reverse strand, counting down.
AGTTCAAAGAATAGTTGATGTCCAGGAGATACCAGTTTTGAACTTGATTGATCACGAACTAGATGAAGAGTGAGGTATTCAGTTTGTTTTAAAGTGATGAAACTGAACAGAGTGATTGAAAGTGAAACCGATCCTGAACTTGATTGAGCTAGGACCAATGAAGAGAAAAGATACTGAACTTGAACTTGATTGATCAAGAAGTAGATCTTACTAATCTAGAACTTGATTGAACCAGACATAGTGAGCGAAGAGGAAAACCGGTCTTGAACTTGATGGATCAAGACATGATGAGTGAAGATAAACTGTCCAGTTTGATTCGATGTGATAAAAATGAACACCTTCTTAGATTGAGCATGTGATCAAATAAACTCTTTAAACCCTTGATTGAGTTTAAATGAATAATCAGCTTGATGAAAAGTGATGAAACTAATTAATGTTAAGAGACTGATTCAAGCAAAGACAATATTATCTTGATTTGAAGCGATGAAGATGATATGCCCCTAGAGATTGGTTTGATGAATCTTAGTTGCTCGACTTGTAATGAAGATTTTGAAAGAAAAACTCGACTCTGAGGTCATGAGTATGCCCCCTCGGGAGCGAAATTGAAAGATAGCGAGGGTTGCGTAGTGATTTTAAGAAAAAAAAAATTTTGAGTGATGATTATTTGAGCACGAAGAGTAATGTTGAAGAATTAAAATCAGAGTTGATGTGAGAATTAAATTGAGATTTTAGCGTTGATTAACGAGAAATTGAGTGCAAATTGAAGAAAGAATGAGCAGTTGGTGAAAGCACTAAGTGGTCTCTGTCGTGAAATTTTGACTAGAGAAGTGATGTCAGATTTTGATTTCAATCTTGAAAATGGACTCAAGACAATCGATTTAGCTTAGGATATAAGTTTTACGTCCATCAAAGAAAGTTTGAAAATTAGGGTTTGGGCTATATAAGGGGTTCAATGTATCATTGTCAATTTATATGATTCTTGCTCTGATGAGACATTGTAGTTGATATCATTTGTACTCTTGGATGCTAAGAGTATGATGAGATATACGAGCTCTTGATTTGATTTCATCGTAATTGTGTTGATTGATTATGAGATGTCTTTCTATATTCTTTATTCTATATGTATGCATATCTTTTCAATATGGATGTATGCAATGGAGATGTGTATGGATGTTGTTGTTTTTGTATTTCTTTTCATATGAAAATGAATGATGAAAATGAGTAACTAGTAATGAAAATTTTTATTTTTCTTCATGCAATAATATGAATGTAAATAAGTAATAATGGAATGTATGGATCTATATAGGATACTTATGTATGAAACTAACATCTCAATACACTAGTACTCGATCGGAGAAATGATGAATAAGATACCACTTGGCTAAGAAATGATGATGCTTCAAACTCTCATTCGGAAGATAAAGAGATCATAGTTATTATGCCAAAATCACTCAAAATACATAAAATTTAGAGTGAATGCAACCTAAACCTAGTCACTGGATTTGAAATGCTTAATTTTCATCACTGAGCATTTTACAAACTCCGCAAGCAGAATCGAGTTCATTTCTTTGCAAATGCAATATGAATTATCTTGTCCGCAATGACCCTTTGTTCGATCATATCCTTGGACAAATTACGCATGCTTCTGGATTGCATATTAAAGAAATTCCCTCAAATAGACAAAGAAAGGACTCCAACCTCCCTGTAGCATACAAATAAGCAGAGTTGAGGTATATGTGGTGAATTCACCTTGATGTGAAGGCACTTATCACAAACACCCAACTAATTTAGATGTTTCCAGATCATCGGATTCATTCCTACAAGCAGAAAACAAAGAAAAGTATTATGCCCCCAATCCTTGCTCCTCTTAGTCAAGATAGACTTCCTCGAGTTACTCAGAGGGAATAATAAGAGAAAGCCAATGTACAAGACAACACACAAAGAAAAATTCATGCATATCTCAAATAGTTGAGTGATTATTTTCAATAGTCTCATTTTGCATGTGTACTCAGTGATAAAACTCTTTAGTAGCTAGGAGACAGGTGACTGACTCAGAGTGGATGAGCGGGTATCACTGACTGAAAGAGGACTTGGGTGATATTGCTTACGACATGTAAATTGCTCAGTCGATTACCCTAAGACTAGGATACTGATCGGTTTCAAGCCATGAGGGTGCCAAAAGAACTAGGATGCCACGAAAGTGACTAAAAGATATGTACAAGCGAAAGCAAAGATGCAGGAAAGCGAGAATGAAAATGGGAAATGCCAATGTTGCATTAATAGATGGAGTGCTTGAGTACAAGAGGCACCTGTTTACTAGGTTTTCACTTGCTTGGAAAAGATTTTTTTTTTTTTTTCAAGACTTTTTATGATTTTTAGGATTTATTCAGGACATTTTCTGATTTTTAGGATTTTGTTCAGGACTTTTTAGCTGTATAGGCCGCTGGAGCAAAGAATATTTAGGTGAAGAATTTATTCAAGTGGATGATGTTGATCAGTTCACAGATCTGTTCTCCTTTTGATGTTGAGAGTTGATAGGCACCAGAGCCAAAGACTGTAGTAATGATATAGGGACCTAGCCAGTTGGGTTCAAATTTCCCTTTGTTTTCTTGAAACTGTTGATTCTTAGGATTTTCTCTCAGAACAAGGTCACCAACCTGAAATTCTCATTGTCAAACCTTTTTGTTATAACCTCTAGACATTCTCTTTTGGTATGCTCTTAGATGACCAAACGCCACTTGTTGATGTTCATCCAGCAACTTGAGTTCTTGCAATCTAGATATTCTGTAGTCTCCATTAGTAACAAGACCTTGCAAAGAAACTCTTAAAGACGATATTTCCACCTCAATAGGTAAGACTGCTTCGGACCCATACACCAAAGAAAAAGGTGTAGCTGTAATAGGTATTCTAATACTTGTTCTATAAGCCCACAGGGAAGGATTGAGCTGCAGATGCCAATCCTTTCCTAATTTATTTACTATTCTATGTAAGATAGTCAACAGGTTCTTGTTAGATGCTTCAACTTGTCCATTACCTTGAGGGTAGTACATAGATGACCAGTGATGTTTTATTTTGAATTTTTCACAGAGTTCATTTAGATCTTTGTTCTTGAACTGTCCTCCATTGTCAGTTATAATGGATGAAGGTATACCATACCTGTAGATGATATAATTAAGGATGAATATAGCTACTTGTTTATTAGTTGCTTTGATGAGCGGAACCACTTCTACCCACTTAGTGAAGTACTCAGTGGCAGTTATAATAAAATTGTGTCTGTTAGATGATGCAGGATATATCTGGCCAATGAGATCAAATGCCCATTATTGAAAGGGCCAATGTGTAACAAAGGGTATGAGATCCCTTGTTGGAGCATGTATAAGGTTCTTATGTAGCTGACACTTCTCAAATGTTTTAGCAAATTTTATAGCCTCTTTCTCCATGTCTGGCTAGTAGTAGCTAGCCCTTAGTAGTTGTCATGCTAAAGTTAGACCGTTTGAATGGGATCCACAAACACCTTCATGAACCTCGAATAATGCGTGTTGGGACTCTTCAGTTTCTAGACATCTAAGAAAAGTACTATCTATCCTTGCCTAAATAGGGCATTAGCAATGATGACGTACCATGAAGCATTTCAAATTAGGTTCCTTTTTTCATTTTAGGAAAGATTAGCAAGGACAACTTGGTCACGCAGGTAAGAGTAAATGTGGCTGTAGCGAGATGAGTCATGTCCAATAATAGAACAAACCATTTGGGACTCAGGAGAATCATAGGCAAGATAATGTAACTCTTCCACTAGGAATTCAAAGTGAAAATTAGATTCCTGTAGCTGTGGTATAGATGCCAAGGTGGCCATTGCATCCATTGCTCTATTTGTTGATCTAGGGATCTGCTGGAATGATACAAAGGTAAAGTATTTCTTGAGATCATCCACCATTCTCTTATAAGGCATCAATTTATCATCTCTAGTCTAATATACATCATTGATCTGGTTGATGATGAGTTGAGTATCCATAGATGTGTAATTCAACAATCTTCCATTCGATGGCCAACTTGATCCCGTTTACCAAAGCTTCATATTCTGCATTGTTGTTTGTGCAAGGGAAGAGAATCTTGTAAGATTTTGGGATTGAATATTTTTGAGGAGTAATGAAAGGTATTATGGCACAAGAACCATGTTGAGTGTAGGACCCATCAAAGAACATCTTCCATGATCATTGAGTAAGGTGCATGATTGATTTATCTAGAAATTCTATATACATAGGTTGAGTATCTTCAAGTGGAGTATCAACAATTTGATCTACAATAACATGTCCTTTGATGGCTTTATGTTCCACATATTCAATATCAATTTCCGTAAGAACCATGACCCATTTAACCAGTCTTCATGTAAGCGTTGCTTTGTTGAGAAGATATTTGAGTGGATCAATCTTAGCCACCAGCTTAATAAAGTGTGCTAACATATAGTGCCTTAATTTTTGTGATGCAAAGACTAATGCCAAACAAGCCTTTTCTATGATTGTATAGTTCATTTCATAAGACACCAATATTCTGATGATATAATATATGGCTCTTTCCTTTTTATTCGCATCCTGTTGTGCCAGAAGTGCCCCCTGTGAAGTATCTATAGTTGATATGTATAGAATCAATGGTTTACCTTGAATTGGTGGCATCAATATGGGTGGATTAGAAAGATAAACTTTGATTTGTTTTAGATGTTGTTCACAATATTCATCCCAGTTGTATTGAACTCCTTTCCTTAATACCTTTGTAAAGGGTTGAGCTTTGTCTGCTAGCTGAGATATAAAGCACCTTATTGATTGAAGATGTCATTGTAAACTTCTCATTTGACTAATATTCTTAGGCAGAGACATTTCCATTATGGCTTGGACCTTTTCAGGATCAACCTTGATTCCTTGTAACCAATAAATTTCCTTGATGTTACTCTGAATGCACACTTTTTTAGGATTTATCTAGAGCTTGAATCTTTCCATTCTATCCAGTATGAGGCCTAGCTCTTTAATATGTGTAGATCTCTTCATGGTTTTTACTAGGGTGTCATCAACATAATCTTCCATGTTTTTGTGCATCATATCATGGAAGATAGTGGTTACTGCTCTTTGGTAAGTTGCTCCTTCATTCTTTAGTCCAAATAGAATGACATTCCAGTAGAAGGTTCCACATGCACATGTGAAACCTATCTTTTCTTGAACCTCAAGAGTTATCTTGAACTGATTAGAACCAAAGAATCCATCCATTAAGGAGTACATCTCATATCTAGCAGTCATATCTACTATCATATCAATGTTGGGCAATGGAAAATCATCTTTCAGACATGCTTTGTTGAGATCTCTGAAGTCTATAAAAACCCTAATAGATTTGTCTACCTTTGATACATGTACTATGTTTGATATCCATTCTACATAGTCTATAGCTCTAATAAATCTAGCTTTTAGTAATTTTTCTAGCTCAGCTTTGACTAGCAATGCCACATGAGGATGCATCTTACAGAGTTTTTTCTTGACTAGTTTAACTCTTGGTGTAATATAGAGATGATGCATGATGAGATCAGGATCTAGACCTGGCATATCAGAATATGTCCATGCAAAGTTTATCTTCTTTTCTGAAAAGAGGTTGCTGAAATATTTTAACTCTTTTGCTGATAGTGATTGAGCTAAATGAATGATATGTGGCATCTCTTGACTTCCAATATTGACTAGTTGAGTTGGTTCAATCAATATTGAAGACCTTTCTTGGAAGTGACTTGGCAGCATATCAAGTATCTCACCCTCAGGTGCCTCAGAGAGGTTTTCACCCTTAGGTACGTCCTTTATTTTCACTATTTTTTTTCTGACACCGCCACAATGTGGTTTTCGCCATCAGATCTCTTATTTTTCTTTTTTTAATTTTTGCGACTGAGATACTTGATGTTTGTTTCAGTCATGTTCTCACTTTTTTCACTGGTGGAAGAGTCCATTTGTTCAACTTCATTAAGATAGCAGGCTGATGTGTAGTCATTGGTGAAGATAGGTATATTCAAAGGCTGGTTGTAAAGAGTACAATCAGTTAGTTCAGGATGTACCAAGGATAAAGTTTAAATAGGTTCAAGGGAGTTCATGGTATTATCATCATAACTTCAGACCAACAAGTCAAGTTCTAGAAGACTACCTTGTGTAGGTGTCTCGAGACCAAGAAGAGGTACAACATGATTATCAAAGTTAATGTTAATATTTAGTGGACCTAACCCAACCAACCTACTCCTAGCATCGTCCCCTATGTCAGACTGGACTACATATCATGGTGTGACGGTAATAGGGTCAACAAGAAGCATCTCAACATTCATGATAAAGTAGTCATAATATGATGTTGAATAGTTGTTGTTATAAATAGAGCTTCTATCTGAGTTATCAGAGTCATAAGATGAAGTTTCTAGCTCGTCTTCAAGTTAATTAGTAAAAGTATGTATAGTATCAATACCTACATCTTTGATGCTACAAATTCCTTTTTGATTTGGTTCATTAATCACTTGTATTTGACATACCTGCTAACATAACCTTGATGGTTTTGTTAGTCCTTGTCATCTTTTCCATTTAGCTTCCTCTAGACTGATTATTGGTCCTACTTCTATAGCTTCCAATTCTTCTTTTGTAGTTCCATAGCTGATTTGTTCTATCTCATTTGAGGGATAATTTTCTTCTACTCTTTCTTCTTTCAACTGTTGTTCATAGTCTTCTTGTCTTTTTTAGTATGATTTCTTCTATTTCCTTTTGCAGTTTTAAGCATATCAGCTCTTGTGCGTCATCTGTGATATCACTGGATTATTTAGGGGTTCTATAGTAGATGTATCTAAGAGATGATCTGGACCCCATTCATACTCATTTGAATCAGTTTCTAAATCATCTACTTGTTGTCTACTAGTATATGTGATTGGAATGTTCCGTGGTGCAAAAAATTCTCTGATTCTTTCTACTTCTTCTCTTATATCCTCTAGGACTTCTACTTCTTGTAGTGTTATAGCTGATACAATCAGAATTTGATTACCATCTACTTCCTCTCTCTAGGTTGGCAATTCTTCTTGTTCATTGTCACACTCTTCCTGAGTTTGTTGAGTATTAATTTTCCGTGATGTTGAAGGTAGTACCCTTTTCCTCCACTTAGTTTGATGGTGAGAAGTATTTTTCTGATCTAATGACTTTCTTGGATTGTATCCAAGTCCATCTTTATCATTTGCAGACTTAGTTTGTAACTGAATAGGTTCAATAATACCTTCTTGATGCTTGCCCAGAGGACCGATACCCAAATATCCCATGCATTGAAGCATCTTATAACCTAGACCATATTATGTCAGGGAAATCTCACAATGTTGTATTTCTTTATTTGTACTATCTTCTTTGAAAAGTCATTTGAGAACAACATCCTCTTCTATTTCATCTACAAGGGAAGTAGAGGATTGTATAAAGAGACCATCATAAATGATATTTGGAGTTGAAGTTTGTGGCTTCATAACCTGTGATGGTTTTTCCGACTATCTTGGTGATGGAGGAAGAGACATTAGTGAGAGCACAGGTTCTATTTTGTATCCATCCATGCCAGTATTTGTGATTTTCAACTTCTTCTCTAAATCTTTCAATAAAGTTTTTGAACTTTCAGTTGTAAAGGCTTCTCTATTACAGGGAACAAAAGTATCAGTACTCTGTGTTAATGCAATACACATATAGCTTATATCAGTAGGACTACTGACTTCAACTCCATTATAAGGGAATTTCAAGCATTGATGATACGTAGATGGTACTGCTTTCATTTCATGAATCCATGGCCTGCCCAGTAAGATGTTGTATGAAAGAGGAAGGTCAAGGACCTAAAAGATAACATCTCTTTCCATAGGTCCTACATTGATTGGTAAGAGTACCAGACCTTTAGAAGTTCTTTCTTCCTCATCATAAGCTTTGATTGTTATTTTCTTTGTTGGGTCAATGACATTTTCAGAAAATCCCAGCCGTGTCAGTAGATTGTAGGTACAAATATTCAACCTAGTGCCTCCATCTATCAAAAAATGTTTAACTCGATGTTTATGGATCATAGCTTTGATATGTAATGGCTGGTTATGTGGGTGATTCGGTGAGTTATCATCTTCTTTAGAGAAAGTGAGGTTATGAGGCGAAGTCAAATGACCCACCATACATTGAAACCAATCTATGTCTAAATCTTTAGGGACATTAGTAGTGAGCAAAGCCTTGTCTAGGATCTCTCTATGGGCAGAAGAGATCTTAAGCAGTTCTAAAATGGAGATTTGAGCGTTAGTTCTTTTTAATTGTTCGACAATACTATAGCCAGGAGAGGATGATGAAGCCATATGTTTAGATTTAGTCGGGATTGTATCTATTTGTCTGTTTGAAGGAGTTGGTAGGTTTGATGTTGTTTGAGGAGAAGTTGAGGAACTAGCTCCTTAGAGAGTAACCTTCTTTTGAGCACGGGTCATAGCATTGGCAGTTTGTGCTTGATTTTGTTTATCTTTAATTATGATCACATTACAATATTCATGTTGATCACATTGTCATTATTAGTGTAGGTGTAATTGACTTTAGCACCTCCCTTGGATTTTGAGGAATCACCTTGTTCATAAGCTGGTAAGGGATCTTTAAAAGCCTTATGATTAGCATTAGTCATGTGATTTCAAACAATGATTTTTCCAACATCAATGAGATCTTGAATTTCATGTCTCAGTTTCATGCAGTTGTTTGTGTTATGACCCTTGTTTCAATTGTAGTCACAGTATTCATTTTCTCTCCACCATTTGGGTTTAACTTCTAGATCATATGGTCTAGAATTGTCTGGCAATGTTATTAGGTCATTTTGCCGATAAAGTTTTAAAAGGTGAATCATATGATTCATCTAGAGGAGTAAAATCACGTTTAGGCTTTGAAAGCCAAGGTTTCTCTTTAAACCATTCTTTTGATTTTTTTGGAGGATTTTATGCTGCAGTTTTAGCTGCTTGTGTGCCACTGGCCAGGTTAAATATTGTGGATTTTGATTTTTCTTGAATAGTGTCTACCACTTCATCATTAACAACGTTTGTGTTGTTATCTTTACCATATTTCTAGTATTTGTTCTTTTCTTTAGAACTAGAACCTTGCGATGTTTCTTTACAAAGTGATATATCTCCTTTCTTTATGAGCACATCTTCCATTCTGAGGGCACTATCTACCATTTTGTTGAATGAAGGATACACTTGTATTTGGATACCATATTTCAATTCAGGGAGTAGGTTATTGACAAAGATATCCATCTTCTCAGAATTTGGAATAGGTTGTGAATATCTAGAGAACATCTTTCTCCAATGTTGAAGAAAAGTGAGTAAAGGTTCTCCTGTTTTCTATTTAGTGTTGCAAAGTTCGATCATAGTGACTAGATGGTGAATGTTATAGGATTACTGTTGTAGAAACAATTGGATTAACTCCTCAAAATTTTTGATTCCCATAGGTAGTCTTGAAAACCATTCCATAGCTTGCCCTCCTAAACTTCTTAGGAAAGGGCGCATGAGGTATGTTTGTTCGTGCATGAATTCCATACATAAAGCACAAAATTATCTAACATGGTCTTGAGGATATGCATTCCCATCATATTTGTCAAACTTAGGCATCTCCACTCATGAGGAAAATGGAGGCATGTAAAGGTTTTTGTCAAATGGAAACAGGCATATCATGTCTAGAGAATATTGCTTTGATGATTTATCTTTGTTTTTTCAGTTCTGTGTTTTCTATTTGTAACACTTGCAATCATTTGTTTACCAGGCCTAAAGGTGTCTCTTCCTCTTTAGTGATGAGGGTTTCAATGATATAATTGATAGGAAGTTTGGCACCTTGCTTTGCTAGCTCTAGAAAATAGTCTTCTTTTTCTCTAGCCATGATGACTTTCATCATCTTTCGGAAATGCTTATCATTTAGACAATTGTTTATACTGGTTTCCGAAGGTTCAGAAAGTACGGATTCATCTGATGAAGAATTGTAGACACCTAAAAATGTCTCATTGATCATGTACTAATTATTCGTCTAATTGATTAAATAATTCTTTAATTAAGTTAATGAATCTTATTCTTCTAATTTTATATTTCCTCATCATCTTACTAATTATTCTATTTCCTATTATTTCATCATTTAACCATGTTCTAATGTTAATTAAATATTAATATTTAATTAATTTTGATTAATTCCCCAATTTAAATAATATTTATTATTTAAATAAATTCTATTTTCAATTTCTATCTCTAATTATCTAATCATTCAACCCTTTTCTAAATATTAATTAAATATTTATTATTTAATTAATTGTGATTTAATCCTTCAATTTAAATAATCTTTATTATTTAATTACATTCTATTTCTAAATAATTAAATTATTTCTTTAAATTATTTAATAGACTAATTAATTCTTCTAATTCAAATTTCCAAATCCCCAAATTCTAATTTCATTTAATTTTAGTTAATTTCATTAATTCTTCTAATTTCTTCTAATTTCAAATACATGTGCATGATTTCAAAAAACCAAATTGAAAATCAAAGTCAAGTTCTAAATATATTCAAATACTAAATTGAATTAAATTCAATTATTTGAATTAAATCTCATGCAAAGATTAAATTGAAAATCTAAGTTAAAGTGCAAGCACATGCTAAATTAATTAATTCAATCAATTAATTAATTAAATAATTATCTCTCCAATCTCTATTTCCATGTTTTAGTTAGCTTTTTCTAAATAAAGCTCTCTTTGTCATCCTCTTAATTTCCTCCAATCATTCTTTTTCTTCCCTCAGTTAGCTTTTTCTCAATCAGTTATGTCAGGCCCAAACTTTGGGCAAAACACAAACAATTTTTTTGTTTTTTAAAACACTTACTTGCATGCATCCTTTGCTTAAATAGTTGTGGTAACTTAACGAGTTGTTCAAAACAAATTCTTAATTGATATTAATTACTTACATAACTAAATACAATAACCCCTAATATCAAGCAGAGCAAATAAATTTTATAAGGGTAATATTAAGTTCTCTCGAAAGTCCCTTACATCTCAGTTGAGCTTATTAGTACTTAATATGATCCATTACTACTAAATAGACCTTAATATAATTACTTGGTTCGATATCAATTATTTACTAAATATCAACACTATTACTATTTCATTTGCATTAATGTTACCTAATTGAGCAGATACAATTAAGGTGCCAAACATCATTAAGTAAATTAAATTATCTGACGAAGACTCCACATGGGATGTCAAGGTTTGCAAGGCTTAGTCCATTATTCTTATTTTAGAGAAAATATTTTACGCCCCTACAATATCCTCTTAAATTATAGTGACATGTGTCCTACAAGGTTTAATCCCATAAACCTATGTCTTGATGGGTTAAATTTATTTCCCATGGCCAAAATACCTTACCCAATTTAAACATCTTTTAAATTATACCCATGTTCTTGCAACCAAACTCCTAATCCTTAAACAACATTTCTATCAAATGTCTGAGTTAAAATAAACATTAACAATTGTAAACAAAAATTCTTTAATATATATATAATTAAATTATATATATTTCTCCTTAACCAATATTATAACCATTTACCCCATTCGCTCTCTCTCTCTCTCTCTCTCTCTCTCTATATATATATATATATATATATATATAATTTTCTATTATCGCAAAGTCATGGAAACCCTAATCGAAAGTACATGTATTATTATATTGTCCTCTATGCTAACAACCACTCTTTTCTTCATACTACCCTAGCCTTACTCGGGCTAGGGTTTTATTTTTATCTTGTTGTATTTTGCAGGGTGGAGGGTTTTCCCATGGGAAGTGGCGGCCATGGATTAAGGCAGGTGGAGGTTGAGAGGATGACAGGTGGGCTGTGCTGCTCACTGTGGTCGCCCACAGTGATGGCCCTTGGGCCGTCCACTATGGACACCCATAGTGGCGCCGACCGAGGCGCCCACTGTGCACTGCATAGTGTTCGGCCCCGCCATTCACTATGCTTTGCACAGTGGGTTCGGCCCGGACCGACCCCCCCCCCCCCCCCAACATGTTTTTTTAAAAAAAAATTTGTTTAATAATTTTTATTTTTTTTTAATTTTTTTGTGTAGTTTTTTTTTAAATAAAATAATATATATATATATATGGTATATTTTTGTGATGGAAAACATTAAACATACATTTATATGTATATAAATTTATTTGTATACTTAAATTTTATTTTTTTTGTAGCATAATAATTCTAGGTCTATTTTTTTTTAATATAAAAATTATCATAAATCAGTGAAACACTATTTTCTTTAAATTTAGTTTATTTCATTAATTTCTTAGTTTCTAAAGGAAATAAATAGGCTAACTAAATATAGATTTTCTTTCTGTAAATATAAGAAATTAACAGCATTAGATATACTTAGAACAACATCTTTAGAATTTATTCATTCCCATTAAATCTGATTAACTATAGGATTCATTTCAGCATTAAATAAATGTCAGAGTCTAATAATTTTACAGCAACTATCCAAGTGACAAATTTTAATGAAATAAGCAGCAACTATAGAAATATGAAATTATTTTAAATCAATTAGCCCATTTAATCATTAGATTTTATTTTCTGTAATTAAGTAATTTAGAGTATTCAATAAATTAAACAACATTTATATAAATGACGGAATTCAATAATTTTAATAGCAAATAAATGTTTTATTAATTAATTAAAACTTAGAGATATGTATAGAAAATAGTCTGATTCTTTTATTTCCGGAAATTACATGCAAGAAAAAAAATAACTTTCATTTTCAAAACTAACATGCATACTACAATACAAATTCAAAAACTATAGGGGACTTAATCCCGTATGAACATATTTCTTTTGCATCAAATAGTACTTGACAAAAGTAATGCATTTCTTTAAACATAATTAGCATAAAATAAATCAACCTTACAAATGGGTGATACACCCAACTAGTCTAGAATTTCTAAAGTAAATACAACATGCAACTCCCATTTACATTTCTGAAACTAACATATAGCATTTTTTTTTTCTCTTTTTTTTTGAATCTTCTTCTGCAACCAAACTAAACCAACAACTTCTACTTGTCCTTTTCTTTCCTTTCAACAACCTATAAATAAATCAATGCTATGACCATGGAGTGCTCACCTCCCAGCCTAGGCTAACTAGTAGCCACCCCCGAGCTTGGAGAACCAAACCCTAGACAGGTAACACACATGCAAACACAAAAGATAAGGGAAAACACAAGCTCAAACACAATCCCAACCCAGGCTACACTGCACCACACATTTGTGATGTCTTTTCAAGGGTGGTAGTGGACCAAGTACCCTGAGGAGATTGCAAGTATGGTAAAACATATAGCTAGCTCATGGCAAACCAAATACATCAAGTATAACAACCCCTCTTTCCTTATGCCCCCCAAGGCATTCATGCCTTATTTCCTTCCTTATGACCCCCAATGCATAAACAAGCCATGCAACAAGGGTCACATAAAATCCCTTGTGATCACTCTCATAACGAGAGCCTCTCACTCGAGGGTTGTCACTTCTACCACCCACAAGAACATCCTCTCTCCCAAGAGTAGGAGGTCTTGATTACTCCCAAAACACATAAATTGCATAATCACAAAACACCAAATAAATTTCCAAGGAATACATGCAAGGCAAACTAGCCTTTAACACAAGCAATTCTTTCAATCCAACATGCAATAAGAAACATTACAAGAAAGGTAGAACCAACCTTAAAATGCCCAAAGGTATGCTAGTTTTGTTGAGGATGAGCAGCCCAATTCCACAAGTCTTTGCTTTCTACCCTTAGCCAAATTCTATATCCCAAATCTATCTTTTTCTTTTCAAAATTCCTTTGTCTCCAAAAATGGAGAGTGGGTGATTACCCGCAAAATCTCCCTTTCTTGCTTAAGAAGACACTAGTCAGAGTTCTCACCAGTTTCTAAAACTGAAAAGGAAGGTAAGGTAAAATGGGAAAAGGGAACTTTCATTCAAAAAGGAAGGTTAACAACTTAGCTCAAGCCTTCTAATTTCAATTTTCGCACAACTTAGAAAATTCACTTTTTAGGGTGTCTAAAAGGTCACATGGGAGTAGAAACTTGCCTAAAATTACCCCTAACCCTTAGGTATGCCTTATGGGCTTTAGGAAACCCTATTAAACTACCCCTAGGTGTCCATTTAACCCTTTTTTTAACCCCTCTGAAGTTTATTTTTGGGTCAAACCTGCATTGACCATCCCAAAGATTCTTTACCCAAGGCATTTATGGAATCACATTACATTAATTGAAAAAGCTATAGTTAAACAATTCCCTCCAAGAGACAAATTTAAAAACTCAAACATAAATCCACACATGTGTCAAGTGACACAAAGAAAATACTTTTACAAAATTATACATGAAATTGTGTCTCTTGTTGGATTTAAATAAATCAATTAAATAACATTTAACACACATGCATCATTTTACTATTACGAATAAAATACGACACAAACGGGGTGTTGTCTCTCCAAATAAACAAACCCTAGTTTTATGAACATACATAGGTCTAGGTTTGGTTCTCTGTAATATTTCCATGGACACATGGATAACTTTTCCTGCGCAACTCAAACAAACATTAATAATTTCGAATAACCTTATATAAAGCACATGAATAAAAATACACATCAAACATTCTGCATACAATATACACTTACACAAACCAATACATCTTATATCCAAAAAAATCCACATAAGCAATTATCACAATTCTCATAATTTTACTCCATACATAAAACACGCTGTAGCATCGGAATTAGGAATCATCACAAAACAAAGATAAACATAATAGTCATTAATCACAAGTGCATTCATTGTAATGAATCTATCCTAAGACACACTCAATAGAGACATAAAAACAAAGCATTCAAAAGCAAAGATCATGCAAACCAGATGACGATTTGGATGCTTCTTCCATGTGGCTCCATTGTTCTTCTTTCCTCTTCAAATGAATTTGTGGATCTCACCTACAAGTGCACATACAATTGAAAGCAAGATTGACATTGATGAAAAGCTCAAAAGTACTAGAAGCATAAATTCAATAGTCTGATTAAGGATTATTCTCATTATTATCAATTAAGGGGTTTGATTGAAGAAATTCATCCAATTTATAGAAGAATTGGAGAGATGACAAGATTAGCATGATAGTGATTTGAATGGAAATTCAAATCAAGAATAGCAAAATTATGACATGTCTATGACAAATTGCTATGCAAGGATTTATGACAATTTATGACAAATTCTATGACAAATTGCTATGTCAAGATAAATTCTATGACAAATTGCCATGTCAAGACAAATTCTATGACAAATTGCTATGTCAAGAGTATGACACATGAAGCACAAAACTAGGGAGAACTAGAGACAAGTTAATTAGGTAGAAATTAAAATTAGAAAATTAGAAAATAGGTGGAAATTAGGAATTAGGAAATAATGAAAATAAGAATTAGGAAATAATGAAATTAGATAAATTAATTAATAATTTGTCATTTATTAATTAATTCACAAAGAGGAATAATTAGCCAATTAAATAAAAATTTAATTGTGACAAGAAGACTTAGGATAAATAAATAATTTATTTAACCTAGAGGGAAAATGCCAAACAAGATTAAATGAATAAATCATAAAACCTTGGAAGATGAATTAGAAACGCAAGGATGACAATTAGCTCTTGATGTAAGATTGATTTGATGTCGATTTGATCATGATTTTGAATTAATAAATGAGTTGATTGATAAATGCGTCGATTGACGAGGAACAATGACTAATTGATCCAAATTGACATGATTGAAGAGGACAAGGATCGATGACAAATCGATCGCAATATGACAAGATTGACAAGGACAAAGATCGACCCAAAATCATGGTTGAAGATTGTTGTCGACAAGACCAAATTTGAGAGCAAGACGAATGAAGAATGTAGAAGAATGACTTGATGTTCGCAAATGATAAAGACCAAGTGCGTAACATAGGAGAAATGTTAATGCGACGCAAAAACCTAAAATGAGGCAATGCGCAAATGTTAAAGTATGACCTCGCAAGCGTTGACCATTTTTAGGTGTCTACATTTTGCCCCTCTTTGAGACAATGCGATTTTAAGCATTGTTTCAAAGAACAATAACTAAAATGCCCCAGACAACGATAATGACATATGCATGCCCCCTCGAGGAATTGGCCGGAAACAGGCAGAAAAGAGGCCAATTGATGATAAAAATGATAGGATCGAACGGACTGACAATCGGAGATCGGATGCATGAAGGACAAGCAATGTAAGGTGCACAAGACCGCGACCAACATAAGATGGAGAGGATGCACGTCCATCTATGCAATGACAAAAAGCTATAAATGAGACCAAGAGGGTGAAAATTGCTCATTTGCACTAGCTAAAGAGGAGGATTTGTTGCTCTGGACAAGGACACTTGCAGATAGATGGCGAACATTCCAGTGGTAGATCACCTTGGAGAATGTGTACACACATTCAGATGACCGGACGACGCAGGAGCAGCGGTATGGATCTCAAAAACCCATGTTTTCAATTTGATGAATTTGACGTGTTTGTGGGACATTGCGGGGCCCACGGGGGATATAGAAACTGACTTCTGCGCTTGTGTAGGGTCTTCTGCGCTTGTGTCAGGTGTTCTGCGCTTGTGTGAGGTCTTCTGCACTTGTGTATGGTACACAGGCGTAGGTTACATGACACAAGCGCAGGTTACATGACACAGGCACAGGAGTCATCACACAGGCGTAGTTGTGCATTGGGAACCCTAGATTGGTCAAAAATTGCATGCAAATGATCCGAAAAGGGGGGATAAGGGTAGGATAGGTCAAATTAGATGAAAAACACCCTGATTTGACATGAAAATGAGGAAATGCAACCCGTAGGAGCAAACCCTAAAAATGACAAAATATGCCCCAATTGTGATGCAGAGTCGACAGTATCCGTTGATCACGTGGGAGAACCGACCTGACTGCTTCATGTTACGACATAGACTCAGAAGCACGAACATAGATACATTAGTAGGACTTGGGATAGGAGGGACATCATCCTTGAGACATGGCAGGGATGAGGAGGATAGAGGGAGCACCCAGTGACAGAGGCACATGCTCCTTATGATAGACAGTGGACATTATGTAGTTTGATATTTTGTAGTCAGCCTGCGGGCCATACTTAGGACAGATAGTCCAATTTTGTACTCCGATATTATTGTGACATATGATATGATATGCATCGATAGGATGGGATGCAATGTGTGATGACTGATGTTATTTTCCATGTATGGATGACTTATGCACTTGTTTATGAACATGTATGAATGCATTTTTATGTATTTTTGATGTATTTATGAAATGAAATGGATAAAATGCTTGATATAATATGTGATGTGATGTGTGATGCAAATGTACTAACCAAATGGATGCAGGATGCAGCATATGTGTTTGGATATCGGAGCACTAGATCGAACTGACTATCCGGACTGACGGAAGAAATGTTAGTAAGAAGAAAATGAGACAGAAGACAGTTAAAGATGAAGAAAACTTGCTTTCAGTAATGCACTTTGTAGGTGAGAACCTTTATTTTTATGTAGCAAAATGGATGCGTAGCATCATGGCATTGCAGGCTAGAGCTAAAATGCAACCCTATTTGCGAAAGACAGACACATCATAGACAAACGACAATCACAATCAAAAAAGAAAGGGACCATGAGCCATCCCGGTCACTCTAAATCACTCAGTGACATCATCGAGCAACATAGGAACATGATCGAAGCCAAAGATAAATCAATAAAAAGATAAGACACACAAATTCAAGCAAGTCAAACAAACATCTTGATCTTTATTGTCAAAAGTTGAAAGTGCTGATAGGACGATCATGCTGTCTGCTTTCAGGATATGCGGTACCTCGTCTAAGACAAGACACAGTCTGGTTTCGAGTATACCACACCCTGTATAAGACCCATGATAGAAGAGACAAGGACAAACGACATTGATGTTGATGTTCGATTGTTATGACAATTTGGATCAATTTGAATGTCTGGTTTGATTGAAAAAGTTCATCTATTTAAGCGTGATTTCAGTTAAAAGCGTAGTGTTGAATTGTGAGTTGTTGGATGGATGCTCAGGGATCTGTCTTATTCACAAAGGGATGATTTATTGCAAAATGCTTGTTTTTGGATTTTAAAATTTTTTGGTCATTTTTTCAGGACTTTTTATGATTTTTAGGGATTTTCATTTTTCAATTTTTAGATATTTTTTCAGGACATTATTTGATTTTTTTTTTTTTTAATTTTTTTCAAGACATTTTTAAATGTTTTTGAGATTTTTTCAGGACATTTTCAATTTTTAAGAGATTTTTTCAGGACATTTTTCAATTTTTATGATTTTTTTCAGGACATTTTATCTGATTTTTAATGAGATTTTTTCAGGACATTATTCAATTTTTATGAGATTTTTTTTCAGGACATTTTTAATTGTTTTTATGATCTTTTTTCAGGACATTATTTGATTTTTTTGAGATTTTTTCAATAATTTTGCCCCCAGTGTCTAGCAAGGAAAGGAATATGATAGGTGAATAAATAGGCTTGCTGAAATGATGGTGGATAGAGGGAAGACAAAGGCCTTTTATCATGGAGACAATATGGATGCAATTTTCAAGGGCTATGGCATGATGGGACAAGAGACTGGATATGACAATGTATATCAGTGACATGGCATGAGGGACATGTCAAGAAGTGTTTGAAACCATGTTTAAATTTTTGCGTCTTTATGTTAGATCAAGATCAAGGAATGAAAAAGAGTGTATGGATAGTGATAAGATATGGATAGGATAAGCGAGACCAAGAATGGATAAGGGACATGGATTGAAGGTCGGGATCGGCTAAGGGACAGTGGCAGAAAGTTGCAATAAGCCAGAGAATATGGATGAAAGGTTGAAATAAGCAAATGGGCAAATGACCAAAAGCTATGATGGACTAAAAGCTGCAAATAAGATGTGTGATGCTCATGACGATCGTCAGCCTTGTCAAGATCAAAGGTGGAAAGAGGAAATGGACATGAGGGATAATAGGATATGAAGGGTAATGACATGGTATGATAGGATAATGAAGGGCAATAGGATATGAAGGAGGAAAACCTGCCCCCAAGTGTGGTGTGCAAGAAGTTCATAAATTATGCATGATGTCTGTTTGCCAGGTTTTCATCACGGTACTTGCCCAAGGCGCCTGTTTGCCAGGTTTTCACCAGTGGACGAATTATTTTTCTTTACTTTTTTCTTTCTTTTTTTCATTTTTTACTTCTTTTTTTTTTTTTGCATTTTGACTTTTTCAGTAGAAGATAGACACATGATAGGGGATGGAAGAAGGACTCAAGCGTCTTTTTGTTTGGATAGTAGCCTTGAAATAAATGGACCATGACCTTTGAAAGTATGCTCAAAGACGTTGGTAGGATAAGGACATGGAAAATAAGATGAAACTAAAGCAAGGATTTATGCAAAGGATTGGATCAAAGGGATCGAAGGATGGAAAATATGCATTGGATAATGGATAGGGTATTGGAAGAATTGGGCTTCAGTGGATGGAAATGAAGGCAAAATTGACATTGGCACACACCTTGAGGAGTGATGGACTGATGGAGGAAAGATGTATTTTGAATATGGAGATTTTGATGAAGGAATAGCTATGGATTTTGGGACATAAGGGCCCAAAACGGAAGAAGAAGGTGGTGGAGGAATAGACTTGGAAGGTTTGGATGGATGAATAGCAATTTTTGATGCCAAGTTGGATGTTTCTTTTTGTGCTTCAAGGAGCTTCTTAGGGATCCACATGGTTTTTGATTTTTCATGCTTTTGTGGTTCCTTGGAGTGCATTGTTTGCACAAGGGATTTAGGAACCCATATAGATTTTGACTTTGCTTTATTTTGCTCAATGGGCCTTTGTGGCCTTTTGGATATTTCTTTTTCTTTATAGATCATATTGTTCTTTGTTTTGACATGTCGATTATATTGGACATGTTGATCCTTGAATACATGTGGATTGCTAGACTTATGATGTTTATACTTGGCATCCAAATTGCTTGGAAGAGGGAATGAATGTCGGTGTGGATGGGAATGATATGGAGGCATGTGGGATGGATGGAAGGTTCTCCAAGATGTGTGCCTTTGCTGATGTTGCATAGGAGATGGAGGGATATAGGGACCTAGAATGGATGGAAGCGATGATGGGGAAGGTGGACATTTGGATTTTGACTTTGAAGGGATACCAACGCCTTGAGTGTGAGCTCTATAGCCATGACCATTAGTATGTTCTTTGATATGAAGGGGTTCTTGCTCATGAAGATCTACTCCTTTGCCTTTATGAATATCTTGACTTGTAGGATACTCTTTTCTTTGGGAAGAAGACGCGAGTCCATTATGAGGTGGATATGATATGAGAGAAATAATGAGATCTTGAAGTGGATCGGATTGCACCAAAATGGAAGAACCCATTATGCATGTCGAGGGTTCATGAACATCTTGCACTGACACATTAGAATCATGAGAGGGATTAGGATCATGAGGGGGACTAGGATTGTGTTGTGGACATGGTTCAATGACAGGCTCTTCAAGAGGTGGAATGGGAGAAATAATGGGATCATCAAAAGAAATGCGATCTTGGAGTGTATATGGAGGATTAAGACAAGGATATGGAGGAACAAAAGGATCTTGTGGAGGATCTAAAGGAATGATTTGATCTTGACAAGGAGGAAGATCATTAGAATCCTCTTTAAAGGTGCTTTGCTCTTGACTTTCAATGGGATCATCGGAAAGGATGGAAAGGATATCTTGATCTTTCTTAGGAAGTGGAATGTCAATGGGATTTGAAAGGACATTGTTTTCATGAAATGGAAGGGGATCATTTGGGATTGGATGGACTGGGATATCTTGATCTTGCTCGGGGAATGGAGTGTCAATAGGACTTTGGATAGGATGGACAAGAATAGGGGAATCATCGCGAGTTTCTGGGAAGATGAGATCCTGGTCAACAATTGGATGGGATGATAAGGTTTCAAGATCTTGATCTTGAACTATTTCAAGACATGTTTCTGCATGCTCTAAATTATCCTCTTGACATGGGGTTGGACTTTGGATATGCATGGGGGATTCTAACAAGGAATCAATGATTTGGAATGAAGGGGATGCACTTTGAACATTTATGATGGATTCTGGAAAGGAATCAATGCTTGAACATGAGCAAGAGGGACTTCGAATGGGGTCCTCTAAAATAGGTAATGGATATAAAGTGCATGGTTGCATTGGGTCTTGTATTTCTGAAACATGACAAGGATGTGCATCATGAATTGGATTATCTTGGTAATCAATTATGGATAGCTCTTGGATAATTGCATCCTTGGGTGTATTATTTGATGAGGACAATATAGAAGATTCTTGGGAAAATTCTAAAGGTGTAGGGATAGATGCCACTGGAGAGTCAATTTGCTTTTGGGGGGATGAGGCATTGCTAGACATAATTGTATTATCTTGATCTTCTTCAAAGAACTCGATAATTTCCTTAAGAGAATTGCAATAAAGCCACCTTTCTTTCGAGGTTTTGACATGGTTGTATCTGGAATTTGAACTTGTTTTTGGTTAGATGTCATGTTTTGATATTGGACTTGGTTCAATTGTTCTGACATGTTTGAAACTTGGGCTGGTGTGTGCTGCAACCTTTGTTTTTGAATGTTTGGTTGTTGTTGTTGACATTGATATTCCACCATTGGTTGAACTATGTGTTGACATCATATAGTTGGTTGGACATATTGTTGAAATTGGACCATTGGTTGTATTGGTTGAAAACCTGATTGATAGTAAACACCTTCTTGTTCTTGTTGTGGAGGCACATAATGTTGAAATTGATGTTGTCTCTTTTCTTGAAATTGTTTCATCATCTCTATTTGGGAGAGGAGAGCTAGTATGTCTGATCGTTCAATAAGAGACCTTACATCAATTGGCTCAATATTTGGATTTCGACCTGGAAGTTTTCGAAACATTTTGGACATTTGTGACCTATTCTTCGCAATGTTTTTCACTCTTTGTTCCAATATCTCATTTTCTTGATCTAGTTTCTCCTCTAGTTTTTGTATTTGGAGACTTGTTTCATCATAAAAAGTTTGATCGATATTGCCTTGTTGTTGGGTTGGATAGAATTGTGATTGCATTGTCGGTTGATATCCAATGAGCGAAAGCTTTGAAGGAAGTGTTACATGGGAATTGCAGTTACTTGGGAAGTGATGCCCCTTGAAACTCTTTCTCATATCAACATCGAAGTAGGGCCTTTTGGTCTAAATCGTGCTTGCGCGACTACATTTGTTTGGTATCTTGGTGGGCTTAATGTCTCAATCACGCTTGCATGACATCAAGGAGTAACACTTAACAGAAATCCTTACTAAACACCTTGTTTTTAGAGGCCAAAAAATTATGACATGTCTATGACAAATTGCTATGCAAGGATTTATGACAATTTATGACAAATTCTATGACAAATTGCTATGTCAAGACAAATTCTATGACAAATTGCTATGTCAAGACAAATTCTATGACAAATTGCTATGTCAAGAGTATGACACATGAAGCACAAAACTAGGGAGAACTAGAGACAAGTTAATTAGGTGGAAATTAAAATTAGAAAATTAGAAAATAGGTGGAAATTAGGAATTAGGAAATAATGAAAATAGGAATTAGGAAATAATGAAATTAGGTAAATTAATTAATAATTTGTCATTTATTAATTAATTCACAAAGAGGAATAATTAGCCAATTAAATAAAAAAATTTAGAGGCCAAAAATAATGGGATCATCAAAAGAAATGCGATCTTGGAGTGTATATGGAGGATTAAGACAAGGAGATGGAGGAACAAAAGGATCTTGTGGAGGATCTGAAGGAATGATTTGATCTTGACAAGGAGGAAGCTCATTAGAATCCTTCAAATCCCATGATCCCATTGAAAGTCAAGAGCAAAGCACCTTTAAAGAGGATTCTAATGATCTTCCTCCTTGTCAAGATCAAATCATTCCTTCAGATCCTCCACAAGATCCTTTTGTTCCTCCATCTCCTTGTCTTAATCCTCCATATACACTCCAAGATCGCATTTCTTTTGATGATCCCATTATTTTTGGCCTCTAAATTTTTTTATTTAATTGGCTAATTATTCCTCTTTGTGAATTAATTAATAAATGACAAATTATTAATTAATTTACCTAATTTCATTATTTCCTAATTCCTATTTTCATTATTTCCTAATTCCTAATTTCTGTTAAGCGTTACTCCTTGATGTCATGCAAGCGCGATTGAGACATTAAGCCCACCAAGATACCAAACAAATGTAGTCGCGCAAGCATGATTTAGACCAAAAGGCCCTACTTAGATGTTGATATGAGAAAGAGTTTCAAGGGGCATCACTTCCCAAGTAACTGCAATTCCCACGTAACACTTCCTTCAAAGCTTTCGCTCATCGGGTATTTTTTATTTAATCACCTTGAAAGTCAAGAGCAAAGCACCTTTAAAGAGGATTCTAATGATCTTCCTCCTTGTCAAGATCAAATCATTCCTTCAGATCCTCCACAAGATCCTTTTGTTCCTCCATCTCCTTGTCTTAATCCTCCATATACACTCCAAGATCGCATTTCTTTTGATGATCCCATTATTTTTGGCCTCTAAATTTTTTTATTTAATTGGCTAATTATTCCTCTTTGTGAATTAATTAATAAATGACAAATTATTAATTAATTTACCTAATTTCATTATTTCCTAATTCCTATTTTCATTATTTCCTAATTCCTAATTTCCACCTATTTTCTAATTTTCTAATTTTAATTTCCACCTAATTAACTTGTCTCTAGTTCTCCCTAGTTTTGTGCTTCATGTGTCATACTCTTGACATAGCAATTTGTCATAGAATTTGTCTTGACATAGCAATTTGTCATAGAATTTGTCATAAATTGTCATAAATCCTTGCATAGCAATTTGTCATAGACATGTCATAATTTTTTGGCCTCTAAAAACAAGGTGTTTAGTAAGGATTTCTGTTAAGCGTTACTCCTTGATGTCATGCAAGCATGATTGAGACATTAAGCCCACCAAGATACCAAACAAATGTAGTCGCGCAAGCACGATTTAGACCAAAAGGCCCTACTTAGATGTTGATATGAGAAAGAGTTTCAAGGGGCATCACTTCCCAAGTAACTGCAATTCCCACGTAACACTTCCTTCAAAGCTTTCGCTCATCGGGTATTTTTTTATAGTGAGTTAGAATGCCAAGGAATTCTAGCCGTACTCACTTTGGGTCGTTCCCTTCTCACGATTATCACTTGCTTGCTAAAGCAAAGTGGTCGGGAAGGCAAGCCCTCTAAATGTGACACACAATCAACAATACAAGCATGGTATCAAAGATCTGGATTTCTGATCACCCTAAGAAGGATGAGAGCATACTCTTCTACTCCAATGTCATACTCAACAATCAAAGCAAACAAATGTTCATTCCAACCTATTTAGAAATCACTAGGTGCCTAAAAATTAAATGCAAACACAAAGTTTGATTGTTTCTCCAAGGCAACCTGCAAAAACCCAAGTTAGGAGTTTGATACGCTTATTCTTTGACTATCGAATCTGCACAAAGCGTGTTAGTAGTTTGATTTATTGTCTTTGCCATGTGTATGCCAAGATGCTACCAACAATGTTAGAGAATCAAGAGAAATGAATCACCATCAAAATTAATCCATAAAAGTTGTGATTCTTTGTCCTCTTAGATTAATCTATGTGAAATTTATCAAATTTACCACCCTAGATTAATCTAGATAAAATTTGCATGAATGCATGATTAATTTGCCAAGCTAAATTAATCTAGATGAAAGTTGCATGATTTTGTTTTTTTGAAAATTTTGACCATTTACAGCAGCGTAATTAAAAATATCATAACTTCTTCAATATTTATCCAAATCACAAACCGTAAAATGATCTGGAAAGGTAAAAATGTGATATAATATACCCAGAAATCGTTTATTTTAATTCTACACGAAATTGTTTACGTGATCAATTGATTATGACTATTTTTTTTTTAGAAGAAAAATCTGTAATTTCTCCACAAAAAAATCTGCAACTTCACAAAACATTCAAAAAAATATTAGATCCAAGAATGTTCACGTCGGGTTCACCAATTAATGTACGTTAGGAAATAGGAATCATCACAAAACAAAGATAAACATAATAGTCATTAATCACAAGTGCATTCATTGTAATGAATCTATCCTAAGACACACTCAATAGAGACATAAAAACAAAGCATTCAAAAGCAAAGATCATGCAAACCAGATGACGATTTGGATGCTTCTTCCATGTGGCTCCATTGTTCTTCTTTCCTCTTCAAATGAATTTGTGGATCTCACCTACAAGTGCACATACAATTGAAAGCAAGATTGACATTGATGAAAAGCTCAAGAGTACTAGAAGCATAAATTCGATAGTCTGATTAAGGATTATTCTCATTATTATCAATTAAGGGGTTTGATTGAAGAAATTCATCCAATTTATAGAAGAATTGGAGAGATGACAAGATTAGCATGATAGTGATTTGAATGGAAATTCAAATCAAGAATAGCAAAATTATGACATGTCTATGACAAATTGCTATGCAAGGATTTATGACAATTTATGACAAATTCTATGACAAATTGCTATGTCAAGACAAATTCTATGACAAATTGCTATGTCAAGACAAATTCTATGACAAATTGCTATGTCAAGAGTATGACACATGAAGCACAAAACTAGGGAGAACTAGAGACAAGTTAATTAGGTGGAAATTAAAATTAGAAAATTAGAAAATAGGTGGAAATTAGGAATTAGGAAATAATGAAAATAGGAATTAGGAAATAATGAAATTAGGTAAATTAATTAATAATTTGTCATTTATTAATTAATTCACAAAGAGGAATAATTAGCCAATTAAATAAAAATTTAATTGTGACAAGAAGACTTAGGATAAATAAATAATTTATTTAACCTAGAGGGAAAATGCCAAACAAGATTAAATGAATAAATCATAAAACCTTGGAAGATGAATTAGAAACGCAAGGATGACAATTAGCTCTTGATGTAAGATTGATTTGATGTCGATTTGATCATGATTTTGAATTAATAAATGAGTTGATTGATAAATGCGTCGATTGACGAGGAACAATGACTAATTGATCCAAATTGACATGATTAAAGAGGACAAGGATCGATGACAAATCGATCGCAATATGACAAGATTGACAAGGACAAAGATCGACCCAAAATCATGATTGAAGATTGTTGTCGACAAGACCAAATTTGAGAGCGAGACAAATGAAGAATGTAGAAGAATGACTCGATGTTCGCAAATGATAAAGACCAAGTGCGTAACATAGGAGAAATGTTAATGCGACGCAAAAACCTAAAATGAGGCAATGCGCAAATGTTAAAGTATGACCTCGCAAGCGTTGACCATTTTTAGGTGTCTACACACGTATTCTATTTCTATCATCATAGTAAAGTCGTACAATTCCAATAATGACATACACTATCTCAAATTCATCCTATTCTAGAATCATGTAGAGTCGTATATCATAAGCATATAAATGAAGCATCAATCCTACAGCAATGTTATCCAAATCATGGGATCCGATAAGTTCTAAATCCAGATATAGCTGACATACGTCAAATCAAGATTATCCAATCAGTGGATCTTTTAGGATTTCAATTCATAATACATCAAAGTATACACCACCGGGTGAAATAACTCTATAACTTGGTTCAATTTATTTTCTCACAAATCTATCGGTCTAACACAGTCCATTCTATTGTATTATATAGCATTTATAAATAGGGTCAAACATGGTCAACTAAGTTAATCAAAGCTTGGTTTGGGGAAGGCCTTACAAGTTAACTCCTTTAATCTATTCAATCTATTCTGTTTCACCTCTAAATCAACAGTTCAACTATCAATTAGCATGTGAGCTCACCTGAGTTCCACCTCTTGATCAATTTGTTCCACCTCTCAATCAATCCTCTCCAATTATCTATAAATTGAGCATTCAATCTCCATTTTCAACAATCACAAACTTTGAATCTTTGTGTCATTTGTAGGTTGCCAGTGCAATATCTGAGAGAAACCACACTACAGAGAGGAGAAGAGAAATGGAAGTTATACGTAGTCACGGAATAGGGAGTTTTTGATTGATCTAATTTATAATTCCCATTTTTATTTGATTGTGTTATTTCATTATCTGTTTATTTGAATTCTTTGATTAGATAGGGATTCGTGATTTCCCTTTGTTTCTAATTGATATACTTTTAATAGGATGAATTTTACATGCGACATTTTGGTGAACCCGATGTGAACAACAACTAATTAACCTTCTCTGTTTTCTATGTTATATTTGCAGATCGTACGAATTTTTTCCCTTTTTTTAGATTTTGCATGGATTTCAAGATAGACCTCTTCATCATGCATTCATACTTGCATTATCACGCAATCACATAGATAGGGCTACGCAATCGACCATACATGGTTACGCATTCATGCGGAACCCATCACACAATCGCCTACATAGGATCATGCATTTGCTTTGAGATTATTATGCATTCATTTTGAATGTTTTTGTTCTAATAATTTTGTTTTTATTCCTTTTCTGTTCTCTGATCTGTTTAATTTTGCATGAAATTGGGTAAATTTGGAAACAAATTATTTTTATTGCATGTTTTTATTATAACAATTTATGGCACGTAAGGTACAATTAAGGATTTGAGGTGCCAAAAGGACAAAGGAGAAGAGAAGACAAGCCAGACGCTATTAGAGAATTCTCAATGTAGAAAAGAAAATACAAGATTGGGAAGATCAACCAGCCATTGACAGATACAACAGCTTAGTTCTCTCATATCGGGTGAAATATGATTTGGTTAACATTGAATGGATGATGAGAGATCTAGCTAGGGCCTCACAATCTGTTTTGCAGGCTTCTGATCAAGTTTAGTTTCAATTTTTATTTTTTTGTGTTATCTGCTTGTGTGTCACGCAATCACCTTGTTATCATCACTCAATCGACCTGTTAGGATCATGCATTCACTCTATCAAGATCACACATTTGCTCTATCAGGATCACGCATTTGGCTGGCAGAATTACGCAATCGCCTATGTAGGTTCACATAATCGTACATGTATCATCACGCATTAGTTTCTGTCAATTCTGGATTCTCTGTTTTCTATTGATTTGATTTTACTACTAATCATTTGTTTGCAGCCTGTGGCAAATTTACAGAAAGGATCGGATTAGTATTAGATCAATTGCACTCATACTCTCATACTTCATCTTTTGGTGCTTAAAATCAACAATGGTTAAAATGGACATGCATGCATAACACTTCAGTTTGGTGCTTAAAATTAACATTGGTTAAAATTGACATGCATGTATAACACTTTGATTTGGGCTTAAAATTAACATTGGTTAAAATTGACATGCATGCCTTCATATTTTAGTTTGGTGTTTAAAACTGACTTGCACATGCACATTCAACACCTCGATTTGGGCTTTAAACTGAACTTGAATCAGGCTGCATATAGATTAAATCACATTTGATTTTCTTAAGGGAAAGAACTTTTATCATGTCTGGGGTGGATCTACTATTGCATTAACTAACTTTCCACCCACCTTCGGGGTCTTGGGAGAAAGGAAGGAGGTGACAACGACACTCAATTTTATTTTATTTCATGTAGAGAGGGGTATCTTTGACTAGGGATTTCATCACCTCACAAAGGTACTTCAAATTGGGATGCATTGAGGATATCATCTCTCCTAGCATACTCTCGAGTGGTTTTTTTGAGCCTCTATATAAACATACTGGTCAGGCGGCTAGAGTGTTGATTGAATTTGACGTATGTGGGGGCCTTCCCTGCATCGATAAGCTCAACTAAATTCTTAAGTGGCTTGCTCTTAGAATCTGTCGTTGGATTAGGATCCCTGAAAATTTTACAATAAGAACCAGCTTAGTAGCACAAAACCCTACATTTAGTGATTCTAGGAGTGCGGATTGTACCCCATAGATACCCTTCATATACCTTGCTTTATGATACAAAAATCCCTTGGTTATAAGATCTTAAGATCTTCGGGGTAAGAGAGACTGGTATGCCTAAGATGTGTGTGTTGTGGAGTGGAGCCAGTGCTGCTAGACTCTCTATCTGTTCATTTTGTTTCGGTATTTTATTGTAAGGGCCTCATTTGAATGGTTTCCAATTTCCAGCCTAAGATTGTCTTCTGTGTCTTTTTATGTATCGTTATATCAGACCAGTATTGAGTCAGTTATTTGGGCTATTTCAAGCCCTATCTTGCGTATCTCTGAATTCTATGAGATTGTTTGAAAGAATGGTTCAGTCAGCTATATTTACCTCCAAACAATTGTTCTTAGACTTGGCAAAACACGAAACTTGTCCTAAACATGGAACCGCTGAAAACAAAGTCCATTTTTTGAAACATTAGAACTCAAGGTTTTACATACTTGTGACCATAAGAATTCCTTTCATAATCCTCATTTGCATCCTTACTATCGTCCTAAGTCATTGCATAATCCTCATTTATGTCATTATTGTTCATAGTCCTTACATAGTCCTCATTTATGTCCTTACTATCGTCCTAAGTCATTGCATAATCCTTATTTACGTCCTTATTATCATCCATAGTCCTTACATAGTCCTCATTTATGTCCTTACTATCATCCTAAGTCATTGCATAGTCCTCATTTACATTCTTACTATCATCCTAAGTCCTTGCATAGTCCTCATTTACGTCCTTACTATCATCCTCAGTCCTTGCATAGTCCTCATTTACATCCTTATTATCATCCTCGGTCCTTATTATCATCCTCATATACATCCTTGTCTAGACCTCATATACGTCTGTTTTAGTCCATCATCATTTACAAAGTCATAGCATGTGTCTTGATGGGTCTCCTAGGTGATCGTTTGCTCCCCTTTGAGAAACCTAATCTAGTGCCAAACGATGGCTAGTGAGAAATCATTGAAGGTATAGCTAACTTAGCCTAGGACTTAAGGAGAAATACACCCCATTATATAGGAGTCGAGTATGAGATAAATATCAAGTATAAAATTGCCTATAGGATTGATAGAGAAATTATTGCAGAACGTCTAAGAGAAGATTTTGAAAAACTTGCACTATAGAAATCCCAAAATACTCAACAAGTCTCGTGTCAAAATCCCCAATAGAGAGTCTAGTCTAGTCTTGCATACCTCATACCTGGGTCTAGAGTATAGCATTAGTTGTCATCTTACATAAGGTTCTAAAACCACCCTCATATAGAAGTCTTAAATGCCCATCACAAGGTCACAAAAGGCAAAAGTACAATGGACCCAAACAATGACTTAGCAGTAAACCCAACTTGGAATATGGACATATCAACTAGTCAACAGTCAAATTCTTAGGCAATGCCCACAATACATGAACTTCAACAACATTTAACATGAGAAGAGATTGAATCAGCTCAACAAGACCCACATGTCCTTATGATCTTAGATGCACTTATACATAGTGATAGAGACAAATATCTCTCACTATTATTACAAAATGGGGCAAAACTATCTGAGGATTTTGATGTCACAAAGATCTTACCACCAAGAAATACTTTAGGTCAAGATAACAGTCAAATATCGCATATAACACAAATGCAAGCAATGACCTCCAGTTTTCCTCATAATACACATACGCAAACAAATGTCAGTACAAATGCAAATTATCAATCAAGTGCATCATCCTCAATAATAAATGTCAGTGCACCAACACAGACCATACCAATAATATAAAGTGTCTCAACACCTGTTCAAACATAGATCCCTCATACAACAAGTGCAACCCAACCTCTGGTTTCCTATTCTATAGGATCAACATATAGTCCTCAAAATGCAAATCTAGGTCTTACCAATACAAGAAGTACAACTTAGCCAAATATGGGTTCACATATCACTTATTTCATGGTACCTAGTGGAACGTACAACACACAAAATTATAATCATGGTACCTTCCAACAACCCCGAGTTATGTTACCACGAATCCTTTTGTGGGACATACACAGACACAAGGTGTACCTTTGACCCAAACAGATATTCAGATACAACAATTACAGAATTTGCAACAACAAGTGATGACTATGCAGATCGGTAATGATAAAAAGAGCTACACAATGCAGGACTTATGTCCTTATCCTTTTGATCACACATTATACATGCCGCCTTTCCCACCACCTTTTGAAACACCGAAATTTGACCGATATTGAGGGAAAGGTGATCCTAGAGACCACATCAAAGAGTTTTTTATGACATGTATAGAGGTTGCAATAGAAGACACTTACCTAATGAGGCTATTCCCTAAAAGTCTAGGAGGCTCAACCTTAGAGTGGTTTTCACATTTGCCACCAACTATCACATCATGGGGAGAATTAGTTGAACACTTTGTTGCAAATTTTTCACATAACATTGAAACCCCAGTCACTTTAATGGACTTGTGTTCTGCAAAACAATTTGAGAATGAAACATTTGAATCCTTCATACAACGATGGAGAGCTCTCTATAGGAGGTGCAAGACTATTATTCCAGAAATAGAGCAAGTGGATATGTTCACAAAAAACTTAATCCCTAAGATCAAGTACCCAATACAAATGCAATGTTTGACCACATTTAAACAAATAACTGAAAAAGATCTAAAGTGTGAGAAAGGACTAGTGGAACAAGGTCTCATTAAGTATGGCAACAACAACAACAATGATAAAATCCAAATTTTGGTCAAAAAAAAAAAATGTGACCAACGATGGTGTTGTAGACACCCATACAGTGAATAGAACTCAACCAATTTTATCTCTACAAGGTACAAGTCAATCATTACATCCACATATGGCGAATAAAAATGCCTCAACAAACGTAAATTCTATGCAAAACATGAACACAAAATACCTTGGGGTAAATTCTCCAAGAAGGAATTACACACCTCTAGAGGAATCTATTGAATCAGCACTAAAAAGGTTAATACAAACAAACATGATCACTTTGCCAGAAATAAGAGTATATGAACCAAGTCCTTTCAAACCTACATGGTCGAATGATAATGATTTATGTGATTATCATTGTACTAAAGGTCACAAAATGATGAGTTGCTATAAGTTGAAAAACTTGGTTCAAGATATGATAGACCAAGGTGACATCACGATCAATACAAATAAAACTTTAGCAAACATGAATCACACAATCTTTAAGGATCCATTTGTCAAACATGACAAAAGGAAGGCTACTACATCAGGAACACAAGATAATATAGCTAACTACACAAAAGTATCATATGATTATACTATTCATGCCATTAATTCAGGAGATGTAGTAAAACATGATTCACAAGAAACAATTGATAGAGATGAACACTATTCAGAGACTCACACAGATGATAACCAGATTTGCATATTGTCAGAAGCACCGAAATACGATGAAGTCAAAAAATTTTGTCTCAGAGATTGGGGGCATGATGAACCATTTCATTCAGGATGGTTTGAAGATGAACTTATAGCACATATCATGGATGTTAAACTTACACATGAAGACTATGAGGAGGGATATAACATAAACCTCGAGAAAACAACATATGGTACCGATAGTTATTGCGCAAGAGATGATATAGTGGCTACAATTACAATAACTCCCAGAGATAGAGATTGTGAAGTAGTTACTCGCAGATCAAAGGTAACTTTACAAGGAGTACCACCAAACCAACAACCGGCAATGGGAACTTATAATGTTTTTGAGCAACTTAAAAAAACCCCGGCACAGATATCACTATTTGAACTACTGCGTATTTCACCCACTCATAAAGCCATTCTAGACAAAGAAAATCAAGATTCAGTAGTGGACAGAGACATAGATGAAATTTCCTTCCAGTCCATGGTAGGGAATTTAGCACAAGGCACTCGCATTTCATTCACAGAACTTGACATTCCTAGTAATAGACTGCTCCATAATGACCCACTACACCTAGAAGCTTACATACATAAAAGAAGAATCAAAAGAGTACTCATAGATGGAGGAGCCAGTCTCAGCAATTGCACTTTAAAACTAGTTAAAGCACTACGATATTTTGAACTTCAAATTGATTCATCCAAGAGGATAAATATCAAGGTATATGATGATGAAGAATGTCCCTCAAAAGGCATTGTCACTCTACCCGTACAAGTGGGACCTATAACAATAGAGGTCGCTTTCCAAGTCTTGGAGAAAGAACTAGGATATAACATGTTATTGGGCCACCCATGGATCCATACCATGCAAGCAGTACTATCCACATTCCATCAATGTTTCAAATTCCCATATAATGGTATTGAAATCACCATAAAAGGTGATCCAAATCCCTTCCAACACTGCAATTACTTGAAAGAAAGTGCCGATAATCAGGTACCTATTAATCAAGCAACACCTCTTACTACACAACTAGATGCATTAACAATCATAGATACACAGAAGAATACGTCTACAACATCTTCTTTATAGATACAAGATATGGGTTGTGGAGAGTACTCTATTGCAAATACTTCAAGTGCAAAAAAATTGTCTCTATCTCCTAAGTCTTTAGGGAAGCCTAAAAATGCAGTACAAAAATAAGACAAAGGAAAAGAAATTGTCAAATACACAGACTCATGCTCTTTCATTAGATGGGGTGACTTACAGGAAGAATCCCTAAATGAAGATGTCAACCATTGGATATATAGAGAAGAGGATCATATGACAATACCCAAAATACCACTAGATCAGTATGGCAATGGATTCAAAATACTCCAAAGACATGGATATGATGGTACCAAAGGCTTAGCATTACAAAAACAAGGAATACTAGAACCTATTGTTTCTAATGACAATCTAGGGAATCAAGGGTTAGGTTATAAGCATGTACCGCATATCATAAAAGCAAGACAGTGCACCCTAGTGTAGATAGGAAATGTGGAAATCATCACAAGCAATAGCAAATTGGACTAGTTCAATCATGAAAACTAAAATGCAATGATAACAATCCTAAAAACATTCAATGAAAACATGAAAACAAGACATTCAAAATGAAATCTAAGCAAACCAAATGTAGATGTCTCCTTCATGTGGCTCCATTGTCCTTCTTTCTCCTTCAAATTGCTTTGTTTTGTGGATCTCACCTTCAAGTGCATAAACCTAATATGAAAGAAAGATTGATGAGATGACAAAATAAGGGTACTTGAATTATGATTGATTCAACCAGGGACTTTGATTGAAGAAATTCATCCAATTTATAGACATTGGAGAAAAGATCAGATTAGCATGAAAGTGATTCGAATGGAAATTCAAATCAGGAATAGCAAAATTATGACAAGTGTATGACAAATTGCTATGCAAGGATTTATGACAATTTATGACAAGTTTTTGAAATAGAAATAGACATTAGAAGCAATTAGAAAATTAGGTTAGAAATGATGACTTGGAATTTAGGAAATTGATGAAAATTAGGTAAATTAATTAATAATTTCTCATTTATTAATTAATTTACAAAAATAGGAGAAATTAATTAGCCAATTAAATAAACATTTAATTGTGACAAGAAGACTTAGGATAAATAAATAAATCATTTATCCTAAATAGAAAATGGAGAGAAAATGACAAACAAGGTTAAATGAATAAATCATGAAACCCTAGAAGATAAATTAGAAATGCAAGGATGACAATTAGGTCTTGATGTAAGATTGATTTGATGTCGATTCGATCATGATTTTGAATTGATAAATGATTCATACTGATAAGTGATTTGATTGATAAATGCGCCAATTGACGAGGAACAATGACTAATTGATCCAAATTGACATGATTGAGAAGGATGCCAATCGATGACAAATTGATCACGAGATGACAAGATTGAAAATAACAATGATCGATGACAAATCAATCGCAAGTCGACAAGATTGAAAATAACAATGATCGATGACAAATCAATCGCAAGTTGACAAGATTGAAAATGACAATGATCAATGACAAATCAATCACAAAATGACAAGATTGATAAGAGGACAACGATCGATGACAAATAGATTTCAAAATGACAAGATTGATAAGAGGACAATGATCGATGACAAATCGATCGCAAAATGACAAGATTGATAAGAGGACAAAACCCTAATTAGGATTGACGATATCCAAAATGATAACAAATGAGCACGCACATTGATGCGACAGGATAAGATTGACCAAAATCATGACTGAAGATTGTTGTCGACAAGACCAAATTTGAGAGCAAGATAAATGAAGAATACAGAAGAAGGACTCGATGCTCGCAAATGATAAAAACCAAGTGCATGACATAGAAGAAATGTTAATGCGACGCAAAAACCCTAAAATAAGGCAATGCGCAAATGTTGAAGTATGATTCCACAAGCATTGACCAGTTTTAAACGTCTACATTTTGCCCCTCTTTGAGACAATGTGATATTAAGCATTGTTTCAAATAACAATAATGAAAATGCCATAGACAATGACAATGACATATGCATGCCCCCTTGAGGAATTGGCCGAAAACATCCAGAAAAGAGGCTAATTGATCGATAATAATGATAGAACACGATAGGAGAAAACAAACTGACAATCGGAGACCGTATGCACGAAGGACAAGAAATTGAAGGTGCAAAAGACCATGACCAGCATAAGATGGAGAGGGTGCATGTCCATCTATGCATTGACAAAGATCTATAAATGAGACAAAGAGAGTGAAAAGTGCTCATTTGCACTAGCCAAAGAGGAGGATTTGTTGCTCTGGAAAAGGACACTTGCAGAGAGATGGCGAACATTCCAATGGTAGATCACCTCGGGGAACATGTATGCACCTACAGACAATCGGACAACGCGGGAGCAGCGGTATGTATCTCAAAAACCCATATTGTCAATTTCATGAGTTTGACTTGCTTGTGGGACATTGCGGGGCCCACAGAAAATGCAGAAAGTGATTTCTGTGCCTGTGTGAGCGCATCCTGCACTTGTGTAGGGTATCCTGTGCTTGTGTAGGGTACACAGGTGCAAGTTGATGCAACACAGGCACAGGATACAGCACACAGGCGCAGTTGTGCACTGGGAGCTCAAATTTGGTCAAAAACAGCATGCGAAGGGTCCAAAAAGGGGGATAAGGGTAGGATAGATCAAAATAGATTAGAAACACCCTGAGTTGGACATGAAACAAGGAAATGCAGCCCGTAAAAGGAAACCCTAAAACTAACAAAGTGTGCCCCAATTGTGATGCAGAGTCGACAGTATCCATTGATCACGCAGGAGAACCGACCTGACTGCTTCATGTTACGACATAGACTCAGGAGCACATACAAAGATACATTAGCAGGACTTGGAATATACTATATCACATTCATGCTCGAGATTAGGGAAATCACAAGACTGCTTACCGCATTGGCTGAGCGATGGCATTCAAAGACTTCCTCATTCCATCTAGCGACTGGAGAGGCGATGGTGACACTAGAGGATGTATGGCGTATCCTCCGCATTTTGATTCATGGAGAGATGATAGAGTATGACCCAGTGATAGGGAGAGATGCTTTGGGCAGATTATTTCAGTGTGATGTAGATGATCTGGATATCGTAGAGAGGGAGATTGGCTAGGAGACCATGGCATCAGAGTATGATCGACGATATGTGGTGATAGCAGTGGTGATAGCATGCCTACTAGTAGGGGACAGATGAGGACATGGATTCCCTATTGGATGGGGAAGAGTGCTAGAGAAGATGTCAACAGAGGGGATAGTGTACGCATGGGGACCATGTGTACTTGCTATGCTATATTTTCAGCTTCATCGGATAGCATATCAGGGAGTACAGACTTTGAGCTGTGGAGTCACACTGCTACAGGTATGGCCATTTGAGCACATAGCCATATGTCAATCGATTGCAGAGAGATAGGTAGTACCACACTGACCATATGTGTACTATTATGGGGGAGCACTGAGACAGGGTCCGTTTGGATACATACTGTATTGGTGACATGAGCTAGATAGATTGAGAGAGTTCACATGGAGGCCATATCTTGATTGCCTTGGATGGTCAGATGATAGTGATGAGCTATCATATTATAGACAGGAGAGATACCTAATTGGGTGACTAGTGAATCGCCAGAGAGTGATTGAGCTGTACCTACCAGAGAGAGTCGGACGACAGTTTGGAGAGAGGCAGGATGTACCTAGAGGGACTGCACACTTTGCCCGATCTCACAGAGAGACGAGTCAGTGGGGGAGAATGATTCAGCCACACATAGCATATGCTGACTTCACACAGCTATAGCAGAGATAGTGGGATTGGAGATTAGATGTGGTGGACGCTAGGATGACAAAGGAGTATGAGAGATGGTTTGCACGATGATAGCCAGTGCCATTGACAAATCCAGATATTCCGGTACGGAGGAGACAAGAGGACTTCCCACTCACAGGAGAGGAGGAAGGAGATGATGAGGACGAGGAGGATGAGGGTGGTGATGAGGATGAGGGGGATGATGAGGATAGAGATGATGAGGGGGATGATGATTATGAGCCAGATTCAACCAATTAGGAGTCATTATAGGATATACCCATAGAGCCGGAGACAGCTAGGATAGAGGAGATGGAGATGTGCAGGGCTACCATAGCGAGTCAGCATGATCACATTGCGACATTAGAGAGACAGAATGCCATCTTGAGGATAGAGTAGGACCAGTTTAGAGCAGAGATAGCCAAACTTATAGTGGCTTGAGATACAACAATAGCCCAGGCACAACGAGAAGAATAGAGAGTCACTAAGTATATTGGGTCGATTAGGGATGCTAGTGCACGTGAGATGACATAGATGTTGGTAGAGACTGGAGAGGAGATACGCCATTGGAGGACACTATATGAGAGTGCAGTTCCATCAGAGCAGAGAGCATCATCATATCGGGCATGATCGAGGACAGAGAGAAGGGCACACTCTCGGAGGTCAGTGAGCAGCATGGGGGTGAGTGGACCTATGAGACCACCATAGCTAGGACCTGGGGCAAGAGGGACATCATCCTTGAGACATGGTAGGGATGAGGAGGATAGAGGGAGAACCCAGTGACAGAGGCACGTACTCCGTAGGACAAAGATAGATGTAGTTTGACATTATGTAGTGTGACATTATGTAGTCAGCCTGCGGGCCATACTTAGGACAGACAGTCCAATTTTGTACTCCGATATTATTTTGATATATGATATGATATGCATCAATATGATGGGATGCAATATGTTATGACTTATAGTTATTTTCCATGTATGGATGGCTTATGCACTGTTGATGTACCATTGTGGAAGATGTATGGATATATTTTTTTATGTGTTTTTGATGCATTTATAATATGAAATGGATAAAATGCTTGATGTGAGGCTTGATGTAATGCAAATGTACTAACCAAATGGATGCAGGATGCAACATATGTTTTTGGAGATCGGAGCACTAGACCGGACTGATTCCCCAAACTGACAGAAGAAAAGTTAGTAAGAAGAAATGAGACAAACAACAATTAGAGATGAAGAAAAACTTGCTTTTAGTAATGCACTTTGTAGGTGAGAACCTTTATTTAATGTAGCAAAATGGATGCATAGCATCATGGCATTGAAGGCCAGAGCTGAAATGCAACCCTTTTTGCAAAAGACAGACACTTCGCACAGAAGGAATGAGTGAGGCATCCTAGGGTGCATACATCAAGGGTCGAGGTATGTGCGGCGTTCACAAAGCGAACATACTTATCACAGACACCCAATGATATAGTTGCCCCAGTTTGTAACAAACATTCCACAAACAACAAACACAACAAAAAAATAAAAGGGACCATGAACCATCCCGATCACTCTAAATCACTCAGTGACATCATCGAGCAACATAGGAACATGATCAAAGATAAATCAATAAATGATAAGACTCGCTAATTCCAACAAGTCAAACAAACATCTTGATCTTCATTGTCAAAAGTTGAAAGTGTTGATGGGACGATCATGCTATCTGGTTGCAGGACATGCGGTACCCCATCTAAGATAGGACACAGTCTGGTTTCGAGCATACCACACCCTGTATAAGACCCATGATAGTAGTGACAAGGACAAATCATATTGATGCTGATGTTCAATTGAGAAGACAATTGTGATCAGTTTGAATGTCTCGTTTGATTGAAAAAGTTCATCTGTTTATGCATGATTTCATTAAAGCACAATGTGTGATTGCATGTCATTGGATGTATACTCAGTGATCTATCTTATGCACCAAGAGGATATATTTTTTTATTTTGCTTCGAGTTTTTACAATTTTTTTTGTGTTCATTTTTTCAGGACTTTATTTGACTTTTTAGGGATTTTTTTTAGGACATTTTTTTTTTTTTTTTTGGATTTTTTCAGGACATTATTTGATTTTTTTGGATTTTTTCAAGACATTATTTGACTTTTTTTTTGGATTTTTTCAGAACATTTTTCAATTTTTTTTATTATTTCAGGACATTTTTCAATTTTTATGATTTTGCCCCCAGTGTCTAGCAAGGAAAGGAATATGACAGGGGAATAAATAGGCTTTCTGAAATGATGGTGGATAGAGGGAAGACAAAGGCCTTTTATCATGGTGACAATACAAATGCAATTTTCAAGGGCTATTGCGTGATGGGACAAGAGACTGGATATGACAATGTAAAGCAGTGACATGGCATGAGGGACATGTCAAGAGGTTTTTGAAACCATGTTTAAATTTTGCGTCCTTATGTCAGATCTAGATCAAGGAATGAAAAAGAGTGTATGGATAGTGATAAGATATGGACAGGATAAGCAAGACCAAGAATGGATAAGGGACATGGACTAAAGGTTGGGATAGGATACGGGATAGTGGCAGAAAGTTGCAATAAGATAGGGAATATGGATGAAAAGTTATAATAAGCAAATGGATAAATGACCAAAAGCTATGATGGACTAAAAGCTGCAAACAAGATGCGTGATGCTCATGAAGATCCTCAGCCTTGTCAAGATCAAAGGTGGAAAGAGGAAATGGACATGAGGGACAATAGGATATGAAGGGTAATGATAGGGGTTCGATAGGATAGTGAAGGGCAATAAGATATGAAGGAGGAAACCTACCCCCAAGTACGGTATGCAAGAAGTTCATAGATTACGCATGACGCCTGTTTGCTAGGTTTTCATCATGGTACTTGCCCAAGGTGCCTGTTTGCCAGGTTTTCACCAGTGGATGAATTATTTTTGCTTTACTGTTTTTTTTCTTTTTCTTTTTTTTTTTCACTTTTTTTATTTTATTTTGACATTTTAGTTGAAAATGGACACATGATAGGGGATGGAAGAAGGACTCAAACATCTTTTTGTTTGGATAGTAGCCTTGAAAAAAATGGACCATGACCTTTAAAAGTATGCTCAAAGATGTTGGTAGGATAAGGACATGGAAAAAGAGATGAAACTAAGGCGAGGATTTATGCAAAGGACTGGACTAGAGGGATCGAAGGATGGAAAATATGCATTGGATAATGGATAGGGTATTGGAAGAACTATGCTTGAGTGGATAGAAATGTTGGCAAGATCGACATTGGCACACACCTTGAGGGGTGATGGACTGATGGAGGAAAAATGGATCTTAGATTGTGAGATTTGGATGGAGGAATAGCTTGGGATTTTGGGACATAAGGGCCCAAAAGGATGAAGAAGGTGATGAAGGAATAGACTTGAGAGGTTTGGATGGAGGAATGGTAATTTTAGATGCCAATTTTGATGTTTCTTTAGGCTTTTGTGCTTCAAGGAGCTGCTTAGGGATCCACATGGTTTTTGATTTTTCATGCTTTTGTGATTCCTTGGAGTGCATTGCTTGCACAAGGGATTTAGGAACCCATATATATTTTGACTTTTGTTTTTGAGCAATGGGCCTTTGTGACCTTTTGGATATTTCTTTTTCTTTTTGGATCATATTTTTCTTTGCTTTGACATGTTGATTAGATTGGACATGTTGATCCTTGAATACAT
This sequence comes from Cryptomeria japonica, assembly GCF_030272615.1. Taxonomy (NCBI): domain Eukaryota; kingdom Viridiplantae; phylum Streptophyta; class Pinopsida; order Cupressales; family Cupressaceae; genus Cryptomeria; species Cryptomeria japonica. The sequence continues at coordinate 581,509,464 of NC_081414.1, read as the reverse complement.
GTGGATTTCTAGACTTATGACTTTTATACTTGGCATCCAAATTGCTTGGAGGGGGAAAGGAATGCATGGATGGATATGAATGAAATGGACTTCTTTTGGATGGATGAAATTTACTCAAGGATGTATGCCTTTGCTGACCTTGCATAGAGAATGAAGGAATATAAGGACCTAAGATGGATGGAAAGTATGATGGGGAAGGTGTATGCTTGGATTTTGAAGGGATGTTGGATTTAGCAGGGGTACCCACGTCTTGAGGAATTTCACTGAGGCCATGTACCTTAATATTTTCTTTAACATGAAGGGATTCTTGCTTATTAAGATCTACTCCTTTGCCTTTATGAATATCTTGACTTGTAGGATACTCTTTTCTTTGGGAAGAAGATGTGAGTCCATTATGAGGTGGATATGATATGAGAGAAATAATGAGATCTTGAAGTGGATCAGATTTCACCAAAGTGGAAGAACCAATTGTGCATGTCAAGGGTTCATGAACATCTTGCACTGACATGTTAGAATCATGAGAGGGATTAGGATCATGAGGGGGGATAGGATTGTGTAGTGGACATGGTTCAATGACAGGCTCTTCAAGAGATGGAATGGGAGAAATAATGGGATCATCAAAAGAAATGCGATCTTGGAGTGTATATGGAGCATTAAGACAAGGAGATGGAGGAACAAGTGGATCTTGTGGAGGATTTAAAGGAATAATTTGATCTTGACAAGGAGGAAGATCATTGGAATCCTCTTTAAATGTTCTTTGCTCTTGACTTTCAATGGGATCATCATAAAGGATGGAAAGGATATCTTGATCTTTCTCAGGAAGTGGAATGTCAATGGGATTTGAAAGGACATTGCGTTCATGAAATGGAAGGGGATCATTTGGGATTGGATGAACTGGGATATCTTGATCTTGCTCGGGGAATGGAGTGTCAATAGGACTTTGGATAGGATGGACAAGAATAGGGGAATCATCATGAGTTTCTGGGAAGATGAGATCCTAGTCAACAATTGGATGGGATGATAAGGTTTCGAGATCTTGATCTTGATCTGTTTTAACACATGTTTCTTTATGCTCTAAATTATCCTCTTGACATGGGGTTAGACTTTGGATATGAATGGAGGATTCTGACAAGGAATCAATGTTTTGGCATGAAGGAAATGCACTTTGAACATTTGTGATGGATTCTGGCAGGGAATCAATGCTTGAACATGAGGAAGAGGGACTTTGAATGGGGTCCTCTAAAATAGGTAATGGAAATAAAGTGCATGGTGGCATTGGGTCTTGTATTTCTAAAACATGACAAGGATGTGCATCATGAATTAGATTATCTTGGCAATCAATTATGGATAGCTCTTGGATAATTGCATCCTTGGGTGTATTGTTTGATGAGGACAACATAGAAGGTTCTTGTGAAACTTCTAAAGGTGTAGGGATAGATGCCACTGGAGAGTCAATTTGTTTGTGGGGGGATGAGGCATTGCTAGACATAATTGTATTATTTTTATCTTCCTCAAAGAACTCACTTGGTAATTTCCTTAAGATCATTGCAATAAAGCTACCTTTCTTTCGAGGTTTTGACATAGTTGTATCTGGAATTTGAACTTGTTTGGCAAGGAGTTGGTTCTGGTCTAATGTCATGTTTTGATATTGGACTTGGTTCAATTGTTTTGACATGTTTGAAACTTGGGTTGGTGTGTGCTGCAACCTTTGTTTTTGAATGTTTGGTTGTGGTTGTTGATGTTGATATTCCACCATTGGTTGAACCATTTGTGGACATTGTATAGTTGGTTGGACATATTGTTGAAATTGGACCATTGGTTGTGTTGGTTGAATATGTTGGACAATTGGTTGTGTCTGTTGGAAATGTTTGAACTGTTGAACAATTGGTTGTGATGGTTGAAAATCTGATTGACAGTAAACACCTTCTTGTTCTTGTTGTGGAGGCACATAATGTTGAAATTGATGTTGTCTCTTTTCTTGAAATTGTTTCATCATCTCTATTTGTGGAGGAGAGCTGGTATGTCTGATCGTTCAAGAAGAGATCTTACATCAATTGGCTCAATCTTTGGATTTTGAGCTGGAAATTTTTGAAACATTTTGGACATTTGTGATGTATTCTTCTGAATGTTTTTCACTCTTTGTTCCAAAATCTCATTTTCTTGAGCTAATTTCTCCTCTAGTTTTTGTATTTGGAGACTTGTTTCATCATAAAAAGTTTGATCGATATTGCCTTGTTGTTGGGTTGGATATAATTGTGATTGCCTTGGATTAAAATTCGATTGCATTGTCAGTTGATATGTCAAACTTTGTTGCATCATTGGTGCTTGGAACCTTGTTTCAATAGACATGTCACTATGCAATGCAATATTTTTTTTTTGGAATTTTTCAAGGATGATGTATGATATGCAACTAAATGCAACCTAAATAGATGAAAATGTAATCTATGGCAAGAATTCAACCTATGTTTTTGTTGTTTTTCAATATTTTGACAAACTTTTTGGAATGCAAATCTAAAAATGAGACCCTTAGGAAATTGAAATGACGTCTAGACCTCAAAGGACAAAAGGACCAAGTGACAAAAGGACAAATTGACAATGTCTCACCTATATGCTTGGATACTAAGCTAGGTTTGACAAAAATGATATGGATGACAAAAAGATAAAAGTTTGATAAGGTCAAGACTTCCTAACAATAACTTAGGGTTTATCAAAGATTTGCATTACTCAAGTATGACAAAACCTAGTTTTGACACTATATGCAAAGGGACAATTACTATGCAAATGACCCTAATATGATATGATAATGACCTAAGCTTGATGAAGAGACCTAGGGTATGCAAATGTGACCTAATGTTCTAAGGACAAGGATGCAAATGCACATATATGATAATGTCAACCTAAGACAAAACCTAAGGTTGAATTATGAAATGGTATTACTCTAAGACAAAACCTAAGGTTGAATTATGAAATGGTATTACTCTAATGCAAGAGGACACATGCAAATGGATGACCCTTATTGATATGCAAAGGAGTATGACCTAGGTGAAACCTAAGCTTGGTACTTGACAATGACTTTGCAAAATGCAAACCTAGGATGAACCTAAATCTAAATGACATGAATGTTGAGACAAGATTTTGAAAAATGTTTGACAACCATGTTTGAAGGTGTTTTGAACTTTGTTGAATGAAATACTCTTGTGTTTAACCTTGTTTTGAATCAATTTGTCTTGTTTTGAAATGAGACAAAACTCAACTTTTAACGAGCAGAGAAGACAAGATATTTTAACTTAGCCTCAAGACAATCATGCTCATTCACACATTTCTTATGGTAGGTAAAGACAGTAGGTACTTGAGAGGTAGACTCATTATGAGATTCAAGGAGAATACATAGATGCTTGACCCCACGGGCTCCCCTCCATGGCACTCACTTCTTAGGGCAGCCAAGCATCAGTCCCCATGGAAATCTCCCCATGGCGAACTTAGTATCTCTTCCAAGTATCCAAACTTGTCCTTCTCAAGCAACTAGAAGGATTTTTGGCCACTAAATACAAGGTGTTTAGTAAGGATTTCTATTAAGAGTTACTCCTTGGTGTCACACAAGCATGATTGAGACATTAAGCCCACCAAGATACCAAAAAAATGTAGTCGTGCAAGCACGATTTAGACTGTGAGGTCCTACTTAGATGTTGATATGAGAAAGAGTTCAAGGGTCATCACTTCCCAAGTAACTGCAATTCCCACGTAACCCTTCCTTCAAAGCTTTCGCCCATCAGGTATTTATTTATAGTGAGTTAGAATGCCAGGGTACTCTGGCTATGCTCACTTTGGGTTGTTCCCTTCTCATGATTGTCACTTGCTTGCAAAAGAAAGCAAATGGTCAGGAAGGCAGGCCCTCTAAAGGTAACACACAATCCAAAACATGAGAATGGTATCGAAGATCTGGATTTCTGATCACCCTAAGAAGGATGAGAGCATACTCTCCTACTCCAACATCAAACTCGACAAACAAAGAAAACACATGTTCATTCCATCTTACTTAGAAATCATACTAGGGGCCTAATTATGAATTACAAACACAAAGTTTAGTTGGAGTATAAGGCAACCTGCAAAATCACCAAGTCAGAAGTTTAATTTGTTAGTCTTTGACTAGCGAACCTGCATAAAATGTATTAGTAGTTTCATTTTTTTGTCTTTGTCATGCGTAATGCCAAGGTGCTGCATAGAGAATCAATACCAAAGAAAAACCAAAAAGCAGAAACAGAATGCAAAACAAAGCAATTTGCAAGTAAAAACACTGCTTTTTACCTTTGTTTCTGGCCTTACACAGGAGTAGAATGTCTCACACAAGCGCAGAATGCAGTAACATAGACACAGAATGCAGTAACACAGGTGTAGATCCCTTTGACATAGGTACAAAAGTCCTTGACATAGGCGCAAATTGCTTGACACAGGCGCAGAACTCTCCTACATAGGCGCAGAAGTGCCCAGGAAGCCTTGAATTACCCTGTTTCTTGGGTTTTTCACCTGCAAATCAACTCAAAAGAACTCAAAAGCATGGTTAGGGGGTTATTTCATGTCGGGTTCACCAATTAATGTAGCTAGGAAATATAGAAATCATCACAAGCAATAGCAAATTGGACTAGTTCAATCACGAAAACTAAAATGTAGTGATAACAATCCTAAAAACATTCAATGAAAACATGAAAACAAGACATTCAAAATGAAATCTAAGCAAACCAAATGTAGATGTCTCCTTCATGTGGCTCCATTGTCCTTCTTTCTCCTTCAAATTGCTTTGTTTTGTGGATCTCACCTTCAAGTGCATAAACCTAATATGAAAGCAAGATTGACGAGACGACAACATAAGGGTTCTAGAAGCGTGATTGATTCGACCAGGGACTTTGATTGAAGAAATTCATCCAATTTATAGACAAATTGGAGAAAAGATCTGATTAGCATGAAAGTGATTCGAATGGAAATTCAATTCAGGAATAGCAAAATTATGACAAGTGTATGACAAATTGTTATGCAAGGATTTATGACAATTTATGACAATTTATGACAAATTGCTATGCAAGAATTTATGACAAGTTTTTGAAATAGAAATAGATATTAGAAGCAATTAGAAAATTAGGTTAGAAATGATGACTTGAAATTTAGGAAATTGATGAAAATTAGGTAAATTAATTAATAATTTCTCATTCATTAATTAATTTACAAAAATAGGAGAAATTAATTAGCTAATTAAATAAACATTTAATTGTGACAAGAAGACTTAGGATAAATAAATAAATCATTTATCCTAAAGAGAAAATGGAGAGAAAATGACAAACAAGGTTAAATGAATAAATCATGAAACCCTAGAAGATAAATTAGAAATGCAAGGACGACAATTAGGTCTTGATGTAAGATTGACTTGAGGTTGATTTGATCATGATTTGGAATTGATAAATGATTCATACTGATAAGTAATTTGATTGATAAATGCGCCAATTGACATGATTGAGAAGGACGACGATCGATGACAAATTGATCACAAGACGACAAGATTGAAAATAACAATGATCGATGACAAATTGATCGCAAGTCGACAAGATTGAAAATAACAATGATCGATGACAAATCGATCGCAAGTCAACAAGATTGAAAATGACAATGATCAATGACAAATCGATCACAAAATGACAAGATTGATAAGAGGACAACGATCGATGACAAATCGATCACAAAATGACAAGATTGATAAGAGGACAACGATTGATGACAAATCGATCGCAAAATGACAAGATTGATAAGAGGACAAAACCATAATTAGGATTGATGATGTCCAAAATGATAACAAATGAGCACGCACATTGATGCGACAGGATAAGATTGACCAAAATCATGATTGAAGATTGTTGTCGACAAGACCAAATTTGAGAGCGAGATAAATGAAGAATGCAGAAGGACTCGATGCTCGCAAATGATAAAAACCAAGTGTGTGACATAGAAGAAATGTTAATGCCACGCAAAAACCCTAAAATAAGGCAATGCGCAAATGTTAAAGTATGATTCTGCAAGCATTGACTAGTTTTAGACGTCTACACCTAGATATACTAAATAGACCAATGAAACCATTACGTGTGCTTCCCTCTTCATCTTAAACAAGATAACACATACCAACATCACCTAGTGTGGAATCAGATGGTGAAGACATGAGACAACTCTTGTAAGAGCCTATCACTGAGTCACAAAATGATATAGTTCTTGACATAACAACACAAGCAAATGTCGCAGCAGATGCAAGTTTGCCACCAGCAGATGAACCTAATCCCTAGTTATTATCAATACTTATGGAATGGGAAATGACTCAGGCACAACCTAATGAATCAGATGAAGAAGGATTGCAATGACTTATACCAGGCCCAAGAAGGGTAACTATTGTGCAGAGAATACCAGCCAATATACACCAAGATAAGAGACAGGAACAAGAGGAGATAAGTGATAATACCTCAGGCGATGAAACATACATTAAAAGTGAGATAGAATCTCATGGCTATGAGTTATTGTCACTCCATGATTCTAGCCCACAAACAAGTGTCATGCTAAGGTATCAAATAAAGCCTATACAAGATGAAAATACACCAAGTCAATCAAACAATCATGTCCTCATGTTATCATAATCTAGTATAGAAGGGAGTAATGAATTACCCTTATACACTCACACTTGATTGATTGGGGGCAATAAGGAAAACCAACTCTAGATTGGTTTGAAAATGATGAAGCCATTGTATAATTCCTTGGAGTCAGAGAGGGATTTACACAAGGTGACCACAACATAGGATTTTCTGTAGACCTAGATAGGACATCATACTTTAGAGAGGCAAGTACGTCTACAACAGAAGATACAAATCAAAATAATCATAATGCCAAGAGAGAGTTAGGTAACCTCCATATCGAAAGAGAAAATTCAGCATTTCTTATAGAAGAAACTAAAGAGGTAAACATAGCAGAAGGAGAGGTTGTACATAACATACACCTAGAAAATTCATTAAACAAAGAAGAAAATGATAGGTTCATTCATTTTTTCAAGCAACGACCTATCAACTTTTCTTGGTCCTATGCAGATATGCTAGGCTTAGATCCTGAGTTGGTGTTACATCATTTACCTTTGCTACCAGGAGTTAAACCTTACAAGCAAAAAATGAGAAAAATACATCCACAAATTGCATTACTAGTTAAAATAGAACTCCAAAAGCTGCTGGATGTAGGTTTCATTTGACCTATCGACTATGCGAAATGGATATCCAACCTAGTACCTGTGACTAAGCCCATAGGAGGCATAAGAATCTGTACTGATTTCTGGGATTTAAATGAAGCTTGTCATAAGGATGATTTCCCACTACCCAATATCGATGTGATAGTTGATTTAACAATTGGAAATGAAATGCTATCATTAATGGATGGTTTCTCAGGATACAACTAGATTAAAATTGCATCAGAAGATCAACATAAAATGACCTTTACCTACCCATGGGGAACATACTGCTGGAATGTGATGCCATTTGGTCTCAAAAATGCAGGAGCAACATACCAAAGAGCCATGACAATGCTATTTCATGACATGATCCACAACATAATGGAAGATTATGTGGATGACTTACTAGCTAAATCACAAATAAGAGAAGGTCACCTTGTGGTCCTGGCACAAATATTTGATTGGTTGGAGCAATACGATGTCAGGATAAACCCAAAGAAGTGTGTGTGTGGTGTAATAGCATGTAAACTATTAGGGTTTATCGTGTCAAATAGAGGAATTAAAGTAGACCCTGCCAAGGTCAAAGCAATCATATATATGCAACCTACATCAACACTTAAACAACTAAGAGGGTTACAAGGAAGACTGCAATCCATAAGGAGATTCATAGCATAACTGGTAGATAAATGTCATTCGTTCTAGCACTTACTCAGGAAAGGAGTTACTTTTAAATGGACAAAACAATGCCAGAAAGCTTTCCAAGCTTTGAAAGAATATCTTCTAAATGCCCCAGTGTTAGTACCACCTACTCCAGGAAAACCTTTGTTACTGTACATATCAGCAACAAACTCAACTCTAGGAGCTTTGTTGGCACAACATGATGAACAAGGAAAAGAAAGAGCTATTTACTATATAAGTAGAACCCTGATCGGTTATGAGCTTAATTACACTCCTATAGAATGAGCATGCTTAGTAGTAATTTTTGCATCTCAGAAGCTTAGGAATTACATGTTGAGTCATAAGGTGCAACTCATTGCACACTTTGATCCACTCAAATACCTATTGAGCAGAGCAACATTGACCGGGAGATTGGCTAAGTGGGTCATGATCCTGAGTGAGTTTGATATAGAGTACATAGACATAAAGGTCATGAAAGGAAAAATTATAGCAGATCAATTAGCAGAGGCTCCTTTACAAGATAGTCACCTGTTATTCATAGACTTTCTAGATGAATCAGTATTTACATTGGCATCATCTATAATGTGAAAATTATACTTTGATGGGTCATATACAAGTCATGGATCTGGAGCTGGGACTCTATTTATCACCCCTTAGGGTGATTCTATACCTAATTTATTTAGGATAAATTTTCCATGCACAAACAATATAGCCAAATATGAAGCTCTCCTCATAGGACTTCGTACGGTTGTACAATGGAGAATAAAAGAATTATAGGTCTATGGTGACTCACAACTGATTGTAAATCAAGTCAATGATAACTACGACACTAAAGATGATAAGTTGCTACCTTATAAACAAATGGTAGATGATTACAAAGAGAATTTCAGCAAAATCACTTTTGAACAGATTCCTAGGATACAAAACAAGGTAGCTAACGCCATGGCTATAGTAGGGTCTCTTATAAATATGCCTAATAATGAAACTCAAGTTTGATTTTATTATAGAATAGTTGATGATACCGACATATGAGACTCCCTCAACAGAATATGTATGTGCAATTGTGGGTCCAAAACCCCCTTGGTACAATGAGATATACACATATTTACACACCCATTACATGTCACTGGATCTGTCCATAAATTTAAAAAAAAAGACTCTTATTCGTTAGGCATCTAGACACACTATTATAGCTAATACATTGTATAGAAAGGGCTTCACTGGAACTCTTCTCTGATGTCTAGATGAAAATGAAGCACAACTTTCTCTATAGGAAGTCCATGATGGAATTTGTAGGGCGCATCAAAGTGGTCCACCATTGTCAAAGAAATTGTTAAGAACAAGTTATTACTGGCCAACTATGGAAAAAAATGCCTATAAATATGTGCAGAAATGCAAGCAATGTCAAATGTATGCAGATCTCATTCATGCACCAGCACAAGATCTTCAACCTATTACATCACCATGGCCATTTTCACAATGGGGATTAGATCTAGTGGGTAAAATCAATCCTACTTCTTCCAATGGGCACAAGTTCATCTTAACAGCTACTAAGTACTTTACCAAATGGGTCGAGTCAAGTCCTCTTACATACACCACTGGAAAGCAAATAGCAAAGTTCATGCTCAATTACATTATCTGTAGATACAGGATTCCAATGTGCTTCATGACAGATAATGGGCGTCCATTTAAAAATCAAGAAGTGAAAGAATTGTGTGATAAATTTTAAATACAACAGAGATTTGCCACACCATATTATACACAAAGAAACAGACAAGAGGAGGTAACAAATAAAACAATATTGAAAATCCTTAAGAAAGTTGTCACTAACACAGGATGGGACTAGCATCTCCAGTTAAATCCCGCTCTTTGGGCTTATAGAATAGGAGTACGCACCCCTACAAGAGAAACACCATATTCTTTGGTCTATGGTATAGAAGCAATACTCCCCATTGAAATATAAATACCGTCTCTAAGAGTCTCTTTACAAAATATCATATTAGAGGAATACTACCGGGTAGCAAGATTACAAGAGCTAGAAACGCTTGATGAAAAGAGACAAAATGCTTTCAATCATTTGCAAGGTTATCAAAATAGACTGAGATAGAGTTATAATAAAAAAGTCCGCCCACAAACATTTGAAGTGGGAGATCTAGCTCTCAAAGATAACCAAAGGAACTTAGCGGAACGAGAAAATCTAGGGAAGTTTGAACCTAACTGGCTAGGTCCTTTTATCATAATAAGGGTTATAGGCAATGGAGCATATAATTTAGCTACCATGGAGGGAGATCCATTCTTCGACCCTATGAACAACATGCATGTTAAACGATATTATACCTAAGGGCTGGGTTAGTTTATGTTTTACTTTCCACATTGCATATCATTTTATTCAAAGCACTGCATTATATATAGTTTCTTTCTAAGCACATCATATTTAATTTCATATAGAAACACCAATAAAACAAGACAACTATCCAAGTTTTTTATTCATTTGTATTTAAGAGAAACAAGGGTCGGTTCCTTTCTTAGATATTCGGACATGAAGTCTTTGAGATTCTAAGGTCATTCATTGTCAACATTACCCTGTGATGACGCTTTACTTATGGTTAGGTAGTGATTTCACTATTTGAGACTTGTTAACCCAAAATCTATCAATTGCTATATCTCAAACACAATAACAAAATCTCTAATTCATTCTAGACACCTAGTTGATCATATGACTAGTGAAAAATCTAAAATTCTACTTCGGCATTACTTTAATTGTCACACCCAAGTAGGTTTCATTACTTACAAGTCAAGGCAAGAAAATATAAAAAGAAAAAGTGCTATGCCAAATATCCATCTCAAGGCAAAAGAGAAATGATATATAACTGAAATATCATGCATACAAAGTGTGACAAAAAGCTTGACTACGGGAGCATGCAAGTAACTCCATCAGGGCTATGGACGCCTCCTAGAAATGGAGCAATATTTGAGAAATTACAGTCTATAACCTCGTCGAAGCTCTAAAAGCTTGTTGGCAGTGAGGTTCTATTCAAGATGCTTTTGAAGTTAGGATAATCCATGTAGCTAGTCATATAGGATGCTAAGGATCTTTAGTGAATACAAGAGAAGGAATTAACTCATCTGCACACATATGGGAAAAAGAAGATCAAAGTTTCAAGAACCAATGGGGAAGTTTTCCGCATCTCCATTTGTAAATCCTAGTCACTAAGTGTGTTGATTTGGATGTTCCAAGGGGCCTTAGGGATCGATTGACCTCTTATCTATGAAATGTTTTGTACCTCCAATTGTATTACAAAATTCCAAACAAACATAGTTGACCTTGTTCGAATAGGAAAGGAATCTTCATTATGCATCTTGCATTAACATAGGTCATGTCGAAAATTCATTGTCTCCGCATGTGTTTTGCAGATCATCATGTCATACAGGTCTGCACAATGGGGGCATAACTGAAAAAATCCAAATAAAATCATAAAAAGTCCTGAAAAAATCCAAACAAACTCATATAACATCCTTCGAAAAAATCCAAAAATAGTGAAAAACTTAAAAATCCAAAAATAGTGAAAAACATAAAATTCAAAACAGTGAAAAACATAAAATTCAAAATAGTCGAGAAATTGAAAATACCAAAAACATTTGTAAAAAGTCTTGAAAAAATCAATCAAAAACATTCAAATATGTGAAAACTCAAAATCCAAAAACATTGAAAAATCTAAAAATACCAAAAATATCCATATAATGTCCTGAAAAAATACCAAAAACATCTACAAAATGTCCTAAAAAAAGCAATAAAAAACATTCAAATATTGATCCCCATAATCCAAAAACATCGAAAAAGCTCTTGGAAAAGAACTTAAAATTGAAAATCAATAAAAAAACTTGCAATAAAATGTCTCGCAAGAATCAAATACCCTAGCAGATATCTGGCAAATGCTTCACATGAAGTTAACAAAGGATACGACTATCTAGTCAAACATATGCAATCAACTAATCAAAATGTCTTATCAATTGTATCATATCCATATCAAGTGATCATTATCTTGTCTTAAATAGAAGAGGATATACTCGAAATCAGACAGGTCAGTCTTAAATGGGGTCTGCAACTTTCTGAGATCAGACATTATCAACTATCACATCAAGCAACTAAGAATGAAAGCACAAGGTCAGTATAGCTTCTGAATTTTGTCCGGGTCAGTTTTTATCTTTTATCATTTGGTGACAAATTATTTTCCTATGCTACTCAAGGATGTCCACAAGTGACTAGAGGAGCCATGATGGGCATTATCTTTTTCTTTGTTTATTGTTTGTGGTGTGAACCAATGAAGTTCTAGGGAAATTTCTCTAGTGGGAGTTTGTGATAGGAGCATTCAGCTAATGAATACCACACATACCTCAACCCCTAGTGTATTTCCTAGAATGGAGGGGTTCACTCCTTGTCTGCTACTTGTTTGTTTCTTTAATGAGACATCTTTACATCTTGGTTCCTTATACCTTGATGTGCTAAGCTTCATTGTTCAATAATAAGGCTCAGTGATGAAAATATATTGCACAATAAAATAAATGACACAAGTTCATGATTCATTCAATTTCATTCTCATCTCATATGTTTCTTGATAGTCTATTGATTTGCCATCTTCTGTCTAAATCATTTTCTTTTCTAACATCAATCTTTCATCAATCTCTTCTCTTTTTCATCTTACTGACATTTCTTCAAGGTACATCTGAGTTAAAAATTTGTTATGGCATTATCATATAAAAAATATATATATACATTATGCATAAATCATATAGAACAAATTGCATTCATAAACATTATTTATGCATACATATAGATCTCATCGCATTTATAAAACATCATTGATAAATCATTTAGTAACCATCACATTCAAGAATCATATAGAATCAAATAGATATACATCATATAACTCATAGCATCATATAAGCATACATGGAAAACAAAGCATAATAGATCGCCACCAAAAAACTGCATATCATATATATATAACTCAAAAATGATAATGTGTGTGATTACAATAAATAGGCCTGAAGGCTCAAATAACATGATCAAAGTGTCTCAACTAGCACTACCTCTATCAACAGGTGGGTCCTGCCCACTAGATCCTACCCCAGGATGTCGAGGTGGACTTATGACTCCTCCACTGCTCATCCTTTGTGTGGAAGTCCTACTAGAACCGGAATGACCTCTAACATCACTAAAGCTAGAAGCTCTCTTTCCCTCAGGAACAGTATCATAATAAAAAGCCCCCTGGGCAGCGTAATAAAGTCTTTCAGACTGACTCCGTGCATCAGTACTTGGAGCAAAGTGTTGATCATAGGCAGCCTAAATCATCTATGTCCAACTTCCTCATCTCTCTCCCTCTAGAGACAATCCCTCTCAGTCTCTAGAGCATCGTAGTCTATACAGTAGGCCTCTGCCTCGACATCTCATCTGGCGACCTCATCCTTTAGACTCCAAATCCACGCTCTAAGAATCTATGGATCATCATCATCCCTATCACCCACCTATCCTCCTCCACCCTCTATAGTAGGAACATCCTCCATCTTTGGCATATCAGTATCATTTTCATCATCACCATCCTCACCGCTCGATGACCCTAAACAATCATTGTCATCTCCATTGCTAGTAGAATCGGTGTCTCCACCAATGTCTATGTCCTCATCTCCTCCCTCCTCCTCTCCCTCCTCAGCTCCTCCACCTCTTGCATCTCCCCCCTTAGCTAATCCACCCTCCTCTCCTCCTCCAGCTCTCTCCTCCCTATCTATCCTCAGGCATTGTCTAGGATGTCGTATTTGTCATGCTATAATCAAAACAATAGGATCAGTAAGTGGAATAGGCCTATGTCTAGCCCACCATGCATCATACTCTGGCGTGGTCCCTGGATCTACTGGACCTCTACCCCAATCCCAAAGTAATGTTTGAAGAGCATCAAACTCAATAGAAGCAACACATGGCTATATACATACCCCCCAATCAGATACCTCCCAAGATACATGAGCAAAATAAGCAGTAACCACTGGTGTAACCTATACCTCCCCGAACTATCTCAATATCCATCCTAGAAGAGACATCTCAATAATCCACTACATCTTGAATGTCCTACCAATCAGATATCTCTATTGTCAGTAGAAAGGCAAGTGCACTACATCATCTGCCCAACCGAGGCAATCTAAGTAAGACCTCCAAATAAAATGTTGTAGAATGTCAAATTGATGCCTCCAATATAAGGTGTTACCTGAACCCCTGTGTCTGATATCCGTTGTGTACCTAAAAGCATAAGGCTCACCAGGATGCAAATCAACATGAATAATAGGCCTCAAAATGGAAATATGCTCCCATGCCCAAATCTGGAGCAGTGTCACACCACAATTGATAGATTGATAACCAAGATATACACTCTCGTGCATATGATAATACAACATAGCTAGAAGACACAGACCCCAAGCATATACTCATCAATGAACAATCATATCATGGAGCACTCTGCCCCATCCAACTAGAAATACATGACCTTGTCTGTCAAGTATCAACAAACCACCGACAATACTTCAAAGTACAATAGTCAAATCATCATAATCAAGACGAGCCCAAGAGATGTAATATCGACCACTGATCTGCAAGTCCTGAATCTCACACTCAAAAAGGGCACACAATCCAGCAATGCCATCATCATGGTCATACACAACTCTCTCACCATGAATCAGAATACACAGTATACGCCATACATCCTCTAAGGTAATGGATGCCTCACTAGTAGGAAGATGTAAAGAACATGTCTCAGAATGCCATCACTCTATCAAAGCTGTAATCAAGGCCCTATTGGCCGTAACCTCTGGCAAGTGTAACAAGTAATATAAACCAAGCTATCAGATATTCTCAATCTCTTCATCAAGTAAATCAACACAAAGATCAAGTCCACTAGGTCTACTATGTCGGCAGTATAACACTCCAATATTCTCCTGCAAAGAGAAAATATTCAAAATATCAGATATTGGATCACGAGAACATAAAAAATAATCAGATGCATGACAACAAAGCCTTCACATAAAATGAATGCGTGATATTTTACACCAATGCGTGACATTTAGCACTTATGCGAAACATTAATAGCTTATGCATAACATTTACCAAGAATGCATAATGAAATGAACTTATGCGTAACATTTATTGCAAATATGGTAAATTGGCAACAAATGCAGTACATTTATGGCAAATGCATAACAATCATAGTGATTACGTAACATTAAAGGCTAATGCGTAAAAACCGACATGCTAATGCGTGATGCAAGGCAAAATTTGAAACTGAATTTTTTTTGAGAAAAATAGCAAAAACAAGCAAAAATTTAGAAAAATACCATACCGCCAGTCCCAAGAGGTCATTGATATGAACGTACTCGATCAGACAGGTGTAATCGATCTCTATAGCCAGCCATGATGATCAAATACTCGCAAGAAAGCATAGAATTCACAAAGAAAAACAAGAACTCACCAAATTGCAATTGAGCAAATGAAAACCAAAATTATCTATTTATAGCTCAAAAATTAGGGTTTTTGGCCATCTCGACACCCACAATCCCCATCAACTTCAAACAACTTGTAGCCTACTCAAACGATCTCAAAATTGAATGAAACTTCACATGATTGCTTATTATACTGATATCGAAAATATGGTCTCAATTTTTGAATTTTTCGACCACCTTTTCGAAGGGGGCATATTTACACTATATAGTGGTACCAAGACATATTGGGGTAGAATTTTTTGTTTTCTTTGAAACAACATTGTTCTGATATTGTCTCAAAGAGGGGCAAATGTAGACACCTAAAAATGTCTTATTGATCATGTACTAATTATTCATCTAATTGATTAAATAATTCTTTAATTATTTAATTAAGTTAATGAATCTTATTCGTTTAATTTTATATTTCCTCATCATCTTACTAATTATTCTATTTCCTATTCTTTCATCATTTAATCATTTAACCATGTTCTGAAGTTAATATTAATATTAAATATTCTATTTTCAATTTCTATCTCTAATCATCTAATCATTCAACCCTTTTCTAAATATTAATTAAATATTTACTATTTAATTAATTGTGATTTAATCCTTTAATTTAAATAATCTTTATTATTTAATTAAATTCCATTTCTAAATAATTAAATAATTTCTTTAAATTATTTACTTAACTAATTAATTCTTCTAATTCAAATTTCCAAATCCCCAAATTCTAATTTCATTTCTTCTAATTTCAGTTAATTTCATTAATTCTTCTAATTTCTTCTAATTTCAAATACATGTGCATGAATTTAAAAAACCAAATTGAAAATCAAAGTCAAGTTCTAAATATATTCAAATACTAAATTGAATTAAATTCAATTATTTGAATTAAATCTCATGCAAAAATTAAATTGAAAATCTAAGTTAAAGTGCAAGCACATGCTAAATTAATTAATTAAATCATTATCTCTCCAATCTCTATTTCCATCTTTTAGTTAGCTTTTTCTAAATAAAGCTCTCTTTGTCATCCTCTTAATTTCCTCCAATCATTCTTTTTCTTCCCTCAGTTATCTTTTTCTCAATCAATTAACTTCTTTAATCTATTCAATCTATTATGTTTCACCTCTAAATCAGCAGTTCAACTATCAATCGACATGTGAGCTCACCTGAGTTCCACCTCTTGATCAATCTATTCCATGTCTCAATCAATCCTCTCCAATTATCTATAAATTGAGCATTCAATCTCCATTTTCAACAATCATGAACTAAGAATCTTTGTGTCATTTGCAAGTTGCCAGTGCAATATATGAGAGCCACCATACCATAGAGAGGAGAAGAACAATGGAAGTTATACGCAGTCATGAAATAGGGAGTTTTTGATTGATCTAATTTATAATTCCTATTTTGATTTGATTGTGTTATACGTAGTCACAAAATAGGGAGTTTTTGATTGACCTAATTTATAATTCCTATTTTGATTTGATTGTGCTATTTCATTGTCTATTTGTTTGAATTCTTTGATTAGATAGGGATTCATGATTTCCCTTTGTTTCTAATTGATATACTTTTAATAGGATGAATTTTACATTCGACAAGAATCACTATCAGTGGCATGATTATTGAGGTTGTCATAAGCAGCTTGTCGTTCTTGCCTTTCTCCAGACATGGTGGGAGATAGGGGCTGATAAAAAATTGGTAGGTTATAAACTAGTATTTGTGGCGTTGAAGGTTTATTTGGGATGAGTTCTTCTACAAAGAATGGATTGTCGTTTGATGAAAAGGATGCTCCATTTCCTTTGTCATTTTTTCTGTGAGAACTTCAGGTTTTAATAGGCATTTACAACCGACAAGACCGAGAGCTAGATGTGATGCAAAAGTCAAGATCAAATTGTAGCTAGTTGTTTATTTAATGTAGTGATTGAGGGAAGTAACTAAGATCTGGTCTGGTTTCAAGAATGATCCATCCTATGTAAGATGTTATCTAAGTTAACTTAGGTTTGATAAGATGTTTGAACTAGCTAGAAGATGATTGACAAAATCGTGCAACGCAACAACAGGGGTACACTATCAAGATTGTTTATGCTCAGAAGGATGATAACCAGTTTTATGCTCGATGTGGACCATTTTAAGCAAGTTTGACTATTTTGACTAACAAGAAAAGGAATTCATACGACAGAGTTTATAGAACCAGATGATAGTTTAATGGTTTCAGGATGATGAAAACAATATTTCATACAAGTTGCTACCTAGGTTCGTATGACAGGTAGGCAAACCTAAGACGATAAACTGTTGGATATGATGATTTTTTCGTACTACACAAAATAGAGGATTAGACGATAATTCCCTAACCAGGACGATAGTTTCTCAGACCTCGTACAATAATTGATAAAGGGCCAGATGACAAACTGTGAGGATTAATGAAGTTTCGTACAACAAAACATATGCAGTAGGATGATATTTCAGCAAGATCTTACGACAGTTTACTGGACAGAGACGATTTTCTGACAGATAGGATTTTCAATGACTAACAAGAGCTAGTTTTTGACCAGGGCTAAGTTTTCTATGACTAACAAGGACCAGTTTTGGAATAGAATAGAGTTTTGATCACTGAGCTGTTGATTTGTTTGATTTTTCTCCATTTTTAGTATTTTAGTTTTAGTTTCAGGGATGAAAACACAGAAAACACACAAGATGTATAATAATTCCAATCACAACACGCTAACGCTGTAGAAGTTGGCTTAGAGAAGAAAACCTTTGCTTGTTGACTTAGGTACACACCCAATAGTTAATAAGAATATGACCGATGAGTCTCACGCAATGGATTCTCAACGCCATATTAGCCGACTACAAATGCTAATGCGGGCAGGATATGTCAAGTGTCTTGGGAGAGTTACTATCTCTATTGCACAAAGATTATCCCCCTTTCGGAGGTGAATCAGGTAGCTTCTATCTCATAGTTCTTAGTCAAGAATTTCATTTGAAATTAGCCCTCAAAGTCACACAAGCATGATTGAGGCCTATAGCCCGACAAGGTACCAAAACAAGTTGTAGTCATGTAAACATGATTGAGACCGTGAGGCTCTACAAAATGCTCGATATGAGAGATCTTAAAGAGAAAACTCAAATAATCCCATTCTCTGAGACTTTAATCACCAGAGGCCTATTTATTATAGTGAGATGGAATGCTCAGGTCTAGCTGTACTCACTTGGGTCATTCTCACAAGGTGATTACTTTTTCCCACTGTGACAGACCCGATAAAAGTACACAAATCTCAAAACTTAGAAAAAACCTCGAGGGTCTAGATTTTTGATTGTCTGTGAAAGACAAGAGAATACTCTCCTACCTCTTAGATTTTTTTGAAAACACAAAAGACAGATTTTTTCATTAACCAAATAGAAATTTAAGTGCCTAAGAAAATATTAAATGAATACACAATGTTTAGGCGATTCTCCCTAGGCAACCTGGAAGAACAACGCATTAGTAGTCATTTTGCTTTTGACTCTTTGACAAACATATGTTTGATTGATAGATTCTTTGACAAGCATTCTAAAAACATGAAAAGCCTAAAATTATTTGCCAAAATAACATAAAAATTTATCAAAAGAAAATTCTAGCATGCAAACTATAAATTGAACTAATCTAACAATAATTTCCGTTCATTATGACTATCCTAGTTATGACAGTTTTGATAGTATTGCACTTTTTCATTTATAACTTTCCAACCAGACATAATTAGACCAATATATTCAATGGACATGTGGACAACTTGGTTTTAAACAACATATAAAAATTGTGTTTAGATCCAATGGTCAATAAAATGTTATGCCCTCCGAACAAAGACCATGTTTGACTATCACAGAAGAATAAGTAAAATGATAGTACTTCACTCTATAATTCATAACTTTCAAACTAGACATCATTAGTAAAATATCTTCAGTAAAAATGTAGAAAACTTGGTTTTAAATAAAATATAAAAAATTGGTTTAGATCCAACGGTTCCATAAAAATTTATGCCCCCCAAATAGAGACCATTTTTTATTGTCATAGAAGAATAAGTAAAATGATAGTACTGCACTCTGTCATTCATAACTTTCAAACAAGACATTATTAGGAAAATAATTTTAGCGAAACTGTAGAAAGCTTGGTTTTAAACAACATATCATAAATTGGTTTAGATCGAATGGTTCAATAAAAAGTTATGCCCTCCAAACAGAGACTATTTTTTACTATCACAGAAGAACAAGCAAAAAGAAAGATTTTTATTTGCAAATTTAAGACATGTTTATTAGTTATAAAAAACAAACATTAAATTTATTCAAGAAACATTAGAAATATTGTATTCGTGGGTTCAAGCCCCATGGTGGGCACCAAAAATGTGTGTGTGAAAGGTGAATCTGCAAGCTATAAGACACAACACTTTAATAAACCATTATTTGCATGGGTTAGTTAATCAAAAATGAAAAAATGAAATCCATTGCAAGTCGGCTTATTGCCTTCTAGTAGATGTGAGTTTAGATTGCTCTCATATTGCTAAGCTATCTAGTGACTAGACTACAATCTAAACGAAGGATTTAATCTATATGAACATCAATTTGAGCTAAATGAATGCAAGATTTAAGCTAGATGAATGCAAGAATTGCAAGATTTAATCTAACATGATTTAAGCAATATTAAGCTAGATGATTTAATAAGGATGCAAGAAATAATATGCAAATATATGAATGCACAAATCTCAATGAACCTAGAGCACAAACAACATAATAACAATATATTCTCCAAGATCCTTGAATGAGAGATGAGGGCCTGAATTTATAGAAAATTGAGAAAGAAACCAACGACTAAGATCAAATGATGATGAGCGGTCAAGATTTTCCAAGAGGAAGCACAATCCATGTGAATTGATGTCAGAAAAAACTGATTTATTCTCTATTTCATCCAATTTTAAGATTTAATTGTTTTAATTGATTTTCTGAGATTTTTTCAATTTTAATTTTTTTTTCAAGATTATCTCCATTTGATTTCTTTTCTCAAATTTTAATTCTTTTTTTCCAATTAATTCCTTTTTTTATTTGTTTCATTTTTTGAAGATTTATGGCAATTTTTATTTATTTTTTAAATTAATTCCTCTTTTTGATGATTTAATGGCAATTAATTTATTTAATTAACTATACAAAAGATATTTAATTGAATAAATGAGATATTTGATTTTAAAAAGATTTTCTTGAAATGATCAATTAATTAAATAATTATTTAATTAATTCAGAGTGATTAATTTGCCATGTGACATTGATGATTTTAGAAATTAATTGTGTGCTCAATATTAAATTCAATTGCCTTTGGTTAGGACCTTGGTGACGTTGTCGAGATTAGGGTGTCCTGGTTTAGATGACCATTTTTAGTGTATTACACCCACAATATGATGATACCTTGTTTGAAGTATATGAAATATTACAATGGGGAATGCACATGCATTCAAGCACACTGCTTAGAGCTCATTTCTCAAAAACAACAAAGGGCTACAACCCAAGGAAGATTCATTGTCTTACAAACACATTTAGATTACATCTAGAAGATCATGAGCTCATGAGCTGTAAGAATAGCATCTCCTCATGCCTGGTTACAGTTCTAGTTGGGCACATAACACATATTATTCTCCTTCACACTTCTTCACGCTACTGTACTACTTCTGAGAGATCAAATCATTATTCGCACACATAGATACCTCTCTCACATGAGTATTATATCTATTTATGCATATCATCAACCTATCTTTCAAGGTCTATTCAACACACATCACAAATTACAAGGATATAACCATACACATTATAATATTATACATGGACAAAAACAATGTCAACTAAGATATAGTATGGACCTAAATCAATGCTTCAAACATGAAACACCTCTCAAGAATTATGCCTTGAACATTTGCAACATGCTACAATCATCATGTCGGCGAAGAACATGAAAAACACCATCGAACCAAGGGAAATCATCAATAACAAGAACAACAATCAATAAGGACCACCAAAATGGATAGGAAATGATCTAGAAACATCCACAAGTATCATGAATTACCATAGAAACAACCACTCCAACACCACTTACTAGAATCTTCATCATCATTATACCGAACTTCAGGAACACTAACTGCAATGACTGTCAAAGTCAAAGATACACTTGCAGACCTCCAAATCATGAACCATCTAAATTGAGGACACACTAGAACATCCCAAACACTCTACCAAATCTGCAAACCAAGCTATTGCAACATGGAGCAATGTAGAGAAAAATCCAGAACATTGATCAATATCGAACAAATGAAAAACCAACCAAAATACCGGATCTCATAGCTCGATCAAATTGCCATGTAAACCACTAAAATTATAGCTAAATCAACTAGAGATACTTATCTCAAAACCCTTTAATCCACAACAACTCATCTACAACACACTGACCAAACCAACTCACATAATCTATCTGCAACACTGGAACACACAAAGGAATATGTTAACATCAATGACAACACATCACTTAGTCAATCCAAACACATATTTGCACATTATCCCAACAATACCTCCTCTATTTTTGTCTCCTATAATTTTATTCTTAGAATGATCTTTCTACACATACCTTGAGCTTTTTGATATAGTTGTTGGAGTAACTTTATTTTATTTCTACTTGTTTTCATCTGTGTTCTTCTCTTCTTCTATTCTTGTAGAATCATCAGATTCATAACCTGCTTGAATACTGGTTTCTTTTGAAATGTTATCATCAACCTTTACATTTGCATTTTCAACATTTTTATTTAGCCTCTTGTTATAACATCTGTAAACTTTTCTCTTTGTAGAATAACCAAGAAATATACCTTCATTAGCTCTGCTATCAAACTTTCCAAGATTTCCTTCATCTCTTCGGATATAGCATGTACTTCCAAAAAAATTGAAGTAGCATACTGAGGGAATTCTTCCATGCCATAACTCATATGATGTCTTTCCATGCTTCTTTTTTAATATAACTATGTTAAGGGTGTACAAAACAATGTGTATTGCTTCTCTCTAGTAAATATACAATAGGTTTTCTTCTTTGATCATAGTTCCTGCCGCCTCTTGAATAGTCTTGTTCATTCTTTCAACTATGCCATTCTGCTGAGGTGTTCTAAGAGCTGACAAATGTTTTCTAATTCAATATTTCTCACAAAAAGTATCAAATTCATCAAAAATAAATTCTCCCCCTCTATCATAACTTAGACACTTAATCCTTCTATCAACTTCATTCTCAACTCTAGCTTTGAATATTTTAAAATTTTCAAATGCTTATGATTTTTCCCTTAGTAATGTAACCCAAGTCATTCTAGAATGATCATCTATTAGGAGCATGAAATACCTCTTACATTGAAGACTCCTTGTTCTGGTTGGACCGCATAGGTATATGTGTATAAAGTCCAGTAATTTGGTAGAAGATTGTTCTTTTCCTCTGAATGTTCCTTTTGTCTAGTTTCTCACTTGACATTCTTTGCAAATACTATTATCTGGTTTAGTTAGTCTTGGTAAATCTATCACATCTCTTGTCATACCAATCTTCGCTAAATTATCAAAATTGATATGACACATCCTCCAGTGCTATAGCCAACTTTCATTGATCTGAGATAGTAAGTCGTGTCCAACAACTTCCAATTTATACATGTTTCCACCTATCTTTTTCCCTACAACAATAATAGTTCTGGATCTCACAGCCACCATCTTGAAAAAGAACATTGTAACCATGTTTTCACATATGCCCAATACTCAAGAGATTATTATGTAATCCTCTTACATAGTAAACATTGTCAGTGTTATGATTTCCATGAAACCTAATAGGGCCAATTCCAACAATTTGAGAAGTCTGATCATCTCCAAATCTAACATAACCACCATCATATTTTTTAAGCTTTACAAACTTGATTATGTCACTAGTTAGAGGATTTGAACACCCACTATCAATTAATCATTCATTTCTATCTCTTATAACATGTAATGCAGTAGAAACAGTCTCAACAACCTTAGAATTATTATTAAACTTAGGTCCATCCTTTTCTACCAAGAATAAGCAATCACCATCCTCATAATTTGATTCATCATCTAAAATGCCAGTATCATCTCTAACATAGTATGCTTGCTTATTAAAATTTCCTTTATTTTCCTTAAATTTTTTTTTGGATCCTCTTTCTAGACATCTAGATGCATAATGACCAATCTTCCCACACTTAAAACATTAAAGGGGTAACATACCTTTGTATTTGCTAGTTCATCTCTTCAACTTTCTTACAAAGTTCACTTCCATTCATCCAAGCTCTCTATTGGATATTGTTGGATATGGTAAGTCATTTTTGCTACTAGGATATGTTGTTTTCATTTATGTCAACATATTCCTATGATTTATTCCAGTGTGATTGGGAAGATTTTCTGATCCGGTTTTGTAGTTTGGTTTTGTTGATCACTATTTTGTAGAGGTTGATATTTCCTCCAGTATATTCTAGTGTGATCAGATCTGGTGCTGAGACTTTGGGATATTGTTTGGGATGATCTTGTGTATCTTCAATTTATATGGTTTATGATTTGGTGCTTCGCAAGTTATCTTACTTCATGATAGTTGCTGATTGGTTGTGTTCTTGAGCTTCTAGACGTTGACCAATAAAGATTTGAAAAGAGCTATTGGTGCAATAGTTCCAGATGATTTTAACATGCTTGCTGGTGATTCCCAATCATGTCCTATTGTTTTTGGTTATTCTCATTGATCATTGTGCAAGTTTTTGGTGGTTTTCATCAATTGGTATTGATTTTTGTGTTATGTGGTATTTTTGGTAGTGTAGTGTGTTGCAGTTGATCTTGGCATAATTTCTGGTGGAGTTGATCATTTGGGAATTTGATTAAGGACCTTGATATGCTATGTAAATCATTATATTGGTCTATTAATCAATATTTGTATCATGTGATTCAATTTTGTAATTGAGGGTTGAGGGTTTAGTCAACCTTGTTATCAAGGTTGATGAATTGTATATATAGGTGAGTTATTCATTTAGTTTGTGTGTCGATATTGTATTTGCATTATTAGAGAGATATTTTTGTGTGAACAAGTGATTTATCATTTGATGTTTAGCTTGAGGAGATTTTTGTGTTGCAGAGCAGACAACTATGCTTAACCGGAACTATAATCAGGCATTTGGAGATGTTATTCATTCAGTTCACTTATTTTGGATTGTAGTCCAAATTATATTGTAAGTCAGTGAGACTTCCCTGAGGGTTGTAGCCTTCTGGGAAAATATCTTTTGAGTAGTGAGCTCTAGGCAATGTGCCTGAATGCATGTGCATTCCCCATTGTAATTTTTCACATACTACTGTAGAGTATCATCCTACTATTGGTAGGTTCCCACCATGGTTTTTCCCTTAACTGGGTTTTCCACATCAAAAATCTTGGTGTTGTGTGTTGTGCTATTAATTTTCTAATTTGTTCATTGCTGCAATTCGTCAGATCTATTGGTGTACTTAAAGTTTTATATTCCGGTGAAGACTAATTCACCCCCCCTCTCAGTCTTGTCACAACCCTCCTTTATCACCCTTTTTGGATTTAAATACAAAACTCTATTATATTCCTTGGATAAATTATTGAATGAATATTGTAAGGGAATAAAAATAATAAACCACACACACATGGAAAATACATATATATTTTTAATTTGTTATTTAATTTCCCTCACCCAAATTAAGGCACATGTTGTAGGAGGAATAAGAAGCTTCTAGAGGCTTCTCCACCTCCTTGCATGTAACTCCTCCCACTAAGCCTAATCAATTTGCATGGAGGCCAAATTGGGAGAGAATCTCATTTTTTCAATTAAAAAAATTAGGTAGTGGGAATTTGAAATTTCTTTTATAAAATAGGTACAAGTTTCAAAATGAGTGTTAGCTATTCCATAAGAAATTCTACAAATTCTCCTTTGTAGTCCATTTTTCATTGCAGCCAAGATTTTTTTGGGAGGATTTCTCTTCAATTTGGAGGATCAAGGAAGACTCTACACCATTTTGCAAGCACCCAGGTTCCTTCAACTTAGTTTATGCATCTTATTTTTGTGGTAGATTAGATTGATTAAATTATTTATGAGAATGAAATTCATTTGTGTTTTGTTAAGAATTAGTTTTAGATATTGTAGAGAATGAGAGTCATTGTTTAAATGAGATTCATTGTTTAAATTCTTGATATGAAATTAGTTTTAGATTTTGTAATTCATTGTTTAAATGAGATTCATTGTTTAAATCCTTGATTAGTTTTAGATTTTGTAGAAAATGAGATTTATTGTTTAAATGAGATTCATTGTTTAAATTCTTGATATGAAATTAGTTTTCAGATTTTGTAGAGAATGAGATTTGTTGTTTAAATTTTTGATAAGAAATTTGTTTCAGATTTTGTAGAATGAGATTCATTGTTTAAATTCTTAGTTTCAGATTTTGTAGAGAATGAAATTCATTGTTTTAATTCTGATAAGAAATTAGTTTCAGATTGAAAGAAGTAGAGTAAATGGAAATTAGATTCATTGTCTTCAGTTTATTTTGATAAAAATTAGATCTCCCTGTGTGTACAAACAATTTTCTCTTTTCTCTGTGAACAAATCTCCCTGTGTGTATAAATAAATCATCTCCCTTCTCTGTGAACAGATCTCCCTGTGTGTACAAACAAATTTACTTCTTTATCTGTGAATGAATTTCCCTGTAGGAAACAAAAGAAATGAAAGAAAAAGAAATAAACTATTCCTTTCTCTGTGAAAGAATTTCTCTGTGTGAAAAACAAAAGAAATAAACTATTCCTTTCTCTGTGAAAGAATTTCTCTGTGTGAAAAACAAAGAAATAAACTATTCCTTTCTCTGTGAATGAACTTCCCTGTGTAGAAAACAAAGGAAATGGAAAAAAAAAATCCCTCTGGTTACTGCTCCATTTTGTCCCTGAAATTAATCTACAAACATAGTTAATTACCTATTATTACCCTGCTCTGAGTAATCTTCAATAATTTTTAAAGAAACAAATTTAATATACTCCTGTATAAGAAAAATGATAATGATAGTACTATAATATATATATATTTATATACATATATATATATATATATATATATATAAATAAATAAACAAATAAATAACCAAAAAGAGAGAAAGCATTTCGAACTTCAAAATCTTCCCTCGAGCTCCGTAACGCACGGTGTTTTACGTCGGCCAGCATGCAGCGGTTACAATGTAACCGTCGCAGTAGTACGGGGGGGACCCGCGGGTCCCCTCATCTCTGCGGACCTGCGTATGTAGGGCCGCAGGGGTGATGGGACCCGTGGTCCCCACCCCGCACCCTATGTTATATCAAAAATAACAGTGCGTTAATTAAAGTTTGTTTTCTTCTTCCCTCTAAATTGTAATTTTTACTTGGGGTTTTATTTTATAAATAGATTAATACTTTATGTTAATTGCTAAGTTATTAAATTTTAGTTGATAGTAATGACATTTAGGAATTAATACTTATGTCAATTACTAGGTTATTTAGTTAAATTTTTTAGTTGATAGTAATGGCATTTAGGAAATAATGTTTTTTTATTTTTATTTTGGTAAACTTTAAGATATTGTATTTTGACTTAGAAAAATTGGGCTAATATGTAGCAAGCTCATAATTAAATTGCCTTAGTAAGTTTTAAAATCGTAGACTATATCCTTTTAAAATTAAGTTACTCAACCCATTAAGAATCGTTGAGACACTTGATTGGTCTTTAACACAAATGCTTAAATTTAATCGTTATTTTGGATTCATAGCATGCGAATTATTTATAGAATAATTATATCTTCATGCAATTACTATTATGCAAGTTTCATTGTTATGCAAATTACACTTCAAGTAGTTACTTCAATTATTTACGCTTTCATTCTGTTATTCGTAGTTAGAAAACTAAATAAAGGAAGTTGGAAAACCAAAACTAGCAGCGTTCGGTATATATGGTGCCTCTGGGTCACGCTTACGGGTAATGCCGTCGTGTTGAACTACTGCACTTAACGCCTAATAAAGCTGCATTAACGACGTCTGTGGCATCGTCCCTATAAATCATCGGGGAGTAATAAGGGACATTTGGAAGTTAAAAATCCAAGGGGCGGGTAATCCCTCTTGGATCGATAATCTAATAAGATAACTTTTAAACGAATTTCACATCCGTTGAGATAAACCATAGTAAACCCCTCTTAGGGATGGTCAAGTTAAGAGCTCTCATGAAATTTACTTTCTTTATTTATTATTTATTCATCTCGAAGGGATATTGGTGATTTGCAATTGGGTGACGCTCATGATAAGTATTAGGATCTAGTTATTTTGTTTAGGCCACAAGCAATAGGCCATCTTGAGCCTTCGCTTAAGTGCTACCATCGTGGGTAGCAACCGCAGAGAAACTGTCTGGGACACTGACCCTAGAAAGGGTTGCGTACCCACAAATCAGTTTACATCGAACCATAGATTAGAAAATAGAACTACATACTTTACGTCTTGATCCCGTGCCGAAGCGGGTATGTAGGCAGTCTTGGGACGGAGTTGTCCCTTGTACTCAGGCGTTCGTGGGTGGGGTCTAGGCTTGGTTGAGTAAGAATCCTAATTGAAAGATAAGATAATCAAACTTAATTCAATGCATACTCGGAAGGAATCCCGTATGGATTCGCTTGACTTCCCGAGGCTTTAAACCAAATTCCGAGGCGGAATTCAAGCTTGTATTATTTTTTTTATTACTCCTAAGGACGGCGACCTCGGTGCATTCTTATTAGAAGAATGTAGTACTTAGTGAGTGGCTCAGGACCCGAATGGTCCCGATGAGTCTAAGTCTCTGGCCAGAGCATCTCCTATCCCGTTTGGATAGATGCCTACCCCGTATGGGTAGATGCCTATCCCGTATTGGATAGATGGAAATTTATGTCCCATATGGACAATTGCCTAACCCGTATGGTTAGAAGCTCATCCCGAATGGATGAATGCCTAATCCTAATTGGATGGATGCCCAGAGTATGCAATTGAATAAAACATAATGAAAAAAAAAAATATATACTCAATTTTTGTTGGATCAAATTTTGGTGGGTTATTACATGTGGTATCAGAGCCAAGTTTCAAATCTAGGCCTTGTGCTCACTTCAATTTATTCAACTAAGGGAATGTTTTACAATAATAGAAATTAAATTTTATGCTACAAGGAAAAAAAAACTAACTACATAATTTAACTTTCAGGTAAAACCTAGAATGGCAAGAGGAAGAGGAAGAGGAAGAGGAAGAGGAAGAGGAAGAGGAAGAGGAAGGGGTAATGGAAGACGTACTAGGAGTCAAAGGGAGGTAAGCCATGAGGAAAACCATGAGGAAAACCATGAAGGGAACCATGAGGAAGATCATGAAGAGGTTCGACACAACCCAGGGAATAACGGAGATGGGGTCCAAGCTATAATCGACCTTCTAACCGAACAAAGAGATAAAATCAACTTCCTAGAACAATCACTGCAGGACCTTAGGGAAAGGCAGAATGACTATGAGAATAGAAGTGGTACCGAGAATGGAAACCCTGGTAGCAATCAAGGAAATGTGATGGGTAATGGGAAGGAAAATAACATATTGGAACTCTCCAAGGATTTGAAGAAAATCTAAACCAACATTCTAAACCTCCAACATAACATTTGAACACCTTTTCCACAAAAAATACCTACAACTAAAATCCCATAACTTCACCTCACAATAATATCTCACAGCACAACATGTTACCCAACTAACAACCTACCTAAACACTTACATCACCAAAAACCAAATATCAAAACTTGTGACCCATCACCACTACTAAAACACCATCAACCAAAACCTACTGACATTCAAACAATCACCAACACACCAAGGTATAAAACCATTCATAGACCCCTCAATACCAAACCTACCTCCCATAGAAAAACAACGTAAATGTCCAACCATCCCCAACTTAAGCTTTAGATCCATAATTACAAAGTTTGCAACAACAAATAACCAACATGCAAGTTATCAAACCTATGTAAACATAAAATATCAAAGAAATATGTCCTTATCCTTTTGACAATACTATACCAATGTCGTCTTTCCCTTATAATTTTGAGATTTCTAAGGTTAAAAAATATAAGGGGAAAAGTGAGCTTAGAGAATATATCAAAGAGTCTTACGTACCTTATTTGGAGGTGGCACACAATGATGCATGTCTTATGTACCTCTTTCCATGTAGTTTGGGTGGACAAGATATAGGCTAGCTTTCTCATCTACCACGTAACATTTGGAATTTTTATTAACTAGTGTAAAAGTTTATCATATATTTCTCCTATACCATCAAACATGAAATATCTATGACAAACCTCTACAACACAAAACCAAAGAATGATGAATACTTTTCTTCTTCCTTACAAAGATGAAGAAATTCAACTAGTAAATGTCCTTGTAACATGCCTAAAAATTAAATTATCTGGAATTAATATACAAAAATCAAAACTAGGAGATGATGTTTCACCTTCAAGTCCATTTCTCTAATACATTTAATAAGGTTATTGAAAATGGAACTTCCATTGAAAAGGCCCTTATAGAATAAGAAATTTTGAATTTTTTTAAAGAGACCAAAGACAATCCTAGTACATCCAATGAGAAATCTGGATTTTGGTCAAAGAAAAAAACATAGTAAATGAAAACATAGTAGATACAAAGGTGGTCAATAAGGTTGAACCCATGATCAGTCTCAAAGGACATACCATATCAAATGTGCAATCATTGAATAAAAACCAACTTTCAAACAATTATCAATCATCAAATATAGTACAAACCAATTCACAATATGGTCCTCCAAGGACTAACAACAATCCAAGACACAAGTACACACCTTAAGGGAACCCATTGAATCATATTTAAATAATCTCATACAATCAAATGTTATCACTCTTCCAAAAGTTCGTGTAGGAATTTAAAAATTGTCAATGCTTTCGGCACCATACTCTTACATGTCTGTGTGACCTTATTTTAGGTTTTTTGCATCTTATTAACATTTCTTCTATGTCAGGCACTTGATCTTCATCATTTGTCGACATCTTGTTATTCCTCTATATGTCTTCCTCTTTCGATTGCATTTCTTGCATTTTCAATTAGGTCTTGCTGACATCATCATGAATTTCAATCTTTGGTCATTATCAATCTTCATCATCAGTTGGACATCATCAACCCTTTTCAATGTAAAATTAGGTTTTTGTCCTCAATCATCATCAATTTCAATCATCTTTGATCAATTATCATTATTATTAGTCATTTTGGATCTCTTATCAATCATCAATTTATCAATTCCTTAGCAATTTGTGACCAATTCATCATTGGTCTTTTGTCATTCAACCTTCATCAAGTCAGCCTTCTATCAATCTTTGATCAATTTGTCATTGATATCAATCAATCATCATTTCTTGTCAATTTGGACCAATCAGTCATCGATCCTCGTCAATTGGCGCCTATCAATTTTATCCTTAGTCAATTATTGATCAATTTTTCATTTATCCTTGTCAATCAATATCGACTCTTTATCAATCGTCAAGCCTTCATCATTTAACCATGATCAAATCGACCTTATATCAATTGCATCAATCATTCCAATCTTGCCATGACCTAATAAACTTCCTTTCATCTCTAATTTTCTCCTAGGGTTTTATGATTTATTCATCTAATCCTATTCATCATTTCCCTTTTAGGTTAAATAAATTTATTTATTTAATCCTAAGTCTCCTCTTGTCATAAATAAATATTCATTTAATTGGCTAATTATTCCCCCCTTCGTGAATTACTTAGTGAATGACAATTTATTAATTAATTTCACCTTTTTTCCTAATTTCCTAATTTTCACTCATTTACTAATTTCCTAATTTATAATTCCCTTTTTTTGCACCTGTTTTCCTAATTTTCTAATCCTAATTTCTAACTAATTTGTTCCTCTCTATTTGTCCCTATTTTTGTGCTTCGCTTGTCATAGAGTGGAGGCATGAATTTCTCATGCGTCATAGTGCTTGACATAGCAGCATGTCATAGCACTTAACTTGGCATTTAGCCCTTGCACTTTGCATTGGAAATGTGTCATGATTTATGACATAGAAGGTGTCATAATCTTCTTCTTTCAATCCTTTTTCCCAATTTTTGAATCAAAATGCCTCTTTAACTCTTTTCATGCTAATTTGCTCATCTTTCCAATTTTCCTATAAATTGGATGCATTTCTTCAATCTTAGGAATCAACCATGTTTCTAGTATCCTCGCATTGTCAAAATCATCTTGCAATCTTGCTTTCTTGCTTATTGCACTCATAGGTGAGATCCAAAAAACAAGCTATTTGGAGGAGAAAGAAGAACAATGGAGGTCAATTGAAGGAGACACTAGTGATGGTTTTCATTTCTTTTGAATGTCTTGTTTTCGATTCTTTTATTGATTGTGATAGGAGTTACTTTCATAGCATTTAGTTTTGTGGTTGGCTAATTGTTTGTGCTTTGAATCTTATTCTTATTTTCCTACCTCACATTTTCTGGTGAGCTCGATGTGAACATTATTGGATCTAATATGTTTATGAATGTTCTGTGAAGTTGCATATTTTTTGTGGAGAAATTGCAAATTTTTCTTCTAAATTTGTCATTATCATTTGATCACGTAATTAATTTCGTATAGAATTAAAATAAACTATTTATGGGTTTATTAGATCTTGTTCTTACCTTTCTAGATCATTTTACGGTTTGTAATTTGGATAAATTTCAAGAACATTCATGCAACTTTCACATAGATTAATCTAGGATGGTGAATTAATCATGCATTCATGGAACTTTCACATAGATTAATCTAGGATGGTGAATTAATCATGCATTCATGCAACTTTCACATAGATTAATTTAGGTTGGTGAATTAATCTTGCATTCATGAAACTTTCACATAGAATAATTTAGGATGGTGAATTAATCATGCATTCATGCAAATTTCATCTAGATTAATCTAGGGTGGTAAATTGGACAATTTTCACATAGATTAATCTAAGAGGTCAAAGAATCACAATGTTGGTGTATTAATTTTGATAGTGATTTATAGTTCTTGAATCTCTAACATTTTTGATATCTTTGTGGCAAACAAAATTCAAAGTATAAAGTGAAAACTACTAACACATTTGGTGTAGGACGCAGCCAAATAATTTCATCCAAACACTTGTTTGTGTTTTGTAGATTAGTTGCACACTTAAATCTTTCTAAGGGTTAATGAATACCATGTATGCTATGTTTTATTTCATTTTTCTTGTGTGTTTTTACCCTTAGAAGTGGGTCTACCTCTCGATTTTTCTAGCACTTCGCACATGCATTGGTGAGAGGGAACGACCCAAATAGGTGACAAGCTAAGGCCAAGCTCTTCCAAACCACTCTAAATAAATGTATTTGCAATGAAAGTTGTAAGAAATGGGTGTTGGAATGGCATGGTCCTAACTAAAACCTCTTGTGTTTAGAGACCAAAATCCCTCTATTTGTTGACTCAGGCATTGTAATGCGCGCATGCCGAAGAAACCTATCATGTAGCCCTCAATTATAGATAGTAAATTCTTGGTAAGTGATGCCCCTTGAATTCAAAGCTTGGTATTCTTGTAGAAGTGAGTGTCGTGGAGGGGATCCAATGCTACCAAGCTTCTAACTATCCGATTGAATGTTATATTTTATGGTAAGAGAATTAAACAAATATTGTCCTTGCCAGCCTTATGAAATGTTGTGAAGATGAATGATTGTTTTGATTCAAATTCCAACAAAAATTTTGTCTTCTATGTTTTCCAAAAGTTGAATAAAAAACACAATTTCCACAAAATGTCATTTTCAAGCAACTCCAAACATTCTCCAAACCAAATTCAAAACAAGTTTCAAAAAAAGGTCCAAAATCTTGTCCAAGTATTCATCCAACATTCAAACATGGATTGTCAAAACATTGGAAATCCTTGTCTCAAAATACATATCACTTAGAGTTAGACTTTACATAGACCAAACTTTGGTCTTAGAACATAATCATTACTCTTCATTTTAGTCCATTTCATTTTTAGTGTCCTTATTTTGTACTTAGGTTTACAATCATTTTTCGTAGGTCTTGCATTGTCATTTTGCCTACCCAAATTAGGTCCTCACTTAAGTGTCATTTTGCATACCAAAGATAGGTCCTCATTTAGGTGACATTGTCATTATTATAGCCAAACTAGGTCCTCACTTAGGTTACATTTTGTATAATCATTGTTAATACCTAAATTAGGTCTTCACTTAGGTCATACTAAACAAAATCATACATTTGCATTTACATCCTTGATCTCATAGAATTAGGTCATTGGTCCTTAGTCATTTAGTCTCATAACATTAGATCATATCATTGTCCTAAAAGTCATTACATTTCATAGCGTTAGGTCATATCTTATAACCCTAAGTCATGTCATTAGGTCATAAATAATTTTTGTCCATATCATAGTACAAGGTTGCATTTACACCCTTAAGGTCTCTGCCTGTCCTTAGGTCATATTCATATCCTATCTTGGGTCCATACTCTAGGTCCTCATCATATGTATTTACCTTTTGCATAATACTATCAAAACTAGGTTTTTCCAAACTTCAAAAATTCAAATCTCTAGATTAAACCCTAAGTTGTTGCTAGGGAGTCTTGACCTTGTCCAAAAATTTTCTTCTTGTCAAATTTCATATTGTCAAACCTAGCTTAGTATCCAAGCATGTAGGTGAGACATTATGATTTTTCTTATTTCCACTTTGTCATTTGGTCCTTTGTCCTACTAAGGTCTAGACTTCATTTCAACTTCCCAAGGTTGAGTCTTTAGGTTTACATTTCAAAGGTTTGCCAAAGTCTTGAAAAACAACAAAAACTTAGATTGCATTCTTGTGCAAGGTCACATTTGCATTCCTCAAAGTTGCACTTAGTTTAATTTAATTGTCATTCTAAAGATCCAAAAAGACCAAAAACATAGGTTTCATTGTCATCCTTTTAGGTTGCATTAGTCACATACATCATTCTTAAAATTAAAATCCCCACAAAAAAAAATTTGCATAGCGGCATGCCTATCGAAGCAAGGTCTAAGTACAAGAAATCATAAGAATCCACATATCAAGCCATATCTTTTCCAATGGATGATACCTAGTTTAGACAATCATAATTCTACCCAACACAATAACGAGATAATATCGTACAACCAAGCTTCAATCCAAATGTTGGTCCACATACAAACATGCTTCCAGAGTATGGAATCATTCAATTGGGACCACCACCAAATTTTGAACCAATCTTCATACCAATGCAACTAGTACTTGGTAGTGTTAAACCAAGATCACCCTCACATCAAACAATCATTCAAAATGAAACCTTAAGTTTGCATCTGAAACATCAAAATCTTTGTTCGAACAAGACTGATCCTAGCCCACATGCAATTTGGTTAGAGAAAATGATGAGAGAAAATCAAATACACCAATCATAAGAGAATTAGACTCAGACTCAGAATCATAATCAAAATTGGAATTTGAGTCATACCAACCTTCATATTCTTATGAGACTCAACCTTCAAAAGTAATCTATCCTTCCTACCAGTCCAACTTACACATGCTCCAACAAATCCAACCAACACAACCAATGGTGCAATTTCAACAATATGTCCAACCAAACACACAATATCGATAATTGGTTCAACCAACTATCAAGTATCAACATCCAACTCACTTAACAAATTAATATCAACAATTAGAACTAGAAATTCAAAAACAAAAGTTGCAACTCACACCAGAACAAATTTTGAACATGACAAACCAATTTGAACAAGTCCCAAATCAAATCCCATTCAACCAAAACCAAATTTCAAACATGTCAAACCAACTTAACCAAGTCCAAAATAAAAAAATCACACCAAATCAAAACCAAATCCCTTTCAAACAAATCCAAAATCGAAACCCAATCATGTCAAAACCTTGCAAGGATTCAATTGTATCTCCAAAGAAAGGTGGCTTGATTAGACAACTCTTAAAGAGAGTCGTAAGTGATTCTTATGAGAAAGATCAAAATCATACACCTATTTCTAGCAACAACTCATCCCCTCATAAGAAAATTGAGTCTCCAGTGGCATCTATTCCTACACCTTCTAAAAATTTGCAAGACCCTTCCATATCATCCTCATCAAATGATCCACCCAAGCATGAAATTCCCCAAGGGCTATCCATGATTGATTGCCAAGACAATCCAATTCATGATGCAAGTCCATGTCATAATTCAAAAAAGATAGACCGAATTCCACCATGTGCTTCATTTCCCATCATGCCCATTTCAGAGGATCCCATTCAAAGTTCATCTCCCTCATGTCAAAGCATTGATTCCTACCCAGAATCCCCCACGCATATCCAAAGTCCAACCCAATGTCAAGAGGATGATCCAAAGCATAAATAAATGAACCCTAAAAAAAGTCAAGATCAAGATCCTGAAACCTTATTATCCCATCTCCCCAAACACTCATGATGATCCCCCTATTCCTATCCAAGAGCCCAATGCCTTTTCAAGTCATATTGATATTCCACATCCTAAGCAAGGTCAAGATATCCCCTCCATCCTTTTTTATGATCCCATTGAAAGTCATGAGCAGAACATCTTGAAAGAGGAATCCAATGATCTTTCTCCCTGTCAAGATCAAAGTATCCTTTCAGCTTCATGTCCACCACAAGATCCTATGATCCCTTTATATCCCTTGCAAGGTCCCCTTATTCCTCCATCTTCATGTCCTGATCCTCCATATACACTTCAAGATCTCATTTCCTTTGATGATCCCATTATTCCTCCCACTCCATCTCACGAAGATCTTGTCATTGATCCTAATCCCCCTCATGATCCCGATCCCCTTCAAGATTCTAATATATTTGCACAAGATGTTAAAGGACCCCCTACATTCACAATGGGTTCCTCAACTTTGGTCAAGTTTGATCCACTTCATGATCCCATTGTTCCCATCGTATCACATCTGATGGTATGATGAAACAACAAGGATCCGATCAACTACTGAGAGGGGGGGGGGGTGAATCAGTAGATAGAAAAAATGATATTAACTTCACCAATCTCAAAATCAATCTCTCAAAGTAAACTTAGAACTGTCAATGCAATATCACTGTCAAGATTAAACTTGTCAAGATAAACTGATTGACTATTACAACAGATAACAGTAAACAACTTGAAACTAACAAACATCCAAATACTTTCACTAAAATAAGTAAAACCTTCATTTCATATTGTTGTCAGTTATCATGACATCAAAGTGGATTAAGTATTTAAGCAAATCAACCAAAGAAAACATAACCACAAAAACATTCATGTCATGCCCAAAAATTAGGGCAAAAACGAAATGATTTTTTTTTTTAAAACAACTACTTAATTAACAAAGTTCGCTATCACGACATGTGTTAACATGTTGGCCATAACAAAAATCGAACTAACTCTGATACTATCTAAGTATCGAAACTTAATTAAAATTTATTTGCGGAAAACTAAATGTTTTAATTTATTTTCTCATCAAATATAGTCGTTTGTTTAATTTATTAAACTCATTTAAATTGGTAGACGTAGATAAAAATTGATCTCCAATAAAGCCATATTGTCTAAATTTCATTTTAAATCATTAATTAATTTAATGGATTAAAGTGTCAAATTAATTTCTAAATGACATTATTCGATGAGGAAAATTATCCTTCCAAAATCAAATTTAGTTTTCAAAGAATTAATTTCCCTTTCTATTTAATCAAGGCTTCACAAATAGTTATTTAAAAAAAATAATTAATTGGAATTAAAACTCCCACGTCTATCTAAATTGAAAACCCTAACTAATTTTAAATATAAATTTTTCCACAACTTTAAAAATAATTTTCATGTAATCCCTAATTAGGGATTTTATTTGTATTTATAAAACAAGAGCTAAACAGTTTATTTTATTTTATTACCCTACCCCTACCCGGGCTAGGGTTGATATATTTTTTTTTTGTTTTGTTCAACCCCGCGTTGCAGGGCCGAACTAAGAGAGGGTATACGGCGAAGGGGCGAATTCAACGAGAGGCGGGGGTTTCAATGGTGGCGGCTTGGCCATGGCTGCCCACTGTGCACTGCACAGTGTGCGGCACCGCCGTCCACTGTGCTTTGCACACTGCACGGCTTTGCCGGTCACTGTGCATTGCACAGTGCACGGCTTGCTGCCGATCACTGTGCGATGCACAGTGCTTCGGCCCTTCCTTTTTTTTTGTTATTTTTTTTTTTAAATTTATATTTATATATATATATATTTCCCAATGTTAATTTTACATGCAAATTTTTTTAAAAGAACAAAATAACAAAGTAACTCATTATGCTAAATTAATATATATATATATATATATATATATATATATATATATATATATATATATATATATATGGTAAATAAACTTAGGCTCACATTTTCATTTGTTTTGCAGGGTATTTATATGGCATGTTTTATATAAAAATATATATAAATATACCCATGATTTCTACATGTATATAGATATATATTTATTTATTTATGACTAATAGTTTTAATTCTTTTTCTTAAACTAACATCGTAATCATGAAAGATTTTGATATACCATTGTAGGAAAGGAAATATGGATTATGTCTGTTTTAATGGATATATATATATTTCCAGAACTATATTGTAATCTATATATTGTAATCTATGGGTATGCAGGAAACAGAATTCTAAGAATTTTTTTTTTTTAACTTAAGAAATACTATTTTAGGAAAGCATTGTACTTTTCCGAAATAAATACATTCATTGATTTCTCAGCTAATAAAACACCTAATTTATTTACATGTTAACAGCAAATACAAATCATGATTTTCTGCAATTAAAATGGAGATAGATTCTCAGCTAAAAAGAAGAACTTAGATTTAAATAAAACCGATTTTTATATTGCAAAAAAACCAACTATTGCATGCAAATCAAAAGCAAATCTTTTTTTTTTTAAAATAGAAAATAGAAGCATATCTAGCTTTTTACAACTCTAACGATATTCTGCAAATTTACAGGATGTTTCTTTATTAGACTACAACAACAAATCTCATGTCTATTTTCAAAATTACAACTTGTATCTCATTTCTATGAATGAGGATGTATTTCTCCTATCAAATTTAAAACTAATAACTGCAAACCAATTTAAAAATTTCTTCAACAATATTCTTCTGTAACCTTTCACTTTTCCTAGTCTTTTCTCCTGGCATTCCTGCATAATAGAAAACACAAATATGATCACGGAGTGGTCACCTCCCAGCCTAGGCTAACTGGTAGCCACCCCCAAGCTCGGAGAACCAAGCCCTAGACGGGTAACAAACATGCAAACACATAGAAGACAAAAATACACCCACAGATATTCAGACACACTCCCAACTTGGCTACACAACACCACACTTTGGTGATGACCTTTTTAAGGGTGGTAGTGGACCAATACCCTGAGGAGAACTGCAAGTATGGAAAAACAAGTAGCCACCTCATGGCACAATAAATACATCAAAAATCTCAATCCCCTTATTCCTTATGCCCCCCAAAGGCATTCTAGCCTTATATCCCTCCTTATGACCCCCATTGCACAAACAGGCCATGCAGCAAGGGTCACACAAAGATCCCTTGTGATCGCTCTCAAATGAGAGTCTCTCACTCGAGGGTTGTCACTGCTACCACCCACAATATCCTCCTCTCTCCCAAGAGTAAGAGGTCTTGAGAAAACTCCCAAAACACAACAAAGCATAATGCAAAAATTCCAAGTGAAATTCTAAAACAAGACATTCAAGAACACAGATTTCTTACACCAATCATACTCTCAAACACATACAAGAAAATAGACATTTTAAAGAATAATCAAACCAACCTTAATCTGCCCAATGGTAGTATAATATTTGAGGAAGAGCTGCCCAATCCACGGATCTTCTTCTTCTACCCTTAGTCAAATTTTCTATTCCAAACTATTCTTTTCTTTTCAAAAATTCTCGTCTCCAAAAATGGAGAGTGGGTGATCACCCTCAAATTCTCAAATTCTTGCTTAAGAAGCTCATTCTCTGAGTTCTCACAAGTTTCTAAAAACCAAAAAGGAAAGTAAAGCGGAATGGGAAAAACACTCCCATTCGAATAGGAAAAATCTCAATTAGATTTAAACTTCTAATTTTCAATTTTCGCACAACTCAAAAAAGCCAATTTTAAAGCATCAAAAAGGTCACTTAAAAGTAGAAACTTGCCTAAAATTACCCCTAACCCCTAAGTATACCTTATGGGCTTTAGGAAACCCTATTAAACTACCCCTAGGTGTTCATTTAACCCATTTTAAAACCCTCTATAGTTTATTTTCGGGTCAAACATAGGTTGACCTCTCCAAAGATTCCTTTCCCAAGATATTAATGACAACACGTTATATTATTTAAGAAAAAACTATAGTTAAACACTTTCCCTCCAAGAGACAAAAATAAAACATTTAAATTTAAATCCACACATGTGTGAAGTGACACAAATAAAACACTTTTACAAAATAAAACATGAAATCGTCTCTTGTGGGTTTTACACATTAAATTTAAATAACACTTAAAACTCATGCAGCATATACTATTACGAATAAAATACAACACAAATGGGGTGTTGTCTCTCCAAATAGACAACCCCTGGCTTACGAACATACATAAGTCTAGGTTTGGTTCTCCGTAATTTTCCATGGTCACATGGTAAATTTCTTGCACATCTCAATTTACACATTAGTACTTTCAAATATCCACATATAATATAATTCAAAGGAATAACAATACACATCATCACTTGCATACAATTTTCATCTGCACAGATTAAATACATCTTTTATCAAGTAATTTCACATAAGCAATTTCATCCCAATTCACATAAACTTAACCATACATCATAGTTCTATTATCATAGTAAAGTCCTGCAAATTTAATAACGACATCTATCATTGCAATATCATCCTATCTAACAATCATGTAGTGTTCTATCTCATAAAGCATATAAGTAACTCATCAAAACATAGCAATGTTATCCAAATCCTGAAATCATATAAGTTCTAAGTCTCAAAATGCATCAAAATAAAGTATCCATAATAGTCTAAATATAAAATCCACTGAATGTCAGACTGAGTCGAGGTGAGGCCTCACAATTCACCACTTGACACAATATTTTTGACATGGAAACCCAAATGGGAAAAACCATGGTGAGATGAGACTCACAAGATAACTATCTAAACTCTTCTGAAGTTTGCCCTGTTAGGAGCCAAGCCTGTTAAAACTTTACAAAAAGTCTTGTTAAGAACAAATCTTGTTAGGGACCACCCGGTCAAGGGATTGACTATAATGCCTTGTTAGAAGCAATACCCTATGAGGAGTAACCTTTGTAAAGGATTTGAAATCCAAGCTAATGGACCACCTGGTTAGAGGATTTGAATAACACCAAGCTTGTTAGAGCTTACCTGGTTAGGGGATTTAACTACTGTAATTGTTAGAAAACAATAGGAGTTTGCTGATCTGTTTGAATAGCACTACACTTTCTTATTCAGATCCTTTTCATGCTCCTATCTACCTTTACTCAAAATGCAAATACATCATCTAGTTCGGCAACCATACACTCAACTGAAACTTTTCCAACTCTAAAACTAAACAACTCATCAACCTTATAAATAAATCAAATAGCTCGGTAACACAACAAAAACCTAATTCTCTCATAGAGATTACAAACAAATCGGTTCAATTATGATCATTAGATTACATAACAATCTTTACGTAACATTCAAGAAAGCCTCAACCACTCCTTGATCACCACTTCATCGAACTTAGTAACTCATCATGAGCTTTGCATTACATGCAATATACTTGCTCATTCCCTAGAGAAAAACTATTACCTCAACGTGCCAAAATTACTTTGAAACTCTCTTCATACAATATGCATACGTGTCATAATCATTACCGCTCATCTTTAGATCATAAACCAATTCACCAAACTCAATCGATTAGGGTTTATCAAAACAACAGGTAGGGTTTACTGGTTCAACTCTCTAATACTTAGCAATACTAGTTCACTCCATAAATTTACCTATTGGTTATAGTTTCCTTCACTAGCTCTTCCTATCGGTTACAAAACATTATAAAAATATCATTATTGGTTTATTGACATCAATGACAACATAACATATCATTAATGCAATCTTCATGCAAATGCCAACAATCTCCCCCTTTGGCATTGATGGCAATACAAATATCAATACCATTGATTGTTGTGATTGTGAATAGGAATCCTGGTTTACATTTTATCATGTACTCTCCTTATCTTCAGCTTGTCTTTAGTTTGTCTTTAGTTACCAGCTGGTTGTGCATCGTGCCTCTATCAATCATACAATTCTTCTCCCCATAATCACATAGTTCTTATCCCCCTTTGACAACAATGCCAAAAGTGAAAGTAAAACATGCAATGTAAAACTTCATTGTTCAACATCAACAACCTGCAACTTGATGCTCCCCTCGTGGAATAACTCCACTCCTACATCAATCCTATTGTAAAATTATGCAAGTAGCTCTAGGACTGATGTACTCTACATCATGCTCAATTCACCTCATGAATGTTAGGTCCCGGCGACAACTAAGAGGCGGGGGGGGTTGAATTAGTTGTCTAATAAATTCAAACCAAAAACAACCTAACCAACTTAATGCTTAATACCGGTAAACCAGTTCAATATGCCAATAGATAGTTTCAATAGTTAATTGCTATACCGGTAAGGATTAGTGCATGAAACATAAACACAAAGTCATCCACAACACATAACACCAATATTTGTATGTGGAAACCCTGTAAGGGGAAAAACCACGGTGGGAAACCTTACCCACAATCAGATGATACTACTGCAGATAGTAAGTGTACATAAATGGGGTTTGCACATATAGAAAGGTCAATCGCCTAGAGCTCACTACTCAATCACAAAATGGGAATCACACTGACTACAGTTGGATGGTTAAATCCAATAAGAATGTACTGCACAAAATAGCATCTTCATATGCTGGATTCAGTACCGGTGTAGTTATGATTGTCTTCACAAAAACCCTCCTTCAATCTTCAAATAATGTGTGTGTGTATAACTCTTCTTATTCTCACATATACCTTCACACAATCCTTTTTCACATTCCACATCTGATCCTACAAATAAGATCTTACATTTATACCATAACCTAAGAACAATTTTAGTAGGTCGGCTCTACAAGATATTACAATAAAAACAATTTACAAACAATACAATATCCGATGCAATAACCGATTGAACATGTCGGCTTAATGAATTTACAACAATAATTAATCATCTCCATAGCGTGCCATGCTGATCTGGAAAAGATAAACCTACCAGTGTAACCTTGGACCTATTTGCCGGTAACAACAAATATGCAAATATGAATATACCAATGAACAAAACTCCAGGACAAGATGTCCAAACGATGTCTTCGACATAACCATGTGTTTTTAATATCATTTCAAGTGCCGGTGATTATTATATCTTGCCGATGTTCTAGATACCGATGACTGTGCATGAGTCACTTGCTTTCCGGTGAATGTTGTTGATTCTCCAAAGTGCTAGAGTTGATAAGAGTTTAGTAGGTGTTGACATCAATGACAAAACCATACCAAAATACCAACAATCTCCCCCTTTGGCATTGATGGCAACACAAGATGGAAAAACCATCAAAGTGCCAAAACAGAAATGCCAAATACCAAAAACCAACAATCTCCAAAAAGATCATAACCAAAAATCAAAATATAGATACAGAGAGTAATAATCTCTCCTAAACAACAATCTCTCCCCTTGGGAGCAACATGTGTTTTTCAAAGTTTTTCCATACCAATCTCTCCCCCTTTGACATCAAATGCCAAAGTTACAATAAAAACAAAGTTCATATACAAAATACCAATCAATTCAATATACCAACTACTCCCCCTAAGAAGTAGCTTCCCATCAAAGACTAGAATAAAAGATTTCTCTGTTAATTTTGTCAGTTGATGACAATCATCAACTGTCTAAGTTTCTACCAGTGGTGGTATGGCTCCAAGCTGATCTCTGAGACATTCAAAAGTCTCCTTAGGCAAAGGTTTAGTGAAAATATCTACAATCTGCTCTTTAGTATTCACATAAACCAGTTTTATCTCCTTTGCTTCAACATTTTCCCTTAGAAAATTTAGTTTGATAGAAACATGTTTGGTTTTAGAATGTAATACCGAATTCTTAGATATATCAATTGCTGGAGTGTTATCACAATAGATAGTAATAGGTTCCTTGCATTTTACCTTTATGTCTTTCAACATTTGCTTAAGCCA
This sequence comes from Cryptomeria japonica, assembly GCF_030272615.1. Taxonomy (NCBI): domain Eukaryota; kingdom Viridiplantae; phylum Streptophyta; class Pinopsida; order Cupressales; family Cupressaceae; genus Cryptomeria; species Cryptomeria japonica. Next base: position 581,465,582 of record NC_081414.1, on the reverse strand, counting down.
TAGTACCTATGTATAGTTAGTTGCTACTACAACATATTCTGATTCTGTTGTTGATAAAGATGTACAACTTTGTTTCTTACTCAACGAAGAAACTAGTCTGTTTCCAAGAAAGAATGCTCCACCGGTGATGCTTTTTCTATCATCCACATCTCCTGCCCAATTTGCATCTATGTATGCACATAATTCAAAGTTTTCATCTTTGGGGTACCATAATCCAAGATTCATAGTGCCTTGTAAGTACCGAAAAATCCCTTTTACTGCCGATTCATGATTTTCTCTAGGATTACTTTGAAATCTTGAAACAATACATACTGCATTCATAATATCAAGTCTGGTTTGTGTCAAATACAGTAAACCTCCTATCATAGATTTGTATCTAGTTGGATTAACAGGTGTAGATTCATCCCTTTGTGATAATTTGTCATTTGTTGTCATAGGTGTGCTTACCGGTTTAGAGTTCTCCATCCCAAATTTCTTTAGTAACTGTTTTAAGTATTTGGATTGACTCAAGAATATACCTTTATCAGTCTGTGAGATCTAAAATCCTAAAAAGAATTTTATTTCTCCAATCATAGACATTTCAAATTCTTGCTGCATTTTAATAGAAAATTCTTTACATAATCCATCTTCTCGTCCAAAGATTATATCATCAACAAATACTTCTATAATCAAGATGTCATCATTAGTTACTTTATAATATAAGTTGTTGTCTATATTTCCTTTAGTAAAACCAATCTTTAAAAGATACTTATCTAATCTTGCATACCAAGCTCTTGGAGCTTGTTTTAATCCATACAAAGCTTTTCTTAACCTGCAAACCATATCATTGTCATCTGTCAAAGAAAATCCATCAAGTTTTTCAATGTATACTTCCTCTTCAAGATCTCCATTCAAAAATGCACATTTAATATCTATTTGATAAACTTTGTAGTTCTTGTGTGCTACAAAAACCAAAAATAATCTGACTGCCTCAATTCTAGCTACAGGTGCAAAGGTTTCATTGTAATCAACTCCTTCCTTCTTAGAATATCCCTTACACACTAGTCTTTCTTTATTTCTGACAACCTTACCATCTTCATTAAGTTTTTTTCTAAATACCCATTTGGTTCCAATTACATTTTTATCTTTAGGCCGAGGAACTAATGTCCAAGTGTTGTTTTTCTCAATTTGTTCTAATTCTTCTTCCATAGTTTTAATCCAAAATTTATCTTCACATGCCTCATTAACAGATGATGGTTCAATTTGAGAAATAAGACATACCTCTTCATTTGCCAATCTTCCTCTTGTCATAACTCCTTTAAATTTATTTCCAATTATCTGATCTTCAGAATGATTTAGTCTTACATACCAAGGTGTCTTTGTTTGCTGTTGTTCCTCAATTACTATGGAATCCTCAGATGATACCGGGGTAACTCGATCTTCATTCTGTACCGGTGGATTTAGTGTAGGTTCATTTGTCAAATTTTTTGTTGCTGGTTCAGAGTCTATATACCTTGAAGTTCCTCTGAATTGTTCATCAATCTTTACATTTGTACTTTCAACAATTTTCTGCAATCTTTTGTTAAAACATCTATATGCCTTGCTCTTAGATGAAAAACCAAGAAATATTCCTTCATCACTTCTAGGATCAAATTTTCCAATGTCTCATCTCTTCTGATATAACATTTACTTCCAAAAATTCTGAAATACTTAAGAGTACGAGTATTACCAAACCATAGTTCATGAGGGGTTTTACCAATTTCACATTTGATGTGAACTTTGTTGAATGTATAGACCATTGTAATGACTACTTCTCTCCAATATACATGTGGTAGGTTTGCTTCAGATACCATACTTCTTGTTGCATCCAAGATAGTTCTATTTTTCCTTTCAACAACTCCATTCTGTTGTGGTGTCCGAGGTGCTGATAGCTATCTTCTGATTCCATTCACTTCACAGAATGTATTAAATTCCTTAGATGTAAATTCACCTCCTTGATCTAATGTTAAACATTTGATTTTCTTACTGGTTTCATTTTCTACCATTGCATTGAACAATTTGAACATTCCAAGTGCTTCTGATTTTTCTCTGAGAAAAGTAACCCAACACATTCTAGAATAGTCATCAATGATTAGCATGAAATATCTATCACCTTGTAAGCTTTTAGTTCTAGCTGGACCACATAAATCAGTGTGAATCAATCAAGAGCATTATTTGATTTTTTTGGAATACTTTTGAAACTATCTCTAACTTGTTTTCCAAATTGATATTCCTTACATACTGTATTTTGAGGTTTGACAATTGTAGGTAAATCTCTAACTGCCTTAGTAGTACTGATCTTCACCATGCAATCAAAGTTTACATGACAGAGTCTCTTATACCATAACCGACTTTCATCTATATGTGCAATTAAGAATGTCTTTTCATTTCTATTCATATGAAAGATATTACCTCTAGTCTGATTTCCGGTTGCAATTTCCAAACCAGTTCTATTCATAATTTTGCATTTTCCATTTTTGAATTGTAACTGAAATCCTTTCTCAACTAATTGCCCAACACTCAAAAGATTATGCTTTAATCCTTCAACATAGTAAACATTGTCAGTTTTATGCTTACCATCAAGAGATATTGTACCCTTACCTTTGATTGAACAAGCTTTGTCATCTCCAAATCTCACTAGCCTCCATTGTAATCTTGAAAGTTCAAGAATTTACCTTTGTCTCCTGTCATATGATGTGAGCATCCTGAATCAATGATCCATTCATCCTTTACTTCAACTTTAGTTGCCAGGGAATGTACTACCGGTTGCGTAGTAGGTGCTAGTTGATCTTCTGTTATAGCAACAAAAACCCATCCATTGTTTGTTGGATCCTCATCAGAATCATCAGTCACACCTTTATCAACAATGTAATAGGATTTGTCTTTATTCTTCTTAAATCTGTATCTTTGATATTCAGGGTTAGGCTTGTATGTTCTTCTAGCTTCTTCTCTTAGTCTAGCATGTCTATCAGGGCATCTTGAAGCCATATGACCAATCTTATTGCAGTTAAAACATTTAAAGGGTGCTTTACCTTCATACTTACTTCCAACTAGACCTTTAGGCATTTTCCTTGCAAATAGTGCTTCAAGTTCTTCAAGTTCTTCATTTTCTTTCCTTCTTTCTTCAAGTTCTCTTGCATAAAAGGCTTTCCAATCAGATTTGTCAAATGATGGAGTAGATGATGTTGATTATTTAAAGGCCAAATCTGTCTTTATAGTAGCAACATGACCAAATTCTTCAATTTCAAAAGCTGAAAATTTCCCAATTAATGTATCCCTAGTAACTAATGCATTAGGCATTGTTCTTAACTCATTTATAGCAGTGACTTTCATTTTATATGTCAGTGGCAATCCTCTCAAAACTTTTGAAGCAATTTCATCCTCACTTAAGGTTCCTCCACAACATTTAATACCCAAAACAAGTTCATTTACTCTTTCCATAAAAGCAGAAATCCTTTCATCTTCTTCCATTTTCAGATGTTCATACCTGACCTGGAAGCTTTCAAGTTTTGCAATTTTGACTGTGGAATCTCCTTCATTTAGTGTTTCTAAATGATCCCAAATAGCTTTAGTAGTAGACCTGTCTGATAGTCCCATGATTTGTTGATGTAATAATGCGCTCAAAAGTGCTTCTCTTGCTTTGCAATCATTTTCCTCATCTTTAGTCAAGTTAGTTGGACTAGGCTGACCTTGTACAGTAGCAGTATAACCATTCTTTGTAACATCCCACATGTCTTTTCCAATGCATTTTAGATGTGTCTCCATTCTGATCTTCCATATGCCATAGTTGGTTCCATCAAGTTTAGGACTGTCCTTCCTGAAATAATTAGTAGACATTGGATCTCCTCAAGCTATTAAACTTCTGCAAAAGAGGACTAAGCTCTGATACCAATTGTTAGGTCCTGGAGACAACTAAGAGGGGGGGGGGGGGGGGTGAATCAATTTTCTAATAAATTCAAACCAAAAACAACTTAACCAACTTAATGCTTAGTACCAGTAAACCAATTCAATATGTTGGTAGATAGTTTCAATAGTTAATTGCTATACCGGTAAGGATTAGTGCATAAAACATAAACACAATGTCATCCACAACACATAACACCAATATTTGTATGTGGAAACCCTATAAGGAGAAAAACCACAGTGGGAAACCTTACCCACAATCAGATGATACTATTGCAGATAGTAAGTGTACATAAATGGGGTCTACACATACAAGAAAGCCAACCACCTAGATCTCACTGCTCAATCACAAAATGGGAGTCACACTGACTACAATTGGATGGTTAAAACCAATAAGAATGTACTGCACAAAATATCATCTTCATATGCTGGATTCAGTACCGGTTTAGTTCTGATTTTCTTCACAAAAACCCTCCTTCAATCTTTAAATGATGTGTGCATGTATAGCTCTTCTTATTCTCGCATATACCTTCACACAATCATTTTTCACATTCCACATCTGATCCTACAAATAAGATATTACATTTATGCCATAACATAAGACCAATTTTAGTAGGTCAGCTCTACAAGATATTACAATAAAAACAATTTACAAACAATACAATATCTGATGCAATAATCGATTGAACATGTTGGATTAATGTATTTACAACAATAATTAATCATCTCCATAGAATGCCATACTAATCTGTAAAAGATAAACGTGCTGGTGTAACCCTAGACCTTTTTGCCGATAACAACAAATATGCAAATATGAATATACCAATGAACAAAACTCCAAGACAAGATGTCCAAACAATGTCTTCAACATAACCATGTGTTTTCCATATCATTTCAAGTGTCAGTGATCATTATATCTTGTTAGTGTACCAAATACTAGTGACTGTGCATGAGTCACTTGCTTGCGGGTGAATGTTGCTGATTCTCCAAAGTGCTAGAGTTGATAAGAGTTTAGTAGGTGTTGACATCAATGACAAAACCATACCAAATTACCAACAATGAAGGGGTACAACCCCTAGCTGACTTCTAAGATACTCAAAAGTAGTCTTATGTAGAGGTTTAGTAAAGATATCCACAAGTTGCTCCTTGGTAGAAACATGCTCCAAGATCACATCTTTACTCTGCACTTTTTCCCTCAAGAAACAATACTTTAATTCAATATGCTTGGTTCATGCATGCAAGATAGGGTTCTTTGAAATATTAATGGTACTGGTATTGTGACATAATATCATTATAGGTTCTACAAAATTCATCTTGAAACCTTCCAAAATATGCCTCATTCAAATAGCCTGGGTACAATTCATATAAGCAGCAACGTACTCAGCTTCAGTAGTAGATTGTGAAATACAACTCTGCTTTTTGCTACTCCATGAAACAAGTCTTGCTCCAAGAAAGAATGCTCCACCAGTTGTGCTTTTCCTATCATCAATATTACCTGCCCAATTTGTATTTGTGTATACTTGCAAGTCAAAGTTTCCTTTCTATGGATACCTTTCAAATATCTGAATATCCTCTTGGTTGCTATCAAATGTGTTTTCTTTGGATTCTTCTGAAATCTAGCAACTAGACCAACTGCATGAGCTATATCCGGTCTACTATGAACAACATAGTGTAATTTTCCAATCATTGACCTATACTCCTTCGCATCAATAGATGTGGCCTCATCTTCCTTAGACAAATTACAACATGTAACCATTGGTGTCCCAACTAGTTTACAACCACTCATACCAAATGTTTTTAATACCTCTTTCACATACTTAGACTGTGTGATGAAAATACCACTCTTCATTTGCTATATTTGCAAACCTATGAAAACATTTATCTTTCCCACTAGAGACATTTAAAACTTACTTTTCATTTCATTTGCAAAGTCATTTCTCATGTCATCATTGCCTCCAAATATGATATTATCTACAAACACTTCACTAACCAGTATTTTATCTCCTTCAAATTTGAGATATATGTTGCTATCTTCACTGGTTCTCTGAAAACCTATCTTCATCAAGTGTTATTGACTCCCTTTATACCATGCTCTTGGTGCTTTCTTTAATCCATATAATTCCTTATGCAACTTACATACCATGTCTTTAACTTACATACCATGTCTTTCTCATTAGTCAGAGCATGACCATTTGGTTTCTCAATATATCTTCTTCCAGTATTCCATTAAAAAATGTAGACTTTACATCCATCTAATATACTTTGAATCCCTTATGTGCTACAAATGCAAGTAAAGTTATGACACCTTCCAATCTAGCCACTGGTGCAAAAGTCTCATCATAATTTTCTCCTTCTTCTTGTGCATAACCTTTGCAAACCAATCTAGCTTTGTTGTGAACTACAACACCATCTTCATTCAGCTTGTTCCTGAAAAACCCACTTAGTACCTATTACATTGTTATTCACCGGTTGAGGTAATAGGGTCCATGTGTTATTGTTCTCAATTTGTTCAAGCTCCTCCTCCATAGCTTTAACCCAATGATCATCTCCAAATGCTTCCTTAGCAATTCTAGACTCAATAGTGGAGATCATGCAAGAACTCTCCCTGATTCTTTTTCTGGTTAATACTCCAGCATCCTTATCTCTAATAATCTGTTCAGGATTGTGACTGAGTCTCACATACCTCGAAATAACATGATCATTATCTTCAGGTTTTTCTTAATTATTAACATCACCTTCTTTTGAATCTACCTATTCTAGTTGAAATGATACAATAACATTCGCTTTACCAGTTTCAAGTTTCACAGGTTCTAGTTCCAAAAACAAATTGCAAGGATCTTCATCCTTTTTCTCCACACTGGTTTCCCCTAAGACTCTAGGATACTCATCCACTGGAACATCAACACTCTCAATGATTCTCTATGTCCAATTGTTGTAACATTTGTAGGCCTTACTCTTGGTATAATAACCAAGAGATATACCTTCATCACTTTTAGCCTCAAACATGCTAACATAGTCACCTCTCTTAATAAAACATTTGGTGCCAAATATATTGAGATAACTAACATTAGGTCATCTACCATACCAGTATTCATAAGGAGTCTTATCCTTACCTCTTTTTACCAAAATCTGGTTCATAGTGTAGACAATTGTGTTGACAACTTCTCTCTAGAAAGTTTTCAGTACACCTCCTTGTATCAACATCATCCTAGCAGCTTCAATAACTGACTGATTGTTCCTCTCTACAATCCATTCTATTGTGGTATCATCGATGCAGAAAGTTATCATTTGATACCATTTTCTTCACAATATCTAGTGAATTCTTCAAAAGTGAATTCTCCACCTTGATCAATCCTCAAACACTTTATCTTCTTACCACTCTCCTTTTCAGCTAAGGTCCTAAATGCCTTGAACTTACTAAATGCTTATGATTTATCCTTCAATAATGTGATCCACATCATTCTTGAGAAATCATCAGTGAAGACCATGAAATATCTATCACCTTGAATACTTTTAGTCCTTATTGATCCACAGAGGTCTGTATGAACCAAATCTAATAGATGTTCCACTGAAAAAGATTTTCTCTTGAAAGTTGAGGATGTCATCTTTCCCAGCTAACATTCCTTACATAGAGCATTAACTGGTTTGTCCAACTAAGGTAAACCCCTCACTATCTTTGACTTACTCACTTTAACAATGTTATCAAAATTTATATGACAAAATCTCCTATGCCAAAGCCAGCTATCATATAATTTAGCAATTAAACAATTGTTGACTTTAGGATTCAGGTCAAATGGGTTACCTTTAGTCTACTTGCTGGTTGCAATCAGTTCACCTTTGTTCCCATAGATTTTGCACATACCATTCTTAAAATCTAATGGATATCCTTTGTCATTGAGTTGTGAAATACTCAAAAGATTGTACTTTAGACCTTCAACCCAGTAGACATCATTTGCGCTTCTCTTTCCATTAAGAGAAATAGTTCCCTTACCTTTAACCATGTAGGGTGAGTCATTACCAAATCTTACAACTCCACCATCAAATTCCTTCAAAGAAAGAAATTTGCTCCATTCACCAGTCATGTGATGTGAACAACTACTATCAATGATCCAATCGTCAGAATTATCCATGCATGAAACTAAATCCTTCTGATTAGATGATTCCTCTTTAACAGCTACAAACACAATGTCTTCATTAGCATCACCATCAGATTCCTCATCAGTGATACCACCTGTTGTTGTCAAAATTTGATTCACTTTAAAATCCTTATAATGATATGATAACTTTGTATGCAGAAGAGAGATTAAAGAGAAGGAAACTTTCAAGACAACATATTACAAGGTTTGATTAACCTTCTTCACTTAGAACTTATCCAAAGCTTAGGTGGGTATACCTTTGTGAACTGAATTTACAGTTTTAAAAGATAAATCCACAGCAAACCAGTCCAAAAAAATAGTGGATCTAATCACCTTAAAACTACCTGAAACAAAGGAATGAAAATTGTACTCATGTTTAGTATTGATCTACAAGATGTGTAATAGACAACCTTGATCTACACCAGTGCCTTATCCAAGGTCACAAAGTCATCTAAGTTCAAACAACACTTCCACAATCAAATATCTCTACATATTCCATCAGTTTGGCTTCTGCAGATCCCTTTACATGCCTGACACACATAAGAATTTATTCATATCAAACTAAACTATTTTCATCAAAATTCAAAGTGTCCCACAAAGAATTTACTAGTAGAAATGATTCCTGCGTATTTAATTCCCCTCCTGAAGAGAAAAGCTAAGAAACATACCTACTGAAAGTTGCCTTACAACCCATATTCAAATGAAATAACCCTAGATTACTCAGAATGAAACAGTAAACACTTGTAAACATACTTGAAGACAATACAAAGTTTAAACTCAAAACCAATGGTCTATATATTGATATTTTCTTCAAAAAAGTATTACAAAAACCTTCGAATATTCTCCATTAAAACTTGGAAAAGCTCAGATAAATTTCTACAGTGTTTTCTTACAATCCCTTGCGATATTTTTTTTTTTTTAGGCCTGGTATCCATTTATAACAATATGAATGCACACATAGCTTTGGACTTTCCTAGGCGAGTTTGTTACAATCATTACTTCTTAAGAAGAAGTTACAAAACATTTTACAAAAGCGATTACAAGTCTCTTTCAACATCCGTGGCCTCTTCCTCTTGTTGTTCTGTTGCAACATTTTCTAACTGCTCCACATCAAGCACTGCATACTTTCTTGTCCATTCCTAATACACCTCATCAGTAGGCCATGAGAAGTTGATCACTCTTGTTTTTGTCTTGGCTAATATTTTCCAAGAATTCCTCATTTTATTGACCTCTGAATTTAGGAAACCATAATGAGATTTGATTTTCTCAATCTCTTCAATTGTTTTGACAAATATGGAGGCATCCTCTGACTTAACAATTCCTTTTATTCTTAGTGACAATTTGGCTTCCAATTCCTTAAGCCATATTTGTATGTCCTTTAATTGGGCTGGGCTAACAAAACCTCCTGGGAGTAATTCAAAAACCTGATCAGTGTACTCTTTCTTGTACAAGTTGATCTTTTTGTCTGCATTATCTACTCCTTCTGCCAACTTTACTAAATCCTTTGTCATATCATTTGTAAATTTAATAATAGGGCCAACCCCTCCCTCATCATAGGATACACAAATCAGTTCTATATCCTACTCTCTGGGTCTCTATTTATCAAAAATAGGCATTAAAATAGCCTTATCCCCATTTAACTCATTCCACATTTCCAAAATTTTACTCATGTTGTTATACATTAGTGAAGACCCTATAGTGTCAGCAAAACTTAAAATTGTAGCCTTTACTCTCTCTTCATATTTCTTTGCATATAAGGCTTGAGCCTGTTTTAAATTCTCCAACTCATGGGGAGTGATCTCAATAAATTGAGAACTAGAAGGTGCTGGAGATGGTGGGAACTCAATAATGGGTCTGACAGGTGGAGGTCTTGTAGGAGAAGAGGAGATCATCAACGTTGAGGACTCACCTTGATGGTATTGTCCTGCCAATTGGCTTTGTAGCTTGGTGATGATGCTATCTTTACCCCTTACCTCTTCCTTGGCATTGTTGTAAGCTTTCAAAATTGTCTCCAGCTTAACTTGGAGATCTACCTTTTCCTTAGCATCTCTTTCTGCTACTTTAACACTAAACTTTGCAGTCTCTAGCATAGTGCTAGCAGCTTCCACTACCCCAATGCTCTGCACTCTTCTCACTATCTTTCCTCCAAGCTAACTTGACCCTGGGGTGTCCTTATTCATTTTATTTTCATCTCTTTTAAGAGACCACATGACCAGTGCAACATTATCTTTGCTGAAAGTGACTCCCTCCATAGGTTTGGTCTCCTTTCTTACTGCCTCTAGAACCAAGGCATCTGCTATGTCCCATTTAGGAAGAATGAGTACCCTAGCCTATACTATCATGTCTCTTCCCTACTTAGGAGTGATGGTCTTAAACTCATCAACCATTTCTTGCTTTATCTCTTCCTCCACCACAGCTGGATCTTTGTGAGGCTACTCACCTTTCCTCTTTTCACACCTAGCATTAAATTTATCAATATCCCGCTTCCACACAAATTGCATGAAAGCTCCTGATGTGACAAAGTTATTGTCAGCCAAGAAATCCTCGTTGGCTTGCTTGATATCAGGATCCCACTCTTGGCCTTTGAACTCATTAATAGTAATGTTCATTTCAGCAGTAAGGGGCTCTTCTAGCATTCCCTCTTCCACTTCATCATATGTGTATGCTATCTCTCCAAGGCTACCTAACTGTAATAGTTGCTTAGCTGCTTCCTGTTCATCTCCTATATGAATAGGGGATTGAGATGGAGAGTACAAAGGTTCATCAGATTGTACTTATTTTCCCACTCTTTGTTTCTTTGGGCTATCTTGAATGTCAATGACATCCTGTATCTTCCTCTTCCCTTTTGAGGTAGAGGGCTCCCCTGTTGTTGGGATCAACACACTGTAGTTGGACTTCTTATGCAACATGTAATCACCAGGAGGGATTGCTTTGGCAGATCCAGACCTATTTAGAATTAGTCTTGCCTTTTCAGGGTTGTTCTTAATTACAACCTCCCTCTTTTCTTTCAATGTTTGCATCATATCCTCAAAACAAAGAATTAAGAACTTTATCTTCTCTTCAAAGGGGTGAAAGCTAGACAAAGGGTCATAGCTAGTATCAAATTGGTGCACAAAGTCTAAAGCATTTTTGTAGGCCACCCACTTTTCCTTCCTCAACTCTTTCTCATCCAAATCAAACTCATTCCTAATGAGGTCTTCAGGAATTTGGAATTGGTGGGGTCTACCTCTGCATATTGCCCTCTTTCTAAACATGCCATTGAAGAAGTCCTCAAGGTCAGCACACTAGGATACTGCACTTGAAAAATGGTACAGTTGAATGAAATCTTCAAAACACTTCCAACCTCCTTTAATTATTACAAATTGATGTGCTATAGTAACTGAAGGGAAAATGGTCCCTTTACCTCTGCCTATTAACTCTTCCTCTTGCACACCACCAATCTGCCTAAGGATCTCTACAATTCCCACTTTAAGAGGGACCTGATAGGGCAACAAAAATGGAGTGCCTTTGAAGCCATATACTCTGAAAACTATGGAGACAGGGTATAAATAGATATCACCCCATTTATGGACAATTTTGATATTCTCGGAAAACTCTTTTGGCCTAATGAATTCCAAAAGAATCTTAGGGACTCTTGGATTCTTTGAATAGATAAGAGTCCTAATCTTAGATGCAAAACATTTATCAAACTTCAAGAAGCTTGCATCTTCTCTATCCCATGACAGCACTGTACTCCATAACTACATTGTCATCTTCTCTCCATTTTTCTCTTTTACAATATCCATTCCACTTGCAAAATAGTCATGACCTTTGAACAAAAATAAATTCATGAGGAGGGAGTACCATCCAAAAGGCCTATCCACTTTCCCATTCTTTATTCCTATCAGTCCTTCATGGATGGCAACAGTGATATAGGAAGCATAATCAAAGGTCACTACCAAAGAGGGGTTCAAAATTTGAGCAACCATTAGCATGTAACGAGTTGGCATATTTGCCTCAGCATCTTCTCCTAGAATTTGGCAGAGTGACCAATATAATCCTTTGGCCCTGAGGGTAAACAGATTTAAAGAAAAAGGCTCTTTAGTATTAGGTCCTACAATTGTTAACCTGCCTATCTTCACAAAGAATTCTTTAAGAGGCCCATTTCTAAGGTGGTTCCTCTGCACACTGTAAACCTGAGCTAGTGATTTGAAATTAATAGATTCTAAAAAATTGGTAAATTCACTAAGCCCAAAAGCATTTCTGAACTCCTCATTATTTATTTCAATGAGGGTTTTCCCACTTATATTCTTAACATTTCTTGTGATTGGGTCATAGTTGTGTGCAATCTGAGTTAGGAGATCCACATCCATGAATACTCTAGGGACCACCAATTTGCCTACATCCAACTCCTAGATACAGTTCATTGGGGCTGGGGAGTTTCTCATGCCAAATCCAACCTTAAATAATCCCAACCCAGACAACCCAATTTGAGGGTCTCTTAGCCAGTTACCCTTATCATATAATCCCTCTCCTATTTTTAGGCGAGGAGCTCTTGGCACTAGTTTTTTCACCTTTGCTGCCACATTAGTTGACAATGTCAACTATTCAAGGAAATCATCACAGATAGCCCTCTCCTGGTAATTAACCTTTCCTAAGAATTCTCTTTTATGTGCCATCTTAAAAACTATGCAAGCAATTTAATTACTAACCCCAACTGTTCTGTGACAAATGAAGACCCCAATTAAAACACACTGTTAAGTAATTGCCAAACAAGAGTATAAGAGAACCTATTTTTTGCTTGAAGAAATTTGCTCCACAACTGAAGAAATTTGCTTTGCAAGTGCTTCTCTGCAACTACTCTTCAAAATGATGCCTTCATTCAATTGATACAAAATCATATACGGTAGTCGAGCTCTTAACTGCGACATTGATACCACATGCTTCAACTATCTCTTCAGAATTGAATTCATAGAAGAATTCAAAAATTTCACTCCAACGGGTCATAACATGCCTGTGTATTTTCCTTTTCACTCTTTCACCATTTTCTAGAGCATAACATTCTAGCAATTTCGCTAAATGAAATCACACCAATCGTCTGATCAAATGAGACTTGACCGGTCTTTACACTATTTTAACCTCTTTGCCTTTGCATCTGGGTCCTACCTCCTTTTCGCCATTTTGCAAGCTTTATCCCCCGAGCATTTTCCTTTCCCGAAGCTACGCCAAGTGTTAGATGGAACTCTAATCGCCCAGCCTTTAACCCCTATCGGGACTGTCAACTTTTTCACTAACTGTGCCTCATCTTGATGGCTAATGGTTTTTTGCTATTTTGTAGAGGTTAATCCGATTACACCTTTAGGCCATGAAACAATGAGAAGCGTTGGATCAATCTTGAGATGAACATCTTTTAAGCGAGACCTTCATTACTTACCCCACTTATTTACCAGTTAACAAATGCCACATGGCACTTGGCCATTATCTTTGGGAAACTCTTCAGGTTTCGTTCAGAGTCAACCATGTGTCTTACTTCCTGCATAACCATTGGTTACACCTTGGTGGGCCCTTAATCACCTTTTGAAACTACGTGTCAATCAACACATCACCATCAAGCCTTACAACAAATAACAGTTGTCACTCCACGTCATACCAGGAAGAACCTCTCTTTCTCTTTCACTATTTCACAGGCCTTAATCTTTAGTTGATTTGCAGCAGCAAAGCAACGAGAACCCTTGGATCAAAACAAAGTTGATCCTTTTTTACCTTTATGCTTTATCTGTTCTTTGGGCCCACTAGCTCTTTCGCCATTTCGCAGGCTTTAAAACACAAGCATCTTACCTTCACGAACACATGCAGATGATTAGATTATATCAAACTCATTTGATTCTTAACAACCTACTTGAATCAGGCAGACATGAGTTATCTGACTCAGTTTTATCCACCTGGTGTCTAGTCATTCCCAAACTGACATGTCAACTTTCTATTCACTAAGAGAAACCATTGGGATCCACCTCATCCTTGCCACTTGTATTTGCCAGGTCACTTCTTATCCTACAGCATGACTCATCTTCTTGGACCCACCTTTTAATCCTTAAATCCAATTCGCTGACCACTTTGATTTTTGGCCATGCGTCATTATCTTACTTGCCATCTCAACCAGCTGGACTGCTTGCTTGGAATGCCATGTCATTTCGCTGTTTCGCAAAAGCTATCTTTTGAGCATCTTTCTCCTGCAAAGCTACACTAGCCGTTAGATCTTTGAGAACCTGCGCATCCATTATGCTTCTTATAAACCTCTTTTGCCTAGGCCAAAAAACCTTTCATTGTTTCGCAGGGCATAACATGTAAGCATCTATCAGCCACGAAACAATGCGAGCCGTCGATTTCTCTTGAACTTGATCACCTTTTAGCCATGGAAAATTCTTCACCACTGGGTCCCACAAAACCTTTTTGCCATTTCACGAAGGTAATTTACTCGCTCGTTTTGGCTGCGAATCAACGCCAGCCGTTAGATCTTGAGCGAGATGGAGTCTTGTTAAACCAGATCAAAAGCACATAGTTGAACATGCTTTTTCCTTTCGCTATTTCACATAGCTTAACACACCCGCAACTTCACCTAATGAAATGGAAAAAGTCATAGATTCATCTGGAAGTTGCGTGACACTTACTGGACCCAACAACATTAGAAGGAAAAGATATAAGGCATAGATTTTTTACAATTATTTAGTGACCGCCTAGGTAGATAACAAAGGGGGACACTTCACATGACCCCATGACCCATTACTTAAGTGAATAAAGTAATGCAAGAATAGAAGCTAGAGGGTTTTTGATCAGACATTTGAGTGATTTAAAACTAAAAGCCTTAACCCTTAAAGACCTAAAACAGATTTGACGCAGTTAATAGCATATCTGACTCAAAATTTCAAAAACCTAGCCAATCATGGGAAATGAAAACCCATTTCTTAAACACTGATAACACCACCATCAACTGCAATAAGATAATCTCTTTTTCCTTTTCCCTTGTACTTCTTGAATTTCTCTCTCTTGTACTCATTATCACCATTAGGATAGTTAGCAGAAATGTGTCCAATCTTGTTGCATGCAAAATATTTCAAATATAATTTACCTCTATATTTATCGGTACGTCTGGGAAACTTCTTGGCCAACAATGCTTCAAGCTCAACCAAATTGTCTTCATCATCAACTTCTCTGCTGGATCTATATTCATAACTGTGACTCACATCTCTACTTTTCCTCATAGATGGGTTAGAAACTGAAGCTCTAAATGCATATTCCAATTTTTGTACACTACCATCATAACCATTTAATTCAAAAGTAGTAAGCTTACCAATGATAGAGTCAAGGGTTACCTTAGTTTTGTCAATAGATTTCAACTCCTGAATAGCTACAACTCAGATAGTGTAGACCGATAGTAGGGATCTCAATACCTTACTAACCACTGTGGCATATTCCACTTTACCACCAACACTCTTGATCTCACCAACTATATCTTTTATCCTTTGACCATACTGTTGGATATTCTCACCTTCATCCATCTGCATGTCATCAAACTTTCCTCTTAGACTCTCTTCCTTGGTAATCTTCATATGTTTAGCACCGCTATAAATCTCTTCAAGTTTCTTCCACACCTCATATGCAATCTCCATACCATGGACATCTACATACTTTGCATCAGACAAAGAATTGATAATAGACTCCAATGCTTGATTGTTTTCTTGTTTCTCTTTCTTCTGATCATCAGTCATAAATCCTATTAGGTGCAACATATTGAGTACCAACATGTTCCTAGTATTGATTTCCAAGACTTGATATAAATATTCATTCTATCACTCCATATCCTATAGTTCTCTCTATTAAACTTCAGACCTTCCTTCTACATCATGTTCTACAAGATCTTTACCTCAAACTGTTAGGCTTAGACCTTAGAGGACCTGATATGCTCTGATACCAATTGATGGTATGATGAAACAACAAGGATTTGGTCAACTACTGAGAGGGGGGGTGAATCGGTAGATAGAAAAACTGATATTAACTTCACCAATCTCAAAATCAATCTCTCAAAGTAAACTTAGTACTATTAATGCAATATCACTGTCAAGATTAAAATTTTCAAGATAAACCAGTCGACTGTTACAACAGATAACAATAAACAACTTGAAATTCACAAACATCCAAATACTTTTACTGACATAAGTAAAACCTTCATTTCATATTGTTGTCAGTTATCATGACTTATCAAAGTGGATTAAGTAGTTAAGAAAATCAACCATAGAAAATATAACCACAAAAACATTCACCACTTGACACAATATATTTGACATGGAAACCCAAATGGGAAAAACCAAGGTGAGATGAGACTCACAAGATAACTATGTGAACTCTTCTGAATTTTGCCCTATTAGGAGCCAAGCCTGTTAAGAACAGATCATGTTAGGGACCACCCAGTTAAGGGATTGACTATAATGCCTTGTTAGAAGCAATACCCTATGAGGAGTAACCATTGTAATGGATTTGAAATCCAATCTAATGGACCACCTAGTTAGAGGATTTGAATAACACCAAGCTTGTTAGAGCTTACCTAGTTAGAGGATTTAACTACTGTAATTGTTAGAAAACAATAGGAGTTTGCTGATCTATTTGAATAGCACTACACTTGCTTGTTCAAATCCTTTTCATGCTCCTATCTGCCTTTACTCAAACTGTAGATACATCATCTGGTTCGGCAACCATACACTCAACTGAAACTTTGCCAACTCTAAAACTAAACAACTCATCAACCTTATAAACAAATCAACTAGGTCGATAACACAACAAAAACCTAATTCTCTCATAGAGATTACAAACAAGTCGGTTCAAATATGACCGTTGGATTACATAACAATCTCTACACACCATTCAAGAAAACCTCGAGCGCTCCTTGATCGTTGCTTCATCGAACTTAGTAACTCATCACACACTTTGCAATATACTTGCTCATTCCCTAGACAAAAACCGTTACCTCAATGCACCAAAATCACTTTGAAACTCTCTTCATATAATATGCATACGTGTCATAATCATTACCACTCATCATCAGATCATAAACCAATATAACCAATTCACCAAACTCAATGGGTTAGGGTTTATCAAAACAATAGGTAGGGTTTACAAGTTCACTCCACAAATTTACCCACCGATTACAATTTCCTTCACTAGCTCTTCCTACCAGTTACAAAACAACATTATAACAATATCATTACTGGTTTATTGGCATCAATGACAACATAACATATCATTAATGTAATCTTCATGCAAATGCCAACAACATCCACCTCATAATGGACTCGCGTCTTCTTCCCAAAGTAAAGAGTATCCTATGAGTCAAAATATTCATAAAGGCAAAGGGGTAGACCTTCACAAGCAAGAACCCCTCCATGTTAAATAAAATATTGATGGTCATGGCCTCAGTAACATTCTTCAAGATGTTACATCTTTGAGAACCTTCCATTCATTTTAGGTTCTTATATCTCTCTATCCCCTATTCAAGGTTAGCAAAGGCATACATCTTCAAGAACCTTCCATTCATCCAAATTGCCTTCATTTCATTCCTATCCATCCATACATTCATTTCCCTCTCCAAGCAATTTGGATGCCAAGCATAAAAGTTATATGTCCAGCAATCCACATGTATTTAAGGATGAACATGTCCAATCAAATTGACATGTCAAATCAAATAAAAATTGTTAGACAGTTCAAATAACCATAAGATAACTGAGAGGGGGGTGAATCAGTTGTCAGATATTACCAGAACATTTAGCAATTAAAACTTTAATACCGAAACCCAAAACATGAATACTGGATTGCTTAAACCAAATACTGGAATAGCAGTTAAACCAATTAAGAATAAATAGTAATCAAAGAATAAATACCATCCACATGACATGAAGATTTATACGTGGAAAAATTAGTAAAGGGAAAAACTACAGTGGGAAGCCTACCCATAGTTAGATAATACTTCTGCAATAAGTATGTGAATTACAATTGAGGGGCCTGCACTTGCAGGAAGGCCAACAGCCTAGAGCGAACTACTCATCACAAAAGGAGTCTCACTAATTACATATAAATCCAAGCTACAATCTGGAAGAATGAATGAACTGTAAAGATAGCATCTCTTATGTCTGAGTATAGTTCCGGTTAAGCTCAATAACAGAGGACTAAATCCTCTTACATAAACCCAATTCGATCTCCAATTATTGACCAAATCCTTTGCCCGAATGATATTACATTATTCACACATTACATATCCATCTCCCATTCCATGACCATTATCTACAATGAGATCTTACATCATATATATACAAACCCTCAACCATAAACAATCAAGGCGGCCACCAGACAATAAACCAATTACATAATTACAATATATGTTGGCCTTAGACCAAACAAATAATATCCAACTCATAAGACATCCTAAAAACACATCGATAGTTCCAATCCACACATTACATTACGTCGGTCCATAACCTTAATCAACCAGGACCCAATATAGGTCCACATGCTAAAGCAATGATCCCAATCTGCCAAGTATCAAACATGATCACCATCAGCATCCTGAATCCATACCAGAATCTATACCAACACTACTTATACAATTCATTAAAGATATCCATCAAAAGCTCTATCGGTGAAACCCTTGCCGAAACCATAAACCAAGCTTCCAAGCAAGTAGAATAGCATCTGATCACCAGACCAAAACCAACCATCTAAGTATGAATGTGAGTAGCATGAATAAGACAATTCTATAACCAAATCACACCGGAGCATACTGGATCATGTCAGATCCAAACCAACCAACAACCACTCAACCTACTAGGACCAAAAGGGTGCCGGTAAAGCATCCAAAATAGATAGTGTTGACATCAACGACAAAACATCAATGCAACACATAATCAATTTCTCCAAATGAACAACAATCTCCCCCTTTGGAATTTATGGCAACACTAGATGTGAAAAACATCCAAGTACCAAGAAATGCCAAACAAGTCTCCCCTAATGGAAGATAGCCAACAATCTCCCACTCAAAGATATAGAAATGAAGTTTTGAAACAAAGACCAAACTCCCCCTGTAAATGATATCTTTGTAAAGCTCTGAATTACACATATATCTCTCCCCCTAATGTATACAAATCCTTAAGTTTTTCACATTAATATCTCTCCCCTTTGACATCAATGCCATAAATCTGACAAAAATATCAAAGCAAAAACATAAACCATTGAATCACAAAGTTGAATACTCCCCCTAAGAAGTAGCATCCCCACATCAGTGCTAGAATGAATAATATCTCTGATAATACATATCAAACTGATGCCAAAAAGTATCAATCAGTTCTCTGTCAGAGAGGTAGAAACCCCTAACTTGTCTCTTAGGTACTCAAATGGTTCTTTAGCCAAAGATTTAGTGAAAATATCTGCAATCTTCTCTTTAGTGTTCACATAAACTAGTCTATCTTCATTTTCTTCCACCTTCTCCTTCAAAAAGTTATACTTGATAGATATGTGCTTTGTCTTACAGTGAAATACCAGATTCTTTGAATTGTCAATAGCAGCAGAGTTATCACAGTGAATAACTATTGGTCTAGTGCAATGCACTTTGATATCCTTCAACATTTGCTTCATCCATAAAACTTATGTATAGTTAGTAGCAGCAATAACATACTCAGCTTCAGTAGTAGATAAAGAAGTACATGATTGTTTCTTTTTGATCCATGAAACCAACTTCTTTCCAATAAAGAAGTCTCCACCGGAAGTACTTTTCCATTCATTAACATCTCTAGCCCAATCAACATCTATATATGCACATAAAGTAAAGTCATCATCCTTAGGGTACCATAAACCATATTCAGATGTACCTTGCAAGTATCTAAAAATTATTTTCACCGCACTCTCATGATTTTCTCTAGGATCACTCTGAAATCTAGATACAATACAAACAACATTCATTATGTCAGACCTAGTCTGAATCAAATAAAGTAGACCTCTAATCATAGATTTGTATCTTGTAGGATTATTTGGTGCAAAAACATCTTTCCTTATCAATTTCTCACTTGTAACCATAGGAGTACTTACTAGTTTAGAATCTCCCATACCAAATTTCTTCAATAATTCCCTAGCATACTTAGTTTGATAGATGAAAATACCTTTATCAGTCTGAGTAATCTACAAACCTAAGAAATTTTTTATTTCCCCAATCATAGACATTTCAAATTCTTTCTCCATATTCTTAGAAAATTCCATGCATAACTTATCTTCACCTCCAAAAATGATGTCATCAACAAATACTTCAATAATCAGTATATCATCATTAGTGACCTTATTATATAAATTATTGTCAGCATTACCCTTAGTAAAACCAAGCTTCAAAAGATATTTATCCAACCTTGGATACCAAGCTCTAGGTGCCTATTTCAATCCATATAAAGCTTTCCTTAAGCTGCAAACCATGTTTGTATCATCTGAAAGTGAAAAACCATCAGGTTTCTCAATATAAACTTCCTCATCAAGATCCCCATTAAAAAATGCACACTTAATATCCATCTAATAAACCTTGTAGTTTTTATGGGCAGAATAGGCAAGAAATAATCTTACAGCTTCAATCCTAGATATAGGTGCAAAAGTTTCTCCATAATCAATTCCTTCCTTCTGAGAATATCCTTTACAAACCAATCTATCCTTATTCCTTACAAATTGACCATCCTCATTCAATTTATTCCTAAAACCCCATTTAGTTCCAATAACATTCTTATTTTTAGGTCGGGGAACTAAAGTCCATGTGTTATTCTTCTCAATCTAATCTAATTCTTCTTCCATTGCTTTCAACCAACATTTATCTTTACATGCTTCAATTATTGATACCGGTTCAACTTGAGAAATTAAAAATACCTCATTAGTTGCTAGTCTTCATCTTGTCATCACTCCATTGTTCTTATCCCCAATGATATGATCTTCTGAATGATTCAATCTCACATTCCTAGGAGTCTTCTGACTCTCTATTCCTCTTCTCAGTTCTTCAGTTACTGTTGAATTTTTTGATATTGCCGAAGTAACTGGTTCAACACTCTGTTCTGGTAAAGATGCAACTGGTTCAGATATAATCATTTTCATCATCGGTTCTTGCTCATAAATTTTGATTTGACTTCTATTCATCTCATCCACCTTGACATCATCACTCTCCACAGTTCTCTACAATCTCTTGTTATAACATCTATATGCCTTGATTTCATTAGAATAACCAAGAAATATGCCTTCATCACACCTAGGATCAAATTTTCCAATGATATCATCTCTCTTGATATAACATTTACTACCAAAGATTCTGAAATACTTAACTATACATGTATTGCCAAACCATAATTCATAAGGTGTCTTATCAACTTCTCCTTTCATATGTATTCTTTTGAAAGTATAAATCATTGTTCTCACTTCTTCTCTCTAGTAGATATGAGGTAGACTAGCTTCCATCATCATTGTTCTAGCAACATCCAAGATAGTTATGTTCTTCCTTTCCACAACTCCATTTTGCTAAGGTGTTCATGGAGTAGAAAATTGTCTCCTTATACCATGCTTCTCACAAAAGTTATTAAACTCATTGGATATGAATTCTCCACCATGATCTGACCTCAAAAATTTAATCTTCAATCCTCTGTCATTTTCCACTTTAGCCTTAAAGATTTTAAACTTTTCAAATGCTTCAGATTTCTTCCTTAGAAAAGTAACCCACATCATTCTAGAATAATCATCAATGATTAGCATAAAATATCTATCACCTTGAAAACTTTTAACTCTAGCAATGCCACACAAATCAGTATGAATAAGATCAAGAACATCATTAGATTTACCTTGTATACTCCTAAAAGAGGTTATGACCTGCTTACCCATTTGACATTCTTTACATACCGGATTATAGGGCTTCACAATCTTAGGTATATCTCTAACTGCCTTAGTTGAACTGATCTTTACAATGCAATCAAAATTCACATGACACGGCCTTTTATGCCATAGCCAACTCTCATCAATTTGTGCAATCAAACATGTCTTCTCACAAGAATTCAAATGAAATATATTACCTTTTGTCTGTGTATCGGTTGCAATTTCCAAACCAAATCTGGTAATGATTTTGCATTTTTCATCCTTGAATTGTAATGGAAATATCGTATCTACCAATTGTCCTACACTCAAAAGATTATGCCTTAAACCTTTAACATAATAAACACTATCAGTATTGTTCTTACCATCCAATGATATAGTTCCTTTTCCTTTGATCATACATGCTTTGTCATCTCCAAATCTAACCAGACCGCCATCAAATTCTTGCAAAGATAGAAACTTCCCTTTATCTCTAGTCATATGATGTGAACAACCATTGTCAATTACCCATTCATCCTTCTCTTTAATTTTAGCAGAAAGTGCCTTCTCTTCAGGTGCATTCTCTTCTAGTGCCAAAACATCTTCCTTGATAGCCAGGAACACTTATTCCTTCCCATTGTCAGAACCACTAGCAGAGTCTTCTATTGTTTCATCATCAAAATTAGTAACACCTTCCTCATATGCTATGTAGCATGATTTTTTTTTGTTTTTCTTGTACTTGTTTTGATATCCAAGGTTAGGCTTAAATGATCTTCTAACTCTCTCTTCAAATCATGAATTCCTTTCAAGACATGTAGATGCAAAATGACCAATCTTATTACGTGCAAAAGATTTAAAAGGTCTTTTCCTTCATACTTACTTCCTACCGGTCCTTTAGGTACTCTTCTAACAAATAGTGCTTCAAGCTGCTCAAACTCATCATCTTCTCTCTTCATATCATCCAATTCCTTTGCATATAAAGCTTTCTAGTCTTGCTTATCAGTTGCTGATGCAGATGCATGAAAAGCAAGTTCAAACTTCATAGCTCTAGAAGGTCCAAATTCTTCAAGCCCAAAAGCAGATAATTTCCCAACCAATCTATCTTTGTTGACAAAAGTATTAGCCATTTTTATAAATTCATTAATTGTAGTACCCTTCATCTTGTAAGCCGATGGTAGGGTTCTTAGAACTTTAGAAATAATTTCATATTCACTCAGAGTTCCATTGCAACATTGAATTCCCATAACAATCTCATTTACCCTTTCCATGAATGTAGTAATCCTTTCATCTTCTTCCATCTTCAAGTTTTCATATCTCACTTAGTAACCATCAAGTTTAGCAATCTTCACTATAGGGTCACCTTCATTAAGAGTCTCCAACTTATCCCATATATCCTTTCTAGATGATTTGTCATTTAATCCCATTATTTGTTGATTAGAAAGTGCACACAAGGGGGCTTCTCTTTCTTTGCAATCATTCTCAAGCTCCTTATCCAAGTTTCTGGAGGAGGATTTCCATATGCTAGATTATGAGTGTAACACCATTCTACATGATCTCCCAAATCTCCTTACCGAGACATCTCAGATGAGTCTCCATATGAATCTTCCATACTGTGTAATTTGTTCCATCAAGCATAGGAATATCTCTCTGAAAGATAGCTCCAGATGAACTTGAATTGTTAGTTGCCATAGGATCTTCCTCAAGTGGTTAATATTTCTACAGAGAGGACCAAAAATATGATACCAATTGTTAGATAGTTTAAATAACCGAAAGACAGCTGAGAGGGGGGTGAATCAGTTGTCAAAGATTACCAGAACATTTAGCAATCAAAACTTTAATACCGAAACCCAAAATATTAATACTGAAATGCTTAAACCAAATACTGGAATAGAAATTAAACCAATTAAGCATAAATAATAATTAAAAAATAAATATCATCCACATGACACCAAGATTTATACATGGAAAACCTGGTAAAGGGAAAAATCAAGATGGGAAGCCTACCCATAGTCAGATAATTCTTCTGTAGTAAGTATGTGAATTATAATTGAGGGGCCTGCACTTGCAGGAAGGCCAATGGCCTAGAGCACACTTCTCATCACAAAAGGAGTATCACTGACTACATATAAATCCAAACTACAATCCGAAAGAATGAATGAACAACAAAGATAACATCTTCTATGCTTGAGTACAGTTCCGGTTAAGCTCAATACTGGAGGACTGAATCCTCTTACATAAACCCAATTCGATCTCCAATGATCGACCAAATCCTCTGCCTGAATGATATTACATTATTTGTACATTACATATCCATCTCCCACTCCATGACCATTATCTACAATGAAATCCTATATCATATATATACAAACCAATGACCATAAACAATCAGGTCGGCCACCAGACAATAAACCAATTACATAATTATAAAACATGTCAGCCTTAGACCAAACAAATAATATCCAACTCATAAGAAATCCTGGAAACACATCAAGATGTCCAATCCACATGTTACATTAAGTTAGTGCATAACCTAGATCAATCAGGACCTAATATAGGTCCGCACGCTAAAGCAATGATCCCAATCCGCCAAGTCTCCAACATGATCACCATCAGCATCCTGAATCCATACTAGAAGATGCACCAACACCACTTATGAAATTCATCAAAGATCTTCATCAAAATCTCTGTTGGTGAAACCCTTGCCAGTACCACAAACCAAGCTTCCAAGCAAGCAAGATAGCATTCGATCTACAGACCAAAACCAACTGACTGATTATGAACATGAGTAGCATGAATAAGCCAATTCCATAACCAAATCATATCAAAGAAGACCGGATCATGCTAGATCCAAACCAACCATAAACCACTCAACCTACTGGGACCAGAAGAGTGTTGGTAAAGCATCCAAAACAACTAGTGCTATCATCAATGACAAAACATCAATGCAACACATAATCAATTCCTCCAAATGGCCAACAAAAATATGATCCAAAAAGAAAAAGAAAAATCCAAAAGGCCATAAAGGCCAATTGCTCATAAAGTAAAGTCCAAATCTATATGGGTTCCTAAATCCCTTGTGCAAGCAATGCATTCCAAGGAACTGCAAAAGCATGAAAAATCCAAAACAATGTGGATTCCCTAGCAGCTCCTAGAAGCACAACAGTTTAAAGAAGCATCAAAATTGGCATCCAAAATTTATATTCCTCCATCCAAATCTTTCAAATATATTTCTCCATCACCTCCTTCATCCATTTTGGGTCCTTATGTCCTAAAATCCATAGCCTTTCCTCCATCCAAATCTCAATATCCAAAATCTACTTTTCCTCCATCAGTCCATTACTCCTCAAGGTGTGTGCCAATGTTGGTCTTGTCAAAATTTCCATATGATCAAGCCCAATTCTTCCAATACCCTATCCATTATCCAACGCATATTTTCTACCCTTTCATCCATCCTATCCAATCCTTTGCATAAATTTTCCTTAGTCCCATCTCATTTCTATGTCATTATCCTACCAACATCTTTGAGCATACTTTTAATAGTCATAGTTCAATTTTCAAAGATACTATCCAGACAAAGAAATTCTTGAGTCCTCCTTCCATCCTCTATCATGTGTTCAATTTCTTCCGAAATGTCAAAATGTCAAAAATTCAAAAAAAAAAAGTGAAAAAAGCAAAAAAGTAAAAAGGAAAAAAGGAAAAAAAAATTTGAAAAAAAGGAAAAGAAAAAATAATTCATCCTCTCATGAAAACCAGGCAAACAGGCACCTTGGGAAAGTACCATGATGAAAACCTAGCAAACAGGAATCATGTGTAATCTATGAACTTATTGCATACCATACTTGGAGGCAAGTTTCATCCTTCATATCCTATTGCCCTTCATTATCCCATTATCCTATCATACCCTATCATACTCCTCCATTATCCTATCATCGTTCATGTCCTTATTCCCTTTTCTACCTTTGATCTTGACAAGGCTGAGGATCTTCATGAACATCATATATCCTATTCATAGCTTTCACTCTATCATAGCTTTCGGTCTTTATCCATTCACTTATTACCATCTTTCGTCTATATTCCTTGGTTTATTGCAAACTTTTATCACTATCCCAGCCTATCACAACCTTCAGTTCATGTCCCTTATCCATTTTTTTGATCTTGCTTATCCTATCCATTTCCTATCACCATCCATACACTCTTTTCTCGTCCCTTGATCTTGATTCAACATAAGGACGTAAAATAAAAAACATGTTTTTATAACCTCTTGACATGTCCCGCATGCCATGCCATTACTTTATATTATCATATCCAATCCTTTATCCCATTTCGCAATCACCCTTGGCAATTGAATCAACTCTATCTCCATCATAAATGCCCTTTTTCTTCCCTCTATTGACCAACATTTTAGCAAGCTTGTTTATCCATCTATCATAATCCTTGCCTTGCTAGACACTCGAGGCAAAAAAATCCCTAAAAATCAATAAAAAATCCCTAAAAATCAAATAAAGTCTTGAAAAAATCCCTCAAAATCAAATAATGTCTTGAAAAAATCAATAAAAAATCAAATGAAGTCCTGAAAAAAGTCCCTAAAAATCAAATAAAGTCTTGAAATAATCCAAAAAAATAAAAATAAAATGTCCTGAAAAAATCACAAAAAAAATTGTAAAATGTCTTGAAAAAAGCACAAAAAATTTAAACAGTTCAAAAACCCTAAAAATTAGAAAATATAAAAATCCAAAAAACAATCATTTCCATTCCATCAATAATTTGTCCCTTTTGTACATAGACAGTCAGTTGAGTAGACGTCAAACAAAAACACATATAAAATTGCACTTAAATGAAATCACGCATCAATAGATGAGCTATTCAATAAATCAATCTTTTCCAACTAGTTCAATTGTCACATCAATCAAACAACATCAACATTATCAATCCTTTTGTCGACATTGTCATGGGTCTTATATAGGGTGTGGTATACTTGAAACCAGATTGTGTCATGTCTTAGACGGGGTATTGCATTCCCTGAAATCAGACTGCATGATCGTCCTTTCACCACAATGCTATCACTTTGACAATAAAGATCAGAATGTTTGTTTGACTTGTTTTAATTTATGAGTCTTATCTTTCCTTGATTTATCTCTGATCATTTTCCTATGTTGCTCGATGATGTCACTGAGTGATTTAGAGTGGCCAGGATGGTTCATGGTCCTTGTTTGTTTTTGTTTTTTTGTTTGTGGTGTGTTTCTAGCATTCTGGGGCAGGGATTTCTTGGGTGTTTGTGATAAGTACGTTCTCTTTGTGAATGTCGTACATACCTCAACCCTTGACACAAGTAATATCTTAGGCTATTTTTGACTCATTCCTTGTCTACAATGTGTTTGTTTTATGCAAAGGGATTACATTGTCGCCCTAGCCTTCATTGTCATGGTGTGCCATATCTGTTTTGCTATATCAAATAAAATTTATGACCTACTATTGTGCATTTTTAAAAGCAATTTTTTCTTCACCACTAATTGTTCTTTATCTAATTTATGCTTATTAACATTTCTTTCGTCAGTCCTTGAAGTCATCTTGGTCTAATCCTCACATTATTTTCAACAAATTGGCCTCTTTTCTAGATTTTTCCCGGCCAATTCCTTGAGGGGGAATACATATATCCTAATTGTTGTCTAGGGCATATTTCTTGATTGTTCTTTGAAACAACACTCAAAATCACATTGTCTCAAAGAGGGGAAAATGTAGGCATTTAAAAATGGTCAATGCTTGTGGTTCCATACTCTAACATGTCTGCATGACCTTATTTTAGAGTTTTCGCATCTTATTAATATTTCTTCTATGTCGGGCACTTGATCTTCATCATTTATCTACATCTTGTTATTCCTCTTTTTATTGTGTTTCTCACATTTTCAATTAGGTCTTGTCGACATCATCATGACTTTCAATCTTTGGTTGTTATCAATCTTCATCATCAATTGGACATCATCAACCCTTTTCGAAGTAAAATTAGGGTTTTGTCCTCAATCATCATCAATTTCAATCATCTTTGATAAATTATCACTATTATCAGTCATTTTGGATCTCTTATCAATCATCAATTTGCCAATTCCTTAGCAATTTGCGACCAATTCGTCATTGGTTTTTTGTCATTCTACCTTCATCAAGTTGACCTTCTATCAATATTTGATTGATTTTTCATCGATCTCAATCAATCATCATTTCTCGTCAATTTGGACTGATCAATCATTGGTCCTCGTCAATTGGTGCTTATCAATTTTATCCTTGGTCAATTATTGATCAATTTGTCATTGATCATTGTCAATCAATATTGACTCTTTATCAATCATCAAGCCTTCATCTTTTAACCATGATTGAATCGACCTTATATCAATTGCATCAATCATTCCAATCTTGTCATGACCTAATCAACATCCTTTTATCTCTAATTTTCTCCTAGGGTTTTATGATTTATTCATCTAATCCTATTTATCATTTCCCTTTTAGGTTAAATAAATTTATTTATTTAATCCTAAGTCTCCTCTTGTCACAATTAAATATTCATTTAATTGGATAGTTATTCCCCCCTTTGTCAATTTCTTAGTGAATGACAATTTATTAATTAATTTCACCTCTTCTCCTAATTTCCTAATTTTCCCTCATTTACTAATTTCCTAATTTCTAATTCCCTTTTTTTCCACCTATTTTCCTAATTTTCCAATTATAATTTCTAACTAATTTGTTCCTCTCTATTTGTCCCTATTTTTGTGTTTCGCTTGTCATAGAGTGGAGGCATGAATTTCTCATGTGTCATAGTGCTTGACATAGCAGCATGTCATAGCACTTAACTTGGCATTTAGTCCTTTCACTTTGTATTGGAAATGTGTCATGATTTATGACATAGAAGATGTCATAACCTTCTTCTTTCAATCCTTTTTCCCAATTTTTGAATCAAATTTCCTCTCTAACTCTTTTCATGCTATTTTTCTCATCTCTCAAAGTTTCCTATAAATTGGATGCATTTCTTCAATCTTGGGAATCAGCCATGTTTCTAGTATCCTCGTGCTATCAAAATCATCTTGAAATCTTGCTTTGTTTCTTATTGCACTCATAGGTGAGATCCACAAAACAAGATATTTGGAGGAGAAAGAAGGAAAATGGAGGTCAATTGAAGGAGACATTGGTGATGGTTTTCATTTCTTATGAATGCCTTGTTTTCAATTCTTCTATTGATTGTGATAGGAGTTACTTTCATAGCATTTAGTTTTTTGGTTGGCTAATTGT
The DNA here is from genome assembly GCF_030272615.1 of Cryptomeria japonica. Lineage (NCBI taxonomy): Eukaryota > Viridiplantae > Streptophyta > Pinopsida > Cupressales > Cupressaceae > Cryptomeria > Cryptomeria japonica. The sequence continues at coordinate 581,436,369 of NC_081414.1, read as the reverse complement.
TTGTGCTTTGAATCTTATGTTGATTTTCCTACCTCATAGCTAGATACTATGACCCCACAATTCAAACCCTCATGGTGGGACAATAACAACTTCTATGAGGATCATAGAACAAAAGGACAAAAAACCTCTAAATTCTTTAAACTTAATATTCTTATTTAGTATCTTATAGTTTTGGGGGAAATAGTGATTGAAAGCCAGTCTAGATCATCAAACATAGACTATTTCATATTAAAGGATCTCTTACATAATCATGGAAAGGGAAGTGTCTTTGGTTCAAGGAACAATCCCAATAATAACAACAATTACACCAACATTTTCTATAAACACATGATTAGTCACATATAAAATACTAACAACCATGTCTCAACCATCAATATCAAGAAAAAAATTATAATTGTTTCATTGCTACCCATAGATCCAAAGTGACCCTACAAGGGGCCAATTCTAGACCCCAATTAGTAAATTAGTATAACCTATTGGATAATGAAGCAATCACCGGTGAGGAGGGACCTCAAGGAGATCAATCTGGACTGGTCAACAAGAGTAAACACAACAGAAACACACAGATATGATGGAGGCAATGCAAAATAAACAGTTTTATTGCATGAAATTTGATTACATCCAACTTGTAACAATCGGGTTACAACATACCGACACACAGGCCTGATAGAATAGGTCACAACCGAGACCTTGAATCAAAAGATCTATCTTCTAGGCACAGTCTATCTATCTGATACTCTGATTGATTCTAATTGATTATATTATAAATAATGATCACAAATATATATTGATCCAAAGGATCCAGTCAACCCAAAAGGGATCAAAACCCAAAGAACAAGACCTAACGTGCAAAATAAACAAGGTCATCCTCCACCAAGAGATTCCTCTAGAAAATCCACAGGATAAAATGTAGAAGGTCAGTCACACTCCAAGTAACATCAAAATCAATGCTTAAGGCTCCACAAACTTTGGAATGGGTTCCAGTAGATCACCAGAATAGGTCTCGGGCAATTGGTAACAAAGGAACAACCAGTAACAAGAAGCTGACATGAAAACCGTTAGCGATATCTTGTCGAAAAGTGATCCAAATGAGACGTGGTCTGAAAGAAAGAAAGATGATCAATTTTGCAAGTAGAATCCAACTCCACAGGATCCAGTGAGCCCAAAACTGAGACACGCAGAAAGGAAAACTAAAACTAAAAACAGAAAACAAAATAGAAAGGAAAGTATTTTTAATTGATGCAAGATTGTTGTGAACTGGGGATGCTCCTACATCAGACATCCAATGTTAATGAAAAAGTGAGCCTCTCACTTTGCTGGGGTCAGAGGGAAACCAAGGTGGTCTACCTCTTCCTAAGAAATCCAAGATGAATCTTCAACTGGTCTTCTTTTCCACTTCACAAGATATTCTTTGGACTGACTGTTCCAGGTACTACGCCTAATCCTACTGTCCAAAATCTCTTCAATCTGATCCGGTTCCTTTTGGAGCAATTGTTTCTCAAGGTCTACCACACTATCCTCACTGAATTCTGGTTCATGGTACTCATGAAGATCGACAATGTTGAATATAGGTGAAATACCTAGACTATTTGGTAGCTCCACTTCATATGCATTTCCAGAACTGAACTTCCTCAAAATCTTACATGGTCCAAACTTCTTCATCTGCAAATTATTATAAGTTCCAACCAGGAATCTCTCTTTTCTCAAATATACCATCACTTCATCACCAACTTCAAATTCCTTATGTCTCCTCTTCTCATTTTCCTTCTCCTTATATTTGTTGTTCATGTCTTCCAAATGTTATTTAACCTGAATGTGCAATGGTGCCATGTGATCTGCAAAATCTTTTGCTTCTAAACTCTTTTGGTCTTTACTACTAATGTCTCTCAATTCTGATTTTTCTCTAGGATGCACTCTGATAACAATCTCAAAAGGTATTTTTTTGGTACTTCTATTCACTGAATTTTTGTAGGAAAATTCTTCTTGTGCAAGGATCAAATCCCAACTTCCAGTTTTATCTCCCACTAAACATCTCAACAAGTTCCAAAACTCCAGTTAACAAATTATGTCAGTCCATCAATCTGTGGATGAAAAGTAGACTAAACTTCAAATTTGTCTTCATCTTCTTCCAAAGTGTTCTCCAAAAATAGCCAACAAACTTAGTGTCTCTGTCTAAAACTATTCTCTTAGGTAATCCATGCAATCTCATCACTTCCTTGAAAAATATGTCTGCTACATGTAATGCATCTGATGTCTTCTTACAAGGTATGAAATGAGCCATCTTTGAAAATCTATCTACTACCACAAATATAGAGTCCCACATTCTGACTACTACCTTTTGCAATTTGACAAAATCTATAACTCTTCACATATCTCTAACATCTTTATGAATCTGGGGCCAGAAGTACTGCTCACTCACCAATGCAACTATTTTGTCAATGCCAAAATGTCTAGCTAAACCTCCACTATGCTTCTCTTTTATTAGGTTCTCTCTCATGGAACTCTTAGGTATGGACAACTGAACTCCCTTGAATAACATCCCATCCTGGATGAAATAATCTAACCATTTGCTCCTATAAACCATAACCAGTTCTCTACATGCTTTCCAAGGTTCTACAAAATCTGGGTCTTCATCATACAAGGTCTTCAAATCTTCAAAACCTAATATTGTCACTCTCATCTCTATCCAAAAATTCCTTCTCCTACTCAATTCATTAGCAACTTTGTTAGGTTTCCTACTTCTATGCTTCAACACAAAGGTGTAACTCTGCAAGAGTTCTATCCATCTCATATGTCTCTGATTCAACTTACTCTGATTGTTCAAATAATAAAAATCTTGATGATTTGTATACAACACAAACTCCTTAGGTAACAAGTAATGTCTCCACTTCTTCAAGGCTTGAACTATGGCATAAAATTCCTGATCATACACTGAATATCTCTTACAGGCATCATTCAATTTCTCACTGAAATAGGCTACTGCTCTCCCCTTCTTGACTCAAAATTGCTCCTATTGATGTTCCACTTGCATCACAATCCACTTGAAATACCTTATTGAAATCCGATAAAGCTAACACAGTTTGCTCAATCACTTTCTGCTTCAACAATTCAAAACTTTTGTTTGCTTTAGTGGTCCACTTGAACTCCTTTTAATCTCCTCTCATGGTCTTAGTCATAGGGTTACAAATTGAACTGAAATTTCTGATAAACTTTCGGTAAAAACTAGCCAATCCATGAAATGATCTTACCTCTCTAATGATTTCTAGTGTAGGCCACTCAACAACAACTTTCACTTTCTCAAGGTTCATCTTCAAACCATCTTCAAATATCACAAATCCTAAATAGACCAACTCATCCTTCATGAAAGTACACTTCTTGATTTTGATCAACAACTTTTCTTCTCTCAACCTCTGTAAAACTTGTCTTAATTGCAACAAATGTTCCTCTTTTGTTTTAGTGAAAATCAGAATGTCATCCAAATACACAATAACAAACTTACCCAAGAAATTTTTCAATACCTCATTCATCAACCTCATGAAAGTACTCAGTGCATTAGTCAATCCAAAAGGAATCACCAACCATTCATATAGTCCTTCATTTGTCTTAAAAGTTGTCTTCCACTCATCACTTTCTCTGATCCTAATCTGATGATATCCACTCTTCAAATCTATCTTTGTAAAGTATTTTGCTCCACTCAAATAGTCCATTATGTCATCCATCCTAAGCAAAGGAAATCGGTATTTCATTGTGATCTTGTTTATTTCTCTTGAATTGGTACACATCCTCCATTCTCCATTCTTCTTAGGTTCTAATACTGTTGGTACTGCACAAGGGATCAGAATTTCCCTGATCAAACCTTTCTTCAATAGCTCTTGCACTTGTCTATTCAGGTCTTCATTCTCTATCGGTGTCAACTGATGTACAACTTTGTTACAAAAACTAGGTCTAGGAACCAAGTCCATGCAATGACTAATACTTCTAATAGGTAGAAATCCATCAGGTACATTATTTGTAATGATGTCCTCATACTCTGTCAGCAAATCTCTCATCTCTTTCGGGTTCTCTTCTTTTGGTTTTGGTCTCTCAATCTTCTTAGGAATTAAGGAAAAACACACATTCTCATGTCTCAGTCCATCCATGAATTTCCTTCCTTCTACTAAACAGATTCTAGCATTTGTACATAATTCATTCTTTGAAGGTTCCTCCAAAGGTAACACTGTTTGCTTCATCCCATTGGCCACGATAGGGTATGTATTCTTCCTCCCATCATTTATTGCATGTCTATCAATTTTCCAAGGTCTACGCAACAAAAGATGACAAATATCCATAGGCATAATATCACATAAAACTTCATCATGATAATTCCTAATTTTCAATTTTACCAAACAGTGTTCACTTACTAACAATTTATGTTCATCTTGAATCCATGCTATCTGATAAGGCTTAGGGTGTTTTAATCTCCAATTTCAACTTATTCACCATCTCTTCCAAAACAAGATTATTTGAACTACCACTATCAATATCAACTTTACAACACTTACCAAATACCTTACATTGGGTCTTGAACATATTCTTCCTCTGCAAGGGTTCTTCATCTCCTCATCATCAACTATTCTCCATCTTCTAGTTTATTGTTTGATCCGGTGGGGTTTTCTTCCACCACTGTTGCTCTTTTGATAGCCTCTTTATTCTTACATTTGAATGCATGGTGTCCTTCTCCTCCACACTTAAAGAAAGCTCCTCTAAATATCCTCTTGTCTTGTCTTCCAAAGTTCTCATTTTGGTAACCATCTGGTTCTCTCCTCTGGTAGAAATTTCTATCATCCTTCTAGTATGAATTATCTTCCTTTCTCACTTCCTTGTCCTTGTTCTGATCTATACTGGTTCCTCTTCCTTCTTGAAATCCTCCTCTAGTAAACCTTCCACCTCTACCTCTTTGTCTTTTCTCATGTCTTTTGTTCAATTTCTCTTCAGCCTTCAGTGCATACTGGTAAGCCTCTTCAAAACTCTCCAATTTGATCATACTAAGTACATCTTATATAGACATCTGCAATCCATTCAAGTATCTTGTAATTTGTTCAGCTTCATCATCAACATGTCTGGATCTAATGTTCAACTTGTAAAATGCTTCAGTGTACTCCTTCACACTAGATTCCTTTTGTCTCATATTCTGCAACTTTCGGAACAAATCCACTTGATAATTTGTCGGGACAAACTTTGATTTCAACTTAGCAATCATCTGATCCCATGTCTTAATCATTTCTTTACCTCTTCTTTGTCTATCAACTTGAAAATGCTTCCACCAAAGAGATGCATGACCTTTCAACTGGGTACAAGCATATTTCACCATCCTCCATTCTATAGTGTTTTCAAAATCAAAATACTTCTCCATCTCTGAGATCCAATCCATCAATTCATTCAAATATAACTTCCCATTATATTTTGGTGGGGTAAAATGAGGTTTAGTGTTCTCCCTTCTCAAAACCCTTAAAAAAATTCTTCATTTGGATCAACTATCAATAGGTTCACTTGTTCTGTCGGGGCTTCTTCTCCTTCATCTTCACTTACATCTTCAATATGTTAGCCTCTTCTCTGGGATGTCTCCATGACTTCTAATCGAGTTGTTATTCCTTGAAACATCTCCATCATAGTAGGGTCTGCATTCCCATGCGCTCCACCATTCCTAGTTCCTCTTCACACCATTGATTCATGCTAGTCTTTGCAATTGCAGGTCGGATGTGCAATCTACCACCCTAGAACAAAATTCAGGACATGCAACCTCTGGAACAAAACTTCTCTCTAATACCACTTGAAGTAGTCACCAGTGAGGAGGGACCTTAAGGAGATCAATCTAGACTAGTCAGAAAGAGTAAACATAACAGAAGCACACATATATGATGGAGGCAATTCAGAACGGATAGTTTTATTGCATGAAATTTGATTACATCCAACTGGTAACAACCATGTTACAACATACCGGCACATAGGCCTGGTAGAATAGGTCACAACCAGGACCTTGAATTGAAAGATCTATCTTCTAGGCACAGTCTATCTATCTGATACTATGATTGATTCTAATTGATTATATTCTAAAGAATGATTACAAATGTATATCGATCCAAAGGGTCTAGTCGGCCCAAAAGAGATCAAAACCCGAAGAACAAGACCTAACATGCAAAATGAACAAGGTTGGCCTCTGCCAAGAAATTCCTCTGAATAATTCAAAGGATGAAATGTAGAAGGTTGGCCACACACCAAGGAACATCAAAATCAATGCTCAATTCTCTGCAAGATTTGGAATGGATTCTGGTAGATCAGCAGAATAGGTCTCAAGGAAGCGGTAACAAAAGAACAACCAGTAACAAGAAACTGTCATGACAACCGGTAGCGATATCTTGTCAAAAAGTGATCCAAATGAGATGTGGTCTAAAAGCATTAAATATGATCAAGTCATCAATTAGAATCCAACTCCATAGGATCTGGCGAGCCCAAAACTAGCACACACAGAAAGGAAAACTGAAAATGCAAACAGAAAACAAAACAGAAAGGAAAATGTTTTTGGTTGATGCAAGATTGTTGTGAACCAGGGATGCTCCTGCATTAGATAATCTATAAAAGAAAAATGCATATATATATATCTATTATTGAGCTAATATGAATATGACACACTCCTAAGGCTATCTTAGATAAGGCACTTCCATATTTCTCCATCCCCATAAAAATAAAATATCAATAAATTTTAGGCTATGATAGGACATCTTGGGACTACCCACCATGTTATATTCAAAGATAATGATGTCTCTTCGCATAAACCAACTCATAATTACCCTCTTCACCATGAAGTCTTTGTCCATAAGCATAAAAGTAAATGAGTTTTGATATATGGAGTGAGATTGAAAATTTTTACTTTGAAAGTAGTCAAAATATTAAGACCTATTCCATGTTATTCATTGATACTTCAAAGAGTATTGTGATAAAAGCATAAGATAATTCAAAAAATCCTTCCAAGGGTGTTATCACTCTTTCTATCCAAATACAACCAATAATTTAGGACACAATCTACCAAGACTTGGACCTTCATCCTCCATACATCCTTCTCCTCGATCATCCATGGATTCATACCATAAAATTTGTTCCATAAAAATAACACCAATGCCTAAAATCTCCTCATAATGGAACTAAAATCACAACAATAAGTGACTAAATCCTTTCCCATTCTAAAGTAATATGAATGGTAAACTTCAGTATAAAGTTTCTACTAATGGTGAATCTTCATCATCCACTTCATCTACCTACATTGATCCAAGCTCACTATCCAAATCATCCATTCCATCCACCTCCCTCCCTAAGACCAAGGTCAAAGTCCATGTGAAGGCATGTGGAGAATATGATATTAGTGAATCCTTTTGCATTGGAAAATTACTAGCCTCACCCAACTCTTATGAAAAACCTTAACCACTAAAAAAGGATCCTAAAGTTGTCATAAAATTTAAAGCCACTACTTTGAATAATTGTGATAAACTACATAAGGATATTATAGAAAAATATATCTCTCACTAGCTATACAAAGATGAAGAAGATATAGAACTTTTTTTTTCTTTTCGATGAATAGGCATATTTTCATTAATATTTTAAAAGTACACTATTAAAAAAAAAATTAGAGGATACAAGATCACTCCTCGAAAGGCACTTGGGTAGAGCTTGGAAAACCTACAAAATACAAAACCATGAGTAGCACTCGAAAATAGGAATACTAAAAAAATAATTGCTAAGTGGTTAAGGAAGTGGCTGATGGAGGTGGAAAAGGGTCCTTATCATATTTTTGACCTCGTACATCAGTGTGGTTAGGGGTATCATCCAGAAGGGACCACCCTTCCTTAGTAGCAGTTTCATCATTTTTCTCATTCTCCTTTCTATCCGAAGAAATAGATAGTGACACTTGAGGAAGCCATTTGCAATAACTCAGCCAAATGGAATCAATGATAGTATCTGGCCAACCTATGCCACCTATAGGTAGGGGTATACTCCTCCCATGTTCCCCCTAGAAGCAAACCCACCACATGGTGAAGAGGTGGAGCACCTATGCTAGAAGTCTCTTCCACCACCAAATTGGTGGTGAGGAGCTTGGGAGTGCAGAGTGTGTGAGCGACATGTGGAGGAGCTATAGACACACTGCTTGTCATGAGGTGGAGACCAGATACCAAAAATAGAAGGGTCTAGTGGCACTTTGACAACTGTATAGCGAGTGCTTCTTCAATGTTGCAAAATCTCCTATAGATGGCCCACCTCCAACGTAACCTTTTTGGCTTGTACTTGGATCTAGAGAATCACATCATTACAAATACATGCTCTAGTAAACATAGAAACATGAATATCAAGAGAGCTATGAGAAAAAATAAAAAAAATTCTATCTTTCCATAACATGAAAAGGATCTCAATCCTGAAAGTATTTCATATTTGTATGAACTGAAAGGGAAACTAGGGAGAATCTCCCAACAAGATCATATGCAAAGAAAAAGGCTTAGGCCAAAAGTGCCAAAAAATATCATGAATTCATGTCCACAATTGTTGGACTCTTTTATAATACATAAAGAGGTGAATGAAAGTCTTAGGATGCCCATAGAAAGGGCAATGAGGGTCTTGCACAACCAAATGTTGTAGGCAAGAGCCCAACAACAAGCCTTGGAAAAAAATACATTAGGTGAAGTGTGTCAACTTCAACTCAACAATAACTAAGTGAATAGTATGAAATCTATGATGCCATATATCTAAGAAGATTACAAATGCCACCAAATATTCAAGGCTAGAACCATAGGAAAGTGAGGAACAAGCCAACTATAGCACAATCTAGGTTTGTAATTATAGATGGATGCATTGGGAAACCATCACCAATCCTTCCACCATGGGTTGACTAATTGGATGCCAATCTTGTGAAGCTTATTCAAATGAAGGGCCAACAAGACAATGTCAAATGTTTATTGATTCGGTGGGCTGAGGAAAAATTAGGTATGTGAATCTTCCTAGAAGAGAAGATTCAGATTGCTTCTGGAGAAAAGATCTCGAGGACTTCAAATACCATGCTTGTGAAAACACAGAGCACGAATTCCATGAATGTGGGCCAGAGGGATCCCTTGCACCTAAAAGAGTGGCAACTACCATATATTATGGTAGCTAAAGGAGAGACCATCCTCGGAACCAACCTCATCCCATCGAAGCCAAGGTTTTACACCTTCCTAAGCCCACCAAATTCTCTTAGAAACAAAATTCCCTTGGATTTGAATGGCTTCTTTCATAATTAGGAGGGCTTGAAAGCCAATCCCCTTGCAAGATGACATATGAGCTAGATAACCTAAAGAAATACAATGCTCATGGAGAATTGTTTTGGCCTCATTGCTTGAAATGACGTGAATAACTCATTTGGCACATAAGGAAAGACCTTTTTTCTAGGTTGAAAGCAAAACAAGACATCCAAACTCCCTGGGAAGACAACAATAATCCTAGGCAACTAGGTGAAAACCATGGTGGTCAGCTCTAGAAGCCCACAAAAAGTCTCATAGGATCTTTTCCAGCTTGTTGTAAGAGACCTTAGAGGGAGACAAACAAGAGGAATAATAAACATGGGTGGCTACCAAAACTTTGGAGAAAATATGGAAATTACCATCCAACAAAAGTGTCTTGGTAATCCAAAAGGCAAGCCTATTTTCAATATGGTCAAGATTCACATTCTAGGGCTCAACAACAAATCGAAGAAAGGCAAAAGGAATACCCAAAAATTGAAAGATTTGCCCATGTTGAATCCACTTCTACCCATACTAGAAAATCTAGGAAGGAGCTAGGAGAAAGGATTGTCTATAGCACTGAGTCTTGTACCATTAAATTGTTGAACTTGATGCTAGATAGAAGGTGTCAAGGTATTAAAGGGACCCTTGAACATTGTGTTCATCTTAAATCAAGCTGAGATAAGAATCATCAACAAAATGGCCATTAACAATATGAGAAGATGACCTAGGTAAGGAAATGCCCCTCATGTGCCCAACTAAAATGGTAGAAGCAAGAATGTATCCAAAACCCTCAAAAACCAAAATATATGAGGAGACCAAAGGTAAACCCTGGTGAATGGACCTAAAATGGCCAAAAGATGAGGATTATTTCCTATTAATGGTGATACAAGAAGAAGCATTGCTAAAAAGCATTTGCACAAATTGAATGAAACAAGGACCAAACCCTAAGGCTTTAAGCATTGCAAGGATAAAGGGCCATTCAATGTGATCATAAGCTTTAGAAAAATCAATTTTAACAAAAATGGCATTTTTCTTAGATTGATGAGCCCACTCCATACCTTCCTAAACAACAATTATATTATCCAGGATAAAATTGGATTTAATAAAACTAGTTTTCTCAAGATGAACTATTTGTAGAAGAAGGTGGCAAATCTTGAGAGATAAGGCCTTAGAAATGATTTTGTAAGAGACATTGAAAAAAGTAATGGGACTCCAATTGCAAATATCCTCTAGATCTCTAGCCTTATGAATTAATTTTATGTTACCTTATTGATAAGCCGACCAAGGGAGCCTGAATAAAAAGCTTCCAGGTAAACCTACTGAAGGTCAGGGTCAACACATGGCCACACAGCCTTAAAGAAATCACAAGGGAAACCATCATAACCTAGCTCTTTATTGTCTTCTATGGAAAATATGGCCTCGCTAAGACCGTAAAGGGTAAGCAATTAATCACAAAACACCTTTTGAGAGTTAGAAAGTCATGAAGGCATGACAAAGAGGCATTGCAAATCTTAGTCTCTTTCAAGAAAGTGTCCTTGCACTATGAACACCTTCTCATAATGTCTGACAAAAGCATGAAGAATATTTATTAGCTCAAAGAGAACCATGTGACCATCCTTAATGCATTTGATATTAGGTGAGGAGTGTTGTGCCCTAAGATCTAAGAAAAATTCTTTGAACAAATTAACCCCCACTTTAAGCTAGTGCAATTTGGCTTTAATTTGAGCTCCACGTACAACATAGTTATCTACAATTTGTTTCTTTTGATGGATCTTGACAACCTGAACCTACAACTTAGAGCAGAAAGGGTTGAGAGCTAGATCCTCGATGGAATTATGCAAATCCATAGTGGTCACCTAATAGGCCAATCAATGATGCATGGCCAACTACCTTCCATAAATGTGGAGGAAACACGTTGTGCATTGGATGTCATCATTCTACCACATAAGCCAACTAGAGAAATAAGTGGACTATCTCTCAAGATTCCAAACCCTCTCAATGTGGGCCACTATGGGAAGGTGATTCAACAAAGAATTATTTTTAAAAAGGTGTTTTTTATGGTTGTACTCGACCTACTTGCCATTCAATGTTAAACTTAATAAGATAGTGGTCTAACAAAGTAGTCTTAGAGAGTGATAAAACAAGAAGATATTGATTTTCCCCAAAAGAAAAGAAGGATTGAGCTGAGATCATGGAATGATCAAGGAGTTTAAAAAATCTATGAGAACTACCCCTAAAATTACTCCAAGTGTGCGAGACACCTTGAGGGTATAGGGGCAGTCGGTATTGGGGTAAAAAAGATCCAATTTATTGTGCATTTAAAACTACACCTCTCTTTCGCCAACTATCCAATGGAAAGGTAATAACCCTTGTTTATCAGAGGCCACCTCCACCATATTAAAATATTCACACAAAACCCAAGTGGTAGGTGTAAAATGATCAACTATCCACTACCAAAGATGAGATCTTTCAATAGCATCACTGGGAGCATAAACATTAATCATCCCAAAACAATGATTATCAATTGACATGAGGACCCACATGAACCGCTAAGTGGGATCTGACCCATGGTTCACAATACAGGAATTCTAGCATGGAAAGATGAGGGTGATGATACCTCCTTGAGAATATTTGTGATCTAAAGCAAAAACTAGACCATCTAGCCAAATTACATGACATGCACTAGCCAATAAGAAAGCTGCAATTTTAATCTCCTAAAGGAAAAAGATATCAAAACCAAGGAATTTCTATCAAGTATCTCGCATGATTGACTCCTAGTGAGGTCAGTTAGACCTTAATGCATTTGATATTAGGTGAGGAGTGATGTGCCCTAAGATCTAAGAAAAATTCTTTGAACAAATTAACCCCCACTTTAAGCTAGTGCAATTTGGCTTTAATTTGAGCTCCACGTACAACATAGTTATCTACAATTTGTTTCTTTTGATGGATCTTGACAACCTGAACCTACAACTTAGAGCAGAAAGGGTTGAGAGCTAGATCCTTGATGGAATTATGCAAATCCATAGTGGTCACCTAATAGGCCAATCAATGATGCATGGCCAACTACCTTCCATAAATGTGGAGGAAACACGTTGTGCATTGGATGTCATCATTCTACCACATAAGCAAACTAGAGAAATAAGTGGACTATCTCTCAAGATTCCAAACCCTCTCAATGTGGGCCACTATGGGAAGGTGATTCAACAAAGAATTATTTTTAAAAAGGTGTTTTTTATGGTTGTACTCGACCTACTTGCCATTCAATGTTAAACTTAATAAGATAGTGGTCTAACAAAGTAGTCTTAGAGAGTGATAAAACAAGAAGATATTGATTTTCCCCAAAAGAAAAGAAGGATTGAGCTGAGATCATGGAATGATCAAGGAGTTTAAAAAATATATGAGAACTACCCCTAAAATTACTCCAAGTGTGCGAGACACCTTGAGGGTATAGGGGAAGTTGGTATTGGGGTAAAAAAGATCCAATTTATTGTGCATTTAAAACTACACCTCTCTTTCGCCAACTATCCAATGGAAAGGTAATAACCCTTCTTTATCAGAGGGCACCTCCACCATATTAAAATCTTCACACAAAACCCAAGTGGTAGGTGGAAAATGATCAACTATCCACTACCAAAGATGAGATCTTTCAATAGCATCACTAGGAGCATAAACATTAATCATCCCAAAACAATGATTATCAATTGACATGAGGACCCACATGAACTGCTAAGTGGGATCTGACCCATGGTTCAAAATATAGGAATTCTAGCATGGAAAGATGAGGGTGATGATACCTCCTTGAGAATATTTGTGATCTAAAGCAAAAACTAGGCCATCTAGCCAAATTACATGACATGCACTAGCCAATAGGAAAGCTGCAATTTTAATCTCCTAAAGGAAAAAGATATCAAAACCAAGGAATTTCTATCAAGTATCTCGCATGATTGACTCCTAGTGAGGTCAGTTAGACCTCAAAAATTCCATGAGATACACTTCATGATTCAAAATCTTGCATCCCATCCCCATCCTCAAGAGAGAATTTATTCTGCAAGAAATCAGAAGCTGGCTGAAAACTAGTGTAGGAATTTCTAGGGACCACCCTGTGTTTTTCTAGAATCTCATTTTCATCTTCCTCTCACCTAGAAGGGTTATGAAAGAGACACATTGAATGTGGTTGAGCTAACAAGGCTAGAGGAGACAAGGAAAATTGAGCCAAACTAGGAAATTGAGCTTTTTATCATCTGAGATAGAAAAGTCTCGCAACCATGGCTAAAAAAGAGCAAGGAAGATCGAACAAACCAGGGCCCATGACAAAGGATACCTTCAGCATGGGTGAGATTGGAAAAGTGAAATGGAAAAAACCCTTGGTGATATTCTAGACACCATAAAGTTGGACCCCATGAGGGGCCCAAGCTTTGGTCACCCAATCACAAAGCATGCTTTCAGGTGGAACCCTAACCATAAAATAACCTATCAAGGTATATTTCTCAAGTCATTTGCATGCATTGTCAAAGTCTTGGGTAGACAAGACAATGCTAGGGATAATAGAAAATGTACCTCATGAAATACCTTTGTGTCAAACTTGTGAGGCCATTTGTTTGGGGGTATCATGATTCCCCGTCACCAAAGCTCCAATACTAGCATCAACCATTGGTTCATTGCTGGTTGAGGCCATTAAAAAGATAGAAATCCTACAATAAATATGGTATGACAAGGAAAAATAAATAGTATAGAGAAACAACAAAGATACAACCCTCAGCATGCAGAGCTCCCACTCTTCCCTTCAAGATAGAATCACCCACTTTCAATATAAAAATAAAAAACCTTTAATATAGAACTTTTCAAATTACTAGTTGAGGAATATGGAAAAGGGTTTAGTATCATGGAAAAAAGGATTATGATTGCCTTAGTGGCCTTGGACTTTAGAAGCAAGGTATAAAAGAGCCCATTCAACCTAACTTCCTACCTAACTATAAAGGGCTTAGGTGTAGACCATTGAAACTTTCTACTTCTAGTACTAAGTTACCCTTGGGTGAGGATCTTAACACTTCTAATGCAGTCGAGACACTTGATGAGGATACTAATATAGGCTCTTGTACTTGGATTGAAACCATTTGGGACCATAAATATTCCTTCATATTTACCTTAACCACTACATTCATAGCCTTTGAAGGAACTGATGCTAACATCCCTTTATTTCATCATCAACTTATCAATTGGGACCAACAAGGACCTCTAAGTTTAGACATATTAAAAAATGATAAAGAAATCATCGAGTTTATGACAATTTGATAAGGTATACCTTTAGTATACTAGAAGGATAGATTCATAATAGATCTTGATACTAATGAATACTTTGGTGAGTGTTCTTAATTAGATTCAAGTTGCAAAAACTTAAAAATTAAAAAGAGATCTCTAGATAAAAATTGAAAGACACCTTTAAACTAATAAATAGTAAAAATAAAGTATGTATCCATGATTGAAAACTTTTATAAGGCACATACGTGTTGGCTTGATGATGATGATAGAGTGTAATAGGTTGATTGATGACTTGAATTGTGTTTTCATTGATGGCAACCATGTTTTGTCAGTCATCTAAGTCATTTAGTCCAACCAGTAAAGCCTAATCAGTAGAGGAAGAAATTAAATAGTGAACCGGTAAATAGAACAACAAACTGGTAAACAGGGATAGTGTTATGATCAAGCGACTAGTATGGTAGAACAGTGATGATTTATATGTTGTGGTTTGGAATGTATGTTCATAACATTGGCAAGAGTCTATGACTGGAACCACATCAACAGATTCGATGGAATGAGCGATTCGTGATGTACTGAGCAGTCAATTAGGAAGAATAGTTAACCGGTAGAGAAAAGTTACTTAGATCAGTAAACTGGTAAACTTGATGTTTTATTTTTTGAGTTATGATGTCTATGGCCGACATGAGTAAAGCATAATGTGCAAGATTGTCTAGATACATTGCAACTAGGAAATTGTTCCAAGGATATTTGCTAACTTAGCAGACTTTTTTATAAAAAGGTGAATATTGTGTGATGATGTATGAGATGATGGGTCTACAATGAGAATTTGATTATGCAGTGTAAGGTGAATCTTTGTATTAATCTTTTCTTGGTGCTAGAAGCAGAACTGAGGTGGATCTATCAAGCACAAAGTTACTATATGCAGATCACTTACCTGTTGTTCCCTAACAGTTGCAACAGTATTAAAATGCCTTAACTGGGCAAGTCCTAACATGTCTGATCTTGTAAATCCCTTCACAGGGTGACTCATTAATTTGGGTTTCAATCCTTTAGCAAGGTTACTCATAACAAGGTATAGCTCCTAACAGGGCTGAGGTTGAAATCCCTTCACCAAGTGACTCCTAACAGGGTTTTCTCTTAACCAAGCATTATTGTAAAGCTCCTAACTAGGCTAGGCCTTTAAAATGGCACATTATAAAAGAATGCATATTTTTGTGGGTGCTAATTCCCACCGTGGTTTTTCCCATTTGGGTTTCCACATGAAAAATTATTGTGTTATGTGTTGCATGCTTTATTGGATGTTTGCATATGTGGTGATATTTCTTGCATGCTTATTATTTTTGAAGTTGATTAAAGTGGTGATCAAATTTATACTATTTTTTCTTGCACTGATTCACCCCCCCTCTCAGTGCCTTATAAGTTTATCAATTGGTATCAAAGCCTAATTCCCTTAAGGGTTAACCACTTGGGAAGGATACTTAAGGCTATCATGGGGGATATGAGTTATAGAGAGCTTTCTAACTGGATTGTAGAATCTGAAGAAGCCCTAGGTGAACTAAGGATCAAGTACAAAGTTTCATTAGATAAAAGGAGAGAGCTAGCTAAGCAGTTGTATGAACTTAGTGAAAACAGTTCATCTGAAGAAGCTAACATTGATGCATTGGCTAATGTGGTGGAAAAGTTGAATGATGAGAAGTCAAATATGAGGAGAGAGTTGGAAGCCCTAACTATCAGGATGAATCAATATTTGGAAGCCAGGAGGACTGTTGAAGACAGAATCAGAGAGAAGGATGATGAGGCATTAAATCTAAATCGGGAGACTGGAACCCTGCATGCACATCTTCATGAAAAAAAAGAAGAAAAAGAAAAAATACAAGCTGATCTAGACATGGCTATGTCTCTTAGAGAAAGTATTATGAATAAGAATGAAGATCTTGCTAAGGAGATGGCTAATGCTAATGAGATACTAGCTAAATACAACAAGAGATCTACTATGCTTGATAAGTAGATCCAGTCACAAAGGTGGAATGGAGATACACATGGCTTGGGATACACAACCTTTGAGCAAGGAGAGTCTTCTGGTACTAAGGACATCATGCATGAAGATAAATCTGCACCTAAGAACAAGAAAACCATCGGTAAGAAATCCTACAAACTAGTAAGATTTTATTGTCATAAGGTAGGTCCTACTGCTAATGTTTGTAGAAGTAAATCCAATGTTGTTAATGGTTATAGACCTAATACATATGATGGATATCTACAAAGCACTTTCAATGGTTATTGCTACAATTGCAACAAGTATGAGCATAGAGCTATTTAGTGCAGGTTTGGAATGAATAATCAGAGACCTTACATGAATCAGAGGTCTAGAGGTGATTGGCAGAGATCTTTTAATGATTGGATAAACCCTAATTGACAGAGACCTTATGTAAAACAGTCTAGTCCTTATGAAATGGAGAACAAATGAAATGTGATTTGCGCTATTTATCATAACTACGGAGATGTAGATATGAATTATAGAAGAAGAACTAGTATAGGCAATGCTAGACCCTAGAGCTCATCAGGACTGGCTTGTTTTCATTGTCACAAACCGGGACATATTGCAAGGTTTTACAGAGCAAGGATGAACCAACGGGTAAATCAATCTATTGACCAAAAATGGAAGAAGAAAGATGATGTGGAAGAGACCAAGGCTTAGATGAACAAGATCTGGAGAAAGAAAAGTGAGGAGAAACGATCAGAAGATTCTAATTCTTCACCTAGTGTAGAGAATCCCTAACTGGTAAACTAAGCTATGTATAAATCTTAGGGGGAGCTTATTGTCAGATCTATTTCTGAACCCCCTATATGGTGTGCAGTAAGTCAAATCCGGATACTTTGATGCCTTATGTTGTTATGAAGAGATTTTGTGGTGAAAACCGGTAAGTTTGATGTGATATGAGAACCGGTAGTAAGATTTAGGGTTGAATGGTGATTAGGGTAAGTTCAACTAGTATAACATTTAATGTAGTTTGTAAAAGGTAAATAAAGAATGTTTTATAGTTTCATTTGTTACCTTGCATTCTTGAGAGCACATTTGCAGAGTGACTGAAGCACTGAAGAGTTGTTGATTATTGCTTTAGTGAAATTGTTAATGGACTGAGAAGATCTCTTGAGAAGTAAATCGGTGAAAGTGCATCCACATAAATCAACTAAAACTGATCCCATTGGAGCCCTATCTAGTGTTCCTTATGGTGTTCAGCATGTGGAAGATGTCAGATCTTATATTCACTATGTTGTTCACCAAAAGTGATAAACCCAAGTACACCTGCAATCCTTCCATGAAATGGCCAATTTCAGTCTATGGAACACATCAGGGCTTGGACAACATAACATAGGACCCTAATTGATCCTCCTACACTTCAGGTTCTACTAGACCTAGGGGGGGACACCCTTTTGATGCATGAAATTAACTCATTTACTCACCATGACAGCATATATGAAGCAGATAAACCATTCCACAAGCTCAACAAATTAGATAACACATACAGATTGGCTAGATCTTGTACAAATAATGGGTGAAACAGAGCTTTGGAAGGATAGAACAAAAACCCATAAACATAAAGGAAAATGAATTTGTCTTTAATTTGAATTAATCTGATACTATCCCCAAATCTGCAAGACTAGTGCTTTGTTCATTGGGCAACAGAGTCACACACAGAACTGCAAATGTGCATCTAGTCACAAATTGGTTCTCCTTAAATGATATTCTGGCATTGATACCTTATACTAATGCATTGCTCAATTTATTCACAAAATCATCAGATCTGGGACACATATTTCATTTATTCATGATTGATTATAGAGTTTAAAACCTTCATTGAAGGATACCCACAAACAATCACACAACCTCCTTGAACTTGACAAATTTTATCCTCCTTAAGGTTTCAATTCATAATAATGGAAATACATACACAGAGACAATACAGTGGGAAATTTACTCATGCCTGACACAAGTAAGATCTGCAACTAGAAAATATCTACTATCCTGCAATATAAACTTTATAACCTGAAACAAACCAAAGCATTCTACAAATTTGGGTCAAGATATTAAGAAAATGGAAGCCATGAAAAGTGGAGCCCTTCCTCCAAAATTTTGGAACCCCTAAAATGAGAAGAAAATTGGAATAATAAGGAGAGGGCAAAAGATTAGGTCTGTATAACACACTGCCAAGTGTCCTTTTTTCTAACTGAATTTCAATACCTTTCTCTTTCCCATGGAAACTTCTCCCAAAATATCTGATCTTTGTTGAAACAAACTTCATAACTGCATTCCTCATCTCAAGAGCTTTCCGGTGATATATAATACTTCATAATTTGGGCAAAAATAGACCTCTGGGCGAATTAATTCTGCATGTGGCTCTATCATTTAAATTTTTCGAATTTTTTGTATAGTTGAGACTATACATTTAATTTTGATTTTTCATCCATTTTTGCCTCTAATTTTGGCCTAATGCCCTACCATGTGGTGGTCTCTGATTGGCTCACAAGGTCCATTGGGTGCCACCTCGGATGTAACCTCATCCATCCGTCATGTATTGGCCACCTGACTGCCAACTGTACGCCACGTCACTTCCACCTATGCACCACTGCGACGGGACCTACCTGGTGGACCACCAACTGGACCTGCCACTTGGCTTTCACCATTTCGCAATGGCTAACCTTCAAGCATCTTTGGGTCATGAATTCACACAAGCCGTCGATCTCCATCAAACTTGCATGCTCTTTAACCCCTTCGCAATCCGCCTGGGTTTTTCATTGTTTCGCGAACCTTAACTCACGAGCATCTCTCCTTTGCGAAGTCATGCGAGCCGTCTGATCTTTCAAACCTGCAAGGTCTTTAACTTTCACCATTTTAGCATGTGCTTTTTGCTATTTCATAGACCTTAACTGGCAAGCATCTTTCCTTCGCGAAGTCGTGCCGACCGTTGATCTGCTGCAACTTGCTCGCTGGTTAAGTCAGCCTTTCACTGTAAAATTTTGCCTACCTTGGGATCCGTGTCTATGTGGGTTCCACATGGTCACTACTTAGTTAGCCTCCTTGGTCACCTTGGAATCTATGCCTACGCGTGTGGGGTCTACCTTGGGTGCCCTAGCACCTTGCATCAAAAGCCTTGAGGCTTTAACATATTACTAGAGTGGGGATTTGCTTATAAACGTCAAAAAAGTACACCTCCCACTCAATGTGGGATAAATGACTTTGCCCAGAAATGCACTTCTTGAAGGTTTTCTGAGACTTTTCATGGCATTTTCTTCTACTGAAACTTGCAAGTGCCTACTTCTTAGTCCACGTCATCTTCCATCACCACGCAGGCAGGCATTTGGGTCTGTAGCTATTAATTCATTGTTTGGAAGATTTCACTGCACTTTGCAAACACGAGTCACACCACAGACAAGGAGGAGCTGCCAATGCATTTGGTTGGAGGCTTCATAGCCCACATGATCTGCTAGTTTGTACTTGTTTGAAAGTTTCAGCTGCTAACTTCAACGCCATCTGCCATCTGGTTTACATTTCTCAATGCAAATGTGTGCCTCTGCAATTGCATACGAATAACTACCAGCATACCTAGTAGCCAGAAGACTATGCCTAATGTGCTTATTAAATAATGTAAATGAAATAGAGCATGAACATATACATTGTGCCTCTAAAGGGTAACATTTGTATTAGAATTTCAACCTGGAAATGTGACATGAGCTCCGTCCAACTTCGGTTCTTTCCTCTGTCTATTAGATACATTTCTGCATCTTCTACAAAATACTTATTCTCATTCACTCTGGATAGTGAAGTGAAGGAAAAAGACTAGAGAGGAGAGAAAGGAAAATAGGTTTGCATACTTGTCATTCCTTATCCCGCATGCCCATGAGCAAAATATCCTCCACGCATCCTCTAGCTCACTTTTCCAGCAAATCAAAACTGATTTCGTTGGGGCAATTCCCTCCTCATTATGAATGATGGGATTTTTCAAATTTGAAAAGACTTCCTTTGCATCATATAATATGCTCATCTTTCCTATGCCAATGTCTTTCAACGTGACAGTTCCATCCCAATCTCCATGTAGCTCATAAAGTACATCTTGAGATACTTCCATAGATTCTAGTGTTGGATCCCTTGAGACCAAAGAAGGATTTTCCTTTATAAGATAAGTATGCCTTCAATCCAGTTTTCTTGCACTAGATTTCTACATTACCAATCCATTCAATTACAGGCTGCACCAAGCGAGCATACATCTTCTTTTCACTGTAGGATTTTATCCACTTGATGCTTAGATTCCTAGAAAAACCCCTTTGAAATATTGCAGTATAGTCACCAAGACTAGCGATCAAAAATCCTATTTCATATGGAATTACACTTCACTTACCAATGAACAACCATTTAAAAATTACGAAATTCTCTCAATGAACCAAGTCGCCAGTAAAATCAATGCACGGGCATGAGCCAGGTCGAGCCCCAAAGTGGGTCCGACTAAAAAAATTTCGTTTTCATGCAACTAACCTTTGGAATATCTCAGACACCTTGAACATACCTTTGGAATCAATTGGCACCATTTTCGAATCATCAAACTGAGCTTTACAACTTTCAAGCACTTATGCCACATTTTCGCATTTAATTGCGAAGACGTAATTTTCAAAGTGGTCAAAACACCTTTCTGGACCTCGCCATCTAACAGGCGTATACTCTGATATACAAGCATGAATTCTACCAAATGGTTTCTCAAGACAAGTCCCAAGCGAAGAGATATTAATTGCCAAAAATGACCAACTGGCTTTGTCGACACTACGGACTTGATGAAGTCAATGTTCTGGCAACACATGATGTCTTTCTCAAAAATATCAAACGACCTCCGTAGGCCCTCAAATTTGAAACATAGGTACCTTGAACTGCATATTAAAACTTAGAATTCTCACTTTGACCAAAATCCTGACTGGCTGCAAATGGTGCGCTCATGAAAATGGCTACATTAACTGATATAACACTGAAAGTACAGATCACTGAAAAAGATGGCTCAATAGACCTTTTGAAATCCGATCAAACAGATTGGCAGAGGATTGAAACTTGAAACATATCTTTTCATTTATACCAACAATAGCCCAGAACAAACATTCTGGTATAACACTCACTGAGGCAACTTTTACACTTATGTGAAATAGGGCTCCGACTAGCTGTCGAAACAGGGACTTGTCAAACCATGCAAACTGCAAACGAATTGATCTTCAAAAAATGAGCAAATGGATTCATGAAGACTTGAAATTTTGCATGGAGACACACTTTTATGCATAGAATTTAATCTATTTTGAAACTCTTCATGAAGATCAATAGGGGAAAAGATATAAGCACTCAAAGTAGGCTACTCAATAAAATCTGCATTTGTGCCTAAAATGCACTTTTAGCTCACCCCTTAAAATGGGTACCTAGTAAACTTATCCAAATTTAATTTTGAAAGTTGCACATCACTGAATAGGTGAAATGAAAGGTGTAGGACATGTTTCCCAAGCCTTACCTTTTGAAAATCAACCGGCTCCATTTTGCCCTCTCCCTAACTAGGCCATTCAAACTGACTCATTTGGAAATGCAGAGCAAAATTTTGAAATGGGCCCTCTCAAATTCACTCAAATTTAATGAGTCCCAACAGTGGCTCTGAATGGGGATGGTTGATTGCAAAATCAACACAAGAATCCAGATATCTATGGTTAAGCAGACCACCCAAAAAACAGATCACATCTCTTCTCTTCTCAAAAACAGGGCTTCCTTATTCTACCCAAGCAACAGGGCACTTTATTGAAAACCACACAACTGAAGCAAAGCAACTATACAATAGATACAAACATATTGACAACTGAATATAAACTTCTCAAACAATCTTAACATTTACCTCTATCAAAAATCTGATTCTCATCACTTGATACCATGATCCAAACAAAGGCACCTTCCAAAAACAATTGAGCATAATCCTTATAATCAACCCCTTTTGTCTCATTACTGTAATAGCTAGTGTACATACCTCTTGTCTGATTCTGAACTTTGTAATCATACACTATCTCAACAAAAGTAAAACCATGCGACAACTCACTATAGAGGCCTTCCCACAAGCTGCAATACACTTCACTATCCCAATCAATTCTATCATTTGCAAGGGTACCATCATGCTGAACTTCAAAAATAAAGCATTCAATCTCAACATTATAATTCCCATCATCAAATGCCTTATTACCATTTAAATTCATAAAATGAGGGACATTACTAACCAATTGATGCAAACAAGGAACATAAATGTTACAATCCAGATGGGATACTTCATCATGCTGATCACATTCCATACTATCCTTGTTTATCAAACTCAACACATCCGCATCCTCAATATTCCATTCATGGAAAAGAATGCATACCTCTGGCTGAAACAAATCCTCAGCTAAGTCTTCTTCATTTAGACTTATATCCACCTGAAGAACATCCATTTGTGGTCTAAAGAAGTCATCACACAACCCATGCCTCTTATCTCCATCATTAAGTAATTTCTTACAACACATGCTACTACTGTTCCAAATAGTTTTGTTGATATATGTGAATCAATTTTAAATTAGAGTCAAGAACCTCTACTGTCAATGTCGGTTGTCTCTCACAGTAATGATGGAATGATCAATGAGAATTGTTGTGATAATGTTGATACAGAGATAGACATATACAAGGGATATGTACCATTTGATTTGTATGCTAGTTATGTTGATTATGTGACTGCAATTTTTCAAGTAAATCATGCATCTACCAAAGGTAGTGATAATGAAATTAATGAAGATGATGACCATCGATCTTTAAATGTTGCTGATGTAGTGTTCCTTATGGTGTTCTATATGTGGAAGATGTCAGATCTTATATTCACTATAAGTTGGAAGACTTAGATATTTTCCTTTAAAGGTTAATGTGTGATAAGGAAGGATTTTTGAAAGAATAATTCAGATGGGTTACCGATAAATGTTTTCATCATGCATTGAATTTTCTAGATAATTTTGAGGAAGAGCATGTTAGATATGTCTTAAGAAGAATACATGATCAGTTTATGTGGTTAGATAGACGGCATAAGATTACCAAGGAGGCTATTCATGTTGTCACTAGATTGTGTGCCACCAGTGAAGTCCTTGTATTGAGATCAATCCCTAAGGATGATGTGACTAAACTGACAAAATCTAGATGGAATGGATGAGCTATGACCGTGAATGAGCTTAAGGATCCAAAAGTAAAATATGTATCTATGGTCATCGGTTATAGGGTTTACCACTCAAGCAAAATGAATAGCATTCCCAGAGCTGCTATTCATACAACTTATTGGATGTTGAAGAACAATGTTGACTATGATCTTGCAAAAGATTTGACAGTCGAATTGGTGATGAACTTTGAATCTATCAAGAAGGACAAGTGACAGAGATTCAAGTATGGTCAGTTGATCATTGGTTTATTTTTCTATTTCTAGAACTTCTTTCTTGGTATAGGTAAAATAAAATGGTCAGATGATACACCGGCATTTATGCAAATCAAGAATAGTATCAAGATGCTTGGTAATGAGTTTACAAAGGTTGTCTGGGGATACTTTAAGGATTTCCAAAAGAAAATGCATGACAGAGAAAGGATACCGGAACAGGAAGTGAAAAGGTATGAGGACTCTATCTGCGTTATGGTTGATATAGATACATGTCAGATGGAGGTGATGGACCCTATAAATTCATGGGTTATGCCTATGCGATATGAGGTAGAAGAAGATATTTTGACTATGTATGATGATCATCTTCTATCTACACTGGTAGATCCTAGTGCAACTAGGTTTGGTACCTTTAAGGAGGAATCTTTACAAGTTCATGCTAAGTTGGCCAAACTAGTTATAGCCAAGAAGGTTAGGAAAGAGGTAGAAGATTTTGTTGTATCACAAGGCTTCACTAAAGAGATGATTGTTGAAGCTAGAGAAAAGTTTGAAGTAAGATAGGAAGGATCCTCTAGTGCCTCAATTAGTACTAGCATCGATAGACAAATAAGAAGTACAGTTGTTAAGGAGAAGCCCACTCCTCCTCCTAAGATCCAGATTAGAAGAAAACCTAAGGAAGCTAAGCCTCAAGTTCCTAAAGTGAAAGAAGTGTATAGGAAAAGGAAGAAACAACAAGCACAAAAGACTCTTGAGACTATTGATGAGGATGAGGAAGAAGATATAGAATCTAAAGGTGGACAACAAGAGTTGAGAGCCAGTGGGAAGAAATCCAAAGTGGTGGGTGCTCCTACTATGAAATCTATAAAGCAATTGGTAAGTAAACTTACTTCACTTGAAAAGATGTTGGAGAAAATAATAAAGTATGCTATTTTGGTTTATGTAAAGAAACATTATAACAATTTTGGTGAAGATGAGCAAAAGCAAATTGAAGATACTATTGTTTGGTCTATGAACAAGTATAGTGAAGAATTGATTGAGTTACAAGGTTTAATACCTAATTCTTTGTATAATAAATTAGAAGCAAGATGGAAGTCTTCTATAAAGAAAGGTAAAGAATTAATTGAGTTTGTATTGATCCATTCGCAATCAAAGACCTCTAGGAAGGATATTCAAGAAATTATTTCTAAGTCTAGACCATTATTTCTAACAAAGAAGAGATTTACAAGATTGTTTGTCGATGAATCTCAGTCAATGCATGCTGAGACTGAGAAAATTTTGACAAATTTTTTAGGACTTATTCCTAAAGAAGAACCGGAGACGATTGATTCTTTTGATGAAGATGATATTCCTGAAGTACCGGTATTTGAAGGAGAACCAATAGAGATTAATACAAATGATGTGATTAAGGTTGATAATACACCAGATGATAAAGAGATAGAACCAAAAGTTCATGTTATCACTATCGAAGACTGATATTGACAGTCTTCCTACACCTATTGCCAAATTAGAACAACTAGTCACATCAACAAGAGAACAAAGGAATAGTTTGGAGGAAGCAACAATGCTTAATGTGGAGAAGGAATATAAGAAGAAGAGAATTGAGAAATTGATGCAAGATATTTATAAGAATAGAGTAGGTCTCACTGTAAACATGGACCTAATTAAAGGAGCATTGAAAACTAGGGTCAAAATACTTTCCACAATTGCTAATTTTTCATTGTTTTGTGGTGATTTAGAGAAAAAGACACATGAAGCTTAGTAGGAGCTAAAGAAGTTAATTGAATATTTTGATCATGTTAATGATTCAGTGATCAATTTTGGTAGATCTCTAGTAGCTTTACAACATAAGTTGAAGGTATAAGAAGTTGAACAGGTTAAAAGGACAACTTCTTTACAGGAGTTACAAACCCAGTTGATTCCTAAGTTGGAAATTTTGCGGAGAGGCTACAAGGAAATAGAGGCAATTCTATCAACACCAGAGATGAGTATGTTGGCATTATGATTCATTTTGTATGATCGGTGAAATGGTTGTCATTGTTGGCAACATCAGCTTCTAAGTCTCTACAGTCAATCAGTAAAGGAGTAAAGAGTAACCGGTGAAGAATAGTAGTCCTTATTACCATCGGTAGTGAGTAGATTGGTATATGGGAGTTAATTGGCTAAGAAGTGAGTACATCGATATATAGGGGTTAACCGGCTAAGTAGTGAGTACACCGATATACAGGGGTTAATCGGCTAACTAGTGAGTAGACCAGTATACAGGGGTTAATTGGCTAAGTAGTGAGTGGACCGATATACAGGAGGTAACCGGTTAGGCAGAATTGGACCGGTACATAGGTGACAACTAAAAATATAGGAGTCTCAACCAATAGACTTAGAAACATCCTAATACCATCAAGTTGAACCGGCAGTCTTCATTTTTCAACCGGCGAGATTTTTGGCATGAACTATTGTCTTGACCGATATTCCTAGAATGATTTTTGGAGATCAATTTGAGGCGCGATAACAAATTTTTGAAATTGATTTTTAGAGGGAAAGTTGGCACCAGAACTAAAGGATAGTATATTCACATCATTCATTGTGATTGTGTTGTTCTTAATGAGAAAAATATCTGTGTGAATGTTAACAGGGGGAGAAAAATAAAGAACAAAGTGTAAGTGAAGTAGACCGGTAGAGTGCAAAGTCGAGGGTATGAGTAGAGGATCAACAAAATGCAGAGTTGAGGGTATGAGTAGAGAACCTGTGTAGTGTAGAGCAGACACAATTGGTGCAGATGGAGTATGAGTTTTATTGTGATCTGATCAAGCTACTAGTATCTACTCAAAATCCCTTAACCAGGTGACATCTTAATTAATGATCCTAATTCCTTTAACAATGCTACCTTTAATAGGGTAAAGGCACTAACAGGCCTCAAAGAAAATCACTTAACTGGGTGGCACCTAATAGTGTCTTTATAATCTCCTAACAGGGATGGCTCCTTAGAGAGCGTGCTCCAGAAGAGTACAAATTTTGTGAGCATTAAATCACACCACGGTTTTCTCCCATTTGAGTTTCCACAAGATAATTCTCAGTGTTATTATGTATCTTTTCATGCATGCATGTTCTCCTGCAATAACTGTTTGTATTGATGAATATTGAGTTAGTTCAGACTTGAGTAAAAGATTTTAATTATGTATAATCGGTAGGTTACTGATTCATACCCCCTCTCAGTCACTGGTAGGGACCAATAATTGGTATCAGAGCTTAGGTCCTCTGAAGAAAAAATTGATAGCTTGAGGAAAAAGACCATGGAGGAATACTGGTATTAGAAGCAGATTGATGAAGCTAATGAAATTATTGCTCAGCTAAAGGAAAGACTGAGAAAATCACTTGCCAAAAGAAAGGAACTAGCTCTACAACTAAATGAGAGTCATGATATCATAGATAAACTCTCTAAATGGAGTGGATCTGAAGAAGCAAAATAAGCAGTCTTAGAACTGATGGAAAAGAACAATAAGTTGACTGAAGAAATCACATATCTAAAAAAAGAGCATGAAAGTCAGGCCCCGAGAATGACTGAAATACTAGAAGCCAGTAGGATAACAAATGAAAGAAAAAGAGATGCAGAACAAGTTTCGTCAAAAGCTGAAAAATCCAAAAGGCTTGCTGAAGAATCGCTAAGAGAAAATGATGCAATCATCATTGAAAAAGATGAGGAAATCTGAATTCTCACTCAGGAGAATGAAGCCATGGATGAATATCTACATGACAAAGCTGACAAAAAGGAGAAGATGACGAAAGAGATTGAACAACTCAAAAATAAGTTGAAAGCTATAAATGAGAGAAATGAAAAGCTAAGGAAATTTAATGAAAGCTCTGAGAAGATAGATGAACAATTTAAAGCTTAGAGGAGAACAAAGAAGACAAAAGCTCTTGGTTACTCTAGTACAGGTCCTATGGAAACTAGAGAATCATCTAAATCCAAAAGGGTGAAGGATGATAAAAGGAACAATTCAAGAATGAAAGGTATGAAGTTTTCTAAATCTTCTTGCAATCATTGTGATAAACTAGGTCATAAGTCTGATGTCTATAGAAACTAATCGATCAGTCAAAAGAAGTCTTTCACCTTTGATGGTTATTGTTATAATTGTCACAAGTATGGCCACATTGCTTATAAGTGTAGACCTCGATCTAGTAGCATATCTAATAGAAGAAGATTTAATGGATATTTCTTTACATGCAATAAATATGGACACAAAACTAAAGAATGCATGTTCAAGTCGAATGCATCAAGATCACCATTCAAACCGGTTAGACCTAATAAAAGGAGTAATCAATTCAATGCCACCTATTCCACTTGTGGTAATTTTGGTCATGGTGCAGCAAATTGCAGAATGAGAATGGGTCAAAGAAATAATGTAAGACCATATAGGACAACTGGTATGGCATGTTTCAACTGCCATAATATTGGTCACTTAGCCAGTGAATGCAAGAATAGATGCTATAACCAGTCTGAAGATAGGAACCAGTTTGACAAAAAGAAAGGACAAAATGACTTGAAAGGAAAGAAGACAACTGAAGAGGTGAGGAATGAAATGAAAAAAACATGGATTAAAAAGGAACAAAGCAAATAAAGAGAGAATCATTTTGAAACTAAGTCATCATCCACCGGTGACGACAGTTTCTCTTCAAACTAGGCACATTGATGCTTAGGGGGAGCACATATGGTAAGATCATTATTGAATCCCCTCGACCGATATGAGGTTATGTCTATTAGCATAGTTTAGATGCATAAAACTTTGTTTAAATCTCTTATTTGGTAAATGTTTTGAGGGTTAGTGTAAATGTTATTTGGGTACCGGTATCAGTAACAAGCAACCAGTAAGAAGTAAATCAGTGTACCTTAAGTTGTAAATGGTCAAAATTGTTCAATCTAGTCATTGTATTGAAGCACTGATAAATATTAACAGATAAATAAAGAAATGACAATGCATTTCATTTACCTTGCTTTCTTGTGAACATTCTTGAGCTCTCGTGCGAGCTAAGGCGATTGAAATCTTGCTATCACTATTTGTGCAAACTGATCAAGCAGTGTGATAGTGGTGATTGGGAACCCTAGAGGAGAAGGTATTCAATCCCTGTATTTGAAAAAATTGTTTGAAGTTCATCATGGCAGCTTCTGTGTCACTCTTGTGTTAGTTAAAGCAATTAAAGAACCACAACCTGAGTTTATGTTGCATCCTATGAAGGCTGGAGAGATCGACATGACTGGTGCCCTATCATCTGTGCCCTCCGGTGTGTTACTATTTGAAGATATTTGCTCCTTTATTAATTGCAAGATTGGTGAACTTGGAGATAATTTCATTCAAAATGAATTCAAAGGGTTTTATGATCATGATCTGTTGAAGGCAGAATATTTGCATCTGAAGAACAAGGGTTTGTCGAATGCTGTTGATTTTCCCAATCAATTTTCATGCTGATTGGTTTAGATATGTGTTAAGAAGAGTGCATGATCAATTTCTATGGCTAGAAGCTGAAGCACCAATCAAGATCACAAAGGATGTGATTCAAAGAGTAACAGGGTTTAGCGCAATCGGTGAAGCACTAACCATAAGAACAATATCACCCACTAAAGTCACTTGATTGACTCAATCTTGATGTGATAGGAGAGCGATGAAAATTGCTCAAATTGAGGATGCAAAAGTGAGGTTTGCTTCTGCAGTGCTGGGTTATAGGGTCTATCAATCAAGCCACATGAATAGTGTTTTGAGTGGTGTTATCTATGCAACCTATCGAATCATCAAGGAGGATGCAACATATGATGTTTGTGAGATGATCAGAAGGCAATGTCTAGTGAAAATGGAATGAATTAAGAAGGACAAGAAGCAATCATTAAAGTATGGTTCAGTATTGGTATGTATATTCTTCTATGTGCAAAATTTATTTCCTGGTAAGGGAAATGTAGTATGGTCGTAAGATAAACCTATCATGGTTCAGATAGGTGAAATGATTAGATATTTAGGTGACAAGTTTTGAGAAACAATGTGGGGTTATTTTAAAGAATTCCAAACTAGAATGCACAAAAGAGAGAGAATCCCAACCGGTATAGTTCAAAAGTACAAGGAGAACATTTGGTTTCTTGTTGATACTGACTGCTGCATTATACAAGCGTTTCGGCCTAGAACCTTTTGGGTACCTTCTATGGGTTATGAGGTTGGGGTAGACATTACTAAAGTATATGCAAAAATGTTACTATCTAAATCGGTAGACATAAAAGAAAAGAGATTTAGAACTTGTGAGAGGAGGTAAGCTCCAAAATATAAAAGGAACTCAAGGAGCCTATCATACAAAAGAGAGTAAGGAAACTGACTGACACATTAGACAAGAAGTATGGAGATCAAGCATCTAGCGCTACTACTTCCACCAATACAAGTCAACAAATAGGGGCCAAATCAAATAAAGTTAAACAAAAAAGAGGAGAAAAGAAGAAAATGTCGAAGGTAAAACCCAAGGGTACTGCATCCAACAAGTTGGGAGCATACATAACAGAAAAGGACTTAGATACTCTTGCATCTTCCCCAAGTAAAGATAGACCAATAGGAGTGACATATGCAAGAAAGAAAAAGCGTGAAGGGATAGTTGACACAAAAGCTAATAAGAATCCCAAGAAGGATGAAAAGGAGGGTGATAATAGTGACACCCAATCTGATGTGGAAACAAAAGAAGTCAGAAGAAGTGGTGGAAATGTAGTTCCAACTATTGATGAATTGGTCGATGGGATAAAAGTGTATGGAGGTCTATCTGGTGTCGAGAGAAAATATCCCCTCTGCATGGAGGAGGACAATACAAAAATTGAAGAAGCAGTTATCTAGAACTTGCATAAGTTTTGCAGAACTCCTAGTGAACTATATGGAATAATTCCATTAGACTTGCAAAATCAAATTGAAGGGAGATGAAAAACAACTTTAGCTATTGAGAAAGAGCACAGGATAAAAGCACTCATGGAAGTGCAACATGAGCTTGATTATAATAAAGCATCTATACTGGCATAAGCATGTATTCAATGCTTTAAAATAAGGAACAGGATAGAGATGTCCAAGGTGTGCATCATGAGGGTGTTTCCTTATGGAAAACAATGTTGAGCTAGCAAAAGGAAGCTGAAGATGAAATAGCAAAGGGAACAAAAAAGGACCAAGGTGTAGCTGCCCTTGACAAAGGGAAAGGTAAAGACAAAGACTCTACTAAAGTTTTTGATGTTTTCTTAGTTGATGATATCATCTGTAATGTTGTGTCAGATATTCCTAATCTGACAAAAGGATGAAGAGCAACTATTGAAACTATTGATATTGGTGTTTCACTGGTAAAGGGAACCACTCAAGATAACCATCTCAGTGAAGATGAAGTCATAGTTGAAGATATACCTTATGAAGATAAACATCATAGAACTTCAGTAACAATTAATCCTACCAAAAATGAACCTCTTTTGTCAGAAAAAGGTGCAGAGGAAGGAAAACTAATGGTGATAAATTCATCAATACCACCTGTTGAAGAATCAAAGAAGAAGGAAACTGAGGAGAAGGAAGAAAAACATAAGGAATCAGAAAATAAGGAAGAAGAGATGAAGGAATCGGAACAACACAAGAAGAAAGAGGATTCTTCATCCGGTCAACTTGAAGATGGTAAGAAAATAGTGGTAGACACTCCTCCGGTAAAGAGGAAGTTAGATTTAGAAAAGGAGAGTGAAAAGAAGAAAGATAAACTCACCACCACAACCAGCTTTGTGGTTGAGGCTGAAGAAAAGGAAGAAGAAATGAAGGAGGAAGAAGAGGAAGACTCAGCAATACATCCTAAGAAGATGACCCCCAAACAATTAATGGAAGTGTCAGAAAAATTAAAAATTCAAACTAAAAAATCAAAACTTAGAGCAAAGAAAAAGAAGACCAAAATTCTTAATATTGCACAAACTATTATGTTTGATCTCAATCTTGACATTGTTATTGATGACAATGCACCCATCATTGATTAGTTGGGCACTCCTATCAAAGCAATCATTTCAGAGGCAACCATTCTGGAGAAGGTTGTAGTTAGATAGTATGAAACAAGGAGAGGTGAAAAATTAATGGAACATATATCAATTGGAAAAATTGCTCTCTCCACCATCACTGAAGAGGTCAAATTCATACTACAGGAAGTTGGCCAATTATTGGTCAAGCCATCAAGCTTCACTGATTTAATCAAAGATCTTGAAGATAAAAGAGCTCAGACTCCAAGGGAAATCTAAGATCTAGTAGGTTCTTTTGATCCTCTTACAAGCTCTGCAGTGAACTTTAGTGGAAAGGTCAAACAGTTAACTCATGAAATCAAAAAGTTAAAAGAGGAAGAGGATAAACGGGCTCTTAATATGTTAAAGCTACAGTACTACCTTGCTTCAATCATTGATTTTATGTAAAGGAATGTCAAAGAAGCATAAAATCTCATAAGTGCACTTGACTGTAAGACAGTAGATGATATGGAGTATTTTGTTACAGTTTTGAATAGACACTTCAATACCATGAAACAGGTGAAGTCTTCATGGGAATCCTCTTTGCAAGATTCTAAGGAAAATTTCAAAGACATTTTTGCTCTATTCTCATGAATTATCTTGTATATTCTTTTCCATTGATGTCAAAAGGGGGAGTTTGTATATTGATCGAGGTAGATG
Organism: Cryptomeria japonica; assembly: GCF_030272615.1. Taxonomy (NCBI): domain Eukaryota; kingdom Viridiplantae; phylum Streptophyta; class Pinopsida; order Cupressales; family Cupressaceae; genus Cryptomeria; species Cryptomeria japonica. The sequence goes on along the minus strand of NC_081414.1, from coordinate 581,403,700 downwards.
AAATAGGGGTCAGAACCGGCACATGCATGACTATTTTGTAGCAAAGTCATTGAACCTTTTCTGTAGTGTTTGCCACCAATGCCAAATGGGGAGCTTGTTTTCATTATGATATATTTTGTATGACCAGTGAAATGGTTGTCATTGTTGGAAACATCATCTTCTAAGTCTCTACAGTTCATCGGTAAAGGAGTAAAGAGTAACCGATGAAGAGAAATAGTTCTTATTCCCATCGACAGTGAGTAGACTGGTATGCAGGGGTTAACCGACTAAGCAGTGAGTAGACTGGTATATAGGGGTTAACTAGCTAAAAAGTGAGTAGAGTAGTATACAGGGGTTAATCAGCTAAGCAGTGAGTAGACCGGTATACAAGAGGTGGCCAGTTAGGCAGAATTGGACCGGTACATACGCCACAACTAGCAATACAATAGTCTCAACTGATAGACTTAGAAACATCCAGATAACATCTAGTTGAACGGGCAGTCTTCTCTTTTCAACTGGCAAGCTTTTCGGCACGAACTATTGTCTTGACCGATATTCACAGAATAATTTTTGGAGAGAAATTTGAGGCACGATAATAGATTTTTGAATTTCATTTTTGGAGGGAAAGTTAGCACCATAACTAAAGGATAATATATTCACATCATTCATTCTGATTGTGTTGTTGTAAATGAGAAAAAGATCTGTGTGAATGTTAATAGAGGAGAAAAATAAAGAGGAGAGTGTGTGTGAAGTAGACTGACAGAGTGCAGAGCTGAGCGTATGAGCAGAGGATCCATAGAGTGTAGAGCCAAGGGTATGCAAAGACAACCAGTGTAGTACAGAGCACACATAACCATTGCAGACAGAGTATGAGTTTCATTGTGATCTGATCAAGCTATCAGTAGCTATTCAAGCAGATCAACTTCTTGTTGCTTTCTAACATTGCAACTCAAAATCCCTTAACTGGGTGGACTTTAATAGGTTCCTCTATAAAATCCCTTAACCAGGTGACATCTTAATTAATGATCCTAAGTCCTTTAACAAGGCTACCTCTAATAGTGTAAAGGCACTAACATGCCTCAAAGAAAATCCCTTAACTAGGTGGCACCTAATAGTGTCTTTGTAATCTCCTAACGGGGATGGCTCCTTACCGAGTGTTCTACTAAAGAGTACAAATTTTGCGAGCATCAAATCACACCATCGTTTTCTCCCATTTGGGTTTCCATGAGATAATTCTTAGTGTTATTGTGTATCTTTTCATGCATGCATGTTCTCCTACAATTATTTGTATTGATGAATATTAAGTTAGTGTAGACTTGAGTAAAAGATTTTAATTCTATATAAGTGGTAGGTAACTAATTCACCGCCCACTCTCCGTCACCGGTAGGGACCAATAATTGGTATCAGATCTTAGGTCCTCTGAAGAAAAGTTTGACAGCTTGAGGAAAAAGATCATGGAGGAATACTGGTATCAGAAGTAGATTTATGAAGCTAATTAAATGATTGCTCAAATGAAGGAGAGACTAAGAAAATCACTTGCTAAAAGAAAGGAACTATCTCTACAACTAAATGAGAGTCAGGATATCATAGATCAACTCTCTAAACAGAGTGGATCTGAAGAACCAAAAGAAGCAGTCTCAGAACTGATGGAAAAGAACAAGAAGTTGACTGAATAAATAAAATATCTAAAAAGAGAGCATGAAAGTCAGGCCCTGAGAATGATTGAAATACTAGAAGCCAACAGGATAGCAGATGAAAGAAAAAGAGATGCAGAAGAAGTTTTGTCAAAAGCTGAAAAATCCAAAAGGATTGCTGAAGAAGCCCTAAGATGAAATGATGCAATCATCATTGAAAAAGATGAATAAATATGAATCCTCACTCAGGAGAATGAAGCCATGGATGAGCATTTGCATGATAAAGTAGAGGAAAAGGAGAAGATGATGAAAGAGATTGAACAACTCAAAAATAAGTTGAAAGTTGCAAATGAGAGAAATGAAAAGCTGAGGAAATTTAATAAAAGCTCTGAGAAGATAGATGAACAAATAAAATCTCACAGGAGGACAAAGGAGACAACCAGTCTTAGTTACTCTGGTATAGGTCCTATGGAAACTGTAGAATCATCTAAATCCAAAAGGATGAAGGATGATAAAAGGAACAATTTAGGAATGAAAGGTATGAAGTTTTCTAAATCTTCTTGCAATCATTGTGGTAAACTGGGTCATAAGTCTGATGTCTGTAGGAACCAACCGGTTAGTCAAAAGATGTCTTTCACCTTTGATGGTTATTGCTATAATTATCACAAGTATTGTTGCATTGCTTATACGTATAGATCTCGATCTAGCAGCATGTCTAATAGAAGAATATTTAATGGATATTGCTTTACATGCAATAAATATGGACAAAAAGTTGAAGAATGCATGTTCAAGTCAAATGTATCAAGATCACCATTCAAATCAGTTAGATCTAATAAAAGGAGTAATCAGTTCAATGCCAACTATTCCACTTCTGGTAATTTTGGTCATGGTGCAGCAAATTGCAGAATGAGAATGGGTCAGAGAAATAATGCAAGACCATGGAGGACAACTAGTATGGCATGTTTCAACTCCCATAAGATTGGTTACTTAGCCAGTGAATGCAGGAACCAATCCTATAACTGGTTTGAAGAGAGGAACCAGTTTGGAAAAAAGAAAGGGCAAAATGACTTGAAAGGAAAGAAGACAATTGAAGAGGTGAGGAATGAAATGAAAAAAATATGGATTAAGAAAGAAGAAAGAAAAGGAGAGAATCATTTTGAACTAATTCATCATCCACCAGTGATGATAGTTCCTTTTCAAACTAGGCATACTGATGCTCAGGGGGAGCACATATGGTAAGATCATTATTGAATCCCCTTGACTGATATGAGGTTATGTCTATCGGCATAGTTTAGATGCATAAAATTTTGTTTAAATCTCTTATTTGGTAAATGTTTTGAGGGTTAGTGTAAATGTTGTTTGTGTATCGATATTAGTAACAAGCAACCGATAAGAATTAAATCAGTGTATCTTAAGTTGTATATCATCAAAATTGTTCAAACTAGTCGTTGTATTGAAGCACCGATAAATATTAAGGGATAAATAAAGAAATGACAATACATATCATTTACCTTGCTTTCTTGTGAACATTCTTGAGTGGTCGTGTGACCTAATGCAATCTAAATCTTGCTAGCGCTATTTGGGTGAAGTGATCAAGTAGTGTGATAGTGGTGATTGGCAACTCTAGAGGAGAAAGTATTCAAACCCTGTATTTGAAAATTTATTTGAAGTTCATCATGGCAGCTTCTGTGTCGACTCCTGGTTAGTTGAAGTAATTAAAGAACCACAACCCAAGTTCAAACTGCATCCTATGAAGGCTAGAGAGATTGACATGACTGGTGCCCTATCATTTATACCCTCTAGTGTATTACTAGTTGAAGATATTCGCTCCTTCATCCATTGCAAGTTTGAAGAGCTTGGAGATAAATTCATTCGAAATGAATTCAAAGGGTTCTGTGATCATGATCTGTTGAAGGCATAATATTTGCATCTAAAGAACAAGGGTTTGTCGAATGTTGTTGATTTTCTTGATCAATTTTATGCTGATTGGGTTAGGTATGTGTTAAGATGAGTGCATGTTCAATTTCTATGGCTGGAAGTTGAAGCACCGATCAAGATCATAAAAGATGTGATTCAAAGAGTAACAGGGTTTAGCGCAATCGGTGAAGCACTAACCCTAAGAATAATATCATCCAACGAAGTCACTCGGTTTACTTAATTCTGATGTGATAGGAGAGGAATGACAATCGCTCATATTGAGGATGCAGAAATGAGGTTTGCTTCTACAGTGCTGGGTTATAGGGTCTATCAATCATGTCACATGAATAGTGTGTCGAGCGGTGCTATCCATGCAGCCTATCGAATCATCAAGGAGGATGCAACATACAATGTTTGTGAGATGATCAGAAGTCAATTTCTAGTGAACATGGATAAAATTAAGAAGGAAAAGAAGCAAACATTCAAGTATGGTTCATTACTGGTATGTATATTCTTCTATGTGCAAAATTTATTTCCCGGTAAGGGTGATGTTTTGTGGTCTGAAGATAAACCTATCATGGTTTAGATAGGTGAAATGATTAGATATTTAGGTGATAAGTTTAGAGAAGCAATGTGGGGTTATTTTAAAGAATTCCAAACTAGAATGCACAAAAGAGAGAGAATCCCAACCGGTATAGTTCAAAAGTACAAAGGACAACATTTGTTTTCTTGTTAATATTGACTGTTGCATTATTCAAGTGGTTCAGCCTAGAAACTTTTGGGTACCTTCTATGAGTTATGAGGTCAGGGCAAACATTACTAAATTATATGCAAACATGTTACTATCTAAACCGGTAGACAGAAAAGAAAAGAGATTTGGAACTTGTGAGGAGGTAAGCTCCAAAATAAAAAATGAACTCAAGGAGCCTATCATACAAAAGAGACTAAGGAAAATGATTGACACATTAGATAAGAAGTATGGATATGAAGCATCTAGTGACACTGCTTCCACCAGTACAAGTCAACAAACAGGGGCCAAATCAAACAAAGTTAAACAACAAACAGGAGAAAAGAAGAAAATGCCGAAGGCAAAACCCAAGGGTACTGTATCCAGCAAGCCGACAACATAAACAAAAGAAAAGGACTCAGATACTCTTGCATCTTCCCCAGGTAAAGATAGACCGGTAGGAGTGACATATGCAAGAAAGAAAAAGCATGAAGGGATAGTTGACACAAAGACTAATAAGAAGCCCAAGAAGGATGAAAAAGAGGGTGATAACACTGACACCCAATCTGATGTGGAAATAAAATAAGTCAGATGAAGTGGTAGAAATGTAGTTCCAACTATTGTTGAATTGGTCCATCAGATAAAAGTGTATGGAGGTCTATCTAGTGTCGAGAGAAAATATCCCCTCTGCAACAAGGAGGACAATAGAAAATTTGAAGAAGCACTTATCTAGAACTTGCATAAGTTGTTTAGAACTCCCAGTGAGCTATATGGAATAATTCCATCAGACTTGCAAAATCAAATTGAAGGGAGATGAAAAACAACTTTAGCTATTGAGAAAAAACACAAGATAAAAGCACTCATGGAAGTGCAACATGAGCTTGATTATAATGAAGCATCTATACTAGAAGAATAATGTATTCAATGCTTTAAAATAAATAACAAGATAGGGAGAGTGGCCATAGGAGATGTCAAAGGTGTGCATGATGAGGGTGTTTCCTTATGGAAAAAAATCTTGAGCCAGCAAAAGGAAGCTGAAGAAGAAATAGAAAAGGGAACAAAATAGAACCAAGGTGCAACTGCCCTTGACAAAGGGAAAGGTAAAGACAAAGACTCTACTGAAGTTTTTGATGTTTTCTCAGTTGATGATATCATCGGTAATGTTGTGTCAGATATTCCTAATCTGAAAAAGGATGTAGAGCAACCGGTTGAACACAAATCAATCGTTGAATTTATTGATATTGGTGTGTCACCAGTAAAGGGAACCACTCAAACTAAGCATATCGGTGAAGATGAAGTCATAGTTGAAGATATACCTTATGAAGATAAACCTCATAGAACTTAGGTAACAATAAATCCTACTGATAATGAACCTCTTTTGTCAAAAAAAGATGCAGCAGAGGAAGGAAGACCAAAGGTGATAAATTCATCAATACCACCTGTTGAAGAATCAGAGAAGAACAAAACCAAGGAGAAGGAAGAAAAACAAAAAGGAAGAAGAATAGAAGGAATAAGAGATGTAGGAAATAGAGGAGACCAAGGAATCAGAACAACACAAGAAGAAAGAGGATTCTTTTTCTGGTCAACCTAAAGATGGTAAGAAAATAGTGGTGGACACTCCTCTGGTAAAGAGGAAGTTAGATTTAGAAAAGCATAGTGAAAAGAAGAAAGCTAAACTCACTACCACAACCAACTCTATGGTTGAGGTTGAAGAAAAGGAAGAAGAAATAGAGGAGGAAGAAGAAACAGATGAGGAAGAAGAGGAAGACTCAGTAATAGATATTAAGAAGATGACCCCTAAACAATTAATGAAAGTATCAGAAAAATTGAAACTTCAAGCTGAAAAGGCAAAACTTAGAGAAAATTGAAAGAAGAGAAAAATTCTTAATATTGCGAAGACCATTATATTTGATATCATTCCTGACATTGTTGTTGATGACAATACACCCATCATTGATCAGTTGGGCACTCTTGTCAAAGAAATTGGTTCAGAGGCAACCGATCTGGAGAAGGTTGTAGTTACACATTATCAAACAAGGAGAGGTGAAAAATTAATGGAACACATATCAAGTGGCAAAGTTGCTCTCTCCACTAGCACTGAAGAGGTCAAATACATACTACTGGAGGTTGGCCAATTATTGGTCAAGTCATCAAGCTTCAATAATTTAATCAAAGATCTTGAAGATAAAAGAGCTTAGACTCAAAGGGAAATCCAAGATCTAATAGGTTCTTTTGATCCTCTTACAAGCTCTACAACGACCTTTAGTGGAAAGGTCAAATAGTTAACTCATGTAATCAAAAAGTTAAAAGAGGAAGAGGATAAATGACCTCTTAATCTGTTAGAGCTACAATGCTACCTTGCACCAATCATTGTGTTATCATTGTTTAGAAAATTGGGTATTCTTGTCCCATAGTTGGCTAAAAATCAACAAAGTGTGTTTGGCATGGCCTTGTTGCCTCTATGTTTCTTGGGTCAAAGAGGGTTTAAGGTTTTGAAAGTTTTAACCCTTCCTATGTTTGAAAACTCTCGTGTTCTATTTTTGTGTTACTTTTTCCACTTAAGTGGAAGGGTCACTCCATCATGAAATTGTCCCCCCCTTCTGGTTTTCCCTAGGCGGTCCTTTAAATTTTTTTTAATTTTATGCCTTTGCCTATCTATTGTTTTAATCTTTGTCGGGCTTCTTAATGATTGTACAAGTCAAGGTTCATCTTGTGGTGTGCATTGGTTCATTGGGAGAAGATACCCATGGTTTATCGTATGCGAAGCAACAAAAAGGGTAAGTGGGCTTGGCTAGAGGATTGTTGGTCAAGTTAAAAGAATGCATCTTGTATTGGATCCAATGGCTCACATTTCTTCACTAGCCCAAGATGCTTATGACTTACCCTCTACAAAATAGTGAAATATTTGGCAGGTCCTAGAAGCAAGCGGTTCCTTTGGTTAAAGGATGATTAGTTCAGAAAAGATCAATGGCTAGCATTGATTTGCAGTCGAAAGATGTTCGTGTGTTACCTTTCACGAACTAGCGAAAAGGTGGAGGGCCTAGGCAAGGTAGTCGTGACAAGGGTAATAGTCGAGCAAGTTTCTAAGATCCTATGGTTGTCATTACTTCGCAAAGAAGAGCTGCCTGAGATTTAAAGTATGTGAAGTAGCGAAAAGGCTGGTGAGCCCAAAGGACAAGTAGGTCGAAGTTTTAAAGACTGATTAAGTAGGAGTTAATTGGGTGACTTGTGTGGATTTGTAGCCCCAAATCAAATAGAGGTTACTGTTCATGAAATAGCAAAATGATGTGGCAGTCACATGGTGGATGACATGGCAGGACAGATGGGTTGCTCTGTGGAGAGAAATGGTAACTTGTCAGATGCATGTGGCTCCAAAGGATAGTTGAGGGCCCGCTGTGATTTAGCCAGCAGTTGTGTTAAAGAAGGGTAAAGTAAAACTCATGGCTGCCTTAAAATGGAAACTGATAGAGTTATCTAAACAAATAGCCAACTGCCACATCGCATTTATCCTCCAATGGTGAAACAAAGCAAGTGGTCTTCGAGTTGAGGGCCCACTTTAAAGATCTAAGCACGTTAAATGGTGTACATCTTGAGGTGGATCCAACGGTTGTCGTTGTTTCGCAGCCCGAAGATGCCTACAGTTTAGCCTTCGCGAAGTGGCTAAAACTGGTAGCCATCATGGTTGTGCGCGGTTAGTTAAGAAGAATGGTGGTCACTGCAGGAAGTAAAGATCAATCAAGTAGATAATGATCTGATGGCTGATGTTGTTTCATGTGGTCAAAGTGGATAATGATCTGACGGACAACAAATAATGGTACTTTGCCTGAAAATGGTCAAAAAAAGAATGACCAATTGAAAGATGTAGCCAAAGGTATGGATAATAATGCTACTAGTGATATACAAGGAGTTGCTACAATGAAGAAGGCAAGTTAGCCTAAGACAGAGAAAGTTAAAACTAATATTGAGTTGCTCAATAGTTCAACTTTTGATATGACTCGGGCTTGTACCCAGATGAAGGTCATGGTCCCTTTGATAGAATTATTGAAAATAAAGGAACATAGAGAAGCTACTTTATCCTTATTTTCTAAGATCTCTGACAATAATACAGCTTTGCCTTTAGGTTCAATGGAGGGTGAAAAGGATCATGAGCTACAAACCCTAGAGGTATATGTTGGAACAACTATTACACAAGAGCCCTCATAGGTTGATCCTTTCTATGTTACTTTGCCAGTGAATAACAAATTAATTAAGAACTATATGATAGACTCTGGTGCAGCTACAAATGTAATGCCATATGGTGTCATGAAAGAATTAGGATTGTTAGTAAGTACAGTGTATGGGAAGTGTTATGCTATGGATAATAGAGAAGTGCTTGTGATAGGTACAATGAAAGATGTTGAAGTAAAAATAGCAGTATTCCTTGAAGCAACATATAAGATGGATGTCATTGTAACTGACACAAAAACTCACTATGGTATGCTTTTATCTAGATAATGGGTTGTAGCAGTAGGTGGAAATGTTTAGTTGGATCTGTCATATGCTACAATCCCCATCAACAGGAGCTAGGTTAAGTTGTATAGAGAACCACGTGCCCTTAGGGTAATTGAGAAGATAGACCCTAGTATGTTAAACTATATGATTGATGTGGATCTTGACAATTTTAGAATACAACCGATTTTGCCTCAATTGAAAAATACTGAGTCTATTGTGATTGAATTAGAATCTCAACACCATGGTCTATGGTATATGTATTTTGATGGAGCTTTCTCTAAGGAAGGATCTGGAGTAGGAGTTCTTTTTGTGTCCCCATCAGGTATGACCTTCAAATATTCTTTTTTGCTCACCTTCCAGTGCACAAATAATACTGCTAAATATGAAGCCTTATTATTGGGGCTTGAAGTTGCAAAAAGGCATGGGATTCAGTTGTTGAGAGTACTAGGGGATTTAGAGTTGGTTGTTTCTCAGGTTAGATCTAAGTATGCATAAAAAAATGATCATTTGAAAAGATAAAAAGATGCAGTTTGGGATGTGATTGAACATTTTAGTGCATTCTCTATTAATTGGATAGAAAGGTCAAAGAATATCATGGCTGATTTCCTAGCAAATGTTGCATTAAAAAATGATGATTTAACACTAACCGGTGTATCCACAGTTGAGATAAAAGCTAGCCTGCCATTCCTGACAACGTATATAATTGGCAAGTGTTTGTTGATGATGAAGACATTCTTAGATTTATACAATGCATTGATGACTATGACGGATAAAAAATTGATTGCATTGCATTGGTAGTGTATATGATGAAAATGGATACAATAATAATGATATTGAAAGGCTAAATGAATTCAACCACAAAACCCTAGCCTAACAACAACAAAGATCCACCATAACATATGAAGATTACCTAAGACAATGCAAATCAAATGAAATCACAAAGATTATACCATCACATGTCCAATAGGGTTTGGATCTCCACTCTTCCTATCTCCATTGATCTTGCTTGATATATTTGCTCTCAGATTTTAAGTGCACAAGAGCTCAACAAAGAACGGAATGTGGTTGTAAGTAGAATCGTAATGTAGTCAAGTCATTAAGATGATTCATTAGGATAATTGATTAGGGTTTGATAATGAAGGAAGCATCTCTTTATATAGAAGACACTATATGAAATGGAGGGATAACATTGAGAGGTGTAAAAGGAGGTTGGCTATGATTAAAGGGTAGGTAAAAGAAATAATAAAATAATGAAAGAGGTAGGTAGTGTATGAATTAAGAGATGAATGACATGTGTAATGGGTAGAAAAGGCTAATGAATTAATTAAATAAATAAAGATTTATTTAATTAATAGAAGAAGTGAGATCAATTAAATAAATAAGATATTTATTTAATTTAGGAAAAAGGATAATTTAAATAAATAAATGTATTTATTTAAATGAGAAATAAGGCTAGAAGAGGATAAATGAATTAATTAAATAAATAAAGATTTATTTAATTAATAGAAGAATTAAGCTAAAGATAATTAAATAAATAAAATATTTATTTAATTAGACTGGACAATTTTAGGTGTCTACATTTTGCCCCTCTTTGAGACAATGCGGCTTGTCGCATTGTTTCAAAGAAGATAAGATGAACTGATACAGAGTTGCCCCAAGATGGGAATGATATGCCCCCTCAAGAGATTGGATGAAAATGTCTGAAAAGATTGCAGACAATCTCTCGATAAGAAAGAGAGGCTAGAATGGACTGACTGGATAAAGTGACGAAGTCACGCGATAAAGAAGACTGACTCGGGAGATGAGGGCTAGGGCTAGGGTAGTCTATAAGATAGACCACGAGGGAAATACATCCTCATTGTCATCTACACATCCATGAGAGCAGAGTGCAGAGTGAAAATAGAGCAGTGGCAGTCAGCAGCAATGGCCTTCATTCACAGATTCGACCGCGTTCGCCGATTTCAGAGGCCAGCAGAGGCAGGAGAGCCGGTAAGTACCACCAAACCTCCTCGTACTTTGATGCATTTATTACTGTCATTATTTCATGGTAGATAGGGCAATAAATGTGCTTAGAATAGGGTCCAAAAAATGTCCAAAAATGTCCACGCGCGTCTACGTTGGTGCCAGGCACATCTATGCTCGCGAGGCGTGTTTGTGTTTGTGCCAGGCGCATCTGCATTTGAAACCGCGTCTATGTAAAATGCGGCCGCGTTTGTGATGTTTAGGCACGTCTGTGCCAAGAAGGCACATCTATGTCGCCTAGGCGCGTCTGTGCAGAGCATAGGCATGTCTGTGTTTGTCAGGCACGTCTGTGTTGTTCAAGCGCATCTGTGCAGTCTTTAAGCGCATTTATGTCAGGTAAGCGCATTTGTGTTTAAAAAAATGTGAATTTGTGTCTTCTAGGTCAAATCGATAGTTCTATGATGAACATACGTTGTCGATGGGATAAGCTGCTGAGAGGATACACTCAAGCAGGTCCTCTAGGGAAGACTAGGATAGATCAAGGCACTTTGTGATGAACAGTGAGTACCAAGATATAGTACTTTGTGATGAACAGAGAGTACTAAAATATGAGCAGCACTTTGTGATGAACAATGAGTGCAAATGTGAGTAACACTTTGTGATGAATAGGGAGTGTCACACACGTAGTACTTTGTGATGAACAGGGAGTACTACTAGGATAAAAGCAACACTTTGTGATGAACAATGAGTGTCACTAGGATAGATAGCCATATGCATTTAGATAAAAAGTAGCATTTTGTGATAAACAGGAAATGCCACTATGACTGACATGATTGATTTGCTTGACTGCAGGAGTATTTGCTGATGTTGGAGTCACGGGAGAGATTCCCATCGACTCAAAGATTGCGACCTGAGCTGACAGCCGAGGAGCGAGCTGCTATTGAGGCTATGGGATTGAGACATGTTTTATATGTGCCTAAGTTTCAGGCAAACATGAGACTGTTGACTACGCTGGCGGAGAGTTGGCACTCTGAGACATGTACTTTTCATTTGTTGATGGGTGAGATGACAGCCACCCTTGAGGATGTATACAGGATCCTATGGATACCGATCGATGGGGAGCTGATCGAGATGGAGATAGGGAGGCCCTGAGATGAGTGTTCCAGGACCCAGGACTAGAGATGAGGGTTGGACATGTGGCATGGGATACCATGATAGCTACAGGGCTAGTGCTGCCAGTAGTGGTAGGGGGAGCGATTAGTGGGTTCTTGTGTCTGGATAGGGTGACACGGGGGCTGGCTGTAGGCCGGGGAGGTGCACTGGAGATAGTGGTGACACAACACATCAGATATGCTTGGGGACCGTGTGCGCTGGCCCACCTCTACTATGAGCTGCATCAGTTTGTATACCATGGATCAATGGGATTGGGTTGTGGGGTGACATTGTTGCAGGTGTGGGCTTATGAGCATCTGCCAGTGACAAGGCCGATACACTTCAGAGGCAGAGGTCATGGATGCAGTTTTCTGCATTAATATGACATGATCACATCATAGCCACAGATTGGGAGGTTAGAGCATTGGCGGCGGGTGATAGATGACATTGACATGATCATATGGAGACCATACCTGGGATGCGAGCAGTGGGAGGATGATGTGGTTGAGCTTCCCTACACCTTCCAGAGTAGGTACCTGATTGGGCAGATGCCCTATGTGCTAGAGAGGTAGCTAGTGGATAGGGTTGGCAGACAGTTTGGCAAGATCTAGAGGATGCCACAGGGCTCAAGCATGTATGCACAGACTGTGAGAGATCAAGCACAGTTTAGGACCCTATTATCATATGATCAGGTAGTTATGCAGCTAGTAGAGATGATGCCCCTACCCTGGGATATGTGGCCAGAGATTGAGGATGTCGGTATGGATGCCGAGTACACAGCATACTGGGCGGAGCATCCATTTCCACGCTTGACAGATCTGGGAGAGCCCTTAGATGGAGATGGTGGTGGGGATGATGATGATGGTGGAGGTGATGGGGGCAGAGGCCAACGGAGGTGGAGGGGACCAGTTGGAGAGAGGAGGGTTGCACCACGGAGGGAGGGTGGAGAGGAGAGGTAGGCTCGGGTGGTGAGGGGTCGCGATGGATTGCCGCTACAAGTGCCAGCAGCATAGGGTCCCAGACAGGTACAGGTACAGGGACAGGGATAGAGACAGACACCAATATAGGTACAGGCACAAGCATAGGGGCAGGCACCCGTAAAGGGGGAGCCATAGGCAGAGCCGGAGGGGGCTGATGCAGAGGAGGATGAGCTGATAGAGCTGAGGGGGATCTGCCAGGGATACGCAAATGAGATCCAGGAGTTGGAGAGGGAGAGGGATAGGCTCAGGAGGAGGCTTAGAGATACTGAGTGGGAGTGGGATCAGGCTATTCAGCATTATACAGAGGCTGAGATAGCACTAAGGGTTGGGAGGCAGGCAGCAGAGGACACAGGGGCCGGATATGCCTATGTTCTGTGGGCTGGGGAGGAGATTGCCTACTAGCGGAATCTCTATTATGGTGTCATGCCAGTGGATCAGCAGGCGAGGTTCTTCCATAGACCATCGCGGACAACGACAGATACGGGAGGGAGCTGGAGGAGACAAGCATCTAGTGGTGGGGTTATGGGTCCTCCACCACCACCAAATAGAGGGGACAGGAGGGATGATCCTGGGGTGGGTCCTTCAAGGGCTCAGATTCCATCGAGGCCAGGTAGCTCCAAGGGAGGGAGTTCATCATAGCTATAGAGGGTTCCCTATGTATCAGTATTGGACCATTTTTGTATGATGATGTAGACACCTGCGAGCGCTTTGTAGCCATATGATTTTGACATCATTGTATCATGACACTTATGATATATATATGAGATGATTCATCTTTGCGGCAGCTATATGCATGTGTACCTATATGATGAGATGTTCTTATGTGATGTTTGTTTTATGTTATGGATGCAAATATTTATATGATGTAATGCAGTATTTTTGTTCTTTTATGTTTTATATGTGTATGCATGATGCAAATGGGAATTTATAAAATGCAGATGAATATGATAATGCAAATGTAAATTATGCTAACAAGTGTTGTGTGCAGGATGTGATACAATTGTGATATCTATATGTATGTATGAAATGCTAACATGTGGTAATGCAGGTGAAACTACATGAAATGTAAATGTTTTTGGTGTGTCATTATACTCAATCATGTGATAGCAGGCTACGCAGACTCGAGAAGGACGATGGAAGTCAATAAAGAAAGGGGGATGAAAGATAGAAGATATGAAAGTGAAAGAGCTTCTTGTGCGTTATCATCATTGAGCTTTATTATGGCAAGTAGGTTATGACAACCAAGGCATATGTTTGACCCAAAAAGTCATTGTACCCGTTTGCATGGAGATAAGACAGTCACAAACAAGGAATGCCCCAGTTCACACTAGACTCACAGTGTCCTCATATCCTTGGACAAGTCATAGCATTACTAAGAGACAATCCACAGATAGCAAAGAAAAATAGGTGACGATACCCCATCCTCGCCTTTCTAGTCAAAGACATCTTGGAGATAGAATCTCTAGTCAGAGACATCCTGGAAAAGGTAAAAGGCATGTCACCAAAAGATAAAATCAAAAGAAAACCAAGACTTGACACCAACATCCACTGTAGTCCTCAAGTTTAGTGTCTCTTGTCACTTGTATAAGTCTTATTTGATTGTGGTCACAATGTTTACTTTCACAAAAAGGATAGATAGCACTGAACCATATGTTGTCTGAGTCTGTTGAAAGATTTGATTTGTTGAAGCCCATTGTTGCTGTTGTGTGTCATCTGAAACTGACTGAATCCATGAAACTGATACTTTATTGTAGAGAAGACAGAACCTTATTGCATATTGGCGATGCAAATGCTGCTTTATTGCGGATTGTGCGTGGATAGACTGAAGGAAGCTGGAAGAAACTGTATTCCTCGAAACATGTAATGTTCTAAGTTCCACACCCATCACTAGATGTAGGATTTGCCTTAGCCACAGATAGGAGCTGACTTATTATGGATGGAAAGGGGTATGAAAAGGGAGGAGCAATGTCTCTACGCATGGCGCTGGTGACCCAGTTTTCACCATGGTACTTGCCCAAGGCGCCACTGAAGTGGTTTTCACCGTTGGATGAAATTATTTCTCCTTACTTTTTTTATTTTTCAATGTTTTTTGTGTCACAAGGCGCCTGTTTGCCAGGTTTTCACCAAGTAACGATTTTTTTTGTTTTAAAATTTTTTTTTGTATTTTTGAATTAGGATACTCTGAAGAACTATGTGTAAAACCTGCGAAGGTGCATGCTGTTGATAGGATCCTCCAAGGGTTCACCTTCTGTAGTTGAGAGCTGATATGCCCCAGATCCATATGCTGTTGTAATAATGTAGGGACCAAGCCAGTTTGGTTCGAACTTGCCCTTCTTCTCTCTGTCTTGTTGATTTTTAGGATTTTCTCTGAGAACTAAGTCACCTACCTCAAATGTGTGAGGCTTGAACTTGTGATTGTAGCTGCGACTCATTCGTTGTTGGTAAGCTTTGAGATGATTAAAAGCAGTTTGTCTTTGTTCATCCAATAGTTCCAGTTCTTGTAAGCGAGAAACCCTATAGTCTTCATCACTGATGATGTTTTGCAAAGAGACCCATAAAGAGGGCAGCTCAACCTCAATAGGTAAGATGGCTTCAGCGCCATAGACAAGTGAATAGGGTGTAGCTCCTGTAGGTGTGCGGACACTTGTGCGGTAGGCCCAAAGTGCAGGATTAAGTTGGATATGCCAATTACGGCCAGCATCGTCGACTGTCTTCTTTAGGATTTTAAGGATTGTTTTATTAGACGCCTCAACTTGGCCATTACCTTGGGGGTAATATGGTGTGGAGAAATGATGGAAAATATGGAAGCGGTCACAGAGTTCATGAACATCCTGATTTTTGAAGGGGCACCCGTTATTAGTGATAATGGAAATAGGAATACCGTATCGTCAAATGATATAGTTGAGGATGAATGTAGCAATTTGTTTTCCTATGACTTGTGTGAGAGGCATGGCTTCAATCCATTTTGTAAAATACTCTATGGCAGTGATAATGAATTTATGACCATTGGACGAAGGAGGGTGAATCTTGCCTATGAGATTGAGTCCCCACTGACAAAAGGGCCAAGGAGATGCAATTGGTTGAAGTTCTTGTGCTGGTGCATGTATGAGGTCGCCATGAATTTGGCATTGCTTACATTTCTTGACAAACTGATATGAGTCTTTTTCCATATTGGGCCAGTAATATCTAGTCCTGATGAGTTTCTTGGCCAAGGTAGGACCACTAGCATGCGGACCACATATCCCTTCATGTACTTCACGTAACGCAATCTGAGCTTCGTCGCTTTCTAAACATCTAAAAAGAGTGCCATCTAGAGCTTGCCGGTATAGGATATCCGCTAAAATGACATATCTAGAGGATTGACGAATAAAAGTGCGATGTTGGTTATTTGATAGATCAAGAGGTAGGATATTGTCACGAAGGTATGTGAAAATGGAACCATATAACTGGGACTCGGGACCGATGACACATATCATCTCAATAGGCATGATCTCATATAAAGGAACCAAAAGGTTATCCACCAAGATCTCATAGCGGGTCTCATTTGGAGGTAGATCAATCAGTGAAGCAATTGTAGCCATGGCATCTACGGCGCGATTCTGCTCTCTTGGTATCTGCTCAAAGTCTATCTTTGTGAAGTGTTGTTTCAGGTCATCCACCATTTGTTTATAAGGCATTAATTTTTCATCTTTTGTTTGGTAATCATCAGTTGCTTGACGGATGACAAGTTGAGAGTCCCCAAAAACATGAAGTTCCTAGATCTTCCATTGAACTATAATTCATAATCCTATTGTTAATGCCTCATATTCCGCTATATTGTTAGTGCAAGGAAATGATAAGCAGTATGATTTTGGTATAGAATCCTCTTGAGGAGTTATAAAGAGGATGCCGGCTCCTACCCCATGCTGTGTGTATGAGTCGTTGAAGTATAGTTGCCAGGGCTTTGCATGTGACATTGTCAAAATAGATTCATCTGGAAATTCTGAACTTAGAGGAACATCATCTATCATGGGAGCATCTGCTAATTGATCTGCGATGGCTTGTCCTTTTATTGCTTTTCTATCCACATACTCGATGTCGAATTCACTCAGGATCATTACCCATTTGGCCAGTCGCCCAGTAAGTGTTGCTTTGTTGAGAAGGTATTTTAATGGATCGATTCTTGCAACTAACTTAGTCTTATGAGTGAGCATGTAATGTCGTAATTTCTGTGAAGCAAAGACCACGGTGAGACATGCACACTCAATTGGTGTGTAGTTTAGCTCATATCCTACCAATGTGCGACTGATATAGTATACTGCTTTTTCTTTGCCCTCAGCAAATTGTTGTGCTAAGAGTGCCCCCAGTGCTATTGAAGTAGTTGAGATGTATAGTAACAGAGGTTGATCTGGAACTGGTGGCATAAGAACTGGTGGATTTAGAAGATAATCTTTGAGCGTCTGGAAAGCCTGTTGATAGTTATCATCCCATTTGAATTTGATGTTTTTATGTAGCAGGTGCTGAAAAGGATTACACTTATCTGCCAGTTGTGCTATGAATCTTCATGTGGACTAGAGTCTGCCTTGTAAGGACCAAAGTTGACTGATATTTCTTGGTGTTTGCATCTCCAAGATGGCCTTAACTTTTGTTGGATCAGCTTCGATTCCTCTTTTGGATACAATGAATCCTAGGAGCTTCCCGGAGGTTACCCCAAAGACACATTTCTTGGGGTTTAATCTTACTTTGTATTTTTCCAAACGATCAAAGACAACTGAAAGTATGTCCAAATGTGTATTTTTGTCAATTGATTTGCCCAAGAGTTCATCGACATAATCTTCCACGGTTACGTGCATGAGATCATGAAAGATAGTAGTCATGGCTCTTTGATATGTAGCACCTACATTTTTTAGCCCAAAGGGCATGACATTCTAGCAGAAAGTTCCCCACAGACAAGTGAATGATGTTTTGTGTTGATCCTCGGGCGCAATCCTTATTTGATTATAACTAGAGAATCCATCCATTAATGATAACATTTCATGACCTTCTGTGAGATCAACAATCAAGTCAATATTTGGTAATGGGAAGTCATCCTTTGGACAAGCTTTGTTGATGTCTTTGAAATCTGTACAAATTCTAAAGCTGTGATCCGGTTTACTGACAGGCACCAAGTTAGAGATCCATTTAGGATAATCAATTGGGCATATGAATCCGACATCCAATAATTTCTCAAGTTCTGCTTTAACTAGTAATGCCACTTGTGGATGCATTTTTCTTAATTTCTATTTCACTGGCTTTGCCCCCGGTTTGACTGTCAAATGATGCATGACCAAATCCGGATCCAATCCAGGCATATTAGCGTATGACCAGGCAAAGTTGATTTGTCGTTCTTTGAAGAAACTTATGAATTTTGACCTTTCTGACTTTGTCAATGATTGAGCTAGAAATATGTTGTGTGGAACCTCTTCTATACCAATGTTTGTTTTGATGGTCTCCTCTACCAACATGGATGACTTTTCCTCATATGATGCTGGGAGAATATCGAGCCTTCCATCTTCGGGTGCCTCAAAGAGGTTTTTGCCCTCAGATATGTCCTTTCTTTTTACTTTTTTGGGGTCAGACAATGCCACAGTGTTGTTTTCACCATAAGACCCTTGATTTGTTCTTATTTTCACATTTTTGCGACTGGAAGGTCTGACACCCTCACCAAAATATGCCACGCTATTGAGTTCTATAGTGTATCCCACTTTATGGTCCCCAGAAGGAAGATCATCTCGTATGCCTAGATAGTCAATAAAAGCTTCATCATTTTGGAATGTGTCAAACTGTGCAGGTCCTTCATGATCCCAGTCAATGAGTTGGTGGTGAACAAGGAGAAGGCCATTAATGTCTTTGAAGTTAGCGGGGCTAAGAGTGAAGATGTAGTTATATTCGGGTATGTCAAGGTAATTATTGAGGTCATCGATGGCACTCTCCTCATCAGTTTCTATCGTGAACAAATCCAAATTATCCCCACTAGTAGCGCATTCTGGGACAGGTGTTCTCATCCTATGTGACTTCAACCTAGAACCTTGAGACAAGGACTATGTGGAATCCTCATGGGTTGTTTCTTGACCAACTCTGAACTTGTTATAAAATTCCTCTTCTTCTGTGGGTTCTTCTGGCTCTCTGAATGTCTCGATGAGCTCGTAGTCACTGGAAGACTTGTCTGAACCCCATTCCCATTCATTGGAATCTGTGGAATAGCGATCCTCTTGTTGAATTTTGGCAGCTTTGATTTGTAAGGCTTCATCTATCCTTTGGGTGTGGACCTTGGAAGTCAAGAAACCAAGTCCTTTTGAACATTCCTTTTTGAAAGTCAATTTAGGTTGTAAAGGTTCAATGATGCCTTCCTTTCGTAACCCAAGAGGGCTTTTTCCATCATACCCGAATTTTTGTAGAATTTTGAAGCCTTTGCCATATTTCTCACATGGTAGACTGATGTGTTCTTGTGTGTCATCTTCAATGTCTTTGTAAAGCATTTTGTATAAATCTTCCTCTTCCAGTTCACCCCATCTCTGAAAGGTAGTAGGGTCCCATTTGAGTATCATGATGGATACTTGCTTGTTAGGATGTGGTCTTCCATATTCTTTGGGGGAACTCATGACTTGTCATAAGTACATGGTCTGATTTAAAGTGTATTCCCCCATGCCCTTATCTTGAAACTTGCCTTTAAGCTCACCTTGTTTTGATGATGAAGGTTTTAATGACTCAGGATCAATGTATGCTGAGGAAGGAATAGCTTCACGATTACTGGGAATGATGGTCTCAGTCTTTGATCTCAGGTTATTGCAATATATGAATGGATTAGGATCACCGTTAACTGTTACCTCCACTCCATTATGAGGAAACTTAATGCATTGGTGATATGTGGATGGGACTACTCTCATTTCATGAATCCAAGGACGTCCTAGCAATATGTTATAAGTGAGATCTAGATCCAAAACTTGACAAACCACATCCTTTGTAACTGGCCCAACTCTAAGAGGTAAGGTGACTGTGCCCTTGGACGAATGTTCTTCATCATCATATGCCTTGATGGTGATTTGATTTGTAGAATTCATAGCTTTGTTGGAATATCCCAATTGTTTAATAGTGTTCAATGTGCAAATGTTTAGACCTACTCCTCCATCTATCAAGACTCTTTTTATTCGATGTTTGTGTATGAAGGATTCAACGTGTAGTGGTGCATTATGTGGCTAACTTATGGAGGTGTCATCAGCTTTTGTGAAAGTAAGGGAGTGTGGAATGGAAAGGTATCCCACCATGTCTTGAAACTGGTCCATGTTCAGATCAGTAGGAATGACGGTGTCTCTCAAGGTTTTGTCAAGAATGGCTTTATGAGTAGGGGATATGCGTAAGAGCTCAAGGATGGAGATGAGCGCGGGTGTCTTCCCTAACTATTCTACAAGGTCATACTCAGGTTTGGTTGATGAGGAAGCAATGTTTTTAGTTGGAGCACCTTGCAAAGTGATTTTACCTCGATGAGTTGTGACATGACATTCAGAGGTAGGAAGAAGATCCAACGCCTTTTAGGACAATCCTGGGTCTCCAGGTAGAATTCTCAGATGTTTTGTCCTTGATGATAATGGTAGAGACATAATTGTCCATCGAGATGTGATTAATAGTTGAATCATAGTTGTAGGATGCTCTAGTATAGTTGGCTTGGTCATCTATGGCTTTATCTTTTCCTTTGTCATGTTTTGGGAATGGTTCCTTAAACATCTCATGTTCTTGATTAGATGAGTGTCCTTCAATTTCAATATCACCTCTATCAATGAGATCTTGTATGATGTTCTTCAGTCGATGACAATTTCCTGTCTTATGACCCTTGCTCTTATGAAATTCACAATACTCATCATCATTCCACCAATTTGGTTTAACCTTTGGTTCATATGGAGGAAAATCTGGAACTGTGATTACTTTGTTTGCCACTAGCTTCTTGAAGACCGACTCAAGTGGTTCTCCCAATGGGGTGTACTTCCTTCGTGATCTAGAAGTTGTTTGAGTATTCACTTGATTGTTTGTAGAACTTGATCCCGAAAAGATGAATTTGGGTCGCACTGTGTTGGCGTCAACAACACCATCATTGACTGTGTTTTTGTTTTTATTCCAAAATCTCGGCTTGTCTTTTCCTTTAAAGTCATCTTTGTTTTCCTTGAATATCTTGATGACTCCTTGTTCAATTAGGACCTTTTCTGTCGCTAAGCCTTTTTCAATAATGTTCTTGAAGGTGGACAAACAAGCTTTTCTTAAGTCATAGCCAATGTCTTTGTTAACATTCTGGGTGAACATCTCTACCATTTGTTTTTGTGGGATTTCACAAGAGCATCTGCTAGCTAGATTCCTCCATCTTTGTAAAAATGATGCAAAAGACTCTCCCTCTTTTTGCTTGGTGTTGCACAAAGTAGTGACTGATATGTCTGTCTCTATGTTGTAGGAGAAATGTTGGATAAATGCCTCTGCTAAGTCACCCCATGACTTAATACCAGGTGGAAGTTGGGAGAACCATTCCATAGCTTGATCACCTAGGCTTTGTGGGGATAATCTCATCAAATATGTCTCTTCTGCTGCTACCTCAATGCAAGTTGTAAAAAACTATCTTATGTGTGCCTTAGGATCCCCTTTTCCTCTATACTTATCAAATTTAGGCATCACAAAGTGTGTAGGAAAAGGAGGCATTGGAATGCTTTTGTCAAATGGATAAGGACATATGTCTCTCATTGTGTATGTTGGCTTTGGTGTATTTATGTCCTCCATTTTCTTTTGTAAGTCCTTGATTTGTTGCTCCAAATTGCTCTTAGGTTGAGATTGACTTCTTGGACCATACCCCATGCTTGAGGCACCAATTGGAGGAGGAGCATGTTGCATATATGGATGATATTCATCATACACATGTTCATATGGAGGAGGTCTATAGTGATGCTGCGTATATGAACCACTTGGTATAGATTCATGTTGAGGAACACCATATCTATTTTGTGCATGTATACCATACTCTACAGGCATGTCATGTTCTAATGTATTGCCCCCAAATTTGACACGGGGTTTCCTTGTGTCCAAATTTTGAGCATGCCTTTGAATATCCAATTGCTTTGGTGGTTGATCCTTAGCATTGGTATGTGATTGAGCATATCTGTCTACATAAGACTTCCATAATGGTCTGTGAAGGTGAGTATCATATGCTTGACCATGTGTGTATGAGATCTTTGGTTTTTGAAACAAAGATGATGGTGATTCAGGTACCATATGTGGTCCTCTATTGCCTCCACTATTAGGCCTTCTTTGATCCATGTTGGAGTGAGTTTGTTGTAGAGGTCGATTTTCCATTATTTGAGACATGTCAAAATCATGAGGTATCTTGGCTCCACTTTGTGCCATCATGTGTAAGAAGTATTGTCTATCCCTTCTCATTATTTCCTCAACCAATTGATTGAAATGGGGATTCATAATGGATTCTTCCACATCTGCTGAATGTACGGAAAAGTTGTCCATATTGTCATTGTGTGTAGCATTGTTGTTTGTAGTGTCCATGTTCTCAACATTTGGAATGTTTCTATAGGCATCCATGTCAGGTAATGTAGTATGATCAGAATTGAAAAAGATATCATTCTCATACTCATAAGAACTCATGTTTGCGGACTCTTGAGCCTCTTTAGTTTCTCTCCTAGATTTTTGAAGATGGGTTTCAACCATGAACTAGGTATTGACCAAGATGTGCGAGACTAGATGAAAAATGGAAAAAGTATGGAAGACCAAGAGTTGGATGGAATGTAAATGAATCTGAGGTGTACTTGCAATGTCCAAAGTGTAAGACCAAGTATGTATGTAGTAGAGTAGGTGTGACTTCCAAAGAGAGGATAGTTTCTCTTGATGAGGTAAGTTGACCTTGACTCTAAGTAAGACCAAGTGAGACCCAAAGGTAAGAAACCTTGATGAGGGACCACTTAGCAAAGTGTTGTTGTATGTAGTGTGTTGACAAAGTATGATGAGGACAAGCAAGTGACCTTTTGACTCAAGTTTAGACAATTGTGAATGTAAAGTGAGATGTGAAGCAATGATGGACTTTGTGAGACCCAAGGACAGGTTGACTGCTAAATGAAACCTTAGAGAAATGACCTAGGAAGCTCAAGAATTCTGAAACTGACTGTGATTGTTTGCTAGACTGTAAAAGTTCTTTCAATTCTGAACACAGACGTGCCTATATACTTCATAGATGCGGTTTCCTGACATAGATGTGGCTCTGTGCAACATAGACGCACTTCTGAGATTTGTTTTGCAAAGTGTAATGTTGATTCTGAAAACACAGACGCGTTTCTACCCTTCACAGATGCGGTTATATAACACAGATGCTACTATCTCAGACACAGACGTATTTCTGCAAAATTTGTGCAATTTTTTTCCAATCTGTGAAGTCATTTTGTTGTGACCAAAATCTGACTGTTTGACTGTTTTTCGTGACAAAAGGACACAATGTTGATGAGGACTCAATGTTTGCAAGTGTTTAGACTCAAAATGACTTCAAGAAAAGTGTGTTGTTTGATGTAAAAATGTTTTACATACACTTGAAGACACAAAAGACACAATGTTTTGTTGTTTGGTCTTGAATGTTTTGAATGTTTAAAATAAGTCAAGCACAATTCTTATGGCTGGCCAAGACAATAGTTGTTGATCCCACATGGGGTTTTACCCCCGAGGCTATGCTATTCAGAGTGGATACTCAGATGCTTGACCTCACTGGCTCCACCCTCGGCACTCACTTCTCAGGTTAGCCAAGCATCAGTCCCCACGAAAACTCCCCGTGGCAAACTTTGTATCTCTACTAAGAACCGTATGTGTGTGTGCCGCTACCAGAGGTCCGACCTCCTGCCCCAACAACTAGAAGGATTTGGGCTTCTAAAACAAAAAGGTGCTAGTAAGGGCATCCGCTCGTGTGGCCATACATGCAGCGCTTTTAGCTCTATAAATACAAAAGGCTCCCAGCCGGTAGGGGTTACGCCCTACAACTAATCAAATAAATTTGATCAAACAGGTTTATGGGGAGACATAGTGTCGGTATGAACTAATCAGCACACATTATTCATAGTTTTCACCATGAATACAATTGTTTATAGTGGTTCAAAAGAGGTGGGTTTTCCTTGCTACCACTTGGGTCGTTCTCTTCTCACTAGTAGTCCTAATGACCACATGGGAAGACAGGCCCTCTAAAGATTAAACAAAAAGAGCCTATTGCTCAAGACACACAAGACAATGATTCAATTTTAGTGCACCAATTGAAGTGTTTGCTAGTCTATGAAAACAAAGCACACAATAAAAATCCAAAAACCCTTGCCAAGGACCTGCAACAAAGAGTTGTTAGTAGTTTGGATTGTTTCAAATAATCACCCCTTCCTACAAGCACACAAGTTAGGTAAATTTTAAATCCAAAAGACTTTGTGAAAATAGGGGCCTTCAACCAAACGATTTTGCTTTCAAGACAAGCTGCACCAATTTCGTTAGCTAGATCTAAAAATGTTAGCTCAGAATAAACCAGATCTGAAACCCTAAATGCAAAATCCAAAACTGAATCAATAAACCCAAAATTTGAAACTGGTGAACACAGACGCGATTACCCTCAACACAGACGTTCCTTCGTGACACAGACGCGGTTCTGTGAGGCACAGACGCGACTATAGAATGCAGACATGATTTTTGGACATAGACGTGGCTAAAAACACCATAGATGCGACTTAATAACACAAACGCGCTTCCCCGGAACCTGCAAAATAAAATACTGCCAGTAACACAGACGCGATTCCAGATGTCGTAGATGCACCAGAAAAACAAAAACGCGATCCGAAAGTGCGCAGACACGGGAATATCAAAATGTTGCCGAAAACGTCAGATCTGCAACTTCAAAATACAAATCTGCAACAAGGATGTTAAATGCAAAAGGGACAAGAGTCCCACCGGGCATGCCAAAATGTATATGGTGAAAGTGGATAAAACAATATTGAAAGGCTAAATGAATTCAACCACAAAACCCTAGCCTAACAACAACAAAGATCCACCATAACATATGAAGATTACCTAAGACAATGCAAATCAAATGAAATCACAAAGATTATACCATCACATGTCCAATAGGGTTTGGATCTCCATTCTTCCTATCTCCATTGATCTTGCTTGATATATTTGCTCTCAGATTTTATGTGCACAAGAGCTCAACAAAGAACGGAATGTGGTTGTAAGTAGAATCGTAATGTAGTCAAGTCATTAAGATGATTCATTAGGATAATTGATTAGGGTTTGATAATGAAGGAAGCATCTCCTTATATAGAAGATACTATATGAAATGGAGGGATAAGATTGAAAGGTGTAAAAGGTCGGCTATGATTAGAGGGTAGGTAAAAGAAATAATAAAATAATGAAAGAGGTAGGTAGTGTATGAATTAAGAGATGAATGACATGTGTCATGGGTAGAAAAGGCTAATGAATTAATTAAATAAATAAAGATTTATTTAATTAATAGAAGAAGTGAGATCAATTAAATAAATAAGATATTTATTTAATTTAGGAAAAAGGATAATTTAAATAAATAAATGTATTTATTTAAATGAGAAATAAGGCTAGAAGAGGATAAATGAATTAATTAAATAAATAAAGATTTATTTAATTAATAGAAGAATTAAGCTAAAGATAATTAAATAAATAAAATATTTATTTAATTAGACTAGACAATTTTAGGTGTCTACAGGTAGAAGTGGTTGAAGATAGAGAAACTATGTTTGGAAATGATATGATTCAGTTGGAAACTAATGAAATACCTAAAGGCTTAGTAGAATTGGAAGGTATGTTCAGATACAGTGACAATATTTTGCATCAGTAGTCAACCACCAAGTTAGATGAATTAGAGGAAGTGAACTTAGGGACTGAATCATCCCCCAAGTTGGTGTATATTGGAAAAAAATTGTCTCCTCAAGTCACAGTCAACCTTATTAAATTATTGAAAAAATATAAGCATTTTTTTGCTTGGTCTTATGAAGATCTAAAGGCATATAGACAAGATCTATTTCAGCATGAAGTCCCTTTGCTTCTAGGTGCTAAGCCTTTTAGACAAAAACAAAGACCTATTAACTCCCCATTAGAATCTAAAATGAAACAAGAATTAACCAAGCTGAGGGAAGGGGGAAACATTAAGCCTATAAGGCATTCATCATGGGTGTCTAATTTAGTCCCAGTTAGGAAGAATAATGGGGACATAAGGCTCTGTGTTGACTTCAGGAACTTGAATGTTGCTTCTTTGAAAGACAAGTATTCTTCTCCTAATATGGAAGCAATATTGCAGAGAGTAACTGGCTGTGACCTTTTGTCTATGATGGATGGGTTCTTAGGATATAACTAGGTGTTAGTGAAAGAATCTAAACAATTCAAGACTACTTTTACCACCCCTTGGGGAACATATGTATATGTAAGAATGCCTTTTGGTTTGAAAAATGTTGGAGCTACTTTTCAAAGAGCAATGGATGTAGCCTTCAAGGAGTTCATTAACATTATCATGGTAGTGTATCAAGATGATTTGACATGTTTCTCCAAAAGGGAATATGACCACTATGGGAACTTGGAAAAGGTTTTCAATAAAGCTCTGGAATTTGGTGTATCCTTAAATCCAAAGAAGTGTCATTTTGTTGTCATTGAAGGGAAGCTGCTCAGGCATATTGTCTCCAAAGAAGGGGTTAGAATAGACCCTGAAAGAATTGAAGCTATAAACAATGAACCTGAGCCAAAGAGTGTTAAAGGTATCCAATCTTTCTTGGGCAAGGTAAATTTTGTTTGAAGATTTATTGCAAAGTTTGCAAAGATAGTCAAGCCCATTGTTAAATTGCTTAAGAAGGATACAAAGTTTTGCTAGGATGAAGAAGCTTCAAAGGCTTTTGATGAAATAAAAAAGGCTATTCAGGAGGCACCAATGTTAAAGTCCCCTGACTACAGTAAGCCTTTCTCTTTGTTTTCTTTTGCTTCATATCATACAGTGGTTGTAGTTCTTCTACAAAAAGATAATGAAGGATATGAACATCCTATAGCTTTTTATAGAAAATATTTACAGGATACAGAGTTAAAATATGAAATCATGGAAAAACAAGAATATGCTTTGGTTAAGGCTGTAAACGAATTTAGGTCATATCTTTTAAATGCACAAGTAATTGCTTATGTCCCACATGCGGCTGTCAAAGATATTTTGTCTTAGTCCGAGGTCACTGGTAAAAGATGCAGATGGATAACCATAATTTAGGAGTTTTATCTGGAGATTAAAATTACTAAATCGGTAAGAGGCTTAGGTCTTGCTAAACTAATGGTTGAATCAAACCTTCTTGATGTTGAGGTGAATAATGTTGAAGTTAAGGACATCCTGGTCACCAGTATTGAGACACAGCCCTGGTACTCAGAGATAGTACATTATTTAAGAGATGCAACATATTCAGAAGGGATGACTCGTAATCAAAGAAGGACATTGAGATTAAAATCTCAAAAATATGTCCTTATCCATGGTGATCTGTATTGGCAGAATAGAGATGGGGCATTGCTGATGTGTTTGGATAAATCCCAAGCTAAAAGGATGTTAATTGAAATGCATGATGGAGTATGTGGAAGTCACTACTCTGCCAAAACAACTATTGGTAAGATAGTTCGGGCTAGATATTATTGGCCTACATTGTTTAAAGATGCCCTTGAACATGTTTGGAGATGTGACCCATGCCAAAAAATTTCATCTAAGTTGAAGTATGAGGGAGCTTTACCCCTCAACCCAATCACAGTGGATGCCCCTTTTGTCCAATAGGGCATTGGTTTTATTGGAGAAATAGTTGAGAAATCAAGAAGAGGTCATAGATGGATTATAGTAGCCACTGATTATTTCACCAAGTGGATTGAAGCTATACCCACTAGGAGAGCCAAAAGTAAGGTTGTTATTGGCTTCCTGATGGATAACGTCATAACCAGATTCGGTATTCCTATGAAAATGGTGATGGATAATGCTTTGAGCTTTAGGTTAGAGGAGTTTATTGAATTTTGCACCAGCCATGGAATAGTTATGTCCTACTCTTCACCATATCATCCTTAGGGTAATGGACAAGATGAATCCAACAATAAGAGCCTCTTGAAC
The DNA here is from genome assembly GCF_030272615.1 of Cryptomeria japonica. Classification (NCBI taxonomy): domain Eukaryota; kingdom Viridiplantae; phylum Streptophyta; class Pinopsida; order Cupressales; family Cupressaceae; genus Cryptomeria; species Cryptomeria japonica. The sequence goes on along the minus strand of NC_081414.1, from coordinate 581,375,701 downwards.
ATTATTAAGAAAATCCTGGAGGATAACAAAAGGTCTTGGGACCAGAAGTTAAAGTTGGCCCTATGGGTAGATAGGGTTACTATCAAGAAAGCAATTGGGGTTTCACCTTTTGAACTGATTTATGGCACACAATCTAGGGTGCCAGTTAATAATCTTCTTTCAGTATACAAGTTCCTGCAATCTGAAGACATGGAGTTATCTGAACCTATGGAAGATAGAATGATTCAGATGGTGGAGGTGGAAGAAATTAGAACTTTGGCCCATAAGAGGAATTTCAAGATCCAGTTGCAGTGCAAATATCTATTTGACAAAAGAACCTTATTAAGAAAGTTTCAAATTGGTGACATGGTTCTTCAATGGAATGCAAAAGGGCAAGACAAAGGGAAACATAAGAAATTTGAATCATTATGGATAGGCCCCTCTGTGGTTTATGATCTTAATGGCAAGGATTCATATTTTTTGCAGAAAATGAATGGTGAGATACAGGAATTTTCAGTGCATGGACAGTTCTTGAAACATTATTTCTCTTGAGTCCATGCATAGTAGGTCTTAGTCTATATATATTTAGGGTTGCTTTTGTTTTTGTTTTGGGGCTTGTGTTTGGTCTATTCTCCAGAGTTTCTAAATTCTTATGTTGATCTTGCAATCAACCATCCCCAGTCAGAGTCATTGTTATCACTGTTTAGAAAATTGGGTATTCTTGTCCCATAGTCGGCTAAAAATTTGCAAAACGTGTTTGGCATGGCCTTGTTGCCTTTGTGTTTCTTGGGTCAAAGAGGGTTTAAGATTTTGAAAGTTTTAACTCTTCCTATGTTTGAAAACCCTTGTGTTCTATTTTTGTGTTACTTTTTCCACTTAAGTGGAAGGGTCACTCTGTCATGAAAGTGTCCCCCCCCTTCAAGTTTTCCCTAGGCAGTCCTTTAAATTTTTTCAATTTTACGCCTTTGCCTATGTATTGTTTTAATCTTTGTCAGGCTTCTTAATGATCGTGCAAGTCAAGGTTCATCTTGTGGTGTGCGTTGGTTCACTGGGAGAAGATGCCCATGGTTTATCGTATGCAAAGTAGCGAAAAGGGTAAGCGGGCCCGACCAGAGGATTGTTAGTCAGGTTAAAAGAATGCATCTTGTATTGGATCCAATGGCTCGCATTGCTTCGCTAGCCCAAGATGCTTGTGACTTACCCTCTGCAAAATAGAAAAAGAGTTGGCAGATCCCAGAGGCAAGCAGTTCCTTTGGTTAAAGGATGATCAGTTCAAAAAAGATCAATAGCTGGCATTGATTCATAGCCGAAAGATGCCCGTGTGTTACCTTTCGTGAAGTAGAGAAAAGGTGGAGGGCCCAGGCAAGGTAGTCACGACAAGGGTAACAGACGATTAGGTTTCTAAGATCCTATGGTTGTCATTATTTTGCTAAGAAGAGTTGCCTAAGATTTAAAGTCTGCAAAGTAGAAAAAAGGTTGGTGAGCCCAAAGAACAAGTAGGTCAGAGTTTTAAAGACCGATTAAGTAGGAGTTGATCGAACGACTTGCATGGATTCGTAGCCTAAAATCAAATGGAGGTTACTGTTTGTGAAATAGAGAAATGATGTGGTAGTCACATGGTGGATGACATAGCATGATAGATGGGTTGCTCCATGGAGAGAAATGGTGACTTATCAGATGCACGTGGCTCCAAAGGATAGTTGAGGGCCCGCTGTGATTTAGCCGGTGGTTGTGTTAAAGAAGGGTAAAGTAAAACATGTGTCTACCTTAGAATGGAGCCTGATGGAGTTATCTAAACAAATAGCCAACTACCACGTGGAATTTATCTGCCAGTGGTGAAACAAAGCAAGTGGTCTCTGAGTTGAGGGCCCACTTTAAAGATCTGAGCACGTTAAATGGTGTACATCTCGAGGTGGATCCAACAGTTGTCATTGTTTCGTAGCCCGAAGATGCCTGGAGTTTAGCCTTCGCGAAGTGGTAAAAACCATTAGCCGTCATGGTTGTGCGTGGTTAGTTAAGAAGACTGGTGGTTGCTGCAAGAAGTAAAGATTGATCAAGTGGATAATGATTTGAGGGTTGATGTTGTTTTGTGTGGTAAAAGTGTGCAGTGTTTACGCTTCGTGAAGTAGCAAAAGGAAGGTGGGGCCCATTACTAATGCAGAGTGACTGAGGAAAGTAAAGGCAGTGCAAGTTTTCGAGATCCAACGATCATTGTTTCTTCGCAAAAGAAAAGTGCGGGGGTTTTAAACTCTACGAAATGGCGAAACAATGAAACAAAGAAATACTCAAAAGGTTTGTGATCCATTAGAGCCCGTTTTTGAATTTGATTTGTGAATTCAATTCTGAGGTGATGTTTGAAGCATGCGAGACTAATGCCTCAATTCAATGCCAAGTTGCTGAGTTAAGGTCCACATCAATTGAGTACTGGCACCATTTCAAAAAGTTTGTTGCAGAGGAGCTGATGCAGAGCGATTTTCTTCAGGCGAGCAACAGGTTTTTATGTTTTTTCTTGCTAATTGCAGTCTAAAAATTGGTGTTACCGTGTGAATTGCTTCATTAGAGTTTTGTTTAACTCTCAATTGTTATAATTGTATTAACAGGATGGCGCCAAGAAGGGATTTCACAGGGAAGGTAAATTACCAAGATAGGAACATATGTGATGACTTCTTGGAACAACTAACCATGTCTACCAATGTTGCAGCCAAAGCTAAAGAATTGGTACCAAAAAACCCTCATTTAAGAATTGGAGATGGTCTATATCATAAAGGCAATTGGTTAAGGGATCCACAAATAGGGATATCAGGTCTAGGACTTTTCAAGGTAGGTTTTGGTCAGAGACATTCCCTTGCCCCATTAAATAGTATATGGGAATTGGATGTGGCAAAGCTCATAGTCCCTGGTGTCTTCATGGATGTAGATTTGTTGACCCTGATTGCACAAAATTATGACCCTATAGCCAAATGTATTAGAAATATAAAAGGAGCAGCCTTAATTGAGATCAATGATGATGAGTTCAGGAAGGTTTTCAAGCTTAGTGAAGTGTCCAATTATCTAGAGCCTATCAACTTTGAGACACTTGCATAAGTCTACAATGTGCAAAGGGATCACCTTAGGAGTGGCCCACTAAAAGAGTTTTTTGTCAAGATAGGAGGGTTAACAATTGTAAGCCCCAGTACCATGGAACCTTTCTCCCTAAATTTGTCTACTCTAAGGGCTAAGGGCATGTATTGGTCACTTTGTCAGATTTTTGGAGAAGATACTGAGAAAAACATGTCAACCCATTATATGTTGATGATAGCATAGATTTTGAACCCCTCTCTGGTAGTAACATTTGATTATGCGCCTTACCTCATTGATGTAATTCATGAAGGGCTAGTAGGCATAAAAAATGGTAAGGTGGATAGGTCTTTTGGATGGTATTCCCTTCTCATGCATATGTTCTTATTTAAAGGTATTGATTATTTTGCTAGTGAAATGGAACTAATAAAGAAAAAAGATGGTGAAGTGATGCCAGTGCAATTATGGAGCACCATTATGTCCTAGGATAGAGAAGATAGTAGTTACCTAAAGTTTGATAGATGCTTTGCATCTAAAATTAGGATTCTCTTGTGCACAGAAAACCCTAGGATCCCAAAGGCTCTTTTGGAGTTCCTCAGGCCTAAAGAGTTTGCTGAAGGTATTAAAATTGTTCATAATTGGGGTGATATGTATTTGTACCCTGTTTCTACAGTTTTTAGAGTTTATGGTTTCAGAGGCACTCCATATTTATTTCCTTATCAAGTCCCATTGAAGATAGGGATTGTAGAAGTCTTAAGGCAGATTGGAGGTGTGCAAGAGGTAGAGCTGACAAATAGGGGTAAAGGGACTATTTTCCCAACTGTTACCATGTCCCATCATTTTGTGATCACCAAAGGTGGCTGGAAGTATTTTGAATAATTCGTTAAACCATATAGGTTGTCTACTGTGGTTTCAAGGTTTACAGACCTAGAAGATTTTTTCAATGGCATGTTTAGAAAGAGAGCAGTATGTAAAGGTAGGCTGCACCAATTTCATTTCCCTAAAGATCTGATTAGGAATGAATTCAATTTGGATGAGAAAGAATTGAGGAAAGAGAAGTGGGTGGCATACAAAAGGGCTCTTGACTTCATTCATCAATTTGATAATAGTTATGACCCTCTTTCTAGTTTTAATCCCTTTGAGGAAAAAATAAAATTCTTAATTCTTTATTTTGAAGACCTCATGCAAACTTTGAAGGAAAAGAGGGAGGCTATAATGAGAAATGATCCTGACAGGGTTAGACTAGTTCTAGCTAAGCCTGCCTTTGCTAAGGCCATCCCACTGGGTGACTGTGTAATGCACAAGAAATCAAAATACAGTGTGATGATACCAGTGACTGGTGAGCCTTCTACTTCAAGAGGGAAAAGAGAAATTGAAGATGTCATTGACATCCAAGATTTCCCTAAAAGGCAAAGAGTGGGGAAGGAAGTGCAAACCAATGAGCCTCTATATAGTCCATCTCAATCCCCTATCCACATAGGAGATGAGCAGGTAGTGGCCAAACAGTTGTTACAATTAGGGAGTCTCGGGGAGATTGCCTACACATATGAGGAAACACAAGAGGGGATGCCAGAAGAGCCACCTAGTGCTGAGATGAACTTGACTGAAGGTGAGTTCAAAGGTAAAGACTTAGACTCACCTGTCAAGCAAGCCAGTGAGGAGTTCTTGGCTGATAGTAACTTTTTTACAATAGGGGCCTTCATGCAATTTGTATGGAAACAAAATATTGAATAGTTTAAGGCAAGATGTGAAAAAGGGAAGAATGAGAAATCCCACAAAGATGTAACTTTGGTGGAGGAAGAGGTGAAACAAGAAATGATTGAAGAATTCAAGGCCATTACTCCTGAAAAGGGAAGAGAGATGGTATCAAAGGTTGGTGTTTTAATCCTCCTTGAGTGGGATATTGTTGATGCCTTGGTCCTTGAAGTGGTCAGGAAGGAAACCAAGCCTATGGAAGGAGTGACATTCAGCAAAGACAATGCTGCTCTAGTCATGTGGTCATTGAAAAAGGATGAAAATAGAAGAAGGAAAGATGCCTTAGATTCTAGTTTCTTAGGAGGTATGATTATGAAAAGAGTCCAAGATACAGGGGTGGTAGAAGCTGCTAGCACAGTTTTAGAAACTGCAAAATTTAGTGTAGCAGTGGCAGAAAAGATGGCAAAGGAAAAATCTAATCTCCAATTGAAATTGGAAACAATCTTGAAGGCTTATAATGAGGCCAAAGGAGGAATAGCTAATCGAGATAGCATCATTGCTAGAATTTAGAGTCAGTTGGCAGGACAACACCATCAAGGTGAGTCCTCTACTCTAATGATAGCCTCTTTTCCAGTGAGACCTCCACCTACAAGTCCTATCATAGAATTTCCCCCTTCTCCTATGCCTTCTAGTTTTCAACCAACTAAAACTATTCAACATGAGTTGGTAAAGTTGAAACATGCTCAGGTCTTGTTAGCAAGTAAATATGAGGAAAAGGTAGGCCACAATTTTGAAATTTGTTGATTCAGTTAGGGCCTCTATCATGCATATTTCTATGAAGAGGATTCTAAATATTTTGACTGAATTAAGAGAAGATGAGACCACTTTGGAACTGATTCTGAATAAGTGGATGCCTAAGGGAAAGGAGCTAGAGCTTATGTGTTTATCTCATGCAGATGCAGAGGCAAATGACAGTCTTAGATCCACTTGTGAATTCATAAAAGAAATGAATATACTCTCAGAAGAAAGGGCAGGTGTGAAGAGAAAAGCCCAATTATATAGGAAATAATATTTTGATCACAAGTATGAGTTGTTTCCAGGGGGTTTTGTTGGTCCGACTCAGTTAAAAGAGGAGAAAGCATGGCTAGAAGAGTTGGACCACAACTTGTCCAAAAGGGTAAATGAAATCATCAATACTGATGGCATGTCCTTATTTGTTAAGACAATTGTGGAGATTGAAAAGGTAAAGTCACATTATGGTTTCATAGAAACGGAGATTGGGCAGTTGAGAGTCACTTGGAAAAGGCTAGAAGGAATGAAGAAGAATATTGTTAGCGTTTCTTGGCCGAATGATGACGTGTTTCGGGGATGGAAGGAAAAATATGCTAGACAAAAAGAAGAAGCTCCAAAATAGTTAGAAGATGTTGCAGTGGGACAACAAGTTGAAGAGGTCGCTAATAGTGAAAAGGACTTGTAACTATTTTTTGGAGAAGATTGCGGTTTGTAACAAATTTTTCTTAGGAATGTCCAAAGCTTGTATGCATCCATGATATTATAAATGGATACCAGGACTAATGAAAAAGGGATCACAAGAAATTTTGTAAAGAAACTCTGCAGGAATATATCTAGGTTTTTCTAGCTATCACAGAGAATACTTTGAATCATGTAAGATTAATTTTCAAAAATGAATATAAAGATGCAGATCAACAATTTTTAGGCCTAAATTTGTATTGTCTTCTGGTGTGCATTTGTTAATTTACTAGTTTCATTTGAATAATCTAGGGTTATTTAATTGAACATGGATTGCAAGGCAGTCATACAGATATGTTTCTAGCTTTTCTTTTCAAGGGAGAGTAATTAAATATGCTTGAAATATCTCTAGCAGTAAACCAATTGTTTGCTTACTTTGAATTTGATGAACGGTTTTAGTTTTTAGAGGATAAAAGTCATGTATATGTCAGGCATGTATGGGGTTAGCTAAGGCCGAGGTGGTGAAATGTACAGGATTATTCAGTTTTGGAGCTCTAACTTGATTTGGGATGACTCTATTAGCCTGAATAAGGCATTGGTATTCAATTGTGGGATTCTTTTTTACCTTTCTTGAAGATCAATACTGAAAATGGACACAAGTTTTCTTTTTAATGTTCCAGTTTCATTGAGGTGATGAAATCCATGGGTTTTCTGACACTGGTTTACTGTGGATCTTAATCTTAAAGTGTGAAAATATTCATAGAAGGTATACCCACCTGAACTTTGGATAAGTTCAAAGTGTAGAAGGTTTTGAAATCTTGTTATATGTTATTTTCGATTTCTATTTCTCTGATCTCTTCATATGCAAACAGAGTTACTTGATTTTACCAGAAGGATAGAAGGGAAATCAAAATTTGAGAACAACACATTGATTTCATGCAAAGTAATTTCAAAGATGCAGAAAACCTCATAAGTGCACCTGAGTGTAAGACAGTAGATGATATGGAGGATTTTGTTATAGTTTTGCATAGACACTTCAATACCATGAAACATGCGAAGTCTTCATGGGAATCCTCTTTGCAAGATGCTAAGGAAAATTTCAAAGACATTTTTGCTTTATACTCATGAATTATCTTGTATATTTTTTGCCATTAATGTCAAAAGGGGGAGTTTGTATATAGACTAGGGTAGATTAAACAGGGGTCAAAACCGGCACATACATGACTATTTTGCAACAAAGTCATTGAACCTTTCTTGTAGTGTTCGTCACCAATGCCAAAGAGGGAGTTTGTTGGCATTATGATGCATTTTGTATGACCGGTGAAATGGTTGTCATTGTTGGCAACATCAGTTTCTAAGTCTCTAAAGTTCATTGGTAAATGATTAAAGAGTAACCAGTGAAGAACAGTAGTCCTTATTCCCATTGACAGTGAGTAGACTAGCATACAGGGGTTAACTGGCTAAGTAGTGAGTAGACCAGTCTACAGGGGTTAACTGGTGAAGTAGTGAGTAGAGTGGTATACAAGGGATAATTGGCTAAGTAGTGAGTAGACCGATATATAGAGGTTAATTGGCTAACCAGTGAGTAGACTAGTATATAGGAGGTAGCCAGTTAGGCAGAATTGGCCCGGTACATAGGTGACAACTGACAATATAGGAGTCTCAACTGATATACTTAGAAACATCCACATAACATCCAATTGAACTGGCATTCTTCTCTTTTCAACTGGTGAGCATTTCGGCATGATCTATTGTTTTGATCATTTTATCATATTGATTTTTGGAGAGCTATTTGAGGTGCGATAATAGATTTTTGAATTTAATTTTTGGAGGGAAATTTGGTGCCAAAACTCAAGGCTAATATATTCACACCATTCATTCTGATTGTGTTGTTATCAATTAGAGAAAGATCTGTGTGAATGTTAACAGGGGGAGCAAAATAAAGAGCAGAGTGTGTGTGAAGTAGACCAACAAAGTGCCGAGCCAAGGGTATGAGCAGAGCATCGAGAAAGTGCAGAGCTAAGGGTATGAGTAGAGAACTAGTGTAGTGCAAAGTAGACACAACTGGTGCAGATAGAGTATGACTTTCATTGTGATTTGATCAAGCTATCAGTACCTATTCAAGTAGATAAACTTTTTGTTGCTTTCTAACCATTGCAAGTCAAAATCCCTTAACCGGGTGGACTTTAACAGGCTCCTTTGTAAAATTCCTTAACTGGGTGATATCTTAATTGATGATCCTAACTCCTTTAACAAGGCTACCTCTAATAGGCTAAAGGCACTAACAGGCCTCAAATAAAATCCCTTAACTAGGTAGCACCTAATAGTCTCTTTGTAATCTCCTAACAGGGATGGCTCCTTATAGAGAATGCTCTAGAAGAGTACAAATTTTGTGAGAATCAAATCACACCGTGGTTTTCTCCAATTTGGGTTTCCATGAGATAATTCTTGGTGTTATTGTGTATCTTTTCATGCATGCATGTTCTCCTACAATAACTTTTTGTATTGATGAATATTAAGTTAGTGCAGACTTGAGTAAAAGATTTTAATTTTGTATAACCGGTAGGTAACTGATTCACCCCCCCCCCCTCTCAGTCACCAGTAGGGACCAATAATTAGTATCAGAGCTTAGGTCATCTAAAGAAAAGTTTGATAGCTTGAGGAAAAATATTATGGAGGAATACCCATATCAGAAGCCTATTTATGAAGCTAATGAAATGATTGCTCAGTTGAAGGAGAGACTGAGAAAATCACTTGCTAAAAGAAAGGAACTATCTCTACAACTAAAAATAAAAAGAGAGAATTACTGAAAAATAAGAAGTTCACTGAAGAAATCAAATATCTAAAAAGAGAGCATGAAATTCAGGTTCTGAGAATAAATGAAATACTAGAAGCTAGCAAGATAGCAGACAAAAGAAAAAGAGATGCAAAAGAAGTTTTGTGAAAAGCTAAAAAAGCCAAAAGGCTTGTTGAAGAAGCCTTGAGAGAAAATGATGCAATCATCATTAAAAAAGATGAAGAAATACAAATTATCACTCATGAGAATGAAGCCATGGATGAGCATCTACATGACAAAGCAATGGAAAAGGAGAAGATGATGAAAGAGATTGAACAACTCAAAAATGAGTTGAAAACTGCAAATGGGAGAAATAAAAAGTTGAGGAAATTTAATGAAAGCTCTAAGAAGATAGATGAACAATTAAAATCTCAAAGGAGAATAAAGGAGACAACTAGTCTTGGTTACTCTGGTACAAGTCCTATGAAAACAAGAGAATCATCTAAATCCAAAAGGATGAAGGATGATAAAAGGAACAATTCAGGAATTAAAGGTATGAAGTTTTCTAAATCTTTGTGAAATCATTGTGGTAAACCGGCTCATAAGTCTGATGTTTGTAGAAACCAACTGGTCAGTCAAAATAAGTCTTTCACCTTTGATGGTTATTTCTATAATTGTCACAAGTATGGTCACATTTCTTATGTGTAGATCTCGATCTAGCAGCATGTCTAATAGAAGAATCTTTAATGGATATCTCTTTACATGCAATAAATATGGACACAAAGCTGAAGAATGCATGTTCAAATCAAATGCATTAAGATCACTATTCAAACCGGTTAGACCTAATAAAAGGAGTAATCATTTAAATGCCACCTATTGCACTTGTGGTAATTTTGGTCATGGTGCAGCAAATTGCAGAATGAGAATGGGTCAGAGAAATAATGCAGGACCATGGAGGAAAACAAGTAGGCAATTTTTCAACTTCCATAATATTGGTCACTTAGCCAGTGAATGCAAGAACCGATCCTATAACCGGTCTGAAGACAGGAACCAGTTTGGCAAAATGAAAGGGCAAAATGACTTGAAAGGAAAGAAGACAATTGAAGAGGTGAGGAATGAAATGAAAAAAACATGGGTCAAGAAGGAAGAAAGCAAAGAAGGAGAGAATCATTTTGAAACTAAGTCATCATCCATCGGTGATGATAGTTCCTCTTGAAAATAGGCATACCGATGCTCAGGGAGAGAACATATGGTAAGATCATTTGTCATGCCCAAACTTTTGGGCACAAACGGAAATTTTTTTTTTTTTTAAACTTAACCTAATAAAACTAAATTTGCTAAATAATGCATTAACAAGTCTTATCCTAACTAAGTTTGGTTTCTTTTCAACTAATAGTAATCTATACATTAGATCAAGTAAGCGAGATGATCTAAGTTAAATTCGGAATATTAATTCTCCAAAGAATTATTATTATCTCATCAAATAATAAATAATAATAATTTTGTTTAAACAAAAATCTCTAAATAAATTTGCAAGAGATATTATTAATCTCAAATAGCCTATTAATTGCCTAGGAATTAAATTAATTGGCCCTAGCACTTAGTTTTATAAAACCTATTATTTATTTTAACAATAATTATAATTTGTCTAAAATTTGACTCTAGGGTCGATTAATCCCATAGTGCAATTGTGCTATAAAATTTTATTAAAGTTGGCCAATAAAATTTAACTTCTAAGGCTAACTATTTCCAAAGTATTTATTTTTATTCCCCCATAAAATTCAAACCCAAAAAGGGTTCTAAAACTAGCTTTTAAATAAAGCCCTTAGAAAAAAAGCTCTGCTCAATAACAAAAGTAATTTCACTATTTGAATAAATAATCCAATTAAAATCTTAATTTATAAGTCATATATATATATATATATGTGTGTGTGTATGTGTGTGTGTGAGACTACATATATAACTATGTGCTATTACTCCAAGAAGATATATATATATATATATAAAAGATTGTAAAGAGTTGTTAAATAAGAAAAATGGTCTTGTACAAAGTCTATGGGGATACCCTATTCAAAATTCGAATAGGATTTTCCCCCTCTTTTTTTTTATATTAATAAAAAAATGAAACCCTAACTTCTCTTTTATTTTATTTTATTTTTTTACACATCCCACACATTTTTTTTTTTATAATATCTATGTGTGTTTTGCCCTAACCTGAAAATTGGGTTAGGGCATGTGTGTGTGTGTGTTTTGTTTATTTTTTTGTGTGTGTAGGTTGGTGGAGGAGGCGGTGGCCATGGAATGATACAGAGGGCGGCCAAGGAAAAAGATAATAGAGGTGGTGGATACACAGGGGGCAGTGTTTTAAACAAAGGGGGGTGGGGCCTCCCGCAGTGGCGCCGGGGCGTCCCTGCAGGGCGCGGCTCGCAGTGGCGGCCAAGGCCGCCCTTGCGGGTCGCGTCCCGCAGCGGTGCCGCTAGTGCCTCTATGGGGCTCGGCCCGCCGAGGGGCTCCGCGGGACCCTCGGTGGGGGGGGGGTATGGTTTATATTTTTTTTTATTTTTTATTTTTTTAAAAGAAGAAAAAATAGACTTTATATTAATGCGAAATACTATAAATATATATATTTTTCTTTTTATATATATATACATTTCAAAGTATATATACATACATATATATATATATTTAGTTCTGGTATATATATATATATATATATATATATATATATATATATATGCTTTTGATTGTAGATCCATAGCATTAAGGAATATTATGACAGTCATATTATATTGTTTTATTTTTATATTCTTTTTGTTTACAATATAATAAATGTCCTCAAATAAGCATAAATCTATTTAGTATGTGGATCTACATGTAATCTCTTTTTCCTTCATTTTTTTTGCATACGGATAAACTACATGTTGTCTACATATATTTGGAAAATAAATAAAGGCTTAAATAAAAGGAAAACAACAACTCTAATTTGATATTCTTATCATTTTAATAGTTTTGAAGACAACATTATTTAGATAAGGATACATTAGGTTTTATATATATATATATATTAGGCATATAAGGTAGAATATTTACTCTAGCAGATCTTAAATAGATAGATTTCTATATATTAAGGAAAAAGAGAGATAACTCTAGAGCTAGTTTATTTTATCTAGATCTGTTTCCTGTGATATATTGTAAGGAATAAGATGGCAGTTTTAGTTAATTTACAGCAGCATTATTACAATTTAAAATTTCATGTAAAACTATTTTGCTAAGATGAATACCACATTAATATCCATACTAAACTCTAATTTGCACTTGAAACTAAATAGATAAGATTAAGAGATCATTTCTAGTTTAATAACTTACAAGCTAATCTAGTTTACTATTTCCATTATGCATGAAGGTTAAAATGAACTTTTATTTGTAGAATAAACATAAATGCAACAAATATTGTTTCAATGGCAATAGGAGACTTATCTCCAAACATAGACATATCCTTTTTTTTTTTGCAATAATAACTAAATAGGAAAATGCATTTCTTTTAAGAGCATATAGGATACAAAGTAGTCAATATTACAAAAGGGTGTGATACCTCACTAGTCTCTCATTCCATTAAATGAGGACTTGAAATAAAAATGAATACATATTTTTTTGAAATAAATACATTCTATAACTTTCCTTTTTACATTGTTGCCATTAAAAAAATACAATATTCCCTTTCCCAAACTTTTCTATAAGTCAAATAAAAACCAGCAACTTCTAGCTTCTTTTTTTTCCTTTCTCCCAAGTAACCTGCAAATAAAACATAAGGCTTGACCATGGAGTACCCACCTCCCAGCCTAGGCTTACTAGAAGCCACCCCCGAGCTTGGAGAACCAAGCACTAGACGGGTTACACACATACAACCACAACAAGCAAGGGATAAACACACAACAAACAATTTTCCCAACCAAGGCTACACTACACCACAACTTGTGATGATTTTCCAAAGGTGGAAGTGGACCAAATACCATTGGAGAGACTACAAGCATGGAACATCCCAAGCCACCTCATGGAGACCAAATACAACAAAAGTCCATCCCCACATCCTTATGCCCCCCAAAGGCATATAGGCCATATCATCTCTCCTTATGACCCCCAAATGCATAAACAAGGCTATGCAACAAGGGTCACAAAAGAACACCCTTGAGATCACTCTCCTTAAAGGAGAGCCTCTCACCCAAGGCTGTCAAACTTCTTCCACCCCAAGACCATCCTACTCTCCCAAGAGTAGAAGGCCTTGGATACTCCTTGTTGGGACTGATTAAAGTTGAGTCAAGTTTTGAGGCCTAATTCAAATTTTTGCTCTGCATACCTAAATGAGTTAGTTTGAAGGGCCTAGTTTGCGAGAGGGTAAAATGGAGCCGATTGATTTTCAGAGGGTAAGGATCGGGATTCATGTCCTACACCTTTAATTTGGCCTATTCAGTGATGTACAACTTTTAGAATTCAGTTTGGATAAGTTTGTGAGGTACCCAATTTAAGGGGTGAGCTGGAAGTGCATTTTAGGCAAAAATGCAGATTTTATTGAGTAGCCTACTTTGAGCGATTACATCTTTTGCCCTGTTGATCGTCATGGATAAATTCAAAGTGGATTCAATTCTATGCATAAATGTGAGTCAGTCTACAAAATTTCAAGTCCTAATGAATGCATTTGCTCTGTTTTCAAAGCCAAATCTGTTTGCAGTTTGTGTGGTTTGGCAAGTCCCTGTTTCGACAGCTAGTCGGAGCCCTGTTTTGCATAAGTGTAAAAGTTGCCTCAGTAAGCGTCATGTCAGAATTTTTGTTCTGGGCTAATGTTGGTATAAATGATGAGCTACGATTCAAATTTCAAGGCTCTACCAATCTGTTTGATCGGTTTTCAAAAGAGCTCATTTTGCCATCAAATTCAGTTATTCGTACTTTCAGTGATATATCAGTTAATGTAGCCATTTTTGTGAGCGCGTCGTTTGCATCCTATCAGTCTTGTGATCGAACTAAGAATTCAAAGATTTAATATGTACTTTAAGGCACCTATGTTCAGAATTTGAGGACCTGTGGAGGTCGTTTGATATTTTTGAGAAATGCATCATGTGTTGCTAGGACATTGACTTCATCAGGTCCGCAGTGTCGACAAAGCCAGTTGGGCATTTTCGAAAATTAATATCTCTTTTCTCATGACTCATCTTGAGAAACCATTTGGTAGTGTTCATGCTTGTATATCAGAGTATACGCCTGTCAGATGGCGAGCTCCAGAAAGGTGTTTTGACAGGTTTGAAAATTATGTCTTCGCGATTAAATTTGAAAATTGTGGCGTAATTGCTTGAAGGTTGTAAAATGCGGATTAATGATCCGAAAGCGATGCCGATCATTTCAAAAGGTATGTTTGAGGTCCGTGAAGCATTCCAGGGGTCAGTTGCATGAAAATGAAAAAAATTTAGTCGGACCCACTTTGGGGCTCGACCTGGCTCATGCCTGTGTCGTATTAGTTTATTGGCGACTTTATTCACTAAGAGATTTTCAGAATATCCGGATATGGATATGATAATGAGTAACTAGGTATTCTTTATCCCTTATCAAAAGGAAAAGGCGTACCATCACAGAGGAATAGTAATGGAAGTTTTTGTCTCCCTTGTTGGGACAATCGTAATGCTACTTTTGTTGATAATTGCTTTCTACTATGCTTGCCACAAAAGAGGTTCCTTTTTAAATCAGACTCCAGCATATATAAATGATGGGCAATCTTAGTTTTTGGGAGAAGAGACAAAACAAAACACCAGTTGTATGAAAGGCAAAGGGGGATTTGAAAATTAAAATAAAATACAAATTGAAAAGTTTAAGCGAGCATGGAGCAAATGCCATGGCATGTCATGAATGGTGGAGAAGCAACACTATGAATTTTTTCATACAATTTCAATGAGGGCAAGGTTAAAAGAAACCAGTCAATGCAAACACTAATTCAGCCTCCTCCTGCATGGGTTTTCAAAGGGGCATACAATTTCTTAAGAAGTAAATGCTATTGTCAATTTAAATGGCAAACTCCCCTCTCATATGGCATGCAACACCATATGAAATTATGACCAAGTGCATTAGCATCATTCTAGTTTTCAGCGTGGCTATAACTTTGGAAGAAGTTTTTTTAAAAAAAGGCAACCTTCAGCAAATGCAATCAGTAGTCTCCCTACATGGTAGAAGACAAGGCAAAATCTCCATTTGTAAATGATTTTAGCAGCAAGCTCCTTCTTGCCACGTGATGGTTGGAGTTGAAGAACTGCAATTTTCAAACAAGATGGAGATCTCCTTCCCTGTTGTATGTGGTATGGGTAAGGGTAAAGGTTTAAAATTTTTCAAATCAAGCAAATGCAAACACCAATGTTAATCCCTATGCGTGGTGGACGAGAATCAACATTAAAACCAAAGCAAAGGGCATTATAAATTCCAACAAATCCATTGACAGCCATTAAAACCCAGGAGAAAAGCTTCAAAAATGCAGTCCCAGGCAAATAGCTTTATCCCACATTGGCTGGGAAGTGGTATTTTCTGGTATTTATAACAAAAAATGCACAGTAATAATATGTCTAAGCCATAAAGGCTTTTGATGGATGATGCCTATGGGCACCCAAGGTGGGCCCACACGCGAGCATGAATCTCGAGGTGACAGAGGAGGTGACTGGGCGATGACAGGTGGACCCCATGTAGACACACTTCCCAAGGCAGACAGGCAAAATTTTGTAGAGGAAGGTCGGGTTAACAAGTGAGCAGGTTCGAGATGGATCAACGGTGCATGCTATTTCATGAAAGGAAGATGCACGCGAGTTACACCCTGTGAAGTTGCGAAAGCTAGGTGGCGAGTGCAGTCAGCGGTCCAGCAGGCGGGTCCTGGTGAGGTGGTAGTGATGTGGCACATAGGTGGCAGTCCAGTGGTGATGATGTGGCGCTGAGGTGGTGTACACATGGCGGCCAAGTGGCAGTGACAAAGCAGATGATGTGGCAGTAATGAGGTGTCATCCCAGGTGGCGTCCAGTCAACCCCATCGACCAATTAGATCCCACCACGTGGCAAAGTGTCAGAGCACATATGGAGGCAAAAATCAAAATTAAAATGAGTAAATGATATAGTCTAAACTATATTAAATAATTCAAAAATTTAAATGATGTGCACATTGAGGAGTTAATTCGCCCAGGACTTAACTTTTGGCCAAAATATAAAGTGTTATATATTTTTGGAAAGCTCTCGAAGTGAGGAATCTAATTATGGGGTTAATTTTGAAAAATGTGGGATATTTTGGAAGCAGTTTCCATGGGAACAAATTTCAGTTAGAGAGGAGACACTTGGCAATTCAGTTGCAGATTTGATTTGGTTCCCTCTCCTTCTTATTCCCAATTCTTCTTAGTTGTAAGGCTTCCAGAAATTTGGAGAATGGCTCCATTTTTTCATGGCTTCCAATTCTGAGTATTCTTCTAGATTGTACAGAGAAGGGTTATCCTTTCAGTAATGGAGTTCGATTCTTTGCTATAGGTGTTCTTAGCTGCAGGTTCTTGTGTATGTAAGGCATGCACAAATTCACACAAAAGTTGTCTCTGGATTTGTATTTTCATTATATTCAGATCAGATCCTCAAGGAGGTAATTGTGATTGTTTGCAGGGATTCTTCAAGGAAGAATTTAAATTCTGTAATAAATCATGAATAATGGAATATAGTGTCTGGATTTGATATTTTCTATGAGTGAGCTGAATGATGCATTTATGCAAGGCATTAAATGCATGAATATTTAATAATGAAGATGGATTTGCAGTATAAGGTTTCATTTATAGTTTGATGTGTGACTCTGTTGCCCTTGGATAAGGCACTGATCTTACAAGTTTGGGGATGTCTTTCAGATCAAACAATTTAAAAGATAAATCTATTTCCCTTTATGTTTAGGGGTGTGTTCTTCTCATTCCAAGCTCTGTTTTCATTTATGATTTATACAGATCTAGCCAATTTGTAGTGTGTTCCTAATTTGGTGAGCTTGTGGAATGGTTTGTCTGCTCATTGTTGATGCAGTCTTATGTTTGTGATTGTTGTATTCAATGCATCAAAAGGGTGTCCCCCCCTAGGTCTAGCAGAACCTGAAGTGCAGGAGGATCATTAGGATCCTATGTTATGTTGTCCAAGCCCTGAGGTGTTTCATTGATTGAGATCAGCTATCTCATAGATAGATTTGCAGGTGTCTTGGGTTATCACTTTTGGTGAACAACACTCCCAATACAAGAAAATGCATAAAAGAAATGAAGGGGAAATCACATTTTCTTTCACAAAGTAAAATACAAATAAACAACTCTTTCATACAAGCATTTCTTCAAACATGCATATGCAACATAAACAAAAATAGAGTAAGAACCAACCTTAATCTGCTCAAAGGTTTTGCTAGATCTAGTTGGGGATGAGCAGCCCAAATCCACACAATCTTTTCACCAACACTTAGCCAAAATTCTCCTACAACTATTCTTCTCAAAATTGCATAATCTCCAACAATGGAGAGTGGGTGATTAACTCACTAAGTCCCTAATCCTTGCCTAAGAAGGCCTCTCTCACTCTTCCCAACCCCTTGGATAGAGTGAGAGTTCCCATTGGTTGGTCTTCCCAACCTCTTACATGTTGCTAAAACTGGAAAGAGAAAAGGTAATAGAGGATGGGGAAGAGAGTCTGACACCAAAAAGGAAGGTTGTCTATCCTAGGAGGAACCTTCTAAGTTGAATTTTCGCTCACCTTGGAAAAACCACTTTTTGAGGTGACTAAACAGTCACATGGGAGTAGTCACATGCTTAAAAATACCCCTAACCCATAGGTATACCCTTTGGACCTTTGGAAAAGCCCTAAAACTAACCCTAGGAGTCCATTTGACCCCTTAGAAACCCAACTGAAGTTAACCTACGGGTCAAACTTGAGTTGACCACTCCCAAGACTCCCTACCCAAGGCAAATTTGGGACCACACTCAAATGTTTGGAATGGGATTTGGTAGAAACAAACTCCCTCCAAGAGACAAGTCAAAATCAATAACACTAATCAACACGTGTCAAGTGACACAATAAAATACATTACAAAATTACACATGGAATTTGTCTCTTGTTGGAGTTACACAAATTAATAAAATCAATTTAACACACATGCATCATTTACTTTCACAAATAAAATACGATACAAATGGGGTGTTGTCTCTCCAAATAGACAACCCCTGGCCTTACAAATGTACATAGGTCTAGGTTTGGTTCTCCATAATATTTCCATTGTCACATGGATAATTTTCCTGCGCATCTCAATTTACACATTAGTAATCCCAAATAACCACATATATTATTAAACACATGAATTTGAATACACATCAAACACTTTGCATACAATTGACATTAATAAAACAATATCTCATATATCCCAATTAATCCACATAAGAAATTATCATGATCCTCACAATTTTGATCCATTCATAACATATGCATCCTATTTCTATCATCATAATAAAGTCCTGCACATCCAATAATGGCATACATCATCTCAAAGTAATTCTATTCTAGCATCATATAAAGTTTCGTATCCATAATGCATAAAAATGAAGCATCAATATACATCAATGTTATCCAAATCATGGAATCATATAAGTTCTAAATCCATAATGCATAAAAATAAAGCATCCATAATAGTCTCATCATGAAAATAACAGAAATGCTAGGATGAGTTGGGGTAGGGCCTCACATCATTATTGAATCCCCTCGTCCGATATGAGGTTATGTCTATCTGCATAGTTTAGATGCATAACAGTTTGTTTAAAGCTCTTATTTGGAAAATGTTTTGAGGGTTAGTTTAAATGTTGTTTGTGTATCGGTATCAGTAACAAGCAACCAGTAAGAAGTAAACTGGTGTACCTTAATTTGTATATAGTCAAAATTGTTCAAACTAGCCATTGTATTGAAGCACCGATAAATATTCAGGGATAAATAAACAAATGACAATACATTTCATTTACCTTGCTTTCTTGTGAACATTCTTGAGCTCTTGAGTGACCTAAGGCGATCAAAATATTGCTATCACTATTTGTGCAAAGTGATCAAGTAGTGTGATAGTGGTGATTGGCAACCCTAGAGGAGAAGGTATTCAATCCCTGTATTTGAAGAATTTGTATGAAGTTCATCATGGCAGTTTTTGTGTCAACTCTTGTGTTAGTTGAAGCAATTAAAGAACCACAACCCAAGTTCAAGCTACATCCTATGAAGGCTAGAGAGATTGACATGACTGGTGGCCTATCATCTGTGCCCTCCAATGTGTTACTGGTTGAAGATATTCACTCCTTTATCCATTGCAAGCTTGAAGAACTTGGAGATAAATTCATTTGAATTGAATTGAGAGGGTTCTGTCATCATGACCTATTGAAGGAAGAACATTTGCATCTGAAGAATAAGGGTTTTTTGAATGTTGTTGATTTTCCCGATCAATTTCATGCCGATTGGGTTAGGTATGTGTTAAGCAAAATGCATGATAAATTTATATGGCTAGAAGCTAAAGCACCGATCAAGATCACAAAGGATGTGATTAAAAGAGTAACAGTGTTTAGCGCAACCAGTGAAGCACTAACCCTAAGAAAAATATCATCCACTGAAGTCACTCGGTTGACTCAAACCTGATGTGACAAGAGAGCAATAACAATTGCTCACATTGAGGACATAGAAGTGAGGTTTGCTTCTACAGTGCAGGGTTATAGAGTGTATCAATCAAGCCACATGAATACTGTGTTGAGTGGTGTTATCCATGCACCCTATCGAATCATCAAGGACAATGCAACATATGATATTTCTGAGATGATCATAAGTCAATTTCTAGTGAACATGGAGTGAATTAAGAAGGACAAGAAGAAATCATTCAAGTTTGGTTCATTACTGGTATGAATATTCTTCTATGTGCAAAATTTCTTTCCCAGTAAGGGAAACGTAGTATGGTCTAAAGATAAACATATCATGGTTCAAATAGGTTAAATGATTAGAGATTTAAGTGATAAGTTTAGAGAAACACTGTGGGGTTATTTTAAAGATTTCCAAACCAGAATGCACAAAAGAGAGAGAATCCCAACCGATATAATTCAAAAGTACAAGGAAAACATTTGTTTTGTTGTTGATACCGATTGTTGCATTATTCAATTGGTTTAGCCTAGAACCTTTTGGGTACCTTCTATGGGTTATGAGGTCGGGGGAGACATTATTAAAGTGTATGCAAATATGTTACTATCTAAACCGGTAGATAGAAAAGCAAAGAGATTTGGAACTTGTGAGGAGGCAAGCTCCAAAATTAAAAAATGAACTTAAGGAGCCTATCATACAAAAGAGAGTAAGGAAAATCATTGACACATTAGACAAGAAGTATGGAGGTGAAGCATCCGGTGCCACTGCTTCCACTAGTACAAGTCAATAAATAGGGGCCAAATCAAACAATGTTAAAGAACAAACATGAGAAAAGAAGAAAATGTCAAAGGCAAAACCCAATGGTACTACATCTAGCAAGCCAGCAGCATACACAAAATAAAAGGACTCAGATAATCTGGCATCTTCCCCAGGTAAAGGTAGACCAGTAGGAGTGACATATGCAAGAAAGAAAAAGTGTGAAGGGATAGTTGACAAAAAGGCTTATAAGAAGCCCAAGAAGGATGAAAAGGAGGGTGATAACACTGACACCCAATCTGATGTGGAAATAACAGAAGTTAGAAGAAGTGGTAGAAATGTAGTTCCAACTATTGATGAATTGGTCCATGGGATCAAACTGTATGGAGGTCTATCTTGTGTCGGGAGAAAATATCCGCTCTGCAACAAGGAGGACAATAGAAAAATTGAAGAAGCACTTATCTGGAACTTGCATAAGTTTTGTAGAACTCCCAGTGAACTATATCGAATAATTCCATCAAACTTGCAAAATCAAATTGAAGGGAGATGGAAAACAACTTTAGCTATTGAGAAAGAGCATAGGATAAATGTACTCATGGAAGTGAAACATGAGCTTGATTATAATCAAACATCTATACTGGCAGAAGCATGTTTTCAACACTTTAAAATAAGGAATAGGACAAGGAGAGTGGCTATAGGAGATGTCAAAGGTGTGCATGAAGAGGGTGTTGCCTTATGGAAAAAAATCTTGAGCCAGCAAAGGAAGCTTCAGAAGAAATAGCAAAGGGAACAAAATAGGACCAAGGTGTAGCTGCCCTTGACAAAGGGAAAGGTAAAGACAAAGACTCTACTGAAGGTTTTGATGTTTTCTCAGTTGCTGATATCATCGGTAATGTTGTGTCAGATATTCCTACTCTAACAAAGGATGTAGAGCAACTGGTTGAACACAAATCAACCGTTGAAACTAGTGATATTCATGTTTTGCTAGCAAAGGGAACCACTCAAACTAAGCATCCCGATGAAGATAAAGTCATAGTTGAAGATATACCTTATGAAAATAAACCTCATAGAACTTCAGTAACAATAAATCCTACTAAAAATGAACCTCTTTTGTCAGAAAAAGGTGTAGATGAAAGAAATCCAAAGGTGACAAATTTATCAATACCACATGTTGAAGAATCAAAGAAGAAGAAAACTAAGGAGAAGGAAGAAAAACAAAAGGAAGCAGAAAAGAAGGAAGAAGAGATGAAGGAAACAGAGGAGACCAAGGAATCGGAACAACACAAGAAGAAAGAGGATTCTTCATCCAGTCAACTTGAAGATGGTAAGAAAATAGTGGTGGACACTCCTCCAATAAAGAGGAAGTTAGATTTAAAAAAGGAGAGTGAAAAGAAGAAATCCAAACTCACCACTGCAGCCAACTCTAAGGTTGAGGCTGAAGAAAAGAAACAAGAAATAGAGGAAGAAGGAGAGGAAGACTTAGTAATAGATATTAAGACGATGAGCCCGAAACAATCAATGAAAGTGTCAGAAAAATAGAAACTTCAAGCTGAAAAGGCAAAACTTTGAGCAGAGAAAAAGAAGACCAAAATTCTTAATACTAAAAAGACCATTATGTCTGATCTCATTCCTGACATTGTTGTTGATGACAATGCACCCATCATTGATTAGTTGGGCACTCTTATCAAAGCAATTGGTTCAGAGGCAACCGATATGGAGAAGGTTGCAGTTAGATAGTATGAATCAAGGAGAGGTGAAAAATTAATGGAACACATATAAGTTGGCAAAGTTGCTCTCTCCACCATTACTGAAGAGGTCAAATCCATACTATAGGAAGTTGGCCAATTATTGGTCAAGTCATCAAGCTTCACTAATTTAATCAAAGATCTTGAAGATAAAAGATCTCAGACTCAAAGGGAAATCCAAGGTCTAATAGGTTCTTTTGATCCTTTTACAAGCTCTACAATGACCTTTAGTGGAAAGGTCAAACAATTAACTCATGAAATCAAAAAGTTAAAAGAGGAAGAGGATAAACGAGCTCTTATTCTGTTAGAGCTATAGTTCTACCTTGCACCGATCATTGATTTCATGCAAAGGAATGTCAAAGAAGCATAAAACCTCATAAGTGCATCTGACTGTAAGACAGTAGATGATATGGACGATTTTGTTATAGTTTTGCATGGACACTTCAATACCATGAAACAAGTGAAGTCTTCATGGGAATCCTCTTTACAAGCTGCTAAGGAAAATTTCAAAGATATTTTTTCTCTACTCTCATGAATTCTCTTGTATATTCTTTTCCATTTATGTCAAAAGGGGGAGTTT